>NC_092334.1:221000000-222457500 GCF_046630445.1 Rutidosis leptorrhynchoides
AAAGTTTCAGAAAAATTCTAAAATTTTAAATTAAGTATATTTATTTATTTTGGTCATTATGGTATAAAATTCGATTATTAATTATTAAATAAAAATTACATCAACTGTCCCACTCAATTTTGGGTAAAATATAAAAAGTTCTAAAATTTAACAAAAAGCTCCTAAATACATTTTTAATAAGTCTATAATTTATAACTCTCATTTTCGGATCACCATTTATTTTAAAATCATATAAGTTTGAATTTAACTTGCTTAATATCAATCGGAACATCGAACGAGTATTACAATCATTTAATATTTATTTTTAATATACTTTATATATATATATATATATATATATATATATATATATATATATATATATATATATATATATATATATATATATATATATATATATATATATATATATATATATAGATTCATTTTAACTAACAAAAAAATATAATTCTTCAAATTATATTTCAAATTATTATTTATATATATACACACATATCTATTTACAATTAATTGTTCGTGAATCGTCGGAAATGGTAAAAAAGGGCAAATGCATTCATGTAAACTGTTTCAAAGTTTTCGAGACTCAACATTATAGACTTTGCTTATCGTGTCAGAAATATATAAAGATTAAGTTTAAATTTGGTCAGAAATTTCCGGGTCGTCACAGTAAGGAGCACGTGCTACAGGAGCAGCACCGAGAACAAGATTGATTTAAAATTCTACCGCTCGTTGCGGCAGAAGGCCAGGTAAATCTTCGGGAAATACCTCTGGAAAATATATAACAATATGAACATCACCAACGCTCTTCTCTTCTCTATCAGAATCAACAACATGGGCTAGAATAGCATGACAGCCTTTGCGGAGATGTTTATGAACTTTCAAACAGCTAATAAGGTTTAGCTGTCTACATTTCTTATCCCTAAAAACCATCAGCGGCTCTCCAACCACATTAGTAATACGAATAGCTTTCTCATAACACACAATCTCAGCACGATTCGCAGACAACCAATCCATACCAATAACAATGTCGAAACTGCCTAGGTCAATCGGTATCAAATCTATCTCAAAATCTCTACCAGCCAAATTAATGTTACATCTACGATACACAGTCTTAGCAGTAAACACTTTACCATTAGCTATCTCTACAGCATAAGTATTGTCTAGAGGAGTTAACGGTGTTTTGATTTTTGAACTAAATTTACTCGACACAAAACTCAAATCAGCCCCTGAATCAAATAGTACATAAACTGATAAATCGTTGATAGAGAACGTACCCGTAACAAGTTTAGGATCTTGCTCAGCATCCCTGGCATTAATGTTGAATGCTTTTCCACGTGCATTCTCAGTAGTCTTCTTGTTAGGGCAGGCATCACAGAAATGCCTCGGCTTACCACATTCATAACAAACTCTCTGATTATCACCATTTCTTGGCTTCCTGTTACCGTTACCATTACCACCATTATTACCAGCCTTGTTACTACCACCTACAGTAGGAGTAGCAGAACCCGGCATAAGCACCGTACAATCTTTAGCAATGTGTCCTGAAATGTCCCGTTCATATCGATTTATAAACATTCCATATTAATTGATTTCGTTGCGAGGTTTTGACCTCTATATGAGACGTTTTTCAAAGACTGCATTTAATTTAAAAAAAAACCATAACCTTTATTTTATCGATAAAGGTTTAAAAATATTACGACGATTATCAAATAATGATAATCTAAAATATAGCGTTTTCACACGATTATTACATAATAGTTTACAATAATATTACACATCAATTTAAGTCTTCGAATGCAGTTTTTAAACAATATTATACAAGCATGCTGACTCCAACTCTTGTCCATAAATTAGCATGCAACAGCAGAAGCTCTTAATAATCACCTAAGAATAAACATGCTTTAAACGTCAACAAAAATATTGGTGAGTTATAGGTTTAACCTACATATTTATCAAATCGTAATAATAGACCACAAGATTTCATATTTCCATTTCTCATACACAACATGCAATCTGCATAAAAATCATTCATATGATGAACACCTGGTAACCGACCTTAATAGGATGCATATAGAATATCCCCATCATTCCGGGTGTGACGACCCGGAAATTTTCGACTAAATTTAAACTTTATCTTTATATTATTCTGACACGATAAGCAATGTTTGTTAAGTTAAATCTCAAGGATTTTAAACTATGTTTATACATTCATTTAAACCTCGACCAAATTCCAATGATTCACGAACCATTAAATGAACATATATGAATATGTATGTATATGTGTATATGTTATAAATTGAAAATGTCAACAAAGTATTTAAAAGTATAATGCTTTATATGAATGTATTTGTTTTAATATGATTATCGACGAAATTAAAAAAAATATATTAAATGATTGAATTATCAGAAACATTGAATTATGATTACAAGTCTCTATTGAGAGGTCCACTATGATTTGAGAAATCTATTCCTCTTAACGATATTCGGAATAATTTGTAAAGCTATTTATAAATAAAAATAAAAAGTGTCATTTATGAAAATTAGACAAAAGCTATTGGAGAATTGGTTTCCATAATATTCTATTAATCTATTTTCAAACGTACAAAAACGTTTTCAGTTTAAAAAGAACTTTATTATTAAAACGTATATAACTTTTATAAATATCTAGAATCACTTTTGACAACTCATTACTTAACCAGTATAATAAATATAACGATATTTATATTTTATTTCATTAAATATATATAACGATTTAAATTAATATTATATATATTTATACACGTATTATACATACATAGTTTTTATATTTTTACTATACTTTAACTTTACCTTTACTTTACTTTACCTTTACTTTAACTTTAATAATTTACTTTAATAATTCATACTTTAATAATTCATACTTTAATAATTCACTTTAATAATTCATACTTTAATAATTCACTTTAATAATTCATGCTTTAATAATTCACTTTAATAATTCATACTTTAATAATTCATACTTTAATAATTCACTTTAATAATTTACTTTAATAATTCAAAAATCTATTATAAATAGAATTCAATAGGTTTCATTATTTCATAGAAACTTGAAAATATATTTCTCTAAACTCTCTCAATCGATTTACATATATATATATATATATATATATATATATATATATATATATATATATATATATATATATATATATATATTTGCTCTATATTATTTCAAGATATTATTAGTATACATAAAATATTACGACGGAGTGATGTCCGAGTGATTTCAAAATAGTTTTTTGAATGAGTCGAAGCTAAGGAAATTATGGGTTATAGCTATGGAGGTGATGGGTATGGTTCATGGGTATGCTCGTGAGGTTAATCTAGTTTTTATCATCTCCGTTGCGTCTACGTACTTTCCTGCAATATTGAATCTCAATATTGATACGTGAGCACTCATAACTTAACTTTTATATATCAATAGTGTATCCCTGACTAGTGCTCGAGTATATAGGATTATGCATGCTTGTACATTCGATATTGTCCTTAGATAGGTTTGTTGAATCCTGAATTAGATACATATGCTACTGAGATAGGGTATATGATATGCATGTCATTGGAAAGCTTTTGAAAAATTAAGAACTTTTCATTTAGATATCGAATGGTTTCGATGAACGGATTTGAAGTTATAGTCAACTGAATTTTAGTATTATTGTTAAAATGATTATTATTACTATCGTCGTTATTATTTTAATAGAAATATCATTGTTATTATAAAATATCATTATTACTATTATGTTAGTATTATCATTTTATCATAATAACATTTTTAGTAAATATAAATATTGTTATTTTTTTATAGAATAATAATAATTATTATTACAAAATAATACAACTTTTACTTATTATTATTATGATCAATATTATTTTATCAAATAAATAGGGGATACAAAGATATTTTTCACCACGCGTAATATAATTACATTAATAATACTTACCACTATATTTTTACGATATTAAGTGAACTTTATAAATTTTACTACTTAAGATATATAAAAGTATATTTTATCATATATAAACGTTAATATAAATTTTTATTAATAAATGACTTTTATTATTATAAAATCTAATAAATATATTTAAATATATAAAACGACTATAGCTAAGTTATATAATAAACACGTATAAATTTTAGAAGTCATTTTGGGTCAAGTTGACTTTTGCACATTAGTCTCGAGCATTAGGATTGTGGTACACTATGACTTGACCAAAAATTGTTAGACAAATATTGACCAACATATAAATATATATAATTAATATAGGTTCGTGAATCCGAGGCCAACTTTGCACTTGTTAAATGACGTTATATGTATTTTTACTACGAAATACAGTATGGTGAGTTTCATTTGCTCCCTTTTATATATATTTTTGGGACTGAGAATACATGCGCTGTTTTTATAAATGTTTTACGAAATAGGCACAAGTACTAAAACTAATTCTACGTGGGTTTAAACCAGAAATATACCCTTAGCATGGTAACATTAAACTACTTGTCTATGTACGATAGGCGCGAATCCTAAAGATAGATCTATTGGGCCTGACAAACCCCATCCTGACTATGGGATGCTTTAGTACTTCGAGGTTATTTTAAACACACCTGATCTGGTGTACTTCAGTGGGTAAAACATGAACGTTAAGGCTTGTTACCGGGTGCCTACAACTTATAGAATACTTTTATACACTTGCGAGTGTACATATATTTATAAACGGAAATCTTGTGGTCTATTAATATATTGAAATGATTATTATGATAAACCTATGAACTCACCAACCTTTTGGTTGACACTTTAAAGCATGTTTATTCTCAGGTATTAAAGAAATCTTCCGCTGTGCATTAGCTCATTTTAAGGATATTACTTGGAGTCATTCATGGCATATTTTGAAAGACGTTGCATTCGAGTCATTGGGTTCATCAAGATTATTATTATGTCAATTATAGTTGGATGTATTATGAAATGGTGTGCATTCCGTCAACTTTCGTTGTAAAGAAAATTTGGCTTTTAAAAACGAATGCAATGTTTGTAAAATGTATCATATAGAGGTCAAAATATCTCGCGATGTAATCAACTATTATGAATCGTTTATAATGTATATGAACGGGTCCTTTCAGTTGGTATCAGAGCGGTGGTCTTAGCGAACCAGGTCTGCATTAGTGTGTCTGACTGATAGTCGTTAGGATGCATTAATGAGCCTGGACTTCGACCGTGTCTGCATGTCAAAAGTTTTGCTTATCATTTTTGTCGGAAATTGCCTACTTATCATTCTTAGTCTAGACACGTCTTACTGCATTGATTGCATGAATAGTGTATAGACAAAATTCATATCTTAGCGTATCTGCTAATCCATATCTTAGCGTATCTGTTACTGTAAACTTTGCCTGACATATCCCGTAATTTCCTCCGTAATCTACGAAATCTTTTGCGCTATATATATAGATATTCTATGTAATTAGAATACCACCCGATAGCCGAAAAATCATTTCATATCGAAAAATTCTTAATTCAATCGAACAAAATGGAATTCGTCATTAGTTCAAGTCCCTCGAATTCCGATATGGAATCCCACTCAAGCTCCGAAAGCAGTGTGACCGGAATGGATCAACCAATTAGCCATCATCTATTATGAATGAATTGGGGATAGGTTCGTAGCCTCCTCAATAATTGGAGACAAGAAGAAGGTGATCCCTTCCATCCACCACATTGCCCTCTTGGCGATGAACCTGAAGCACTTACCAGCGAACCGGTCTGAAACACCATTTTCTCTCTCATTTTCAGAGTATCTCGTCACGATTATATACTACATCAAATTCTAGATTTTATTTATCCGCTCGTCCGAACCGACAATCACCCCGATGTAATAGAAGAAGTCAACGAGCTTCACGCTCGAGTAGTGGCTTTAGAGAATATGGTGCAAGGATTACAAACACCAACAAATAACGAAGTATTAATTCATAATTTCAATTTTATTGAATAAATACTCCGTAAAAGTTATGTAATTTCTAAAGTCTTTAGGGATTATTCAGTTCTAGTTTCAACCGTAAATCAAATGAGTTTAATTTAATATTAACTCATTAAATCTATGTTACATCTGAAGAAAATATGCACATATATATTTTCATAAAGACTGTAATAAAATTCTGTTGTACAAAATATTAATTGTGAAATTTTTTTTAACGGGTAGGTAATACCCGAGAGATATATAAATTCAAAATTAATATATTACATTTTTTGAATCTGATTAACCAAATCATCAACTATACTCTCAAAATCTCACAACAATATACATTCTTGTATAAAAATCAAAACAACCATTCTCACCCAAATTTGATTAAGCATTCTGATTTTGACAAATCAAAATCCAAGTCATGATTTAACAGAAGACATCACTCTTAGATTCCTACATCTTTCAAAGCTATACTTTGACTTCAAAACCGTGTTAGAACATCATATGTATATTAACAATTACAAACTGTGTTCAAACTCTCCGAAGTTTTCGAAGACACTTCAAACAATGAACAATCGAGATGATGATCCAATCACATATTACCCACATTTATGTACCTAAAAAGCTCTCGAAGCCAAAGTCATAGTTCGACGCGTATCCGTGTCAGACCCTTTGGCATTTATTAGCTAAAATGACTTTTCAATTCCTTTTCAAAGTAGACAGTTTTGTCACAGCTCCAGTAAGTCAACTTCGACTTTTCAGTCGGACTAGTCTTATTATAACCTCGATAGATACGTTGCCCTTTCGTCATCGTTACTGGGGACCTTTCATATCTCGCCACCTTAGTAATAAACTTACCAACAACTTCAATTATCTTTGACTTTTCGAAAAATCATTATATTTATTGAAATCACATCATTTACTCATTCGCATCTTGTAACGAGAATTGTCATACGAATCATCGAAAAACAGTAACCAGTATTTTGAAATCTCGCAGCATGTCTACGCCAACAGTTATATGTGTACGTAAAACGTCTATCTCCTGGACTTACATACTTTGAATGTGAAGTTCTGAAAAAAAATTTCTGAACTGCAAACTAGTTCTTGAAATGCTGACGAAGCATCAAAAACTGTAAACGATCTTAACAGTAAAAAGTTTGATGACAAAGAATAGTAAGGTGGTAAAGCTGAGAAAAAGAGAAGGTTTGAAACTGGAAAATGGATTGAACAGACTATGAAGGAGGCTGTGGACAAATCACAAAGACTAAATCTGCCTTCAAAGAATCCAAATGATTCAGTGCCTGCTAAAGTCATTAACGAATACCTTACTCTTTATTCTAAACCTTTACAGACAAATCTTCATCATCATCCATCAATATTAGAAATTCTAAGATATTATCATATCTTTCATTATAAATATCCGCGATATTTCTGAAGATATTTTCACAACTAATCTTATCTGAAGTCATTTATCTCTTTGCGCTATCAGTGTTACATCATATAAAAAACTATTAGTTTCTATATTCTATAAACTTTCGAGTTTAAATTATGAATGTTTTGAAGTAGTGTTGGGAACTGAAGCATGAGTTAGTATAATATAATGACACTTGATCAACGTGATTATATTACAGTAAGTCATGCTGAGTTTCTAATGGGACATGACGATTCACAGACCATGCCGTCATCATGTTCCATGTTACACGACTCTTGTATTCTATTTAATCTCTAAAAATATCAAGAATATATTTTCTTGATGATTCGGTCTTTTCAGGGTATTCTGGTAAATTAACAAATCAAGATCGTGCCATTACCATTTCCTTCTTAGAACATTAACTATGTTCATTCTGAAATTCATATCTGCGAATACTGGACCATTACAAACGTTGCTTAATCGCAAGAAGAAGAAACAAAAGGACAAAACTCCAAAATAGAAATTGGAGTATAAATCGCAGCAAATAGAAGGGAGCATTAACTTGGATGTCAATGATTATAGAAGACAAAAGCAGGGGCTTTGAAATATAAGGGAAGATATAAAACCCAACAACCACCCAAAAATTATAAACCGTATATATCGATGCATATAGCAATATAAAGACACGGAAGAACTAAAAACACTATAAAACCGAGAATATAGTAGAAGTAAATAGATTCTTCCGGAGGCAGATGAAAAAGAAGAATAACAGATATGAAAGTGAGGAGTATATCGAGAATCAGTACTGGATGAAGCATATTGACAAATACTTTAAAATATGAGTTGAGGGAGAAAGAATAGAAGGTGTGAGTTGTAAGGAAACGAAGGAGGTGGATTTATAGTGAAATACCCGACAGAGAAATCAAGATGGATTATCGTATTAATTCGAAGAGAATCATAATCTCCTTAATCACCGAAGCATCAAATCGAACATAGATTACAAAGATTTTCTTTAAATTCGGAGATCAATTGTGATGACGTCAAAAGATATGACGAATCACTATAATCTTATTTCCTTCATTTACGATAACTTCCCTCATACGCTTTGAGTAATCGAATTATTTTATCCATACTTCTTAGATATGATAAAACTTCATAATCGTCATAATAACATTCTCATTGTTAGCCATAACGACCTCTATCAAATTTCGGGGACGAAATTTCTTTAACGGGTAGGTACTGTGACGACCCGGAAATTTTCGACTAAATTTAAACTTTATCTTTATATTATTCTGACACGATAAGCAATGTTTGTTAAGTTAAATCTCAAAAATTTTAAACTATGTTTATACATTCATTTAAACCTCGACCAAATTCCAATGATTCACGAACCATTAAATGAACATATATGAATATGTATGTATATGTGTATATGTTATAAATTGAAAATGTCAACAAAGTATTTAAAAGTATAATGCTTTATATGAATGTATTTGTTTCAATATGATTATCGACGAAATTAAAAAAAAATATATTAAATGATTGAATTATCAGAAACATTGAATTATGATTACAAGTCTCTGTTGAGAGGTCCACTATGATTTGAGAAATGTATTCTTCTTAACGATATTCGGAATAATTTGTAAAGCTATTTATAAATAAAAATAAAAAGTGTCATTTACGAAAGTTAGACAAAAGCTATTGGAGAATTGGTTTCCATAATATTCTATTAATCTATTTTCAAACGTACAAAAACGTTTTCAGTTTAAAAAGAACTTTATTATTAAAACGTATATAACTTTTATAAATATCTAGAATCACTTTTGACAACTCATTACTTAACCAGTATAATAAATATAACGATATTTATATTTTATTTCATTAAATATATATAACAATTTAAATTAATATTATATATATTTATACACGTATTATACATACATAGTTTTTATATTTTTACTATACTTTAACTTTACCTTTACTTTACTTTACCTTTACTTTAACTTTAATAATTTACTTTAATAATTCATACTTTAATAATTCATACTTTAATAATTCACTTTAATAATTCATACTTTAATAATTCACTTTAATAATTCATACTTTAATAATTCACTTTAATAATTCATACTTTAATAATTCACTTTAATAATTCATACTTTAATAATTCACTTTAATAATTCAAAAATCTATTATAAATAGAATTCAATAGGTTTCATTATTTCATAGAAACTTGAAAATATATTTCTCTAAACTCTCTCAATCGATTTACATATATATATATATATATATATATATATATATATATATATATATATATATATATATATATATATATATATATATATATATATATATATATATATATATATATATATATATATATATTTGCTCTATATTATTTCAAGATATTATTAGTATACATAAAATATTACGACGGAGTGATGTCCGAGTGATTTCAAAATAGTTTTTTGAATGAGTCGAAGCTAAGGAAATTATGGGTTATAGCTATGGAGGTGATGGGTATGGTTCATGGGTATGCTCGTGAGGTCAATCTAGTTTTTATCATCTCCGTTGCGTCTACGTACTTTCCTGCAATATTGAATCTCAATATTGATACGTGAGCACTCATAACTTAACTTTTATATATCAATAGTGTATCCCTGACTAGTGCTCGAGTATATAGGATTATGCATGCTTGTACATTCGATATTGTCCTTAGATAGGTTTGTTGAATCCTGAATTAGATACATATGCTACTGAGATAGGGTATATGATATGCATGTCATTGGAAAGCTTTTGAAAAATTAAGAACTTTTCATTTAGATATCGAATGGTCTCGATGAACGGATTTGAAGTTATAGTCAACTGAATTTTAGTATTATTGTTAAAATGATTATTATTACTATCGTCGTTATTATTTTAATAGAAATATCATTGTTATTATAAAATATCATTATTACTATTATGTTAGTATTATCATTTTATCATAATAACATTTTTAGTAAATATAAATATTGTTATTTTTTTATAGAATAATAATTATTATTATTACAAAATAATACAACTTTTACTTATTATTATTATGATCAATATTATTTTATCAAATAAATAGGGGATACAAATATATTTTTCACCACGCGTAATATAATTACATTAATAATACTTACCACTATATTTTTACGATATTAAGTGAACTTTATAAATTTTACTACTTAAGATATATAAAAGTATATTTTATCATATATAAACGTTAATATAAATTTTTATTAATAAATGACTTTTATTATTATAAAATCTAATAAATATATTTAAATATATAAAACGACTATAGCTAAGTTATATAATAAACACGTATAAATTTTAGAAGTCATTTTGGGTCAAGTTGACTTTTGCACATTAGTCTCGAGCATTAGGATTGTGGTACACTATGACTTGACCAAAAATTGTTAGACAAATATTGACCAACATATAAATATATATAATTAATATAGGTTCGTGAATCCGAGGCCAACCTTGCACTTGTTAAATGACGTTATATGTATTTTTACTACGAAATACAGTATGGTGAGTTTCATTTGCTCCCTTTTATATATATTTTTGGGACTGAGAATACATGCGCTGTTTTTATAAATGTTTTACGAAATAGGCACAAGTACTAAAACTAATTCTACGTGGGTTTAAACCAGAAATATACCCTTAGCTTGGTAACATTAAACTACTTGTCTATGTACGGTAGGCGCGAATCCTAAAGATAGATCTATTGGGCCTGACAAACCCCATCCTGACTATGGGATGCTTTAGTACTTCGAGGTTATTTTAAACACACCTGATCTGGTGTACTTCAGAGGGTAAAACATGAACGTTAAGGCTTGTTACCGGGTGTCTACAACTTATAGAATACTTTTATACACTTGCGAGTGTACATATATTTATAAACGGAAATCTTGTGGTCTATTAATATATTGAAATGATTATTATGATAAACCTATGAACTCACCAACCTTTTGGTTGACACTTTAAAGCATGTTTATTCTCAGGTATTAAAGAAATCTTCCGCTGTGCATTACCTCATTTTAAGGATATTACTTGGAGTCATTCATGGCATATTTTGAAAGACGTTGCATTCGAGTCATTGAGTTCATCAAGATTATTATTATGTCAATTATAGTTGGATGTATTATGAAATGGTGTGCATTCCGTCAACTTTCGTTGTAAAGAAAATTTGTCTTTTAAAAACGAATGCAATGTTTGTAAAATGTATCATATAGAGGTCAAAATACCTCACGATGTAATAAACTATTATGAATCATTTATAATGTATATGAACGGGTCCTTTCACCGGGACTCTCATCGGACATGATAAATCGAAGTACTAAAGCATCCGCAACTCGGATGAGGCTTGTTGGGCCAAATAGATCTAACTTTAGGATTCGCGTCAATTGGTGGCAATTATAATAAACACCAATTCTTAGGCTACCAAGCTAAAAAGGGGCATATTCGATTCGATAATTCAACATAGAATGTAATTTTGATCACTTGTGTCTATTTTGCAAAACATTTATAAAACTGCATGTATTCTCATCCCAAAAATAATAGATTTAAAAGTGGGATTATAACTCACTTTCACAGATTTTTTACTTCGTCGGGAAGTAAGACTTGGCCACTGGTCGATTCACGAACCTATAACAAATATGTACATATATATCAAAGTATGTTCAAAATATATTTACAACATTTTTAATACATTTTACTGTTTTAAGTTTATTAAGTCAGCTGTCCTCGTTGGTAACCTACAACTAGCTGTCCACAGTTAGATGTATAGAAATAAATCGATATATATTATCTTGAATCAATCCACGACCCAGTGTATACACGTCTTAGGCTAGATCACAACTCAAAGTATATATATTTTTGGAATCAACCTCAACCCTGTATAGCTAACTCCAACATTACTGCATATAGAGTGTCTATGGTTGTTCCAAATAATATATATACATGGATCGATATGATATGTCAAAACATTTGCATACGTATCTATGGTATCCCAAGATTACATAATATATTAGAATACATGTATAATACAATATGAGTTAGCTAGGATATGATTCATATAGATTTGTTACCAATTTTCACGTAGCTACAACAAGCAAAAATATCCAATCTTATTTTACCCATAACTTCTTCGTTTTAAATCTGTTTTGAGTGATTCAAGTTGCTATGGTTTCATATTAAACTTAAGTTTATGAATCTAAATAGAAAAAGTATAAGTTTATAGTCAGAAATACATGTTACAAGTCATTTTTGTAAACGTAGTCATTTCAGTCGAAAGAACGACGTCTAATGACCATTTGGGAAAACATACTTCCACTTTGAGTTTAACCATGATTTTTGGATATAGCTTCATGTTTATAAGAAAAATCATTTTCCCAGAAGAACAACTTTTAAATCAAAGTTTATCATAGTTTTTAATTAACTAACCCAAAATAGCCCGCGGTGTTACTACGAAGGCGTATATCCGGTTTTACGGTGTTTTTTGTGTTTTCTGGTTTTAAATCATTAAGTTAGCATATCATATAGATATAGAACATGTGTTTAGTTGATTTTAAAATTCAAGTTAGAAGGATTAAATTTTGTTTGCGAACAAGTTTAGAATTAATTAAACTATGTTCTAGTGATTACAAGCTTAAACCTTCGAATAAGGTAGTTTTATATATATGAATCGAATGATGTTATGAACATCATTACTACCTCAAGTTTAGTAGGTAAACCTACTGGAAATGATTAAAAAATAAGTTAAGCTTCAAAGGATCTTTGATGGCCTGGAAGTTCTTGAAATAGAATCATGACACAAAAACAAGTTCAAGTAAGATTATTACTCGAATTAAGATAGTTATAGTTATAGAAATTGAATCAAAGCTTGAATATGAATATTACCTTGATTTAGAAAGATAACCTACTGTAAATAACAAAGGTTTCTTGATCTTAGATGATTGCTTGGAATGGATTAGGAAACTTGGATGTAAACTTGTAAACTTGGAAGTGTTCTTGATGTGTTCTTGAGTAATTGTTTTTATGATGATTATAGGTAATAACCAAAGCTTGTATTTAATGATTTTTGCTGGAAAAATAGTAACTTAGACGTTCATGGAAGAGTGTGTGTGTTTTGAGAGAGAATTGGGAAGAAAATTGGAAGTGAAAAGGAGTAGGTGGTGAGGGGTGAAGGTGAGTGAGGTTAAAAGGAGTTTTTGTTTTTGTTTCCTTGCTCATAAGTCATGCTAGATGTTAAATGATGGTTCCTACATAGTTAGGTGACTTACATGGGCTGCAAAGAGCTGATCATTGGATTGTATATACCAATAGTAAATAAATTTAGAAGCTGTGTATTGTACAAGTACAAATACGAGTGCATACGAGTAGAATTGTTGATGAAAATGAATGAGGATGTAATTGTAAGCATTTTTGTTAAGTAGAAGTACTTTGATATGTGTCTTGAAGCCTTTCAAAAGTGTACTAATACATCTAAATACACTACATGTATATACATTTTAACTGAGTCGTTAAGTCATCGTTAGTCGTTACATGTAAATGTTGTTTTGAAACCTTTAAGTTAACGATCTTGTTAAATGTTGTTAACACATTGTTTATTATATCTAATTAGATGTTAAATTATTACATTATCACGATATAATGATGTATTAATATATCTTAATATGATATATATACAGTTGAATGTCGTTACAACGATAATCGTTACATATATGTCTCGTTTCGAAATCCTTAAGTTAGTAGTCTTGTTTTTACATATTTAGTTCATTGTTATTATACTTAATGATATGTTTACTTATCATTTAACATGTTTATATATAGTGTATCAATATCTTAAAATGATTCATATGTAATTAGTAAGACGTTGTTATAACGATAATCGTTATATATACCGTTTTCAAGTTTCTTAATTCAATAGTCTCATTTTTATGTATATAACTCATTGTTAAAATACTTAATGAGGTACATACTTATCATAATATCATGATAACTATAAATATATATATATATATATATATATATATATATATATATATATATATATATATATATATATATATATATATATATATATATATATATATATATATATCCATATGTATGTCATCATATAGTTTTTACAAGTTTTAACGTTCGTGAATCGCCGGTCAACTTGGGTGGTCAATTGTCTACATGAAACTCATTTCAAATAATCAAGTCTTAACAAGTTTGATTGTTTAACATGTTGGAAACATTTAATCATGCAAATATAGTTTTCAATTAATATATAATCATGGAAAAGTTCGGGTCACTACAGTACCTACCCGTTAAATAAATTTCGTCCCGAAATTTTAAGCAGTTGGATGTGTTGATGTATCTTCTGGAACTAGGTACGGGTATTTCTTCTTCATCTGATCTTCTCGTTCCCAGGTGAACTCGGGTCCTCTACGAGCATTCCATCGAATCTTAACAATTGGTATCTTGTTTTACTTAAGTCTTTTAACCTCACGATCCATTATTTCGACAGGTTCTTCAATGAATTGTAGTTTTTCGTTAATTGTAATCTCGTCTAATGGAATGGTGAGATCTTCTTTAGCAAAACATTTCTTCAAATTCGATACATGAAAAGTATTATGTACCCCGGCGAGTTATTGCGGTAAGTTAAGTCGGTAAGCTACTGGTCTGACACGATCTATAATCTTAAATGGTCCAATGTACCTTGAATTTAGTTTTCCCCGTTTACCAAATCGAACAATGCCTTTCCAAGGTGAAACCTTAACCATGACCATCTCACTAATCTCAAATTCTATATCTTTTCTTTAATGTCTGCATAGCTCTTTTGTTGACTTTGGGTAGTTTTCAATCGTTGTTGAATTTGGATGATCTTCTCGGTAGTTTCTTGAATTATCTACGGACCCATAATCTGTCTATCCCCCAGTTCACTCCAACAAATCGGAGACCTGCAATTTCTACCATAAAGTGCTTCAAACGGCGCCATCTCAATACTCGAATGGTAATTGTTGTTGTAGGAAAATTCTGCTAACGGTAGGTGTCGATCCCAACTGTTTCCGAAATCGATAACACATGCTCGTATCATGTCTTCAAGGGTATGTATCGTCCTTTCACTTTGCCCATCAGTTTGTGGATGATAAGCAGTACTCATGTCTAGACGAGTCCCCAATGCTTGTTGCAATATCTGCCAAAATCTTGAAACAAATCTGCCATCCCTATCTGAGATAATAGAGACTTGTATTCCATGTCTGGAGACACCTTCCTTCAAGTATAATCGCGCCAACTTCTCTATTTTATCAGCTTCTCTCATTGGCAGAAAGTGTGCTGATTTGGTGAGACGATCAACTATTACCCAAATAGTATCAAAACCACTTGCAGTCCTTGGCAATTTAGTGATGAAATCCATGGTAATGTTTTCCCATTTCCATTCCGGGATTTCAGGTAGTTGAAGTAGACCTGATGGTTTCTGATGCTCAGCTTTGACCTTACAACACGTCAAACATTCTCCTACGTATTTAGCAACATTGGATTTCATACCCGGCCACCAAAAATGTTTCTTAAGATCCTTGTACATCTTCCCCGTTCCAGGATGTATTGAGTATCTGGTTTTATGAGCTTCTCTAAGTACCATTTCTCTCATATCTCCAAATTTTGGTACCCAAATCCTTTCAGCCCTATACCGGGTTCCGCCTTCCCGTATATTAAGATGCTTCTCCGATCCTTTGGGTATTTCATCCTTTAAATTTTCTTCTTTTAAAACTCCTTATTGCGCCTCCTTTATTTAAGTAGTAAGGTTATTGTGAATCATTATATTCATAGATTTTACTCGAATGGGTTCTCTGTCCTTTCTTCTCAAGGCGTCGGCTACCACATTTGTCTTCCCCGGGTGGTAACGAATCTCGAAATCGTAATCATTTAATAACTCAATAAACCTACGCTGTCTCATGTTTAGTTGTTTCTGATTAAATATGTGTTGGAGACTTTTGTGATCGGTATATATAATACTTTTGAACCCATATAAGTAGTGCCTCCAAGTATTTATTGCAAAAACAATCGCGCCTAATTCCAAATCATGCGTCGTATAATTCTGCTCGTGAATCTTCAATTGTCTAGATGCATAAGCAATTACCTTCGTTTGTTGCATTAATACATAACCGAGACCTTTCTTTGAGGCGTCACAATATATCACAAAATCATCATTCCCTTCAGGTAATGACAATATAGGTGCCGTAGTTAACTTTTTCTTCAACAATTGAAACGCTTTCTCCTGCTCATCCTTCCATTCAAATTTCTTCCCTTTATGCGTTAATGCAGTCAAGGGTTTTGCTATTTTGGAAAAATCTTGGATGAACCTTCTGTAGTAACCAGCCAGTCCTAAAAATCGGCGTATATGCTTCAGAGTTTTTGGGGTTTCCCACTTTTCAACGATTTCAATCTTTGCCGGATCCACTTGAATACCTTCTTTGTTCACTATGTAACCGAGGAATTGAACTTCTTCCAACCAAAATGCACACTTTGAAAACTTAGCGTACAGTTTTTCTTTCCTCAACAACTCTAGCACTTTTCTCAAATGTTCTTCGTGCTCTTGATCATTCTTTGAGTAAATAAGTATGTCATTGATGAAAACATTGACAAACTTGTCAAGGTATGGTCCACACACTCGGTTCATGAGGTCCATGAACACAGCTAGTGCGTTAGTCAACCCAAACGGTATAACCATAAACTCGTAATGACTGTAATGCGTCGTGAAAGCAGTCTTCGGAATATCATCCTCCTTCACCCGCATTTGATGATACCCGGAACATAAATCGATCTTCGAATAAACTAACGAGCCTTGTAGTTGATCAAATAAGTCATCGATTCTCGATAGTAGATAACGGTTCTTGATGGTAAGTTTGTTCAACTCTCGGTAGTCGATACACAACCTGAATGTACCATCCTTCTTTTTGACAAACAAAACAGGAGCTCCCCATGGTGATGTACTTGGTCGTATGAAACCAGGTTCTAAAAGTTCTTGTAGTTGGCTTTGGAGTTCCTTCATTTCACTGGGTGCGAGTCTGTATGGAGCACGAGCTATTGGTGCAGCTCCTGGTACAAGATCTATTTGAAATTCAACGGATCGGTTTGGAGGTAGTCCCGGTAATTCTTTTGGAAATACATCGGGAAATTCTTTTGCGACTGGTGTTATGCGAGGTGTATATAAAATAGCTTATATTTTACAAGGAAATACTATTAAATATGATACAATTTTACACAAGATATTTATTTATTTATAGAATGGATATACTTAAACCTTGCTATAACACTTATAGGCAGTGTACCTAATCGTACAGTAGTGTAGTTTTTAGTAAGTCCGGTTCGTTCCACAGGGAATCTTTTTCAAAAAGCTTAACGCTATATTAGTTTAAATTTATAAAAATACAAATATATATATAAGTAATATTATTATTATAAAGGGGGGTTTTTACCGTTTAATGACCGGTTTGTCGATTTTAAAACTTTAGTCGCAGTTAAAACAAAATGTAAAATATTAAATAAATAAAAGACTTAATTTAAAGCGTAAAGTAAATAATGATAATGAAATTGCGATAAATAAAAGTGCGATAAAATAAACTTGCGATAATTAAAAAGTACGATAAGTAAAAGTGCAATTAAATACAATAACAATAAATAAAAGTGCTATAATTAGAAGTTCAATTAAATATAAAATAAATTAAATTAAATATGAAATAAAAGAATTATGCTTATTTAAACTTCCGTAATCATGATGTTTGACGTGTTGATTTTAGTTTTATGCCCATGGGTTAATTGTCCTTTGTCTTGGATTATTTAATATGTCCGTCTGGTTTTTGTCCATAACAGTCCATCAGTCATAAATATAAAGTGCGAGTGTCCTCGTCAAATTATCCTTATACCCGAAGTTAAATATTCCAACTAATTGGGGACTTAAACTGTAACAAGATTTTAATACTTTGTTTAATAATTACACCAGGATGTCGACTGAGTGTAACCCAAGGTTTTAATACTTTGTTAACAATTATGTCAAGTGTCCTTGTACATAATTTCACCCCTGTTTTAATAATTCTAGTGGCTATTAATCCATTCCCGTGTCCGGTTAAATGAACGATTACTCGTACTTATAAATACCCCACCCATCGTGTCCGATTGAGTGTATATGGTTATTTATAGGGACGTCAAATTGTAAATCTTTATATTAACATTAACAAACTATCATTTAGTTAAACAAATATAAAGCCCATTAATAGCCCACTGTGACGACCCAGAAAATTTCAACTTATTTTAAACCAATTCTCTATATGATTTAATAATTTCGTCATGATAAGCAATAAATTTTGACAAGTTTTAAAACTTTTAAAATGAGTTTTATACAAACAATTGACTATCTATTTGTCCGACGATTCACGAACGTCATAACTTGTGTTAATTATATACTTATGTATATATATGAATATATATGGATTATATCTAACTTGAATATATGATAATTAAGTATCTCATTAAATATATTAACAATGGATTATATACATAAAATGAGACTACTAACTTAAGGACTTCGAAACGATATATATATATATATAAATATATATATATATATATATATATATATATATATATATATATATATATATACACACACATAAGGCTTAACGACGTTATAACTTCTAAGTTAAAATAAATATATATGTATTGTATTAAGATGTATTAATACACAGTTTCTAGATGTATTTACTATTGGAATATACTAATAGGAAAACATCATTTTCAACCTTTTATCATGGAAAATGACTTCCTTATTATTACATATGACTCATGAGACATCTTTAAACACATAAACAAAATAATTTTGTATTTATACCCGTATTATACACAACTTCTGGATGTATCTACTATTCGTATATACCAATAGTAAAACATCATTTTCAACCTTTTTAATCATGGGGGAGACATGTTTAGCAACTCTTAACATCTAGTATTAAACTTCTAGCTAAAATTTCAACTTGGAATCTCTTTATATCTATATACATATGACATTTTATATATCTATATCTATATCATTTCCATTTTAATTTTTATTCTAAGATTTTACTCCCTAAAAACACACACTTGAAAGCCTTTGTTCTACTACTTCAATTCAGCAAAAGCACTTCAATTATAAGCCTTAAAACAACCTAAAATTATCATAAGAAAAACCAAACAAGAACACTTTATGAAGATCATCCATTTCAAGTTTATACTTTCAATCTTTTGAACCCATTTCAAAAACTCTTTGAAGATCAAGAATTATTCTTCCTTTCCAGTAGCTTTATCCAAGTAACTTGAGGTAGTAACCTTATTCATAATCTTATTCGATTCATATTCATAAAGCTATCTTATTTTGAGTTATAAATAATAACAACAAGAACATAGTTTGAATGATTTCAAACTTGTTCGCAAACTAAATAGATCCTTCTAAATTGACTTTTAAAACACTTCAATACCTGTAATATATCATAATGATATGCTAATTTAACAAGATACAACTTGATTTTACAAAGAACACCTTAAAACCGAATCTACATCGTTGGAGTGCAACCGGGGGCTGTTTTGGGTTGGATAATTAAAAACCATCTTAAACTTTGAATTGGAAGTTTATATTCTGGAAAAATGATATTTCTTATGAATATGTTAATATATAAAAATCTCATGGTGTAACTCAAAGTGTAAGTATTTTTGTAAAAATGATCATCTAGATGTTGTTTTTACAACGAAAATGATCACTTTCATAAGATTCACCAAATTTTGACCTATAACCTGTGATTTCGAATTTCATATTCATAAATAATGACTCGATCCAAGGAAGTGGCAAGTTGAACAAACAAAAACGGAGTTATATTGAAGAAACTACGGCTAAAACAAAATTGGGTATCCAAAGCTAGTTTAGCTACGAAATTAATTGGAGTAAAACTAAACTAATCATATCTTTGCTAATTAATATGTTATTTTATATATATTTACTTATGATTTGATTTTATATATTTCAGGACCACCCGTAAACAACACGAGAAGATTAATTATAAGACCTCATGATTGTACGCAACACGTCATTTGACAACACGGTACTTTATGTACGCAACACGTCATTTGACAACATGGTACCATGGATCGAGATTAATTCTGATCAATACGAATATGATGGGGTCTTTATTTATTTATTGAGCAGCTAATTGTGGACCACTAACATCGGACTTCTAACTACGGACTAATAGATATTAAAAGTATTATAAGTATATATGTAACGATTATTTGAAAAGAAAATATGTTAATATATTATATATATGGTTAGGTTCATGATATCTATCGGAGACCAAGTCGTGTTAAATATCTTCAAAGCAAAAGTGAGTATATAGTCCCACTTTTAAACTCTAAATATTTCGGGATGAGAATACATGCATTTTATGATTTACGTTATGGACACAAGTGATTAAAAATATATATTCTACATTGAGTTGTACCACTGGCATACTTCTCTGTAACTTGGTAACTACTATTTACATGAGGTATTGTAAACGCGAATCCTGTTGATAGATCTATCGGGCCTGACAACCCCAACCGGACGGGATGACCAGTATTCAACGGTTGCACAGTACTTCATTTCGGTGACTACACTTGGTACGGTGTAGTGAGATTTCATAATAAAGGGAATATGCGACGTTGATTAAATGTTAAGTATGGTTATCAAGTGCTCAACCACTTAGAATGTTTTTATTAAAACGTTTATGTACATGTGGTCTATATTTATAACGCTGCTAGCATTAAACCTATATCTCACCAACTTTATGTTGACTTTTTAAAGCATGTTTATTCTTAGGTTCCTAGAAGTCTTCCGCTGTTTGAATATATGTTAGAGAAACTATGTGCATGGAGTCATACATGTTTTATTCGAGGAAGCATTGCATTCACAAAATCATCACCTTGTATTTATTTTGACTGCATTGTCAACGGAAGTATTCTTATAAACTGTTATTTACGGTGATTGTCTATATGTAGAAATCATCAGATGTCGAAAACATTGAATTTTAAATATTCAATTATGGTATATCTTTTCAAAAGAATGCAATGTTTATAAAACGTATCATATAGAGGTCAAATGCCTCGCGATGTAACCAACTATTGTGATTCGTTTATAATCGATATGGACTTCGTCCGGATGGATTAGGACGGGTTGTTTCAGTTGGTATCAGAGCGGTGGTCTTAGCGAACCAGGTCTGCATTAGTGTGTCTAACTGATAAGTCGTTAGGTTGCATTAGTGAGTCTGGACTTCGACCGTGTCTGCATGTCAAAATTTTGCTTATCATTTTGTGTCGAAAATCATCTACTTATCATCCGTAGGAAATTACCTGCTTATCATCTTAAGTCTAAACGCGTCTTACTGCATTCATTGCATGAATGGTGTATAGACAAAATTCATATCTTAGCGTATTTGTTAATTCATATCTACGCGTATCTGTTACTGTAAACTTTGTCTGACATATTCCGTAAATCCCACCGTAATCTACGAGATCTTTTGTTCTATATATATGGATATTCTATATAATTAGAATACTACCCGATAGCCGGAAAATTATTTCATATCGAAAAATCCTTTATTCAATCATACGAAATAGAACTCGTCACTAGTTCAAGTCCCTCGGATTCTGATATGGAATTCCACTCAAGCTCCGAAAGCAGTGTGACCGGAATGGATCAACCAATCAGTCATCATCTATTTTGGATGGATTGGGGATGGGTTCGTAGCCTCCTCAATCATTGGAGACAAGAGGAAGGTAATCCCTTCCATCCACCAAATTGCCCTCTTGACGATGAACTTGAAGCACTTACAGGTGAACCTGTTCGAGAAACCATTTTCTCTCTCATTTCCAGAGTATCTCGTCACGATTATATACTACATCAAATTCTAGATTTTATTTATCTGCTCGTCCGAACCTACAATCACCCCCGGTGTAATAGAAGAAGTCAACGAGCTTCGCACTCGGGTAGTGGCTTTGGAGAATACGGTACGAAGGTTACAAACACCATCAACAGCATCCGCAGCATAACTAGTACCGTCAATAACATCAACATTGCAAGCCTCAATACCCTAAGCACCAGCAGCATCACCAGCATCAATGTTATCACCATCATCAACAGGATCATTACCACCACCAACAATCACATCCTCATCACACGCCTCCATATCACCATCCGTACCTCGGATATCAACGTCACACGCACCATAGATGCCAAGAAGTACCAAAAACAACAAACGATGAAGTATTGATTCATAAGTTCATCGGAAAAACATTCTATGGTGATTATGTAATCTTTAAAGACATAGAGATTACCTATTTCTGCCTTAACCATAAATCAGATGAGTGGACAGAAATGATAAAAGGAAGAGTAGAAACCCCAACAAGAATGATGCGTAAGGTACAAGCTAGACTTGTTTTACCAACAGCATCATCAGTACCCTTAGCCTCACCAACACAGTCAGTGCTGTCAACATCGTTAGAATCGTCAGCACCTTTAACATCACAAGCTCCACCAGTTCAAGAATCACCGTGGTCATCATCAATAACGCGTATATTGCATCAACGAGTTATGAAGTATTAACTCATTCTTCTAAAGAATTTATATAAATATTTTATATATATGAATTCGGAAACCAAAATAAATCTTTTCGTACTAAGCTATTAAGTATGAATTGAAAATCGGTAGATACTACTCGTTTAAATTCATACTACAAATATGCAATGATGTACGTCCTTCGTCAGCAACTTAATCATCGTTAACTACAATCCCTGTTTCAATTCAATGAATTCCGTTTTATAATAAACCAAGTGTATTATTCAATAATATGTTTGATTTTACACTTTCATCTTCAATGTACTCGAAGCTTACTGGAAAACAACATTCATATCTTGCAAAGTTAGCAAGAGTTCAATGAGTATCAGCATGATTCACTAAGGAAATATATATAAGAATAAATAATGAAGTATTGATCCATAACTTCATTAATATTCTGTGAAGAAAATGTGGTTCCTAATCGTTTTAGAAATTACTTATTCTAGCTCAAACCGAAAATCAAATGAGTCTAATATTATATTGACTTATTAAATTCATGATTACATCTGAAGAAAATATATATGTACATATATTTTCATAAAGATTGTAATAAAATTCTCTGGTACAAAATATTACTTGTGAAATTTTTTTAACGGGTAGGTAAAACCCGAGAGATATATAAATTCACAATTAATATGATTATATTCTTCGACTCTAATTCAACAATCATCAACTATACTCACTATCTTCACAATAATATACATTCTTTCATAGAAATCAAAACAACCATTCTCATCCAAATTTGATTACGACAAAACGAAATCCAAGTCAAGACTTAACAGAAGACATCACTCTTAGGACTCTTACATCTTTCAAAACTATACTTTGACTTCAAAACTATGCTAGAACATCATTCGATTCTTGGAACCCAGAAAAATATTTGTATCATTCAAAGTCCTAAAACATCATATGTATATTAACAAATACAATCTATGATCAAACCCTTCGAAATTCCTGAAGACACTTCAAATAATGGACAATCGAGATGATGATCCAACCACACATTACCCGCAGTCTTGCATCTGAAAAGCTCTCAAAACTAAGGACATAATTTAACACGTATCAGCGTTAAATCTTTTAGCATTTATTAGCAAAAATAACTTTGCGATTCCTTTCCCAAAATAGCAAATTTTGTCACAGTTTCAGCAAGTCAACCTCGACTTTCCATTCGAAGTAGCCTTATTATAACCTGTAATACATACGATTACCTTTTTGTTACCGGGGAACCTTTTATATTCCACGACATTATCAGCAGATGTACCAGTAACTCGTTACCCCTTTGGCGGAATCAACAATTGGTATTTTTAAATCTTACAGCGTTTCTATTTCAGCAGTTATATATATATATATATATATATATATATATATATATATATATATATATATATATATATATATATATACAACGTCTATCCCCAAGAATTACATCTTTCAAATGTGAAGTTTCTGAAAAACGCTCCAGCCTACGAATTAGTGCTATGAAGTTTTGGAAAAGACTGATAAAGTGGTAAAGACAGTAGACAACAATTACGGTCAGAAGTTTGACAATAAAGAATAATAGATTGGAAAAGCTCGAACGAAAAATTTGGTACTGGAAAACGGATTGAGCAAAGTATAAAGGAGGCCGTGGACAAATCATAAGGACGAAATCTATCTTCAAAGGATTCAAATGATTCAGTGTCTGCTGAAACCGTTAGTAAGAACCTTACTCCTTATTCTAAACCTTCACAGACAGATTTTTTGCGTCATTCTCTGATCTTAGATATTAAGATATCATCATATCTTTCATTATAAATATCTCCGATATTCCTGAAGATATATTCCCAACTCTCCTCATCAAAAATCATTTATCTCTTCACAATATCTGTGTTACAACATAAAAGAAACTGTGTTAGTTTCTAAATTCTGAAAAATTCGAGTTTAAAATATAAATGTTTTGAAGTAGTGTTGGAAACTGAAGCATGAATTAGTATAAAATAATGACACTTGATCAACGTGATTATATTACAGTAATTCATGATGAGTTTCTAAATGGAACGTGATGATTCACAGATCATAACGTCATCATGTGCCATGTTACACAACTCTTACATTATACCCAATCTCCAAACATATTAAGAACATATCTCCTTGATAATTCTATCTTTTCAGACATTCTGGTAACTTACCAAATCAAGATCGTACAATTACTATTTCCTTCTTAGAACATTAACTATGTTTATTTTAAAATCCATACCTACGAATTCCGGACCATTATTCGCTTGACTTGAAATCGGGAAGAGGAAACAGAAGTATGGAACTGTTAAATATAAAAGAAAATATAAAGCTCGACAACAACAAATAAATTACAAAACGTGTATATCAATACGTATTGCAACGTAAAGGCACGGGAGAATTAACAATACTATAACCCCAAGGTAATAGTAGAAATAAATAAAATCCTCCGGTGGTAGATGAAAAAGAAGAATGACAGAGATGAAAGTTAAGAGTATATCCAGGATCAGTACTGGATGAAGCATACTGATAAATGTTTTAAAGTATGAATTGAGGGAGGAAGAATATAAGGTATGAGTTGTAAGGAAATGAAGGGAGGTGGATTTATAGTAAAAGATCCGACAGAGCAATCAAAATAGATGATCGCATTTAAAGCGGATTCTAATTTCCTTGATTATCGAAGAATCAAATCTCATTATGAAGATTTTCCTCCAAATCTCTTGAACTTGGAAATCAATCCTATCTACGTCAAAAGATATGACGAATCTATACCTAGTCATTTCACCCTTTGGTGATAGCCTCACTCGTACTCTTCACAAAAATCAAATTGCATTATCAATACTACTTGATGATAATAAAACTCTAATTTCCAACTCGTATACGTCATGAAAACATACTTATTGTTAGCCATGATCATCCCATTCAAATTTCGGGACGAAATTTCTTTAACGGGTAGGTACTGTGACGACCCAGAAAATTTCAACTTATTTTAAACCAATTCTCTATATGATTTAATAATTTCGTCATGATAAGCAATAAATTTTGACAAGTTTTAAAACTTTTGAAATGAGTTTTATACAAACAATTGACTACCCATTTGTCCGACGATTCACGAACGTCATAACTTGTGTTAACTATATACTTATGTATATATATGAATATATATGGATTATATCTAACTTGAATATATGATAATTAAGTATCTCATTAAATATATTAACAATGGATTATATACATAAAATGAGACTACTAACTTAAGGACTTCGAAACGATATATATATATATATATATATATATACATAAGGCTTAACGATGTTATAACTTCTAAGTTAAAATAAATATATATGTATTGTATTAAGATGTATTAATACACAGTTTCTAGATGTATTTACTATTGGAATATACTAATAGGAAAACATCATTTTCAACATTTTATCATGGAAAATGACATCCTTATTATTACATATGACTCATGAGACATCTTTAAATACATAAATAAAATAATTTTGTATTTATACCCGTATTATACACAACTTCTGGATGTATTTACTATTCGTATATACCAATAGTAAAACATCATTTTCAACCTTTTTAATCATGGGGGAGACATGTTTAGCAACTCTTAACATCTAGTATTAAACTTCTAGCTAAAATTTCAACTTGGAATCTCTTTATATCTATATACATATGACATTTTATATATCTATATCTATATCATTTCCATTTCAATTTTTATTCTAAGATTTTACTCCCTAAAAACACACACTTGAAAGCCTTTGTTCTACTACTTCAATTCAGCAAAAACACTTCAATTATAAGCCTTAAAACAACCTAAAATTATCATAAGAAAAACCAAACAAGAACACTTCATGAAGATCATCCATTTCAAGTTTATACTTTCAATCTTTTGAACCCATTTCAAAAACTCTTTGAAGATCAAGAATTATACTTCCTTTCCAGTAGCTTTATCCAAGTAACTTGAGGTAGTAACCTTATTCATAATCTTATTCGATTCATATTCATAAAGCTATCTTATTTTGAGTTATAAATAATAACAACAAGAACATAGTTTGAATGATTTCAAACTTGTTCGCAAACTAAATAGATCCTTCTAAATTGACTTTTAAAACACTTCAATACCTGTAATATATCATAATGATATGCTAATTTAACAAGATACAACTTGATTTTACAAAGAACACCTTAAAACCGAATCTACATCGTTGGAGTGCAACCGGGGGCTGTTTTGGGTTGGATAATTAAAAACCATCTTAAAATTTGAATTGGAAGTTTATATTCTGGAAAAATGATATTTCTTATGAATATGTTAATATATAAAAATCTCATGGTGTAACTCAAAGTGTAAGTATTTTTGTAAAAATGATCATCTAGATGTTGTTTTTACAACGAAAATGATCACTTTCATAAGATTCACCAAATTTTGACCTATAACCTGTGATTTCGAATTTCATATTCATAAATAATGACTCGATCCAAGGAAGTGGCAAGTTGAACCAACAAAAACGGAGTTATATTGAAGAAACTACGGCTAAAACAAAATTGGGTATCCAAAGCTAGTTTAGCTACGAAATTAATTGGAGTAAAACTAAACTAATCATATCTTTGCTAATTAATATGATATTTTATATATATTTACTTATGATTTGATTTTATATATTTCAGGGCCACCCGTAAACAACACGAGAAGATTAATTATAAGACCTCATGATTGTACGCAACACGTCATTTGACAACACGGTACTTTATGTACGCAACACGTCATTTGACAACATGGTACCATGGGTCGAGATTAATTCTGATCAATACGAATATGATGGGGTCTTTATTTATTTATTGAGCAACTAATTGTGGACCACTAACATCGGACTGCTAACTACGGACTAATAGATATTAAAAGTATTATAAGTATATATGTAACGATTAGTTGAAAAGAAAATATGTTAATATATTATATATATGGTTAAGTTCATGATATCTATCGGAGACCAAGTCGTGTTAAATATCTTCAAAGCAAAAGTGAGTATATAGTCCCACTTTTAAACTCTAAATATTTCGGGATGAGAATACATGCATTTTATGATTTACGTTATGGACACAAGTGATTAAAAATATATATTCTACATTGAGTTGTACCACTAGCATACTTCCCTGTAACTTGGTAACTACTATTTACATGAGGTATTGTAAACGCGAATCCTGTTGATAGATCTATCGGGCCTGACAACCCCAACCGGACTGGACGACCAGTATTCAACGGTTGCACAGTACTTCGTATCGGTGACTACACTTGGTACGGTGTAGTGAGATTTCATAATAAAGGGAATATGCAACGTTGATTAAATGTTAAGTATGGTTATCAAGTGCTCAACCACTTAGAATGTTTTTATTAAAACGTTTATGTATATGTGGTCTATATTTATAATGCTGCTAGCATTAAACCTATATCTCACCAACTTTATGTTGACTTTTTAAAGCATGTTTATTCTCAGGTTCCTAGAAGTCTTCCGCTGTTTGAATATATGTTAGAGAAACTATGTGCATGGAGTCATACATGTTTTATTCGAGGAAACATTGCATTCACAAAATCATCACCGTGTATTTATTTTGACTGCATTGTCAACGGAAGTATTCTTGTAAACTGTTATTTACGGTGATTGTCTATATGTAGAAATCATCAGATGTCGAAAACATTGAATTTTAAATATTCATTTATGGTATATCTTTTCAAAAGAATGCAATGTTTATAAAACGTATCATATAGAGGTCAAATTCCTCGCGATGTAACCAACTATTGTGATTCATTTATAATCGATATGGACTTCGTCCGGATGGATTAGGATGGGTTGTTTCACACATAGTCTAATTTCCACAAGTGTCATTCTTTTGTCCAAACCCCAATTATGGTACAAAGCCTAATTAGTCCATAATCATGATTACTTCATTTTAAATAAGCATAATAATAACTTAGCTACGAGACATTAAATTAAAAAGGTTGAACATAACTTACAATGATTAAAAATAGCGTAGCGTTACACGGACAGAATTTCGACTTACACCCTTACAACATTCGCTAACATACCCTTATTATTAGAATTATAATTAAAATTAAAATTAAAAAATATATATATATATATATATATATATATATATATATATATATATATATATATATATATATATATATATATATATATATATTACGTTTACATATAGAGAAAGAGAGATTTTAGGATATTAAAACTCGTCGAACTGCGTTGGCTTTTATAGGGAATTGAGTCCAGGGGAACTCCGCGAGTCGCGGCCTTTTCCCTCTTTGAACTCCGCAAGTCGCGGAGTTCGATTTTACAGCTCACACCATTTTGGAGCCTTTCTTGCCGACGGATTATTATATAAATATAATATATATATATATAATTTATATAATTAATTATATATTATATTATATTTATATACATAGTTAACTTGTAATTTTTAGTCCGTTGCGTCGAGCATTGAGAGTTGACTCTGGTCCCGGTTCCGAATTTTCGAACGTCCTTGCGTACAATTTAATATCTTGTACTTTGCGATTTGAATCTTGCACTCTTGTAATTTCGAGACATTTCTTATCAATAATTGGAACCACTTTGATTGTATTTTGTACTTTTGAGCTTTTTGGACCTTTGCGTCTTCAATTCGTCGAATCTGTCTTTTGTCTTCACCTTTTATTATTTAAACGAATATTACTTGTAAATAGGACAATTGCAACTAAAAGCTTGTCTTTCCTGAGGAATAATGCTATGAAATATATGTTCGTTTTTAGCATTATCAAATATTGCCACACTTGAGCGTTGCTTGTCCTCAAGCAATATAGTCTTGAAATACTAGAATCACTTCTTTATTCTTCACACTTTGTACATCAGTGATTTCTTTACGGCGTTATAAACAATGGTAGTAACGATGTGGTTTACAGTCCCACATGACTATAAAATTTAGATCCTTTAAGGAAATTGGATCTTTATGAAAACATTTGATCTTTTTGAAAATTCAATCTAGCTTTTACCCTAGATAAGTTTTTCAGAATAACCCTTCACCGGTGTTTGCAAATTGTTTTTGTGGGTTTGGTGGGTTTCAGATTTGAAAATTTTAGCTCAAAACTTGCGGTTTTGTGTCACCCACTTGCTAACCTTGTATTAGGAAAGCAACACGTCCAGTATACTTGCTCCGTATATTACCTTTCGATAAACTACCGTCCGATTGTAAAGGAAAGCGTTGAACAAGGTCCCTTGACATGCTTTTAATTATGGTCTATAACGTGTCGGACGCAATTACTATCCTTTGTAGGAGCAATAGTAAAGCTCACCCTTATAATTTTTTTGGTCTGGCACAAGGTCTTGTCTTTGACCATGCTATGCAACCACCGTTCTTACGGTTGACACCCGATTTGGTTCAGATGACCTAATGAATTCCAGGTGAATTCCTAGGATTTTACGTTCAATGGTAATGAACGCATTGAAAATAGGGTTTTCAGAAAACAAATCGGTTTGTAATTTTATCAAAATATTTTCTCGTTCAAGCTCGAGTTTAGATATCATTGAATTCCATGAGTTTGAATTCTCAATCTTTAAGGTCAATCTCAAGGATTGAGTAATATCAGTCTTAAAAGCTGATTTTTAATTTTTAAGAAGATTATCCTTTCTGGGGATCTGATTCATTAGTCTTATCAAGCTAATTTGCACGGTGCCCCCCCATTGTACGAGATAAATTCATCTCATGGTTAGGATAAATCTGACCACTTGGCGACCCTGTTTGATGCTGAGGTCCGTGGATTTCCTGCTGATTTTAGAGATGACTTTTCTAGATTTTTCGTCAACCTACAGCTGGTCTGGACGACAACTTCCTGACCTAAATCAAGAAGCGCGTTTCTTTTTCGGAAGACTTTACTTCCTTTTAATGATGGAATTGATTCATCGTGTAGATCCATCTCTTCTTTTCTTTCATTGGGTAAAACAGTTTAGTTTAGTCCAAAGCAAAAGTATTTTCAGTTATTTGTTACAGAAATATGTGACATATGTTTAAAATATCTTGGTAAATTTTCCCACACTTGGCTTTTATTTTCCTTTTTATTGTCCTCTATTCCATTTTAAATGAATTTTAACATTTTGGTTTGTTTCTCAATTTATGTCCTTTCCGAGGTAACAATAATTTCGGTGTTAAAACCTAGTTTTATCATTCATAAATATGTATAAACATGATTTTGAGTTCATTTAATTGAAAATTTTGAAAAATTTTACTAGAATTGGGTAGTCAGTATATAAGACTAGGGCTGTTCTTTATTATCAGAGAGCACTAGATTCTAATACAACTACTGCTTTACTAGTATTTTTAATGGTAACCAAGTGTATAAAGTAAAATTTTTAAAATCCGAAAGAATTTAACCCCTTCCCACACTTAAGATCTTGCAATGCCCTCATTTGCAAGAAATCAGTAACAATTTAAATTATTGAGGGTGATTAGTGTGAAAATGATTAAATTTTACCAAAGTTTCCAAACATATTGGCATTTGTTTGCTGAATGATAAATGGTGCATATCATTTGTTCATTCCGTCTTGTTGTTATATCACATTTATTTTGCATCTTGTCGTCAAAATTAGTTGCTTTTGCTGAACTTAATGCCAGTCTTTGAAAATGCGTTGTTTTACCCTGTTGTGTACATAAGTGATAATGCTAAAAACGAACATATATTTCATAGCATTATTCCTCAAGAAAGACAAGCTTTTAGTTGCAATTGTTCTATTTACAAGTAATATTCGTTTAAATAATAAAAGGTGAAGACAAAAGACAGATTCGACGAATTGAAGACGCAAACGACCAAAAAGCTCAAAAGTACAAAAGACAATCAAAGAGGTTCCAATTATTGATAAGAAACGTCTCGAAATTACAAGAGTACAAGATTCAAAATGCAAAGTACAAGATATTAAATTGTACGCAAGGACGTTCGAAAATCCGGAACCAGGACCAGAGTCAACTCTCAACGCTCGACGCCACGGACTAAAAATTACAAGGCAAATATGCACATAAATATAATATAATATATAAATAATTCTTATAATTATTTATATATTATATAAATAAATAAAAACCGTCGGCAAGAGAGACTCCAAAATGGGTGAGCTGTAATTTCAAACTCCGCGACTCGCGGAGTTTGAAGGCCAAAAATGCCGCGAGTCGCGGAGCCCCAAGTTTTGAAAATCCCTATAAAAGCAACCGAATTCTGAGCATTTTTAATCATCTTTTTCTTCTTCTCTCATAATACTACGTAATATATATATATATATATATATATATATATATATATATATATATATATATATATATATATAATTTAATTTTAATTTTAATTTTAATTTTAATCTTAATAATAAGGGTATGTTAGCGAATGTTGTAAGGGTGTAAATCGAAATTCTGTCCGTGTAACGCTACGCTATTTTTAATCATTGTAAGTTATGTTCAACCTTTTTACATTAATGTCTCGTAGCTAAGTTATTATTATGCTTATTTAAAACGAAGTAATCATGATGTTGGGCAAATTACTAAAATTGGGTAATTGGGCTTTGTACCATAATTGGGGTTTGGATAAAAGAACGACACTTGTGGAAATTAGACTATGGGCTATTAATGGGTTTTATATTAACTAAACAATACCTTGTTAATTTAATATACAAACTTATAATTCGACGTATTTATATATAACCACATACGCTTGACTGGGTACGGTGGGCGGGATATCTATAAATACCAATAATTATTCATTTTACCGGACACGGAACTGGATTAATAGTTAATAGACTTGTTGAAACAGGGTCAAGGGTAATTAGTGTAATTGTTAACAAAGTAGTAAAACCTTGGTTTACACGCAGTCGATAACCTGGTGTATTCATTAAACAAAGTATTAAAACCTTGTTACAATTCGAATCCCCAATTAGTTAGAATATTTGACTTCGGGAATAAGAATAATTTGACGAAGGCTTAAAATAACTTGATGTTTCGCGAGGTGTATATAAAATAGCTTATATTTTTACAGGAAAAACTATTAAATACGATACAATTTTACACAAGATATTTATTTATTTATAGAATGGATATACTTAAACCTTGCTACAACACTTATAGGCAGTGTACCTAATCGTACAGTAGTGTAGTTTTTAGTAAGTCCGGTTCGTTCCACAGGGAATCTTTTTAAACAAAGCTTATCGCTATATTAGTTTAATTTTATAAAAATACAAATATATATATAAGTAATATTATTATTATAAAGGGGGGTTTTTACCGTTTAATGACCGGTTTGTCGATTTTAAAACTTTAGTCGCGGTTAAAACCAAATGCAAAAAAATAAATATAAATACAAGACTTAAATTAAAGCGTAAAGTAAATAACAATAATGAAATTGCGAATAATAAAAGTGCGATAAAATAAACTTGTGATAATTAAAAAGTACGATAATTAAAAGTGCAATTAAATACAATAACAATAAAAATTGCGATAATTAGAAGTGCAATTAAATATAAAATAAAGGAAATTAAATATGAAATAAAAGAATTATGCTTATTTAAACTTCCGTAATCATGATGTTTGACGTGTTGATTTTAGTTTTATGCCCATGGGCTAATTGTCCTTTGTCCTGGATTATTTAATATGTCCATACGGATTTTTTCCATAATAGTCCATCAGTCATAAATATAAAGAGCGAAAGCCTTCGTCAAATTATTTTTATTCCCGAAGTCAAATATTCCAACTAATTTGGGATTCGAATTGTAACAAGGTTTTAATACTTTGTTTAATGAATACACCAGGTTATCGACTGCGTGTAAACCAAGGTTTTACTACTTTGTTAACAATTACACCAATTACCCTTGAATGTAATTCACCCCTGTTTCAACAAGTCTATTAACTATTAATCCAGTTCCGTGTCCGGTAAAATGAATAATTATTGGTATTTATAGATATCCCGCCCACCGTACCCAGTCAAGCGTATGTGGTTATATATAAATACGTCGAATTATAAGTTTGTATATTAAATTAACAAGGTATTGTTTAGTTAATATAAAACCCATTAATAGCCCATAGTCTAATTTCCACAAGTGTCGTTCTTTTATCCAAACCCCAATTATGGTACAAAGCCCAATTATCCAATTTTAGTAATTAGCCCAACATCATGATTACTTCGTTTTAAATAAGCATAATAATAACTTAGCTACGAGACATTAATTTAAAAAGATTGAACAAAACTTACAATGATTAAAAATAGCGTAGCGTTACACGGACAGAATTTCGACTTACACCCTTACAACATTCGCTAACATACCCTTATTATTAGAATTATAATTAAAATTAAAATTAAAATTAAAATATAAATATAAATATTTACGTAGTATTATGAGAGAAGAAGAAAAAGATGATTAAAAATGCTCAGAATTCGGTTGCTTTTATAGGGATTTTCAAAACTTGGGGCTCCGCGACTCGCGGCATTTTTGGCCTTCAAACTCCGCGAGTCGCGGAGTTTGAAATTACAGCTCACCCATTTTGGAGTCTCTCTTGCCGACGGTTTTTATTTATTTATATAATATATAAATAATTATAAGAATTATTTAAATATTATATTATATTTATGTGCATAGTTGCCTTGTAATTTTTAGTCCGTTGCGTCGAGCGTTGAGAGTTGACTCTGGTCCTGGTTTCGGATTTTCGAACGTCCTTGCGTACAATTTAATATCTTGTACTTTGCGTTTTGAATCTTGTACTCTTGTAATTTCGAGACGTTTCTTATCAATAATTGGAACCTCTTTGATTATCTTTTGTACTTTTGAGCTTTTTGGTCGTTTGCGTCTTCAATTCGTCGAATCTGTCTTTTGTCTTCACCTTTTATTATTTAAACGAATATTACTTGTAAATAGAACAATTGCAACTAAAAGCTTGTCTTTCTTGAGGAATAATGCTATGAAATATATGTTCGTTTTTAGCATTATCAAATATTCCCACACTTGAGCGTTGCTTGTCCTCAAGCAATATCGTCTTGAAATACTAGAATCACTTCTTTATTCTTCACACTTTGTACATCAGTGATTTCTATACGGCGGTATAAACAATGGTAGTAACGATATGGTTTACAGTCCCACATGACTATAAAAATTTAGATCCATTATGAAAATTGGATCTTTATGAAAACATTTGATCTTTTGAAAATTAAATCTAGTTTTTACCCTAGATAAGTTTTCCGGAATAACCCTTTACCGGTGTTTGCAAAATATTTTTGTGGGTTTGGTGGGTTTCAGATTTGAAAATTTTAGCTCAAAACTTGCGGTTTTGTGTCACCCACTTGCTAACCTTGTATTTGGAAAGCAACACGTCCAGTTTACTTGTCCCGTATATTACCTTTCGGTAAACTACCGTCCGGTTGTAAAGGAAAGCGTTGAACAAGCAACTGTTAAGGCAATGTCCCCTGACATGCTTTTAATTATGGTCTATAACGTGTCGGACGCAATTACTATCCTTGGTAGGAGCAATAGTAAAGCTCACCCTTATAATTTTTCGGTTTGGCACAAGGTCCTATCTTTGACCATGCTATGCAACCACCGTTCTTACGGTTGACACCTGATTTGGTTCAGGTGACCTAATGAATTCCAGGTGAATTCCTAGGATTTTACGTTCAATGGTAATGAACGCATTGAAAATAGGGTTTTCAGAAAACAAATCGGTTTGTAATTTTGATCAAAATATTTTCTCGTTCAAGCTTGAGTTTAGATATCATTGAATTCCATGAGTTTGAATTCTCAATCTTTAAGGTCAATCTCTAGGATTGAGTAATATCAGGCTTAAAAGCTGATTTTTAATCTTTAAGGAGATTATCCTTTCTGGGGATCTGATTCATTAGTCTTATCCAGCTAATTTGCATGGTGCCCCCCATTTTACGAGATAAATCCTTCTCATGGTTAGGATAAATCTGACCACTTGGCGACCCTGTTTAATGCTGAGGTCCGTAGATTTCCTGCTGATTTTAGTGATGACTTTTCTAGATTTTTCGTCAACCTACAGCTGGTCTGGACGACAACTTCCTGACCTAAATCAAGAAGAGCGTGTCTTTTTCGGAAGACTTTACTTCCTATTAATGATGGAATTGATTCATCGTGTAGATCCATCTTTCTTACAGTAAATCAGGTAAAACATTTTAGTTTAGTCCAAAGCAAAAGTATTTTCAGTTATTTGTACAAAAATATGTGGCACATGTTTAAGATAACTTGGTAATTTTTCCCACACTTGGCTTTTATTTTCTTTTTTTTTTTGTTTGTCCTCTATTCCATTTTAAATGAATTTTAACATTTTGGTTTGTTTCTCAATTTATGTCCTTTTCGAGGTAACAATAATTTCGGTGTTATAACCTAGTTTTATCGTTCATAAATATGTATAAACATGATTTTGAGTTCATTTAATTGAAAATTTTGTAAAATTTTACTAGAATTGGGTAGTCAGTATATAAGACTAGGGCTGTTCTTTATTATCAGAGAGCACTAGATTCTAATACAACTACTGCTTTACTAGTATTTTTAATGGTAACCCAGTGTTTAAAGTAAAAATTTTAAAATCCGAAAGAATTTAACCCCTTCCCACACTTAAGATCTTGCAATGCCCTCATTTGCAAGAAATCAGTAACAATTTAAATTATTGAGGGTGATTTGTGTGAAAATGATTAAATTTTTACCAAAGTTTCCAAATATATTGGCGTTTGTTTGCTGAATGATAAATGGTGCACATCATTTGTTCATTCCGTCTTGTTGTTATTTCACATATATTTTGCATCTTGTCGTCAAAATTAGTTGTTTTGGCTGAACTTAATGCCAGTCTTTGAAAATGCGTTGTTTTATCCGGTTGTGTACATAAGATAAACTGCAAACATATATACATATTTTTGAAGTTTGGTATATTACCCCACATTCAAAAATTATTAAAATCTAGGAATAAAAGTTAGAAAATTATAAAAACTATTACAATATTAACATAAGTATTAAATGTATCAATATTACAAATTACAAAATAAATAAAACTAAGTAGACTAAGGATGATACTGGTACCAATAGGGGTTCCAGGCATAACCATAGGTGCTATAAAATGCTTCGGCAGGGTTATACGTAGGATACGGTGGTTGCATCTCTATAGACCAGGGAGGGAAGATGGGTTTTGGTGTAGGAATATAGTTTCTACCTATATGTTGGCAATGAGCTATGATTTGGTTCTGATGAACTTGCCAATCTTCAAATGATCTCTGTCTAGCATTTTCGTACTCCTGTGAAGCTATAAACCTTTGCATTTCTTGCATTTCATTTCCCCCTCCTACATTACCTTGCTGTTGGTTTCTCTCAACCTGTGGATGTCTACCATGGTATTGTACTGCGGCGTTATTTCACCTCTTCAAAACTTTCGCACCATGGTATACATTTAAACCTATAGTATCGCGGGGTTCTGGTTCTTCTACTAATAATCCCCCCGACTTATATCCACACCGAGATATTCACCAATCAAAGTAATAAAAATACCACCTCCTATTATGCTATGCGGTCGCATCCCCCTAACCATAGCTGATAAATAATAACCCACACAATAAGGTATACTTACAGCGCTTTGTGGGTCTCGAATACACATATGGTAAAACAAATCCTGTTCATTTACTTTTTCCTTGTTCTTACCTCTTTGTGTAATCGAATTAGCTAAAAACCTATGAATCACTCTTAATTCGGCTCTATCTATATCCAAATAAGAGTAATTTCCCCCTTTGAAACGGTGATGGCTTGTCATTTGACTCCACACACCGTGTGTATCAAAATTTTCATCTATCTTTCTACCGTTTAGTATCAACCCTCTACAATCGGCAGATGCTAACTCCTCAGGCGTATATATACGTAAATCCTGAGCCATGTCTAGTAAAGACATGTGGCGCATCGAACCTCCTAACAAAAATCTAATAAATGATCGGTCGGTTAAACTAGCTACCCGATCATTTAATTCTATACTACATAACAATTCTTCACACCATACTTTATATACAGGTCTACGCATGGTGAATAAACGTACCCAGTCATTAAAAGTAGAATTACCATACCTCTTTACAAGTAATTCCCTAATTGGCCCGGCCAATTCTACAGCTTCTAAGGGTCCCCATTCTATGACCCTCGGTACCTCAACAACCTTAGAATGAAGAGTATGCAAACCCCTTTGGTATTTTGGATATTCTATCCAAAGTCTGTCAAATCTCAGGTTCGGGTGCAACTCTTCCAAGTGCATATCAGAAAAGGTCATGACTGGATGAGGTATATCCTGCTTGTAGTAGTTATCCACCTCTTGTTGTTCCGCATTCTCAGCAGGAGCATTGCGAGCTTGGGATGAAGATTCACCCCTTTCAGTCTGCAAAACACATTAAACACAATTTTTGTGCATCCAAATATGCATTAGTGTTAGCAAAATCATCAATCAAAATAATTACAATGACATGATCAATTTATATCAAACTTAAGCTTATTTTCACATTTTTATCAAATCCACACTTTTTCAAATAAGCATATACGAAAATGTTCGCCAAGTTCATAAGCATTTAACTCAAATAACATGTCAAAATAATCATTACTAGCAATTAAACAAGTCTCAAATGGCATTATCTCTCAAAAATCAAGTTCATGAATTTTAGACTTTGAAAAAGTCCACTTTAATTCTCAAAATCATGTTTAGGCTCAAAGTTTGGATCATTTAACTACCTAAACATGTTACACTACTTAATTTAGCAACAATTCATGACAAAAATCGGCCATAACCTGTTTATATCAAAAAACCCCAAATTTGCTCAAGAACACAAACCCTAGATTACTCAAAATTTGAAGTTTAAGGCTTCTAATCATGTTAAACAGCATCAATCTAGGCTATACAAGCATAATACATAAACAATTTAAGCCTAATTACACTAAAAAGCATCAAAATCAAATTGGGGGAAAAATTGCTCAAGAACACTAATTTCGGATTAAATGGTGTTTAGGTGTAGAAATTTACCGTTTTTCTTGAGTAATTCCTAGATAGCATCCTTCTCAACATGATTTTAGTAAAAGATTTGATGATTAACGGTTAAAAATTGTGATTTTGGGGTGTATTTTTCGGGTTTTTCGAGTTTTTGTTCGCAGTGTTTTGTGTTGTGGGTTGTGTGGACTGAGCTGTTTCAGCTCTTATTTTTTTTTATGTAATCCGATCCTCCCGCGACTCGCGGTGTTTAAAGCTTCAAACTCCACGAGTCGCGGAGTTTGCTTTTTTTTTTTTTTATAACATCTTATACTAATTAAAACAATTAATTAATTAATTTAAAATTTTGTTTCCCTTGTTATTTAGGACGAGGTCGTTTCGGATCGATGTCCTAGTCCGTCCTTCGACAAAAATTTTAAAATTTGTCTTTTTGTAGCGATTGTTTTAAAGGCTAAGATTTTTGGGTTTTTTTTTAATGTTTTTGGCATACTTTAAATCAATAAGATTAAAAATAATGATAATAAAAGTTCTCGTCCCTCCCTCGGGTAAAGCAATTTCGGTTCAAAGACCTAGTCTTCAACTTACGACGAATTTTAAAAATCATATTTTTAACTTAATGAGATAAAGTAAATTTTTGTTTTTACAAAGTTTACAATATTAATTTAAGATTTAAATATTAATTTTAAAAACATGGTAAAAATCAAATTAAAAATCTTTTTGGCTTTTTATCCCACTTTAATCAATCAAATATTATCAAAAATATGCGCCCCTCTTTTCGGTAAAGTAATTTCGGTTCCAAGACCTAATTTAACTCATGACGAATTTTTGAAATATTTTGGGTTGATTGTTTAAAGATATTTATACCTTAAGAATAAACGTTAAATTTCGCAGTGATGTAATAAATTTTTGAATGATATCAATAATTTCGGTCGCCAAACCTAATTTTATTCAATACCAATTTAATACTTTTTAGCGAATAAATTAGCGTTTATTATCAAAAGGTTAAAAATAAAAAAGAATAAAATAAAAACTGTATGATCTATCACATTCATAAGATAGTCGGTTTAATTGGTTTTCCATGGCTACATAGGCGTAACCCCTAGCATTCAGTGTCTTTTCTTCTAAACATATGAACGGTCCGTCTCTGCATAAAGTAACAAATTCGGTGTTTGAATATGTTTGATTATTTGAACATTTACCTCCATGTGACCATTTTTCGCATTTGTGACATCTTCCTAGGTGTCGTGCTCTTCTTTTCGCTGCGGATTTTGATTTTCCTTTACCAAATTGTAACTTATTATCTTCGCATCTGGATTCTTTTCTAACTCCGTCCATTCTTTCTCTGATTACTGATACTATTTCACTCGGAAGTGTGTCATTATTACGTTTAGTGATCAAAGCGTGTAGCATTAGACCATGGTTTAGTTCACAGGCAGTTTTCATTTTGTAAAAACCTAAAAAAAAAAAAAAATCAGAATGGGGGGAGAAGACTAGTTCTTTAGGGTCTGCTAGGGAAAGACCATTCAGGTTCCATTTTCGAGAACTACACGAAAACAGACAATCTAACTCTAACAGAAATACATATTATCTTTTAAAGACTTGATTCTCCCCACACTTAGTTAGCTGTGGTGTCGAAATTGTGATTAACTTCGTTGTTGACTTCCATCGGACTATCTATATAATGTTTAACTCTGTGACCATTAACTTTAAATTCAATCCCATTTGAATTTATTAATTCTATCGTTCCGTATGGGAAAATTCTTTTGACTATGAATGGTCCAGACCATCTTGATTTCAATTTTCCAGGAAATAGCTTGAATCGCGAATTGAAAAGAAGAACTCTGTCTCCTTCTTTAAATTCTTTTGAACTTCTGATTCTTTTATCATGCCATTTCTTCGTTCTTTCTTTATAGATTAACGAATTTTCGTATGCTTCATGTCTTAATTCTTCTAATTCGTTTAGTTGATTTAATCGTAGACGTCCGGCTTCATGTAAATCAAGATTACATGTCTTCAAAGCCCAAAATGCTTTGTGTTCAATTTCTACTGGAAGATGACATGCTTTTCCATAAACAAGTCTAAAAGGTGTGGTTCCAATTGGAGTTTTGTAGGCTGTTCTAAAAGCCCAGAGTGCATCCTCCAATTTAATGGACCATTCCTTCGGATTTGATCCTACGGTTTTCTCTAGAATACGTTTTAAAGCTCGGTTGGTATTTTCAACTTGTCCACTTGTTTGTGGATGATATGCGGTGGAGATTTTATGAGTTACTCCATATCTTTTAAGAACTTTCTCAAGTTGATTATTACAAAAATGAGTACCCCGATCACTTATTAAAGCTTTCGGTGTTCCAAACCTTGCAAAAAGACGTTTTAAAAAATTGACTACAACTCGTGCATCGTTAGTTGGGAGAGCTTGTGCTTCCGCCCATTTAGATACATAATCAATGGCTACGAGTATATATAGATTATTATGAGATTTTGGAAATGGACCCATAAAGTCAATACCCCAAATGTCAAATACTTCACATACTTGGATGACATTTTGTGGCATTTCATCACGTTGACTTATTTTTCCGGCTCTTTGACAAGGATCACAGGATTTGCAAAGAAGGTGTGCGTCTTTGTAAATTGTAGGCCAATAGAATCCAGCATCATAAACTTTTCTTGCTGTTAGTTGAGGCCCATAATGTCCTCATGTTGGTCCTGTGTGACAATGGTTTAATATTTTACTAGCTTCATCTCCAAATACACATCGGCATATTATTCCATCTGGACAACTTTTAAATAAATGTGGATCTTCCCAGAAATAGTGTTTTATATCACTGAAGAATTTCTTTCATTTTTGGTACGATAATCCTTTTTCAAGGAATCCACAAACTAAGTAGTTTGCATAGTCTGCAAACCATGGAATTTCTTTATAATCTATCTTCAATAGATATTCATCAGGAAAGTTGTCTTGTATGGTCGATTCATTCAGAACTTCTAATTCGGGATTTTCAAGACGAGAAAGATGATCAGCGGCGAGATTTTCTGCTCCTCTTTTATCTCGGATTTCAATATCAAACTCTTGTAAGAGTAAGATCCAACGGATTAATCTTGGTTTAGCATCTTGTTTTGAAAATAGGTATCTAAGAGCAGAATGGTCGGTATAGACCACCGTTTTTGCTAGAACGAGATATGATCGAAATTTGTCAAAAGCAAAGACAATAGCAAGGAGTTCTTTCTCAGTAGTTGTATAGTTTGTTTGTGCTCCTTGTAACGTCTTACTAGCATAATATATAGGTTGAAATCGTTTTTCAATCCTTTGTCCTAAAACGGCTTCCATTGCAAAATCACTTGCATCGCACATTAGTTCAAATGGTAGATTCCAATTTGGTGTTATCATGATCGGTGCATTAGTTAGTTTTTTTTTAAGAATATTAAAAGATTTGATACACTCATCTGAAAAGATGAATGGAGCATCCTTTTCTAGGAGTTTATTCATAGGAGTGGCAATTTTAGAAAAATCTTTTATGAAACGTCGGTAAAAACCGGCATGCCCTAGAAAACTCCTAACTCCTCTAACATTGGTGGGATGTGGAAGTTTAGCAATTACATCTACTTTAGCTCTATCCACTTCAATTCCTTCTTTTGAAATTTTATGACCAAGAACGATGCCTTCTTTAACCATAAAATGGCATTTCTCCCAATTAAGTACTAGATTTGATTGTTCGCATCTAATAAGTATTCGTTCCAGATTAACTAGACATGATTCAAATGTATCACCGAAGACTGAAAAGTCATCCATGAATACTTCCATGCATTCTTCTATCATGTCATGAAAAATCGCCATCATACACCTTTGAAAGGTTGCAGGGGCGTTACAAAGTCCAAATGGCATGCGTTTGTAAGCAAAAGTACCATAAGGGCACGTGAATGTGGTTTTCTCTTGGTCTTCGGGTGCTATTGGAATTTGAAAATATCCGGAAAATCCATCTAGAAAACAATAGTAACTATTTCCGGCTAATCTTTCCAACATTTGATCTATGAAAGGTAAGGGAAAGTGATCTTTTCTGGTGGCGTCATTTAATTTTCTATAATCAATACATAAACGCCATCCTGTTACAGTCCTAGTAGGAATAAGCTCATTTTTCTCATTTGTAATGACAGTCATGCCACCCTTCTTAGGCACGCATTGAACTGGGATTACCCATGGACTATCAGAAATTGGATATATCAAACCTGCATCTAGCAGTTTAATAATCTCTTTTTTAACTACATCTTGCATATTTGGATTTAGTCTTCGTTGGCGTTGCACATACGTTTTATGACCTTCTTCCATAAGGATTTTATGTGTGCAATACGAAGGACTTATTCCTTTAATATCATGAATCTTCCATGCAATGGCTGGTTTATGAGCTTTCAACACAGAAATGAGTTGTGATTTCTCATTTTCAGTAAGAGAAGACGATATTATTACAGGTAATTCAGATTCACCATGTAAATAAGCGTATTCCAAATGGTTTGGAAGTGCTTTAACTCTAATTTCGGAGGTTCTTCTATCGATGATTTATATCGATATCTGTCTTCTTCTTTTAGCATTTGAATTTCTTCTGTTGTTGGTTCATATCCATTAGTTATAAGTGTAGCTAACATTTCAGCTTCATCAATTTGTTCATTACCTTCTCCTAAAGAACATTCTCCTGTTCCTTTTAATTCTGGAAATTCTTCTAATAATTCTGCATGTGCATCTATAGTTTGAATATAATAACATGTATCATCTGCAGATTGTGGTTGTTGCATTGCTCTATTAACTGAAAAGGTAACACTCTCGTCCTCTATACTTAGGGTCAATTTCTTACCGAACACGTCTATCATTGCTTTAGCCGTGTTTAAGAATGGTCTTCCTAATATGAGAGGAACTTGAGAATCTTCTTCCATGTCCAGAACAACAAAATCTACTGGAAATACTAAAGTACCAACTTTAACTAGCATGTTTTTCGTTATCCCTCTAGGATATTTTATTGATCTATCGGCTAGTTGTATACTTATTCTTGTTGGTTTCAATTCTCCAAGGTCTAGTTTAGTGTATAGTGAATACGACATTAAATTTATACTAGCACCTAAGTCTGCCAATGCTTCTATTGAACTAAGACTACCCAGAAAACATGGAATTGTGAAACTTCCTGGATCAGATAGTTTTTCTGGTATCTTATTCAACAGTACTGCTGAACAATTAGCATTCATAGTAACAGCCGAGAGTTCTTCCATTTTCTTTCTATTTGAGATTAGATCTTTCAAGAATTTAGCATATCTAGGCATTCTTGAAATCACATCAATGAAAGGAAGATTTACATTTATCTGTTTAAACATATCCAAGAATTTGGATTGCTCGGCTTCAAGTTTTTCTTTCTTCATTTTACTTGGGTAAGGAAGTGGTGGTTGCTATGGTTTAACATAAGGTTTAGCCTTAACTGTGTTATCTTCATTAACCTTTTCAACTACCGGTTCTTTTTCCTTATCTTGATCAGGTTGTGGTTCTTGTGGAGTAGGAATAGCTTCATCAGAAGTTACAGGTATTTCAGGTGGTTTAAGTGTTGTACCACTTCTTGTGGTAATGGCTTTAGCTGTTTCATTCCGGGGGTTAGCATTTGTATCACTAGGTAGACTTCCCGGTTTTCTTTCACCTATTAACCTTGCTAGGTTACTTACTTCTTGTTCCAGATTTTGAATAGAAGCTTGTTGATTTCTAAATGCTTGAGCATTTTGTTCATTAGTTTGTTTCTGAGATGTGAAAAACTGCGTTTGAGTTTCAACTAGCTTCGTCATCATATCTTCTAAATTCGGCTTTTTATCATCGGTTTGTTGTGGTGGTTTGTTTTGAAAATTAGGTCTTTGCTGATTGTAAGTATTATTGGATACTTGTTGATTGCTAGGACCTTGTTGGTTGTTGTTGTTGGGATTTAACAAGTTCATAATATACTTAAACCATTTTAAGAATTAAGAAAGCGGAAGCAAGTTAATTACTAATTTTAGACTTGTTAAACTTTAACCAATTAAAGTTAAATCCCAATTAGGATCAAGTTGTGAAACATACTTACAAACTACAAGATAGATAAGATATTATACCTTCTCCAAGCTATGTAGTTGATGATGAAGATGATGATGAAGAATAGAGCTTCAAATGGATGAAACCTCAAGTAGTTATACCCCAAACTTATAACCAACACCCTTAGTTTTGGTTAGGATTTGTTTAACACTTGTATAGAGCTTTTAATCACTCAAGAACACACTCTTTCTTCTTGTAAAATTTCGGCCAGCAACCAAAAATCTAGAAGCGAGAAGTGTTTTGGTTATTGTGGATCTTTTATGCATGTAGTAGTGTGAGAACTTGGTTCAAGATTCTAGCATGCCCTTTGTTACTTGTGCATTCTTAAACTTAACAAAAAAAAATAGCATGGGAGTGGTGCCTTGGGCACATAAAACCGTCCACCCATGGGGTGGTCTTCTAGACCTTAATTTTTTTATAAAACATCCCATTTATATGTAATAAACCATGCTTTTATTTGTTAAGTACTTTTCATTTTATAAACCATTTTATAAAACTATAACACAACATAATTATTTAAACCTATAAATAATCAAATCCATATCATTTATAAATTATCCAAATAATTTATCTCAAGTGATTATAATTTAGAAAACCGATTTTCTAAAGTACAAGTGTCGCGTATTTATTTAACAATCCAACTGTCTAAATAAATACATATAAGGTGTTGGCAAGATTGTTGTTGGGTATGACCCGACTTGGATCATAACACAGTGGCCACATTAATTTAATATGTCTCTCGGGCATACGAAATACCTTCAATCTCCCACTTGCACGAGAAACATAAGAAATTAATGCAAGTGATGGATACCACCTAACGACCGTCCATCACCCCCAATATGTTATGACTTTGTGCCATTCAATAACATCATCCCTTTCGAGTTCCCATCTCGAATATGAATAGGTGAATCTTTCATTTTATCCTTTCATCCTAGATGTCATGTTAAATCCAAGAGATACAGAGTGATCACTCTCTTATAGATTTAACTTTTCAGGCCTTAGACATCTGACTCTCAACGAATAAGAGGGACAAATTCCATCTTGACTACATATGTCCTAGATATATACTTTGTAATATACCTGAGCTCTTCCTTATGTACTACCATGTTTCAGAATAGCGAAGGAAAGAATCAAGGCACAGTACTTGGTGAATATCCGAACTCAATATGTATCTCAGGTCAGAGGATACAATGATATTCGCCTTTACTCAAGATTACATGTGATCAACCACAAAGGCTCTATACAGTAATTCTTGAGAGCGGGTCTTCCAATATTTGTTTCCCACAAATATCTATGAACCTTGGTGGCAACCTTGCCCCACATTCAACCTATGAATGTATACCAATCCGAGTTCATAATAGTCTAAACCTCACACTTGTTCCCACAAATGTGATCGACTACGGAATTTAGAATAATAGTTTATTCATGGATGAAATATGCTAAATTGGAACATGACTCATAATTAAATTAATACCATAATTATATTAATGAGTTTGAACTAATTCGTTCCGTTACAATACATAAAGTAGATCAATTCCAATCACTAGAATATCGAAGCCCTAACGCACAAACATGTCCCTCATGTTTTGGCCCATGTAAAAGCTTCGTGAGTGGATCCGCAACATTATGATCTGTGTGAACTTTGTGAATACATATCTTTCCCTTTTCAACTTCATCCCTTATGTAGTTGAATCTCCGCTCAATGTGACGAGTCTTTTGATGAGCACGAGGTTCCTTGATTTGAGCAATCGCACCCTCGTTGTCACAAAAGATCTCAAGAGGGTCCTGAATGGAAGGGACCACTCCTAAGTCGTCGATGAATTTCTTCATCCATGCAGCTTCCTGAGCTGCCAGTGAGGCGGCAATGTACTCCGACTCTGTAGTGGATAACGCAACAACCTCCTGTTTCGAACTCTTCCAAGAGATCGCACCACCATTTAACATGAAGACATAACCGGATTGTGATCGAGAGTCATCTCGATCAGTTTGGAAACTCGCATCCACGTAACCTTTTACGGCGAGTTCCTCCTCACCAGACCCATATATTAGAAACATATCCTTAGTTCTCCTAAGGTATTTCAATATACTTTTAACAGCAATCCAATGACTGTTTCCTGGGTTATTCTGGTATCTACTTGTCAAGCTTAGAGCGCATGACACATCCGGTCTAGTACATATCATCGCATACATGATAGACCCAATAGCAGATGCGTATGGGACTTTCTTCATTCTCTCTTGTTCATCTTTCGTGGTAGGACACTGAGATGAATTGAGAACGGTTCCTCTTTGAATAGGTACCAAACCTTTCTTAGAGTTTTTCATCTTGAACCTTTTCAAGATTTTATCAATGTATGTACTTTGACTTAAACCTATCAATCTCTTGGATCTATTCCTATAGATCCCTATCCCCAATATGTATTGTGCGTCTCCAAGATCCTTAATGGAGAAGCAACTCTTTAGCCAAGTTTTGACTCCTTGCATTGTGGTAATATCATTCCCAAATAATAATATATCATCCACATATAGCACAAGGAACATTGTAGAGCTCCCACTAGCCTTCTTGTACACACAAGCTTCATCACCATTTTTAATGAAGCCAAATTTCTTTGCCTCTTCATTAAAGCGATGATTCCACATTCTAGATGCTTGTTTCAATCCGTAGATTGATTTCTTCAACTTGCATACCTTATTAGGATTTTCCGGATCAACAAAACCTTCGGGCTGTACCATATAGACATCTTCCTCAAGATATCCATTTAGGAAAGCGGTTTTGACATCCATTTGCCATATTTCATAGTCATAGTGAGCAGCAATGGCAAATAATATCCTAATAGACTTTAGCATTGCTACTGGCGAGAAAGTTTCATCATAATCAACCCCTTGAGTTTGAGTGAAACCTTTTGCTACAAGTCTAGCTTTGTATGTATCCAAGTTTCCATGTATGTCGGTTTTCTTCTTGAAAAGCCATTTGCAATCAACTAGCTTGGAGCTAGGAGGTTGCATAACAAGTTCCCAAACTTGGTTTTCATACATGGATTGCATCTCGGCGTTCATGGCTTCCTGCCATTTATCTTTATCAATTCTTGATAAAGCATCTTTGTAGTTTGTCGGTTCATCCAAATCAACCGTATAACAACCTTCCACGAGAAACCCATATCTCTCGGGAGGATTACTAATCCTACTAGATCTTCGAACGTCTTGTGTACCTTGATCATCCACTTGATCATTTTCAACATCCTCATGTTGAGTACTAGTGCCAACCAATTGTGTATCATCGGCTTGATCTTGTACCTCTACAAGATCTATCTTCCTTTCACCATCACCTTCCATAAGGAACTTGGTTTCAAGGAATTCCGCCTTCCGAGCAACAAATACATTCTGCTCGGATGGATCATAGAAATAATATCCCATATCATTCTTGGGATATCCTATGAAGATACACTTCGTGGATCGAGCATTCAACTTATTAGGGACGTAACGCTTAGGGTAAGCTTCACATCCCCATACCTTTAAGTATGATAGAGATGGAGGTTTTTCAAACCACATCTCATGAGGTGTTCATTCCACTTTCTTGGTTGGGGCCATATTTAAAATACGAGCCGCGGAGCATAGACAATAACCCCAAAATGATAGAGGTAACGAGCTTCTAGCCATCATAGATCGAACCATATCCATTAGGGTTCGGTTCCTCCTTTCGGAAACTCCATTTAGTTGGGGTGTTCCAGGAGGAGTGAGTTGCGAGATAATCCCACAACTTCTAAGATGATCTTGGAAAGCATCGCTTAGGTATTCACCTCCTCTATCGGTACGAAGTACCTTAATTGTCCTATTGAGTTGATTTTGTACTTCGTTTTGATATTCTTTGAATGCTTCAAATGTTTCGTCCTTGTGTTTTAATAAGTAGACATATCCGAAACGACTAAAGTCATCAATGAAAGTAACAAAGTATCTTTCACCATTCCTAGTCATGGGTTTAAAGGGTCCACATACATCCGAATGTATTAATCCCAATAAATCCTTAGCCCTTTCATAAGTCCCTTTGAAAGGTGCTTTAGTCATCTTGCCTTGTAAACAAGATTCACATACATCAAACGAATCCATTTCATTTGATTTCAAAAGTCCATTCTTTTGAAGTGTATGCATTCGGTTCTTGTTTATGTGACCAAGTTGACAATGCCATAAATAGGAATCACTCAAATCCCTTTTGAGTTTCTTGGTGCTAGTATGGTATATAGAGCTCGATGATGCGTCATCATGAACCAATTCATAAATTCCATTTGAAGGCGAAGCCTTGAAATAGAATACATTATCATTAGAAACATGAATATCATCATCAATAAAATTAACAACGTAACCACATTGTTTTAAGCGAGAAATAGAAATAATGTTTCTACACAAATCCGGAGCATACAAAACATTTTCTAAAATAAGTTCCAATCCGCTTGGAAGCTTCAAAATAAAATCTCCTTGAGCTTTAACATGCACCTTTGCACCATTGCCCATATAGAGACTTGATGTTCCCGCCTTATGATCACTTCTTTTGAACCCCTGCAAAGAATTGCAAATATGAGTTCCACATCCAGTGTCTAATACCCATGTATTAGAAGAAGTAATACTAAGCTCTATATATACCATATATATATTACCTGAGGTTTGCCCTGCATCCCTCTTGTCCTTCAACTCCTTAAGGTAGACCGGACAGTTTCGTTTCCAATGACCCATCTCACCGCAACCGAAACATGGGTCTTCCTTGGGGTTTGCCTTCTCGGCTACCTTTTGCTTCTTAGCCTTGTTGATGGTTGGGGTAACCATCTTCCCCTTCCCTTTGCCTTGATGGGCGGGTCCTTTTCTCTTAGCCACCTTAGGCTTAGAGGTGTTACCTTTGGATCCACCTTGATCGATTGCTGACACGGGTAAAGCCCTTTTACCCATGCTAGTTTCCGCCGTTCTAAGCATACCGTGGAGCTCGCCTATGCTCTTATCCATCCCATTCATATTGTAATTAATTACAAATTGATCAAACCTTTTTGATAGGGAGTTAAGGATAAGATCAGTGGCTAACTCATTAGATATGTTTAGGTTAAGACGGTTAGCACGATCGATAAGGCTTTTCATCTTAAGTACATAAGATGAAACCGATTGGGTATCGTCCATACGACAAGCATGTAGCGCCCGAACCGTTTCGAAGCGCTCGACACGCGCTTGTTGAAGGAACATCTCCTTCAATTGCGTTATCATGTCGTATGCACTATGGTGCTCGAAATCCTTTTGGAGTTCGGGTATCATAGTCCCAAGCATTAAGCATGAGACTTGAAGGGAGTCGTGGCAATACTTATCGTAAGAGGCCATTGCCTCCACATCATTCTCATCCGGTTGATCGGGAATGGGGTCCTCAAGTACATACGCTTTATCCTCTTGTTTGAGGACAATCCGAAGATTGCGGAACCAATCCATAAAGTTGGTATGGTTGAGTTTGTCTTTCTCGAGGAGAGACCGTAACGATAGGTTGTTCATGTTAAGTGGTGCGTTTTGCATGTTGTTGTTATTTGCGGCCACCTACAAAATTTAACAAAGTCCTTTTAAGTATCGATTTTAAATTTAATAAACAATACCCTTTTATTTTTAATTGTTTTATTAAATCTTAGAATCCAACGGTAAATCAAATTTCGGTTAGGTGACCTTTATCCCGTTATTTGATTTAGCTAGGTAGTCATTTATGTGACAATTGCAATCCTTTTGCAACTTCTAAGTTATGGGATCATGCAATCCTTTTGCATGGCATATTTATCCCATCAACGCCTATTTGTTCCTCATGCTTCGGTGACCCTAAGTTCATGATTCCTAAATCAAGTCGTCCTACTTGTGCAAACATGTAAAATTAACATACAAGTGGTTAGGTGACCTTTATCCCACAAGCATGCGAATTTTACCTTAAGCATATTAGTTAGTTCATAATGGTTAGGTGACCTTTATCCCATTATGAGTTCCCTACTATGTTCAAGTGTTCTCACAAAAGGATGGCGTTAAACTTGTTTACCTTGTTTTAGTTAAGGGATTTTAAGTTTTCATTAATTCTAGTTTGAGAAAACTTTTATGCCATACACTAACATGCATTTAGTGTATGGTTCTTATGAAAATCCATTTTCATGTCTATAAACCATTTTATATATATGATCCTAATCATGATCTTAATAACCGTTTATTAATGTCCTTTTAGCCATTTTTAATTTAACCAATTAAATTGTCGTTTTGCATGTTGTTAATTAATGTATAATTTAACCAATTAAATTTCCATTTTGCTTGTTGTTAACTTGTGTGATTAACTTGTAGCATACAAACATACAATCCACATAATCATACAAAACAACCACGCATGCAAAATCATATGTTCACAATCAAGCCATATTGGTAGACATTTGTTTAGCCGAAAACAAATGCCACCGGATAAGGGGTAATTACACAAAGTAGGAGATTTCAAATCTCCCACTTAACCTTGCATCCAAATGCTTCTTCATGTGTTCTTCAAGTCTTCATCATTCTTCATCATTTTACAAAATATATCCTAATACATTTTGTCTAAAAAATGAAATTACAACCTAATCTATTTTACATACCAAATATAAAATAAATTACATAACCAAATGAATTATTACATGCCAAATGAATAAATATTATTACAAACCAATTGAATAAATATCAATCAACCATGCATGCAACCAAACACAAGGTCAAGGCTTAGATTGTGAACATTAACTACACAAGTGATAGGCAATACAGAATCACAAGTGATTGGAAACACAGAATCACAAGTGATCTGCAACACAGAATCACAAGTGATTGGCAATACAGAATCACAAGTGATTGGAAACACAGAATCACAAGTGATCTGCAACACAGAATCACAAGTGATTGGCAATACAGAATCACAAGTGATCGGCAACACAGAATCACAAGTGATTGGCAGTACAGAATCACAAGTGATTTTGCAGTACTGAATGCAGAATCACAAGTGATTTTGGCCAAAATGACAACCACCCAAAACCGAAAATTTTACATTCTACTTCATGCATGTTCATAGAATGCAAAATTATAGTGGGTTTAATAACCATCTCGAAGCATATTCCATCAACTTCGGCTCTGATACCATTGTTGGGATTTAACAAGTTCATAATATACTTAAACCATTTTAAGAATTAAGAAAGCGGAAGCAAGTTAATTACTAATTTTAGACTTGTTAAACTTTAACCAATTAAAGTTAAATCCCAATTAGGATCAAGTTGTGAAACATACTTACAAACTACAAGATAGATAAGATATTATACCTTCTCCAAGCTATGTAGTTGATGATGAAGATGATGATGAAGAATAGAGCTTCAAATGGATGAAACCTCAAGTAGTTATACCCCAAACTTATAACCAACACCCTTAGTTTTGGTTAGGATTTGTTTAACACTTGTATAGAGCTTTTAATCACTCAAGAACACACTCTTTCTTCTTGTAAAATTTCGGCCAGCAACCAAAAATCTAGAAGCGAGAAGTGTTTTGGTTATTGTGGATCTTTTATGCATGTAGTAGTGTGAGAACTTGGTTCAAGATTCTAGCATGCCCTTTGTTACTTGTGCATTCTTAAACTTAACAAAAAAAAATTGCATGGGAGTGGTGCCTTGGGCACATAAAACCGTCCACCCATGGGGTGGTCTTCTAGACCTTAATTTTTTTATAAAACATCCCATTTATATGTAATAAACCATGCTTTTATTTGTTAAGTACTTTTCATTTTATAAACCATTTTATAAAACTATAACACAACATAATTATTTAAACCTATAAATAATCAAATCCATATCATTTATAAATTATCCAAATAATTTATCTCAAGTGATTATAATTTAGAAAACCGATTTTCTAAAGTACAAGTGTCGCGTATTTATTTAACAATCCAACTGTCTAAATAAATACATATAAGGTGTTGGTAAGCTTGTTGTTGGGTATGACCCGACTTGGATCATAACACAGTGGCCACATTAATTTAATATGTCTCTCGGGCATACGAAATACCTTCAGTTGTATGGAATATTTCGGTTATAATTCTGGTTTTGATTGTAAATCGGTCTTGGCGGTTGATAATTATTCTGATAATTATTTCCAGGCCTTTGGTTTATGTATGAAATATTCTCTCTTTGTTCCATTGTTAATTCAATACTGAGACAATCTTTTGTCAAATGTGGTCCTCCACACTGCTCACAACTAATTCGTATTGAGTGAATATCTTTAGTCATCTTTTCCATTCGTCTCTCCACAGCATCTATCTTTGCAGAAATGGAATCTAAGTCATGGCTAGAATCGGCTCTAGCTGCTTTAGATGACCTAACGATATCTTTTTCTTGGTGCCACTCATGTGAGTGGGAAGCAGTGTTATCAATAATTTTGTAAGCATCAGTTTCGGTTTTTTTCATAATAGAACCTCCAGCTGCTATATCTATGTCTTTCCTTGTAGTGATGTCGCATCCTTGGTAGAATATTTGTACTATTTGACAGGTGTCTAAACCATGTTGCGGACATCCTCTTAACAACTTTCCATATCTAGTCCACGCCTCATATAGAGTTTCATTCGGCTTTTGTGTGAACGTAACAATTTCTGCTTGAAGTCTTACGGCTTTAGATGCCGGAAAGAATTGTTTAAGAAATTTTTCAACTAAAACGTCCCATGTATCGATCGCCCCTTCAGGTAACGATTCCAACCAATCTTTGGCTTCTCCCTTTAATGTCCAGGGAAATAACATGAGATATATCTGTTCATCCTCCACTTCTCGGATTTTAAATAGTGTGCAGATCCTATTAAAGGTACGTAAATGTTCATTTGGATCTTCCTTCGGCGCACCACTAAATTGGCATTGATTAGTCACCATGTGTAGAATTTGTCCTTTGATTTCATAATTTGGCGCATTAATGTCTGGATGAGTAATTGCGTGACCTTGGCCAGTGCGTTTAGCTCTCATTCGGTCTTCCATACTTAAAGGTTCCAGATTCTCCATAATTGAATTTGTTGAATCGGAATCACTAGAGGATTCTGATTTAATGGTTCGTTCCTCAACAATCTCTGTTTGAATGATTGGTGGTTCCGGAGGAAAGTTTAGTGGTTCAGGATCTACGAACCGTTCCTGAATATTCTCCGGATTCTCAATTGTGAGGTCGGGTTCAAAAAATGGATTATTGGAAATTTGAACTGAAGTACTTGGTCGACTGGATGACGTTTCTAAAGAAAAATCAACGGTGGTAATATTTGCTAAATGTCTTGATCTAGTTACAGTTGGTGAACGTACAAAAGGGGGTGAACGTCTTGCTCGGTGCATTCACTGAATATCCTATTAGTTTTTAAAAGGAAAGAAAAATTATAATAAGTTATCCAATCAATAGACTTTTCTGATTTTGCCCACGTTTCGAATAGCCAAAAGATGCAGCAGAGGGGCAGGATTCGTTTGGTCTCAATATAATTGAGGACTGTTTGGCTCCAATAACCCGGTCCACGTACAAATCCAACTATTACTACGAACCAGAAAATTTTGATGTCTATCAATTTAACCACTTAAAACAAATTTTCGTAATTTTAAGAAATTTAGATAAGAAGTAGAATAAAAATCTATGTCCTAAAACTAGAATAGCGAGAAATAAGAAAGAAAAAGAGTTCGTCGAAAAAGGTCGAAAAAGAAAAATGGTTGAAAAATAAAAGGTGACGGAAAAATTAAAGAAACTTATAAAACTTAAAAATACTTGACTAACCTAACCTTATTACTACAACTAACTTAAAATTATAATCGCAAATTGAGATTACTAATTGGAATGATAATTGATACATAGGTAAAAGTCGTCTAAAAATATTAAAGCTTACAGGAAAACTAAATCCCAAATGGAAATAACTTAAAAAGAAACTAAAACTTAAAAAGGTGTCGCCAAATTCTAAAGTACCTAAATCTTAGTCTAAAGAAAAAGCACTTAAGGGATTTTACGGCAAAGCCTAAAAATCTAGAGGTAAAAATAACTATTGCAAAAACTAAGTTTAAAACTAAATATGAGCTAAAAATACAAATATTACGCTAAAACAATTAAAAAGGGATAAAATATAAAAATATACAAAAAGTTGTAAAAAGTACAATTTTTTTTTCTTTTTTTTTATAAAAATATTATTTTTATATTATTTATTTTATAAAACTATTAATTTTACAATTTAATTAAACTAATTAAACAAAATATTAATAAAAACTAAAATACATATTTAATTAAAACCTAATTAGGGTTTTATATTAATAATTATAATAATAATTCGTAATTAATGCCTGATTAGGGTTCTGTCGGCGTGTCAGGTTATCTCCGCGACTTGCGGTATTCGATGCAGCAAACCCCGCGACTCGCGGGGTTTCAAAATTCAACTGACAGGTTTAAAAATTCGACGCGTTTTTATTTTTTTATTTTTTTTTATGTTTTCTAATTTTCTTTTTTATATAAATAAAAGATATTTAAATAAAACTTATATTTTTATAAACTAAAATAAAAATAAAGAAACTTATAAAACTTTTAACAAACTCTTAAAAATATATAAATTTTTGTTTTTCTTTTTATATTTTCGAATATTTAAAACGTACTTTTATAAAAACGAATTCTAATAAAAGTAAACTAAAAATCTTTTTTTTTATGTAGCGTTGCGCTTCCGGCTTTTAAAAGAGTCCCCGGCAGCGGCGCCAAAAATAACTTGATGTTAAAGCTAAGGGGTATAAAATACTTATTAATTTTAGAAGAAATACTATTAAATACGATACATTTTTACACAAGATATTTATTTATTTATAGAATGGATATACTTAAACTTTGCTACAACACTTATAGGCAGTGTACCTAATCGTACAGTAGTGTAGTTTTTAGTAAGTCCGGTTCGTTCCACAGGGAATTTTTTTAAACAAAGCTTAACGCTATATTAGTTTACTTTTATAAAAATACAAATATATATATAAGTAATATTATTATTATAAAGGGGGGTTTTTACCGTTTAATGACCGGTTTGTCGATTTTAAAATTTTAGTCGCAGTTAAAACCAAATGTAAAATAATAAATAAATAAAAGACTTAATTTAAAACGTAAAGTAAATAACGATAATGAAATTGCGAATAATAAAAGTGCGATAAAATAAACTTGCGATAATTAAAAAGTACGATAATTAAAAGTGCAATTAAATACAATAACAATAAATAAAAATGCGATAATTAGAAGTGCAATTAAATATAAAATAAAGGAAATTAAATATGAAATAAAATAATTATGCTTATTTAAACTTCCGTAATCATGATGTTTGACGTGTTGATTTTAGTTTTATGCCCATGGGTTAATTGTCCTTTGTCCTGGATTATTTAATATGTCCATACGGATTTGTCCATAATAGTCCATCAGTCATAAATATAAAGAGCGAAAGCCTTCGTCAAACTATTCTTATTCCCGAAGTCAAATATTCCAACTAATTGGGGATTTGAATTGTAACAAGGTTTTAATACTTTGTTTAATGAATACACCAGGTTATCGACTGCGTGTAAACCAAGGTTTTACTACTTTGTTAACAATTACACCAATTACCCTTGAATGTAATCCACCCCTGTTTTAATGAGTCCATTGACTATTAATCCATCCCCGTGTCCGGCAAATGAACAATAATTCGTACTTATAAATATCCCGCCCATCGTGTCCGATTAAGCGTATGTGGTTATATATAAATACGTCGAATTATAAGTTTGTATATTAAATTAACAAGGTATTGTTTAGTTAATATAAAACCCATTAATAGCCCATAGTCTAATTTCCACAAGTGTCGTTCTTTTATTCAAACCCCAATTATGGTACAAAGCCCAATTACCCAATTTTAGTAATTAGCCCAACATCATGATTACTTCGGATTAAATAAGCATAATAATAACTTAGCTACGAGACATTAAATTAAAAAGGTTGAACATAACTTACAATGATTAAAAATAGCGTAGCGTTACACGGACAGAATTTCGACTTACACCCTTACAACATTCGCTAACATACCCTTATTATTAAGATTAAAATTAAAATTAAAATTAAAAGTAAATTATATATATATATATATATTACGTATATATTGAGAGAAGAAGGAAAAAAAGATGATTAAAAATGCTCAGAATTCGGTTGCTTTTATAGGGATTTTCAAAACTTGGGGCTCCGCGACTCGCGGCATTTTTGGCCTTCAAACTCCGCGAGTCGCGGAGTTTGAAATTACAGCTCACCCATTTTGGAGTCTCTCTTGCCGACGGTTTTTATTTATTGATATAATATATAAATAATTATAAGAATTATTTAAATATTATATTATATTTATGTGCATAGTTGCCTTGTAATTTTTAGTCCGTTGCGTCGAGCATTGAGAGTTGACTCTGGTCCTGGTTCCGGATTTTCGAACGTCCTTGCGTACAATTTAATATCATGTACTTTGCGTTTTGAATCTTGTACTCTTGTACTTTCGAGACGTTTCTTATCAATAATTGGAACCTCTTTGATTGTCTTTTGTACTTTTGAGCTTTTTGGTCTTTTGCGTCTTCAATTCGTCGAATCTGTCTTTTGTCTTCACCTTTTATTATTTAAACGAATATTACTTGTAAATAGAACAATTGCAACTAAAAGCTTGTCTTTCTTGAGGAATAATGCTATGAAATATATGTTCGTTTTTAGCATTATCAAATAATGAATAATTATTGGTATTTATAGATATCCCGCCCACCGTACCCAGTCAAGCGTATGTGGTTATATATAAATACGTCGAATTATAAGTTTGTATATTAAATTAACAAGGTATTGTTTAGTTAATATAAAACCCATTAATAGCCCATAGTCTAATTTCCACAAGTGTCGTTCTTTTATCCAAACCCCAATTATGGTACAAAGCCCAATTACCCAATTTTAGTAATTAGCTCAACATCATGATTACTTCGTTTTAAATAAGCATAATAATAACTTAGCTACGAGACATTAATGTAAAAAGGTTGAACATAACTTACAATGATTAAAATTAGCGTAGCGTTACACGGACAGAATTTCGACTTACACCCTTACAACATTCGCTAACATACCCTTATTATTAGAATTATAATTAAAATTAAAATTAAAATTAAAATATAAATATAAATATTTACGTAGTATTATGAGAGAAGAAGAAAAAGATGATTAAAAATGCTCAGAATTCGGTTGCTTTTATAGGGATTTTCAAAACTTGGGGCTCCGCGACTCGCGGCATTTTTGGCCTTCAAACTCCGCGAATTAAAAGTGCAATTAAATACAATAACAATAAAAATTGCGATCATTAGAAGTGCAATTAAATATAAAATAAAGGTAATTAAATATGAAATAAAAGAATTATGCTTATTTAAACTTCCGTAATCATGATGTTTGACGTGTTGATTTTAGTTTTATGCCCATGGGTTAATTGTCCTTTGTCCTGGATTATTTAATATGTCCATACGGATTTTGTCCATAATAGTCCATCAGTCATAAATATAAAGAGCGAAAGTTTGGTGTGAATTTATAAATACGATATTAATTACTTGATGAAGCTAAAATCCTATGAAACACCTAATTTCCTGTTTCAACAAGTCTATTAACATCAAGCTATGAAACATCAAGTTATTTGTGTAAAAATGTATCGTATTTGATGTTTCGCGAGGTGTATATAAAATAGCTTATATTTTTACAGGAAAAACTATTAAATACGATACAATTTTACACAAGATATTTATTTATTTATAGAATGGATATACTTAAACCTTGCTACAACACTTATAGGCAGTGTACCTAATCGTACAGTAGTGTAGTTTTTAGTAAGTCCGGTTCGTTCCACAGGGAATGTTTTTAAACAAAGCTTATCGCTATATTAGTTTACTTTTATAAAAATACAAATATATATATATAAGTAATATTATTATTATAAACGGGGGTTTTTACCGTTTAATGACCGGTTTGTCGATTTTAAAACTTTAGTCGCAGTTAAAACCAAATGCAAAATAATAAATATAAATACAAGACTTAAATTAAAGCGTAAAGTAAATAACAATAATGAAATTGCGAATAATAAAAGTGCGATAAAATAAACTTGTGATAATTAAAAAGTACGATAATTAAAAGTGCAATTAAATACAATAACAATAAAAATTGCGATAATTAGAAGTGCAATTAAATATAAAATAAAGGAAATTAAATATGAAATAAAAGAATTATGCTTATTTAAACTTCCGTAATCATGATGTTTGACGTGTTGATTTTAGTTTTATGCCCATGGGTTAATTGTCCTTTGTCCTGGATTATTTAATATGTCCATACGGATTTTGTCCATAATAGTCCATCAGTCATAAATATAAAGAGCGAAAGCCTTCGTCAAATTATTCTTATTCCCGAAGTCAAATATTCCAACTAATTGGGGATTCGAATTGTAACAAGGTTTTAATACTTTGTTTAATGAATACACCAGGTTATCGACTGCGTGTAAACCAAGGTTTTACTACTTTGTTAACAATTACACCAATTACCCTTGAATGTAATTCACCCCTGTTTCAACAAGTCTATTAACTATTAATCCAGTTCCGTGTCCGGTAAAATGAATAATTATTGGTATTTATAGATATCCCGCCCACCGTACCCAGTCAAGCGTATGTGGTTATATATAAATACGTCGAATTATAAGTTTGTATATTAAATTAACAAGGTATTGTTTAGTTAATATAAAACCCATTAATAGCCCATAGTCTAATTTCCACAAGTGTCGTTCTTTTATCCAAACCCCAATTATGGTACAAAGCCCAATTACCCAATTTTAGTAATTAGCCCAACATCATGATTACTTCGTTTTAAATAAGCATAATAATAACTTAGCTACGAGACATTAATGTAAAAAGGTTGAACATAACTTACAATGATTAAAAATAGCGTAGCGTTACACGGACAGAATTTCGACTTACACCCTTACAACATTCGCTAACATACCCTTATTATTAGAATTATAATTAAAATTAAAATTAATATTAAAATATAAATATAAATATTTACGTAGTATTATGAGAGAAGAAGAAAAAGATGATTAAAAATGCTCAGAATTCGGTTGCTTTTATAGAGATTTTCAAAACTTGGGGCTCCGCGACTCGCGGCATTTTTGGCCTTCAAACTCCGCGAGTCGCGGAGTTTGAAATTACAGCTCACCCATTTTGGAGTCTCTCTTGCCGCCGGTTTTTATTTATTTATATAATATATAAATAATTATAAGAATTATTTAAATATTATATTATATTTATGTGCATAGTTGCCTTGTAATTTTTAGTCCGTTGCGTCGAGCGTTGAGAGTTGACTCTGGTCCCGGTTCCGGATTTTCGAACGTCCTTGCGTACAATTTAATATCTTGTACTTTGCGTTTTGAATCTTGTACTCTTGTAATTTCGAGACGTTTCTTATCAATAATTGGAACCTCTTTGATTGTCTTTTGTACTTTTGAGCTTTTTGGTCGTTTGCGTCTTCAATTCGTCGAATCTGTCTTTTGTATTCACCTTTTATTATTTAAACGAATATTACTTGTAAATAGAACAATTGTAACTAAAAGCTTGTCTTTCTTGAGGAATAATGCTATGAAATATATGTTCGTTTTTAGCATTATCAAATATTCCCACACTTGAGCGTTGCTTGTCCTCAAGCAATATCGTCTTGAAATACTAGAATCACTTCTTTATTCTTCACACTTTGTACATCAGTGATTTCTATACGGCGGTATAAACAATGGTAGTAACGATATGGTTTACAGTCCCACATGACTATAAAAATTTAGATCCATTAAGAAAATTGGATCTTTATGAAAACATTTGATCTTTTGAAAATTAAATCTAGTTTTTACCCTAGATAAGTTTTCCGGAATAACCCTTTATCGGTGTTTGCAAAATATTTTTGTGGGTTTGGTGGGTTTCAGATTTGAAAATTTTAGCTCAAAACTTGCGGTTTTGTGTCACCCACTTGCTAACCTTGTATTTGGAAAGCAACACGTCCAGTTTACTTGTCCCGTATATTACCTTTCGGTAAACTACCGTCTGGTTGTAAAGGAAAGCGTTGAACAAGCAACTGTTAAGGCAATGTCCCCTGACATGCTTTTAATTATGGTCTATAACGTGTCGGACGCAATTACTATCCTTGGTAGGAGCAATAGTAAAGCTCAGTCTTATAATTTTTCGGTTTGGCACAAGGTCCTATCTTTGATCATGCTATGCAACCACCGTTCTTACGGTTGACACCCGATTTGGTTCAGGTGACCTAATGAATTCCAGGTGAATTCCTAGGATTTTACGTTCAATGGTAATGAACGCATTGAAAATAGGGTTTTCAGAAAACAAATCGGTTTGTAATTTTGATCAAAATATTTTCTCGTTCAAGCTCGAGTTTAGATATCATTGAATTCCATGAGTTTGAATTCTCAATCTTTAAGGTCAATCTCTAGGATTGAGTAATATCAGGCTTAAAAGCTGATTTTTAATCTTTAAGGAGATTATCCTTTCTGGGGATCTGATTCATTTGTCTTATCCAGCTAATTTGCATGGTGCCCCCCATTTTACGAGATAAATCCTTCTCATGGTTAGGATAAATCTGACCACTTGGCGACCCTGTTTAATGCTGAGGTCCGTGGATTTCCTGCTGATTTTAGTGATGACTTTTCTAGATTTTTTGTCAACCTACAGCTGGTCTGGACGACAACTTCCTGACCTAAATCAAGAAGCGCGTGTCTTTTTCGGAAGACTTTACTTCCTTTTAATGATGGAATTGATTCATCGTGTAGATCCATCTTTCTTACAGTAAATCAGGTAAAACTTTTTAGTTTAGTCCAAAGCAAAAGTATTTTCAGTTATTTGTACAAAAATATGTGGCACATGTTTAAGATAACTTGGTAATTTTTCCCACACTTGGCTTTTATATTTTTTTTTTTTTTTCGTCCTCTAATCCATTTTAAATGAATTTTAACATTTTGGTTTGTTTCTCAATTTATGTCCTTTTCGAGGTAACAATAATTTCGGTGTTATAACCTAGTTTTATCGTTCATAAATATGTATAAACATGATTTTGAGTTCATTTAATTGAAAATTTTGTAAAATTGTACTAGAATTGGGTAGTCAGTATATAAGACTAGGGCTGTTCTTTATTATCAGAGAGTACTAGATTCTAATACAACTACTGCTTTACTAGTATTTTTAATGGTAACCCAGTGTTTAAAGTAAAAATTTTAAAATCCGAAAGAATTTAACCCCTTCCCACACTTAAGATCTTGCAATCCCCTCATTTGCAAGAAATCAGTAACAATTTAAATTATTGAGGGTGATTTGTGTGAAAATGATTAAATTTTTACCAAAGTTTCCAAATATATTGGCGTTTGTTTGCTGAATGATAAATGGTGCACATCATTTGTTCATTCCGTCTTGTTGTTATTTCACATATATTTTGCATCTTGTCGTCAAAATTAGTTGTTTTTGCTGAACTTAATGCCAGTCTTTGAAAATGCGTTGTTTTATCCTGTTGTGTACATAAGATAAACTGCAAACATATATACATATTTTTGAAGTTTGGTATATTACCCCACATTCAAAAATTATTAAAATCTAGGAATAAAAGTTAGAAAATTATAAAAACTATTACAATATTAACATAAGTATTAAATGTATCAATATTACAAATTACAAAATAAATAAAACTAAGTAGACTAGGGATGATACTGGTACCAATAGGGGTTCCAGGCATAACCATAGGTGCTATAGAATGCTTCGGCAGGGTTATACGTAGGATACGGTGGTTGCATCTCTATAGACCAGGGAGGGAAGATGGGTTTTGGTGTAGGAATATAGTTTCTACCTATATGTTGGCAATGAGCTATGATTTGGTTCTGATGAACTTGCCAATCTTCAAATGCTCTCTGTCTAGCATTTTCGTACTCCTGTGAAGCTATAAACCTTTGAATTTCTTGCATTTCATTTCCCCCTCCTACATTACCTTGCTGTTGGTTTCTCTCAACCTGTGGATGTCTACCATGGTATTGTACTTCGGCGTTGTTTCGCCTCTTCAAAACTTTCGCACCATGGTATACATTTAAACCTATAGTATCGCGAGGTTCTGGTTCTTCTACTAATAATCCCCCCCGACTTATATCCACACCGAGATATTCACCAATCAAAGTAATAAAAATACCACCTCCTATTATGCTATGCGGTCGCATCCCCCTAACAATAGCTGATAAATAATAACCCACACAATAAGGTATACTTACAGCGCTTTGTGGGTCTCGAATACACATATGGTAAAACAAATCCTATTCATTTACCTTTTCCTTGTTCTTACCTCTCTGTGTAATCGAATTAGCTAAAAACCTATGAATCACTCTTAATTCGGCTCTATCTATATCCAAATAAGAGTAATTTCCCCCTTTGAAATGGTGATGGCTTGTCATTTGACCCCACACACCGTGTGTATCAAAATTTTCATCTATCTTTCTACCGTTTAGTATCAACCCTCTACAATCGGCAGATGCTAACTCCTCAGGCGTATATATACGTAAAGCCTGAGCCATGTCTAGTAAAGACATGTGGCGCATCGAACCTCCTAACAAAAATCTAATAAATGATCGGTCGGTTAAACTAGCTACCCGATTATTTAATTCTATACTACATAACAATTCTTCACACCATACTTTATATACAGGTCTACGCATGGTGAATAAACGCACCCAGTCATTAAAAGTAGAATTACCATACCTCTGTACAAGTAATTCCCTAATTGGCCCGGCCAATTCTACAGCTTCTAAGGGTCCCCATTCTATGACCCTCGGTACCTCAACAACCTTAGAATGAAGAGTATGCAAACCCCTTTGGTATTTTGGATTATCTATCCAAAGTCTGTCAAATCTCAGATTCGGGTGCAACTCTTCCAAGTGCATATCAGAAAAGGTCATGACTGGATGTGGTATATCCTGCTTGTAGTAGTTATCCACCTCCTGTTGTTCTGCATTCTCAGCAGGAGCATTACGAGCTTGGGATGAAGATTCACCCCTTTCAGTCTGCAACACACATCAAACACAATTTTTGTGCATCCAAATATGCATTAGTGTCAGCAAAATCATCAATCAAAATAATTACAATGACATGATCAATTTATATCAAACTTAAGCTTATTTTCACATTTTTATCAAATCTACACTTTTTCAAATAAGCATATACGAAAATGTTCGCCAAGTTCATAAGCATTTAACTCAAATAACATGTCAAAATAATCATTACTAGCAATTAAACAAGTCTCAAATGGCATTATCTCTCAAAAATCAAGTTCATGAATTTTAGACTTTGAAAAAGTCCACTTTAATTCTCAAAATCATGTTTAGGCTCAAAGTTTGGATCATTTAACTACCTAAACATGTTACACTACTTAATTTAGCAACAATTCATGACAAAAATCGGCCATAACCTGTTTATATCAAAAAGCCCCAAATTTGCTCAAGAACACAAACCCTAGATTACTCAAAATTTGAAGTTTAAGGCTTCTAATCATGTTAAATAGCATCAATCTAGGTTATACAAGCATAATACATAAACAATTTAAGCCTAATTACACTAAAAAGCATCAAAATCAAATTGGGGAAAAAATTGCTCAAGAACACAAATTTCGAATTAAATGGTGTTTAGGTGTAGAAATTTACCGTTTTTCTTGAGTAATTCCTAGATAGTATCCTTCTCAACATGATTTTAGTAAAAGATTTGATGATTAACGGTTAAAAATTGTGATTTTGGGGTGTATTTTTCGGGTTTTTCGGGTTTTTGTTCGCAGTGTTTTGTGTTGTGGGTTGTGTGGACTGAGCTGTTTCAGCTCTTATTTTTTTTTTCTGTAATCCGATCCTCCCGCGACTCGCGGTGTTTAAAGCTTTAAACTCCGCGAGTCGCGGAGTTTGCTCTTTTTTTTTTTTAACATCTTATACTAATTAAAACAATTAATTAATTAATTTAAAATTTTGTTTCCCTTGTTATTTAGGACGAGGTCGTTTCGGATCGATGTCATAGTCCGTCCTTCGACAAAATTTTAAAATTTGTCTTTTTGTAGCGATTGTTTTAAAAGCTAAGATTTTTGGATTTTTAATGTTTTTGGCATACTTTAATTCAATAAGATTAAAAATAATGATAATAAAAATTCTCGTCCCTCCCTTGGATAAAGTAATTTCGGTTCAAAGACCTAGTCTTCAACTTACGACGAATTTTAAAAATCATATTTTTAACTCAATGAGATAAAGTAAATTTTTGTTTTTAAATTCACACAATTTAAATATAAAATTCAAAATTAATATTAAAAATTCACACCAAACTTACAATTTAAAATGCATAAAATTAAAAATTCATATTTTAAAAATTCACACCAAACTTAATTTAAAAATTCATATTATAAATTCACACCAAACTTAATTTAAAAATTCATATTATAAATTCACACCAAACTTAATTTAAAAATTCAAATATTATAAATTCACACCAAACTTAATTTAAAAATTCAAATATTTACAATTTTAAAAATATTGTTTTTACAAAGTTTACAATATTAATTTAAGATTTAAATATTAATTTTAAAAACATGGTAAAAATAAAATTAAAAATCTTTTTGGCTTTTTATCCCACTTTAATCAATCAAATATTATCAAAAATATGTGCCCCTCTTTTCGGTAAAGTAATTTCGGTTCCAAGACCTAATTTAACTCATGACGAATTTTTGAAATATTTTGGGTTGATTGTTTAAAGATATTTATACCTTAAGAATAAACGTTAAATTTCGCAGTGATGTAATAAATTTTTGAATGATATCAATAATTTCGGTCGCCAAACCTAATTTTATTCAATACCAATTTAATACTTTTTAGCGAATAAATTAGCGTTTATTATCAAAAGGTTAAAAATAAAAAAAAATAAAATAAAAACTGTACAGACTTACCTGTGAAATAGATTTCTTAGTTATATGATCTATCCCATTCATAAGATAGTCGGTTAAATTGGTTTTCCATGGCTACATAGGCGTAACCCCTAGCATTCAGTGTCTTTTCTTCTAAACATATGAACGGGCCGTCTCTGCATAAAGTAACAAATTCGGTGTTTGAATAGGTTTGATTATTTGAACATTTATCTCCATGTGACCATTTTCCGCATTTGTGACATCTTTCTAGGTGTCGTGCTCTTCTTTTCGCTGCGGATTTTGATTTTCCTTTACCAAATTGTAACTTTTTATCTTCGCATCTGGATTCTTTTCTAACTCCGTCCATTCTTTCTCTGATTACTGATACTATTTCACTCGGAAGTGTGTCATTATTACGTTTAGTGATCAAAGCGTGTAGCATTAGACCATGGTTTAGTTCACAGGCAGTTTTTATTTCGTAAAAACCTAAAAAAAATAAAAATTCAGAATGGGGGGAGAAGACTAGTTCTTTAGGGTCTGCTAGGGAAAGACCATTCAGGTTCCATTTTCGAGAACTACACGAAAACAGACAATCTAACTCTAACAAAAATACATATTATCTTTTAAAGACTTGATTCTCCTCACACTTAGTTAGCTGTGGTGTCGAAATTGTGATTAACTTCGTTGTTGACTTCCATCGGACTATCTATATAATGTTTAACTCTGTGACCATTAACTTTAAATTCAATCCCATTTGAATTTATTAATTCTATCGTTCCGTATGGGAAAATTCTTTTGACTATGAATGGTCCAGACCATCTTGATTTCAATTTTCCAGGAAATAGCTTGAATCGCGAATTGAAAAGAAGAACTCTGTCTCCTTCTTTAAATTCTTTTGAACTTCTGATTCTTTTATCATGCCATTTCTTCGTTCTTTCTTTATATATTAACGAATTTTCGTATGCTTCATGTCTTAATTCTTCTAATTCGTTTAGTTGATTTAATCGTAGACGTCCGGCTTCATGTAAATCAAGACTACATGTCTTCAAAGCCCAAAATGCTTTGTGTTCAATTTCTACTTGAAGATGACATGCTTTTCCATAAACAAGTCTAAAAGGTGTGGTTCCAATTGGAGTTTAGTAGGCTGTTCTAAAAGCCCAGAGTGCATCCTCCAATTTAATGGACCATTCCTTCGGATTTGATCCTACGGTTTTCTCTAGAATACGTTTTAAAGCTCGGTTGGTATTTTCAACTTGTCCACTTGTTTGTGGATGATATGCGGTGGAGATTTTATGAGTTACTCCATATCTTTTAAGAACTTTCTCAAGTTGATTATTACAAAAATGAGTACCCCGATCACTTATTAAAGCTTTCGGTGTTCCAAACCATGCAAAAAGACGTTTTAAAAAATTGACTACAACTCGTGCATCGTTAGTTGGGAGAGCTTGTGCTTCCGCCCATTTAGATACATAATCAATGGCTACGAGTATATATAGATTATTATGAGATTTTGGAAATGGACCCATAAAGTCAATACCCCAAATGTCAAATACTTCACATACTTGGATGACATTTTGTGGCATTTCATCACGTTGACTTATTTTTCCGGCCCTTTGACAAGCATCACAGGATTTGCAAAGAAGGTGTGCGTCTTTGTAAATTGTAGGCCAATAGAATCCAGCATCATAAACTTTTCTTGCTGTTAGTTGAGGCCCATAATGCCCTCCTGTTGGTCCTGTGTGACAATGGTTTAATATTTTACTAGCTTCATCTCCAAATACACATCGGCGTATTATTCCATCGGGACAACTTTTAAATAGATGTGGATCTTCCCAAAAATGGTGTTTTATATCACTGAAGAATTTCTTTCGTCTTTGGTATGATAATCCTTTTTCAAGGAATCCACATACTAAATAGTTTGCATAGTCTGCAAACCATGGAATTTCATTATAATCTATCTTCAATAGATATTCATCAGGAAAGTTGTCTTGTATGGTCGATTCATTTAGAACTTCTAATTCGGGATTTTCAAGACGAGAAAGATGATCAGCGGCTAGATTTTCTGCTCCTTTTTTATCTCGGATTTCAATATCAAACTCTTGTAAGAGTAAGATCCAACGGATTAATCTTGGTTTAGCATCTTGTTTTTAAAATAGGTATCTAAGAGCAGAATGGTCGGTATAGACCACCGTTTTTGCTAGAACGAGATATGATCGAAATTTGTCAAAAGCAAAGACAATAGCAAGGAGTTCTTTTTCAGTAGTTGTATAGTTCGTTTGTGCTCCTTGTAACGTCTTACTAGCATAATATATAGGTTGAAATCGTTTTTCAATCCTTTGTCCTAAAACGGCTCCCATTGCAAAATCACTTGCATCGCACATTAGTTCAAATGGTAGATTCCAATTTGGTGTTATCATGATCGGTGCATTAGTTAGTTTTTCTTTAAGAATATTAAAAGATTTGATACACTCATCTGAAAAGATGAATGGAGCATCCTTTTCTAGGAGTTTATTCATAGGAGTGGCAATTTTAGAAAAATCTTTTATGAAACGTCGGTAAAAACCGGCATGCCCTAGAAAACTCCTAACTCCTCTAACATTGGTGGGATGTACAAGTTTAACAATTACATTTACTTTAGCTCTATCCACTTCAATTCCTTCTTTTGAAATTTTATGACCAAGAACGATGCCTTCTTTAACCATGAAATGGCATTTCTCCCAATTAAGTACTAGATTTGATTGTTCGCATCTAATAAGCATTCGTTCCAGATTAACTAGACATGATTCAAATGTATCACCGAAGACTGAAAAAGTCATCCATGAATACTTCCATGCATTCTTCTATCATGTCATGAAAAATCGCCATCATACACCTTTGAAAGGTTGCAGGGGCGTTACAAAGTCCAAATGGCATGCGTTTGTAAGCAAAAGTACCATAAGGGCACGTGAATGTGATTTTCTCTTGGTCTTCGGGTGCTATTGGAATTTGAAAATATCCGGAAAATCCATCTAGAAAACAATAGTAGCTATTTCCGGCTAATCTTTCCAACATTTGATCTATGAAAGGTAAGGGAAAGTGATCTTTTCTGGTGGCGTCATTTAATTTTCTATAATCAATACATACACGCCATCCTGTTACAGTCCTAGTAGGAATAAGCTCATTTTTCTCATTTGTAATGACAGTCATGCCACCCTTCTTAGGCACGCATTGAACTGGGCTTACCCATGGACTATCAGAAATTGGATATATCAAACCTGCATCTAGCAGTTTAATAATCTCTTTTTTAACTACATCTTGCATATTTGGATTTAGTCTTCGTTGGCGTTGCACATACGTTTTATGACCTTCTTCCATAAGGATTTTATGTGTGCAATACGAAGGACTTATTCCTTTAATATCATGAATCTTCCATGCAATGGCTGGTTTATGAGCTTTCAACACAGAAATGAGTTGTGATTTCTCATTTTCAGTAAGAGAAGACGATATTATTACAGGTAATTCAGATTCACCATGTAAATAAGCGTATTCCAAATGGTTTGGAAGTGGCTTTAACTCTAATTTCGGAGGTTCTTCTATCGATGATTTATATCGATATCTGTCTTCTTCTTTTAGCATTTGAATTTCTTCTGTTGTTGGTTCATATCCATTAGCTATAAGTGTAGCTAACATTTCAGCTTCATCAATTTGTTCATTACCTTCTCCTAAAGAACATTCTCCTGTTCCTTGTAATTCTAGAAATTCTTCTAATAATTCTGCATGTGCATCTATAGTTTGAATATAATAACATGTATCATCTGCAGATTGTGGTTGTTGCATTGCTCTATCAACTGAAAAGGTAACACTCTCATCCTCTATACTTAGGGTCAGTTTCTTACCGAACACGCCTATCATTTCTTTAGCCGTGTTTAAGAATGGTCTTCCTAATATGAGAGGAACTTGAGAATCTTCTTCCATGTCTAAAACAACAAAATCTACTGGAAATACTAAAGTACCAACTTTAACTAGCATGTTCTCCATTATCCCTCTAGGATATTTTATTGATCTATCGGCTAGTTGTATGCTTATTCTGGTTGGTTTCAATTCTCCAAGGTCTAGTTTAGCGTATAGTGAATACGGCATTAGATTTATACTAGCACCTAAGTCTGCCAATGCTTCTATTGAACTAAGACTACCCAGAAAACATGGAATTGTGAAACTTCCTGGATCAGATAGTTTTTCTGGTATCTTATTCAACAGTACTGCTGAACAATTAGCATTCATAGTAACAGCCGAGAGTTCTTTCATTTTCTTTCTATTTGAGATTAGATCTTTCAAGAATTTAGCATATCTAGGCATTCCTGAAATCACATCAATGAAAGGAAGATTTACATTTATCTGTTTAAACATATCCAAGAATTTGGATTGCTCGGCTTCAAGTTTTTCTTTCTTCATTTTAGTTGGGTAAGGAAGTGGTGGTTGGTATGGTTTAACATAAGGTTTATCCTTAACTGTGTTATATTCATTAACCTTTTCAACTACCGGTTCTTTTTCCTTATCTTGATCAGGTTGTGGTTCTTGTGGAGTAGGAATAGCTTCATCAGAAGTTACAGGTATTTCAGGTGGTTTAAGTGTTGTACCACTTCTTGTGGTAATGGCTTTAGCTGTTTCATTCCGAGGGTTAGCATTTGTATCACTAGGTAGACTTCCCGGTTTTCTTTCACCTATTAACCTTGCTAGGTTACTTACTTCTTGTTCCAGATTTTGAATAGAAGCTTGTTGATTTCTAAATGCTTGAGCATTTTGTTCATTAGTTTGTTTCTGAGATGTGAAAAACTGCGTTTGAGTTTCAACTAGCTTCGTCATCATATCTTCTAAATTCGGCTTTTTATCATCGGTTTGTTGTGGTGGTTTGTTTTGAAAATTAGGTCTTTGCTGATTGTAAGTATTATTGGATACTTGTTGATTGCTAGGACCTTGTTGGTTGTTGTATGGAATATTTCGATTATAATTCTGGTTTTGATTGTAAATCGGTCTTGGCGGTTGATAATTATTCTGATAATTATTTCCAGGCCTTTGGTTTATGTATGAAATATTCTCTCTTTGTTCCATTGTTAATTCAATACTGAGACAATCTTTTGTCAAATGTGGTCCTCCACACTGCTCACAACTAATTCGTATTGAGTGAATATCCTTAGTCATCTTTTCCATTCGTCTCTCCACAGCATCTATCTTTGCGGAAATGGAATCTAAGTCATGGCTAGAATCGGCTCTAGCTGCTTTAGATGACCTAACGATATCTTTTTCTTGGTGCCACTCATGTGAGTGGGAAGCAGTGTTATCAATAATTTTGTAAGCATCAGTTTCGGTTTTTTTCATAATAGAACCACCAGCTGCTATATCTATGTCTTTCCTTGTAGTGATGTCGCATCCTTGGTAGAATATTTGTACTATTTGACAGGTGTCTAAACCATGTTGCGGACATCCTCTTAACAACTTTCCATATCTAGTCCACGCCTCATATAGAGTTTCATTCGGCTTTTGTGTGAACGTAACAATTTCTGCTTGAAGTCTAACGGCTTTAGATGCCGGAAAGAATTGTTTAAGAAATTTTTCAACTAAAACGTCCCATGTATCGATCGCCACTTCAGGTAACAATTCCAACCAATCTTTGGCTTCTCCCTTTAAAGTCCAGGGAAATAACATGAGATATATCTGTTCATCCTCCACTTCTCGGATTTTAAATAGTGTGCATATCCTATTAAAGGTTCGTAAATGTTCATTTGGATCTTCCTTCGGCGCACCACTAAATTGGCATTGATTAGTCACCATGTGTAGAATTTGTCCTTTGATTTCATAATCTGGCGCATTAATGTCTGGATGAGTTATTGCGTGACCTTGGCCAGTGCGTTTAGCTCTCAATCGGTCTTCCATACTTAAAGGTTCCAGATTCTCCATAATTGAATTTGTTGAATCGGAATCACTAGAGGATTCTGATTTAATGGTTCGTTCCTCAACAATCTCTGTTTGAATGATTGGTGGTTCCGGGGGAAAGTTTAGTGGTTCAGGATCTACGAACCGTTCCTGAATATTCTCCGGATTCTCAATTGTGAGGTCGGTTTCAAAAAATGAATTATTGGAAATTTGAACTGAAGTACTTGGTCGACTGGATGACGTTTCTAAAGAAAAATCAACGGTGGTAATATTTGCTAAATGTCTTGATCTAGTTACAGGTGGTGAACGTACAAAAGGTGGTGAACGTCTTGCTCGGTGCATTCACTGAATATCCTATTAGTTTTTAAAAGGAAAGAAAAATTATAATAAGTTATCCAATCAATAGACTTTTCTGATTTTGCCCACGTTTCGAATAGCCAAAAGATGCAGCAGAGGGGCAGGATTCGTTTGGTCTCAATATAATTGAGGACTGTTTGGCTCCAATAACCCGGTCCACGTACAAATCCAACTATTACTACGAACCAGAAAATTTTGATGTCTATCAATTTAACCACTTAAAACAAATTTTCGTAATTTTAAGAAATTTAGATAAGAAGTAGAATAAAAATCTATGTCCTAAAACTAGAATAGCGAGAAATAAGAAAGAAAAAGAGTTCGTCGAAAAAGAAAAATGGTTGAAAAATAAAAGATGACCGAAAAATTAAAGAAACTTATAAAACTTAAAAATACTTGACTAACCTAACCTTATTACTACAACTAACTTAAAATTATAATCGCAAATTGAGATTACTAATTGGAATGATAATTGATACATAGGTAAAAGTCGTCTAAAAATATTAAAGCTTACAGGAAAACTAAATCCCAAATGGAAATAACTTAAAAAGAAACTAAAACTTAAAAAGGCGTCGCAAAATTCTAAAGTACCTAAATCTTAGTCTAAAGAAAAAGCACTTAAGGGATTTTACGGCAAAGCCTAAAAATCTAGAGGTAAAAATAACTATTGCAAAAACTAAGTTTAAAATTAAATATGAGCTAAAAATACAAATATTACGCTAAAACAATTAAAAAGGGATAAAATATAAAAATATACAAAAAGTTGTAAAAAGTACAATTTTTTTTCTTTTTTTTATAAAAATATTATTTTTATATTATTTATTTTATAAAACTATTAATTTTACAATTTAATTAAACTAATTAAACAAAATATTAATAAAAACTAAAATACATATTTAATTAAAACCTAATTAGGGTTTTATATTAATAATTATAATAATAATTCGTAATTAATGCCTGATTAGGGTTCTGTCGGCGTGTCAGGTTATCTCCGCGACTTGCGGTATTCCATGCAGCAAACCCCGCGACTCGCGGGGTTTCAAAATTCAACTGACAGGTTTAAAAATTCGACGCGTTTTTATTTTTAATTTTTTTTTATGTTTTCTAATTTTCTGTTTTTATATAAATAAAAGATATTTAAATAAAACTTATATTTTTATAAACTAAAATAAAAATAAAGAAACTTTTAAAACTTTTAAATAACTCTTAAAAATATATAAATTTTTGTTTTTCTTTTTATATTTTTGAATATTTAAAACTTACTTTTATAAAAACGAATTTTAATAAAAGTAAACTAAAAATCTTTTTTTTTATGTAGCGTTGCGCTTCCGGCTTTAAAAAGAGTCCCCGGCAGCGGCGCCAAAAATAACTTGATCTTTCGCGAGGTGTATATAAAATAGCTTATATTTTTACAGGAAAAACTATTAAATACGATACAATTTTACACAAGATATTTATTTATTTATAGAATGGATATACTTAAACCTTGCTACAACACTTATAGGCAGTGTACCTAATCGTACAGTAGTGTAGTTTTTAGTAAGTCCGGTTCGTTCCACAGGGAATCTTTTTAAACAAAGCTTATCGCTATATTAGTTTACTTTTATAAAAATACAAATATATATATAAGTAATATTATTATTATAAAGGGGGGTTTTTACCGTTTAATGACCGGTTTGTCGATTTTAAAACTTTAGTCGCAGTTAAAACCAAATGCAAAATAATAAATATAAATACAAGACTTAAATTAAAGCGTAAAGTAAATAACAATAATGAAATTGCGAATAATAAAAGTGCGATAAAATAAACTTGCGATAATTAAAAAGTACGATAATTAAAAGTGCAATTAAATACAATAACAATAAAAATTGCGATAATTAGAAGTGCAATTAAATCTAAAATAAAGGAAATTAAATATGAAATAAAAGAATTATGCTTATTTAAACTTCCGTAATCATGATGTTTGACGTGTTGATTTTAGTTTATGCCCATGGGTTAATTGTCCTTTGTCCTGGATTATTTAATATGTCCATACGGATTTTGTCCATAATAGTCCATCAGTCATAAATATAAAGAGCGAAAGCCTTCGTCAAATTATTCTTATTCCCGAAGTCAAATATTCCAACTAATTGGGGATTCGAATTGTAACAAGGTTTTAATACTTTGTTTAATGAATACACCAGGTTATCGACTGCGTGTAAACCAAGGTTTTACTACTTTGTTAACAATTACACCAATTACCCTTGAATGTAATTCACCCCTGTTTCAACAAGTCTATTAACTATTAATCCAGTTCCGTGTCCGGTAAAATGAATAATTATTGGTATTTATAGATATCCCGCCCACCGTACCCAGTCAAGCGTATGTGGTTATATATAAATACGTCGAATTATAAGTTTGTATATTAAATTAACAAGGTATTGTTTAGTTAATATAAAACCCATTAATAGCCCATAGTCTAATTTCCACAAGTGTCGTTCTTTTATCCAAACCCCAATTATGGTACAAAGCCCAATTACCCAATTTTAGTAATTAGCCCAACATCATGATTACTTCGTTTTAAATAAGCATAATAATAACTTAGCTACGAGACATTAATGTAAAAAGGTTGAACATAACTTACAATGATTAAAAATAGCGTAGCGTTACACGGACAGAATTTCGACTTACACCCTTACAACATTCGCTAACATACCCTTATTATTAGAATTATAATTAAAATTAAAATTAAAATTAAAATATAAATATAAATATTTACGTAGTATTATGAGAGAAGAAGAAAAAGATGATTAAAAATGCTCAGAATTCGGTTGCTTTTATAGGGATTTTCAAAACTTGGGGCTCCGCGACTCGCGGCATTTTTGGCCTTCAAACTCCGCGAGTCGCGGAGTTTGAAATTACAGCTCACCCATTTTGGAGTCTCTCTTGCCGACGGTTTTATTTATTTATATAATATATAAATAATTATAAGAATTATTTAAATATTATATTATATTTATGTGCATAGTTGCCTTGTAATTTTTAGTCCGTTGCGTCGAGCGTTGAGAGTTGACTCTGGTCCTGGTTCCGGATTTTCGAACGTCCTTGCGTACAATTTAATATCTTGTACTTTGCGTTTTGAATCTTGTACTCTTGTAATTTCGAGACGTTTCTTATCAATAATTGGAACCTCTTTGATTGTCTTTTGTACTTTTGAGCTTTTTGATCGTTTGCGTCTTCAATTCGTCGAATCTGTCTTTTGTCTTCACCTTTTATTATTTAAACGAATATTACTTGTAAATAGAACAATTGCAACTAAAAGCTTGTCTTTCATGAGGAATAATGCTATGAAATATATGTTCGTTTTTAGCATATAAAAGCAACCGAATTCTGAGCATTTTTAATCATCTTTTTTCCCTTCTTCTCTCAATATATACGTAATATATATATATAATTTAATTTTAATTTTAATTTTAATTTTAATCTTAATAATAAGGGTATGTTAGCGAATGTTGTAAGGGTGTAAGTTGAAATTTTGTCCGTGTAACGCTACGCTATTTTTAATCATTGTAAGTTATGTTCAACCTTTTTACATTAATGTCTCGTAGCTAAGTTATTATTATGCTTATTTAAAACGAAGTAATCATGATGTTGGGCTAATTACTAAAATTGGGTAATTGGGCTTTGTACCATAATTGGGGTTTGGATAAAAGAACGACACTTGTGGAAATTAGACTATGGGCTATTAATGGGTTTTATATTAACTAAACAATACCTTGTTAATTTAATATACAAACTTATAATTCGACGTATTTATATATAACCACATACGCTTGACTGGGTACGGTGGGCGGGATATCTATAAATACCAATAATTATTCATTTTACCGGACACGGAACTGGATTAATAGTTAATAGACTTGTTGAAACAGGGGTGAATTACATTCAAGGGTAATTGGTGTAATTGTTAACAAAGTAGTAAAACCTTGGTTTACACGCAGTCGATAACCTGGTGTATTCATTAAACAAAGTATTAAAACCTTGTTACAATTCGAATCCCCAATTAGTTGGAATATTTGACTTCGGGAATAAGAATAATTTGACGAAGGCTTTCGCTCTTTATATTTATGACTGATGGACTATTATGGACAAAATTCGTATGGACATATTAAATAATCCAGGACAAAGGACAATTAACCCATGTGCATAAAACTAAAATCAACACGTCAAACATCATGATTACGGAAGTTTAAATAAGCATAATTCTTTTATTTCATATTTAATTTCCTTTATTTTATATTTAATTGCACTTCTAATTATCGCAATTTTTAATGTTATTGTATTTAATTGCACTTTTAATTATCGTACTTTTTAATTATCGCAAGTTTATTTTATCGCAATTTTATTATTCGCAATTTCATTATTGTTATTTACTTTACGCTTTAATTTAAGTCTTGTATTTATATTTATTATTTTGCATTTGGTTTTAACTGCGACTAAAGTTTTAAAATCGACAAACCGGTCATTAAACGGTAAAAACCCCCCTTTATAATAATAATATTACTTATATATATATTTGTATTTTTATAAAAGTAAACTAATATAGCGATAAGCTTTGTTTAAAAAGATTCCCTGTGGAACGAACCGGACTTACTAAAAACTACACTACTGTACGATTAGGTACACTGCCTATAAGTGTTGTAGCAAGGTTTAAGTATATCCATTCTATAAATAAATAAATATCTTGTGTAAAATTGTATCGTATTTAATAGTTTTTCTTGTAAAAATATAAGCTATTTTATATACACCTCGCGAAACATCAATAAGATAAACTGCAAACATATATACATATTTTTGAAGTTTGGTATATTACCCCACATTCAAACATTATTAAAATCTAAAAATAAAAATTTGTAAATTATAAAAACTAATACAATTCCAACATAAGTATTAAATGTATCAACATTACAAATTATAAAATAAATAAAACTAAGTAGACTAGGGATGATACTGATACCAGTAGGGGTTCCATGCATAACCATATGTGTTATAAAATGCTTCGGCTGGGTTATACGTAGGATACGGTGGTTGGATCTCTATAGACCAGGGAGGAAATACGGGCGATGGAGTAGGAATATAGTTTCTACCTACATGTTGGCAATGAGCTATGATTTGGTTTTGATGAACTTGCCAATCTTCAAATGCTCAATGTCTAGCATTTTCATACTCTTGTGAAGCTATAAACCTTTGCATTTCTGTCATTTCATTTCCTCCTCCCACATTACCTGGCTGTTGGTTTCTCTCAACCTGTGGATGTCTACTATGGTATTGTACTGCGGCGTTATTTCGCCTCTTCAAAACCTTCGCACCATGGTATACATTTAAACCTATTGTATCGCGGGGTTCTGGTTCTTCGACTAATAATCCCCCCCACTTATATCCACACCGAGATATTCAGCAATCAAAGTAATAAATATACCACCTCCTATTATGCTATGCGGTCTCATCCCCCTAACCATAGCTGATAAATAATAACCCACACAATAAGGTATACTTACAGCGCTTTGTGGGTCTCGAATACACATATGGTAAAACAAATCCTGTTCATTTACCTTTTCCTTATTCTTACCTCTTTGTGTAATCGAATTAGCTAAAAACCTATGAATTACTCTTAACTCTGCTCTATCTATATCCAAATAAGAGTAATTTCCCCCTTTAAATCGGTGACGGCTAGTCATTTGACTCCATACACCATGCGTATCAAAATTTTCATCAATTTTCCTACCATTTAATATCAACCCTCTACAATCGGCAGATGCTAACTCCTCAGGCGTATATATACGTAAGGCCTGAGCCATGTCTAGTAAAGACATGTGGCGCATCGAACCTCCTAACAAAAATCTAATAAAAGATCGATCGGTTAAACTAACTACCCGATCATTTATTTCTATACTACACAATAATTCTTCACACCATACTTTATATACATGTCTACGTATGCTGAATAATCGTACCCAATCATTAAAAGTAGAATTACCATACCTCTGTGTAAGTAATTCTCTAATTGTCCCGGCTAATTCTACAGCTTCTAACGGTGCCCATTCTATTACCCTTGGTACTTCAACAGCTTTAGAATAAAGAGTATGCAAACCCCTTTGGTATTTTGGATAATCTATCCAACGTCTGTCAAATCTCAAGTTCGGGTGCAACTCTTCCAAGTGCATATCTGAAAATGTCATGACTGGATGAGGTATATCTTGTTTGTAGTAGTTATCCACCTCCTGTTGTTCCGCATTCTCAGCAGGAGCATTGCGAGCTTGGGATGAAAATTCACCCCTTTCAGTCTGCAAAACACATCAAACACAATTTTTGTGCATCCAAATATGCATTAGTGTCAGCAAAATCATCAATCAAAATAATTACAATGACATGTCCAATTTATATCAAACTTATGCTCATTTTCATATTTTTATCAAATCTACACTTTTTAAATAAGCATATATGAAAATGTTCGCCAAGTTCATAAGCATTCAACTCAAATAACATGTCAAAATAATCATTACTAGCAATTAAACAAGTTTCAAATGGCATTATCTCTTAAAAATCAAGTTCATGAATTTTAGACTTGAAAAAGTACACTTTAATTCTCAAAATCATGTTTAGGCTCAAAGTTTGGATCATTTAACTACCTAAACATGTTACACTACTTAATTTAGCAACAATTCATGACAAAAATCGGCCATAACCTGTTTATATCAAAAAGCCCAAATTGCTCAAGAACACAAAACCTAGATTACTCAAAATTTGAAGTTTAAGGCTTCTAATCATGTTAAATAGCATCAATCTAGGTTATACAAGCATAATACACAAGCAATTTAAGCATAATTACACTAAAAAGCATTAAAATCGAATTAGGGAAAAAATTGCTCAAGAACACTAATTTTCGGATTAAATGGTGTTTAGATGTAGAAATTTACCGTTTTTCTTGAGTAATTCCTTGATAACATCCTTCTCAACATGATTTTAGTAAAAGATTTGATAAAAAACGGTCAAAAATTGCGAATTTGGTGTGTGTTTTTCGGTATTTTCGGGTGTATTTTTGCAGTTTGGAGTGTGGTTGTGGGTGGACTGATCTGTTTCTTTGCGTTTTATTTTTTTTTCTGGGTTTTTGGTCCTCCGTGAGTCGCGGCATTTGGACCTTACAAACTCCGCAACTCGCGGCGTTTGGTTTTTTTTTATTTATTTATTTATTTATAAAACCTTATACTTTATAAAACTAATAATTAATTAAATTTTAAAAATTTGTTTTTCCTTTAGGAGCGAGGGTGTTTCGGATCGATGTCCTAGTCCGTCCCTCGACAAAATTTTAAAATTTGTCAATTCAAAGCGCGGTTTTAAAAGTAAAGATTTTTGGGTTTTTTTAATGTTTTTGGCATACTTTAGTTTAATAAGATTAAAAATAATGATAATAAAAGTTCTCGTCCCTCCCTCGGGTAAAGCAATTTCGGTTCAAAGACCTAGTCTTCAACTTACGACGAATTTTAAAAATCATATTTTTAACTTAACGAAATAAAGTAAATTTTTGTTTTTAAATTCACACCAAACTTAAATTTAAAATACATAAAATTAAAAATTCACACCAAACTTAATTAAAAATTCATATTATAAATTCACACCAAACTTATATTATATTTTTGTTTTTATACATACAAACTTATATTAAAAAGATTATTTTTTCAAATATTTACAATTTTAAATATATTGATTTAAAAAGTTTTACAATATTATTTTAATTTTTATATATTAATTTTAAAACATGGTAAAAATAAAATTAAAAATCTTTTTGGCTTTTTATCCCACTTTAATCAATCAAATATTATCAAAAATATGCGTTCTTTTTTTCGGTAAAGTAATTTCGGTTCCATGACCTAATTTAACTCATGACGAATTTTTGAAATATTTTGGGTTGATTGATTAAAGATATTTATACCTTAAGAATAAACGTTAAATTTCGCAGTGATGTAATAAATTTTTGTATGATATCAATAATTTCAGTCGCCAAACCTAATTTTATTCAATACCAATTTAATACTTTATAGCGAACAAATTAGCGTTTATTATCAAAAGGTTAAAAATGAAAATAAAAAAAAAATAAAAAACTGTACAGACTTACCTGTGAGATTCTTAGTGATATGATCTATCCCACTCATAAGATAGTCGGTTTAATTGGTTTTCCATAGCTACAAAGGTGTAACCTCGAGCATTCAGTGTTTTTTCTTCTGAACATATGAACGGTCCGTCTTAGCATAAAGTAACAAATTCGGTGTTTGAATAGGTTTGATTATTTGAACATTTACCTCCATGTGACCATTTTCCGCATTTGTGACATCTTTCAAGGTGTCGTGCTCTTCTTTTCGCTGCGGATTTTGATTTTCCTTTACCAAATTGTAACTTATTATCTTCGCATCTGGATTCTTTTCTTACTCCGTCTAATCTTTCTCTGATTACTGATACTATTTCACTCGGAAGTGTGTCATTATTACGTTTAGTGATCAAAGCGTGTAGCATTAGACCATGGTTTAGTTCACAGGCAGTCTTCATTTCGTAAAAACCTAAAAAAAAAAAAATTCAGAATGGGGGGAGAAGACTAGTTCTTCAGGGTCTGCTAGGGAAAGACCATTCGGGTTCCACTTTCGAGAACTACATGAAAACAGAAAATCTAACTCTAACAGAAATACATATTATCCTTTAAAGACTTGATTCTCCTCACACTTAGTTAGCTATGGTGTCGAAATTGTGATTAACTTCGTTGTCGACTTCCATCGGACTATCTATGTAGTGTTTAACTCTGTGACCATTAACCTTAAATTCAATCCCATTTGAATTTATTAATTCTATCGTTCCGTATGGGAAAACTCTTTTGACTATGAATGGTCCAGACCATCTTGATTTCAATTTTCCAGGAAATAGCTTGAATCGTGAATTGAAAAGAAGAACTTTGTCTCCTTCTTTGAATTCTTTTGAACTTCTGATTCTTTTATCATGCCATTTCTTCGTTCTTTCCTTATAGATTAACGAATTTTCGTATGCTTCATGTCTTAATTCTTCTAATTCGTTTAGTTGACTTAACCGTAGACGTCCAGCTTCATGTAAATCAAGATTACATGTCTTCAAAGCCCAAAATGCTTTGTGTTCAATTTCTACTGGAAGATGACATGCTTTTCCATAAACGAGTCTAAAAGGTGTTGTTCCAATTGGAGTATTGTAGGCTGTTCTAAAAGCCCAGAGTGCATCCTCCAATTTAATGGACCATTCCTTCGGATTTGATCCTACGGTTTTCTCTAGAATACGTTTTAAAGCTCAGTTGGTATTTTCAACTTGTCCACTTGTTTGTGGATGATATGCGGTGGAGATTTTATGAGTTACTCCATATCTTTTAAGAACTTTCTCAAGTTGATTATTACAGAAATTAGTACCCCGATCACTTATTAAAGCTTTCGGCATTCCAAACCTTGCAAAAAGACGTTTTAAAAACTTGACTACAACTCGTGCATCGTTAGTTGGGAGAGCTTGTGCTTCCGCCCATTTAGATACATAATCAATGGCTACAAGAATATAGGGATTATTATGAGATTTTGGAAATGGACCCATAAATTCAATACCCCAAATGTCAAATACTTCACATACTTGAATGACATTTTGTGGCATTTCATCACGTTGACTTATTTTTCCGGCTCTTTGACAAGCATCACAGGATTTGCAAAGAAGGTGAGCGTCTTTGTAATTTGTAGGCCAATAGAATCCAGCATCATAAACTTTTCTTGCTGTTAGTTGAGGCCCATAATGCCCTCCTGTTGGTCCTGTGTGACAATAGTTTAAAATTTTACTAGCTTCATCTCCGAATACACATAGGCGTATTATTTCATCTGGATAACTTTTAAACAGATGTGGATCTTCCCAGAAATAGTGTTGTATATCACTGAAGAATTTCTTTCATTTTTGGTACGATAATCCTTTTTCAAGGAATTCACATACTAAATAGTTTGCATAGTCTGCAAACCATGTAATTTCATTATAATCTATCTTCAATAGATATTCATCAGGAAAGTTGTCTTGTATGGCCGATTCATTTAGAACTTCTAATTCGGGATTTTCAAGACGAGAAAGATGATCAGCGGCGAGATTTTCTGCTCCTCTTTTATCTCGGATTTCAATATCGAACTCTTGTAAGAGTAAGATCCAATGGATTAATCTTGGTTTGGCATCTTGTTTCGAAAATAGGTATCTAAGAGCAGAATGGTCGGTATAGACCACCGTTTTTGCTAGAACGAGATATGAACGAAATTTGTCAAAAGCAAAGACAATAGCAAGGAGCTCTTTTTCAGTAGTAGTATAGTTCGTTTGTGCTCATTAAAACGTTTTACTAGCATAATATATAGGTTGAAATCGTTTTTCAATCCTTTGTCCTAAAACGGCTCCCATTGCAAAATCACTTGCATCGCACATTAGTTCAAACGGTAGATTCCAATTTGGTGTTATCATGATCGGCGCATTAGTAAGTTTCTCTTTAAGAATGTTAAAAGATTTGATACATTCATCTGAAAAGATGAATGGAGCATCCTTTTCTAGGAGTTTATTCATAGGAGTGGCAATTTTAGAAAAATCTTTTATGAAACGTCTGTAAAAACCGGCATGCCCTAGAAAACTCCTAACTCCTCTAACATTGGTGGGATGTGGAAGTTTAGCAATTACATCTACTTTAGCTCTATCCACTTCAATTCCTTCTTTTGAAAATTTATGTCCAAGAACGATGCCTTCTTTAACCATGAAATGGCATTTCTCCCAATTAAGAACTAGATTTGATTGTTCGCATCTAATCAGCATTCGTTCAAGATTAGCTAGACATGTTTCAAAAGTATCACCGAAGACTGAAAAGTCATCCATGAAAACTTCCATGCATTCTTCTATCATGTCGTGAAAAATTGCCATCGTACACCTTTGAAAGGTTGCAGGGGCGTTGCAAAGTCCAAATGGCATGCGTTTGTAAGCAAAAGTACCATAAGGGCACGTGAATGTGGTTTTCTCTTGATCTTCGGGTGCTATTGGAATTTGAAAATATCCGGAAAAACCATCTAGAAAACAATAGTAACTATTTCCGGCTAGCCTTTCCAACATTTGATCAATGAAAGGTAAGGGAAAGTGATCTTTTCTGGTAGCGTCATTTAATTTTCTATAATCAATACATACACGCCATCCTGTTACAGTCCTAGTAGGAATAAGCTCATTTTTCTCATTTGTGATAACAGTCATGCCACCCTTCTTAGGCACGCATTGAACTGGGCTTACCCATGGACTATCAGAAATTGGATAAATTAAACCTGCATCTAGCAGTTTAATTATTTCCTTTTTAACAACATCTTGCATATTCGGATTTAGTCTTCGTTGGCGTTGCACATACGTTTTATGACCTTCTTCCATAAGAATTTTATGTGTGCAATACGAAGGACTTATTCCTTTAATATCATGAATCTTCCATGCAATGGCTGGTTTATGAGCTTTCAACACAGAAATGAGTTGAGATTTTTCATTTTCAGTAAGAGAAGACGATATTATTACAGGTAATTCAGATTCACCATGTAAATAAGCGTATTCCAAACAGTTTGGAAGTGGCTTTAACTCTAATTTCGGTGGTTCTTCTATCGATGATTTATATCGATATCTGTCTTCTTCTTTTAGCATTTGAATTTCTTCTGTTGTTGGTTCATATCCATTAGCTATTAATGTAGCTAACATTTCAGCTTCATCAATTGGTTCATTACCTTCTCCTAAAGAATATTCTCCTGTTCCTTGTAATTCTGGAAATTCTTCTAACAATTCTGCATGTGAATCTATAGTTTGAATATAATAACATGTATCATCTGCAGATTGCGGTTGTTACATTGTGTAACGACCCGTCAAAATCGCTATTGACGCGGCACGTTAATCATTGATTCCACAGTGAGGTTTTGACCTCTATATGATACGTTTTGATAAAATATTGCATTCATTAAAATAAGTGACTTTCTAAACATAGAAAGTTATAAACATGTGGGCAAGTGCTTAGGTATAAGCAAAACCCCGAAATACATAAGTCTTTAATTTACAGGTTGACATCACAGTCCAATTATTTATTACACAATGCAGTTTTATTTTGAATGCAATAAACTTTGTACAAAGCATGAGAGACTCCATGCAGGCAACAAGCACATCACAGCGGAAGCATTCTAAGGACCTGAGAATAAAACATGCTAAAAAGTCAACACGAATGTTGGTGAGTTATAGGTTTAATTGCTCGAGTCATAAACATATATAAAGATAGACCACAAGATTTCATCAAAAGTTTATCAATAGATTCTACGTAACAGAGCACCCTGGTAACTAAACTTAACGCTATAGTGATAATTACCCCATTCGTTTTAATACACGCAAACCAACGTGTCTTAAACTCAAATAACATACGTCTGTTAAAAGGCTAGCGCTCTAGCTCGGACGGGGATGTCAAGCCCTATGGATCCATATACAATTATTCGCGCCCACCAGTCCATATCCTATGTACTGGCAGCTACTAGTTACCAAAGCTAAGGGATTTTCGGTTTAACTCAGTGTAGAATTTAGTATGTACTTGTGTCTTATCGCATTTAAAATAAATTGCATGTATTCTCAGCCCAAAAATATTTAAAGTATTTAAAAAGGGAGACTATAACTTACAGTTCAATATTGCGATTCAATATTGTAGGTAAATTGCGTAGACGTAATGATGGTAGACGACTGTATGGTTGGCCTTGGATTCTAGAACAATACCCCGAACAATACCCAATATTACCTTAGCTTGAAACGGTTTGAAACCCGAATTAAAATACCCTCGTAAATAACTTATTATTATTAAACTTAAATTATAATATTAAAATTATAAATATCTTATCGTTTACAGAAGGAAGAAAAGAAATTGGGGTGAGTAACTCGTCGAACAAACTAGCGTATTTATAATACCTTTTCATTTACTGTAGCTCATGCGATCGCATGAGTTTTCAGTGTTTTTGCCATGCGATCGCATGGCGTTTTGTTTCTAGTTCATCGACATCAAATAGTGCTACTGTAGCAATTCACTGTAGCAAAGCCAATTTTACTGTAGCACTGTAGCAAAGTACGATTTCACTGTAGCAAATAGTGTTTTACTGTAGGAAAGTCGTTTTTACTTGTATATATCTATATACATACATATAATTGTTCATGGATCGTCGAGAGTAGTCAAAGGTAATTGAATATATGAAACAGTTCCAAAATTTTGAGACTCAATCTAACAGACTTTGTTTAACGTGTCAAAATAATAAATCGTATAGAGAATTGGTTTAAATAAGTCGAAATTTTCCGGGTCATCACATAACCTCCCCGTTAAAGAAAATATCGTCCCGAAATTTTGAGTAGTACCTGTTTTATGAGCGATATCAGTGAACAAATGTGGATACTTTTGCTTCATTTGATCCTCACGTTCCCAAGTAAACTCGGGTCCTCGTCTAGCGTTCCAACGAACTCTAACTATCGGTATTTTGCTTTGTTTTAATTGTTTGACCTCACGGTCCATGATTTCAACAGGTTCTTCGACAAAATGGAGTTTATCATTGATTCGTATTTCATCAAGAGGAATTACGACATCCTCTTCAGCTAAACATTTCTTCAAATTTGACACGTGAAATGTGTCGTGAACACTACTAAGTTCTTGTGGTAGCTTTAATCGATAAGCAACTACTCCAATTCTTTCGGTGATTTCAAAGGGTCCTACGTACCTAGGACTTAGCTTTCCTCGTTTACCGAATCGTACAACGCCTTTCCAGGGTGACACCTTCAACATGACTTTGTCGCCCACTTGAAATTCTAGCGGTTTTCTTCTTACATCAGCATAACTCTTTTGGCGACTCATGGCCGTTTTCAATCGCTGTTGTATTTGAATGATCTTTTCGGTGGTTTCATGAATAATTTCTGGTCCAGTAAGTTGTCTTTCTCCTACTTCACTCCAACAGATAGGAGATCTGCACTTTCTACCGTAAAGTGCTTCAAATGGCGCTGCGTTGATGCTCGTATGATAGCTGTTATTGTATGAAAATTCTGCCAACGGTAAATGTAGATCCCAACTGGTTCCAAAGTCAATCACGCATGCCCGTAACATGTCTTCCAATGTTTGTATTGTTCTTTCACTTTGACCATCTGTGTGTGGGTGATAAGCGGTGCTCATATCTAATCGAGTTCCCAATGCTTTTTGTAATGACTGCCAGAAACGTGATGTGAATCGGGTGTCGCAATCAGATATGATAGAGATGGGTACACCATGCCTGGAAACTACTTCCTTCAAATATAGGCGTGCTAATTTCTCCATACTGTCTGTCTCCTTTATTGGTAGAAAGTGAGCTGATTTAGTTAGACGATCAACTATCACCCAAATAGTATCATGACTACTTGTAGTCCTTGGAAATTTTGTAATGAAATCCATGGTTATTCTTTCCCATTTCCATTGCGGAATTTCTGGTTGTTGCAGTAATCCTGACGGCTTTTGGTGCTCAGCTTTGACCTTTGCACACGTCAAACATTTGCTTACATAAGTAGCAATTTCTGTCTTCATATTAGGCCACCAATAAAACTTATTGAGATCGTGGTACATTTTCCCGTTTCCTGGGTGAATTGAGTACCTCGTTTTGTGTGCTTCATCCAGTACTAGTTGCCTTAGGTTACCATGTTTTGGTACCCATATCCTACCAGCAAAATACAGGGTTCCATCGGCTTTTCCTTCAAGTTGTTTTTCTAACCCTTTGCTCATTTCGCCTTTTTCGTTTTCTTCTTTTAAAGCTTCTAACTGTGCTGCTTGAATTTGCTTTGTGAGATCAGTACGAATTATAATATTCAAAGCTCGAACCCTAAGAGGTTTTACTCTTTCTTTTCAACTTAAGGCATCAGCTACAACATTAGCCTTTCCGGGGTGGTAACGGATTTCACAATCGTAATCGTTTAACAACTCTACCCAGCGACGTTGCCTCATATTGAGTTGTTTTTGATCAAAAATATGCTGAAGACTCTTATGGTCGGTGTACACTGTACACTTGGTGCCATATAGATAGTGTCTCCATATTTTGAGTGCAAAAACTACTGCTCCAAGTTCCAAATCGTGCGTCGTATAGTTCTTTTCATGAATTTTTAGTTGTCGTGAGGCATATGCGATGACTTTTGTGCGTTGCATTAATACACATCCTAAACCTTGGCGTGAAGCATCACAATAGATCACGAAATCATCATTTCCTTCCGGTAATGACAAAATGGGTGCAGACGTTAACTTCTTCTTTAATAACTGGAATGAGGATTCCTGTTCCGTGGACCAATCATACTTCTTTCCCTTTTGAGTCAATGCAGTTAAGGGTTTGGCGATTCTAGAGAAATCTTGAATGAATCTTCGGTAGTAACCAGCAAGACCTAAGAATTGGCGAATTTGTGTTGGAGTCTTCGGGGTTTCCCATTTACTAATGGCTTCGATCTTGGCGGGGTCAACTTTAATTCCATGTTTACTGACAACATGGCCCAAAAATTGTACTTCTTGTAACCAAAAATCACACTTCGAAAATTTTGCGTACAATTCTTCTTTCTTGAGTATCTCCAGTACCAGTCTTAAGTGTTGCTCATGTTCTTCCTTATTCTTCGAGTAAATCAATATGTTGTCGATAAAAACAATGACAAATTTGTCTAAATACGGTCTACAGATGCGATTCATTAGATCCATGAATACTGCTGGATTTCAATTTTACTGTAGCACTGTAGCAAAGTACGATTTCACTGTAGCAAATAGTGTTTTACTGTAGGAAAGTCGTTTTTACTTGTATATATCTATATACATACATATAATTGTTCATGAATCGTCGAGAGTAGTCAAAGGTAATTGAATATATGAAACAGTTCCAAAATTTTGAGACTCAATCTAACAGACTTTGTTTAACGTGTCAAAATAATAAATCGTATAGAGAATTGGTTTAAATAAGTCGAAATTTTCCGGGTCATCACACATTGCTCTATCAACTGAAAAGGTAACACTCTCGTCCTCTATACTTAGGGTCAATTTCTTACCGAACACGTCTATCATTGCTTTAGCCGTGTTTAAGAATGGTCTTCCTAATATGAGAGGAACTTGAGAATCTTCTTCCATGTCCAGAACAACAAAATCTACTGGAAATACTAAAGTACCAACTTTAACTAGCATGTTTTTCGTTATCCCTCTAGGATATTTTATTGATCTATCGGCTAGTTGTATACTTATTCTTGTTGGTTTCAATTCTGCAAGGTCTAGTTTAGTGTATAGTGAATACGGCATTAAATTTATACTAGCACCTAAGTCTGCCAATGCTTCTATTGAACTAAGACTACCCAGAAAACATGGAATTGTGAAACTTCCTAGATCACATAGTTTTTCTGGTATCTTATTCAACAGCACTGCTGAACAATTAGCATTCATAGTAATGGCTGAGAGTTCTTCCATTTTCTTTCTATTTGAGATTAGATCTTTCAGAAATTTAGCATATCTAGGCATTTCTGAAATCACATCAATGAAAGGAAGATTTACATTTATCTGTTTAAACATATCCAAGAATTTGGATTGCTCGGCTTCAAGTTTCTCTTTTTTCATTTTACTCGGGTAAGGAAGTGGTGGTTGGTATGGTTTAACATAAGGTTTATCCTTAGCTGTGTTATCTTCATTAACCTTTTCAACTACCGGTTCTTTTTCCTTATCTTGATCAGGTTGTGGTTCTTGTGGAGTAGGAATAGCTTCATCAGAAGTTACAGGTAATTCAGGTGGTTTAAGTTTTGTACCACTTCTTGTGGTAATGGCTTTAGCTGTTTCATTCCGGGGGTTAGCATTTGTATCACTAGGTAAACTTCCCGGTTTTCTTTCACCTATTAACCTTGCTAGGTTACTTACTTCTTGTTCCAAGTTTTGAATAGAAGCTTGTTGATTTCTAAATGCTTGAGCATTTTGTTCATTAGTTTGTTTTTGAGATGTGAAAAACTGCGTTTGAGTTTCAACTAGCTTCATCATCATATCTTCTAAATTCGGATTTTTATCATCGGGTTGTGGTGGTTTGTTTTGAAAATTAGGTCTTTGCTGATTGTAAGTATTATTGGATACTTGTTGATTGCTAGGACCTTGTTAGTTGTTGTATGGAATATTTCGGTTATAGTTCTGGTTTTGATTGTAAATCGGTCTTGGCGGTTGATAATTATTCTGATAATTATTTCCAGGCCTTTGGTTTATGTATGAAATATTCTCTCTTTGTTCCATTGTTAGTTCAATACTGAGACAATCTTTTGTCAAATGTGGTCCTCCACACTGCTCACAACTAATTCGAATTGAGTGGATATCTTTAGTCATCTTTTCCATTCGGCTCTCGACAGCATCTATTTTTGCGGAAATGGAATCTAAGTCATGGCTAGAATCGGCTCTAGCTGCTTTAGATGATCTAACGATATCTTTTTCTTGGTGCCACTCATGTGAGTGGGAAGCAGTGTTATCAATAATTTTATAAGCATCAGTTTCGGTTTTCTTCATAATAGAACCACCAGCTGCTATATCTATGTCTTTTCTTGTAGTGATGTCGCATCCTTGGTAGAATATTTGTACTATTTAACAGGTGTCTAAACCATGTTGCGGACATCCTCTTAATAACTTTCCAAATCTTGTCCACGCCTCATATAGAGTTTCATTTGGCTTCTGTGTGAACGTAACAATTTCTCCTTGAAGTCTTACGGCTTTAGATGCCGGAAAGAATTGTTTAAGAAATTTTTCAACTAAAACGTCCCATGTATCAATCGCCCCTTCAGGTAACGATTCCAACCAATCTTTGGCTTCTCCCTTTAAAGTCCAGGGAAATAACATGAGATATATCTGTTCATCCTCAACTTCTCTTATTTTAAATAGAGTGCAGATCCTATTAAAGGTACGAAGATGTTCATTTGGATCTTCCTTCGGCGCACCACTAAATTGGCATTGATTAGTCACCATATGTAGAATTTGTCCTTTGATTTCATAATCTGGCGCATTAATGTCAGGATGAGTAATTGTGTGACCTTGGCCAGTGCGTTTAGCTCTCATTCGGTCTTCCATACTTAAAGGTTCCAGATTCTCCATAATTGAATTTGTTGAATCCGAATCACTAGAGGATTCTGATTTAATGGTTCGTTCCTCAACAATCTCTGTTTGAATGATTGGTGGTTCCGGAGGAAAATTTAATGGTTCAGGATCTATGAATTGTCCCTGAATATTATCCGGATTCTCAATTGTGAGGTCGGGTTCAAAAAATGGATTATCGGAAATTTGAATTGGAGTACTTGGTCGACTGGATGACGATTCTAAAGGAAAATCAACGGCGGTAATATTTGTTAGATGTCTTGATCTAGTTACAGGTGGTGAACGTACAAAAGATGGTGAACGTCTTGCTCGGTGCATTCACTGAATATCCTATTAGTTTTTAAAAGGAAAGAAAAAAATTATATAAGTTATCCAATTAATAGACTTTTCTGATTTTGCCCACGTTTCGAATAGCCAAAAGATGCAGCAGAGGGGCAGGATTCGTTTGGTCTCAATATAATTGAGGACTGTTTGGCTCCAATAACCCGGTCCACGTACAAATCCAACTATTACTACGAACCAGAAAATTTTGATGTCTATCAATTTAACCACTTAAAATAAATTTTCGTAATTTTAAGAAATTCAGATAAGAAGTAGAAAAAAAAAATCTATGTCCTAAAACTAGAATATCGAGAAATAAGAAAGAAAAAGAATGCGTCGAAAAAGGTCGAAAAATAAAAGATCGAAAAAATAAAAGGCGTCGAAAAATAAGAAATAAAAAGAGTGACTTATAAAACTTTAAAACACTCGCCTAACCCAACCTTATTACTACCACTAACTTAAAATTATAATCGCAAATTGAGATTACTAATTGGAATGATAATTGATACATAGGTAAAAGGCATCTAAAAATATTAAAGCTTATAAGTAAAACTATATCCCAAATGGTAATAACTAAAAAAAAAAACACTAAAATTTAAAAAGGCGTCTCAAAATTCTAAAGCACCTAGATCATAGTCTAAAGAAAAAGCACTTAAGGGATTTTACGACAAAGCCTAAAAATCTATAAATAAAAATAACTATGGCAAAAACTATGTTTAAAACTAAAAACTAGCGAAAAATACAGATATTACGCTAAAAACAAATAAAAAGGGACAAAATATAAAAATATACTAAAGGTTGTAAAAAAAATACAATTTTTTATAAATATATTATTTTTATATTATTTATTTTATAAAACTATTAATTTTTATATATTAATAAAACTAAATAAACTTAATATTACAAAATAAATAAATAAAACTAAATTAATTAAAATTAATTAACTAATCAAACCCTAATTAGGTTTTAAAATTAATAATAATAATTATTTTCCCGTAATTAATGCTGTTAGGGTTCCTGTGTGGCCCGTGTCAGACTGCTCCGCGACTTGCGGTGCCCGAGGCTGGAAAACTCCGCGAGTCGCGGGGTTTCAAATTTCAGATCAGGTTGCTTCATTTGACAGGTTCAACGTAATTTTATTTATATATTTTTTTATTTTTCTGTTTTTAATTTAATTAAAATATTTATATAATTTAAATAAAACTTATATTTTAAAAACTAGAATAGAAATAAAAATATGTTACAATTTTATAAATAAAAATCTTAAAACTAGATTTATATATAAATTTTTTTTCGGTTTTTGATTTTATGTTTTAAATAAAAACAAAATATTTAAATAAAACTTATATTTTTATAAAATAAAAATAAAGAAACTTTATAAAACTTAAATATTTAACAAACTCTTAAAAATATTATACTTTTGTTTTTCTTTTTATGTTTTCGAATATTTAAAACGTATTTTTACAAAAGCGTCTTTTTATAAAAGTAAACTAAAAATAATTTTTTTTTATATATTTATTAGCGTTGCGCTTCCGGTGAAATGTCCCGTTCTTATTGATTAAAAACGTTCCATATTAATTGATTTCGTTGCGAGGTTTTGACCTCTATATGAGACGTTTTTCAAAGACTGCATTCATTTTTAAAACAAACCATAACCTTTATTTCATAAATAAAGGTTTAAAAAGCTTTACGTAGATTATCAAATAATGATAATCTAAAATATCCTGTTTACACACGACCATTACATAATGGTTTACAATACAAATATGTTACATCGAAATCAGTTTCTTGAATGCAGTTTTTACACAATATCATACAAACATGGACTCCAAATCTTGTCCTTATTTTAGTATGCAACAGCGGAAGCTCTTAATATTCACCTGAGAATAAACATGCTTTAAACGTCAACAAAAAGGTTGGTGAGTTATAGGTTTAACCTATATATATCAAATCGTAACAATAGACCACAAGATTTCATATTTCAATACACATCCCATACATAGAGATAAAAATCATTCATATGGTGAACACCTGGTAACCGACAATAACAAGATGCATATATAAGAATATCCCCATCATTCCGGGACACCCTTCGGATATGATATAAATTTCGAAGTACTAAAGCATCCGGTACTTTGGATGGGGTTTGTTAGGCCCAATAGATCTATCTTTAGGATTCGCGTCAATTAGGGTGTCTGTTCCCTAATTCTTAGATTACCAGACTTAATAAAAAGGGGCATATTCGATTTCGATAATTCAACCATAGAATGTAGTTTCACGTACTTGTGTCTATTTTGTAAATCATTTATAAAACCTGCATGTATTCTCATCCCAAAAATATTAGATTTTAAAAGTGGGACTATAACTCACTTTCACAGATTTTTACTTCGTCGGGAAGTAAGACTTGGCCACTGTTGAATCACGAACCTATAACAATATATACATATATATTAAAGTATGTTCAAAATATATTTACAACACTTTTAATATATTTTGATGTTTTAAGTTTATTAAGTCAGCTGTCCTCGTTAGTAACCTATAACTAGTTGTCCACAGTTAGATGTACAGAAATAAATCGATAAATATTATCTTGAATCAATCCACGACCCAGTGTATACGTATCTCAGTATTGATCACAACTCAAACTATATATATTTTGGAATCAACCTCAACCCTGTATAGCTAACTCCAACATTCACATATAGAGTGTCTATGGTTGTTCCGAAATATATATAGATGTGTCGACATGATAGGTCGAAACATTGTATACGTGTCTATGGTATCTCAAGATTACATAATATACAATACAAGTTGATTAAGTTATGATTGGAATAGATTTGTTACCAATTTTCACGTAGCTAAAATGAGAAAAATTATCCAATCTTGTTTTACCCATAACTTCTTCATTTTAAATCCGTTTTGAGTGAATCAAATTGCTATGGTTTCATATTGAACTCTATTTTATGAATCTAAACAGAAAAAGTATAGGTTTATAGTCGGAAAAATAAGTTACAAGTCATTTTTGTAAAGGTAGTCATTTCAGTCGAAAGAACGACGTCTAGATGACCATTTTAGAAAACATACTTCCACTTTGAGTTTAACCATAATTTTTGGATATAGTTTCATGTTCATAATAAAAATCATTTTCTCAGAATAACAACTTTTAAATCAAAGTTTATCATAGTTTTTAATTAACTAACCCAAAACAGCCCGCGGTGTTACTACGACGGCGTAAATCCGGTTTTACGGTGTTTTTCGTGTTTCCAGGTTTTAAATCATTAAGTTAGCATATCATATAGATATAGAACATGTGTTTAGTTGATTTTAAAAGTCAAGTTAGAACGATTAACTTTTGTTTGCGAACAAGTTTAGAATTAACTAAACTATGTTCTAGTGATTACAAGTTTAAACCTTCGAATAAGATAGCTTTATATGTATGAATCGAATGATGTTATGAACATCATTACTACCTTAATTTCCTTGGATAAACCTACTGGAAAAGAGAAAAATGGATCTAGCTTCAATGGATCCTTGGATGGCTCGAAGTTCTTGAAGCAGAATCATGACACGAAAACAAGTTCAAGTAAGATCATCACTTGAAATAAGATTGTTATAGTTATAGAAATTGAACCAAAGTTTGAATATGATTATTACCTTGTATTAGAATGATAACCTACTGTAGGAAACAAAGATTTCTTGAGGTTGGATGATCACCTTACAAGATTGGAAGTGAGCTAGCAAACTTGAAAGTATTCTTGATTTTATGAAACTAGAACTTTTGGAATTTATGAAGAACACTTAGAACTTGAAGATAGAACTTGAGAGAGATCAATTAGATGAAGAAAATTGAAGAATGAAAGTGTTTGTAGGTGTTTTTGGTCGTTGGTGTATGGATTAGATATAAAGGATATGTAATTTTGTTTTCATGTAAATAAGTCATGAATGATTACTCATATTTTTGTAATTTTATGAGATATTTCATGCTAGCTGCCAAATGATGGTTCCCATATGTGTTAGGTGACTCACATGGGCTGCTAAGAGCTGATCATTGGAGTGTATATACCAATAGTACATACATCTAAAACTGTGTATTGTACGAGTACGAATACGGGTGCATACGAGTAGAATTGTTGATGAAACTGAACGAGGATGTAATTGTAAGCATTTTTGTTAAGTAGAAATATTTTGATAAGTGTATTGAAGTCTTTCAAAAGTGTATAAATACATATTAAAACACTACATGTATATACATTTTAACTGAGTCGTTAAGTCATCGTTAGTCGTTACATGTAAGTGTTGTTTTGAAACCTTTAGGTTAACGATCTTGTTAAATGTTGTTAACCCAATGTTTATAATATCAAATGAGATTTTAAATTATTATATTATCATGATATTATCATGTATGAATATCTCTTAATATGATATATATACATTAAATGTCTTTACAACGATAATCGTTACATATATGTCTCGTTTAAAAATCATTAAGTTAGTAGTCTTGTTTTTACATATGTAGTTCATTGTTAATATACTTTATGATATGTTTTCTTATCATAGTATAATGTTAACTATATATATATATCCATATATATGTCATCATATAGTTTTTACAAGTTTTAACGTTCGTGAATCACCGATCAACTTGGGTGGTCAATTGTCTATATGAAACATATTTCAATTAATCAAGTCTTAACAAGTTTGATTGCTTAACATGTTGGAAACATTTAATCATGTAAATATCAATCTCAATTAATATATATAAACATGGAAAAGTTCGGGTCACTACATCCGGCTTTTAAGCTAGATTGTCCCCGGCAGCGGTGCCAAAAATACTTGATGTTTTCGCTAGGGGTATATAAAATAGCTTATATTTTACAAGGAAATACTATTAAATATGATATAATTTTACACAAGATATTTATTTATTTATAGAATGGATATACTTAAACCTTGCTACAACACTTATAGGCAGTGTACCTAATCGTACAGTAGTGTAGTTTTTAGTAAGTCCGATTCGTTCCACAGGGAATCTTTTTCAAAAAGCTTAACGCTATATTAGTTTAAATTTATAAAAATAAAAATATATATATAAGTAATATTATTATTATAAAGGGGGTTTTTACCGTTTAATGACCGGTTTGTCGATTTTAAAACTTTAGTCGCAGTTAAAACAAAATGTAAAATATTAAATAAATAAAAGACTTAATTTAAAGCGTAAAGTAAATAACGATAATGAAATTGCGATAAATAAAAGTGCGATAAAATAAACTTGCGATAATTAAAAAGTACGATAATTAAAACTGCAATTAAATACAATAACAATAAATAAAAGTGCTATAATTAGAAGTGCAATTAAATATAAAATAAAGGAAATTAAATATGAAATAAAAGAATTATGCTTATTTAAACTTCCGTAATCATGATGTTTGACGTGTTGATTTTAGTTTTATGCCCATGGGTTAATTGTCCTTTGTCCTGGATTATTTAATATGTCCGTCTGGTTTTTGTCCATAACAGTCCATCGGTCATAAATATAAAGTGCGAGTGTCCTCGTCAAATTATCCTTATACCCGAAGTTAAATATTCCAACTAATTGGGGACTTAAACTGTAACAGGATTTTAATACTTTGTTTAATAATTACATCAGGATGTCGACTGAGTGTAACCCAAGGTTTTAATACTTTGTTAACAATTATGCCAAGTGTCCTTGTACATAATTTCACCCATGTTTTAATAATTCTATTGGCTATTAATCCATTCCCGTGTCCGGTTAAATGAACGATTACTCGTACTTATAAATACCCTGCCCATCGTGTCCGATTGAGTGTATATGGTTATTTATAGGGACGTCCAATTGTAAATCTTTATATTAACATTAACAAACTATCATTTAGTTAAACAAATATAAAGCCCATTAATAGCCCATAGTCTAATTTCCACAAGTGTCGTTCTTTTGTCCAAACCCCAATTATGGTACAAAGCCTAATTACCCAATTTTAGTAATTAGTCCAACATCATGATTACTTCGTTTTAAATAAGCATAATAATAACTTAGCTACGAGACATTAAATTAAAAAGGTTGAACATAACTTACAATGATTAAAAATAGCGTAGCGTTACACGGACAGAATTTCGACTTACACCCTTACAACATTCGCTAACATACCCTTATTATTAGAATTATAATTAAAATTAAAATTAAAATTAATATATATATATATATATATATATATATATATATATATATATATATATATATATATATATTACGTTTACATATAGAGAAAGAGAGATTTTAGGATATTAAAACTCGTCGAACTGCGTTAGCTTTTATAGGGAATTGAGTCCAGGGGAACTCCGCGAGTCGCGGCCTTTTCCCTCTTTGAACTCCGCAAGTCACGGAGTTCGATTTTACAGCTCACACCATTTTGGAGCCTTTCTTGCCGATGGATTATTATATAAATATAATATATATATAATTTATATAATTAATTATATATTATATTATATTTATATACATAGTTAACTTGTAATTTTTAGTCCGTTGCGTCGAGCGTTGAGAGTTGACTCTGGTCCCGGTTCCGGATTTTCGAACGTCCTTGCGTACAATTTAATATCTTGTACTTTGCGATTTGAATCTTGTACTCTTGTAATTTCGAGACGTTTCTTATCAATAATTGGAACCACTTTGATTGTATTTTGTACTTTTGAGCTTTTTGGACCTTTGCGTCTTCAATTCGTCGAATCTGTCTTTTGTCTTCACCTTTTATTATTTAAACGAATATCACTTGTAAATAGGACAATTGCAACTAAAAGCTTGACTTTCTTGAGGAATAATGCTATGAAATATATGTTCGTTTTTAGCATTATCAGCGACGGGAACATCATTGATGTTCTTTTCTTCGGTTTGTACTTTCTCGACATGTGCTAAAACAGCATAGCAACCTTTTCTTATTAGCTTTTGCGCCTTCAAATTACTAATAAGATTTAGCTTTGTGTTGCTCTTTTCTCCGTACACCATTAAGGGTTTTCCTTCTTCTCGTACAATGCGAATTGCATTTTTGTAACATACGATCTCTGCTCTCTCCTTTTTTAACCAGTCCATGCCAATTATCACATCAAAACTCCCTAACTCTACTGGTATCAAATCAATCTTAAACGTTTTGCTAACCAGTTTAATTTCTCGATTCCGACATATTTTATCTGCCAAAATTAATTTACCGTTTGCTAATTCGAGTAAAAATTTATTAATCATAGACGTCCGTGGACCACTTAATTTAGCACAAAAATCTCTACTCATATAGCTTCTATCCGCACCCGAATCAAATAAAACATAAGCAGGTTTTTCATCAGTAAGAAACGTACCCGTAACAAGCTCCAGGTCTTCCTGCGCTTCTTCCGCATTAATGTTAAAAACTCTCCCACGGCTTTGCCCATTATTATTTCCCTGGTTTGGACACGTTGTTTTGTAGTGGTCCTTCTTTCCGCATCCGAAACAAATAATGTGGGCAGTATTTGTTCTTTTAGTCACTGGTCCGAATGCTTCACACTTCGTTGTAGCATGACACTTCCTATTACATTTGATACATACTACTTCACAAAATTTACCCGGATGATATCCTTCACACCTATAGCATGGAATTTTCTGATTGTTGTTGTCATTGTTGTTATTGAGATTGCTATTGGGATTGATGTGGTTGTTATTGTTGTTGGGACGTTTGGTGAAGTTATTATTATTGGGACGCTTGTTGTAGTTGTTGTTGGGATTGCGATTGTTGTTGTTGCGATTGATGTTACGGTTGTTGGGATAGTTGTTGCGATTGTGGTTGTGATTGTTGTTGTTGTTGTATGGGTAACTCTTGTCACTGTTTTCCTCCCACTTTCTCTTGACTTGTTTCGTGTTGGCCTCTTCGGCCGCCTATTCTTTAATCCTTCCCTCAATATGATTTATGAGTTTGTGAGCCATTCGACTTACGTTTTGTATGGAGGCGGGCTCGTGTGAACTCACATCTTCTTGAATCCTTTCTGGTAACCCTTTTACAAATGCGTCAATCTTCTCCTCTTCATCTTCGAACGCTCTTGGACACAATAGGCTCAACTCTGTGAATCGTTGTTCGTACGTGGTGATGTCGAAATCTTGTGTTCGTAATCCTCTAAGCTCTACCTTAAGCTTATTGACCTCGTTTCTGGGACGATACTGCTCGTTCATCAAGTGCTTGAATGCTGACCACGGTAGTGCGTAAGCAGCATCTTGTCCCACCTGCTCGAGATAGGTGTTCCACCATGTTAACGCAGTACATGTGAAGGTATGCGTAGCGTACTTTACTTTGTCTTCTTCAGTACATTTACTTATGGAAAACACCGATTCAACCTTTTCGGTCCACCGTTTCAATCCGATTGGACCCCTCGGTTCCATCGAATTCCAAAGGTTTGCATGCAGTGAATTCTTTGTAGGAGCATCCTACACGAGTTCTTTTGGAGTTTGTTCCACTGCCAGAACCAGAGTTATTGTTGTTGTTTTGCATTGCGGCTTGCACCGCAGCTATGTTCGCAACAAGGAAAACACGGAAGTCTTCCTCGCTCATGTTCAAGTTCTGACGAGTAGTCGGTGCCATTTCCTTCAAAAATAGCCAAAAGAATTAAGTTAATCATATAGAATATTAAGTGTAGTCAATAGTATTTCGTAGCATAATATGAACTTATTTATAAAAGCTTTTTCTTCATATTAGCATTTTATAGTTTTAATTCGGGTAGTACCTACCCGTTAAGTTCATACTTAGTAGCTAATATACAATTCAACTACTACAATTCTATATGAAAAACTGATTATAATAATATTTCACATTCAAACTTATATACAATATTTTGCAAACTTATAATACCGCTATTTTACATATAGCATGAAATATAGCACATAAAAACTTTACTACTCGGCAGCTATAAAGGCAATTCTAGTTAATACGCAAGTTGTTCAGCAAAATAAATAAAGACACGTAATTCATAAGTCCAGAAACAAGTTATGCATTCTGGTTTTACTAAGATGACTTCTCATCCTTGGTCTTGTGGAAAGTAACCGTTATGACCATTGGCTAGGCAGCATGTTGTAATGTCGTCAAAAGGACGAGGGTTTCGTAATGTCCAACAGCCCCGTAATAATCTAAAAACCTTGTTTCTCACCCCAACTACTGAATCTGTCACCTATGGGAATGTTTAATTTAATAGTTGTAATCCGATGTTCTTTTTCTCACTTTGGTGAGAAGCGAACATCACTAACCCGTAAGTATAATATGCTTCTTTATGTTGCATGTTAGAAGCTCTTTCTAACTCATGAAATCCTATGTTGAGATATGTTGAGTCAAAATAGGTTCTTAACCCGTAGCGTAAAATTGCATTTGGGTTCCCTGCATTTAATGCTTTAAAGAAAACACGGTGTAACTTACGGTCTCCCCAATGCAATATACCCCACCTATCAAAGGAAAGCCTTTTATAAACTAAGGCATTTCTGGGAAGTCTTTCAAATGTTTGGCAAGTTAATTTCACCATAACTAAATGTGCTGATGAATTCTGACCGACTCTAGACAAGATTTCCTCAATCATATCCTCTGGTAGGTCTCCTAAAATATTCGGTTGTCTACCCTTAACGTCCATTTTGTTTTTATACTGTAAAATAGACAAGGATTAGATTCGTAAAAGATAATTAACAAATAATACAAACAATTTTTACATAGACCATAAAAGTACAAGCACACTACAATACATATAATACACAACATAATTACAACCCTCTAATCTGAATCACTGTTTCTTCTTCTTCGAACTTGGTTCGTTTTCCTAATTTTCTAGGGATATATGGTGTTCCTGTAATACGAGCCGTTGTTTTCCACAATGGTTTAGAAAAACCTGGTGGTTTAGAGGTTCCCGGGTTATTGTTACATTTTTGGAAATACGGATGTTGCCGATACATATAAAGTTCATCGGGGTTGGAATCAGGTTTCTCTATTTTTATACCTTTTCCCCTATTATTTTCTTTTGCTTTATTAAATTAGGTCGAGGTAATTTCTATAACATCATCAGAATCCTCATCGGGATCCGATTCATTAAAAAATTGGTAATCTTCCCAATATTTTGCTTCCTTGGCGGAAACACCATTGACCATTTTTAACTTTGGTCCGTTGGTTGAGGATTTTCTTTTATTTAATCGATTTACTGTAGGTATCAATATTTCTTCCTCCAAAACCTCTTCTTCTTCTGGTTCCTCCTCTTCCGGTTCCTCTTCTTCCGGTTCCTCCTCTTCCGGTTCCTCTTCGGGAATTTGTGAATCTTCCCAAAGTTTATTCGACTCTTCATTATTATTAGGTGAGTCGATGAGATTTGTACTAGAGGTAGACATCTATCACACAATATCAAACACGTTAAGAGATTAATATATTTACCTGTTAATAATATATTGCTTCCAACAAAAAATGTTAAGCAATCGTTTTTGAAGAAAAACACGGTCGAAGTCCAGACTCACTAATGCATCCTAACAAACTCAGTAAGACACACTAATGCAAAAATTCTATTTCTCTAAGACCAACGCTCGGATACCAACTGAAATGTCCCGTTCATATCAATTTATAAACGTTCCATATTAATTGATTTCGTTGCGAGGTTTTGACCTCTATATGAGACGTTTTTCAAAGACTGCATTCGATTTTAAAATAATCCATAACCTTTATTTTATCGATAAAGGTTTAAAAATATTACGACGATTATCAAATAATGATAATCTAAAATATAGCGTTTTCACACGATTATTACATAATGGTTTACAATAATATTACACATCAATTTAAGTCTTCGAATGCAGTTTTTAAACAATATTATACAAGCATGCTGACTCCAACTCTTGTCCATAAATTAGTATGCAACGACGGAAGCTCTTAATAATCACCTGAGAATAAACATGCTTTAAATGTCAACAAAAATGTTGGTGAGTTATAGGTTTAACCTACATATTTATCAAATCGTAATAATAGACCAAAAGATTTCATATTTCCATTTCTCATAAACAACATGCAATCTGCATAAAAATCATTCATATGATGAACACCTGGTAACTGACCTTAACAGGATGCATATAGAATATCCCCATCATTCCGGGACTCTCATCGGACATGATAAATCGAAGTACTAAAGCATCCGTAACTCAGATGAGGCTTGTTGGGCCAAATAGATCTATCTTTAGGATTCGTGTCAATTGGTGGCAATTATAATAAACACCAATTCTTAGGCTACCAAGCTAAAAAGGGGCATATTCGGTTCGATAATTCAACATAGAATGTAATTTTGATCACTTGTGTCTATTTTGTAAAACATTTATAAAACTGCACGTATTCTCATCCCAAAAATAATAGATTTTAAAAGTGGGACTATAACTCACTTTCACAGATTTTTACTTTATCGGGAAGTAAGACTTGGCCACTGGTCGATTCTCGAACCTATAACAAATATGTACATATATATCAAAGTATGTTCAAAATATATTTACAACATTTTTAATACGTTTTACTGTTTAAAGTTTGTTAAGTCAGCTGTCCTCGTTAGTAACCTACAACTAGTTATCCACAGTTAGATGTACAGAAATAAATCGATATATATTATCTTGAATCAATCCACGACCCAGTGTATACACGTCTCAGGCTAGATCACAACTCAAAGTATATATATTTTTGGAATCAACCTCAACCCTGTATAGCTAACTCCAACATTACTGCATATAGAGTGTGTATGGTTGTTCCAAATAATATATATACATGGGTCGATATGATATGTCAAAACATTTGCATACGTGTCTATGGTATCCCAAGATTACATAATATATTAGAATACATGTATAATACAATATGAGTTAGCTAGGATATGATTAATATAGATTTGTTACCAATTTTCACTTAGTTACAACAAGCAAAAATATCCAATCTTATTTTACCCATAACTTCTTCGTTATTTTATAGTCGGAAATACAGGTTACAAGTCGTTTTTGTAAAGGTAGTCATTTCAGTCGAAAGAACGACGTCTAGATGACCATTTTGGAAAACATAATTTCACTTTGAGTTTAACCATGATTTTTGGATATAGTTTCATGTTCATAAGAAAAATCATTTTCCCAGAAAAACAACTTTTAAATCAAAGTTTATCATAGTTTTTAATTAACTAACCCAAAACAGCCCGCAGTGTTACTACGACGGCGTATATCCGGTTTTACGGTGTTTTTCGTGTTTTCAGGTTTTAAATCATTAAGTTAGCATATCATATAGATATAGAACATGTGTTTAGTTGATTTTAAAAGTCAAGTTAGAAGGATTAACTTTTGTTTGCGAACAAGTTTAGAATTAACTAAACTATGTTCTAGTGATTACAAGTTTAAACCTTCGAATAAGGTAGTTTTATATATATGAATCGAATGATGTTATGAACATCATTACTACCTTAAGTTTAGTAGGTAAACCTACTGGAAATGATTAAAAAATAACTTGAGCTTCAAAGGATCTATGATGGCTTGGAAGTTCTTGAAATAGAATCATGACACAAAAGCAAGTTCAAGTAAGATTATTACTCGAATTAAGATAGTTATAGTTATAGAAATTGAATCAAAGCTTGAATATGAATATTACCTTGATTTAGAAAGATAACCTATTATAAATAACAAAGATTTCTTGATCTTAGATGATTGCTTGGAATGGATTAGGAAACTTGGAATTAAACTTGTAAACTTGGAAGTGTTCTTGATGTGTTCTTGAGTAGTTGTTTTTATGATGATTATAGGTATTAACCAAAGCTTGTATTTGATGATTTTTGCAGGAAAAATAGTAACTTAGATGTTCATGGAAGAGTGTGTGTGTTTTGAGAGAGAATTGGGAAGAAAATTGGAAGTGAATTGGAGTAGGTGGTGAGTGGTGAAGGTGAGTGGGGTTAAAAGGAGTTCTTGTTTTTGTTTCCTTGCTCATAAGTCATGCTAGATGTTAAATGATGGTTCCCACATGGTTAGGTGACTCACATGGGCTGCTAAGAGCTGATCATTAGAGTGTATATACCAATAGTAAATACATTTAGAAGCTGTATTGTACAAGTACAAATACGAGTGCATACGAGTAGAATTGTTGATGAAAATGAATGAGGATGTAATCGTAAGCATTTTTGTTAAGTAGAAGTACTTTGATATGTGTCTTGAAGTCTTTCAAAAGTGTACTAATACATCTAAATACACTACATGTATATATATTTTAACTGAGTCGTTAAGTCATCGTTAGTCATTACATGTAAATGTTGTTTTGAAACCTTTAAGTTAATGATCTTGTTAAATGTTGTTAACACATTGTTTATTATATATAATGAGATGTTAAATTATTAAATTATCATGATATAATGATGTATTAATATATCTTAATATGATATATATACAGTTAAATTTCGTTACAACGATAATCGTTACATATATGTCTCGTTTCGAAATCCTTAAGTTAGTAGTCTTGTTTTTACATATGTAGTTCATTGTTATTATACTTAATGATATGTTTACTTATCATTTAACATGTTTATATATAGTGTATCAATATCTTATAATGATTCATATGTAATTAGTAAGACGTTGTTATAACGATAATCGTTATATATACCATTTTCAAGTTTCTTAATTCAATAGTCTCATTTTTATTTATATAACTCATTGTTAAAATACTTAATGAGGTACATACTTATCATAATATCATGATAACTATATATATATATATATATCCATATGTATGTCATCATATAGTTTTTACAAGTTTTAACGTTCGTGACTCGTCGGTCAACTTGGGTGGTCAATTGTCTACATGAAACTCATTTCAAATAATCAAGTCTTAACAAGTTTGATTGTTTAACATGTTGGAAACATTTAATCATGCAAATATAGTTTTCAATTAATATATAATCATGAAAAAGTTTGGGCCACTACATGTCCCTGCTTGGAACACCTCTTACAAGTAACTGTACAATAATCATCATGAGCCTTATAACATCGTGGACAAACACGCTGATTACGTTTATTAGAACCAGAAGTATCATGTTTCTTCTGCTGATTTTGGTTCTGATTGCGGTTGTTATCCCACTTCCTTTTCCCATTATCAGCCTTTTTAACAACTTCCTCACTGGCATCGGTTACAGCAGCCTTACTTTTCCTCAAAATCTTATCATTAAGTTTATGCGCCATAGAAATAGCAGCTTCAATAGTCTGGGGCTCACTAGACTCAACCCCATGCTCAATCTTCTCAGATAACCCATCAATATAAGCTTCAATCTTAAGATTCTCATCAGCATAAGTATTAGGACACAACAAGGTCAACTCGAAGAACCTTTATTCATAGGCATCTAATTCAGTGCCCTTCATCTTCAAGTTCTTAAGCTCAGCTTCTAATTTCTTAAGTTCACCCCGGGGACGATAACGGGTGATCATTCTCTCTTTAAAATTATTCCAAGTCAAACCATACGACACATCATTACCCACACTACTAACCAAGTTGTTCCAACAGGTTAAAGCGCTGTCTTTAAGAGTGCAGCTTGCGAAACTGACCTTATCCTCCTCTCGGACTCGGCTAACCCTGAAAATAGACTCAATTTTCTCAAACCAAAGAGTAAGTCCTATGGGTCCTTCAGTGCCACTAAATTCTTGTGGAAGACTCGCCATGAACGTCTTGTGGGAGCATCCCACCTGGTTGTTGTTATTCACATTAGCATTAACATTAGCTGCCATAGCAGCTGCTATCCCTTCAGAAATAAGGCGTTGCATACGTGCTTCGTTGGACTCACGGGGAGGCATGATCTTTAAAACAGAATAACACAGCCGTTAGTACTAAGAATAATACCAGTGTTATAAAGGAATAGATCGAACACGAAAAATATTAACCATTAAAATAATAGTCAACGAACACTATGAGTAATAACATGATAGTTATGATAGTTATAGAAATAGCCACCACATGTATACATACTTTATGATAAAAATCATACAACATACATAGCACCTAACATACATGAACTATATTACGCATAATATAACATGCCAAGAGTCACAACATCAGAAATAAAATATGATAATGATAACCAGATGTTATAAAAGAAATAACCATCCATATATAAATGAAAAAAAAAATATCCCATAACAAAATTCTTAATAAAATCCTCGGCAAAACGCCGTACATCACCCCAAAATGAATGTATAAAAGGACATTAAGTCTTATGAAATAAATAATCAATCATGAATCATCACATCACATCTGCTTGGAGCGGGTGTGATAAGCTGGGCCGGTGTGAGGCTCGTCAGGAGTCTCATACTTCCTCAACTTTCCCTTCACGTCCTCCAACTCCGTCTTCAAATCACGAACCACGCTCTCAAGAGCCTCGAACTAAGCATCTACCTCACGGTTACGCTTCCTGGTCTCGAACTCGATCCTATTCTTGAAGCTAACGAATGAATCCATAGCAGCTCTAATCTCATCCATCACCTCGTTATGCAGCAAAATACACATACAGTCGCTAAGAGCATCAATGCGAGTCTCATTCGTATATGCCCTGGTCATGTGAGTGATGGTAGCCATGTAGTAGTTAACAGGATATCTTAGGCGAGGCTGTCGTGCACGACGAGCAGCAGTGGACGGTGAAACTGGAGCAGGAACGGAATTGTTGCTTGAAGCCGACATCTGCAAACAGTAAAACTACAAACTACATACAACATAGAAATAAATGCTTATGTTATTTCTCATACGAAATGAAATGCATAACAATGCTATATCAAGAAGGGTCGGGCTGTACACTAGACTCTAATGCACCCTAAAAACTACGGGTTAACCACATTATGACTGCCTAGTTCCCTACAACCATAGCTCTGATACCAAATGTGATGGCCCCGTCAAAACACTTAACGGCTCCGTCATTTGGTCCCAGAGCTTGATCGAACTTAAATGAATTTAATAAACAACGTTGCATTCTTTTATTTCAAAAGTTTCCCAAAAAGGAGACATAACAAAAATATGTAGTTTAAGTAACCCAACATATTAAATACCAAAGTTGACATAACACATTGTCAACAAAACATCCACAAGTTTAATTATTCAAAAGAGAATGCAAGTTTAATGTTTCATAATTGTTTAACAAATTCTGCCCAATGCATGCAGACACTTCTAACACAGCGGAAGCACCAAACAAACTCAAGTACATGTGAAAACATGCGAGTAAACTGTCAACAAAAATGTTGAGTGAATTATAGGTTTAAATAATTGAATAAACTTTAGACCACAAGATTTAAAATGTTAGAAAACATTAAACATTATTCCATTATCAATGAGCCACCTGGTAACCACTTAACCCTATATTTACCCTTTCCAGACACAATAAATAATATACACTGAACAAGTGTATCTACAACAAAATACGAAGTACTAAACATTTCGATTATAAATTGCTAGCGCGACTAGCTTTAAATGGGGTTGTCAAACCCGATAGATCTATCCGTAGGATTCGCGTTCACCAGTGATTACAGTTACCAGACTAGGAAATATTTTTGTTCAACTCATAATAAATAATTTAAATTTAATTTTCACTTGTGTCTAAACGTAAAACAAAATGCATGTAATCACATCCCAAAAATATACTTTAAAAAGGTATGAAAAATGGGACTACAACTCACCTTAATAGCAAACGAAGTAACCACACAAATATGCGAACATCTAATGAAGTGAAGTGATCAGGAATGATCACAACGATGACCTATAAATAGAGCAGGTCGATATAAATAACTAACTTAGGTCAAGTCTTAGTATGATAGCTATTGTACATGTTGCAATTAGACATAGAATAACACTCAACATGCATCGGTTTGATCGGAACATCGTACAGACACACACTTTCTATTTTTAGAAAGTTTCTATTTTTTGCAGGTTTCCATTTTTGGAAAGTTTCTATTTTAGAAAAGTTTATATTTTAGGAAAGTTTCTATTTTAGGAAAGTTTCCAAATTTAGAAAGTTTCCATATTTAGAAAGTTGCTATTTTTGGAAAGTTTATAAGTTAGGAAAGTTTCCTTAATTAGAAAGTCAACAAAAGTCAACTGAAAGTCAAAGTCAACTGAAAGTCAACTCATAAGTCAACATTAATTTTAAAAGTATAGGTTACATTAATAATATAAGTTATAATGTTATTTAAAGTCATATATGTATAATCATGTCATAACATAAGTTTAATTAAATTAAATTGAATTATTAAAGTTAACATAAGTTTAAATGATATCATTAATATAACAAAAGTATTTAATTAATTAATTAAATATTAGTCATAATATAAGTATTATTAATTAATAATAAATTTTAATCATATCATAAGTTTCTAATTATAATTATTAAACCATAAGCATTTAATAATTAAATTGTAATTAAATAATAACTAAGCCTTATAATAATTAAAGAATCAATTAATCCTTATTATAAGTCTTATTATAATATTCTCATAATATAAGTTTAATACGTATCTTAAGTATTTATCATTAATAATAAAATTATTATTAATCATAAGTTTAATTAAAAGTTTAATTAAATCATAAGTAATTATTAAATGATATAACAGATATATATATCATAAGTCATAATTAATAACCATAAGTTTTAATTAAAAGTTCATCGGGTCATAACTTAAGCCCCGGGAATCAGTTTTCGGCGAGTCTTATATATATCTTCGCCTAACCAACCCACCCGACACATTAGTGTGCTCAAGAACATCCCAAGAACAGCCACCAAGTCATGACTTACAACCATAAATCAAATTGTAGCTTTAATCCGTTCAAAAAACATGTTTTAGTCATACCGGGTGATCCGTGGCTCGGATTTCGATGACCCGAACATGAAAGTTCATCCCATTATCAATCCTAATACACTAGTACACCCTAAAGACTCCAAAAGTGGTCACAAAGTCGGACCATTCCTAATTCAATTCGTTTTCACATTTTTATCTCAACAAAACACCATTTTAAGCATAACTAGAGCTCCGGGAATCGAAATGACATGAATTTGGAGTCTAAAATTAATGTATTGATGAGAGGAACTCATCTAAACACTTTAATTTAACTTTTATAAAAGTTATATTTACAGAAAACAACAATCAAACCGCTGTCCCAAAACAATCAAACCGAAAACATATATAATCGAGCATTTCTACGCATACAATCAACAATACAATAACATATAAGCATCATACTATCATAATAACATATAAAATTAGTAAAATATAAGAAAAATCAAAAATCTAGGGTTATGGTTTATACCCTAATCAAGAATTAAGAGATAACAACGTGTAGAGAAGAACGAGAGGAACGCGTTTATGTTGAAAGCTTCTTGATCCAAGCTAGTTTTGATGATTAAATGGTGAAGATGGTGGTGGTAGGCAACAGCTAGGGTGAGGGAGGGAGAGAGAGCACAAAATAAAATTTAGGTTTTGATAAATGAATGTGAAATTGCAAAAGTGGGAGCAAATGAGCCAACACTCCCTCCCCTTGGGAGTGTTCGGCCGAATGGTGCAAGGGAGGTGGGCCCCATGGCCCAAAATTGTTATTTGGTGGATTTCTTGTGGCCCAAACGCTCGAACGAAACCCGAAATGCGAAAACACGACTACGCGATTAATTATTCGGAGAGATATTAATTACGCGACGAAAAATATATATAAACACTATATATAAATATATGACATTAAAATATCATATTTAAAATAATTAGGACTTAAAAATCCCAAAAGCTCGACCGTTGGTTTGAAAAACGAAAAGATTCGTCGGATTTAAATCCACGATTCGTATGAACGTACAAATCAAAATATGAATACAAATATTCACATAACACATAATAATTAATATATTATTACAAAATTGATAATATAGGTCATAGAAATAACGTGGAACTAAAATCAGTTAATGGGCGTTAAATAATAAACGGTAAAAGATAACGGAAAAAGTAGGGTCGTTACACGGCTGGCTGATAATGCATAAGGACTCCAACTAGCTCATCAATATTCAACTTATCAATCTATTTGGTAGATTGAATGATGGTTCCATAAGGAAGCCAACCATAATTGAGCTTTTTGAGAAACTTCATGTTGATCTCAGCATTCACTTTAGTAATCTTGCACCTTTTCAACTCATTCAGAACACCATTGAAACGTCGGTAGGTATCCTTGAGAAGTTCTTCAGGTTCCTACTTGAAATCTTCATAAAGTCCTAGAGCCTTATTCATCTTAGTGACATCAGACATGTCATAACCTTCTTGTTGTCTTTTGATCTCAACCCATATGTCTTTAGCAGTAGTGTTGCTATCAAATTCTCAAACAACTCATATGAGATAGCTTGCATGATGACATTTTTGGCCTCAATATCACCCTGAGCTCTCTCACGTTTCTCTTCAGAAAGTTCATAAAAAGGAATTAGTAGACCGGTTTCTAGATGAAATTCAGTAACTGGTCCTTCTTTCAAAAAAGATCCTAAATGTACTTTGTCTTCTCACCCTTGTAGTCTATGTACTGAGTGATAGGATGGAGCCACTAGTTATACTTGCCATCAAACAATACAGTAGGTCTGGAATATGATCCAACTATCAACGTATCTTGAGAAGACATTTTGACAAAATCTGAGTAGATTCGGTAATGATTCAGTAAATCATAAAACCCAAGATTCGGGTTCAAAGTCTAGCAAAGTGTCAGATTCAGTTTTGGTACTGTAGCAGATTTGGGTTCAGTATCTGGTTCGTACTGTAGCAAATTCGGTATATCAGATTCTTTCACAGATTTTAATAAAAAGTAACAAGTATCTCACACAGATTCGGTAATTGCAGAATTAGAATTCTTAGAACACTTAAATCCTAAAATATATTTGATATATCTTAGATTTGGTTTCGGTATCTGATTCGGTAACCAGATTCTGTAATTCTTGCAAAGAATCACAAACCATATGAAATCTAATGATTAACTCTTGAATTGAATTCGGAACCTTGCTGCAAAATGAAACAAGTAAGTAACGATTAAAAATCAATTCAACCGAATGTCTACCGAATGTCAACTATAGTAGTTGATAAACTGAATCTAAGTGTGAAACTTAGATAATTGATCAAATCTCTGCTAGAACCACTTGAATTAGCTGCGTTTTATCAAACCAATTGTGTAGTGACCCGAACTTTTCCATGTTTATATATATTAATTGAGATTGATATTTACATGATTAAATGTTTCCAACATGTTAAGCAATCAAACTTGTTAAGACTTGATTAATTAAAATATGTTTCATATAGACAATTGACCACCCAAGTTGACCGGCGATTCACGAACGTTAAAACTTGTAAAAATGACATGACGATATATATATGGATATACATATGGTTAACATGAGATTATGATAAGTAAGTATCTCCATAAGTATATTAACAATGAGTTATATACATATAAACAAGACTACTAACTTAAGGATTTCGAAACGAGACATATATGTAATGATTATCGTTGTAACGACATTTAAATGTATATATATCATATTAAGATATATTAATATATCATAATATCATGATAATATAATAATTTAACATCTCATTAGATATAATAAACAATGGGTTAACAACATTAATTGAGATCGTTAACTTAAAGGTATCAAAACAACACTTACATGTAACGACTAACGATGACTTAACGACTCAGTTAAAATGTATATACATGTAGTGTATTTAGATGTATTAAAATACTTTTGGAAGACTTCAAGACATATATTAAAACACTCATACTTAACGAAAATGGTTACAGTTACTTTCCCATTCTTTTCTTTCATCAAGAATTCTAGTCGTATTCTTACCCGTATTATACACAGCTTCAAAACGTACTTACTATGGGTATATACCAATAGGAACTAGCATGGGATTCCACTCTTGATTATGTCATGTATGACTAATCAATTTTAACTTCTACCATGAGCTAGTCAACTAACTAGAACTCTTTTTAACCCCACTCACCACTCACTAATTACCACTCATCATTCACTCCATTTCACTTCCAATTCTCTTTCTAATTCTCTCTCAACATACACACACTATTATGAATGTATTTTTCCAGTAGTTAATCATCATCTTCATCAAAAATCACTTCAAGAATCAAGCTATAATCATCATAGGAAGAACACTTCAAGAACACTTCAAAAATCCCTTCAAGTTTACTAATTTACTTCCAAGCTTTCTAATCCATTCCAAGTAATCATCTAAGATCAAGAAACCTTTGTTATATACAGTAGGTTATCTTTCTTATTCAAGGTAATATTCATATTCAAACTTTGATTCAATTTCTATAACTATAAACTATCTTAATTCGAGTAAAAATCTTACTTGAACTTGTTTTTGTGTCATGATCCTACTTCAAGAACTTTCAAGCCATCCAAGATCCTTTGAAGCTAGATCATTTCTTGTCACTTCCAGTAGGTTTACCTACTAAACTTTAGGTAGTAATTATGTTCATAACATCATTCGATTCATATATATAAAACTATCTTATTCGAAGGTTTAAACTCGTAATCACTAGAACATAGTTTAGTTAATTCTAAACTTGTTCGCAAACAAAAGTTAATCCTTCTAACTTGACTTTTAAAATTAACTAAACACATGTTCTATATCTATATGATATGCTAACTTAATGATTTAAAACCTAAAAACACGAAAAACACCGTAAAACCGGATTTACGCCGTCGTAGTAACACCGCGGGCTGTTTTGGGTTAGTTAATTAAAAACTATGATAAACTTTGATTTAAAAGTTGTTATTCTGAGAAAATGATTTTTATTATGAACATGAAACTATATCCAAAAATTATGGTTAAACTCAAAGTGGAAGTATGTTTTCTAAAATGGTCATCTAGACGTCGTTCTTTCGACTGAAATGACTACCTTTACAAAAACGACTTGTAACTTATTTTCCCGACTATAAACCTATACTTTTTCTGTTTAGATTTATAAAATAGAGTTCAATATGAAACCATAGCAATTTGATTCACTCAAAACGGATTTAAAATGAAGAAGTTATGGGTAAAACAAGATTGGATAATTTTTCTCATTTTAGCTACGTGAAAATTGGTAACAAATCTATTCTAACCATAACGTAATCAACTTGTATTGTATATTATGTAATCTTGAGATACCATAGACACGTATACAATGTTTTAACCTATCATGTCGACACATCTATATATATTTCGGAACAACCATAGACACTCTATATGTGAATGTTGGAGTTAGCTATACAGGGTTGAGGTTGATTCCAAAATATATATAGTTTGAGTTGTGATCAATACTGAGATACGTATACACTGGGTCGTGGATTGATTCAAGATAATATTTATCGATTTATTTCTGTACATCTAACTGTGGACAACTAGTTGTAGGTTACTAACGAGGACAGCTGACTTAATAAACTTAAAACATCAAAATATATTAAAAGTGTTGTAAATATATTTTGAACATACTTTAATATATATGTATATATTGTTATAGGTTCGTGAATCAACAGTGGCCAAGTCTTACTTCTCGACGAAGTAAAAATCTGTGAAAGTGAGTTATAGTCCCACTTTTAAAATCTAATATTTTTGGGATGAGAATACATGCAGGTTTTATAAATGATTTACAAAATAGACACAAGTACGTGAAACTACATTCTATGGTTGAATTATCGAAATCGAATATGCCCCTTTTTATTAAGTCTGGTAATCTAAGAATTAGGGAACAGACACCCTAATTGACGCGAATCCTAAAGATAGATCTATTGGGCCTAACAAACCCCATCAAAAGTACCGGATGCTTTAGTACTTCGAAATTTATATCATATCCGAAGGGTGTCCCGGAATGATGGGGATATTCTTATATATGCATCTTGTTAATGTCGGTTACCAGGTGTTCACCATGTGAATGATTTTTATCTCTATGTATGGGATGTGTATTGAAATATGAAATCTTGTGGTCTATTGTTACGATTTGATATATATAGGTTAAACCTATAACTCACCAACATTTTTGTTGACGTTTAAAGCATGTTTATTCTCAGGTGAATATTAAGAGCTTCCGCTGTTGCATACTAAAATAAGGACAAGATTTGGAGTCCATGTTTGTATGATATTGTGTGAAAACTGCATTCAAGAAACTGATTTCGATGTAACATATTTGTATTGTAAACCATTATGTAATGGTCGTGTGTAAACAGGATATTTTAGATTATCATTATTTGATAATCTACGTAAAGCTTTTTAAGCCTTTATTTATGAAATAAAGGTTATGGTTTGTTTTAAAAATGAATGCAGTCTTTGAAAAACGTCTCATATAGAGGTCAAAACCTCGCAACGAAATCAATTAATATGGAACGTTTTTAATCAATAAGAACGGAACATTTCAAATTGTGACTAAATTACAATCACACCACAATCAACAACACCTTAACTGAATTGCTGAGATGAAGCAGATTCGGTAAGTTTGTTGAAATACTGAATAAGGATCAAATCACTAAAAATTAATGAATCAATAAAATTAAACCATTAGATAGTTGCCTAATCACCTCACAAACTTAACTGAATCCACTGATCTTCAATAGAACACAGAAACAAGCTTGAATTAACCAAAGTAGAGAGTTTTAGACACGAACTATAAAATTTAGCTTGAATCTCCATAATTGATGTTGTAAAGATGTAATGATGATCAAAAAACTTTCTAATGTATCTAATAAACCTTCGCTGAGCTTTTCACAAAAATCTTAACGTCAGATTATCAAATTCGATGAAACCAAATCTTATTTCAATTTAACTGAATGAGTTCAGATCTTGTAATCTTCAATCTCTAGATCGATATAGAGATGTAGAATCACTTCTTGGAAGCGCTGATACCAAATGATAGGTCAGATCATGATGAGAATTGAAGATACAAGAGATAGATTGAGATTCAGGTGAACAGTTAACAGATTCGGTATTAGAGAGTTTCGGTATTTTACAATTCCACAGCTTCTAAAACTAGTTTAGAATGCAATGGCTATCTAATTATGACTATTTAGGTTCCTTATATAGCTCTCTTCTAAGGAACCATCTATTAAGCTTGTTTCACATTAACACTATACACCTTTGGGGTCCTAACATATACGTACTAACGATACCTTCAAATCTTTGTAGGAAATATAGCGGATCAGTGAGCCTCGCGTAGATTTCTAATGCAAACGGCATAACTGGTGGCGCAGTGATTGGATTGTCTGATATTTAAACAACAAATTTCTCTATTGTTGAAGTGAGTTCTGTTGCTTTTTAGGTTGCTTTTTGTTAATATCCACACAGTAATTTTCCAACATTTTTTGGATTGCTTTCGATTTTTCAAAATCATGAATCATTCCCTCAGGCGCTAATTTTTGGAATATATCTGCCATTGTTGCGCTATTCCCTTATCATTATCAGCGGAAGTTTTTCCTGTTTCAATAGTTCCAGAACTGATGTCTTTGGTTTTTTACATTTTGTGCGATTTAATTCAATTACTTATGGTTCGTTTTTTGGCACTTTTGCCCGTTGACATTTTGAAACATGCTCTTTTGCTGGTTTTGATTGCAAAATTGATGATCCAAACGCTTCATGCATATCTTCCTCCGTGAATACTTTTTCAATTGTGAATTATGTCTTTGTTAACCTTGAGTTTCTTCCATGTATGGCCATGTATGGTTTGGTCATAAAAAGGACTTCGTAACCGAGTTCGGGAAACTTTTGTGCTGCCTCAATTAGTGAGATCAACTTTTTTACCACCCTCAATGGATTTTCTTGTTCGTTGTTATTTATCGCTTTTTTTCTGCGCAGTTAATCTGTCATTATTGACGCTTTTGCCTACGTTTTTAGATTTCATAAAATTTTTGTCTGAGCTTCTTTGCGGTACCAATTTCTCAGTTATCCTTACTGCCTGATCGTTGACGTTTATCTGCGAAGTTTCAGATGAAATTGGAGTTATTATCAAATCTTCTGCATTCGTATCAGGGTAACTGCGTTTGATCTAAAATTGAAAAAGCTTGAATACCGAAAATCATACTCATCCGGAGTATTTGCGTTTTTCTTACGATTTTGTTGCTCGTTATTCGTTGTATTTCTTCTAGAACTCGGCTTATAGATTAAAAAAAAACCTGTAAGCAAACAATGAAATACTGATGAAACATGACTAGGAACTTTGAGATCAACAGGTTTAATTCACACAAAGGCAGAATTAGTGAATCAAACCAATCAAAGTGAATATGGGTAGCTTTTTAGGATTAAATTAGTCAAACCACAACAAGGATTGTGATTAGATTAATGCCTAGAGCTATTATTCACTACCAGGAGTGATTTGGGTTGAGAGAGAATCAGATCAGGTGAACCAGATCTAAGTGATTGTGTATGAGAGAGGCTTAACCTAAAATGAAGAACATAAGATTTTATATACCCCTGCTGTTGACTCACCCGTACGAGTCATCCATCACTCGTACGAGTTGGCTTCATCAGCCGTACGGGTGATCACTCACTCGTGTCTTCTCATTCAGGTTATAATTATGACTTAGCTCAGCATCAACCGTGCGTATGAGCCTGTCAGCCGTACGAGTGATGCTTCACTCGTACGTCTGACTAAGTCTAACATAGTCAAACATCCGTATCGCATTCCTGCAGTACCTGTAACCACATACAAACACAGATAGGATAATAATGAGCGATCATGGTATCCCATAAACTGAAGTACCTTCAATGGACGTAGGTTAGATGTGTAGGGACTTACATAAAATGCATCAACAACTCCCCCTAGGACCTAGACCATCGATTACAATGAAGTAAACGTCCATGAAATACATATAAGTCCAAAAGTAGCATCAGTCTAATATCAATTACATTTCTAGATTCTCTCTCTCTCCAAAATACATCATCATCAAAAACAAAAACAAACAAACAAAAAATTATAAACTAGCATCACAGTATCCGACACACATCAGCTGGCTTGAACTTGGTTTGAGCTTTGAGCATCACTTTCTCTATTGAGGTATGCATAGAGGACATCGATCACATGTTGATATCTCATAGCTTCCTCCTTTCGATTGTCTCTGAATGTAATGTGATGGCGGTGAAGAGTCTCTACATCAAATCTCGACAAGTTCCTCAGCCACATAGGATCTAGAATCCTCATATTGTCGAACTGTATGCTTCCATCATCCTTCTCAATTGCAGTCAAGATCACTACTTCTTCCGACAACTCATCATAGAACCACCATCTGAAATTCTTACAGATATCCTTGGGTAATGGCATCATGGGAGATTGTTTCATATACTTAGCTGGACGGAACTTAACAACACGAATAGGTCCTCCCTTAGAATTTTTCTTTGTCGGGTGTATGGAAAACATAGCGGCCGTTGACTTAAAGATGTCCCATTTCCCTGTCTTGTACTCATATCTGAGTTTTCTCTGAAATAATCTGGAAAGGTCACAATCTTCAGCGTTCAACATCTTCAGCTTCGCAAGCTGCATGATCTCGAAGTACGGTAGAGTTTTGAAGTGACTTGGACATGCCATATAATCAACTCCTCCTTCCCTCTTGATCGCAAAATAATTGATATCCTTGAAATAGCCCCAACTTAAAATCTTACCCTTGGAGTAGTTATTGGTTCTTTTACCCTTCTCATAGAAACTGACAAACTTCTGCTCGAGCACTGGCTTATCTACTTGATCAGGGTTAACAACGTTCTGTCTCCACCAACTTTGACGATCTTCGTCTTCCTTAACGTTTCTATTCACTTTAACCCTATCACGTTTGAACCATTCATTAATCTCATTCCATGTCTCGGCTTTAGCTTGTTCAGCTCGGAGTTTCTTAACCTTCAATTCAGTTTCTTTTCTTTCTTTCTCAACGAGCAGTTTCTCATGTCGGATCTTCTTGTTCCTTTCTATCATAACATCCACTTCTTTAACTTGTTGTTTGTATACCTTCCTCGTCTTTTCTAACTCAATTTAATTCTTTCTTTTCTCATCACAGTTTAGATTGAAGAAGTCACTTAAGGTGTTGAGTGACGGATGCTAGTACGGCTCAAGTGAAGGCATAACAATTTCAACTTCTTCTTCTTCTTCTTCTTCTTCTTCTTCTTCTTCTTCTTCTTCTTCTTCTTCTTCTTCTTCTTCTTCTTCAGCATCAGATTCTGTTACAAATTCGTCTTCGGATTCAATAATCACATCCTCTTTCAAACTTTCTTTACCAACAGAATCTTCACTCTTCTCATCTTCGAACAGATCAAAATCACTTAATTTGATATTTTGGATTGATTCGGGAGGGATACTTGACAATGACTCTTCTTGTGGAGCCTTGTTTTTAGCTTCAGCTGTCTCTGCATTCTCCTTATCATTTTCGCTGTCATATGCTAGAGCAGCAAGCTGTTCCATTGGAATTCACTTGGTGGAACGTCCCCCTTTTCTGCATCATTAAAAACATTTGAATAATTCATATAATATTCAGCAGTAAAGACCTCACCATATTCATTAAAACTTCGAATAGGTATCACTAACATTATATCAAAAGAGGGTCCTCCAGTTCCAGCATCTTCTTCATCATCTTTTTCATCACCTTCTCCCAAATCAGAAGAATACTCTTCTTCTCTCTCCTTAATCAACTTTGTTTTACCAGAGGTAAGCTGTTCAATCTTTTCATTTAACTTCTTCATCTTCTCCCTGTTCGTACTCTTAATCGCCAAAAACTTCTTCTTCAACTTATCTGTCCTTACCTTCTGACAGTCCAGTCGATCAGATAACCTCTTGTTCTCTTCCACCAACAATTCAATCTTAGCGTTACTGATCTTCTTCTCCTCAGTAGCTTGATTCTCCAAATTGGTTATTTTTGTGACCAAAGACATCAACAGATTTTGCTGAGTCTTATATTCATCTGATGTGACCTGAGGTGTTGTTGTGGCTGGTTTTGGTGAGGTAACAGCAACCCTTGCATCCTTCATGAAACCGGATGGCTTTCTCTGAGCTTGTTGCCTTGAACCTCCTTGTGATGATCTCTGAGGTGACTCATAAGAATACTTCGTTCTTTTCTCCTTCTTCTTTAGTTGCTCTGCAGTCATAGGAGCCTTTCCTATTCTCTTCCTTTGAATCAAACTGGCATCCTCCTCTGTCGCTTCATCATCACCTTCGATAATCTCATCATCAACATTACCTCCTCCTTGGACATTACCAGCAGCTTTCTGATTATCACCCTCACCTTCCTCATCTGTAACTTCATAGTTAGAGTCTGAATCCTCATTCCTCCAAGCATTACCTGCTGGACATCGATAGTTCTCCTTGATAAGATGACAAATGAGCTTTCTATTAAAGTCAGGCTTTAACTCAGCAATCCTTGTCTCTTCCATTCTGCGGAAAGTAATCGGATTCATCGGCTTCAGGTGGATAATATCCTCTTCAAGCTTAGGTAGATCAGGTTGAAATGTCCCGTTCTTATTGATTAAAAACGTTCCATATTAATTGATTTCGTTGCGAGGTTTTGACCTCTATATGAGACGTTTTTCAAAGACTGCATTCATTTTTTAAACAAACCATAACCTTTATTTTATAAATAAAGGTTTAAAAAGCTTTACGTAGATTATCAAATAATGATAATCTAAAATATCCTGTTTACACACGACCATTACATAATGGTTTACAATACAAATATGTTACATCGAAATCAGTTTCTTGAATGCAGTTTTTACACAGTATCATACAAACATGGACTCCAAATCTTGTCCTTATTTTAGTATGCAACAGCGGAAGCTCTTAGTATTCACCTGAGAATAAACATGCTTTAAACGTCAACAAAAATGTTAGTGAGTTATAGGTTTAACCTATATATATCAAATTGTAACAATAGACCACAAGATTTCATATTTCAATATACATCCCATACATAGAGATAAAAATCATTCATATGGTGAACACTTGGTAACCGACATTAACAAGATGCATATATAAGAATATCCCCATCATTCCGGGACACCCTTCAGATATGATATAAAATTCGAAGTACTAAAGCATTCGGTACTTTGGATGGGGTTTGTTAGGCCCAATAGATCTATCTTTAGGATTCGCGTCAATTAGGGTGTCTGTTCCCTAATTCTTAGATTACCAGACTTAATAAAAAGGGACATATTCGATTTCGATAATTCAACCATAGAATGTAGTTTCACGTACTTGTGTCTATTTTGTAAATCATTTATAAAACCTGCATGTATTCTCATCCCAAAAATATTAGATTTTAAAAGTGGGACTATAACTCACTTTCACAGATTTTTACTTCGTTGGGAAGTAAGACTTGGCCACTAGTTGATTCACAAACCTATAACAATATATACATATATATCAAAGTATGTTCAAAATATATTTACAAAACTTTTAATACATTTTGATGTTTTAAGTTTATTAAGACAGATGTCCTCGTTAGTAACCTACAACTAGTTGTCCACAGTTAGATGTACAGAAATAAATCGATAAATATTATCTTGAATCAATCCACGACCCAGTGTATACGTATCTCAGTATTGATCACAACTCAAACTATATATATTTTGGAATCAACCTCAACCCTGTATAGCTAACTCCAACATTCACATATAGAGTGTCTATGGTTGTTCCGAAATATATATAGATGTGTCAACATGATAGGTCGAAACATTGTATACGTGTCTATGGTATCTCAAGATTACATAATATACAATACAAGTTGATTAAGTTATGGTTGGAATAGATTTGTTACCAATTTTCACGTAGCTAAAATGAGTAGTTTTTACCAATTTTGTTTTGCTCGCCATTTATTCGTTTCTAATCCATTTTGAGTGATTTAAGCGGCCACGGTTTCGTATTGAACTTGAATTTATGAAACTAAATAGAAAAGGTATAGGTTTATAGTCAGAAATACAAGTTACAAGTCGTTTTTGAAAGAGGTAGTCATTTCCGTCGAAAGAACGACATCTTGATGACTGTTTTGAAAAACATACTTTCACTTTGAGTTTAACCATCATTTTTGGATATGGTTTCATGTTCATAAGAAAAATCATTTTCCCAGAAGTATAGATTTTAAATCAAAGTTTTTCATAGTTTTAATTATCCAAACCAAAACAGCCCCCGGTTGTAACTACGACGGCGTAAATCCGGTTTTATGGTGTTTATCGTGTTTCTGGGTTTTAAATAATTAAGTTAGGATATCATATAGATATGGATCATGTGTATAGTTGATTTTAAAAGTGTAGTTAGAAGGATTAACTTTATTTGCGAACAAGTTTAGAATTAACTAAACTATGTTCTAGTGATTACTAGTTTACCACTTCGAATATGATAGCTTTTTATGTATGAATCGAATGATGTTATGAACATCATTACTACCTTAAGTTTCTTGGATAAACCTACTGGAAAAGATAAAAATGGATCTAGCTTCAACGGATCCTTGGAAGGCTCGAAGTTCTTGAAGCAGAATCATGACACGAAAACAAGTTCAAGTAAGATCATCACTTGAAATAAGATTGTTATAGTTATAGAAATTGAACCAAAGTTTGAATATGATTATTACCTTGTATTAGAATGATAACCTAATGTAAGAAACAAAGATTTCTTGAGGTTGGATGATCACCTTACAAGATTGGAAGTGAGCTAGCAAACTTGAAAGTATTCTTGATTTTATGAAACTAGAACTTTTGGAATTTATGAAGAACACTTAGAACTTGAAGATAGAACTTGAGAGAGATCAATTAGATGAAGAAAATTGATGAATGAAAGTGTTTGTAGGTGTTTTTGGTCTTTGGTATATGGATTAGATATAAAGGATATGTAATTTTGTTTTCATGTAAAATAAGTCATGAATGATTACTCATATTTTTGTAATTTTATGAGATATTTCATGCTAGTTGCCAAATGATGGTTCCCACATGTGTTAGGTGACTCACATAGGCAGCTAAGAGCTGATCATTGGAGTGTATATACCAATAGTACATACATCTAAAAGCTGTGTATTGTACGAGTACGAATACGGGTGCATACGAGTAGAATTGTTGATGAAACTGAACGAGGATGTAATTGTAAGCATTTTTGTTAAGTAGAAGTATTTTGATAAGTGTATTGAAGTCTTTCAAAAGTGTATAAATACATATTAAAACACTACATGTATATACATTTTAACTGAGTCGTTAAGTCATCGTTAGTCGTTACATGTAAGTGTTGTTTTGAAACCTTTAGGTTAACGATCTTGGTAAATGTTGTTAACCCAATGTTTATAATATCAAATGAGATTTTAAATTATTATATTATCATGATATTATCATGTATGAATATCTCTTAATATGATATATATACATTAAATGTCTTTACAACGATAATCGTTACATATATGTCTCGTTTAAAAATCATTAAGTTAGTAGTCTTATTTTTACATATGTAGTTCATAGTTAATATACTTAATGATATGTTTACTTATCATAGTATCATGCTAACTATATATATATCCATATATATGTCATCATATAGTTTTTACAAGTTTTAACGTTCGTGAATCACCGGTCAACTTGGGTGGTCAATTGTCTATATGAAACATATTTCAATTAATCAAGTCTTAACAAGTTTGATTGCTTAACATGTTGGAAACATTTAATCATGTAAATATCAATCTCAATTAATATATATAAACATGGAAAAGTTCGGGTCACTACACAGGTACAGCGTCATTAATGATTAATTGTAGAAAACGGGCGTATATCAGATACTTCTGGGAAGAACTGAAGTGGTTTGCCTTAAAATAGTAGAAAACAAAACCCGAAAAATCATATGGAGCATTGAGAACAAGTTCCACAAACATACTTTGCACTTTCTCGTTCAGCTTGTCAAAACCAGACTTGCTTCCCCTCAAACAATGCATGATTACATGAGCAAGATATCTAAACTGCGGTGGCAGACATGTCTTCACCAGCTCAGATTTGCCAACAAGGTAACCAGAATAAGCACATCTTCTGAAACAGCCATGGATTCGTTCTCTACTGATAGTCATATAGGAGTAGTTCTCGTAATTGAATCCCAAAATCCTTCTAATCACATTCTTAGAAACAGTAATATCATGACCTTGAATCTTACTAACAAGCTTATCTTCATCAACATCCAACACAGCATTTCTCCAGAACTCTCTCTGATGACTGTAGTATGCAGTGCATTCAGTAGAAATAGATGTGTGTATCCTTAATCTCTTAAGAAATTCGATAATCTCCTTAAAGTGAGAACCTCTCTCTAAAGTAGTGTCATAGAGAGCGACTTGATTGTTCAGTTCACCCATCTCTAGAGGAATCTCTTGCTGAGCAGGTGGGATGACTGGATTCACTTGAGGATTCGCTTGTGGATTAACTTGTTGCTCCCCCTGTCCTTCAACGTTATCAACTGGAACGTTTACTTGTTGTTCTGCCATCTAATGATATCTAAACATAAACTGAAACATTAACAGAGATGTTAGATATATAAATCAGTCAGCATACATCATCATAGCATTTGCATCAAAGTGTCATAAATATGTTGAACAGGATAAAAACGTGTGAGTGACAGTGTCACACGTGCGGCTGAGAGATCAACCGTGCGAGTGATATAGTCACTCGTGTCACTGTTGACACGTTTGAGAAGTAATATGGTTTCAGACAAGGTACACGGCAGATGCAAAAATTCTAAGCGAGTGAATCAACCGTGTGGTGACTCGTGCGATTAATCACACGTGTCAGCTCTTGCAGACGAGTGATAAACAAAATCAAGACAAACGAGTGAGCTCAAATGTGAAATGACCCGTTCATATACATTATAAACGATTCACAATAGTTGATTACATTGCGAGGTATTTGACCTCTATATGATACATTTTACAAACATTGCATTCGTTTTTAAAAGACAAAATTTCTTTACATCGAAAATTGACAGGCATGCATACCATTTCATAATAACCACTATCCAACTATAAATTGATTTAATAATAATCTTTGATGAACTCAATGACTCGAATGCAACATTCTTCGAAATATGCTATGAAAGACTCCAAGTAATATCTTTAAAATGAGCAAATGCGCAGTGGAAGATTTCTTTAACACCTGAGAATAAACATGCTTTAAAGTGTCAACCAAAAGGTTGGTGAGTTCATTAGTTTATCATAATCATTTATTTCCATCATTTTAATAGACCACAAGAATTTCATTTCCAGTTCTCATAAATATACGTCCCATGCATAGAGATAAAAATAATCATTCATATGGTGAACACCTGGTAACCGACATTAACTAGATACATATAAGAATATCCCCTATCATTCCGGGATCCTCCTTCGGACATGATATAAATTTCGAAGTACTAAAGCATCCGGTACTTTGGATGGGGTTTGTTAGGCCCAATAGATCTATCTTTAGGATTCGCGTCAATTAGGGTGCCTGTTCCCTAATTCTTAGATTACCAGACTTTAATAAAAAGGGGCATATTCGATTTCGATAATTCAACCATAGAATGTAGTTTCAATTACTTGTGTCTATTTCGTCAAACATTTATAAAAGCGCATGTATTCTCAGTCCCAAAAATATAAAGGGTAAAAAGGCAAATGAAACTCACCATACTGTATTTCGTAGTAAAAATACATATAACGTCATTGAACAAGTGCAAGGTTGGCCTCGGATTCACGAACCTAAATTAATTATATATAATTATGTGTTGGTCAATATTTGTCTAACAAATTAGGCCAAGTAATAGTGTACCACAATCCTAATGCTCGAGACTAATATGCAAAAGTCAACAAAAGTATATTTGACTCAAAATAATTTCCAAAAATCTATACATGATTAATATATAGTTTAAATATCGTCGTTTTATATTTTTAAATATTTTTAAAAGATTTATTAGAGTAAATAATATAATTTATTTATTAATAAATAAAATTTTATATTAAATTTATATAATATAATATACTTTTATATATATTAAGTAATAAAATTTATAGGGTTCATTTAATATCATAAAGATAATATGATAGGTATTATTAAAGTAAGTTATTACACGTAGTAAAATATGTTTGTATCACATATTTATTTGATAAAATAATATCTATAATGATAGTAAGTAAAAGTTGTATTATTTTGTAATAATAATAATTATTATAAAAATATCAATATTTATAATTACTAAGATGACATTATGATAAAACGATAATTCTAATTATGATAACTTTAATATTTACGATAATTTTTAATATTATCTTTAAAATAATAATTCTATTTAAAATAATAATAATAATGATATTTTATAGTAACAATGACATTTCTATTAAAATGATATTTTTTGTTAAAATGATAGTTTTAATACTAACGATATTTTTAATAATAATAGTAATGATAAAAATAATAAGAACGATAATTTTATCTAAATCAATATCTTATAATATTTTAATTTCATCATGATACTCTTACTCATTATTTCCTAATCGTTTCGTTTAATAGCTTTTAATCGTCTTTTATATCGTGTTCATAATAATGATAATAATAGTAATCAAAATAATTAGGTGTTACAAATATTTGTTTTAATTACACTAATATTAATAATGATAGTTACTATAACATTTTTAACGATAATACTAATAATTATCTTAATGATAATATAGTAATAATAATAATAACAGTGACAATATCCATTTTTAAATAATGATATATATATTAATAATGATAATAATAATAATAATACTAATACTAATAATAATAATAATAATAATAATAATAATAATAATAATAATAATAATTGGATAATAATAATAATAATACTAATTATAACTTTAACAATAATAACGATAGTAATAATAAAAAAAAATAACAATTTTTAATGATAAATCCATTTTATTGATAAAGATAATAATAATGATAATAATAAGATAAAACTAGAACGACGATAAAAACGACGATAATAATCATTTTTAATAAAAATATAGAAAATTCAATTGATTATAACTTCTAATCCGTTCATCGAAACCATTCGATATATAAAGGAAAAGTCCTTAATTTTTCGCTAGTTTTCCAAGGACATGCATATCTTATACCTTATCTCAACTGCAAGTGTAACTAATTCAATATTCAACCTAACCTGTCTAAGGGCAATATCAAAAGTACAAGCATGCATAATCCTAAATACTCGAGCACTAGTCAGGGATACACTATTAGTATGTAAAAGTTAAATTATGAGTACTCACGTATCAATATTGAGATTCAATATTGCAGGAAAGGTACGTAGATGCAACGGAAATGATAAACACTATATTGACCTCACGAGCATACCCATGAACCATACTCAATCACCTCGATAGCTATAATCCATAATTTCCTTAATCCTATCCTACTCGAAAAACAATTTCGAAATCACTCGGACAGCACTCCGTCGTAATATTTTATGTATACTAATAATATCTTGAAATAATACGGAGTAAATATATATATGTAAATCGATTGAGAGAGTTTAGAGAAAAATATTTTCAAGTTTCTATGAAATAATGAAACCTATTGAATTCTATTTATAATAGATTTTTGAATTATTAAAGTGAATTATTAAAGTATGAATTATTAAAGTGAATTATTAAAGTATGAATTATTAAAGTGAATTATTAAAGTATGAATTATTAAAGTAAATTATTAAACTATGAATTATTAAAGTGAATTATTAAAGTATGAATTATTAAAGTGAATTATTAAAGTTAAAGTAAAGTAAAAATAAAGTAAAGGTAAAGTTTAAGTATAGTAAAAGTATAAAAATATGTACGTATAATACGCGTATAAATATATATAATATTAATTTAAATCGTTATATATATTTAATAAAATAAAATATAAATATCGTTATCTTTATCATACTAGTTAAGTAATGAGTTGTCAAAAGTGGTTCTAGATATTTATAAAAGTTATATACGTTTTAATAATAAAGTACTTTTTAAACTGAAAACGTTTTTGTACGTTTGAAACTAAATAGATCAATCGAGTCTTTATGAGATTCAATCTTCCACTATCCTTTGTCTAGTTCTCAATGATTGACAATTTATTCTTATTTATAAATCACTTTACCATTTTCCGAATATTGTTAAAACGGAAAGATTTCTCAAATCAACGTGGGCCTTTCAACAGAGACTTGTAATCATAATTCAATATATCTGATAATTCAATCATTTGATCTTATCTTCTAATTCCATTGATAAATATTTTGAAACAGATACAATCATATAAAGTATTTAATCTAATATTTTATTTACGTTTCAAGTTATAATATATATACACATATACATATATAATCATATTCGTTTAATGGTTTGTGAATCGTTGGAACATGGTCGAGGTTGAATGAATGTATGAACGTAGTTTAAAATTCTTGCAATTTAACTTAACAAATATTGCTTATCGTGTCGGAAACATATAAAGATTAAAGTTTAAATTTGGTTGGAAATTTCCGGGTTGTCACAGTACCTACCCGTTAAAGAAATTTCGTCCCGAAATTTGAGTGGAAAGGTCGTGAATGATAATAAGTATGTTTTCATGATGCATACGGGCTGAAAATTAGAGTTTTATCATCAGCGAATAATTTGGATAAACAATCCATTTATATGAAGAGTACGAATGAAGCTAACATAGAAGAGTGAAATGAGTAAGTGTAGATTCATCTTATCATTTGACGTAGATATGATTGATTCCCAGATTTCAAGGGATTTGAAGAAAATCTTCTTAATAAGATTTGACTCTCCGATAATCAAGGGAATTAGGATCCGCTTTAAATGCGATCGTCCATTTTAATTGTTCTGTAGGAGATTTTCTTATAAATTCACCTCCTTCGTTTCCTAACAACTCACACCTTCTGTTGATGCATTTTATGCAGTTCCTAGACATCTACCCGCGTCCATTGCAGGTACAAAAGTTTACAGGCCACCATGATTGCTCGTTATTATCCTATCCGTTTTTGTATGTGGTTACAGGAACTGTAGGAACGAGATTTAAATGTTTAACTATGTTAGACTTAGTCAGACGTACGAGTGAAGCCTCACTAGTACAGCTGACAGGCTCATACGCACGGTTGATGCTGAGCTAAGTCACAATTACAACCTAAATGAGAAGACACGAGTGAGTGATCACCCGTACAACTGATGAAGCCAACTCGTACGTGTGATGAATGAATCGTATAGGTGAGTCAACAGCAGGGTATATAAAGTCTTATGTTCTTCATTTTAGGTTAAGCCTCTCATTTGTTACACACACTCAGATCTAGTGAGCTCCTCCGATTCTCTCTCAGTCCAAATCACCCAGGTGGTGAATAATAGCTCTAGGTGTTGATCTAATCACACTTGATTTAGTTGTGGTTTGACTAAATTAATCAAAAAAAACTTAACCTATTCACTAGAGGGTTTGATTCACTTATTCCGCCATTGTGTGAGTTAAATCTGTTGATTTCTAAGTTCCTAGTCATGTTTCATCACCTTCTATTCTTTCCCCCTCAACTCATATTTTAAAGTATTCATCAATATGCTCCATCCAGTTCTGATTCTCGATATACTTCTAACTTTCATATCGGTCATTCTTCTTTTTCATCTACCGCCAGAAGAATCTATTTACTTCTACTATACTCTTGGTTTTATAGTGTTTTTAGTTCTTCCGTGTCTTTATATTGCTATATGCATTGATATATACGGTTTGTGATTTCTGGGTTGTTGTTGGGTTTTATATCTTCCCTTATATTTCAAAGTCCTTGCTTCTTCTATAATCATTGTCATCCACAGTTAATGTTCTCTTCTATTTGCTATGATTTATACTCCCATTTCTAGTTCGGAGCTTTGTCCTTCCATTTCTTCTTCTTGCGATTAAGCACCGCTTGTAATGGTCCAGAATTCGCAGATATAAATTTTGGAATGAACATTGTTAATGTTCTAGGAAGGAAATTGTAATGACACGATCTTGACTTGTCAAATTACCAGAATACCTCGAAAAAGGCCGAATCATCAAGAAATATTTTCTTGATATTTAGAGATCAAATAGAATACAAGAGTCGTGTAACATAGCACATGATGACGTTATGATCTGTGAATCATCATGTTTCATTTAGAAACTCAGCATGAATTACTGTAATATAATCACGTTGATCAAGTGTCATTATATTATACTAACTCATGCTTCAGCTCCCAACACTTCTTCAAGAATATTCCTATTTTAAACTCGAATGTTTCAGAATTTAGAAACTAAAATAGTTTCTTTTATGATATAATACAGATAGCGCGAAGAGGTAAATGATTTCAGATAAGAATAATTATAAAAATATCTTCAGAAGTATGGATGATATTTATAATGAAAGATACGATGATATCTTAGAATGTCTAATATCAGAGGATGATGAAGGATATTGTCCGCAAGGGTTTAGAGTCAGGAGCAAGGTATTCGTTAATGACTTCAGCAAGTACTGAATCATTTGGATTCTTTGAAGGCAGGTTCAGCCTTTATGATTTGTCCACAGCCTCATTCATACTTTGCTCAATCCGTTTTCCAGTTCCAAAGCTTCTCTTTTTCTGAGCTTTGCCAATATACTATCCTTTATCATCCAACTTTTTATTGTTAAGGTCGTTTACAGTTTTTGCTGCTTCATCAGCATTTTTCAAAATTTCGAGAACTGGTTCGTAGTTTAGGATGTTTTTCAGAAATTTCTCATTCAAAGAATGTAAGTCTTGGAGGTAGACGTTGTGTGTATATGTAATTGTTGATGTAGACATGCTGCGAGGTTTCAAAATACTGATTGCTGATTCTCAATAATTGATATGGCAATTCTTGTTATAAGGTACGAATGAGTATATGATAGGGTTTCGATAATTATAATGATTTTTTTTTTTTGGAAAGTCAAAGATCAATGAAGTTGTTGGTAAGTTTATTGCTAATGTGGTGAATATAAACGATTCCCCGGTAACGTTGGCGAAAGGGCAACGTATCTATCGAGGTTATAATAAGACTTTTTTTGATTGAGAAGAGATGACTTGCTGGAGCTGTGACAAAACTGTCTATTTTGAAACGGAATTGAAAAGTTATTTTAACTAGTAAATGCCAAAGGGTCTAACACGGATACGTGTCGAACTATGACTTGGGTTTTGAGAGTTTTTCAGGTGTATAACTGTGGGTAACATGTGGTTGGATCATCATCTCGATTGTTCCTTAGTTGAAGTGTCTTCAGAAATTTCGAAGGGTTTGAACACAGATTTTAATCGTTAACATACATTTGATGTTCTAACACAGTTTTGAAGTCAAAATATAGCTTGTGAAAGATGTAAGGATCTAAGAGTGATAATTTTGGTCATATCTCAAGTTGAATTTTGAGATTTCAAAATCAGAATATGTAATTAAATTTTGAATGAGTATGGTTGTTTTGATTTATATGAAAGAATGGATATTGTTGTGAAAGTAGGGAGTATAGTTGATGATTGCTGAATCAGTTTCGAAAAATGTAATATATTAATTGTGAATTTATATATCTTTCGGGTATTACCTACCCGTTAAAAAAAATTTCACAATTAATATTTTGTACAAAAGAAGTTTATTACAGTCTTTATGAAAATATATGTGTATATTTTCTTTAGATGTAATATAGATTTAATGAGTTAATATTAAATTAAACTCATTTGTTTTATGGTTGGAACTAGAATTGAGTAATCCCTAAAACTTTATAAATTGCATAAGTATTTCTTCAATAATATTAAAATTATGAATCATTACTTTGTTATTTGTTGGTTTTCGTGAAATTCTTGTGAACTTCGCAAGGTACGAATGATGTTATTTGAAAATTTTCGAGTACATCGATGATGAAAGCGTAAAATCAAACATATATTCGAATAATACACTTGATTTATTATAAATTGGATTTTTTTTATTGAATTGAGACAGAGATTGTAATTAACGATGGTTAAGTTGCGGACGAAGGACGTACATCATTGCATATTTGTAATATGAATTAACTGAGTAGTTAAGATTCACACATAATAGCTTAGTACGGGAAGATTTATTATGGTTTAAAAATTTATACATATAAATCTTTCGATTGGAAATGAGTTAATACTTCATAACTCGTTGATACAATATATTTGTTGTTGATTCGTAATAATGTCCACAATGATTCTTGAACTGACAGAGTTTGTGATGTTACAGGTGCTGTTGATTCTGACGATACTGACGGCAATGACTGTGTTGATGATGCTACGGTCCTGTTGATGTTGTTGGTAAAACAATTCTAGCTTGTAAATCGTACACCATTTTCGATCAAAGTTTCTACTCTACCATCTCTGTTCACTCATCCGATTTACGGTCAGAATTAAATAATCTCTAAGATTTTGGAGATTACATAACTGCCGCAGAGATATCTCTTCAATGAAGTTTATGAATTAATACTTCATCGTTTGTTGTTGTTGATATTCCTGGATATTTACAGGGCGTATGACGTTGATGTTTGAGATACATATTGTGATGTTGCGGTGTGGGATGTGGATGTTGTTGTTGGTGGTGGTGATGGTACTGTTGGTGTTGCTGATGGGGGTACTGTTTATGCTGTTGGTGCTGCTGCTGGTGTTTGTAACCTTTGCACCATATTCTCCAAAGCCACTACCCGAGCGCGAAGCTTGTTGACTTCTTCTATTACACCGGGGTGATTGTCGGTTCGGACGAGCGGATAAATAAAATCTAGAATTTGGTGTAGTATGTAATCGTGACGAGATACTCTAGAAATAAGAGAGAAAATGGTGTTTCGGATAGGTTCGCCGGTAAGTGCTTCAGGTTCTTCGCCAAGAGGGCAATGTGGTGGATGGAAGGGATCACCTTCTTCTTGTCTCCAATGATTAAGGAGGCTACGAACCCATCCCCAATTCATCCAGAATAGATAATGACTAATTGGTTGATCCATTCCGGTCACACTGCTTTCGGAACTTGAGTGGGATTCCATTTCGGAATCCGAGGGACTTGAACTAATGACGAATTCCATTTCGTACGATTAAATAAAGAATTTTTCGATATGAAATGATTTTCCGGCTATCGGGTGGTATTCTAATTATATAGAGCAAAAGGTTTCGTAGATTACGGAGGAATTTACGGAATATGTCAGGCAAAGTTTACAGTAACAGATACGCTAAGATATGAATTAGCAGATACGCTAAGATATGAATTTTGTCTATACACTATTCATACAATCAATGCAATAAGATGTGTCTAGACTAAGAATGATAAGCAGGTAATTTCCGACAAGAATGATGAGCAAAACTTTTGAAATGCAGACACGGTCGAAGTCCAGACTCACTAATGCATCCTAACGACTATCAGTTAGACATACTAATGCAGACCTGGTTCGCTAAGACCACCGCTCTGATACCAACTGAAATGACCCGTTCATATACATTATAAACGATTCACAATAGTTGATTACATTGCGAGGTATTTGACCTCTATATGATACATTTTACAAACATTGCATTCGTTTTTAAAAGACAAAATTTCTTTACATCGAAAATTGACAGGCATGCATACCATTTCATAATAACCACTATCCAACTATAAATTGATTTAATAATAATCTTTGATGAACTCAATGACTCGAATGCAACGTTCTTCGAAATATGCTATGAAAGACTCCAAGTAATATCTTTAAAATGAGCAAATGCACAGCGGAAGATTTCTTTAACACCTGAGAATAAACATGCTTTAAAGTGTCAACCAAAAGGTTGGTGAGTTCATTAGTTTATCATAATCATTTATTTCCATCATTTTAATAGACCACAAGAATTTCATTTCCAGTTCTCATAAATATACGTCCCATGCATAGAGACAAAAATAATCATTCATATGGTGAACACCTGGTAACCGACATTAACTAGATACATATAAGAATATCCCCTATCATTCCAGGATCCTCCTTCGGACATGATATAAATTTCGAAGTACTAAAGCATCCGGTACTTTGGATGGGGTTTGTTAGGCCCAATAGATTTATCTTTAGGATTCGCGTCAATTAGGGTGCCTGTTCCCTAATTCTTAGATTACCAGACTTTAATAAAAAGGGGCATATTCGATTTCGATAATTCAACCATAGAATGTAGTTTCAATTACTTGTGTCTATTTCGTCAAACATTTATAAAAGCGCATGTATTCTCAGTCCCAAAAATATAAAGGGTAAAAAGGCAAATGAAACTCACCATACTGTATTTCGTAGTAAAAATACATATAACGTCATTGAACAAGTGCAAGGTTGGCCTCGGATTCACGAACCTAAATTAATTATATATAATTATGTGTTGGTCAATATTTGTCTAACAAATTAGGCCAAGTCATAGTGTACCACAATCCTAATGCTCGAGACTAATATGCAAAAGTCAACAAAAGTAAATTTGACTCAAAATAATTTCCAAAAATCTATACATGATTAATATATAGTTTAAATATCGTCGTTTTATATTTTTAAATATTTTTAAAAGATTTATTAGAGTAAATAATATAATTTATTTATTAATAAATAAAATTTTATATTAAATTTATATAATATAATATACTTTTATATATATTAAGTAATAAAATTTATAGGGTTCATTTAATATCATAAAGATAATATGATAGGTATTATTAAAGTAAGTTATTACACGTAGTAAAATATGTTTGTATCACATATTTATTTGATAAAATAATATCTATAATGATAGTAAGTAAAAGTTGTATTATTTTGTAATAATAATAATTATTATAAAAATATCAATATTTATAATTACTAAGATGACATTATGATAAAACGATAATTCTAATTATGATAACTTTAATATTTACGATAATTTTTAATATTATCTTTAAAATAATAATTCTATTTAAAATAATAATAATAATGATATTTTATAGTAACAATGACATTTCTATTAAAATGATATTTTTTGTTAAAATGATAGTTTTAATACTAACGATATTTTTAATAATAATAGTAATGATAAAAATAATAAGAACGATAATTTTATCTAAATCAATATCTTATAATATTTTAATTTCATCATGATACTCTTACTCATTATTTCCTAATCGTTTCGTTTAATAGCTTTTAATCGTCTTTTATATCGTGTTCATAATAATGATAATAATAGTAATCAAAATAATTAGGTGTTACAAATATTTGTTTTAATTACACTAATATTAATAATGATAGTTACTATAACATTTTTAACGATAATACTAATAATTATCTTAATGATAATATAGTAATAATAATAATAACAATGACAATATCCATTTTTAAATAATGATATATATATTAATAATGATAATAATAATAATAATACTAATAATAATATTAATAATAATAATAATAATAATAATTGGATAATAATAATAATAATACTAATTATAACTTTAACAATAATAACGATAGTAATAATAAAAAAAAAATAACAATTTTTAATGATAAATTCATTTTATTGATAAAGATAATAATAATGATAATAATAAGATAAAACTAGAACGACGATAAAAACGACCATAATAATCATTTTTAATAAAAATATAGAAAATTCAATTGATTATAACTTCTAATCCGTTCATCGAAACCATTCGATATCTAAAGGAAAAGTCCTTAATTTTTCGCTAGCTTTCCAAGGACATGCATATCTTATACCTTATCTCAACCGCAAGTGTAACTAATTCAATATTCAACCTAACCTGTCTAAGGGCAATATCAAAAGTACAAGCATGCATAATCCTAAATACTCGAGCACTAGTCAGGGATACACTATTAGTATGTAAAAGTTAAATTATGAGTACTCACGTATCAATATTGAGATTCAATATTGCAGGAAAGGTACGTAGATGCAACGGAAATGATAAACACTATATTGACCTCACGAGCATACCCATGAACCATACTCAATCACCTCCATAGCTATAACCCATAATTTCCTTAATCCTATCCTACTCGAAAAACAATTTTGAAATCACTCGGACAGCACTCTGTCGTAATATTTTATGTATACTAATAATATCTTGAAATAATACGGAGTAAATATATATATGTAAATCGATTGAGAGAGTTTAGAGAAAAATATTTTCAAGTTTCTATGAAATATGAAACCTATTGAATTCTATTTATAATAGATTTTTGAATTATTAAAGTGAATTATTAAAGTATGAATTATTAAAGTGAATTATTAAAGTATGAATTATTAAAGTGAATTATTAAAGTATGAATTATTAAAGTGAATTATTAAAGTATGAATTATTAAAGTAAATTATTAAAGTATGAATTATTAAAGTGAATTATTAAAGTATGAATTATTAAAGTGAATTATTAAAGTTAAAGTAAAGTAAAAATAAAGTAAAGGTAAAGTTTAAGTATAGTAAAAGTATAAAACTATGTACGTATAATACGCGTATAAATATATATAATATTAATTTAAATCGTTATATATATTTAATAAAATAAAATATAAATATCGTTATCTTTATCATACTAGTTAGGTAATGAGTTGTCAAAAGTGGTTCTAGATATTTATAAAAGTTATATACGTTTTAATAATAAAGTTCTTTTTAAACTGAAAACGTTTTTGTACGTTTGAAACTAAATAGATCAATCGAGTCTTTATGAGATTCAATCTTCCACTATCCTTTGTCTAGTACTCAATGATTGACAATTTATTCTTATTTATAAATCACTTTACCATTTTCCGAATATTGTTAAAATGGAAAGATTTCTCAAATCATCGTGGGCCTTTCAACAGAGACTTGTAATCATAATTCAATACATCTGATAATTCAATCATTTGATCTTATCTTCTAATTCCATTGATAAATATTTTGAAACAGATACAATCATATAAAGTATTTAATCTAATATTTTGTTTACGTTTCAAGTTATAATATATATACACATATACATATATAATCATATTCGTTTAATGGTTCGTGAATCGTTGGAACATGGTCGAGGTTGAATGAATGTATGAACATAGTTTAAAATTCTTGCAATTTAACTTAACAAATATTGCTTATCGTGTCGGAAACATATAAAGATTAAAGTTTAAATTTGGTTGGAAATTTCCGGGTTGTCACAAAATGGTCCACACGGTTGATCATCAACAGTGCACTGACTCGTGCGAGTCATGTCTCACGCGTGCGAGTGATGTCACTCATGCATGTCTGATGAAATCCGATATTAAATGCCTTTTTAAATCATCAAAATCACATAATCGAACGTTTTTGGACCAATTTACATCACAATAGCATAATAAGGTTTCGATTAACACAACCCAATAGCAAACTCAGTTCAAAACAAGCTCAAATTACATAAAATTGGATTACATAAAATTCATTGCAAAAGAATGCTTGATCGGTGATGATCGAAAATAGAGAGAGAAAAAGTATTGGGTGCACAAGTGTGAGCTGTTGAGCTCATCATCCCTATTTATACTCTCGTGATCAAACGTGCGGTTGATCACACGATCCACTATCAAACGTGCGTCTCACGTAGATCACACGTGCGTGTGACCCAATTGTCTTAGGAAAAGTTGATCAGGGTCATTCGTACGGTTAACCTCAAACGTGTGGTCAATCGTACGGTTCACACATCAAACGTGCGAGTGAGCACTTAGGCAATTTCAAAACTTCAAAATTTTACAACTTTAGGATTTCGACTCGTTCGTCAATCTTAGATCTAACAATCACTTTCAACTTGAGTCGAAAATCACTAAACCTTCAAGAAATGATCATTAACACTTAGGCAGATACAATCCTAACCTAAACAAGGTTATTACTCTAATCATTCTTTGTGCCAAGAGTAAATCCTACAGTGTAATGTCAACTTAAGTTCATTAGCAATCTAAATCATCAATGTCCTTCAAACAGTCACAAGCTCTATGAACTTCAATCTCATGGATTTGGTGGCCCAATATCTTGATTTCAACAAAGTTCTTTCAGATGTCGTTATGCACTCAGAGGATAATCAGAAAAACAAGGAAATGATAAAATCTTTATGGATTTTCTGATGCAAAATGTCATGCAACTAAAATTATGCAAATGAAAGACATTCTATCATGAAATGCAATAACATGCAAACCAAAATCTTTTTGTTGTTTTATAGATTACAATGCAAACAAAATACAGAACAGATATATAAGACATACAAATCCACATTCTTTTTTTTGTGAGCAAGATGATTAACTATTTTAAAATGGATCAGAACTGACATATTGAATCAATTTCTGTTGTTCATTCCTAATTATCCATTCTATGTCTATTGTCATGCAATTACTGATATCAATCCTCATTAAACATGAACATATTCATTCCGGACACTTCGACAATCATGTTGGCATTAATTACTTGAACACTATAGAGCAATGATTTTTGAGATCATGCTAAGTTCATTAATCCTTGATTCTTCCATCACTTATGATTGTGCATTTTTATTAGGTTGTCAATTCATTACTAGTAACTTTCCATTATCTCTTTCCATGTACTTCATTCAAATTGAACAGGATGGTTCTCACGGCATTTTGAATAACCCTGTCAGCCTTTGGCTTCTACCAATGTGTTGACAATCTTCAATCTAGTTGGCTCGGCTGATCTCAGAGTATATTGGATTATCCGAATAGGCACACTATTTACCACAGGGATTGGTCTACAGTTAAAGTAGACTTGCCTGATGACCAGTCGTCACACGAAATAAATCTCGAGGCCCTTAACTTCTTTATGTTCAAGTTATCATGGAAAACGGAATCGAAAGTTAAACTTTCATAACTAAGTATTAGAGTATATCTAGGTAAGTATCTTTCCAACTTACAGTCTTAATGGATATAACTCTATATTGCAGACGACAAGAATCTTGATAGTTCTGTGTGATCGTCGTGATTAAACAATTCAAGCTGCGCGGGGGCGTCACACTAAGAATGATCTGAGTTCTTTATGAGCACATCATGAATCAGCATTCTTCATACTTTCAGGACTTTGCCATCTTGATATGCCAATTTTGTTAACATTGAATTTCTTTTGATATTTTAATTTTTCAGCATATCACTGTCTTTTGATATATTGATTTTGAACGCCATTATTAATGGATTTTCCATTTTTATGCATGAACTCATGTTTCCTTGTTGTGTGCTCAGATCACTCGAAGGTGTTCTCACTTAAATGCTTAAACGGTCCGCAATAAGGAGTTATACTTTTCGACCTTAAGTGAGAAGGGACACTTACTTTCAACATAAACTAATTTTCTCTGTATTTTCAGGGTTTAGTTTCGATTATTAAGTCTCAGGCCCGTGACAACGTGGTATGCACCAGCCAAACAGATAATCCTCAACCCCTTAAATGAACTATAGAATGTCCCATTCATAGCTGTGAAGCTGAATTGGTATAGCAACGTTGAATATTGCTTGGGGACATACAACACCAACTTTCTCTAACGATTATCAATTATGATAGGGGATACCTTCAACTGACTGTTGAGTTCCTCAACAACTATCATTTCATACAGTTTCGGAGATAATTAGGTGATTACCTTCAAACGCTACAGATCGTCCATGACTTCTGAATCTTAGATGATCATTATTCTTATTATGATTGTCTAATGCCAAGAATTCATAAGTCACGTCTATCAATACATCACACAACAGATAGACATAAACATTCAAATCAGTCATTACTAATCAAATATATCAATTCTCAGTACAGTAGTTTTTTCATCTCCATCATATTAATCAAAACAAGCTCATTTTCGGATTTTTTTAACTTTTTAAGATTTTCTGGTGAGGCATTTTTCACTTTTTAGGTATTTTCTGCTGATAACATATACTCCCCCTAAAATGCTGAAATATAAAATCTTTACGTGTTTTAGCATTTTAACCAAACAGAAAATAACTACAGACTAGCATGCAAACATGAAATAAATCATGCAAAGGAATGCAAACAGAAAGTAAAAATATGCAATACAGATAATCAAAACAATTAAAAATCTACATGTCATGCATCCTACATGCAAAGTCTAAAAGGTTGATTAACCCTCATATGCAACATCCGAAATTACTTTGTCTCGATCAACAATGCCATTCATCTCTAGTAGGAGTAAGAACCTAAGTTTATCAAAAGCCTTAGTGAATATGTCAGCCCTTTGGTCCTTAGTACCTATTCTCTTAACCTCAATAATCTTCTTCTCATGACAATCCCTAAGAAAATGATATTTAACACCTATGTGTTTGGTCTTAGAATGTTGCACAGTATTCTTAGTAATTGCTATAGCAGCAGTATTATCAATATAAAGAGGAGAGAAAGAGATTCTTAGCCCGTAATCACGAAGTTGTTGTTGGGTCCAAACAACTTGCGAACAACAACTAGCAGCAGCTATATATTCAGCTTCACACGTGGAAAGGGTAACTGCAGTTTGTTTCTTGCACTGCCAGGTCACCAGCCTTTCACATAGAAATTGACATCCTCCTGATGTAGACTTGTTGTTGATTTTGCAACCAGCATAATCTGAATCACTGTTAGCCACAAGATCAAACTTCTCATCGATCGAATACCAGATGCCGAGATTTGGTGAATGCAACAGATAACGTAGAATTCTTTTGGCAGCTGTAAGATGAACTGTATTCGGATTAACTTGATAACGAGCACACAGACATGTTGCGAACATAATATCTGGCCTGGACGCAGTGAGATACATGAGAGATCCGATGATTGCTCGATAATATGTAGGATCAACAGGTTCTCCTTCGCACTCTAGCGAAATACCATGATTCACAGCTAACGGAGTTGACACAGGACGTTCTTAAGTCATACTGAATCATTCGAGTATATCATTTACATACTTTGCTTGATGAAGAAAAATACCATTACTAGTCTGTTCGACTTGTAAACCAAGAAAGTAGTGTAAGAGACCCAATTTACTCATTTTTAACTCGTCCTTCATCACCTGTTCGAACTCATCAACGAGTTCCTGCTTAGTAGCACCGAAGATAATATCGTCAACATAAATCTGGACTAAAATAATGTCGTCATCTTGAACTTTTGTGAACAGAGTACAGTCTACCGTGCCCATTTGGTATCCTTTTTCAAATCAGATAACTCGATAACCGTCCGTACCAAGCTCTAGGAGCTTGATGTAAACCATAAAGGGCTCGACGTAATCGGTAAACTTTGTCAGGATGAAGATGATCTTCAAAACCCGAAGGTTGACTGACATATACTCTTTCATTTAGCTTGCCATAAAGAAATGCACTCTTAACATCCATTTGATAAACTTTAAACTTCATAAAAGATGCGAAAGTCAAGAAAATGCGAATCGCTTCCAATCTGGCAACAGGAGCGAAAACCTCATCGTAATCAAATTCAGGATCTTGCTGATAACCTTTAGCAACTAATCTTGCTTTTTTACGGGTAACATTGCCATCTTCGTTGAATTTGCACTTCCAAACCCATTTGAGGTCGATTACTTTCGCACCATGCGGCTTAGTAACTAACTTCCAAATATCTAGACGATGGAATTGCTGAATTTCTTCTTGCATAGCCATCAGCCAATCAACATGCTTCAAAGCTTCTTTTGTTGTCTTTGGCTCTATTCTAGAAATATGACATGAGTACTCGTAATATGCAGCAGCGGCTGTCATATGAGAATCAACTTGACCATCAAACTGAACTTGTCTTCTTGTCCTAACACATGCATTCAGATCTCCAATTATATTTTCTCTAGGATGAGCAGCTGTAGTTCTAGGAACTGGGTGTGCAGGAATAGGTATTTCTTGATGTAGATTCGTGGTATCTCCATCTTCAGGATTATCAGAATTGTCACTCGAAATATCAGATCCGCAGGTATCGTACACTGGATCAACATCTTGATCTAAATCTTGTGCTGGTTCAACGACAATAGGTAATGGAGTTGGAGTAGGTGCAAAAACTTCTGGCTCGTTCTGTAAATCAAACAGCATTTGTAACTCTACTTCATTCTCCGTCTGATCTGGAGCAAGATTAAATGAATCAATCAGCTCATCATTGTTGTAGATCCAAGGATGACTTTTGGTAGCAGTCTTTGTGAAATTCCGTTGGACGTCAACTTCAAACCATTCTTCAACACATCTCGTTTCATTGTTGAAAACTCTCTTGTTAAGAGAACTGTAACCGAGAAATACTCCAGTAACCACTTTTGAATCAAACTTACTTCCGAGTTTTCTTTTCAAAATGGTGCACGGCGCACCAAATGGTTCTAGATGCTTCAATGATGGTTTTCTCCCATTAATAACTCATAGCATGTTTTACCCAGTCGTTTAATAGTTAATACTCGATTCATAGTGTAACAAGCATTTGTAACAGCTTCACCCCAAAAATGAATAGGTAAAGATGAATCAGCTAGCATAGTTCTAGCAGTCTCAATCAAAACCCTATTCTTTCTTTCAGCAACACCATTCATCTTTGGAGCGTATGCAGAACTGAACTGCATATTGATATCTTTTTCGATACAAAAACCTGCAAGAAACTTATTCTTGAATTCTGTACCGTTGTCGCAACGAATCTTTCTAACTTTCAAATTTAAAACCTGTCTCTAATCGATTGATTAGCACTTTCAAGTTCTCAAACGTATCAGACTTCTCTTTCAAGAACATTACCCAAGAGAATCTTGAATAATCATCAGCTACCACCAAACAATACTTACTTCCATCAATGCTTTCAAAACGGATTGGACCGAAAAGATCCATATGTAATAATTCAAGTGGAGCAGAGATAGGATTGTACTTCACCAACTTATGAGCTTTCTTGCTCTGCTTACCCTTCTTACACGGAACACATGTTTCTGGGATCTGAAAAGATCGAAGATCAACACTTTCTACAAGATTGTTGTGAACTAGATGGTTCATCTTTCGAAAACTTAAATAACCCATGCGGTTGTGCCATGTAATAGAATCTTGTTCAGTCGCTTTAGAAACAAAAGCTTGATGATGTTCAGTAGTTGAAGTAGAAACATTCATATCTAGCATGTATAAATCAGCTTGTCTAGGAGCCTTCATCAAAATCATTTCTGAAGGAATCACAAACTCTGGTTTCAAAATGTAGCTGAAATTGTCATCAAATGCTACTTTGAAGGATTTTTCACAGATTTGTGAAACCGACAACAAATTGTTTGCAAGCTTTTGACAATAGTTTACTTTGTCGAAACTAACTTTATCATTCTTCAATAAACCTTGAGCTTAAATGTGACCTCCTTTATCTCCAGCAAATGCAACATAACCTCCCTTAATTGGGTGTACATTCGAAAGAAGAGATAGCTGTCCAGTCATATGTCTCGAAGCGCCGCTATCCACTATCCAGGTGTTGTTTGCAGGTAGCCTGGTTCCCTGCATATCACATTAAAAGAATTAATTGATAATGGGAACCCACGCCCGAACGGCAGTAGGTTGTCCATTAACACCCATAGCTTGAACTTCCATCCATTTCCCATTTGAGTCAGGTGGAACCTCATCATCTGAAACCATAAACTTAGACAGTTTAGAAGAAGCAACATTGCTCTTCTAGTTTTTCACATTCTGCTCATCTTCAGAGCGATTTGCTCGTGGTCTGGTACGGGAAAAATATTTCCTACGACTAGCCTTTTGTGAAGGTGATCGTGCCTTAAATTCATAGGCTTTACCTCGATCACTTGATTCGGCATCTCTTGCCTCGGTATCCTTCTTAGGAACCTTCATCTTCACAGGGAATATTGACCTATTGAAGTTCTTTCTCTTATAGTCTCCATAGACAACATTTGTCGTATGTCTTCTAGTGCGAACTTCATCACGAACATGTGAACCTGTTCTGTGAACATGAGGTGATCGGTGATCATCATATGTGAGGTCAATCTTACGTCTTGGTGTTCTATACCTTGTAGGACAGTTAGCAGCAATGTGTCCAAACACACCACAACTAAAACATTGTCTAAATTCTCTATATCCTCTAGATTAAAATTGATTATTAGAGTTAGAGGAAGAGGGATCTTGTGTTTTTGCAGACACAGGAGAAACGTTTGACCTCTTTCTAGGAACAGATTTAGATACAGGTTTAGGTGTAACTGGTGGAACCACTCTATTAGCAAACTTTGGATTTTTCATAATCCGAATTGGCTCATCAGGTGTTATCACCTTCCTTTTCTCCGACTTATCTCCTAGGCCAGTTTTTTTATCTTCCTCATGATCTAAAGATCCTTCAGTTGTATCATCAGAAGGTGCATTCTCAGTTGAGCTACACTTTTTGTTCTTCTTAACATAGTCCTCATAACTAGGTGGAATACAGTCTTCTGGTCGTCCATCAACAACATTTGCATTAACAAATTTGTTCTGAAACGGTGGAGCTGCGGCCTTTAATCCAATACCCTTTCCCTTGGTTCCATTTAATTCCGCCATTAATGCATTCCATTGTGACGCACTTGCCCAACATTTCATCTTAATTGACATAGCTTCTAAATCAGATTTAACACATTCATTTTCTTTCTTCAATTCGTTTATTGTGTCAACACATTTAACTAAAGCTTGATTTATATCAAAGTTATAACATTTCAGATCTTGAATTTAGTTTTTATAAACTTTGATTTGATCTTTCAACTCATTTTAAACCTTAGTGGTCACATGGTCAGCATGCCATTTTTTTTTCATTTCCGCATATGCCTTAGTTAAATTATCTATTGTTACCTTAGATTCAACACATTTAATACATTCAACAACAATAGATGGATCAGAAGATAACTGTTGAGCATTATTTAATGAGGAAGTCTTAACCATAAATGCAAAGAAATCTGTCTTCTTCCTATCATCCAGCTCATCTTCTGATTCTGACGAGTCTGTAAGAAACTCTGAAGTATCAGCATCTTTCCCCAAATGAATCTGCTCAAGTTTATCCCATATATCCTTAGCTCTTGTCAAACCGGAAACTTTTTCAAGATCACTAGCTGATAAGCACATCTTCAATAAGTCAACTGCTTGATTGTTCAATGCTTCAAAATCAGTTTGATCTACCCCAGTATGATCAGCTTTATCTTCAATCTCTGATTCTGACGTCTTGTCTGAATCATCAATTTCTGAATTTACACTCTCGAGATCTGAACCTTCACCCAAAAGAACTAACATCTCCAATTCAACAGCAATCATTCTACCCCATTCGTCTAATTCCTTATCAGCATCAACCAATGTTTCGTCACTATGATCTGCTTCTAGACTGTCTTCAAACACTGAGGTATCACCATATTTATCCTTCCAACTGTTGAAGTAGTAGTCCTCTGATGATGTCGGTGAAACACTTCCAGATTCAGGTGTATGAGGAACTGAATCACGTGCCTTTTTGAATTTGCTCACAACTTGCTTCTGAACCTTCTCTCTTTGAATGATTCTTGACAATTCTTCAGCTCTTTCAGCACCAGCAGTCAGCTTCTCAATTATGTTTTGACTAGTGACGGAGTCTTCTTCTACTTCGGTGATCTTTGCCATGTTGGCTTTAGGTTGCTGGTCAGCCACATTTATCTTCATAGACCAATCATCATCATCTCCATGAATAACAACCAAAGCTTTATTCAGACTTTCAGTTGTATCAGCTTCATTTAATTTATCAGTAATGTAGATCTCACATTTAGTTGAATGACTCTGAGAACTGTAGTTCTGATTCTTGAACGGATTACGATTACCCTGCTTCTTCTGTTTTGTGCACTGTCTTGAAAAATGACCTAGTTCTCCACAGTTGTAACAAGTAACAGAATTCATATCAAAACCCAGTTTTGTATCTTTGGTCAGACTGATCAGTTTCCCAGTTCGCTCTTCATAATCTCTAGCATGTCTCACAAGATTTGCCATACCCCACATAATATCCATATTCTCGGCTTCGTTCTTATCAAGTTGATGATAATCTTCAGTTGTTAGATGAATATTAACTACGCGACCATCAAGATAACTATCATAAGAATTAACAAGGCTTGACAGCAAAGCTATATCTTCACTAATCTATTCTTTCCCAGCTTTCCTCATGTTTTCGATCTTAAGTGCAGAAAGAACATCTGATGCAGTCGGCATAGATGACTCAGTAGTATTCGAAGTAGGCTGTGATTGATTGTTGAGTGAACATGGTGAAACTTGTGGTGGATATGAAGTTTGTTGAATAGGTGTACTGCTAACATTCAAACCATACATATTCTGATTGTTAGTGGAAAAAGCTGTTTGAAATGGTGCATGAGCCGACTTGGGCGGTGTGTAACCATTTGGACAGTACATTTTGGTGTCTTGAACTTGTTTAGACCTCTTGACTTTGTTTAACAACTCTAGTTCTTCTTCCTGAAGTCTTGCGATAAATGAGTTCACTGTAGCAATAGCTAATTCTCCACTAGTTTTCATAGTTAATACAAAACCATTCCATTCTAACGGTAATGCTCCAGCTAGACATGTCACTTTGTCTTTCTCTTCAATAGTTACATCATGCTTATGTATTTCAGCTATCAAATGACGATATCTTTCAACCAATTCTGTAATAGACTCTCCAACTTACCAGTGAAAACGATCAAACTCAGCTTTCAGCTCTAAACCTTTTCTCGTTCTGTAAGATGAATTTCCTTCATTGAAAGTACGAAGTGCTTCCCATATCTTGAATGAATTATCATGACACAGAAATTGATGGAAAATCGGACCATCAAGAGCACTTGTCAAATTACTGTACATCTTTTTCTCCATGTTATACTCCTCACGTTCTTCAGAAGGCATGTTGTGTAATGTGTACAACTCATTCGTAACTGGTGAACGTGGCCATTGAAATTCCGTTTCAATGTACTTCCAAAGCTTCATGTCCTGACCATCAGACCAAATCTTAAACCTCGACTTCCAAGTAGAATAATTATCCATATTCAGTAACCTCGGACATTTCGTACCACTTCCTGATTCACTCTTAGCAAGGAGTAATCGTTGAGTCATATTCGTAATGCTCTGAACTAACGGTGCGGCCAACGCGTAATCATTTGAATTAAACATCTTGAAAACTTTACCAAAGGGTAAACCGTGCGGTTCAGGTTATCAATCGTACGTGTGATAGTATCAACTGTATGTGTGAAAGTATCAACCGTACGTGTCACAAACTTAAGCGTACGTGTTACTACTTAACCAACAAACCTAACACTAAGAATCAACCGTGCGAGTGACAATCACCCGTATGATTACTCGTACGTGTCACAAACAACCGTTTGATCACCCGTGTGATCAGACTGTAGTCACTTAACCTCAAAAGGTTATGCTAATCTGTGCGTGTGAGTTCATGAGTGACGATCAACCGTGTGGTCAACCGTACGTGTGATCAAAAAGTTTGACCCACTCGTGTGAACTTCTGTTCAGCTCAAATCACCCAAAAACCTTAAAAATTGATGTTAAACCTCAATTTCTTCGTCCAAAAGCCGGATTAACACTAAACAAACATAAACACACTCTCTAATTAGAATTACACACGTAAAAATGATTCCTTTTTAATTAAAATCACTTTTATCTCAAAAACCCAAATAATAAACCCTATTAATCACCAAAAATCACTTGATGATGTTGAAATCACAACCAATGCTCTGATACCAATGATGAAACATGACTAGGAACTTCGAGATCAACAGGTTTAATTCACACAAAGGCAGAATTAGTGAATCAAACCAATCAAAGTGAATATGGGTAGCTTTTTGGGATTAAATTAGTCAAACCACAACAAGGATTGTGATTAGATTAATGCCTAGAGCTATTATTCACTACCAGGAGTGATTTGGGTTGAGAGAGAATCGGATCAGGTGAACCAGATCTGAGTGATTGTGTGTGAGAGAGGCTTAACCTAAAATGAAGAACATAAGATTTTATATACCCCTGCTGTTGACTCACCTGTACGAGTCATCCATCACTCGTACGAGTTGGCTTCATCAGCCGTACGAGTGATCACTCACTCGTGTCTTCTCATTCATGTTATAATTATGACTTAGCTCAGCATCAACCGTGCGTATGAACCTGTCAACCGTACGAGTAATGCTTCACTCGTACGTCTGACTAAGTATAACATAGTCAAACATCCGTATCGTGTTCCTGCAGTACCTGTAACCACATACAAACACAGATAGGATAATAACGAGTGATCATGGTATCTCATAAACTGAAGTACCTGCAATGGACGTAGGTTAGATGTCTAGGGACTTACATAAAATGCATCAACAAATACAATATTAAAGAGTCATTGGTCTGGCTGTATCGAGGAACCCCTCTAAGTATGAGGTCATGAGTTCAAGTTCTGGTAAGGACATTTTTGTATATATTTGTGTTAAAATTGTGTTAGCTGTGTGCATTTGCCCTTAAAAAATGAAATACAAAACAACTAAATTTTCAGATTTTGACAATACAAATTCAATTTTCAGATTTTGAATCTTCACTATAATTTCTCGTACTTTATTTAGGTTTATGAATTCTCAATTCATCAATTGTGACATGTTATGTACAAATAGTAACGGGTAATGTTACATACTATGTCTATAGTATTATGGTAAAATAGTGATTATTTAAATACTTCGCATTACATTGTAAGGGTGAAAATAGATTTACAGTATGATGTTTTCAGTTCAGCAAGTTCGTTGTGGTTCTATAAATATTATTAGTATAATGATACATTATATTAACTATTGGTCAAACCAAAATTGTCTGGATCGAGTGCAGGTGAATAAAAAGAAAAATCTAACCTTTGGAAGGGGTTCCTCCGGTTAAATGGTGTAGCGACCCGACCAAATCATGTTTGACGGCGCCGACTACTTCGGTCCCGTTGCGTGGTCATAAGTCTTTATTATGACGTTTGACCAAAATATGTCGCATTCATTTCATAAGTAAAGGGATGTTTCAAGTTTACAAATGTAGTTCAAAAGATTAGTTACAATACAAAGTTTAACGTACGAATGAAACCTATGCGACACAATTTAAAGTAGTCAAAAGACGTTCCAACTATACATGCATACTCGACATCCAAGCAAGTATCAAAAAGAGTGCGGAAGCATGTATCAAGTAGCTTTCAAGGACCTGAGAAAACATATAGAAAACTGTCAACGAAAACGTTGGTGAAATCATAGGTGTTTTAGTAAACGTTGCATTTGAACCACAAGATTTAATATAATATGATATCAAAATCATTTGCATTCCAAAGTTGTTATTTGTTTCGCGGGCACCCAATTATCAAACTTAACTGTTTTGCACCCTTTGCGTAGTGTTAGAACATACACTAGACCTAAAAATATATTTCATCCGCTAACGGTAGCGAACCGTCCGAATGAGGCTCGTCAAGCCCATGTGATCACATAATATAAGTTCACGTTTACACCCTGCAAGTGTAACTAATGATAATTGAATTGAGGATTTTCATTCAAACCCGTACGTGGAATGTTCGTTTTCGTACTTGTGTTCAATGTATAAAAGTATGATACGTATATGTTTCTCATCCCATAGTTTAAAGCATAAAAGTTGTTTGAAAGATGGGACTATGATCTCACCTTGAGTGCACGTATGAAAAGTACTTCACAAAGTAACGTGTGCGAAGGATAGTGCTAGTCTTGACCTAAACAAATAGGTCGTATCAATAACGGTATACACGATAGGTCAAAGATGTTCAATTAGTCCTATGGCTCGTTACGACTCGATTATGTAGCATGTGAAATCAAATTGTCAAGTTTCATGCAAGATACAAGTATAGAAACAAGTTAGGAAGGTTGCATAATCATTTGGTTAAGTTTGACAAAAAGTCAAATTTTGGTCGGTCAAAGTCAACGAAAAAGTCAACACGTTCGGGTCGGGTCCCGAACTATTTTTCTGAGGTTTTTAATCATATATGAGCATGTTAGAACAAGTTACATGTGAATCGGAGGTGCGTAGCATACCAAACATTATTCGAAAATCGACAAAGTTGGACAGCCCACTTTGGCGCGCCGCGCGGGTATATGGCGCGCCGCGCCATTACCTGTGCAGAGAATTCCGGCAGTTTTTAAGTTTTATGCACGAACCTAACTTCAACCAATCACCATTTATGACCCGCAAACAACCAAAGCATGTATCTTATATCATCGGAAAGGTATTTTGACAAGGAAAACAACTAAACACATTTCATCCATCACATTTACTTTTACAACAACCAAAATCACATTCAAAGCTCCTCATTAAATGCACTCAAGTTCATAAATGAAATTCGATGATTCGACAACCAATTTACATGAATGATATGCCGTTTCGAAGGTGATCAAGCATACAATACAACCTAACACTTACAAATAACATTTCATGTCATTCAAAGCATCAAAACTTCATTTCAAGTTCATCAAACCCTAACCCAAATCCACCAAAACCAATAATCAAGTTTATAAAGTTTTCTAAAACAACCTACACATCAATTTGAAGCTAGTGCTACTAGTAACACATTTAATACTTGCACTTTACCATAACAACAACATTTAAGCAACCAAATTACCAAATCAAACACACCAAAGTTCATATTCAAGCTAGTTACTTCAAATAACGAAATCGAGCATATAAATCATATAATCATGTTAGACTTGAGCCATAGACACTAATTAACAACTTTATAAGTTAAAAACATCAAGAACACAAAATCTAGTGATTTTAGAAAGTTACCCAAACTTGATGAAATCGGTATGGAATCGAAGAGGAAGATGAGAGGATTCTGAATATGCAATTTGTTTAGATGGATGCTTGCTCGATTTGATTTAGATGATGATTCTTGAAATTGGAGAATTGAGAGAAAATATGGAAGTAGAAGAAGAAAAGGGAAATGAAAAAGAAAAGATGGGGGTGGGGGTTGACTAGTCAAAGGCTAGTCACCTCTTTGGCATTTTAGCGAAACTAGTCCCTCAAGTTCGTTCGCGGGTGCGTGAAATACCTAGACAAGATATTTTTAAAACACGTATTAACCGGAGATGTTATAAACATATAACGGGATTTAAATAGTTAAACGGAAAAGTAAACGGAAAAAGGCGGGATGTTACAAACGGGATATGAGGGTTGTGGTGTTGTTTGTCTTTTCCCGAGCCTCCATGGTAGAGATGAAATGAATATTAGAATGTGGGCGAATGGATCGCCTTCAAATGAGGGTTAAAGCAGCTATTTATAGATGGATAATCGACGGTTATGTATAATAACCGCTATGATAGTGCCCACTCTCCATAACTGCCATTAGAACCTTCTAATCATGCCTACAACCTACTCCACGTCCTCTACGTTCTTGATATGTAGGATTTTGGTCCAGCTTAGCAGTACCAAGTCAACCCCGTAAGGACATCATGATACCAGTCACATGGCGTTGACTTGAATATACCAAAGCTACTAGTCAAGGGTTTTTAGTAGACTGGATGTCATGCGTTTCCCGTGACGCAACGTGGCATGACGTACGTCATTAAGTCCCCCCAGTTTGGTTGGGTACAAAATGTAGTTGTACGTAACCAAACTAACAATATCATTCTGCGAAAATAGAAATCTGACACAACAGATAATACGCCTCGTGAAATGATGGTATTTGCCTGTTCTTAAAATGATGTTAGGTTGTTGCATTTTATAATATAAAAAGAGCATCATGAGTGATTCTGACACAGAAAACATACCATCAGCCGCCAAACATGTTGTTCCCTAGGTAAACGACATCCTTGTTACAGCTGAAAGAACTAAAGAGGTGCAAATCTAACGGTCATGAAACCATGGTCAAAAATCACGTGGACGTTCGGGATGAAAGCCCACTAGTGAGGCCCATCCAAAACATTTTCTATAAATAGAGGGTTTACCCTCTCATTTTTACTTACCCCCTGCGTTTGCAAATTATCATTCAAGTTCTTTGCTGTTAAATTCTTCGCGTGCTTTTCAGTTTCTCGTCGCGTACCATTGCTTTATTTGTTTCCAAGGTTAGTACATCATGTCTAAAGTGGATGTTGCAACGGAACGAAGTAACGTCACAACGGATTTACTTGAGGACTTTATCGGTGAATATTCGCCACTCGCCGGGTGGCGTACGATGGTAGCGACGGATGAGCAACGTGCCCATACCCCTCCCACTAATTATTTCACGCTATATATGAAGGTGATATCGGTTGGAAACCTACGCTTGCCGCTAATGACTTTTGTTGCGTTTGTATTGGAGCACTATCAGATTAGTGTTTCACAACCTCATCCTTACGCATGGCCACGCGTGATCATATTTGAGATGTTCTTTAGGGGACAGGGCTGGCCGACGCTTTTGAACGTTTTCTGAGCAACATTCAAGCTGTCAGCGTCCGGGAAGGTCTGGTACACGTTTAAAAAGAAGTGCAATTTCACTTCAAAGAAATCCCCATCCCCTCACGACTGGAGGGATATGTTTATATTTGTTCATCGGGACGCGTTAGGCGTAGGGCATGCCCATCTGGTTCCATGGCGTTTCAGCCGTCCCTCTGATTTGTCAAAGACGCCGGAATTAAATCCGGTGGAACGTGATCTGTTTAACTTTTGTAAGGACGCCAAGCTCGATATGCGTCCTTATGGTGAGGTGATGCTTAAACTTGGTAACGTTCAATGTTACTGGCCTTGGGCAAACAGAGTGTCGATGATTATCCATAACGGAACGGGTATGCTCTTCGTGCCGTAGCGTCCTTTGTAAGTTTTCTCCCCATTTAAATTATTTAATATTTATTAACTATTTGCCGAGATGGATTTTGGACAAGCAATCCGCCACCCCAACCTCGAAGAACTTAAATTCAAGAAAGTCAACAAGTCCATGTTGCCGGAGGGTGATCCTCGTAAAGAAGGGAGCCGGCTCTCGAGTCATCAATTAACACCACTACCGAAACGGGTGATGTTACGCAAACGAAGACACAGACATCAACGCCTGTCACCAACGCGGAGCCGATCTCGGTTGCCATTCCGGAACCCTCTGTCGGGCAGAAACGTTATACACCTACCAAGTTTTTGGTGACTCCCGGCGGGAGCAAGAAGATGAAAACCGCCAGGGAGATTGCCGAGAGCAACTTGGCTAGTTTTGAGCACGAGCCAAGCTAGTGTGGGTATTATTATAATCCCGATAATAATGCTAAAACGTCACCAGGATCACATTGGCAGAAACTAATAAAAGTTATTGTTTCAGGGCATCATACTGTCCCACTAGTCATCAACATTGAAGACATCTCACACGTCAAAGACAAAACTGTGACGCTATCCAGTTCCAGTACTGGTTCTGAACAGCATCAAAGCAGCCACCACAGCTTCACAAAAGTTTTTTCACGTCATGGATTTTACTAACGAAAGTTCCTGATCTGACATATCCCCATTATGAAATCGGAGATCTGCTGCGAGTCCAGCAACTCGGGTATTTTCTGGCATTCAGACGTAAACCTGGTAGTGAAGTTTGACAACGATTCACGTGGTCTCTGTTTCATTCCATGTGCATCCAAATTCGTTAACTTCGTCCTCCTAAAGTTCTGGAAGCGTTGGATGAATTTCATTATCAAATTAGCAAAACTGGAGACGCTTAGTGGTGGCAACTTGGTGAACCATTCCCGAGCACTGGACCGGAGTTGTCCCGGGAACATGTGGCATGCCGTAGCGTTAACCCAGTGTTGGGTTTTAATCGCATGTTCAAACTGTTGAATGAAGTCTTCCGGATCATCGCTCCCATCATACATGCCTAACGTGAGGGGCGTCATAAGGACAGCGGGTAATGGATGCGTTACGATTTCCCTGACAAACTTCTTCGATGTTGCTGAAGGCTCAAGCGGTTTCTTCACCTTGTCCCCGCCCATGATGGCATACCAATTATTCAACATTCAATCCACCACCCCAGGCTGCTTAATTTGTGTAATCATGGATGGCGGAGTGCCTAAGATGAGAGTTTGGATTAACTCCTGACGCGCCTCATCTTTGGTCTTGGCGGGCTGTTTCCCAAACTCAGGCGTTGTTCGCCTAGAGTCATGGTGGGATGCCTTTGACGCTTCCGTCTGCTTGCCGCTCCCTCCAGCCGTGAGCATGGGCAGGAGGAATCCTCCTTTTGCCAAGAAACGGATGGCTTCTTCTCTGTTGATTGTTTTCAGACTGGAACTAACAATTTCAGGACTGGTTGGGGCCGAAACGTTGGGGAGTGTTGGTGTTATCTTCAAAGTCGAACCTAATTCGACGAATGTTTTCAGTTGGGGTCACATAATCGTCTTCGACGTTAGGTCGCAAAGGATCATATGGCTCCTCAGCGCTTGAAAATGGTAGTTCAAAACCTCCTGACATTTCGTGAAGAGTGATGTACTCGGAGTCCCACGGATGGCGCCAAATTGTCAAACCAACATTGTCTGATTCGAGTACAGGTGAATAAAAAGGAAAATCTAACCTTTAGAAGGGGTTCCTCAGGTTAAATGGGATATGAATGTTGTGGTGTTGTTTGTCTTTTGCCGAGCCTCCAAGGTGTGACGACCCGGGAATTTCTGACTAAATTTAAACTTAATCTTTATATGATTTCGACACGATAAGCAAAGTCTGTAATGTGAGTATCAGAATTTTTGAACTGTTTACATGGATAACATTTACCCTTCGACTATGTCCGATGATTCACGAACGATTGTGTGTAAATAAATATGTATGTATATATATATATATATATATATATATATATATTAAATATTCAAATGTGTTATTATATAAAATAAGTATTACATAATTAATAATATGCAAGGTTAGTATATTAAATGTAATTACAAGTTAAGAATTAGTTGTATTAGTAATGTTATTGTTATTTTCAATACTAATATTAATATTAGTATTATTAGTATTATTATTATTATCATTAATGTTATTATTAATATTAATATTATTATTATAAACATTATGATTAACAAATATCATCATTCTTGTTATTTATAATACTATTATTATTTGAATTAATAATATTAAAAGAATTATTATTATTAATATATATTTATATTTATTAAATATTAATATTAATATTAATGATATATAAAAAAGGATAGTACACAGACAGTTTCCAAAATCAGTTGCAGATCACTCTCAACTTTTATCAATTTTTGTTCTTGTCTACAATTTGTTATCTGTCAATTTCAAGGTACATTACAGAATAAAATTTATTCCTTATATAGATATATGCATTTGAGAAAGATAGAAAACCAAAAATAAGCTCGACACTCTGTACATTCATCTGTTTCACCATATTTTGATTTCGAATGAATTTCCAAAATGTAATAATGCAGTCTTGTTAGGAATCGTCTATCTAAACTATCTGTAAGTTTTCAATCTTCAATTCTTTCTATTAATTTCTAATTTGAGAGTCAAAGTTTTGGTTTTCAAAGTCAACTAAGTGTTCTTGAATCAAATTCGAGTTTGTTTTGATATCTCCAGTTAATTTGATGATCCATAAAGATTATAGGAATGATTTGCAACACAATTCATGTTGTAATCATAACCTATAACACTCTTAATATAAAAATCAATTTTTGAGTTCTTGAGTTCTTCACAGTAATATACACTAACGTAAATTCGAAACAAATTTCAAAAACTAAAAATGTAGAGTTGATAGGAATCATTTACTTAAACTTCCTGCAAAATCTCAAGTTCCAATTCTTAATAACGAATTCGAATTTGCGAGTCAAAGTTAAATTGTCAAAAGTCAACTGTTTTGTTCTTGGAGAAATTAGAGCTTGTTTTGATGTTTTAAGTTAAATTGATGATTTTGATAGATTTTAGGAATGATTTGAAACATGTTTCATGTTGTAAAGATTGTCCAAAACGAACTCAAAATTGAAAACAAAATTTTTTTTTTTTCTAGCTACCAGCAAGCAGTAGAATTTTTTGTGTTTTTTTTTCTCATTTTTTTTATATCATGAACACATTTTTTTTTGTTTCATGTTGTTTACAAGTCATAAATGAAAACCCGTTCGATTGTTGTTGAGTTTTTGCCCCCGTTTGATTTTAAACTTGGTGAAGAAGATGATGAACTAAGATGAAAGAAATACTAGATATATATGTTTGGGTTGCCTTATAACTCAGAAAAACATGGATGGTAGAATGGTTAAGGGTGTTTGCGGGTGGGCGAGAGGTCTCGAGTTCGAGCCTTGTTTGGGGCAGTTTTTTTTAGAAAAGCTCTTTGAAGGTAGTTCTCATTTCTAAAATTATTATTATTATTATTATTATTGTTATTATTAGTAGTAATATAATTATTATTACTATTATTATTACTAAAATAAGAATTTATGATCATTTAATAGTATTGTTATTATGATTGTTATTATTAGTATTATAAATATTATTATCGCCATATAAGTATGATAATCATTATTATCATTATTATTACTAGTATCATACTATTAGTATTATTATTATTACCCTTAGTCAGGTATTTCTACGATTATTAATTTTGCAAAACAAAAGATATATATGTAAATATATTATAACATAAAATATACTAATATTACATAAAAATTATGTTTCAACTAATATTATTGATATAACATTAATTAAATATCAAATAAGTATCATAATATATTATAAGAATAATTAATACATAACAAATATATATAAACTTAATTGATTTATACTATAATGTGTTAATGTTGGGATTTAACAAGTTCATAAACACTAAAATCATATTAAGATTCATATTAAAGCGGAAGCATGTAACCCGATTTGAAACTTGTTTACTTTAACCAATTAAAATTAAATCCCAATAATAGATCATGTCATGAAATATACTTACAAACTAAAAGTGGGTTTAGAGTTTTACCTCCTCAAGCTAGTTGAGGGTTACTACAAGATGATGAAGAAGATGATGATGAACAAGCTTCTTACTTGAAGCCTCAAGCTTGAAATACCCACAAGCAATAACCCCAACACCTTTGTAATTAGTTAGGATTTAAATGACACTAGAAATGAGCTTGTAAAAACCAAATTAAGACTTCCCTTTTGGCAATAAAAGGCCACGGCTTTTGCTCAGCTCCAACAGAATTTTTGTGCAGTTTTTTAGCTCTTTTGATATGTTTGAATGCATGTGTGTGTAGAATACTAAGTCCCCTTGGTCTTAGTTAAGCATGGGTAGCAAGTATTAAACAAATGCATGCTTATTCTAACTCCCATGCCACTCACATTGCCATAATATAATATACTTTTATAAAAAAAACTGATTTTATAAAATCAGTTTTTATAAAACTTGATTTCATAAAATACATTTTATAAACTTGTATATATATTATTTGTTATGTATATTTTATAAAACCAATTTTATAAAATGTATCATAACTTAATCAATTATTTAACCTATAAATAATTAAATCCTTGTTATATAAGTTGTTCCATAACTTATATATAAACATATCAAGTAATATTATTTAAGAAACCTTTTCCTTAAAATTCAAGTGTCGCGTATTTAATCAATGATCCAATCGTTAAGATCAAATACGAATAAGGTGTCGGTAAGCTTGTTATTGGGTATGACCCGACTTGGATCAAAACATATTAGCCACATTAATTTAATATGTCTCTCGGGCATACGAAAAACCTTCAATCTCCCACTTGCACGAGAAACATAAGAAATTAATGCAAGTCACGGATACCACCTAACGACCGTCCATCACCCCCAATATGTTATGACTTTGTGCCATTCAATAACATCATCCCTTTCGAGTTCCCATCTCGAATATGAATAGGTGAATCTTTTCATTATATCCTTTCATCTTAGATGTCATGTTAAATCCAAGAGACACAGAGTGATCACTCTCTTCTAGATTTAACTTTATCAGGCCTTAGACATCTGACTCTCAACGAATAAGAGGGACAAATTCCATCTTGACTACACACGTCCTAAATATATACCTTGTATTATACCTGAGCTCTTCCTTATGAACTACCATATTTCAGAATAGCGAAGGAACGAATCAAGGCACAATACTTGGTAAATATCCGGACCCAATATGTATCTCAGGTCAGAGGATACAATGATATTCGCCTTTACTCAAGACTACATGTGATCAACCACAAAGGCTCCATTTAGTAAATCTTGAGAGCGGGTCTTCCAATATTTGTATCCAACAAATATCTATGAACCTTGGTTGCAACCTTGCCCCACATTCATCCCGTGAATGTATACCAATCCAAGTTCATAATAGTCTAAACCTCACATTTGCTCCCACAAATGTGATCGACTACGGAATCTAGAATAATTACTTATTCATGGATAAAATATGCAAAATAGGAACATAACTCAAAATAAATTAATACCATAATTATATTAATGAGTTTGAACAATTTCGTTCCGTTACAATACTTAAAACAGATCATGACCAATCACTACAATATCGAAGCCCTAATGCACAAACATGTCCGGCATGTTTTGATCCATGTAAGAGCTTCGTGAGAGGATCCGCTATATTAAGATCTGTGTGAACTTTGTGAATACATATCTTTCCCTTTTCAACTTCATCCCTTATGTAGTTGAATCTCCGCTCAATGTGACGGGTCTTTTGATGAGCACGAGGTTCTTTGATTTGAGCAATCGCACCCTCGTTGTCACAAAAGATCTCAAGAGGGTCCTGAATGGAAGGGACTACTCCTAAGTCGTCGATGAATTTCTTCATCCATGCAGCTTCCTGAGCTGCCAATGAGGCGGCAATGTACTCAGACTCTGTAGTGGATAATGCAACAACATCCTGTTTTGAACTCTTCCAAGAGACCGCACCACCATTTAATGTGAAGACATAACCGAATTGTGATCGAGAATCATCACGATCAGTTTGGAAACTCGCGTCCACGTAACCTTTCACAGCGAGCTCCTCCTCACCAGACCCATATATTAGAAACATATCCTTAGTCCTCCTAAGGTATTTCAATATACTTTTAACAGCAATCCAATGACTGTTTCCTGGGTTATTCTGGTATCTACTTGTCAGGCTAAGAGCGCATGACACATCCGGTCTAGTGCATATCATTGCATACATGATTGACCCAATAGCAGACGCATATGGGACTTTCTTCATTCTTTCCTGTTCATCTTTTGTGGTGGGACACTGAGATGAACTAAGGAGCGTTCCTCTTTGAATAGGTACCAAACCTTTCTTAGAGTTCTCCATCTTGAACCTTTTCAAGATCTTTTCAATGTATGCACTTTGATTCAAACCTATCAATTTCTTGGATCTATCCCTATAGATCCTAATCCCCAAAATGTATTGTGCTTCTTCAAGATCCTTAATGGAGAAGCAGCTTTTCAGCCAAGTCTTAACACCTTGCATTGTCGGAATATCGTTTCCAAATAACAATATATCATCCACATATAATACTAGGAACATGATAGTGCTCCCACTAGCTTTCTTGTATACACAAGCTTCATCACCATTTTTAATGAAGCCAAATTTCTTGGCTTCCTCATTAAAACGATGATTCCACATTCTAGATGCTTGTTTCAATCCGTAGATTGATTTCTTTAACTTACATACTTTGTTAGGATGTTTCGGATCGACAAAACCTTCAGGCTGAACCATATAGACATCTTCCTCAAGATATCCATTTAGGAAAGCGGTTTTGACATCCATTTGCCAAATTTCATAATCATAATGAGCAGCAATGGCAAATAATATCCTAATAGACTTTAGCATTGCCACAGGCGAAAAAGTTTCATCATAGTCAACCCCTTGAGTTTGAGTGAAACCTTTTGCTACAAGTCTGGCTTTATATGTATTTAAGTTTCCATGCATGTCGGTTTTCATCTTGAAAATCCATTTACAATCAACTAACTTGGAGCTAGCAGGTTGTACAACTAGTTCCCAAACTTGGTTGTCATACATGGATTGCATCTCAGCGTTCATGGCTTCCTGCCATTTATCTTTATCAATCCTTGATAAAGCATCTTGGTAGTTTGTTGGTTCATCCAAATCAACCACATAGCAATCATCCATGAGAAACCCATATCTCTCAGGAGGATTACTAATCCTACCAGATTTGCGAACGTCTTGTATACTTTGATCATCCATTTGATCATTCTCAACATTTTCATGTTGAGTGCTAGTGTTAACCAATTGTGTATCATCTACTTGATCTTGGACCTCTTCAAGATCTATCTTCCTTTCACTATTACCTTCCATTAGGAACTTAGTTTCAAGGAATTCCGCCTTTCGAGCAACAAATACATTTTGCTCGGTTGGATCATAGAAATAGTATCCCATATCATCCTTGGGATATCCTATGAAGATACACTTTGTGGATCGAGCATTCAACTTATTAGGGACGTAACGCTTAGGATAAGCTTCACATCCCCAAACCTTTAAGTATGATAGAGATGGAGGTTTTCCAAACCACATCTCATGAGGTGTTCGTTCCACTTTCTTGGTTGGGGCCATATTTAAAATACGAGCCGCAGAGCATAGACAATAACCCCAAAATGATAGAGGTAACGAGCTTCTAGCCATCATAGATCGAACCATATCCATTAGGGTTCGGTTCCTCCTTTCGGACACACCATTAAGTTGTGGTGTCCCGGGTGGAGTAAGTTGCGAGATAATCCCACAACTTCTAAGATGATCTTGGAAAGCATCGCTTAGGTATTCACCTCCTCTATCGGTACGAAGTACCTTGATTGTCTTATTGAGTTGATTTTGTACTTCGCTTTGATATTCTTTGAATGCTTCAAAAGTTTCGTCCTTATGTCTTAACAAGTAGACATATCCAAAACGACTGAAGTCATCAATGAAAGTAATGAAGTATCTTTCACCATTCCTAGCTATGGGCTTAAAGGGTCCACATACATCCGAATGTATTAATCCCAATAAGTCCTTAGCCCTTTCATAGGTCCCTTTGAAAGGTGCTTTAGTCATCTTGCCTTGTAAACAAGATTCACATACATCAAACGAGTCCATCTCATTTGATTTCAAAAGTCCATTCTTTTGAAGTGTATGCATTCGGTTCTTGTTTATGTGACCAAGGCGACAATGCCATAAATAGGAATCACTCAAATCCCTTTTGAGTTTCTTGGTGCTAGTATGGTATATAGAGCTCGATGATGCGTCATCATGAACCAATTCATAAATTCCATTTGAAGGCGAAGCCTTGAAATAGAATACATTATCTTTAGAAACATGAATATCATCATCAATAAAATTAACAATGTAACCACATTGTTTTAAGCGAGAAATAGAAATAATGTTTCTACACAAATCCGGAGCATACAAAACATTTTCTAAAATAAGTTCCAATCTGCTTGGAAGCTTCAAAACAAAATCTCCTTGAGCTTTAACATGCACCTTTGCACCATTGCCCATATAGAGACTTGATGTTCCCGCCTTATGATCACTTCTTTTGAACCCCTGCAAAGAATTGCAAATATGAGTTCCACATCCCGTGTCTAATACCCATGTATTAGAAGAAGTAATATTAAACTCAATATATACCATATATATATTACCTGAGGTTTACCCCGCATCCCTCTTGTCCTTCAACTCCTTAAGATAGACCGGACAGTTTCGTTTCCAATGACCCATCTCACCGCAACCGAAACATGGGTCTTCTTTGGGGTTTGCCTTCTTGGCTACCTTTTGCTTCTTAGCCTTGTTGATGGTTGGAGTAACCATCTTCCCCTTCCCTTTGCCTTGATAGGCGGGTCATTTTCTCTTGGCCACCTTTGGCTTAGAGGTATTACCTTTGGACCCACCTTGATCGATTGCTAACACGGGTAAAGCCCTTTTACCCATGCTAGTTTCCGCCGTTCTAAGCATACCGTGCAGCTCACCTATGCTCTTATCCATCCCATTCATATTGTAATTAACTACAAATTGATCAAACCTTTTTGATAGGGAGTTAAGGATAAGATCAGTGGCTAACTCATTTGATATGTTTAGGTTAAGGCGGTTAGCACGATCGATAAGGCTCTTCATCTTGAGCACATAAGATGAAACCGATTGGGTATCGTCCATACGACAAGCATGTAGCGCCCGAACGGTCTCGAAACGCTCGACACGCGCTTGTTGAAGGAACATCTCCTTCAATTGCGTTATCATGTCGTATGCACTATGATGCTCGAAATCCTTTTGAAGTTCGGGAATCATAGTCCCAAGCATTAGGCATGAGACTTGAAGGGAGTCGTGGCAATACTTATCGTAAGAGGCCATTGCCTCCACATCATTCTCATCCGGTTGATCGGGAATGGGGTCCTCAAGTACATACGCTTTATCCTCTTGTTTGAGGACAATCCGAAGATTGCGGAACCAATCCATAAAGTTTGTATGGTTGAGTTTGTCTTTCTCTAAGAGAGACCTTAATGATAGGTTGTTCATGTTAAGTGGTGCGTTTTGCATGTTGTTGTTGTTATTAGCGGCCATCTACAAAATTCAACAAAGTCCTTTTAAGTATCGATTTTAAATTCAATAAACAATACCCTTTTAATTTGTTTTATTAAATATTAGAATCCAACGGTAAATCAAATTTCGGTTAGGTGACCTTTATCCCGTCATTTGATTTAGCTAGGTAGTCATAATGACAATTGCAATCCTTTTGCAACTTCTAAGTTATGGGATCATGCAATCCTTTTGCATGGCAAATTAATCCCATCAACGCCTATTTGTTCCTCATGCTTCGGTGACCCTAAGTTCATGATTCCCAAATCAAGTCGTCTTACTTGTGTAGACATGTAAATTTAACAAACAAGTGGTTAGGTGACCTTTATCCCACTAGTGTGCGAAATTTACCTTATTCATATTAGTCCGCTCATGACGGTTAGGTGACCTTTATCCCGTCAAGAGTTTCTTAATATGTCTTAAGTGTTTTCACAAAAGGATGGCGTTTAACTTGTTACCTTGTTTTAGTTAAAGGGATTTAAGTTTTCTACATTCTAGTTTTAGAAAACAAAATGCTATACACCAACATGCATTTGGTGTGTAGTAAATTTTGAAAAACCCATTTTCATGTCCTTTTAGTAAAACCAATTACTAGTCATGAACCAATTTAATACTTTTTAAATAAACCATTTTATTTAGGTCTAATAACCAATTATTAGTGTCGTTATGTTATGTTTTATTATAACCATTTATAATGTATTAAGCAAGTTGTTAACATGTGATAATCTTGTAGCAACCAATCATACAAACATACACAAACATGCATAACAAAATATGTTCACAATCGGGAGCCATTTTGGTGGGCATTTGTTTAGCCAAAAAACAAATGTCACCGGTAAGGGTTAACAAAAGAAAGCAAGAGATTTTTAAACAAAATCTCCCACTTAATCTTGTAATCTTCAAAGCTCCATCTTGTAATCTTCATCTTGAATCTTCATTTTCTTTTTACAAAATTATATCCTAATACAATTTTTCTAGAAAATGAAATAACAACCTATTCTATTTTTACAAACAAATAGAATAAATTACATGAAAAATTACAAGATTACTTACAACTTATTACACACCAAAATTACAAAATTATTACAAATTAATACAAACCAAATGAATGAATATTACAACCATGAATAATAACCAAATCATTCAAACATTCAACCACACGGTCTAGGCTCGATTGTGAACAATAACATAACATCAAATCTTGGCCAAACTTGAAGTCCCAAACCCACTTTTAGGGTCCAAAAATTCGGCCAAACCAACAAACCCACCAAAACTCATGATTTTTACATTCTACTTTCATGCATGTTGGTAGATTGTAAAATAAATGAGTTTACTAGCCAAAAACAAGAAGCATATTAACAAGACTTTGGCTCTGATACCATTGTTGGGATTTAACAAGTTCATAAACACTAAAATCATATTAAGATTCATATTAAAGCGGAAGCATGTAACCCGATTTGAAACTTGTTTACTTTAACCAATTAAAATTAAATCCCAATAATAGATCATGTCATGAAATATACTTACAAACTAAAAGTGGGTTTAGAGTTTTACCTCCTCAAGCTAGTTGAGGGTTACTACAAGATGATGAAGAAGATGATGATGAACAAGCTTCTTACTTGAAGCCTCAAGCTTGAAATACCCACAAGCAATAACCCCAACACCTTTGTAATTAGTTAGGATTTAAATGACACTAGAAATGAGCTTGTAAAAACCAAATTAAGACTTCCCTTTTGGCAATAAAAGGCCACGGCTTTTGCTCAGCTCCAACAGAATTTTTGTGCAGTTTTTTAGCTCTTTTGATATGTTTGAATGCATGTGTGTGTAGAATACTAAGTCCCCTTGGTCTTAGTTAAGCATGGGTAGCAAGTATTAAACAAATGCATGCTTATTCTAACTCCCATGCCACTCACATTGCCATAATATAATATACTTTTATAAAAAAAACTGATTTTATAAAATCAGTTTTTATAAAACTTGATTTCATAATACATTTTATAAACTTGTATATATATTATTTGTTATGTATATTTTATAAAACCAATTTTATAAAATGTATCATAACTTAATCAATTATTTAACCTATAAATAATTAAATCCTTGTTATATAAGTTGTTCCATAACTTATATATAGACATATCAAGTAATATTATTTAAGAAACATTTTCCTTAAAATTCAAGTGTCGCGTATTTAATCAATGATCCAATCGTTAAGATCAAATACGAATAAGGTGTCGGTAAGCTTGTTATTGGGTATGACCCGACTTGGATCAAAACATATTAGCCACATTAATTTAGTATGTCTCTCGGGCATACAAAAAACCTTCAGTTAATACTTGATATAGGTTCGTGAATCCGAGGCCAACCCTACATTGTTCAATGTCGTCATATGTATTTTTACTACAAAATACATTATAGTGAGTTTCATCACTCCCTTTTTAAATGCTTTTGCAATATATATTTTTGGGACTGAGAATGCATGCGCTTTTATAAATGTTTTACGAAATAGACACAAGTAATCGAAACTACATTATATGGTTGAATGATCGAAATCGAATATGCCCCTTTTTATTAAGTCTGGTAATCTAAGAATTAGGGAACAGACACCCTAATTGACGCGAACTCTAAAGATAGATCTATCGAGCCCAACAAGCCCCATCCAAAGTACCGGATGCTTTAGTACTTCGAAATTTATATCATGTCCGAAGGAGGATCCCGGAATGATGGGGATATTCTTATATACATATTTTGAATGTCGGTTACCAGGTGTTCAATCCATATGAATGATATTTTTGTCTCTATGCATGGGACGTATGATTATGAGAAATGGAAGTATGAAATCTTGTGGTCTATAAAAATTATGAAAGGATTATTTATGTTAAACTAATGAACTCACCAACCTTTTGGTTGACACTTTAAAGCATGTTTATTCTCAGGTATGAAAGAAATCTTCCGCTGTGCACTTGCTCATTTTAGAGACATTACTTGGAGTCATTCAGGACATATTTCAAAAGACGTTGCATTCGAGTCGTTGAGTTCATCAAGATTATTATTAAGTCAATTATAGTTAGATATATTATAAAGTGGTATGCATGCCGTCAACTTTCGATGTAATGAAAGATTGTCTTTTCAAAAACGAATGCAATGTTTGTAAAATGTATCATATAGAGGTCTAGTACCTCGCAATGTAACCAAATGTAATGTATTCGTCCTTGTGGATTAGGACGGGTCGTTAGAGTTGGTATCAGAGCGGTGGTCTTAGCGAACCGGGTCTTGCATTAGTGAGTCTAACTGATAGTCGTTAGGATGCATTAGTGAGTCTGGACTTCGACCGTGTCTGCATGTCAAAAGTTTTGCTTATCATTTTTTGTCGAAAATCATCTATTTATCATCCTTAGAAAATTACCTGCTTATCATTCTTAGTCTAGACACATCTTACTGCAATGATTGCATGAATAGTGTATAGACAAAATTCGTATCTTAGCGTATCTGCTAATTCATATCTTAGCATATCTTGTATTGTAGAGTTTGTCTGACAACTTCCGTAGATTCCTCCGTAACATATGGGATTTTAGTATTGTATACGCATATGTGAATTATGTATTGCAGGGTACTAATCTACATCCTATAATCTGTTTCTTATCGAAAATACTTCATCTAATCGTACGAGATGAATCCCTCAACCAGTTCGAGTCCCTCAGACTTCGATAGCTAATCCGATAGTTATTCCGACAGCTATTCTGACACGGATGTTCACCTAAGCTCCGGAGGCAACGTCACCAGAATGAATCAACCAATCAATCATCCCCAATTCATCTGATGGGCTTGTAGTCGACTTAACCGATGGAGACGAGAGGAAGGCGATCCTTTCCACCCACCAACCGAATTTACCTCTTGGCAATGAACCTGAAGCACTTACCGGCGAACCAGTCTGAAACACCATTTTCACCCCCATTTCCCGAATATCTGACCACGATTGTATTCTATCTAAAATTCTAAACTTTATTCATCCGCTCGTACCGACCGACAATCATCCCGGAATAATAGAAGAAGTCAACAAACTTCGCGCTCGAGTAATCAATCTGGAGAATATGGTGCAAAAATTACCAGCTTCAACAACATCACCGGCACCAACAGTACCATCAATAACAACACCAGTGCCATCAACAACCCATGCCTCGACGTCTCATTCTATACCTTGAGTACAATTATCGTTCTACGTATCGTTCTACATCATTTATCTTCATTTGACATGGCGATTATGTAATCTCTAATGTTTTAGAGATTATATATTCTTGTTCCAACGGTAAATCAAATGAGTTTAATATCATATTGACTCATTAAATCCATGATTACATCTGAAGAAGATATATATGTATATATATTTTCATAAAGATTGTAATTAAAAAAAATAAAAATTCTTGTGTACAAACTGTTAATGGTGAAAATATTTTAACGGGTAGGTAATACCCGAGGAATATTTAGATTTCACATTAATAAGTTACACTGTACATTCTTCGAATCTAATTCAACAGTCGTTTACTATCCTACTTACATCCACCGATATACAAATCCGTTCACCACAGAATAACCACATTCATCCAATTTTATATTTGGATTTTGATTTATCATAATCCAACAAGTGGCATAATGAAGAAAACATTGGACAAAATAAAATTTGTTAGAAACAAACAAATTAACTATGAGAAATTTTGTTAAGAATCCACGCTAACTGTTCCTAACTAATTGTTCCCAGCTAACTGATTACACTTTATTTATCGCAATTTAATTATCGCAATTTACATTCTCGCAATTTTATTTATCGTCATTTAATTTCTGTTATTTACTTTACGCACTTTATTTATCGTCATTTAATTTCTGTTATTTACTTTACGCACTTTATTTATCGTCATTTAATTTCTGTTATTTACTTTACGCACTTTATTTATCGTCATTTAATTTCTGGTATTTATTTTACGCACTTTAAATATCGGGACACGTATACAAGGTTTTGACATATCATATCGACGCATCTATATATATTATTTGGAGTAACCATAGACACTCTATATGCAGTAATGCGGGAGTTAGCTATACAGGGTTGAGGTTGATTCTATAATAATATATATAGTTTGAGTTGTGATCGAGTCTGAGACGTATACGGGTCACGCTACGTATTAATTAATTCGAATATTATATATTAAACTATATATGAATCAGTGGATTGTTAACTGTGGACTAAAAACATTGGACAATTAAAATGAATTAAAATATCGATTATAACCTATGAAACTAAACAATTCTTCAAGTTGCCACTTGATTTCATCTTAAACCTCATTTGTATCTTGACGATTCCAATATGCGTTCAAACATTTCATATTTCTTGAAAACACCTCAATCGAGAGGATGAACCAACCGCACTTCGTCTACGGAAGAAAAGATTGATGCGTATAGTTATGCACCTGAAAACTCTCGAAAACTGAGTAAACATTTAACACGTAGCTGTGCTAATTCCTTTAACGTTGTTATTGCCGAAAATAACTTTGAAATCTCTTTCCCAATTAGCAAATTTTGTCACAGCTCCAGCAAGTTAACTTCGACTTTCATTCGGATTAGCCTTATTATAGCCTTGATATATAAATATGCCTTTCGCCATCGTTGTTGGGGAACCTTTTATATTCCACCACATTAGCAGTAAACTTACCAGCAACTTCATTACACGTTGTCTTAAGTCCCTTCGAAGAACCATTATATCTGTTCATTAAAACCTTATCATATATTCGTCTGCATCTTGTAACGAGTATTGTCATACCAATTACCGGGAATTAGCAATCAGTATTTTGAATCCCGCAACAATTCTACAATAACAGTTATAGGTATACATATAACCTTTATCTCTTAGAATTATGACCTTCCATTCTGAAATTATGAAAAGCACCCAGTCTACGAATCAATACTCGAAATGTTGAAAAAGCTGAATGAAGCAGTAAAAACTGTAAACGAACTTAACAGCCAGAAGTTTGATAATAAAGAATAGCATGTTGGAAAAGCTCAGAAAAGTTGGAACTGAAAAACGGATTGAGCTAACCATGAAGGAGGCCAAGGACAAATACAAGGACCAAACCCTATATTCAAAGAATCCAGATAATTCTGTATCCAATGAAATCTTTAGAGAAAACCTTGCTCTATACTCATATTAAATCTTGTGGAAAATCTTTCTTCATCAACCTTCGATCTTAGAAATTCTGAAAATATCATCATAAATATCTTTGATATTTCTGAGGATATTTTCAAAACTCTTCTTATCCGAAATTGGTTATCTCTTCGTGTTATCTGTGTTACATCATAAAAGAAACTATTTTAGTTTCTAAATTCTAAAACCTTCGAGTAGAAAATATAAATGATTTTGAAGTAGTGTTAGGAACTGAAGCATGAGTTAGTATAATATAATGACATTTGATCAACGTGATTATATTATAGTAAGTCATGCTGAGTTTCTAAATGGAACGTGATGATTCACAGATCATAACATCATCATGTGCCATGTTACACGACTCTTGTATTCTACTTAACCTCTAAACATATCAAGAAAATATTTTTCTTGATGATTCGGTCTTTTCCGAGGTATTCTGGTAATTTGACAAATCAAGATCGTGCCATTACAAATTCCTTCTTAAACATTAACTATGCTCATTTCGAAATCCATACCTGCAAATTCTAGACCATTATTCGCTTGACTTGAAGTCGGGAAGAGGAGACGAAAGTATGGAATCTTTAAATATGTAAGAAAATGTGAAACTCGACAACAACACGTAAATTACAAACCGTGCATATCAATACGTATTGCAACGTAAAGGCACGGGAGAATTAAAAATACTATAACCCCAAGGTAATAGTAAAAGTAAATAAAATTCTTCGGTGGTAGATGAAAAAGAAGAATAACAGATATGAAAGTTAAGAGTATATAAAGAATCAGAACCGGATGAAGCATATTGACGAATGTTTTAAAGTATGAATTGAAGGAGGAAGAACAGAAGTTGGGAGCTGTGGAAATAAGAAAACAAAGAGGGTGGATATATAGTAAAAATATCCAACAGGGCAATCAAAATAGATCATCGCATTTAATTAAAGAGATCCTAATTTCCTTAAACCTCGAAGAATCAGATCTTATAGATTTCTAAGATTTTCTTTTGAATCCCTTGAATTCTGAAATTCAACCATGACTAGTCAAAAGTTATAATGAAACTTGTCTTTCTCATTTCACTATTTTGTGATAGCTTCACTCGTACACTTCACCTAAACGAATTGTTTTATCCATATTACTCAATGACGATAAAACTATATTTATCAACTCATATTCGTCATGAAAATATTTTTATTGTTAGCCATGACCACCTCACTCAAATTTCGGGACGAAATTTCTTTAACGGGTAGGTACTGTGACGACCCGGGAATTTCTGACTAAATTTAAACTTAATCTTTATATGATTTCGACACGATAAGCAAAGTCTGTAATGTGAGTATCAGAATTTTTGAACTGTTTACATGGATAACATTTACCCTTCGACTATGTTCGATGATTCACGAACGATTGTGTGTAAATAAATATGTATATATATATATATATATATATATATATATATATATATTAAATATTCAAATGTGTTATTATATAAAATAAGTATTACATAATTAATAATATGCAATGTTAGTATATTAAATGTAATTACAAGTTAAGAATTAGTTGTATTAGTAATATTATTGTTATTTTCAATACTAATATTAATATTAGTATTATTAGTATTATTATTATCATTAATGTTATTATTAATATTAATATTATTATTATAAACATTATGATTAATAAATATCATCATTCTTGTTATTTATAATACTATTATTATTTGTATTAATAATATTAAAAGAATTATTATTATTAATATATATTTATATTTATTAATTATTAATATTAATATTAATGATATATAAAAAAGGATAGTACACAGACAGTTTCCAAAATCAGTTGCAGATCACTCTCAACTTTTATCAATTTTTGTTCTTGTCTACAATTTGTTATCTGTCAATTTGAAGGTACATTACAGAATAAAATTTATTCCTTATATAGATATATGCATTTGAGAAAGATAGAAAACCAAAAATAAGCTCGACACTCTGTACATTCATCTGTTTCACCATATTTTGATTTCGAATGAATTTCCAAAATGTAATAATGCAGTCTTGTTAGGAATCGTCTATCTAAACTATCTGTAAGTTTTCAATCTTCAATTCTTTCTATCAATTTCTAATTTGAGAGTCAAAGTTTTGGTTTTCAAAGTCAACTAAGTGTTCTTGAATCAAATTCGAGTTTGTTTTGATATCTCCAGTTAATTTGATGATCCATAAAGATTATAGGAATGATTTGCAACACAATTCATGTTGTAATCATAACCTATAACACTCTTAATATAAAAATCTATTTTTGAGTTCTTGAGTTCTTCACAGTAATATACACTAACGTAAATTCGAAACAAATTTCAAAAACTAAAAATGCAGAGTTGTTAGGAATCATTTACTTAAACTTCCTGCAAAATCTCAAGTTCCAATTCTTAATAACGAATTCGAATTTGCGAGTCAAAGTTAAATTGTCAAAAGTCAACTGTTTTGTTCTTGGAGAAATTAGAGCTTGTTTTGATGTTTTAAGTTAAATTGATGATTTTGATAGATTTTAGGAATGATTTGAAACATGTTTCATGTTGTAAAGATTGTCCAAAACGAACTCAAAATTGAAAACAAAAATTTTTTTTTTTCTAGCTACCAGCAAGCAGTAGAATTTTTTGTGTTTTTTTTTCTCATTTTTTTTATATCATGAACACATTTTTTTTTGTTTCATGTTGTTTACAAGTCATAAATGAAAACCCGTTCGATTGTTGTTGAGTTTTTGCCCCCGTTTGATTTTAAACTTGGTGAAGAAGATGATGAACTAAGATGAAAGAAATACTAGATATATATGTTTGGGTTGCCTTATAAGTCAGAAAAACATGAATGGCAGAATGGTTAAGGGTGTTTGCGGGTGGGCGAGAGGTCTCGAGTTCGAGCCTTGTTTGGGGCAGTTTTTTTTAGAAAAGCTCTTTGAAGGTAGTTCTCATTTCTAAAATTATTATTATTATTATTATTGTTATTATTAGTAGTAATATAATTATTATTACTATTATTATTACTAAAATAAGAATTTAAGATCATTTAATAGTATTGTTATTATGATTGTTATTATTAGTATTATAAATATTATTATCGCCATATAAGTATGATAATCATTATTATCATTATTATTACTAGTATCATACTATTAGTATTATTATTATTACCCTTAGTCAGGTATTTCTACGATTATTAATTTTGCAAAACAAAAGATATATATGTAAATATATTATAACATAAAATATACTAATATTACATAAAAATTATGTTTCAACTAATATTATTGATATAACATTAATTAAATATCAAATAAGTATCATAATATATTATAAGAATAATTAATACATAACAAATATATATAAACTTAATTGATTTATACTATAATGTGTTAATACTTGATATAGGTTCGTGAATCCGAGGCCAACCCTGCATTGTTCAATGTCGTCAAATGTATTTTTACTACAAAATATATTATAGTGAGTTTCATCACTCCCTTTTTAAATGCTTTTGCAATATATATATTTTTGGGACTGAGAATGCATGCGCTTTTATAAATGTTTTACGAAATAGACACAAGTAATCGAAACTACATTATATGGTTGAATGATCGAAATCGAATATGCCCCTTTTTATTAAGTCTGGTAATCTAAGAATTAGGGAACAGACACCCTAATTGACGCGAACTCTAAAGATAGATCTATCGGGCCCAACAAGCCCCATCCAAAGTACCGGATGCTTTAGTACTTCGAAATTTATATCATGTCCGAAGGAGGATCCCGGAATGATGGGGATATTCTTATATACATATTGTGAATGTCGGTTACCAGGTGTTCAATCCATATGAATGATATTTTTGTCTCTATGCATGGGACGTATGATTATGAGAAATGGAAGTATGAAATCTTGTGGTCTATTAAAATTATGAAAGGATTATTTATGTTAAACTAATGAACTCACCAACCTTTTGGTTGACACTTTAAAGCATGTTTATTCTCATGTATGAAAGAAATCTTCCGCTGTGCACTTGCTCATTTTAGAGACATTACTTGGAGTCATTCAGGACATATTTCAAAAGACGTTGCATTCGAGTCGTTGAGTTCATCAAGATTATTATTAAGTCAATTATAGTTAGATATATTATAAAGTGGTATGCATGCCGTCAACTTTCGATGTAATGAAAGATTGTCTTTTCAAAAACGAATGCAATGTTTGTAAAATGTATCATATAGAGGTCTAGTACCTCGCAATGTAACCAAATATAATGTATTCGTCCTTGTGGATTAGGACGGGTCGTTAGACAAGGTAGAGATGAAAAGAACATTAGAATGTGTGTGAATTGATCGCCTTCAAATAAGGGTTAAAGCAGCTATTTATAGATGGATAATCGACGGTTATGTATAATAACCACTATGATAGTGCCCACTCTCCATAACTACTGATATTGCTTTAAACATACATATAATTCGATGCAATATCATTTATATTTCATCAGCTTTTATCGTTTACTAAGACATTCAAATGTATAAATCACGAGAAAAATGACAAAAGATAATACGAGCTCGAAGTTTGAAGAAAAGACGATAAACGATGGGTTTAAACCAAATATATATCGAGATAACGTTACCCGAATAGAAGTTCAAGATGAGCAAATAAAAAGAGTTCAAATGAAAAGTTCCAAATCGATAAACGTCAACGCGGGATCGACATAGAACAAAACATAAAATAAAAATGAGAAAACAGTCGACAACTCTTACGCGAATCGTGTGGCCATCTACGCGAAACGCGTAGTATTTAATCCGTACGCTTATCGTGTGGGAATCTACGTGAAACGCGTAATCTCTTGATCAGATCCAGATTCCAAATGTAAATGGGACGGTTCCTTTTCTATTTAATATTACTTCTTTTTTTAGTGGTACAGCAAGAAAAGCAGTACAATCATTTCACCTACTACTTGAATCTCATAATACGGAATACTTATATAGAGAGTTGAGAAGAGAGGAGTACACACATTTAGAAGAGAATTACATTTACACACATACATTTTAACACAGTGCACATCAAATTTATTTTCTAGTATCTTTTGTAATTTGTATTAATTTCAGTTTCAAGGTTCAATATTTAGGATAGTTTCAAATATTAAGGGTGTATTGTTCGTGATTAAGAGTATTATTGTACGCGTGAAAGGGTGTTGTTATTGTAATTTTCTACCATTGAAGTTAATGAAAGTGAAGAATTTTTCATAAGTATATTCTGTTAAAATTATCGTTATCAGTTTTTATCATTATTATTATGTTTGTATATTTATATTTTTATGTTTACCCTAGTATAATGAGTAGCTAATTTCCCTAGTGTTTGCTTAGATGTAGAGCCCCTAGTGAAATGAATTGTTATTATTTGTAAAAATTAAAATGTAACTTTAGTATTTTTAACATTGAGCCTAATTGAAAGAACCATTATTATGTATTTGGATATTTAACCCTTGTCACTTAATTTGTTAGATTAAAAATAACGAAAGTTATTTTTATTTATATAAATTAAGCTTCAACATTAAAAGTGATCTAGACGAACTTATAACTAATTTACTAACACTAAATTGAAAAGTAAAGTTCGGTGGTTTGGGTAATATCACTAGTCATATAATAGTTAAATTGTAAAAAGGGAAACCGTTATGATTTGGGTTTTGGCGAAGGTCAAAACTGGGTTGGGTCTCAATTTAAATACTTAAAGATTAGTAACTATCTGTGATGACCCGGGAATTTCCGACCAAATTTAAACATAATCTTATATGATTCGACTCGATAAGCAAAGTCTATTAAACCGAGTCTCATTATGTTTGAACTATTTCATGATAACATTTGACCTTTAACTATTTCCGACGATTCACGAACCTTTAATTGTAACTAAGAATGTAAATATAAATAATTATATATAAAACTAATTATATTAGTATTAATGAACTATTAAGTAATTTTGTTATTATAAAATATAACATTTAATAACTAAAGATTTTCATTTTGAATATATATAGTATATTGTATATAAATGATTCAAACATATTTTACCAACGTTATCAAAATATTAAATGTACAATGTTATACTTTGTAGTTAATTGTTTAATATACATAATTAATCATCTACTCAACATTTAAAACATGATTTTATATATATGGTAGTATACATATATACATAAATATAACTAAATATATATGTGATTTTATACATAATTATTATATTATGTATATGTAGAAATTTATAATATATCTATGATGAAATAATGTACTATTTTAATAAATATATATAATACTTACATATATAAAACATTTATATTTTTCATAATTACATACATAAGTATAATATAATTAGTATGTAAATAAATATTATAATATATTTATATTAAAATGCATAAATATATAATATTCAGTATATGTTACAATACATATTACATAATTATTAAATATTACATAATAATAGATGATATTAATAAATTAAATTTAAATACAAATATAGTTGTTGTAGTAATGTTATTTGTATCGTCAAATATCAATATTTGTATTCATAATATCACTTTATATCATATAAAGATGAAATTGGATGTATAAATTAGATTATTATTACTAATATTATTATTATCGATAAAATATTAATATTATCATAATTAGTATGGTATTATTATTATTATTATTATTATTATTATTATTATTATCATTTTTACAATTATTATTATCATTAATATTATATTTATCATTATTATTAATTTTATTAATATTATTAGATATTAATAGTATTGTTATTATATATTATTATTATTAATTAAAAAAAACAGTAGGGATCTATATTATACGCTTGACCTCTGTATCCTTTATCTCTATTATTATTATTTTTTTTGTTTCTTTCCTGCTCCAAACTCGTGAACCTGTGTTGACATTTTCTCCATTTTTTATCAACCGATCTCTATTATTACAAAATGATTATGTATAATTGCAAATCAAATAAAAAGGAAATCCAATGGGATTAAAGAGCACAGCGATATTTTTTTTTTCTTCTTCTCTGCACGCTCCAATTTTTTTTTTCTCTTAATTCAATTTCGAATAAAGTTTCAAAATCTAAAAATGCAGAAAGGTTAGAAATCTTTCTTTGAATCTATCTGCAAAATCTCAACTCTCAAATCTTTATATCGATCTTGAATTTTGAAGTCAAAGTTTAGTTTAAAAAAAGTCAACAATTGTTCTTGAGACAAATTCGCGTTCGTGTATATGTTTCTGATCAAATTGACGATTCCAGTAGTTTTTATACATGTTTAGAAAACTATTTCGTGTTATAAACATTATCTATAATGTTATCTATTACGAAATCAATTTTTTTTGTTTTGTTCCAAGAACCGACGCTGCAGTAGGCCTTTAGTGTTTTTTTTTTTTTTTTTTATTTTAGAACCCAAATTATTTTTTTTTTTCTGTAATGTTTTGAAGCTTTAAAAGGAACCCTGATTTTTTTTTTTTTTTTTGGTTATTGATGTTTTGTTGAATCCATGAGACTTGTGGAGAAGAAGAGGAATAGAAGAAAAACAGTTTATATATAAAATTTAAATTCGATATTAGTACAGAGAATCAGAATTGGTGGGATGGTCGAGAGTGTTTGCGTGTGAGCATGTGGTCACGAGATCGAGTCCAGAGGACGGTAGTTTCTTTTTTTTTTTGAAACTCTTTTCATGTGAGGTAGTTTTCTTTTCTAATTTTATTATTGTTATTATATATTAATTATTATTAGTATTATTATTATTATTATTATTATTGTAATTGTTTTGATTGTTATTGTTATTGTTATTATTAGTATCATACTTGTTATCATATTTGAAAGTATTATAGACATTACTATTATTATTATGATAGGTATTAATAATATTATTATTAGTAATAAACTTATCATTTTAGTATTTTATCATCATTAGGATTATGATTATGATTATCATTAATATTATTATTATGAAGGAAATAAAAATATATTATTATCATCAATATTAGAATTTGTACCGGTTTATAAATAATAGTATCATCAGTACATTTACAATTAATAATATCATATTTATCAGTATCATCATTAATATTTACTAGTATTATTATGATTATCATTTATCATTTTATAAATATTAGAACCCTTATTATTAACATAAGTATGGTATTAGTATTAATATTATTTTAGAGTTATTATTATTAGTATCATTAACAGTTATCATTTTCATTTTTTTTGCTATTAGTATTATCATTATTAATAAAATTATTATTATTATTAGTAAATCATTATTATCTAAATTATTATTTTAACAAATAAATCTTTTGTACACTATATATATACTTATGGTATATACTAGGATTGTATTAATAATTCACATAACAAACTAATAAAATTTCATAAATACAATACTAACCACAAATATATGTATATAAATATATTAATGTCACTATTTATATAAACGTAAATCATTATAGATATATATACATAAAATCGATATATATATAAAATATAACTTAAAATATAATATAAGTATACGTTTTAAAATAAAGGTTAGAATAAATTCTACAAAACTATAATATATAAATAATACATATTAATAAATGAAATTTTGTAACTTACATTATACGTATTAATATATACACAATTGATATAGGTTCGTGAATCCGAGGCCAACCCTGCATTGTTCAATGACGTCATATGTATTTTTACTACAAAATACAGTATCGTGAGTTTCATTTGCCTTTTTACCCTTTATATTTTTGGGCTGAGAATACATGCGCAACTTTTATAACTGTTTTACGAAATTGACACAAGTACGTGAAACTACATTTTATGGTTGGATTATTGAAGTCGAATATGCCCCTTTTTATTAAGTCTGGTAATCTAAGAATTAGGGAACAGACACCCTAATTGACGCGAATCCTAAAGATAGATCTATCGGGCCCAACAAGCCCCATCCAAAGTACCGGATGTTTTAGTACTTCGAAATTTATATCATGTCCGAAGGAGGATCCCGGAATGATGGGGATATTCTTATATATGCATATTGTTAATGTCGGTTACCAGGTGTTCAATCCATATGAATGATATTTTTGTCTCTATGCATGGGACGTATGTTTATGAGAAATGGAAATCTGAAATCTTGTGGTCTATTAAAATGATGGAAACGATTGTTTAAGTTAAACTAATGAACTCACCAACCTTTTGGTTGACACTTTAAAGCATGTTTATTCTCAGGTACGAAAGAAATCTTCCGCTGTGTATTTGCTCATTTTATAGATATTACTTGGAGTCATTCATGGCATATTTCAAAAGACGTTGCATTCGAGTCGTCGAGTTCATCAAGATTATTATCAAGTCAATTATAGTTGGATATATTATGAAATGGTATGCATGCCTGTCAACTTTCGATGTAATGAAAGTTTGTCTTTTCAAAAACGAATGCAATGTTTGTAAAATGTATCATATAGAGGTCAAGTATCTCGCGATGTAATCAACTGTTGTGAATCGTTTATAATCGATATGGACTTCGTCCGGATGGATTAGGACGGGTCTTCACAGTTGGTATCAGAGCGGTGGTCTTAGCGAACCAGGTCTTGCATTAGTGAGTCTAACTGATAGTCGTTAGAATGCATTAATGAGTCTGGACTTCGACCGTGTTTGCATGTCAAAAGTTTTGCTTATCAATTAGTGTCGAAAAATTATTTGCTTATCATCCTTAAAGTCTAAGACACGTCTTACTGCCTTTATTGCATAGACAGTATATAGTTAAATTCATATCTTAGCGTATCTGTTATTGTTACCTTTGCCTGACAGCTTCCGTAGATTCCTCCGTAGCTTATGGGATTTTAGTATTATATATGCATATGTAAATTATGTATTGCAGGGTACTAATCTACATCCTATAATCTATTTCTTATCGAAAATCCTTCATCTGATCGTACGAGATGAATCCCTCAACCAGTTCGAGTCCATCTGATTTCGATAGCTATTTCGATAGTTATTCCGACAGCTATTTCGATATGGATTTCCACTCGAGCTCCGAAAGCAGAGTAACCTTAATGAATCGATCAATTAGCCATCATCTATTCTGAATGAATTGGAGATGGGTTCGTAGTCGACTTAATCAATGGAAACGCGAAGAAGGCGATCATTTCCACTAACCAAATTCACCTCTTGACAATGGACCTAAAACGTTTACCGGCGAACCTGTTCGAGACACCATTTTCTCTCTCATTTCCAAAGTATCTCATCACGATCATATACTATCTCAGATTCTAAACCTCATTCATCCGCTCGTCCGAACCGACAATCATCCCGGTGTAATAGAAGAAGTTAACGAACTTCGCGCATAAGTTGTAGTCTTGGAAAATATGGTGCAAAACGTACCAGCTTCATCCAAATCACCGGCACCAACGGTACCACCAACAACCCAAATTTCAATATCACATGCCTCAACATCTCAATCTATACCTCGAGTATAATCATCATTCTACATGACATTCTACATCAGTTATCTTCGTTCGACATGGTGATTATGTAATCTCTAATGTTTTAGAGATTATTTATTCTAGTTCCAACTGAAAACTAAATGAGTTTAATATCATGTTAACTCATTAAATTCATGATTACATCTGAAGAAAATATATATGTATATATGTTTTCATAAAGATTGTAATTAAAAATTCTTTTGTACAAACTGTTAATAATAAAAATATTTTAACGGGTAGGTAATACCCGAGGAATATTTAAATTTCACATTAATAAGTTACACTGTATATTCTTCGAATCTGATTCAACAGTTATTCACTATCCTATTTACAACCACCGGGATACTTATCCGTTCACCAAAGAATAACTATTTTCATTCAAATTCAATTTCATATTTGAATTTTGACCTATCAGAATCCAACAAGTGGCATAATGAAGAAATAATGGACACAATAAAAATTGATTAGAAACAGACTAATTAACAATATTAAATTTTATTAAGAAACCACGCTAACAAAATCCTAGCTAACTGTTCCTAGCTAACTGTTAATTCCGTATTACATTTTATTTATCGCAATTTATTTATCGCAATTTATTTTATCGCAATTTATATTCTCGCAATTTTATTTATTGTCATTTAATTTCTGTTATTTACTTTACGCACTTTATTTATCGTCATTTAATTTCTGTTATTTTTTTTACGCACTTTAAATATCGGGACACGTATACAAGGTTTTGACATATCATATCGACACATCTATATATATTATTTGGAATCACCATAGACACTCTATATGCAGTAATGATCGAGTTCTCTATACAGGGTTGAGGTTGATTCTATAATAATATATATACTTTGAGTTGTGATCGAGTCTGAGACATGTACACGGGTCACGATACGTATTAATTAATTCAAATATTATATATTAAACTATATATGAATGATTGCACTGTCAACTGTGGACTATCGACTGTGGACTAATAACATTGGACAATTAAAATGAATTAAAATATTGAATATAACATATGAAACTAAACAATTCTTCAAGTTTGCCACTTGATTTCGTCTTAAACCTCATTTGTATCTTCACGATTACATTCTGCGTTCAAACCTTTCATGATTCTTGAAAACACCTCAATCGATAGGATGAATCAACCGCACTTCATCTACGGAAGGAAAGATTTATGCATATAGTTATGCACCTGAGAAACTCTCGGCAATTGAGTAAAAGTTCAACACGTAGCCGCGTCAGATCCTTTGGCATTTATTAACAAAAACAACTTTGCGATCCCTTTTCAAAATTAGCCAATTTTGTCACAACTCCAACAAGTCAACTTCGACTTTTCGTACGAAACAACCTTATTATAACGTTTATATATACGCGTGCTCTTTTATTGTTACCAGGTAACCTTTCATATTCCATCATATTACCATCAGCGTTTAATCATCTAAAAACACAATTCTCCTGAAACCACCTCGGATTAATAACCGATGATTCAGATATCATAGCATTAAATGCAGAGGAAACAGATAAATTGTAGATGGTCTAAACGGACAAAAGTTTGATGATAAAGAAAGGAGTGTTAGGAACGCTCGATAGAAAATTGGGTATTGAAAAACAGATTGAGTTACCCATGAAGGAGACCAAGGACAAATACAAGGACCAAATCCTATATTCAAAGGATTCAGGTAATTCTGGATCCGTTGAAATCTTTAGAGAATATCTTGCTCCGAAGTCATGTTAAAATCTTGCGGAAAATCTTTCTCCATCAACCGTCGAACTTAGAAATTCCAAAATATCATCATCAATATCTTTGATATTTCTGAGGATATTTTCATAAATATTCTCGTCCGAAATTATATACCTCTTCGTGCTTCCTGTGTATCAATATATTGGAAACATTCAATAGAAAATATAGTACCGAAAAGCAGATTATGCGAAACTATGAAGAAAGCCGTGGATAAATCACAAAGAATAAGTTTGACTTCAAAGAATCCAAATAATTCAATGTCTGCTAAAGTCTATAGTGAATAACTTGCTCCTTACTCTAAACCCTTGCAGACAATAGTTTCTATCATCCTCTGATCTTTAGATATTCTGAGATATTATCGTACCTTTCATTATAAATATCCTCCATATTTCTGGAGATATTTTTATAACTATTCTTATCTGAAATCATTAATCTTTTCGTGCTATCAGTATTACATCATATAGAAACTGTTAGTTTCTATATTCTGTAAATTTTCAAGCTTAAAATATGAATGTTATTGTAGTAATGATGGGAACTGATGCATGAGTTAGTATAATATAATGACACTTGATCAACGTGATTATATTACAGTAAGTCATGCTGAGTTTCTAAATGAAACGTGATGATTCACAGATCATAACGTCATCATGTGCCATGTTACATAACTCTTTCATCCTACTTAACTCCGTAACAAATCAAGAAAATGTATTCTTGATGGTTCTATCTTCCGTGATGTTGATAAATTTGAAAATCAAATCGTGCTATCACGTTCCTTCATGCTTAGAACATTATAATCATTCGAAACTCTATATCTATAAATTCTGGACCATTATTCGCTTGACTTGAAGTCGGGAAGAGAAAACAAAAGCATAGAGCTTTGAAATATAAGGGAGAATATAAAGTCCGATAACAACACATAAATTACAAACCGTGTATATCAATGTTTATCGCAACATAAAGACACGGGAGAATTAAAAACATTATAATCCCGAGGGCGAAGTAGAAGAAAGCAGATTCCTCTGGTGGAAGTTGGAAAAGGAGAATGATTGTTGCGATAGTAAGGATGAGGACAAGGATCAGAACTGGATTAATCATTTTCAGAATCTTTTGGATGTATGAACTAAGAAAGAAAGTATAAGAATGGTGAGAATAATGGAAAGGAAGAGCTTAATTTATACTGGAAATATCAGACGTAGTAATCGGGGCAGATCACCGTATTTAATTAAAGAGATCTTAATTTCCATAAATCCCGAAGAATCAGATTTTATAGATCTTCAAGATTTTCTTTAAATCCCTTAAATTCCGGAATTCAACCAAGGCAATGTCAAAAGTTAAGACGCGCCTTATTTTCTAAATTCAAACCTGACTACGTCAAAAGTTAAAAACAAATCTTTGTTTCTCATTTCATCCTTTTGTGAATAGCTTCATTCGCACTCTTCGAATAATTGAATTATTTTTATCCATATTACTCAATGATGATAAAACTCAAGTTATCAACTCATATTCGTCAGGAAAACATATTTATTGTTAGCTATGACGACCTCACTCAAATTTCGGGACGAAATTTCTTTAACGGGTAGGTACTGTGATGACCCGGGAATTTCCGACCAAATTTAAACATAATCTTATATGATTCGACTCGATAAGCAAAGTCTATTAAACCGAGTCTCATTATGTTTGAACTATTTCATGATAACATTTGACCTTTAACTATTTCCGACGATTCACGAACCTTTAATTGTAACTAAGAATGTAAATATAAATAATTATATATAAAACTAATTATATTAGTATTAATGAACTATTAAGTAATTTTGTTATTATAAAATATAACATTTAATAACTAAAGATTTTCATTTTGAATATATATAGTATATTGTATATAAATGATTCAAACATATTTTACCAACGTTATCAAAATATTAAATGTACAATGTTATACTTTGTAGTTAATTGTTTAATATACATAATTAATCATCTACTCAACATTTAAAACATGATTTTATATATATGGTAGTATACATATATACATAAATATAACTATATATATATGTGATTTTATACATAATTATTATATTATGTATATGTAGAAATTTATAATATATCTATGATGAAATAATGTACTATTTTAATAAATATATATAATACTTACATATATAAAACATTTATATTTTTCATAATTACATACATAAGTATAATATAATTAGTATGTAAATAAATATTATAATATATTTATATTAAAATGCATAAATATATAATATTCAGTATATGTTACAATACATATTACATAATTATTAAATATTACATAATAATAGATGATATTAATAAATTAAATTTAAATACAAATATAGTTGTTGTAGTAATGTTATTTGTATCGTCAAATATCAATATTTGTATTCATAATATCACTTTATATCATATAAAGATGAAATTGGATGTATAAATTAGATTATTATTACTAATATTATTATTATCGATAAAATATTAATATTATCATAATTAGTATGGTATTATTATTATTATTATTATTATTATTATTATTATTATTATCATTTTTACAATTATTATTATCATTAATATTATATTTATCATTATTATTAATTTTATTAATATTATTAGATATTAATAGTATTGTTATTATATATTATTATTATTAATTAAAAAAAACAGTAGGGATCTATATTATACGCTTGACCTCTGTATCCTTTATCTCTATTATTATTATTTTTTTTGTTTCTTTCCTGCTCCAAACTCGTGAACCTGTGTTGACATTTTCTCCATTTTTTATCAACCGATCTCTATTATTACAAAATGATTATGTATAATTGCAAATCAAATAAAAAGGAAATCCAATGGGATTAAAGAGCACAGCGATATTTTTTTTTTCTTCTTCTCTGCACGCTCCAATTTTTTTTTCTCTTAATTCAATTTCGAATAAAGTTTCAAAATCTAAAAATGCAGAAAGGTTAGAAATCTTTCTTTGAATCTATCTGCAAAATCTCAACTCTCAAATCTTTATATCGATCTTGAATTTTGAAGTCAAAGTTTAGTTTAAAAAAAGTCAACAATTGTTCTTGAGACAAATTCGCGTTCGTGTATATGTTTCTGATCAAATTGACGATTCCAGTAGTTTTTATACATGTTTAGAAAACTATTTCGTGTTATAAACATTATCTATAATGTTATCTATTACGAAATCAATTTTTTTTGTTTTGTTCCAAGAACCGACGCTGCAGTAGGCCTTTAGTGTTTTTTTTTTTTTTTTTTATTTTAGAACCCAAATTATTTTTTTTTTTCTGTAATGTTTTGAAGCTTTAAAAGGAACCCTGATTTTTTTTTTTTTTTTTGGTTATTGATGTTTTGTTGAATCCATGAGACTTGTGGAGAAGAAGAGGAATAGAAGAAAAACAGTTTATATATAAAATTTAAATTCGATATTAGTACAGAGAATTAGAATTGGTGGGATGGTCGAGAGTGTTTGCGTGTGAGCATGTGGTCACGAGATCGAGTCCAGAGGACGGTAGTTTCTTTTTTTTTTTGAAACTCTTTTCATGTGAGGTAGTTTTCTTTTCTAATTTTATTATTGTTATTATATATTAATTATTATTAGTATTATTATTATTATTATTATTATTGTAATTGTTTTGATTGTTATTGTTATTGTTATTATTAGTATCATACTTGTTATCATATTTGAAAGTATTATAGACATTACTATTATTATTATGATAGGTATTAATAATATTATTATTAGTAATAAACTTATCATTTTAGTATTTTATCATCATTAGGATTATGATTATGATTATCATTAATATTATTATTATGAAGGAAATAAAAATATATTATTATCATCAATATTAGAATTTGTACCGGTTTATAAATAATAGTATCATCAGTACATTTACAATTAATAATATCATATTTATCAGTATCATCATTAATATTTACTAGTATTATTATGATTATCATTTATCATTTTATAAATATTAGAACCCTTATTATTAACATAAGTATGGTATTAGTATTAATATTATTTTAGAGTTATTATTATTAGTATCATTAACAGTTATCATTTTCATTTTTTTTGCTATTAGTATTATCATTATTAATAAAATTATTATTATTATTAGTAAATCATTATTATCTAAATTATTATTTTAACAAATAAATCTTTTGTACACTATATATATACTTATGGTATATACTAGGATTGTATTAATAATTCACATAACAAACTAATAAAATTTCATAAATACAATACTAACCACAAATATATGTATATAAATATATTAATGTCACTATTTATATAAACGTAAATCATTATAGATATATATACATAAAATCGATATATATATAAAATATAACTTAAAATATAATATAAGTATACGTTTTAAAATAAAGGTTAGAATAAATTCTACAAAACTATAATATATAAATAATACATATTAATAAATGAAATTTTGTAACTTACATTATACGTATTAATATATACACAATTGATATAGGTTCGTGAATCCGAGGCCAACCCTGCATTGTTCAATGACGTCATATGTATTTTTACTACAAAATACAGTATCGTGAGTTTCATTTGCCTTTTTACCCTTTATATTTTTGGGCTGAGAATACATGCGCAACTTTTATAACTGTTTTACGAAATTGACACAAGTACGTGAAACTACATTTTATGGTTGGATTATTGAAGTCGAATATGCCCCTTTTTATTAAGTCTGGTAATCTAAGAATTAGGGAACAGACACCCTAATTGACGCGAATCCTAAAGATAGATCTATCGGGCCCAACAAGCCCCATCCAAAGTACCGGATGTTTTAGTACTTCGAAATTTATATCATGTCCGAAGGAGGATCCCGGAATGATGGGGATATTCTTATATATGCATATTGTTAATGTCGGTTACCAGGTGTTCAATCCATATGAATGATATTTTTGTCTCTATGCATGGGACGTATGTTTATGAGAAATGGAAATCTGAAATCTTGTGGTCTATTAAAATGATGGAAACGATTGTTTAAGTTAAACTAATGAACTCACCAACCTTTTGGTTGACACTTTAAAGCATGTTTATTCTCAGGTACGAAAGAAATCTTCCGCTGTGTATTTGCTCATTTTATAGATATTACTTGGAGTCATTCATGGCATATTTCAAAAGACGTTGCATTCGAGTCGTCGAGTTCATCAAGATTATTATCAAGTCAATTATAGTTGGATATATTATGAAATGGTATGCATGCCTGTCAACTTTCGATGTAATGAAAGTTTGTCTTTTCAAAAACGAATGCAATGTTTGTAAAATGTATCATATAGAGGTCAAGTATCTCGCGATGTAATCAACTGTTGTGAATCGTTTATAATCGATATGGACTTCGTCCGGATGGATTAGGACGGGTCTTCACACTATCTAAATATAATCCAATGAAAATTAGATTTAATTTAGTTAGCCAAAACTTATTATTTATTCGAAAGGAAAATATAAGTTTTATACTAAACATTTTAATACGAGCTTAAACTTAAAACAATCCACGGACCTAGAGGTGATACATTTAAGTAAACACTCCCTTTTATTTTATAAATCATTATTATTATTATTTACGTTTATTTATTCAGTAAAGTTAAAACTAAAAAAAATATATATACACAACATTATAACCAAGTGTATTCATTACTGTTTTGTCACCTGGATTATAACATACGCGGATCGCGTATAAATCTACACGATACGCGTACGTATTAAATCATACGCGAAACGCGTAAATCACTACATGAAACGCGTAAATACAAATACGAGTACTGTAGCGAACTAGGTTAAAATTTAGGGTTTTAATTGTTTTATTATTATATTTAAGTTGTTAGTTTATAATTAGTATTAATTTATAATTAGTAATTAGTTTATAACTAGTTAATTATTATAATTCCTATTAATTTATATTAATTTAGTTAAAACATGTTATTTAGTTAATTTAAATAAATTTACATTATAATTACTCAAAACAAAATTCTAAACAATTAGTTTTATTAAAAGTTATTATTTAATTAATTGTCATTTAGTAATAAACTTATTAGTATAATTTCAATTAATTCACTTTTAAGTTAATAATTATAAATAATGTATTCGTATAAATTAATAAGTAGTTCAATTAAATTAGGATTAAGTTATATTTTATTATTATGTAGTATTATCAATTCCTAATCCAAAACCCCCTTAAAATAAGTTTAACTTCAAAGACTATTAAAAAAACATTGAACACTGTCTCCCTGTGGAACGAACCGGATTTACCAACAAACTAAACTACACGGATAGGACTAGTTGCCTATATATGTTTGAAACCAACCTAAAATTGTTAAAATACCATATATATAATAAATCAATTCGTGTAACAAAATAACTCAAATCCGCTCATAAATAAAGGTACTGTTTCAACCCATCAACTTTTTGGCGCCGCTGCCGGGGATCAGTTACGTTTAAAAGATTTTAATAGACTTTAGGTTATTCGATCCTTTTATAGGAATTCATTCCTAGAAAAGCTTTTAATGTTATGATAGAAATTAATGCATGAATTTACGTTCCTCCAACACTGAATTAACTCCTCCATATCCTGAACCCGAAAGAGTATTTCACGAACGCTTAAGAGCTCAAGAAGTAGAATCTCTCGCTGAGGATTTAGAATCACTTTCATTAGATTCTAACTCTGAACCAGATATTCAACAAATCATAGAACCAGATATGGCTGTTACAAATCAAACGATGGAAGCATTAATGAAGGCGACAAGAACAGCTCAAAGCCACGCAATTATCCAACCTACGATGACTGACGGCTTTGAAATAAAAGGTCAATTCCTTCACATGGTGACTAATACATGCCAATTCGGTGGAGCTCCAAATGAGGATGCTAACGAGCATCTTCGTAAGTTTGTAAGCATTTGCAAACTATTTAAAATTAAGGATGTCTCCGATGAAGTCGCATGTTTGAAAATCTTTCCATGGTCCTTAAAAGACGATGCAAGAGATTGGCTAGACTCATTACCAGAAGGTTATATCGAAAACTGGAATGACATGATGGACAAATTTTTGTCAGAATTCTTCCCTGCTTCAAAAGCAGCAAAATTGCAAAGTGATATAAATCACTTCAAACAAAAGCTTAACGAAACCCTTTATGAAGCTTGGACCCGATTCAACAAAATGCTTAGGGTATGTCCTTAACCCAGGTTGAATACATTCCAAAAAGTCCAAATATTTTATAAAGGAGTAAATGTTGCTACTAGAAAAGATATCGATGTTGCAGCCGGTGGTTCGATAATGAAGAAAACACCAGAAGACGCTCACACAATCATTGCCGATATAGCAGCACATTCCCATAATTGGCATCAAGAGATAGAATTCTCTAGTTCATCAACCGTTGCTATTATCGAAAGCAATGATGAAATTGCTTCGTTAAAATTACAAATGGCAAATCAAGCAAGACAAATTGAGAAAGTAACCAAGGAAATGCACGCTATCAGGGTAGGATGTGAAATGTGCCAAGGCCCCCATCTTACTAGAGATTGTGATAAAACAACGATGGAAAAACAAGCAAATTTCCTAGGTTACTTGCGAAAAGGTGAAATGAATTTCAACGATTTTCCAGCGATAGAAGCAAATAACCGAAAATATCCTCCAATTAACAACTATCAAACATGAGGACCTTCAGGTTTAAATAATAATAACTATCAAGGAGGAAATCCGGTTTACCAAAATAACCGAAATTTCCAAAATCAAAATCAAAGAAATCCACCACCAGGTTACAATAACCTAAACAACCGAAATCAACCTCAACGAATTTATCAAAATAATTTCCAACAAAATCAACCACAACTACAAGAACTAATACAACCATATCCCGAGAAGAAATCCGGTTTAGAAGATCTCTTAAGAGATTTTATGGTTAAGCACGAGCAAACTGCGGAAATTCAAACTCAACAAATTCGAAACCAACAAGCTACGATTCAGAATTTAGAAAGAGATGTTGGAAGGATCACACAGTTACTATCAGAGAGGCCACCAGGCGCCCTCCCCTCAAATACTCAAGTGAATCCTAACAACAATCAAACAAGGAATGAGCATGTAAATGCTATAACTACTAGAAGTGGTTTAACTGTTAACCCAGTAACTAGTAAGACCTTAGAAGTTCCTTTATCTTCTTCTAGTTTACAAGAACCTATTGATATAGATGAACATGTTGAGAAAGAACAAGAGAAAGATGATCCACCTGAGATCATATCAAAGAAAATTGAAGAACCACCATTGAAGGTGCACAAAGCACCTATTCCATACCCGAAAGCATTAAAGAAAGACAAACTCGCGAGCCAATATCAAAAATTTGCAGATATGATCAAGAAAATTAGCATTAACATGCCACTCGCGGAAGTTCTTAGGGGTATGCCAAATTATGGAAGGTTTATTAAGGATCTCATAGCCGATAAAGGTAAATATGAAGAATTTTCAACCACATTCCTCAATGAGGAATGCTCAGCAATTTTGCAAAAGCAAAAGATGCCGTCGAAACTCGGAGATCCTGGTAGTTTCATTATTCCGTGTCTGATGGGAGATTCAGTAATGTATAATGCATTAGCTGACTTAGGCGCAAGTATCAATCTTATGCCACACTCCTTATACTTAAAACTAAACCTAGGTGATCTAAAACCAACTAGGATGTGTATACGCCTAGCAGATAGAACTTTTAACTATCCTATTGGTATTGCCGAAAACCTACCAGTTAAAGTCAATCATTTAATCTTTCCTGCCGACTTCGTTGTCCTCGAAATGGAAGAAGATACCAAGGTTCCCCTAATTCTAGGGCGACCATTTTTAAATACCGCTGACGCAATTGTGCGTGTTAAAGACAAAAAGCTTAGTCTAGGTGTAGGGGAAGATAGAGTTACCCTAAACATAGATAAAGCTATGAAACAACCTATCTCTTCTGATGACGAATGTTATAAGGTAGATATTGTTGATTGTTGTGTCGAAAAGGAATTACAAGAATTACTAAATGTCGACACCTCGAACTTCACCTCAGTGAGTGAAGGTGATGAATTCGATGTAGAACTTGAACTTGACGAATTATTGAAAGTAGTAATCGATGAAGATTATTGTGAGGAAGAAACTCCCAAAGAAGATGAACCCTTTGAAGAAATTACCGATGGTAACAGGTTCCGAATAAAATCTTCCTTGGAAGAACCGCCAACCTTGGAACTTAAAGAACTCCCGGAACATTTGGAGTATGCTTTTCTTCAAGGTACGTCACAATTACCTATTATAATTTCATCAAAACATTCCGATAACGAAAAGAGTAGGTTAATGTCCGTTTTAAAAACTCATAAGAAAGCAATTGCTTGGAAAACAACCGATATTCCAGGGATTAATCCAGATTGTACTCATAAGATTCTAATGGAAGAAGATTTTAAACCCGTGGTACAAAGACAACGAAGGTTAAACCCTAACATGAAAGAAGTTGTCAAGAAGGAGGTTATCAAGTTACTTGATGCCGAGTTAATATACCCTATATCCGATAGCCCATGGGTTAGTCCTGTACAAGTAGTACCCAAGAAAGGAGGTACAACTGTCGTTATTAATGATGATAATGAACCTGTTACTACAAGAACAGTCACTGGCTGGAGAGTCTGTATAGACTACCGTCGTTTAAACGACGCCACAAGGAAAGATCATTTCCCACTTCCTTATATTGACCAAATGCTAGAACGTTTAGCGGGAAAAGAATATTATTGTTTCCTTGATGGATTCTCCGGTTATTTTCAAATTCCCATTGACCCAAAAGACCAAGACAAGATAACATTTACTTGTCCATTTGGTACATTCGCATATCGACGAATGCCGTTCAGATTATGCAACGCGCCAGGCACCTTTCAAAGATGTATGATGGCAATATTTCATGACATTATAGAAGGAAGTATGGAAGTCTTTATGGACGATTTCTCTGTTTTTGGAGACTCCTTCGATTCATGCCTTTCCAACCTAGAGCGAATGTTAATTCGTTGTGAGGAATCAAATCTTGTTTTAAATTGGGAAAAATGCCACTTCATGGTGAAGGAAGGCATTGCTTTAGGACACAAGATTTCTCGAGATGGAATGGAAGTAGACAAAGCTAAGATCGATGTAATCTCAAAGCTTCCTCCTCCAACTAACGTTAAAGGAATTCGTAGTTTCTTAGGTCATGCGGGATTCTATCGACGATTCATAAAGGACTTTTCCAAAATCGCTCGACCCATGACTAAACTTCTCGAGAAAGACAGTACATTCGACTTCAATAACGAATGCTTACAAGCTTTCTCCATTCTAAAAAATAAACTTACGAATGCACCCATTATGGTATCACCCAACTGGTCCAAACCTTTCGAACTAATGTGTGATGCTAGTGATTTCGCGATGGGAGCTGTTTTAGGTCAATGTCAAGATAACAAATTTCAACCAATTTACTACGCAAGTAAAATGCTTACAGGAGCTCAGTTGAATTATACGACTACTGAGAAGGAGCTCCTTGCAGTAGTTTTTTCTTTCGATAAGTTTAGATCTTACTTAGTGTTATCTAAAACAATTGTTTATACCGATCATTCAGCCCTAAAGTACTTATTCAAAAAGCAAGATGCTAAACCTAGACTAATTCGTTGGATTCTTCTCCTACAAGAATTCGACATTGAAATTAAGGATAAAAAAGGTGCTGAAAATCTCGCTGCGGATCACTTATCCCGTCTTGAAAATCCTAACTTAGAAACACTCGACGAATCTGTTATTCACGATACTTTTCCAGACGAGTTCCTTATGAGAATTGAAATAGAAGAAGAAATTCCATGGTTTGCGGGCTATGCTAATTATCTAGCCGCAGGAATTCTTGTTAAAAATCAAACTTATCAGCAAAAGAAGAAATTCTTTGCTGATCTTAAGTTTTACTTTTGGGAAAGCCCTAATCTCTTTCATATAGGGGCTGACCAAGTTATACGTCGATGTGTATACGGCAAAGAAGCGCAACAAATTCTAGAGCACTGTCATGAAGGACCGGCTGGTGGACATTTCGGACCTAGCTATACAGCCAAAAAGGTTTTTGACTCAGGTTTTTACTGGCCTACAATTTTTAAAGATGCATACAATATGGTAAAAACTTGTGATTCTTGTCAAAGATCAGGAAATATCTCCAAGAGAGACGAAATGCCACAACAAGGCATCTTAGTATGCGAAGTATTCGACATATGGGGTATTGACTTCATGGGTCCATTCCCCGTTTCTAACAAATGCAAATACATTCTCGTGGCAGTCGATTACGTTTCTAAATGGGCTGAAGCAAAAGCCCTACCCACTAACGATGCTCGAGTTGTTGTCAACTTTCTTAAAAATCTTTTCTCGCGTTTTGGGATTCCAAAAGCATTAATCAGTGATCGTGGAACTCATTTTAAAAATCAACTACTTGAGAAAGTTCTTAAAAAGTACGGAGTTAATCATCGTTTTTCAACTTCTTACCACCCTCAAACGAGTGGTCAAGTTGAAAACACGAACATAGGTCTTAAACGAATTTTAGAAAGAACGGTTAAAAATAATCCAAAAATCTGGCATCGAAAGCTAGATGATGCACTTTGGGCATTTAGAACTGCATTCAAAACACCCATCGGTACTACACCTTTCCGATTGATTTACGGTAAGGCGTGTCATCTACCTGTCGAAGTTGAACACAAGGCATACTGGGCTCTGAAAGAATGTAATACCGACCTTGTAAAAGCCGAAGAAAACCGATTCTTGCAACTGAATGAATTAGATGAATTAAGACTACAAGCATATGAAAACTATAAAACATATAATGAGAAAACTAAAAGATGGCACGATGCACGGTTAAAAGAAAAGAAAGAATTTGAACAAGGAGATAAAGTATTAGTATTCCAATCACGTTTTAAGTTTTCACCTGGGAAACTTAGATCCTGATGGACTGGGCCATATATAATAAAACAAGTTTTTCCATCTGGATATGCAAAATTATATAGCAAAGAAGGTGGAACTTTCAAAGTGAACGGTCATTGACTCAAATTATACTTTGAAGGAATCAATACTACGGAAAGAGACGAGATCACATTCTACCCTAAGGAAAAGTAAATTCAGGGTAACTTTAAGGTTTTCAACTCCATTCTCGAACTTTATTTTCATCTTTAAGAGTGGGGTTTGTTTGGTCTTTCCCTAGCAGACACTAAAGAACTAGTCTTCTCCCTCCATTCTACCTTTTTATTTTCTTCTTTTTGTTTTTATTTATTGTTTATTTTAAAGATGCGCAATCAATATGTCTACAACCACTTCTTTTTAATGTGCGATAAAATTTTACCGAGAGATGTGGTGTTAGATATAAAGAGAAGATGCGATCAGGCGAGTAAAGAAATAAGGCAAGAACGTAACGAGAACTTAACGAGAAAAATTATGCCAAAGGAAAATCAAAATCAGGTAAGAAACGTCGAGCGCGTCATTTGGGCAAATGTGTAAAATGTGGAAAACCAGCTCATTATGGAAATTGCCCAAAGAACCAGACGGACTCTAATTTCGAGTACGTAACCTTTTGCCGAGAACGGCCTTTTAAATGTTCAAAGGAAAACCTCTTAAACCAACGAGGTTACGCATACGAAGCCATGGGGGGCGAAATGATGCGACTCCACTACGAGGCGAGTCAACGCGGTTTCACAATCTAATCCTTTTTCTCGCCAATTATGTTTTTGTGCATTTTTTGTATTTTGCGAATTTTTGTATTTTCGAATTTTGGTGTGTTTATGTTTTGGTGTGTTTTAGTTTATAATTGTTTGTTGTGTTTTTATTAAAAAGGGTCTACCATTTAAAATTGATAAACCTTGAGTTTAACCTGTTTTCATTGAAAACGATAATGCTAAGTGTAATAACTGAATTGTCGTCCTTCAAATTGCATGAAATTTATTGTTGGATTCATAATATATTTTTTAAATGGTAAACCACCAAAAAACAAAAGAAAAATTAAAACTATTAAAAATATACTTTTTATCAATAACCGTAAAGATATATAACTAATAAACCTTTGTCGTGGGTAATGATAGGTGTAACAACCGAGATTGTCTCTACCTAGTTGATAGGAAACAAAGTTTTAAGTTTGAAAATTAGTTGATTTAAAAGTAGATATAAAAAATATATATATACAGTGTATTTTAAATTCATTTAATTTTTATTTTTCATGTACTTGTTTTTAATTCTAAATATTAATTTTCTTTTATAAAATTTAAAAAAATAAAAAAATTAGAGTGTTTTATTTTCAAGTTGTTTTTGAAAAATATTAAAACTTTAACTTTTAAAGTATTAAATGAGGCTAGTACGTCTAATGTAGGTGTTTCTGATTTCGATATGCTACAAAATTCGTTTAATTCATTGAGTTTAGATTTAAGGAACTCGTATGATAATTGGGGACGGAGATCAGAAGAACAATACACTAGTTTGTCTAGGCAAATAGGGGATATTAGGCATACCCAACTAGCTCAGGGTAATGTATTAGAAAACATCCGCTACGATCAGAGGGGCCAGGGAGCACAGTTAGAGTGGGCGCATCATCAGGCTTATTTATACGCAGCTAACCCACAAAAATACGCACCCTCAGTCTTCCCATCATACCCCCAATAGCAGGGACACGGTGACCCTCTACCTCCACCTTATGATCCCAACGCTGCCTTAGCCGCAAGTCAGGAAGCCTATAGGCGTTTTTACGAGGAACAACGCCTAAATGAACAACGGCAGAAACAGGAGCGAGAACATGAAGATCAAGGAGGCCCTGCGTGGCAATTTTTCTAGTTTTTCTTTTTATTTTTAGAATTATTTATTTTGTATTTGTTTGTATAAAATGATTTTTATGGTGTGTTAATTTATTTTTACCTTTATTTATCTTTACAAAAACTTCTAGTGTGGGGTAAAATTTTTGTACTATTAAAGTACAACCCCATCTCGTTTGTGATTGACATATTTGTTGGCAGGTACTTATGATGATGAGATTCGACATAGCGAAACACGAAAGTATTATTATGATAAAACGGATTGGATATGTTCATACGATATTTTACAATATCCAATTTCTTAAAGGAAGTTCTAAACACTTTACATTTTTTTGTCCTCTCTAATTTATAATTTTAATCTGATTTTATGTAATGAGGGCATTACATAATCTTAAGTGTGGGGTGGAAGTATATAAATTCTCGAGAACTTATAATTTAGTGGTTTTTATGAAAAATTTTTACAATTTTTAAACAAATATAACTAATCAATTTTTAAGGTATTTACGAGCAATTAAAGATTAGGTGTCAAAAATCGAAATTATTGTCTCCATACATTAAAAATACATAAGTTTATTTGATTGAAATATATAAAAGAAAACCATGTATAACAAAATTTATAAACCCCATATGTTTAGAACTATTTATCACATGTTTCTATGAAGTTTATTGCAGATATCATCGCTTTGGAATGTATAAACCTGAATATCTCGTTAAGGAAGTAAAGTCTGCCAAAATGACACGCTTGCTAACTTATGTTAGAAGATGTAGTCCAGAACAGCTGTAGGTTGACGAAAAATCTTGAAAAGTCATCTCTATCATCGGCTGGAAATCCACCTCACCTCAGCATCAAACAGGGTTTTTGGTGGTCAGACTTATCCTAACCATGAGATGGATCTGTCTCGTACAATAGGGGGCACATTGCAAATTAGCTTTTAAGACTAATGAATCTAATCCCCAGATGGATGATCTCCGTAAAGATCAACCGCATCTATGTTTGACCGCGGTCAACATACATATGCCATAACAAATTGAGGTGTGCAAACTCATGGTTCACCGATGATATTTGGACACGATATAATTTTACTCTAAAACTTGTGCTATTTTATGAATTATATTGTGTAAAACCATTTTTAGGACATTCGGTTTCAAGTTCCATGATACTTCGATTATGGGGGCGGATAGCTTGCTAATCGCCGACTGAGGCTACGGTTTTCAGTTACCCTCAACCAGAATTTGAGGTTAAAATCGGAAAACGTGTCTAGTGTAAAAACTAGCATGACATTTTATAAAAATCATAAAACGTTTTCACAAGGTCTAATTTTCCCTAAGGATCCAAATTTTTAAACCTTAATCACAAGTTTCAACTTTGTTTCTGTTGTCAGAATTTTATTTCGTGTGGTGTGCGTGTGATTCAATAAAAAAATTGTGTAGTGTTTCCAACTTATTCCATATAGCGTGTGTTTCATTTCGTGTAGCGTGTGTTGTGTGATTTAATGTTCGATAAGGAAAAATATGTAATGTTCCAGTTCTGTTTAAAAGATGTGATTGCTTGAGGACAAGCAACGTTCAAGTGTGGGGTATTTTGATATTGATTTAAACATACATATAATTCGATGCAATATCATTTATATTTCATCAGCTTTTATCGTTTACTAAGACATTCAAATGTATAAATCACGAGAAAAACGACAAAAGATAATACGAGCTCGAAGTTTGAAGAAAAGACGATAAACGATGGATTTAAACCAAATATATATCGAGATAACGTTACCCGAATAGAAGTTCAAGATGAGCAAATAAAAAGAGTTCAAATGAAAAATTCCAAATCGATAAACGTCAACGCGGGATCGACATAGAACAAAACATAAAATAAAAATGAGAAAACAGTCGACAACTCTTACGCGAATCGTGTGGCCATCTACGCGAAACGCGTAGTATTTAAGCCGTACGCGTATTGTGTGGGAATCTACGTGAAACGCGTAATCTCTTGATCAGATCCAGATTCCAAATGTAAATGGGACGTTTCCTTTTCTGTTTAATATTGCTTCTTTTTTAGTGGTACAGCAAGAAAAGCAGTACAATCATTTCACCTACTACTTGAATCTCATAATACGGAATACTTATACAGAGAGTTGAGAAGAGAGGAGTACACACATTTAGAAGAGAATTACATTTACACACATACATTTTAACACAGTGCACATCAAATTTATTTTCTAGTATCTTTTGTAATTTGTATTAATTTCAGTTTCAAGGTTCAATATTTAGGATAGTTTCAAATATTAAGGGTGTATTGTTCGTGAGTAAGAGTATTATTGTACGCGTGAAAGGGTGTTGTTATTGTAATTTTCTACCATTGAAGTTAATGAAAGTGAAGAATTTTTCGTAAGTATATTCTATTAAAATTATCGTTATTAGTTTTTATCATTATTATTATGTTTGTATATTTATATTTTTATGTTTACCCTGGTATAATGAGTAGCTAATTTTCCTAGTGTTTGCTTAGATGTAGAGCCCCTAGTGAAATGGATTGTTATTATTTGTAAAAATTAAAATGTAACTTTAGTATTTTTAACATTGAGCCTAATTGAAAAACCATTATTATGTATTTGGATATTTAACCCTTGTCACTTAATTTGTTAGATTAAAAATAACGAAAGTTATTTTTATTTATATAAATTAAGCTTCAACATTAAAAGTGATCTAGACGAACTTATAACTAATTTACTAACACTAAATTGAAAAGTAAAGTTTGGTGGTTTGGGTAATATCACTAGTCATATAATAGTGAAATTGTAAAAAGGGAAACCGTTATGATTTGGGTTTTGGCGAAGGTCAAAACTGGGTTGGGTCTCAATTTAAATACTTAAAGATTAGTAACTATCTAAATATAATCCAATGAAAATTAGATTTAATTTAGTTAGCCAAAACTTATTATTTATTCGAAAGGAAAATATAAGTTTTATACTAAACATTTTAATACGAGCTTAAACTTAAAAGAATCCATGGACCTAGAGGTGACATATTTAAGTAAACACTCCCTTTTATTTTATAAATCATTATTATTATTATTTACGTTTATTTATTCAGTAAAGTTAAAACTAAAAAAAATATATACACAACATTATAACCAAGTGTATTCGTTACTGTTTTGTCACCTGGATTATAACATACGCGGATCGCGTATAAATCTACACGATACGCGTACGTATTAAACCATACGCGAAATGCGTAAATCACTACACGAAACGTGTAAATACAAATACGAGTACTGTAGCGAACTAGGTTAAAATTTAGGGTTTTAATTATTTTATTATTATATTTAAGTTGTTAGTTTATAATTAGTATTAATTTATAATTAGTAATTAGTTTATAACTAGTTAATTATTATAATTCCTATTAATTTATATTAATTTAGTTAAAACATGTTATTTAGTTAATTTAAATAAATTTACATTATAATTACTCAAAACAAAATTCTAAACAATTAGTTTTATTAAAAGTTATTATTTAATTAATTATCATTTAGTAATAAACTTATTAGTATAATTTCAATTAATTCACTTTTAAGTTAATAATTATAAATAATGTATTCGTATAAATTAATAAGTAGATCAATTAAATTAGGATTAAGTTATATTTTATTATTATGTAGTATTATAAATTCCTAATCCAAAACCCCCTTAAAATAAGTTTAACTTCAAAGACTATTAAAAAAACATTGAACACTGTCTCCCTGTGGAACGAACCGGATTTACCAACAAACTAAACTACACGGATAGGACTAGTTGCCTATATATGTTTGAAACCAACCTAAAATCGTTAAAATACCATATATACAATAAATCAATTCGTGTAACAAAACAACTCAAATCCGCTCATAAATAAAGGTACTGTTTCAACCCATCAACTGCCATTAGAACCTTTTAATAATGCCTACAACCTACTCCACATCCTCCACGTTCCTGATATGTAGGATTTTGGTCCAGCTCGGTAGTACCAAGTCAACCCCGTAAGGACGTCACGATACCAGTCACGTGGCGTTGACTTGAATATACCGAAGCTACTAGCCAAGGGTTTTTAGTAGACTGGACGTCATGCGTTGCACGTGACGCAGCCCGTGACGTAGCATGGTGTGACGTACGTCATTAACTATAAATTATAATAACAAGTTTATACCTCAAAATATCAAACTCAACTTTTAATGTACAGGAACTTAGTTTAATAAGTTTCGCATACACAACATGTGAAGCTCATATGAGCCTATTACGTTTTATTATGGAAAATTGATTAAAATGCTCTCATTTCTTAAAGGTGTTTGGTAAAATGTCTTTAAATATTGTAATTGCAAATTACCTCCTGACCACACATCACGCCCCAAACATGATGGTCTAACTTGGTGCATGATGCGTGATTACTAGATCTCACTGTTGGGAAATAGCCAAATGCGGTTTGTCCTAATTTTGTTTTTAAAATATGTCCTCGAAGACCTTCATTTTTTAATGTTTCAATCATTTTGATTATCTAACATGCTTTGACCGCTCGTAACTTGTTATAGAACAATCTAATTTGTGATCCATTAAATATATCACCAATCTTGACTAAAAGTACATGATACCCCTTAATCAATGTGAGTAAACATCATGTAACACCATACTTTTTTTTTAAATCACAGCAGAATTATTTAAAGCCTATCACATTTACATATTACAATACAACTGGTGTTACTTTTCAAAACAGTTATCCATAGTATATTAAACATCATAGTTCTTCAGTGTGTCAAACATAAGCCAAGCACGATTATCTTCTCCCGTCCCTAGCATGCAAAACAATATAACCTGTAGGGGAGAAAATGTGAGGGATTAGCATAACGCTAAGTGAATGAGATATCCCAACAGATATTACTATCAAGTACCAAGCCTAGCCTTTATTGATCATGCATCAGTCATGGGCAAGTGGACATAGCGTTACACTACTATCATATAATAGAGCATTACACATCTGTATTATACAGAGCTAGGCAAACAATCAGAGTAGTAATAGCATCAACAAGCTATTCACTAAAGGCACTAAAGGCACCACACTAACATAGCCTTACATAGATATACAATAAGGGTATCAATAGCTCTACACAGCTATTCACTAAGTATCAATAGCTCTACACGGCTATTCACTCTCATAGTGCTAACAGCTATAAATACAAGAGGATCGTTGACCCTGCCATTTCTACAACTACTAACTGATCAAGCTAGAGTTGTACCGATAGCCCTCGTTATTGTGACATAGTATACCTCTCCTGACGTTTACATACGTCAATTGCAATATACTGTCATTACAATAACCAATGAGCCCAACCCTTCTATAAACGGTTGACTTCTTCTGTCCCTTCTATACACGGACAGTTCTCACATGTGATGACCCGAAAAATTTCGACTAATTTTAAATCAAACTCTCGATATGATTTAATATTTTTGACACGATAAGCAAAATCTGTAATGTTAAGTCTCAAAAATTTTGAACTATTTTCATATATGCAATTACCCTTCGACTATTTCCGACGATTCACGAACAATTAATTGTAATAGATATGTGTGTGTGTATATATATATATAAATAATAATTGGGAGTATAATTTGAAATATTAAATGTTGTTATTATTAAAAGTAATTAAGTAAAATAAAACAAAAATAGGATATTATAATAATTATTATTTAAAACATATCTATATATATAAATAAAGTATATTAAAAATAAATATTGAATGATTGTAATAACCATTTGTCATTTCATTTAAACTAGTAAAATGAAGGCTTGTGAGTGTATTATAATAAATATTAGACGAACCTTTTTGAGCACTAGTTTCACATTTAATGACTGAAATAAATAAAGTTATTTAATTTAAAAATATGAGATTTTTCTGGAGACTTTTATCCGCCATTGAATTAACAACGGAGCGTGATATAGCACTTCGTAAAAACTGTCGGTAGATTTAAAAATAGAATGATGGCTGCTAATTCTAATTCACACGTTTAATTTAACTATATAATATTTAATTAAATACTGTGTTTGTTTCTTGCCTTTCTGTTTCCTATCTTATCAAGTATAATAATTAAAACATGTCGACATAGATGAAATTGAAATTTGTGTGCTAGGATTACTGTAGTTGATTATTGACCTAATAAGTCAATATATATGTATTATATATATAACCGTTGCAATGGAATGATGAACCATGTTCACCTTTCATCTCCAAAATTACACCACCTCAATCTCACCACTCTCACCATTTATCACCATAATACGGGAACCACCGAGAACCACTACACCATCGCCACCCCTCACAACCTACATTGGCCACCTTACAACAACCAAGTCACACCACCTCTCATCCACACTTCATCTTCATGTGAAACCATCATCAACTACAACCACCGTAATCCTCCTTGCTCACTGTTTCATATTCGAATAATGATTTGAATCACCACCCACTGCCGCTATCTATTTCTTTCTATTTCTAATAATGGAACAACCAACTTGCATATACTTTACGGCTCGCTGCTACAAAATTTCTACTTTATATTCGACTTTAAAACCGAAACCCACAAAACCAAGGCTACTGCTAAACTTCTGTTTTCTTTTCTTTTTGTTTTCAAAATCACGAAACCCAAAACAACACCCATAAATTGTTACGTTTATTTTTTTTCTGTACGAACTGCAACTGCTACTGTGTGTGCTCCTACTACTTCTTGAACCCTTTTTGGGATCAAAGAGTCACCATTCAGTCACCAACCACGACCCAAAACACCACCGTTCCTGCTGTTTTTTTGTTCATCATCGAGCAACAACGAAACCACTTGTATTACCTTAGATTTTCATCATAAACCCACAACTAAACCAACCCATCATCAAAACAAACCTGCTGTTGCTACAGCTGCAGTCTTCTTCTGTTTCTGATTCGAAGAAAACCCAAATCAAACACCTATTAATTATTGTTGTTGCTTCTTTTCACCACATGCAAATGATTAACGTTGATGATGAAAAATAAAATAAGAATGATGATGAAAGTTGCTATATGATAAAGAAGATAATGATGACGAGCTGTAAAGAATATGACAGCTATTTGTTCGTTGCTTTTTCCATCGACGGAAAACGAAACCCATTTTAACTTACCAACTGGACTTCTATTCGAATGGTGTTCAAATAGCAGCAGCCCATGTTTTAGCATTCGGGATTGTTATTTTGCTAGTTTGGCTTCAGTATATGGGATATATTGGGCTGGATTTCTGATCCATTTTTTTATTTACTATTGGACAATTCGGGTTTTAAAAAGGATTTAAAATATATAATGTGGGCCGATTACTATTTTTCACTTGGGTCACAATTGGGCTTCATGATCCGATCCTTAAAATAATGGATTAATGCGTTTTGGGGTTTTGGAAATGGGGCTGCCATGAAATAATATTAAATAGGATTAAATCGTGTATTAAAAAAATGAAGAAACAGAGGAATGGTTAACGGTGTTTTCGGTTAAGTGAGAGGTCGCGGGTTCGAGCCTGGGCAGTAGCGTTTCTTTTTAAAAGCTTGTTTCTTCAAAGGCTGTATTCTATAATTATTATTATTATTATTATTATTATTATTATTATTATTATTATTATTATTATTATTATTATTATTATTATTATTATATTATTATTATTATTATTATTATTATTATTATTATTATTATATTATTATTATTATTATTATTATTATTATTATTATTATTATAATAATTATTACTAATATAAGTATCAATTATCATTTATTATTATTATTATTATTATTATTATTATTATTATTATTATTATTATTATTATTATTATTATTATTATTATTATTATTATTATTATTATTATTATTATTATTATTATGATTATAGCTACAATTATGATTATTATTATTATTATTGTTAAGTTAATTAGTATTATTACTATCATCATGCAATTTATTATTATCATCATTAATATTATTATTACTATCATTTTTATAATTATTATAATTATTATTATTATTATTATTATTATTATTATTATTATTATTATAATTATTATTATTATTATTATTACTATTATTAACATTAATATATTTATTAACAAGTATTATTATTAAGTATTATTAGTATTAAATTTTTTTTATATTAAAATTAGTGTTTTTATTATAAAAATAATACAACCTTTTTATTTTATTATTATTACTATCATTATTAAAAATTTTATATATTTTATTATTATCATTTTTATTATCAATATTAACATTATTATTAGTATTATCATTATTATTATTATTATAAGTATCATTATCATTAATATTATTCCTATTATTAATATTAAAAAAATAATATTAATTATATAAAAATATATTTAATACATATAACATAACTATATTAATATTTTTATAATAAATGATAATTATTTATCTAAAGTAAATATATCTAACTAAATTATTAATGAAACCTATAAATTATTAAATATAATAATTATATCACTAATAATATATAAATTTGTTCGATTACAATTATATGTGTTAATATATATATAAATGATATAGGTTCGTGAATTCGAAGCCAACCCTGCATTGTTCAGTATCATCGTATGCATATTTTTACTACAAAATATCGTATTGTGAGTTTCATATGCTCCCTTTTTCAATACTTTTACAATATATATTTTTGGGACTGAGAATACATGAAATGCTTTTAAAAATGTTTGACGCAATAGACACAAGCAAAATATTCCTCTAATGAATTATTATACAGACGAGTTGTTCTGTGGATTATTATATCGAAGATCGCCCCTGATTATTATAGCTTATTAACCTAAGAATTAGGGAAATGACTCCTAATTGACGCGTATCCTAAAGGTAGATCTACGGGCACTTTATATGTTAAGGTCGGTTACCAGGCAAAGGTCATTGTTCTGTTTATTTTGGGGATATTCATGATGCGCTTTATATGTTAAGGTCGATTACCAGGCAAAGGTTATATATAGAGAGAATGATTTTTATACACAGGTTATGTATATGTTATTTTGTACACGAGATATGTGTACGGTTATTAAAAATCGCAAGGCAACCTACCGGGGAGAAAAGGATACGAACCTACTCTGCCAAGCATTTATGAAAAATGGTTTTGTACACGAGATAGGTGTACTGTCTTTAAATCTTGTGGTCTATCAAAATTTACTGAATTTTATTAATTAAAACTTATGAACTCACCAACCTTTTGGTTGACACTTTTAAGCATGTTTATTCTCAAGTATTAAAGAAATCTTTCGTTGTGCAATTGCTCATTTAAAGATATTACTTGTAGTCATTCATGGCATATTTCAAAAGACGTTGCATTCGAGTCGTTGAGTTCAAAAAGACTGTTATTTAGTAAATGGCAGATTAGTCATTCATAGTTTGGAAAACATATATCACTTGGATATTTTGAAATGAAAGTTTGTCTTTTAAAATGAATGCAATGTGTGTAAAACATATCATATAAAGGTCAGTACCTCGCAATGATACCAATGAATATGTAACGTTTATAATCGATATGAACGGGTTGTTAAAGTTGGTATCAGAGCATTGGTCTTAGCGAACCAGGTCTTGCATTAGAGTGTCTAACTGATAGTTGTTAAGATGCATTAGTGAGTCTGGACTTCGACTGTGTCTGCATGTCAAAAGTTTTGCTTATCATTTCATGTCAAAAATTACCTGTTTATCATTTCTTAGTCTAGACACGTCTTACTGCATTAATTGCATAGATAGTGTATAGATAAATTCATATCTTTGCATATCTGTTACTGTAAACTTTGCCTGACAGCTTCCGAAAGTTCCTCCGTAATCTATGGAATCTTCTGTACTACATATAGGTATTCTATGTAATTAGAATATCATCCGATATCCGAAGATCACTTCATATCGAAAAATCTTTTATCTGACCGTGTAAGATGGAGTCTGCAACTAGTTCGAGTCCCTCAGATTCCGATAACTATTCCGATATGGATATCCACACGAGCTCCGAAAGCAGTGTAACTTGAATGGATCAACGGATTAGTCATCTTCAATTCTGGATGAATTGGGAATGAGTTCGTGATCCACTTAATCATTGGAGACAAGAAGAAGGTGATCCCTTTCGCCTACCAAATTGCCCACTTGACGATGAACCTGAATCACTTACCGGCGAACCAGTTCGAAACACCAACTTCACCCTCATTTCCAGGATAGCTCGCAACGATTACATAATATCTACTATTTTAAACCTTATTCATCCACTTGTTTCAACCGCCAATCATCCTGGAGTAATAGGAGAAGTCAACGAGCTTCGAGCCCGAATAGTAACTTTGGAGAATATGACGCACAACTTGCAGGCATCACAGGCATCACCAACATTGATGAAACATGACTAGGAACTTTGAAGTCAACATGTTTAATTCACACAAAGGCGGAATTAGTGAATCAAAACATAACTAGTGAATATGTGAAGCTTTTTAGGACTAATTTAGTCAAACCACAAAATGATTGTGATTAGATTAACACCTAGAGCTGTTATTTACCTCTTGAGTGATTTGGGTTGAGAGAGAATCGGATAAGGAAAACCAGATCTGAGTGATGTGTGTGTAAAATGAGAGGCTTAACCTAAAATGAAGAGCATAACACTTACATACCCCTGCTGTTGACTCACCCGTGCCAGTCATCCATCACTCGTACGAGTTGGCTTCCTCAGTCGTATGAGCCTGTCAGCCGTATGAGTGAGGCTTCACTCGTACGTCTGACTAAGTCTAACATAGTCAAACATCCTTATTGCGTTCTTGCAGTACCTGTAACCATATACAAACACAGATAGGATAATAATGAGTGATCATGGTAGCCTGTAAACTGTAATACCTGCAATGGACGTGGGTTAGATGTCTAGGGACTTACATAAAATGCATCAACAACTCCCCTAGGACCTAGACCATCGATTACAATAAAGTAAACGTCCGTGAAATACATATAAGTTCAAAAGTAACATTAGTTTAACATCAAATACATATCCAGATTCTCTCTCTCGCATAAATAAATCATCAAAAAATAAAAATACAAACTAGCAATACATTATCCGACATAGATCAGCTGGCTTGAACTTGATTTGAGCTTTGAGCATCACTTTCTCTGTTGAGGTAGGCATGGTAGACATCGATCACACGTTGATATCTCATAGCTTCCTCTTTTTGATCATCTCTAAATGTAATGTGATGGCGGTGAAGAGTCTCCACATCAAATCTCGATAAGTTCCTTAGCCACATAGGATCTAAAATCCTCACATTGTCAAACTGTATGCTTCCATCTTCCTTTTCAATTGCAGTCAAGATCACTGCTTCTTCCGACAACTCATCATAGAACCACCATCTGAAGTTTTTGCATATATCCTTGGGTAAAGACATCAATGGAGATTGCTTCATGTACTTGGCCCACCTTTAGAATTTCTCTTTGTCGGGTGCATGGAAAACCTGGCGGCTGTTGACTTAAAGATGTCCCATTTCCCTATCTTATACTCATATCTGAGTTTTCTCTGACACCACCTAGAAATGTCACAATCTTCAGCGTTCAACATCTTCAGCTTATGATCTCGAAGTATGGTAGAGTTTTGAAGTGACTAGGACATGCCATGTAATCAACTCCTCCTTCCCTCTTGATCGCGAAACAATTGATCTCCTTGAAGTAACCCCAGCTTAAAATTTTACCCTTGGAATACTTCTTGGTTCTCTTTCCCCTTTCGTAGAAACTAACAAACTTCGGCTCGAGTTCTGACTTATTCAACTGATCAGGGTTAACGACGTTCGGTTTCCACCAACTCTGACGGATCTAGTCTTCTTCAACGTTTCTGTTAACTTTAACCCTATCACATTTGAACCATTCATTAATCTCATTCCATGCCTCGGCTTTAGCTTGCTCGGCTCGGAGTTTCTTCTTCTTCAGCTCAAACTCTTTTCTTTCTTTCTCAATGAGCAGTTTCTCATGTCGGATGTTCTTGTTCTTTTCAATTAAAACATCCACTTCTTTCACTTGTTCTTTGTATACCTTCCTCGCCTGTTCTAAATCATCTTACTTCTTTCTTTTCACATCACTACTCAAATTGAAAAAGTCACTTAAGGTGTTGAGTGACGGATTTGAGTATGGCTCAAGCGAAGGCATAACAATCTCAGATTCTGTTATCAATTCATCCTCGGATTCAACAATCACATCCTCTTTTACACTATCCTTACCAACAGAATCTTCACTCTTCTCATCAGCAAACAAATTATCGAAACCACTCAAGTTGATATTTTGGATTGATTCTGGAGGGATACTGGCAAATGACTCTTCTTGTGGAGCCTGGTTCTCAGCTTCAACTATCTCTGCATCCTCTGTATCTTTTTAACTATTGTATGACAGAGCAGCAAGCTGTTCCATCAAAAAATCACTTGGTGGAATGTCCCCCTTTTGGTATCTCAAAAGAGGGTCCTCCAGTTCCAGCATCTTCTTCATCGTCTTTCTCATCATCACCACCCAAATCAGAAGAAAATTATTCTCCTCTCTCCTTAATCAACTTAGTTTTACCAGAGGTAATCGATTCGATCTTATTGTTCAACTCCTTCAATTTCTCCTTATTCTCACTCTTAATCACCATTACCTTCTTCTTCAACTTCTCCGTCCTTCCCTTCTGACGGTCCAGTCTATCAGATAACCTCTTGTTTTCTTCTACAAGCGACTCAATCTTAGCTTCACTGATCTTCTTCTCCTCAATGGCTTGATTCTCAAGATTGGTTATTTTCGTGATCAAAGACAACAGTAGATTTTGCTGTGTCTTGAATTCGGCTGATGTGACCTGAGGTGTTGTGGTGGCAGGTTTTGGTGAGATAACAGCAGCTCTTGCATGCTTCATGAAACCGGATGGTTGTCTTTGAGCCTGTTGTTTTGAACCTCCCTGTGATGACTTTTGAAATGAATCAAAATGATGTTTCATTCTCTTCTCCTTCTTCTTGGGCTGTTCTGAAGTCATCGCTTCCTTCCCTTTCCTTTTTCTCTGAATCAAACTAACATCTTCCTCTGTCGCTTCATCATCACCTTCAATAATTTCATCATCAACATTACCTCCTCCTTGAACTTCACCAGTAGCTCTCTGATTATCACCCTCACCTTCCTCATTACTAATTTCATAGTTAGAGTCTGAATCCTCATTCCTACAAGCATTACCAGCTGAACATCGATAGTTTTCCTTGATCAGATGACAAATAAGCTTTCTATTAGAGTCAGGCTTTAAATCCTCGTTTCTTGTCTCCTCCATTCTTAGGAAAGTTATCGGATTCATTAGCTTAAGGTGAATAATATCCTCTTCAAGCTTCAGTAAATCAGGTGCAACATCATTAATGATCAATTGAAGAAAACGGGCATAGATGAGATACCTCTGAGTAGAACTGAAAACATTCACTTTGACGTAGTGTAAGACAAATCCTGAGAAATCGTATGGATGCTTTAGGCAAGTGCCACAAACATACTTTGCACTTTTTCATTCAACTTATCAAATCCAGATTTGCGTCCACTCAAACAGTGCATGATCACGTGAGCAAGATATCTAAAATGTGGAGGCAGAAGCATCTTCATCAGTTCAGATTTGCCAACAATATACCCAGAATAAGCACATCTCTTGAAGCAACCATGAATTCTTTTTCGACTGATCGTCATGTGAGAGCAGTTCTAGTCATTAAAGCCCAAAATCCTCCTTATCAATGTCTTAGAAACAATGATCTCATGCCCTTGAACCTTACTAACAATCTTAGCATCATCTTCTAATACGTCAAGTACAGCATTTCTCCAGAATTCTTTTTGATGTCTGTAGTAGGCCGTTCATGGAGTAGAAATAGCTGTATGTATCCTTGAACTCTGAAGGAAAGCTACAATCTCTGTAAAATGATCACCTCTCTCTAGAGTAGTGTCATAAAGAGCGACTTGATTGTTCAGTTCAGCCTTCTCTAGAGGAATCACTTGCTGAGAAGGTGGTTTAACTGGATTCACTTGAGGATTAGCTTGTTACTCCCCCTGTCCTTCTACGTTAACTACTAGAACATTGACTTGTTGTTTAGCCATTGATGATATCATAACAAACTGAAATATCAACAGAAATGTTATAGATACAAACCACATATCATAAAATATCAAAGCATTCACATCAAAGTGTCATAAACATGTTAACATCATAAACCGTGCGAGTGATAATGTCACACGTGCAGCTGAGTGATCAACCGTGCGAGTGATATAGTCACTCGTGCCACTGTTGACACATTTGAGCAGTAATATGGTTTCGGACAAGGTACACGGTTGAGGTACTATTTATAAGCGAGTGATTCAACCGTATGATGACTCGTGAAGCTAATCACACATGTCAGCTCAGTCAAGCGAGTGAGCAACTAAATCAAATTTAATGAGTGGGCTCAAAGGTTCACACGGTTGATCATCAACCGTGTACTGACTCGTGCGAGTGATGTCACTCGTGCATGTCTGATGAAACCCGTATTAAATGCCTTTTCAAATTACATAGATTACATGTTTGATCATTTTAGGGATCGATTTACATCACAATAGCAAGTGTAGGTTCCGTTTAACTCAAAACAATAACAAATAACGATCAAAACGAGCATCGATTTCACAAAATTTGATTTACAAACCCTTAGAGTTTCGATGCATTCAAACAACAAATTAACCAACTTAAACTTGATGAAATCATACCTATTAGGTGGCGCTGAGGTCGGATTAGTATGCTAAACAAACGCTGTGGTGGAAAACGTGATCGGTGAAAGTCGAATTTTGAGAGAGAAAATGAAAATGGGTGCACAAGTGTGAGCTTCTGTGCTCGTCACCCCTATTTATACTCTCGTGATCAACCATACGTTTGATCACACGATCCACCATCAACCGCGCGTCTCACCTTAATCACTCGTGTGTGTGACCCAAATGTCTTAGGACAATATTGAACAGGGTCATCCGTACGGTTAACCTCACATGTGTGGTTACTCGTACGGTTCACACATCAAACGTGCGAGTGAACCACTTAGGCAATTTCAAATGTTCACAAATTTTCACAAACTTAGGATTTCGACTCGTTTGGCACTCTTAAAGCTAACTAGCACTTTCAATTTGAGTCATAAACCACTAAATCATCAAGAAATGATCATTAACACTTAGGTAATCCAAACAACTTAACCTAATTAAGGTTATTACTCCAAACATTCTATTTCTCATGAGTAAGTCCTACAGTGTAACATCATCTTAAGTTCACTAACAACCTTAAATCATTAAAGTCCTTCAAACAATCACAAGCTCTACAAACTTCTATCTTATGGATTTTATGGCCAACAATATCTTGATCTCGACAAGGTTCTTTCAGATGTTATTGTACATTCAGAGGATAATCAGAAAACAAAAGAACGAAGGAAATCTTTATAAGTTTTCTGAGATGTAATGTCATGCAACTAAAAATATGCAACTAAAAGACATTCCACCATGAAATGCAATAACATGCAAAATCAAAATCTTTTTGTTGTTTTACAGTTTTCAATGCAAACTATTTAATAAACAGATAAGCAAACATATAAATCTACATTCTTTTTGTGAGAAAAATGTTTATCAAGTTAATAAAAATGGATCATAACTAACATATTGAATCAACTTCTGTTGTTCATTCCTAATTATCCAGTCTATGTCTATTATCATGCAATTACTTATATCAATCCTCATTAAACATGAATATATTCATTCTGGACACTTCGACAATCATGTTGGCATAAATTACTTGAACACTATAAAGCAATGACTTTTGAGTTCGCACTAAGGTCATTGATCCTTGATTCTTTCATCAGTTATGATTGTGCGTTTTTATTAGGTTGTCAATTCATTACGCGTAACTTTCCGTTATCTCTTTCCATGTACTTCATTCAAATTGAACATGATGGTTCTCACGGCATTTTGAATAACCCTGTCAGCCTTTGGCTTCTATCAGTGTGTTGATAATCTTCAATCTAGTTGGAACGGCAGATTTTAGAGTATATTGGATTATCCAAATAGGCGCATTATTTACCGCGGGAATTGGTCTACAGTTAAAGCAGACTTTCCTGATGACCAGTCGTCACACGAAATAAATCTCAAGGCCCTTAACTTCTTTATGTTCAAGTTGACATGGAAAACGGAATTGAAAGTTAAACTTTCATATATATATTATTTAGACTATATCTAGGTAAGTATCTATCCAACTTACAGTCTTAATAGGTATAACTCTATATTGCAGACGACAAGAATCTTAATAGTTCAGTGTGAACGTCGTGATTAAACTATTCAAGCTGCGCGGGGGCGTCACACTAAGAATGATCTGAGTTCTTTATGAGCACATCATGAATCAGCATTCTTCATACTTTCAGGACTTTGCTATCTTGATACGCCAATTATTTTTGACTTTGATTTTCTTTTGATATTACCTTTTCAGCATATCACTGTCTTTTGATATATTGATTTTGAACACCATCATGAATGGATTTTCCATTGTTATGCATAAACTCATGTTTCTTTGTTGTGTGCTTAGATAACTCAAAGGTGTTCTCCCTTAAATGCTTGAACGGTCCGCAATAAGGAATTATACTTTTCAACCTTAAGCGAGAAGGGACACTTACTTTCGACATAAACTAATTTTCTCTGATATTTTCGGGGTTTAGTTTCGATTATAAAGTCTAAGGCCCGTGACAACGTGGTATGCACCAGCCAAACAGATAATCCTCAACTTAAAATCCACCCCCAACCTTTTCTAGTGATTATCAATTATGATAGGGGATACCCTCAACCGACTGTTGAGTTCCTCAACACTTATCATTAGATACAGTCTCGAAGATAATTAGGTGACTACCTTCAAACGCTACAGATCGTTCATGACTTCTGAATCTTAGATGATCGTTATTCTTGTTATGATTGTCTAATGCCAAGAATTCATAAGTCACATCTATCAGTACATCACACAACAGATAAACATAAATGTTTAAATCAGTCCTTACTAATCAAATATATCAATTCTAAGTACAGTAATTTCTTCATGTCCATTATATTAATCAAAAAAAGCTCATTTTTGGAATTTTTCAACTTTTTAGGGTTTTCTGGTGAGGCATTTTACACTTTTTAGGTATTTTCTGTTGTAACATATACTCCTCCTAAAATACTAAAACATAAAATCTTTTTATCTTTTAACATTTTAACAAAAGAAACAGAAAATAACTACAGACTAGTATGCAAACATGAGATAAATCATGCAGAGAAATGCAGACAGGAAGCAAAAATATGCAATACAGATAATAAGAAAATAAAATCTATATGTCATGCATCCTACATGCAAAGTCTAAAAGTTTGATTAACCCTCACAAACAACATCCGAAATTACTTTATCTCGATCAACAATGCCATTCATCTCTAAAAGTAGCAAGAACCTAGGTTTATCAAAATCCTTTGTGCAAAGATCAGCCCTTAGGTCCTTAGAATGTTGCACAGGATTCTTAGTAATTGCAATAGCAGCAGTATTATCAATATAAAGAGGAGAGAAAGAGATTCTTAGTCCGTAATCGTGAAGTTGTTGTTGGATCCAAACAACTTGCGAACAACAACTAGTAGCAGCGATATATTCAGCTTCACACGTGTAAAGCGCAACTGCAGTTTGTTTCTTGCACTGCCAGGTCACCAGCCTTTCACCTAAAAATTGACATCCTCCTGATGTAGATTTGTTGTTGATTTTGCAACCTGCATAGTCTGAATCACTATATGCTACAAGATCAAACTTGTCTTCGTTCGAATACCAGATGCCGAGATTTGGAGAATGTAACAGATAGCGAAGAATTCTTTTGACAGCTGTAAGATGAACTGTATTCGGATTAACTTGATAACGAGCACACAGACATGTTGCGAACATAATATCCGGCCTAGATGCAGTGAGATATATGAGCAATCTGATGGTTGCTTGATAGTATGTAGGATCAACAGGCTCCCCCTCACAGTTTAACGAAATACCATGATTCACAGCTAGCGGGGTTGACACAGGACGTTCTTGAGTCATACCGAAACGTTCGAGTATATCATTTTCATACTTTGCTTGATGAAGAAAAATTCCATTACCAGTCTGTTCGACTTGCAAACCAAGAAAGTAGTGTAAGAGACCCAATTTCCTCATTTCAAAATCATCCTTCATAACCTGCTCGAACTCATCGATGAGTTCCTGCTTAGTAGAACCGAAAATAATGTCTTCTACATAGATTTAGACCAAAATAATATCATCATCTTTAACCTTCATGAACAGAGTACAATCTACCGTGCACATTTGATAACCTTTTTCGATCAGATAATTTGACAAATGTCCATACCAAGCTCTTGGGGCTTGATGTATGTAGTGACCCGAACTTTTCCATGTTTATATATATTAATTGAGATTGATATTTACATGATTAAATGTTTCCAACATATTAAGCAATCAAACTTTTTAAGACTTGATTAATTGAAATATGTTTCATATAGACAATTGACCACCCAAGTTGATCGGTGATTCACGAACGTTAAAACTTGTAAAAACTATATGATGACATATATATGGATATATATATATAGTTGACATGATACTATGATAAGAAAACATATCATAAAGTATATTAACAATGAACTACATATGTAAAAACAAGACTACTAACATAATGATTTTTAAACGAGACATATATGTAACGATTATCGTTGTAAAGACATTTAATGTATATATATCATATTAAGAGATATTCATACATTATAATATCATGATAATATAATAATTTAAAATCTCATTTGATATATTAAACATTGGGTTAACAACATTTAACAAGATCGTTAACCTAAAGGTTTCAAAACAACACTTACATGTAACGACTAACGATGACTTAACGACTCAGTTAAAATGTATATACATGTAGTGTTTTAATATGTATTTATACACTTTTGAAAGACTTCAATACACTTATCAAAATACTTCTACTTAACAAAAATGCTTACAATTACATCCTCGTTCAGTTTCATCAACAATTCTACTCGTATGCACCCGTATTCGTACTCGTACAATACACAGCTTTTAGATGTATGTACTATTGGTATATACACTCCAATGATCAGCTCTTAGCAGCCCATGTGAGTCACCTAACACATGTGGGAACCATCATTTGGCAACTAGCATAAAATATCTCATAAAATTACAAAAATATGAGTAATCATTCATGACTTATTTACATGAAAACAAAATTACATATCCTTTATATTTAATCCATACACCAACGACCAAAAACACCTACAAACACTTTCATTCTTCAATTTTCTTCATCTAATTGATCTCTCTCAAGTTCTATCTTCAAGTTCTAAGTGTTCTTCATAAATTCCAAAAGTTCTAGTTTCATAAAATCAAGAATACTTTCAAGTTTGCTAGCTCACTTCCAATCTTGTAAGGTGATCATCCAACCTCAAGAAATCTTTGTTTCTTACAGTAGGTTATCATTCTAATACAAGGTAATAATCATATTCAAACTTTGGTTCAATTTCTATAATTATAACAATCTTATTTCAAGTGATGATCTTACTTGAACTTGTTTTCGTGTCATGATTCTGCTTCAAGAACTTCGAGCCATCCAAGGATCCATTGAAGCTAGATCCATTTTTCTCTTTTCCAGTAGGTTTATCCAAGGAAATTAAGGTAGTAATGATGTTCATAACATCATTCGATTCATACATATAAAGCTATCTTATTCGAAGGTTTAAACTTGTAATCACTAGAACATAGTTTAGTTAATTCTAAACTTGTTCGCAAATAAAAGTTAATCCTTCTAACTTGACTTTTAAAATCAACTAAACACATGTTCTATATCTATATGATATGCTAACTTAATGATTTAAAACCTGGAAACACGAAAAACACCGTAAAACCGGATTTACGCCGTCGTAGTAACACCGCGGGCTGTTTTGGGTTAGTTAATTAAAAACTATGATAAACTTTGATTTAAAAGTTGTTATTCTGAGAAAATGATTTTTATTATGAACATGAAACTATATCCAAAAATTATGATTAAACTCAAAGTGGAAGTATGTTTTTTAAAATAGTCATCTAGACGTCGTTCTTTCGACTGAAATGACTACCTTTACAAAAACGACTTGTAACTTATTTTTCTGACTATAAACCTATACTTTTCTGTTTAGATTCATAAAATAGAGTTCAATATGAAACCATAGCAATTTGATTCACTCAAAACGGATTTAAAATGAAGAAGTTATGGGTAAAACAAGATTGGATAATTTTTCTCATTTTAGCTACGTGAAAATTGGTAACAAATCTATTCCAACCATAACTTAATCAACTTGTATTATATATTATGTAATCTTGAGATACCATAGACACGTATACAATGTTTCGACCTATCATGTCGACACATCTATATATATTTCGGAACAACCATAGACACTCTATATGTGAATGTTGGAGTTAGCTATACAGGGTTGAGGTTGATTCCAAAATATATATAGTTTGAGTTGTGATCAATACTGAGATACGTATACACTGGGTCGTGGATTGATTCAAGATAATATTTATCGATTTATTTCTGTACATCTAACTGTGGACAACTAGTTGTAGGTTACTAACGAGGACAGCTGACTTAATAAACTTAAAACATCAAAATATATTAAAAGTGTTGTAAATATATTTTGAACATACTTTGATATATATGTATATATTGTTATAGGTTCGTGAATCAACCAGTGGCCAAGTCTTACTTCCCGACGAAGTAAAAATCTGTGAAAGTGAGTTATAGTCCCACTTTTAAAATCTAATATTTTTGGGATGAGAATACATGCAGGTTTTATAAATGATTTACAAAATAGACACAAGTACGTGAAACTACATTCTATGGTTGAATTATCGAAATCGAATATGCCCCTTTTTATTAAGTCTGGTAATCTAAGAATTAGGGAACAGACACCCTAATTGACGCGAATCCTAAAGATAGATCTATTGGGCCTAACAAACCCCATCCAAAGTACCGGATGCTTTAGTACTTCGAAATTTATATCATATCCGAAGGGTGTCCCGGAATGATGGGGATATTCTTATATATGCATCTTGTTATTGTCGGTTACCAGGTGTTCACCATATGAATGATTTTTATCTCTATGTATGGGATGTGTATTGAAATATGAAATCTTGTGGTCTATTGTTACGATTTGATATATATAGGTTAAACCTATAACTCACCAACATTTTTGTTGACGTTTAAAGCATGTTTATTCTCAGGTGAATATTAAGAGCTTCCGCTGTTGCATACTAAAATAAGGACAAGATTTGGAGTCCATATTTGTATGATATTGTGTAAAAACTACATTCAAGAAACTGATTTCGATGTAACATATTTGTATTGTAAACCATTATGTAATGGTCGTGTGTAAACAGGATATTTTAGATTATCATTATTTGATAATCTACGTAAAGCTTTTTAAACCTTTATTTATGAAATAAAGGTTATGGTTTGTTTTAAAAATGAATGCAGTCTTTGAAAAACGTCTCATATAGAGGTCAAAACCTCGCAACGAAATCAATTAATATGGAACGTTTTTAATCAATAAGAACGGGACATTTCAGTTGGTATCCGAGCGTTGGTCTTAGAGAACCAGAATTTTGCATTAGTGTGTCTTATCGAGTTTGTTAGGATGCATTAGTGAGTCTGGACTTCGACCGTGTTTACTTGAAAAATGATTGCTTAACAAATTTTGTTGGAAACTATATATTTTTAACATGTGAATATTATGTGATATATTAATCTCTTAACGCGTTTGATATTATGTGATAGATGCCTACCTCTAGAACAAGTCCCATTGACTCACCTAATAATAATGAAGAGTCAAATGTAAATTGGAATGATTCGTGGACTGATTCACAAGTTCCCGAAGAGGAACCGGAAGAAGAGTCGGAACCGGAAGAAGAGTCGGAACCGGAAGAAGAATCGGAACCGGAAGAAGAATCGGAACCAGATGAAGAAATAGAACCGGTGGGGGAAATAATAAAACGGTTAAGTAAAAGAAAATCCTCAACCAACCGACCAAGGTTAATTATGGTCAACGGTGTTTCCGCCAAGGAAGCAAAATATTGGGAGGATTACCAATTCTCCGATGAATCGGATTCCGACGAGAATTCCGATGATGTTATAGAAATTACCCCAACTGAATTTAAAAAGGCAAAAGAAAATAATAAGGGAAAGGGCATAAAATAGAGAAATCTAATTCCAACCCCGATGAACTTTATATGTATCGTCAACCCCCGAAGTCCTTAAGTTGTAACAATGACCCGGGAACCTCTAAACCACCAGGTTTTTCTAAACCAATGTGGATAACGACGGCTCGTATTAGGGGAACATCATATATCCCTAGAAACTTGGCAAAACGAACCAAAACCGAAGAAGAAGAAACAAGCGAGTCGGAATAAGATAGTTGTATTCGTGTGGTGTAATATATGTAATATAGTGTGCTTATGCTTTATGATATATGTAAAAATTGCTTGTATTAATAAGTATTTTTTTTTATGAATCTAACTCTTGTCTATTTTACAGTATAAAAACACAAAATGGATAGACAACCCAATATTTTAAGAGACCTACCCGGAGACATGATTGATGAAATCTTGTCTAAAGTCGGTCAGAATTCTTCGGCACAACTATTTAAGGCGAGATCAGTTTGTAAGACATTCGAAGAACGTTCCAAGAATGTCTTGGTTTATAAGAGACTTTCGTTTGAAAGATGGGGGATATCACATTGGGAAACCCATAAGTTACGATGTGTTTACTTTGATGCATATATTGCGGGGAACCCAAATGCTATTTTACGCAACGGGTTAAGAAATTATTTTGACTCAATATATCCGAATATTGGACTTCGTGATTTAGAAAAAGCGGCTAACATGCAACATAAAGAAGCATGTTATGCTTACGGATTAGTAATGTTCGCTTCTCACCAAAGTGAGAACAAGAACATCGGGCTACAACTATTAAACAAAACGTTTCCACAAGTGACGGAGTCGGTAATTGGGGTAAGAAATGAGGTTTTTAGATTATTACGGGACTGTTGGACATTACGTAACCCTCGTCCCTTTGATGACGTTACAACACGCTGTCTTATCAACGGCCATAACGGTTATGTTGCACAAGACCAAGGATGGGAAGTAGTCCTAGTAAAACCAGAATGCATGACTTGTTTCTGGACGTATGAATTACGTGTCTTTATTGCCTTTGCTGAACGACTTGTGTACTAGCTAGAATTGTCTTCACAACTATCTTGTATCAAAGTTATTGTGTGCTATATTTCATGCTTTATGTAAAATAAGCGGTATTGTAAGTTTGTAAAATATTGTATAAAAGTTTGAACGCGAAATATTAGTATAATCAGTTTTTCATATAGAATTGTAGTAGTTGAATTGTATATTAGCTACTAAGTATGAACTTAACGGGTAGGTACTACCCGAATTTAAACTTATAAAACGCTAATATGAAGAAAAAGCTTTTATAAATGAGTTCATATTATGCTACGAAATACTATTAACTACTCTTAATATTCTGTATGATTAACTTGTTCCATTTAACTATTTTGAAGGAAATGGCACCGACTACTCGACACACCGTGAATATGAATGAAGAGGAATTCCGTACTTTTCTAGCTTCAAACATAGCTGCAGTACAGGCTGCGCTACATACCAACAATAACCTTGGATCTAGCAGTACAGGAAATCGTGTAGGATGCACCTACAAAGAATTCACTGCCTGCAAACCTTTGGAATTTGATGGAACCGAAGGACCGATCGGATTGAAACGGTGGACCGAGAAAGTTGAATCGGTGTTTGCCATAAGTAAGTGTACTGAAGAGGACAAAGTGAAGTACGCTACGCATACCTTCACAGGTTCTGCGTTAACATGGTGGAATACCTATGTAGAGCAAGTGGGACAAGATGATGCGTACGCACTACCGTGGTCAGCATTCAAGCACTTGATGAACGAGAAGTACCGTCCTAGAACCGAGGTCAATAAGCTCAAGACAGAACTTAGAGGGTTACGAACCCAAGGATTTGATATTACCACGTACGAAAGACGATTCACAGAATTGTGCCTATTGTGTCCGGGAGCATTCGAAGATGAGGAAGAAAAGATCGACGCGTTTGTGAAAGGATTACCGGAAAGAATCCAAGAAGATATAAGTTCACACGAGCCCGCCTCCATACAACAGGCATGTAGAATGGCTCACAAACTAGTGAACCAGATTGAAGAAAGAATTAAAGAACAGACTGCTGAAGAGGCCAATGTGAAGCAAGTCAAAAGAAAGTGGGAGGAAAACGGTGATAAGAATCACCAATACAACAACAACAGCAATTACAACAATAATCGCAACAATTATCCCAACAATCGCAACATCAATGACAACTACAACAAACGGCCCAACAACAACAACAATAATAACAACAGCAACTACAACAATCATCCCAACAACAATAATAACCGCAACAACAACAACAATCAGAAGCAGCTATGCCAAAGGTGTGAAAAGAATCACTCGGGGTTCTGCACCAAATTTTGCAACAAGTGTAAAAGAAATGGTCATAGCGCGGCGAAGTGTGAGGTCTACGGACCAGGGGTTAATAGAACGAAAGGAACAAATGCTGTCGGAACGAGTAATGGCGGAGCAAGTAGTGTCGGAGCAAGTTATCCCAATGTAGTTTGTTATAAATGTGGAAAACCGGGCCACATTATTAGAAATTGCCCGAACCAGGAGAACACGAATGGACAAGGCCGTGGAAGAGTTTTCAATATTAATGCGGCAGAGGCACAGGAAGACCCGGAGCTTGTTACGGGTACGTTTCTTATTGACAATAAATCTGCTTACGTTTTATTTGATTCGGGTGCGGATAGAAGCTATATGAGTAGAGATTTTTGTGCTAAATTAAGTTGTCCATTGACGCCTTTGGATAGTAAATTTTTACTCGAATTAGCAAATGGTAAATTAATTTCAGCAGATAATATATGTCGGAATCGAGAAATTAAACTGGTTAGCGAAACATTTAAGATTGATTTGATACCAGTAGAGTTAGGGAGTTTTGATGTGATAATCGGTATGGACTGGTTGAAAGAAGTGAAAGCAGAGATCGTTTGTTACAAAAATGCAATTCGCATTATACGAGAAAAAGGAAAACCCTTAATGGTGTACGGAGAAAAGGGCAACACGAAGCTACATCTTATTAGTAATTTGAAGGCACAAAAACTAATAAGAAAAGGTTGCTATGCTGTTCTAGCACACGTCGAGAAAGTACAAACTGAAGAAAAGAGCATCAATGATGTTCCCATTGCAAAAGAATTTCCCGATGTATTTCCGAAAGAATTACCGGGATTACCCCCATATCGATCCGTTGAATTTCAAATAGATCTTGTACCAGGAGCTGTACCAATAGCTCGTGCTCCTTACAGACTCGCACCCAGCGAGATGAAAGAACTGCAAAGCCAATTATAAGAACTTTTAGAGCGTGGTTTCATTCGACCAAGCACATCACCATGGGGAGCTCCTGTTTTGTTTGTCAAGAAGAAAGATGGTACATTCAGGTTGTGTATCGACTACCGAGAGTTGAACAAACTTACCATCAAGAACCGCTACCCACTACCGAGAATCGATGACTTATTTGATCAACTACAAGGCTCGTCTGTTTATTCAAAGATTGACTTACGTTCCGGGTATCATCAAATGCGGGTGAAAGAAGATGATATTCCAAAGACTGCTTTCAGAACACGTTACGGTCATTACGAGTTTATGGTCATGCCGTTTGGTTTAACTAATGCACCAGCTGTGTTCATGGACCTTATGAACCGAGTGTGTGGACCATACCTTGACAAGTTTGTCATTGTTTTCATTGATGACATACTTATTTACTCAAAGAATGACCAAGAACACGGTGAACATTTGAGAAAGGTGTTAGAAGTATTGAGGAAGGAAGAATTGTACGCTAAGTTTTCAAAGTGTGCATTTTGGTTGGAAGAAGTTCAATTCCTCGGTCACATAGTGAACAAAGAAGGTATTAAGGTGGATCCGGCAAAGATAGAAACTGTTGAAAAGTGGGAAACCCCGAAAACTCCGAAACACATACGCCAGTTTTTAGGACTAGCTGGTTACTACAGAAGGTTCATCCAAGACTTTTCCAGAATAGCAAAACCCTTGACTGCATTAACGCATAAAGGGAAGAAATTTGAATGGAATGATGAACAAGAGAAAGCGTTTCAGTTATTGAAGAAAAAGCTAACTACGGCACCTATATTGTCATTGCCTGAAGGGAATGATGATTTTGTGATTTATTGTGATGCATCAAAGCAAGGTCTCGGTTGTGTATTAATGCAACGAACGAAGGTGATTGCTTATGCGTCTAGACAATTGAAGATTCACGAACAAAATTATACGACGCATGATTTGGAATTAGGCGCGGTTGTTTTTGCATTAAAGACTTGGAGGCACTACTTATATGGGGTCAAAAGTATTATATATACCGACCACAAAAGTCTTCAACACATATTTAATCAGAAACAACTGAATATGAGGCAGCGTAGGTGGATTGAATTATTGAATGATTACGACTTTGAGATTCGTTACCACCCGGGGAAGGCAAATGTGGTAGCCGATGCCTTGAGCAGGAAGGACAGAGAACCCATTCGAGTAAAATCTATGAATATAATGATTCATAATAACATTACTACTCAAATAAAGGAGGCGCAACAAGGAGTTTTAAAAGAGGGAAATTTAAAGGATGAAATACCCAAAGGATCGGAGAAGCATCTTAATATTCAGGAAGACGGAACCCGGTATAGGGCTGAAAGGATTTGGGTACCAAAATTTGGAGATATGAGAGAAATGGTACTTAGAGAAGCTCATAAAACCAGATACTCAATACATCCTGGAACGGGGAAGATGTACAAGGATCTCAAGAAACATTTTTGGTGGCCGGGTATGAAAGCCGATGTTGCTAAATACGTAGGAGAATGTTTGACGTGTTCTAAGGTCAAAGCTGAGCATCAGAAACCATCAGGTCTACTTCAACAACCCGAAATCCCGGAATGGAAATGGGAAAACATTACCATGGATTTCATCACTAAATTGCCAAGGACTGCAAGTGGTTTTGATACTATTTGGGTAATAGTTGATCGTCTCACCAAATCAGCACACTTCCTGCCAATAAGAGAAGATGACAAGATGGAGAAGTTAACACTTTCCACGTCTCGAATTTGAAGAAATGTTTTGCTAAAGAAGATCTCACTATTCCGTTAGATGAAATCCAAATCAACGAAAAACTTCAATTCATCGAAGAACCCGTCGAAATAATGGATCGTGAGGTTAAAAGACTTAAGCAAAACAAGATACCAATTGTTAAGGTTCGATGGAATGCTCGTAGAGGACCCGAGTTCACCTGGGAGCGTGAAGATCAGATGAAGAAGAAATACCCGCATCTATTTCCAGAAGATTCGTCAACACCTTCAACAGCTTAAAATTTCGGGACGAAATTTATTTAACGGGTAGGTACTGTAGTGACCCGAACTTTTCCATGTTTATATATATTAATTGAGATTGATATTTACATGATTAAATGTTTCCAACATATTAAGCAATCAAACTTTTTAAGACTTGATTAATTGAAATATGTTTCATATAGACAATTGACCACCCAAGTTGATCGGTGATTCACGAACGTTAAAACTTGTAAAAACTATATGATGACATATATATGGATATATATATATAGTTAACATGATACTATGATAAGAAAACATATCATAAAGTATATTAACAATGAACTACATATGTAAAAACAAGACTACTAACATAATGATTTTTAAACGAGACATATATGTAACGATTATCGTTGTAAAGACATTTAATGTATATATATCATATTAAGAGATATTCATACATTATAATATCATGATAATATAATAATTTAAAATCTCATTTGATATTATAAACATTGGGTTAACAACATTTAACAAGATCGTTAACCTAAAGGTTTCAAAACAACACTTACATGTAACGACTAACGATGACTTAACGACTCAGTTAAAATGTATATACATGTAGTGTTTTAATATGTATTTATACACTTTTTGAAAGACTTCAATACACTTATCAAAATACTTCTACTTAACAAAAATGCTTACAATTACATCCTCGTTCAGTTTCATCAACAATTCTACTCGTATGCACCCGTATTCGTACTCGTACAATACACAGCTTTTAGATGTATGTACTATTGGTATATACACTCCAATGATCAGCTCTTAGCAGCCCATGTGAGTCACCTAACACATGTGGGAACCATCATTTAGCAACTAGCATGAAATATCTCATAAAATTACAAAAATATGAGTAATCATTCATGACTTATTTACATGAAAACAAAATTACATATCCTTTATATTTAATCCATACACCAACGACCAAAAACACCTACAAACACTTTCATTCTTCAATTTTCTTCATCTAATTGATCTCTCTCAAGTTCTATCTTCAAGTTCTAAGTGTTCTTCATAAATTCCAAAAGTTCTAGTTTCATAAAATCAAGAATACTTTCAAGTTTGCTAGCTCACTTCCAATCTTGTAAGGTGATCATCCAACCTCAAGAAATCTTTGTTTCTTACAGTAGGTTATCATTCTAATACAAGGTAATAATCATATTCAAACTTTGGTTCAATTTCTATAATTATAACAATCTTATTTCAAGTGATGATCTTACTTGAACTTGTTTTCGTGTCATGATTCTGCTTCAAGAACTTCGAGCCATCCAAGGATCCATTGAAGCTAGATCCATTTTTCTCTTTTCCAGTAGGTTTATCCAAGGAAATTAAGGTAGTAATGATGTTCATAACATCATTCGATTCATACATATAAAGCTATCTTATTCGAAGGTTTAAACTTGTAATCACTAGAACATAGTTTAGTTAATTCTAAACTTGTTCGCAAATAAAAGTTAATCCTTCTAACTTGACTTTTAAAATCAACTAAACACATGTTCTATATCTATATGATATGCTAACTTAATGATTTAAAACCTGGAAACACGAAAAACACCGTAAAACCGGATTTACGCCGTCGTAGTAACACCGCGGGCTGTTTTGGGTTAGTTAATTAAAAACTATGATAAACTTTGATTTAAAAGTTGTTATTCTGAGAAAATGATTTTTATTATGAACATGAAACTATATCCAAAAATTATGATTAAACTCAAAGTGGAAGTATGTTTTTTAAAATAGTCATCTAGACGTCGTTCTTTCGACTGAAATGACTACCTTTACAAAAACGACTTGTAACTTATTTTTCTGACTATAAACCTATACTTTTCTGTTTAGATTCATAAAATAGAGTTCAATATGAAACCATAGCAATTTGATTCACTCAAAACGGATTTAAAATGAAGAAGTTATGGGTAAAACAAGATTGGATAATTTTTCTCATTTTAGCTACGTGAAAATTGGTAACAAATCTATTCCAACCATAACTTAATCAACTTGTATTATATATTATGTAATCTTGAGATACCATAGACACGTATACAATGTTTCGACCTATCATGTCGACACATCTATATATATTTCGGAACAACCATAGACACTCTATATGTGAATGTTGGAGTTAGCTATACAGGGTTGAGGTTGATTCCAAAATATATATAGTTTGAGTTGTGATCAATACTGAGATACGTATACACTGGGTCGTGGATTGATTCAAGATAATATTTATCGATTTATTTCTGTACATCTAACTGTGGACAACTAGTTGTAGGTTACTAACGAGGACAGCTGACTTAATAAACTTAAAACATCAAAATATATTAAAAGTGTTGTAAATATATTTTGAACATACTTTGATATATATGTATATATTGTTATAGGTTCGTGAATCAACCAGTGGCCAAGTCTTACTTCCCGACGAAGTAAAAATCTGTGAAAGTGAGTTATAGTCCCACTTTTAAAATCTAATATTTTTGGGATGAGAATACATGCAGGTTTTATAAATGATTTACAAAATAGACACAAGTACGTGAAACTACATTCTATGGTTGAATTATCGAAATCGAATATGCCCCTTTTTATTAAGTCTGGTAATCTAAGAATTAGGGAACAGACACCCTAATTGACGCGAATCCTAAAGATAGATCTATTGGGCCTAACAAACCCCATCCAAAGTACCGGATGCTTTAGTACTTCGAAATTTATATCATATCCGAAGGGTGTCCCGGAATGATGGGGATATTCTTATATATGCATCTTGTTATTGTCGGTTACCAGGTGTTCACCATATGAATGATTTTTATCTCTATGTATGGGATGTGTATTGAAATATGAAATCTTGTGGTCTATTGTTACGATTTGATATATATAGGTTAAACCTATAACTCACCAACATTTTTGTTGACGTTTAAAGCATGTTTATTCTCAGGTGAATATTAAGAGCTTCCGCTGTTGCATACTAAAATAAGGACAAGATTTGGAGTCCATATTTGTATGATATTGTGTAAAAACTGCATTCAAGAAACTGATTTCGATGTAACATATTTGTATTGTAAACCATTATGTAATGGTCGTGTGTAAACAGGATATTTTAGATTATCATTATTTGATAATCTACGTAAAGCTTTTTAAACCTTTATTTATGAAATAAAGGTTATGGTTTGTTTTAAAAATGAATGCAGTCTTTGAAAAACGTCTCATATAGAGGTCAAAACCTCGCAACGAAATCAATTAATATGGAACGTTTTTAATCAATAAGAACGGGACATTTCAATGTAAACCATATAGGGCCCTTCTTAAATGGTAAACTTTGTCAGGATGAAGATTATCTTGAAAACCCGGTGGTTGATTGACATATACTCTTTCATTCAGATTGCCATAAAGAAATGCACTCTTGACATCCATTTGAAACAATTTGAACTTCATAAATGAAGCAAAAGTCAAGAAAATGCGAATAGCTTCCAATCTGGCAACAGGAGTAAAAAATTCATCATAATCGAATTCAGGATCTTGCTGATAACCTTTAGCAACTAATCTTGCTTTGTTACGGATAACATTGCCATCTTTGTCAAATTTGCACTTCCAAACCCACGTGAGATCAATTACTTTAGCACCATGTGGCTTAGTAACTAGCTTCCAAATATCTAAACGATGGAATTGCTGAATCTCTACTTCCATTGCCATGACCCAATCAACATGTTTCAAGGATTCCTTTGTTGTCTTTGGCTCTATTCTAGAAATATGACATGAGTACTCGAAGTATGCAGCAGAAGCTGTCATGTGAGTATCAACTTGACCATCAAACTGAACTTGCCTTCTTGTTCTAACACATACATTTGGATCTCCGATAATATTCTCTCTAGGATGATCAACTGTAGTTCTGGGAACTGGTTATGCAGGAACAGGTATCTCATGATGTAGATTCGTAGTATCACCAATATCTTCATGATTATCAGAACTCTCACTTGAAATATCAGATCCACATGTATCGTACACTGGATCAACATCTTGATCTGAATCTTGAACTGGTTCATTGACAGTGGGTAATGGAGTTGGAGTTGGTGTAGACGCAGATACTTCTGGTTCATTTTGTAAATCAAACAGCATTTGTAACTCAACTTCATTCTCCGTCTGATCTGGAGCAAGATTGAATGAGTCAATCAGCTCATCATAGTTATAAATCCAAGGATGACTCTTAGAAGCACTCTTCGTCTAATTCCTCTGGACATCAACTTCAGACGATTCTTCAACACATCTTGTCTCATTGTTGAAAACTCGCTTGTTAGGAGAACTATACCCAAGAAATACTCCAGTAACCACTTTTGAATCAAACTTACTTCCTTGTTTTCTTTTTAAGATGGTACATGGTTCACCAAATGGTTCTAAATGCTTCAAAGACGGTTTTCTCCCATGCAATAGCTCATAGCAAGTTTTACCCAGTTGTTTAACAGTCAGAACTCGATTCATAGTGTAACATGCATTCGCAACAACTTCACTCCAAAAATGAACAGGTAACGATGAATCTGCTAGCATTATTCTAGCTGTCTCTATCAATACCCTATTTTTTCTTTCAGCAACACCATTCATCTGAGGAGCGTATGCAGAACTGAACTGCATATTGAAACCTTTTTGATACAAAAACCTGCAAGATACTGATTCTTTAATTCTGTACCGTTGTCACAACGAATCTTTCTTACCTTTAAATTGAAACATGTCTCTAATCGATTGATTAGCACTTTCAAGTTCTCAAACGTATCGGACTTCTCTTTCAAAAACATTACCCAAGAGAATCTTGAATAATCATCAGTTACAACCAGATAATACTTACTTCCATCAATGCTTTCAAAATGAATTGGACCGAAAAGATCCATATGTAACAATTCAAGTGGAGCAGAGATTGGATTAGACTTCACCAGCTTATGAGCTTTCTTGCTCTGCTTACCCTTCTTACACGGAACACATGTTCCTGGAATCTGAAAAGATCGAAGATCAACACCTTCTACAAGATTGTTGTGGACAAGGTGATTCATTTTTTGAAAACTTAAATGACCCATGCGTTTGTGCCAAGTAATAGAATCTTGTTCAGTCGCTTTAGAAACAAAAGTTTGATGATGTTCAGCAGTTGAAGTAGCAACATTCATTTTTAGCATATATAAATCAGCTTGTCTAGGAGCCTTCATTAAAATCATTTCATGAGGAATCACAAACTCTGGCTTTAAAATGTAGCTGAATTCATCATCAAATGCTACCTTGAAAGATTTTTCACAGATTTGTGAAACCGACAAAAAATTGTTTGCAAGCTCTTGATAATAGTTCACTTTGTTGAAACTAACTTTTTCATTCTTTAATAAACCTTGATCAGAAATGTGACCTCCTTTATCTCCAGCAAATGCTACATAACATCCCTTAAATGGGTGTACATCCGAAAGAAGAGATAGATGTCCAGTCATATGTCTCGAAGTGCCGCTATCCACTATTCAGATGTTGTTTACAGGTACCCTGGTCCCCTGCACATCACATTAAAAAAATTAATTGATAATGGGAACCCACGCCCGGACGGCAGTAGGTTGTCCATTAACACCCATAGCTTGAACTTTCATCCATTTCCCGTTTGAGTCCGGTGGAATCTCATCATTAGAAACCGTAAACTTAGGCAGTTTAGAAGTAGCAATTTTGCTCTTCTGGTTTTTCACATTTTCCTCATTTTCAGAGCGTTTCACTCGTGGTCTGGTACGAGAAAAGTATTTTCGACGACTAGCTTTTTGCGAAGGCGATCGTGCCTTTGGTTCCAAAGCTCTACTATGATCACTTGATTTGGCAACTCTTGCCTCAGTATCCTATTTAGGAACCTTAATCTTCACAGGAGAAATTGACCTATTGAAGTTCTTTCTCTTATACTCTCCATAGACAACATTTGTCGTATGATTTTTAACACGAACTTCATCATTAACAGGTGAACCTGTTTTATGAGCATAAGATGATCTGTGATGTGAGATAAATCTTCTGTCTGGGTGATCTATATCTTCTAGGATAATTAGTAGCAATATGTCCAAAAATAGCACAATTAAAACATTGACAAAACTCCCTATGTCCTCTAAATTCATACACATTATTAGAGTTTGAAGATGATGGATCTTGTGTTCTTACAAACACAGGAGAATCATTTGTTTTATTTCTTGGAACAAGCGTAGGTGTAACAGGAGGAACTGGTGAAAGGACCCGTTCATATCGATTATAAACGATTCATAATAGTTGATTACATCGCGAGGTACTTGACCTCTATATGATACATTTTACAAACATTGCATTCGTTTTTGAAAAGACAATCTTTCATTACATCAAAAGTTGACGGCATGCATACCATTTCATAATATATCCAACTATAATTGACTTAATATTAATCTTGATGAACTAAACGACTCGAATGCAACGTCTTTTGAAATATGTCATGAATGACTCCAAGTAATGTCTCTAAAATGAGCAAATGCACAGCGGAAGATTTCTTTCATACCTGAGAATAAACATGCTTTAAAATGTCAACCAAAAGGTTGGTGAGTTCATAGGTTTATCATAAAACAATAAAATTCATCATTTTGATAGACCACAAGATTTAAATCCTGCATGGTACAAATGGGCCCAAATCCTATACCCACCTGTAATGTACATGCGATATCTTTTAAATACAGTACACCTTTCTCGTGTACGAAATCATCTTTCATAAATCTTAGTAACCGTACACATATCTTGTGCACAAAAATAACATACACATAACCTGTGTATAAAATCATTCTCTCGATACTTAATATTCACATAATTCAATGGTGGCAATTATCATGTCCACATAATTCAATGGTGGCAATTATCATGTCCACATAATTCAATGGTGGCAATTATCATGTCCACATAATTCAATAATAATCCGCAGAACTTTTGTCTGCATAATAATTCATTCGAGGAATGTTTTGCTTGTGTCTATCTCGTCAAACATTTATAAAAGTATTTCATGTATTCGCAGTTCAAAATATATTTCAAAAGCATTTAATAAAGCAGTTGTAAAAACAACGCATGTATTCTCAGTCCCAAAAATGTAAAGAGTAAAAGGGAGCAAATGAACTCACTATACTGTATTTTGTAGTAAAAATACATATGACAGCACTGAACAAGTGCAGGGTTGGCCACGGATTCACGAACCTATATCAATTGTATATTTATTAATACATATAGTGTAAATCACATAATTTCATTTATTATTATGTATTATTTATATATTTATAGTTATATTAGAATTTATACTAAATTCCATTTAAAAACGTATACTTATATTATATTTTAAATTATATGTTATATATATTTATTTGGTATATATATATTTTAAAATGATTAATATCTATACATTTAGTTATAGTAATATATCTATATATTATATTTATGATTATTATAAAAAAATTATATATCGATAGTTGGTTATATGTAAGTATTTATATAAGTAATGTTACAATTTTTGATATATAATTATATGAAATATTAATACAATTATGATATATGGAATAAATATATTTTATGTACAAAATATTTTTCTGTTTAAAAATGATAGTTTTGATAATAATGATTTGCTGATAATAATAATAATAATAATAATAATAATAATAATAATAATAATAATAATAATAATAATAATAATAATAATAATAATAATAAGAGACTACCTTCAAAACAAGCCTAAAATAAATGCCCTAGCCCGGGTTCAAACCCGCGACTTCCCACTAACCCGAAAACATTCCAAACCATTCATCTGCTCGCGGCTTTTCTGAGATAGTTCCTACTCTATTTAAATTTACCCCGATTATGTATCAGTTTTCTTTTTTTTCATCTTCCTTTTCATAATATCCTTCAATCTCAACTTCATGGTCATCATCATCTTTAATCATGATCACGACATGTTCATAATCATAATCATCTTCTTCATCAGTTCGTAATTACTACCATCGTGATCATATTTAACATCATTCTAACTAAAATCATCATCATACTTAAATCGTGATCATCATCCTAACTCATGACAATCATACGCATGTCACAATCAATAACATTTATCAAAATCATATTATCATCATCATCATCCTAATATGATCAATATCATCTCATTTTCATCACGATCATCATCTTACGCGTATCATTTTTATAACATAATCATTATCAATTTCATCATGATCATGATCGTAATCATGATCAATATTTCTTAAATATTATTATCACCACCTTTATTATTATCTTTATTTAACCTCATCATCGAATCATTCTCATCATCAAATATCATCATCATTAACTTATACCATTATTATCATTTTCTAACAATCAAGTCATCATGTAACAAAAATCCTAATCATACTCGTACTCATAATCATAATCATCAATATTCCCGTCATTTTATCATTACCATGTTTAACATTACCATCCACAAGTCCAAAAGCCTATAGTCCACAACATAGAGTCCATTATTTTACCAATGGATCATGAAGCCCATAAAGGAAATTAACCAAACCCAATCTTCATTACCTTAATACATGAATGACAAAAAAAAAATGGTCACCGAATAGTGTAGCTGCAATATCGAATAGAAGAATCCAAGGAACATGTCCCTGTCTTGACCCCATCCTCCATTCATCTTTTTATTCATATACAGAAACTAATAAATCAATTATTTTATTGTAATTCAGACAGATGACCGTAGAAATCAAGCATGGTGGCGAGTTTTGATCGTTTGATCAACTGAAATCTTATAGTGACCACAGCTGGCTGCCAACGCAACAGCAAAAAGGGGTTGGGTTTGGTTCGAGCTGAGTAGAAGTGAAAACAGAAAGAAGTAAAAGGTGGCAGCAATAATAAATAGGTATATCGTGTAGCAATACAACTATAGAAGACGGTGTTGGTTTGAGGGTTTCGATCAGAAAACAAGAAAAAAATAGTAACAGTAGAGAAAGAGGTAGTCGATGGTATCTAGTTCGTGTTCATGTCATTATAAATAACAACAGAATAATAGCATATATACATGGTTATTATTTGTTCGATTGTTACAGTATACCAGAACTGGAAAAAGATGAGTGGCAGCACCATCGTTTGGGTTGTGTCTGAGTGTCAACCGTACAGAAATAGTCGTGAATCAGAAACAGTTTAGCAGCAATTGATGGTGTTCTATGGTATTGGTTTGGTGGAGGTTATGGCAATTGTTGAAGGTTTTCGAAAGGAAAAAAAATGTAACGAGTGGTGGTGTTCTTGATGAAGGTTCTTAAACAACAATCATAAAGGTGATCAGTGGTTCCAGGTCTGAGGCGTTTGGAACCTGAAACAGTATTCGCAATAGTAGGTTACATGGTGGGAGTTTTCAAGTATGGTTGTCGATGGTGTTGTGAGGTAGCATGGGTGATGTTTGATGGTGAGGGTGGAATTGTGGTGGTGAGCTAATGGTGTTGGGGTTCGGTTTGTAGTGGGTTAAGGTGGTGAAAACTTTTGGTGAATAAGATGGTTTGTGGTGATTGTTAGTTCGAAGTGGTGAAATGATGAAGTTGGTGTGGACAAAGGTGATGATAGTAATTTGTTGAAGTGGTTACAGTGTTTAGGAGGACACAAGAAGAAGAAGAATTGTGTTGTGTGCATATGTATGTCATATTATGTATATGAATATGAATATTATATATGTACCTAAAGCAACTTTATCACTAATTCAAACACTCCAATTATGACACAGTGAAGCCATCGTTTGTTTTGGTGTCTTCTGCCGACGGTTTCTAATTACGGATATTATGTCGCGCTCCGTTGTTAAACAGTGGCGGATAAAAGTCTTCGAAAAAATTCTAAAATTTTAAATTAACTATATATATTTATTTTGGTCATTATGGTATAAAATTTGATCATTAACCATTTAAAATTATTAAACAAAAATTAACTCACTGTCCACTCCCAATTCTGGGTAAAATATAAAAAGTGCTAAAACTTAACAAATAGTTCCTAAATACATTTTTAATAAGTCTAAAATTTATAGAACTCATTTTCGTATCACCGTTTATTTTAAAATTACATATGTTTGAATTTAACTTGCTTAATATCAATCGGAACATCAGACGAGTATTACAATCTTTTAATATTTATTTTTAATATACATTATTTATATATATAGATATATTTTAAATAATAATTATTATAATATCCTATTTTTTTATTTTATTAATTTTTAGTAACAACAATATATAATACTTCTAATTATATTTCGAATTATTATTTATTTAACCATACACACATATCTATTTACGATTAATTGTTCGTGAATCGTCGAGAGCAATCGAAGGTCAAATGAATATATTAAACACAGTTCAAAGTTTTTAAGATTTCAACCTTACAGACTCTGCTTATTGTGTCGGAAACATATAAAGATTAAGTTTAAATTTGGTCAAAAATTTCCGGGTCGTGACAGTACCTACCCGTTAAAGAAATTTCGTCCCGAAATTTGAGTGGAGTTGTCATATTTAACTATAACCAAGTTTTTATGACGAATATGAGATGATAATTAGAGTTTTATCATTATTGGGTAATACAGATAAAAACAATTTGATTATTTGAAGCGTACGAATGAAACTATCATAAAAGAATGAAATGAGATAATAAAAGTTCGTCTTAACATTTGACGTAGCTATGGTTGATTTCTAGAATTCAAGGAATTTAGGGAAAATCTTTGAAATACGATTTGATTTGTCGAATTACTAGAATCCCTGAGGATGGAACTATCTAGAATATATTTTCTTGATATGTTCAGAGGTTAAGTAGAATGAAAGTGTTATGTAACATGGCACATGATGACGTTATGATCTGTGTATCATCATGTCCCATTAGAACTCAGCATGACTTACTGTAATATAATCACGTTGATCAAGTGTCATTATATTATACTAACTCATGCATCAGTTCTCAACATTACTTTAAAACATTCGTATTTTAAACTCAAAAGTTTACAGAATATAGAAACTAATAGTTTCTCATATGATGTAACACTGATAGCTCAAAGAGATAACTGATTTCAGATAAGATTAGTTATGAAAATATATTCAGAAATATCGAGGATATTTATAACGAAAGATACGATAATATCTTTGAATATCTAAGTTCAGAGGATGATGGAGACTATTGTCCGCAAGGGTTTAGAGTAAGGAGCAAGATATTCGCTAAAGACTTCAACAGGTATTGAATTATTTGGATTCTTTGAAGTCAAACTTATTCTTTGAGATTTGTCCACGGCTTCCTTCATAGTTTCGCATAATCCACTTTTCGGTACTAAATTTTCTATTGGGTGTTTCCAATACTCCATTCTTTATCATCAAACTTTCGACGGTTAAGGTCGTGTACAGTTTTTTTTTTTTTTTTTTTTTTTTTTTTTTTTTTGCTGCTGTATTCAGCTTTTTCAGAATTTGTGGTATTGATTTGTAGACTGGGTGCTTTTCAAAATTTCAGAATGGAAGATCATAATTCTAAGAGATAATGTTATATGTTTACATATAACTGTTGATGTAGACATGCTGCGAGGTTTCAAAATACTGATCGCTGATTCTCGGTATTAGGTACGGCAATTCTCGTTATCAGATGCAGATGAGTAGATGATAGGGTTTCAATGAATATGATAACTTTTCATAAAGTTAAAGATCAATGAAGTTGCTGGTAAGTTTACTGCTAATGTAGTGAGATATAAACGGTTTTTCGGTATCGATTACGAAAGGTAAACTTATATATCAGGGTTATAATAAGCTAATCCTAGTGAAAAGTCGAATTTAACTTGCTGGAGCTGTGACAAAATTTGCTAATTTGGCAAGGGATTGCAAAGTTATTTTGGGTTATAATAACACTAAATGAATTAACACAACTATGTGTTAAACGTTTACTCAGTTTTCGAGTGTTTTCAGGTGCATAACTATATGCATCAATCTTTTCTTTCGTAGATGAAGTGCAGTGGGTTCATCATCTTGATTTAGATGTTTTCAAGAATCATGAAAGGTTTGAATGCAGATTGAAATCGTCAAAATACAAATGAGGTTTAAGATGAAATCAAGTGGCAAACTTGAAGAAATGTTTTAGTTTCATATGTTATAATCAATATTTTAATTCATTTTAATTGTCCAATGTTATTAGTCCACAGTCGATAGTCCACGATAACAGTCCAATAATTCATATATAGTTTAATATATAATATTTGAATTAATTAATACGTATCGTGACCCGTGTACATGTCTCAGACTCGATCACAACTCAAACTATATATATTATTGCAGAATCAACCTCAACCTTGTATAGCTAACTCCAGCATTACTGCATATAGAGTGTCTATGGTTATTCCAAATAATATATATAGATGCGTCGATATGATATGTCAAAACATTGTATACGTGTCCCGATATTTAAAATGCATAAATAACGATAAATAAAGTACGTAAAATAAATAGCAGAACTTAAATGACGATAAATAAAATTGCTAGAATGTAAATTGCGATAAATAAAATGTAATCAGTTAGCTAGGAACAATTAGCTGGAAACAGTTAGCGTGGATTCTTAACAGAATTTCTCATAGTTAAATTTGTTTGTTTCTAACAAATTTTATTTTGTCCAATGTTTTCTTCATTATGCCACTTGTTGGATTCTGATAGGTCAAAATCCAAATATGAAATTGAATGAAAATGGTTATTCTGCGGTGAACAGATATGTATATCGGTGGTTGTAAATAGGATAGTAAATGACTGTTGAATTAGATTTTGAAAGAATGTACAGTGTACTTATTAATGTGAAATATAAATATTCCTTGGGTATTACCTACCCGTTAAAATATTTTCACCATTAACAGTTTGTACAAAAGAATTTTTAATTACAATCTTTATGAAAACATATATACATATATATTTTCTTCAGATGTAATCATGGATTTAATGAGTTAATATGATATTAATCTCATTTGCTTTTCGGTTTGAGCTAGAATAGATAATCTCTAAGACTTTAGAGATTACATAATCGCCATGAAGAACGAAGATAATTGATGTAGAACGATACGTAGAACGGTGATTATACTCAAGGTACAGAATGAGATGTTGAGGCATGGATTTTTGATGGTAGTGGTGCTGTTATTGATGGTACGGTTGGTGCCGGTGATATTGCTGAAGCTGGTAATTTTTGCACCATATTCTCCAAATTGATTACTCGAGCGCGAAGTTTGTTGACTTCTTATATTATTCCGGGATGATTGTCGGTCGTAACGAGCGAATGAATAAGGTTTAGAATTTTAGATAGAATATAATCGTGGTGAGATACTCTGGAAATAAGAGAGAAAATCATGAAAAGGTTCGCGGGTAAGTGCTTCAGGTTCTTCGCTAAGAGGCGAATTTGGTTGATAGAACGGATCGCCTTCTTCTCGTCTCCCTTGATTAAGTCGACTACGAACCCATCCCCATTTCATCCAAAATAGGTGATGGCTAATTGGTTGATCAATTTCGGTTACGCTGCTTTCGGAGCTTAGGTGAATGTCTATGTCAGAATAGCGGTCAGAACGACTATCGAAATTGCTTATCGGAATCCGAAGCCTCGAACTGGTTGAGGGATTCATCTCGTACGATCAGATGAAGTATTTTCGATAAGAAATAGATTATAAGATATAGATTAGTACCCTGCAATACATAATTTACATATGCATATATTATACTAAATTCCCATAAGTTAAGGAGGAATCTACGGAATACGACAGGCAAGGTTTACAGTAACAGGTACGCTAAGATATGGATTAGCAGATACGCTAAGATATGAATTTATCTATACACTGTCTATGCAATAGAGGCAGTAAGACGTGTCTAGACTTTAAGGATGATAAGCAAATAATTTTCGACACTAAATGATAAGCAAAACTTTTGACATGCAGACACGGTCGAAGTCCAGACCCACTAATGTATCTAAACAACTATCAGTTAGACACACTATTGCAAGACCTAGTTCGCTAAGACCACCGCTCTGATACCAACTGAAAGGACCCGTTCATATCGATTATAAACGATTCACAATAGTTGATTACATCGCGAGGTACTTGACCTCTATATGATACATTTTACAAACATTGCATTCATTTTTGAAAAGACAATCTTTCATTACATCAAAAGTTGACGGCATGCATACCATTTCATAATATATCCAACTATAATTGACTTAATATTAATCTTGATGAACTAAACGACTCGAATGCAACGTCTTTTGAAACATGTCATGAATGACTCCAAGTAATGTCTCTAAAATGAGCAAATGCACAGCGGAAGATTTCTTTCATACCTGGGAATAAACATGCTTTAAAATGTCAACCAAAAGGTTGGTGAGTTCATAGGTTTATCATAAAACAATAAAATTCATCATTTTGATAGACCACAAGATTTAAATCCTGCATGGTACAAATGGGCCCGAATCCTATACCCACCTGTAATGTACATGCGATATCTTTTAAATACAGTACACCTTTTTCGTGTACACCGTACACATATCTTGTGCACAAAAATAAATACACATAACCTGTGTATAAAATCATTCTCTCGATACTTAATATTCACATAATTCAATGGTGGCAATTATCATGTCCACATAATTCAATGGTGGCAATTATCATGTCCACATAATTCAATGGTGGCAATTATCATGTCCACATAATTCAATAATAATCCGCAGAACTTTTGTCTGCATAATAATTCATTCAAGGAATGTTTTGCTTGTGTCTATCTCGTCAAACATTTATAAAAGAATTTCATGTATTCGCAGTTCAAAATATATTTCAAAAGCATTTAATAAAGCAGTTGTAAAAACAACGCATGTATTCTCAGTCCCAAAAATGTAAAGAGTAAAAGGGAGCAAATGAACTCACTATACTGTATTTTGTAGTAAAAATACATATGACGACACTGAACAAGTGCAGGGTTGGCCACGGATTCACGAACCTATATCAATTGTATATTTATTAATACATATAGTGTAAATCACAGAATTTCATTTATTATTATGTGTTATTTAGATATTTATAGTTATATTAGAATTTATACTAAATTCCATTTAAAAACGTATACTTATATTATATTTTAAATTATATGTTATATATATTTATTTGGTATATATATATTTTAAAATGATTAATATCTATACATTTAGTTATAGTAATATATCTATATATTATATTTATGATTATTATAAAAAAATATATATATCGATAGTTGGTTATATGTAAGTATTTATATAAGTAATGTTACTATTTTTGATATATAATTATATGAAATATTAATACAATTATGATATATGGAATAAGTATATTTTATGTACAAAATATTTTTCTGTTTAAAAATGATAGTTTTGATAATAATGATTTGCTAATAATAATAATAATAATAATAATAATAATAATAATAATAATAATAATAATAATAATAATAATAATAATAATAATAATAATAATAATAATAATAAAAAGAGACTACCTTCAAAACAAGCCTAAAATAAATGCCCTAGCCCGGGTTCAAACCCGCGACTTCCCACTAACCCGAAAACATTCCAAACCATTCATCTACTCTCGGCTTTTCTGAGATAGTTCCTACTCTATTTAAATTTACCCCGATTATGTATCAGTTTTCTTTTTTTTCATCTTCCTTTTCATAATATCCTTCAATCTCAACTTCATGGTCATCATCATCTTTAATCATGATCACGACATGTTCATAATCATAATCATCTTCTTCATCAATTCGTAATTACTACCATCGTGATCATATTTAACATCATTCTAACTAAAATCATCATCATACTTAAATCGTGATCATCATCCTAACTCATGACAATCATACGCATGTCACAATCAATAACATTTATCAAAATCATATTATCATCATCATCATCCTAATATGATCAATATCATCTCATTTTCATCACGATCATCATCTTACGCGTATCATTTTTATAACATAATCATTATCAATTTCATCATGATCATGATCGTAATCATGATCAATATTTCTTAAATATTATTATCACCACCTTTATTATTATCTTTATTTAACCTCATCATCGAATCATTCTCATCATCAAATATCATCATCATTAACTTATACCATTATTATCATTTTCTAACAATCAAGTCATCATGTAACAAAAATCCTAATCATACTCGTACTCATAATCATAATCATCAATATTCCCTTCATTTTATCATTACCATGTTTAACATTACCATCCACAAGTCCAAAAGCCTATAGTCCACAACATAGAGTCCATTATTTTACCAATGGATCATGAAGCCCATAAAGGAAATTAACCAAAACCAATCTTCATTACCTTAATACGTGAATGACAAAAAAAAAATGGTCACCGAATAGTGTAGCTTCAATATCGAATAGAAGAATCCAAGGAACATGTCCCTGTCTTGACCTCATCCTCCATTCATCTTTTTATTTATATACAGAAACTAATCAATCAATTATTTTATTGTAATTCAGACAGATGATCGTAGAAATCAAGCATGGTGGCGAGTTTTGATCGTTTGATCAACTGAAATCTTATAGTGACCACAGCTGGCTGCCAACGCAACAGCAAAAAGGGGTTGGGTTTGGTTCGAGCTGAGTAGAAGTGAAAACAGAAAGAAGTAGAAGGTGGCAGCAATAATAAATAGGTATATCGTGTAGCAATACAACTATAGAAGACGGTGTTGGTTTGAGGGTTTCGATCAGAAAACAAGAAAAAAATAGTAACAGTAGAGAAAGAGGTAGTCGATGGTATCTAGTTCGTGTTCATGTCATTATAAATAACAACAGAATAATAGCATATATACATGGTTATTATTTGTTCGATTGTTACAGTATACCAGAACTGGAAAAAGATGAGTGGCAGCACCATCGTTTGGGTTGTGTCTGAGTGTCAACCGTACAGAAACAGTCGTGAATCAGAAACAGTTTAGCAGCAATTGATGGTGTTCGAAGATATTGGTTTGGTGGAGGTTATGGCAATTGTTGTAGGTTTTCGAAAGGAAAAAAAATGTAACGAGTGGTGGTGTTCTTGATGAAGGTTCTTAAACAACAATCATAAAGGTGATCAGTGGTTCCAGGTCTGAGGCGTTTGGAACCTGAAACAGTATTCGCAATAGTAGGTTACATGGTGGAAGTGTTCAAGTATGGTTGTCGATGGTGTTGTGAGGTAGCATGGGTGATGTTTGATGGTGAGGGTGGAATTGTGGTGGTGAGCTAATGGTGTTGGGGTTCGGTTTGTAGTGGGTTAAGGTGGTGAAAACTTTTGGTGAATAAGATGGTTTGTGGTGATGGTTAGTTCGAAGTGGTGAAATGATGAAGTTGGTGTGGACAAAGGTGATGATAGTAATTTGTTGAAGTGGTGACAGTGTTTAGGAGGACACAAGAAGAAGAAGAATTGTGTTGTGTGCATATGTATGTCATATTATATATATGAATATGAATATTATATATGTACCTAAAGCAACTTTATCACTAATTCAAACACTACAATTATGACACAGTGAAGCCATCGTTTGTTTTGGTGTCTTCTGCCGACGGTTTCTAATTACGGATATTATGTCGCGCTCCGTTGTTAAACATTGGCGGATAAAAGTCTTCGGAAAAATTCTAAAATTTTAAATTAACTATATATATTTATTTTGGTCATTATGGTATAAAATTTGATCATTAACCATTTAAAATTATTAAACAAAAATTAACTCACTGTCCACTCCCAATTCTGGGTAAAATATAAAAAGTGCTAAAACTTAACAAATAGTTCCTAAATACATTTTTAATAAGTCTAAAATTTATAGAACTCATTTTCGTATCACCGTTTATTTTAAAATTACATATGTTTGAATTTAACTTGCTTAATATCAATCGGAACATCAGACGAGTATTACAATCTTTTAATATTTATTTTTAATATACATTATTTATATATATAGATATATTTTAAATAATAATTATTATAATATCCTATTTTTTTATTTTATTAATTTTTAGTAACAACAATATATAATACTTCTAATTATATTTCGAATTATTATTTATTTAACCATACACACATATCTATTTACGATTAATTGTTCGTGAATCGTCGAGAGCAATCGAAGGTCAAATGAATATATTAAACACAGTTCAAAGTTTTTAAGATTTCAACCTTACAAACTCTGCTTATTGTGTCGGAAACATATAAAGATTAAGTTTAAATTTGGTCAAAAATTTTCGGGTCGTGACAACCGGTCTGTTAGAAAATCTAGGATTTCTTAAAATTTTAACAGGACCTTTCGGTGTTCTAACTCTACTTGTCTTAGAGTTATCTCTTAACCCAGTTTTCCTATCTTCCTCATGATCTAGAGCACCTTCAGCAGTATCATCAGAAGTTGTATTCTTAGTTGAACTACATTTTTTATTCTTTTCAACATAATCTTCATAACTAGGAGGGATACAATCTTCTGGTCGACCGTCAACTACGTTTGCATTAACAAATGTGTTCTAAAAAGGAGGAGATGCAGAACTATATCCAATACTCTTTCCCTTGGTGTCATTAAGTTCCACCATTCATGCATTCCATTGTGACGCACTTGCCCAACTCTTCATTTTAATTTTCATTGCCTCCAAATCAGCTTTAACGCATTCATTTTCTTTCTTTAGTTCATTAATTGTGTCAACACGCTTAATTAAAGCATGATTTATGTCAAAGTTGTTACATTTAAGATCGTGAAGTTATTTTTTATAAACTTTGATTTGCTCTTTCAATTCATTTTCAACCTTAGTGGTCACATGGTCTGCATGCCATTTTTCTTTCATCTCCGCATATGACTTTGTTAAATTATCTATTGTTACCTTAGATTCGGCGCATTTAACACATTCAATAATAGTAGATGGATCAGAAGATACCTGTTGAGCGTTATTTGATGAAGAAGTCTCATCCATAAATGCAAAGTAATCAGTCTTCTTCCCATCATCGAGCTCATCTTCTGATTCTGATGAGTCTGTAAGGAACTCTGATGTGTCAGCATCTTTACCCAAATGAATCTATTCAAATATGTCCCAAATATCTTTGGCTTTAGTTAACCCGGAGAGCTTCTCAAGATCACTTTTTGATAAGAAACTCCTTAGTAAGTCTACTGCTTGCTTGTTCAAAGCTTCAAAATCAGTTTGGTTAACTCCAGTAATATCAGTTTCATTTTCAACTTCTGAGTCTTACTTCTTGTCTGAATCATCATCTTCTGAGCTTTCACTCTCAAGATCTGAACCTTCACCCATAAGAACTAACATTTCCAACTCTTCGGCAATCATTTTACCCCATTTGTCTACTTCTTTATCAGTATCAACCAATGTTTCTTCACTTTGATCAGCTTCTAGACTTTCTTCAAATACTGAGGTATCACCATATTTATCCTTCCAACTGTTGAAGTAGTAGTCCTCTGATGATGTTGGTGAAACACTTCCAAATTCAAGTGTACGAGGAACTGAATCACGTGCCTTCTTGAATTTGTCTTTAACCAGTTTCTGAATCTTCTCTTTCCAAATTGTTCGAGACAATCTTTCAGCTCTTTCAGCACGAGCAGTCAGCTTCTCAACTAAATTCTAATCAATAACACAATCTACTTCAGATTCAGTGATCTTTGCCATGTTAGCTTTAGGTTGTTGATCATCTACATTCAATTTGATAGACCAATCATCATCGTCGCCATGAATGACAACCAAAGCTTTGTTCGGACTTTCTGCTATTTCAACTTCATTTATTTTATCAGTAATGTAAATCTCACGCTTTGTAGTTTGACTCTGAGAACTGTAGTTCTGATTCTTAAACGGATTACGATTACCCTGCTTCTTCTGTTTTGTGCACTGTCTTGAAAAATGGCCTAATTCTCCACAGTTGTAACAAGTAACAGTATTCATATCAAAACCCAATTTTGTATCTTTGGTCAGACTGATCGGTTTTCCAGTTCGCTCTTCATAATCTCTTGCTCTTCTCATAAGATTTGCCATACCCCACATAATATCCATCTTTTCTGCTTCATCTCTATCTAGTTGATGATAATCTTCTGTTGTTAGATGAATGTTACCCACACGACCATCAAGATAAATATCATAAGAATTAACAAGGCTTGATAGCAAAGCTATATCTTCACTAATCTTTTCTTTCCCAACTGACCTAATGTTTTCAATCTTAAGTGCAGAAAGAACATCTGATGCAGTCGGTGTAGATGACTCTATAGTGTTGGAAGTAGGCTGTGATTGAGTATTGAGAGAACATGGTGAAGCTTGTGGTGGATACGAAGGTTGTTGAATAGGTGCACTGTTAACATTCAAACCATACATATTCTGATTGTTCGTAGCAAAAGCTATTTGAAATGGTGCATGAGCTGACTTAGGCGGTGTGTAACCATTTGGACAATACATTTTCGTGTCTTGAACTTGTTTAGACCTCTTGACTTTATTTAACAATTCTAGTTCTTCTTCCTGAAGTCTTGCAATAAATGAGTTCACTGTAGCAGTAGCTAGTTCTCCACTGGTTTTCATAGTTAATACGAAACTATTCCATTCTAAAGGTAATGCTCCAGCTAGACATGTTACTTTGTCTTTTTCAGCAATGGTCACATCATGTTTGTGTAGTTCAGCTAGCAAATGACGATATCTTTCAACCAATTCTATAATAGATTCTCCGACTTGCCAGTGAAAACGATCAAACTCAGCTTTCAATTCTGAACCTTTTCTAGTTCTGTAAGATGTATTTCCTTCATTTAAAGTATGAAGTACTTCCCATATCTTGAATGAGTTATCATGACACAGAAATTGATGGAAAATCGGACCATCAAGAGCACTCGTCAAGTTACAGTACATCTTTTTCTCCAAGTTATACTCTTCACATTCTTCCGAAGGCATATTTTTCAACGTATCTAATTCATTTGTAACAGGTGAACGTGGCCATTGAAATTCGGTTTCAATGTACTTCCAAAGCTTCGTGTTCTGACCATCAGATCAAATCTTAAATATCGAATTCCAAGTGGAATAGTTATCCATATTCATTAACCTCGGACATTTCGTACCACTTTCGAATTCACTCTCAGCAAGGAGTAATCGTTGAGTCATATTCGTAATACTCTGAACTAACGGTGCGGCCAACGCGTAGTCATTTGAATTAAACATTTTGAAAATTTTACCAAAGGTAAACCGTGCGGTTCAGGATATCAATCGTACATGTGACAGTATCAACCGTACGTGTCACGAATCAAGCGTGCGAGTCACTACTTAAGCGTACGTTTGACTAAACCAACCAAAATAACCAATCACTTATTCTCAGACGTGCAAGTGATGATCACCTGTCTGATTACTCGTACGTGTCAGAGTCAACCGCTTGATCACTCGTGTGATCAGACTGCAGTCACTTAACCTCAAAAGGTTATGCTAAACCGTGCGTGTGAGTTCACGAGTGATGTCAACTGTCTGGTTAACCGTACGTGTGAGCAAGAAATTTTGAACCACTCGTATGAGCAGCTGTTAACCCTAAATCACTCTAAAACCCTAGATATTGATGCTAAACCTCAATTTCTTCGTCCAAAAGCTGGATTAGCATTAAACTAACATAAACACACTCTCTAATCACAACTACACACATAAAAATGATTCCTTTTTGATCAAAATCACTCTAAAACTCAAAAACCCAAAATAACAAACTCTTTTATCACCAAAAATCACTAGATGATGTTGAAATCACAACCTACGCTCTGATACCAATGATGAAACATGACTAGGAACTTCGAAATCAACAAGTTTAATTCACACAAATGCGGAATTAGTGAATCAAACCATAACTAGTGAATATGTGAAGCTTTTTGGGATTAATTTAGTCAAACCACAAAATGATTGTGATTAGATTAACACCTAGAGCTGTTATTCACCTCTTGAGTGATTTAGGTTAAGAGAGAATCGGATAAGGCAAACCAGATCTGAGTGATGTGTGTGTAAAATGAGAGGCTTAACCTTAATGAAGAACATAACACTTATATACCCATGATGTTGACTCACCCGTGCGAGTCATCCATCACTCGTACGAGTTGGCTTCCTCAGCCATACGAGTGATCACTCACTCGTGTCATATCATTTAGGTTATATTTGTGACTTAACTCAGTATCAACCGTGCGTATGAGCCTGTCAGGCGTACGAGTGAGACTTCACTCGTACGTCTGACTAAGTCTAACATAGTCAAACATCCTTATTACGTTCCTGCAGTATCTGTAACTGAAATGTCCCGCTCTTATTGATTAAAAACGTTCCATATTAATTGATTTCGTTGCGAGGTTTTGACCTCTATATGAGACGTTTTTCAAAGACTGCATTCATTTTAAAACAAACCATAACCTTTATTTCATCAATAAAGGTTTAAAAAGCTTTACGTAGATTATCAAATAATGATAATCTAAAATATCCTGTTTACACACGACCATTACATAATGGTTTACAATACAAATATGTTACAACAAAATAAGTTTCTTGAATGCAGTTTTTACACAATATCATACAAGCATGGACTCCAAATCTCGTCCTTATTTAAGTATGCGACAGCGGAAGCTCTTAATAATCACCTGAGAATAAACATGCTTAAAACGTCAACAAAAATGTTGGTGAGTTATAGGTTTAACCTATATATATCAAATCATAATAATAGACCACAAGATTTCATATTTCAATACACATCCCATACATAGAGATAAAAATCATTCATATGGTGAACACCTGGTCACCGACATTAACAAGATGCATATATAAGAATATCCCCATCATTCCGGGACACCCTTCGGATATGATATAAATTTCGAAGTACTAAAGCATCCAGTACTTTGGATGGGGTTTGTTAGGCCCAATAGATCTATCTTTAGGATTCGCGTCAATTAGGGTGTCTGTTCCCTAATTCATAGATTACCAGACTTAATAAAAAGGGGCATATTCGATTTCGATAATTCAACCATAGAATGTAGTTTCACGTACTTGTGTCTATTTTGTAAATCATTTATAAAACCTGCATGTATTCTCATCCCAAAAATATTAGATTTTAAAAGTGGGACTATAACTCACTTTCACAGATTTTTACTTCGTCGGGAAGTAAGACTTGGCCACTGGTTGATTCACGAACCTATAACAATATATACATATATATCAAAGTATGTTCAAAATATATTTACAACACTTTTAATATATTTTGATGTTTTAAGTTTATTAAGTCAGCTGTCCTCGTTAGTAACCTACAACTAGTTGTCCACAGTTAGATGTACAGAAATAAATCGATAAATATTATCTTGAATCAATCCACGACCCAGTGTATACGTATCTCAGTATTGATCACAACTCAAACTATATATATTTTGGAATCAACCTCAACCCTGTATAGCTAACTCCAACATTCACATATAGAGTGTCTATGGTTGTTCCGAAATATATATAGATGTGTCGACATGATAGGTCGAAACATTGTATACGTGTCTATGGTATCTCAAGATTACATAATATACAATACAAGTTGATTAAGTTATGGTTGGGATAGATTTGTTACCAATTTTCACGTAGCTAAAATGAGAAAAATTATCCAATCTTATTTTACCCATAACTTCTTCATTTTAAATCCGTTTTGAGTGAATCAAATTGCTATGGTTTCATATTGAACTCTATTTTATGAATCTAAACAGAAAAGTATAGGTTTATAGTCAGAAAAATAAGTTACAAGTCGTTTTTGTAAAGGTAGTCATTTCAGTCGAAAGAACGACGTCTAGATGACCATTTTAGGAAACATACTTCCACTTTGAGTTTAATCATAATTTTTGGATATAGTTTCATGTTCATAATAAAAATCATTTTCTCAGAATAACAACTTTAAAATCAAAGTTTATCATAGTTTTTAATTAACTAACCCAAAACAGCCCGCGGTGTTACTACGACGGCATAAATCCGGTTTTACGGTGTTTTTCGTGTTTCCAGGTTTTAAATCATTAAGTTAGCATCTCATATAGATATAGAACATGTGTTTAGTTGATTTTAAAAGTCAAGTTAGAAGGATTAACTTTTGTTTGCGAACAAGTTTAGAATTAACTAAACTATGTTCTAGTGATTACAAGTTTAAACCTTCGAATAAGATAGCTTTATATGTATGAATCGAATGATGTTATGAACATCATTACTACCTTAAGTTCCTTGGATAAACCTACTGGAAAAGAAAAAAATGGATCTAGCTTCAATGGATCCTTGGATGGCTCGAAGTTCTTGAAGCAGAATCATGACACGAAAACAAGTTCAAGTAAGATCATCACTTGAAATAAGATTGTTATAGTTATAGAAATTGAACCAAAGTTTGAATATGATTATTACCTTGTATTAGAATGATAACCTACTGTAAGAAACAAAGATTTCTTGAGGTTGGATGATCACCTTACAAGATTGGAAGTGAGCTAGCAAACTTGAAAGTATTCTTGATTTTATGAAACTAGAACTTTTGGAATTTATGAAGAACACTTAGAACTTGAAGATAGAACTTGAGAGAGATCAATTAGATGAAGAAAATTGAAGAATGAAAGTGTTTGTAGGTGTTTTTGGTCGTTGGTGTATGGATTAGATATAAAGGATATGTAATTTTGTTTTCATGTAAATAAGTCATGAATGATTACTCATATTTTTGTAATTTTATGAGATATTTCATGCTAGTTGCCAAATGATGGTTCCCACATGTGTTTGGTGACTCACATGGGCTGCTAAGAGCTGATCATTGGAGTGTATATACCAATAGTACATACATCTAAAAGCTGTGTATTGTACGAGTACGAATACGGGTGCATATGAGTAGAATTGTTGATGAAACTGAACGAGGATGTAATTGTAAGAATTTTTGTTAAGTAGAAGTATTTTGATAAGTGTATTGAAGTCTTTCAAAAGTGTATAAATACATATTAAAACACTACATGTATATACATTTTAACTGAGTCGTTAAGTCATCGTTAGTCGTTACATGTAAATGTTGTTTTGAAATCTTTAGGTTAACGATCTTGTTAAATGTTGTTAACCCAATGTTAATAATATCAAAAGAAATTTTAAATTATTATATTATCATGATATTATGATGTACGAATATCTCTTAATATGATATATATACATTAAATGTAGTTACAACGATAATCGTTACATATATGTCTCGTTTCAAAATCATTAAGTTAGTAGTCTTGTTTTTACATATGTAGTTCATTGTTAATATACTTAATGATATGTTTACTTATCATAATATCATGTTAACTATATATATAACCATATATATGTCATCATATAGTTTTTACAAGTTTTAACGTTCGTGAATCACCGATCAACTTGGGTGGTCAATTGTCTATATGAAACCTATTTCAATTAATCAAGTCTTAACAAGTTTGATTGCTTAACATGTTGGAAACATTTAATCATGTAAATATCAATCTCAATTAATATATATAAACATGGAAAAGTTCGGGTCACTACAGTACCTACCCGTTAAATAAATTTCGTCCCGAAATTTTAAGCTGTTGAAGGTGTTGACGAATCTTCTGGAAATAGATGCGGGTATTTCTTCTTCATCTGATCTTCACGCTCCCAGGTGAACTCGGGTCCTCTACGAGCATTCCATCGAACCTTAACAATTGGTATCTTGTTTTGCTTAAGTCTTTTAACCTCACGATCCATTATTTCGACGGGTTCTTCGATGAATTGAAGTTTTTCGTTGATTTGGATTTCATCTAACGGAATAGTGAGATCTTCTTTAGCAAAACATTTCTTCAAATTCGAGACGTGGAAAGTGTTATGTACAGCCGCGAGTTGTTGAGGTAACTCTAGTCGGTAAGCTACTGGTCCGACACGATCAATAATCTTGAATGGTCCAATATACCTTGGATTTAATTTCCCTTGTTTACCAAATCGAACAACGCCTTTCCAAGGTGCAACTTTAAGCATGACCATCTCTCCAATTTCAAATTCTATATCTTTTCTTTTAATGTCAGCGTAGCTCTTTTGTCGACTTTGGGCGGTTTTCAACCGTTGTTGAATTTGGATGATCTTCTCGGTAGTTTCTTGTATAATCTCCGGACCCGTAATCTGTCGATCCCCCACTTCACTCCAACAAATCGGAGACCTGCACTTTCTACCATAAAGTGCTTCAAACGGCGCCATCTCAATGCTTGAATTGTAGCTGTTGTTGTAGGAAAATTCTACTAACGGTAGATGTCGATCCCAACTGTTTCCGAAATCAATAACACATGCTCGTAGCATGTCTTCAAGCGTTTGTATCGTCTTTTCGCTCTGCCCATCAGTTTGTGGATGATAGGCAGTACTCATGTCTAGACGAGTTCCTAATGCTTGTTGTAATGTCTGCCAGAATCTTGAAATAAATCTGCCATCCCTATCAGAGATAATAGAGATTGGTATTCCATGTCTGGAGATGACTTCCTTCAAATACAGTCGTGCTAACTTCTCCATCTTGTCATCTTCTCTTATTGGCAGGAAGTGTGCTGATTTGGTGAGACGATCAACTATTACCCAAATAGTATCAAAACCACTTGCAGTCCTTGGCAATTTAGTGATGAAATCCATGGTAATGTTTTCCCATTTCCATTCCGGGATTTCGGGTTGTTGAAGTAGACCTGATGGTTTCTGATGCTCAGCTTTGACCTTAGAACACGTCAAACATTCTCCTACGTATTTAGCAACATCGGCTTTCATACCCGGTCACCAAAAATGTTTCTTGAGATCCTTGTACATCTTCCCCGTTCCAGGATGTATTGAGTATCTGGTTTTATGAGCTTCTCTAAGTACCATTTCTCTCATATCTCCAAATTTTGGTACCCAAATCCTTTCAGCCCTATACCGGGTTCCGTCTTCCCGAATATTAAGATGCTTCTCCGATCCTTTGGGTATTTCATCCTTTAAATTTCCCTCTTTTAAAACTCCTTGTTGCGCCTCCTTTATTTGAGTAGTAATGTTATTATGAATCATTATATTCATAGATTTTACTTGAATGGGTTCTCTGTCCTTCCTGCTCAAGGCATCGGCTACCACATTTGCCTTCCCCGGGTGGTAACGAATCTCAAAGTCGTAATCATTCAATAATTCAATCCACCTACGCTGCCTCATATTCAGTTGTTTCTCATTAAATATGTGTTGAAGACTTTTGTGGTCGGTATATATAATACTTTTGACCCCATATAAGTAGTGCCTCCAAGTCTTTAATGCAAAAACAACCGCGCCTAATTCCAAATCATGCGTCGTATAATTTTGTTCGTGAATCTTCAATTGTCTAGACGCATAAGCAATCACCTTCGTTCGTTGCATTAATACACAACCGAGACCTTGCTTTGATGCATCACAATAAATCACAAAATCATCATTCCCTTCAGGCAATGACAATATAGGTGCCGTAGTTAGCTTTTTCTTCAATAACTGAAACGCTTTCTCTTGTTCATCATTCCATTCAAATTTCTTCCCTTTATGCGTTAATGCAGTCAAGGGTTTTGCTATTCTGGAAAAGTCTTGGATGAACCTTCTGTAGTAACCAGCTAGTCCTAAAAACTGGCGTATGTGTTTCGGAGTTTTCGAGGTTTCCCACTTTTCAATAGTTTCTATCTTTGCCGGATCCACCTTAATACCTTCTTTGTTCACTATGTGACCGAGGAATTGAACTTCTTCCAACCAAAATGCACACTTTGAAAACTTAGCGTACAATTCTTCCTTCCTCAATACTTCTAACACCTTTCTCAAATGTTCACCGTGTTCTTGGTCATTCTTTGAGTAAATAAGTATGTCATCAATGAAAACAATGACAAACTTGTCAAGGTATGGTCCACACACTCGGTTCATAAGGTCCATGAACACAGCTGGTGCATTAGTTAAACCAAACGGCATGACCATAAACTCGTAATGACCGTAACGTGTTCTGAAAGCAGTCTTTGGAATATCATCTTCTTTCACCCGCATTTGATGATACCCGGAACGTAAGTCAATCTTTGAATAAACAGACGAGCCTTGTAGTTGATCAAATAAGTCATCGATTCTCGGTAGTGGGTAGCGGTTCTTGATGGTAAGTTTGTTCAACTCTCGGTAGTCGATACATAACCTGAATGTACCATCTTTCTTCTTGACAAACAAAACAGGAGCTCCCCACGGTGATGTGCTTGGTCGAATGAAACCACGCTCTAAAAGTTCTTGTAATTGGCTTTGCAGTTCTTTCATCTCGCTGGGTGCGAGTCTGTAAGGAGCACGAGCTATTGGTGCAGCTCCTGGTACAAGATCTATTTGAAATTCAACGGATCGATGTGGGGGTAATCCCGGTAATTCTTTCGGAAATACATCGGGAAATTCTTTTGCAATGGAAACATCATTGATGCTCTTTTCTTCAGTTTGTACTTTCTCGACGTGTGCTAGAACAGCATAGCAACCTTTTCTTATTAGTTTTTGTGCCTTCAAATTACTAATAAGATGTAGCTTCGTGTTGCCCTTATCTCCGTACACCATTAAGGGTTTTCCTTTTTCTCGTATAATGCGAATTGCATTTTTGTAACAAACGATCTCTGCTTTCACTTCTTTCAACCAGTCCATACCGATTATCACATCAAAACTCCCTAACTCTACTGGTATCAAATCAATCTTAAATGTTTCGCTAACCAGTTTAATTTCTCGATTCCGACATATATTATCTGCTGAAATTAATTTACCATTTGCTAATTCGAGTAAAAATTTACTATCCAAAGGCGTCAATGGACAACTTAATTTAGCACAAAAATCTCTACTCATATAGCTTCTATCCGCACCCGAATCAAATAAAACGTAAGCAGATTTATTGTCAATAAGAAACGTACCCGTAACAAGCTCCGGGTCTTCCTGTGCCTCTGCCGCATTAATATTGAAAACTCTTCCACGGCCTTGTCCATTCGTGTTCTCCTGGTTCGGGCAATTTCTAATAATGTGGCCCGGTTTTCCACATTTATAACAAACTACATTGGCATAACTTGCTCCGACACTACTTGCTCCGCCATTACTCGTTCCGACACCATTTGTTCCTTTCGTTCTATTAACCCCTGGTCCGTAGACCTCACACTTCGCCGCGCTATGACCATTTCTTTTACACTTGTTGCAAAATTTGGTGCAGAACCCCGAGTGATTCTTTTCACACCTTTGGCATAGCTGCTTCTGATTGTTGTTGTTGTTGCGGTTATTATTGTTGTTGGGATGATTGTTGTTGTTGCTGTTGTTGTTGTTGTTGTTGTTGTTGGGCCGTTTGTTGTAGTTGCGATTGATGTTGCGATTGTTGGGATAATTGTTGCGATTATTGTTGTAATTGCTGTTGTTGTTGTATTGGTGATTCTTATCACCGTTTTCCTCCCACTTTCTTTTGACTTGCTTCACATTGGCCTCTTCAGCAGTCTGTTCTTTAATTCTTTCTTCAATTTGGTTCACGAGTTTGTGAGCCATTCTACATGCCTGTTGTATGGAGGCGGGCTCGTGTGAACTTATATCTTCTTGGATTCTTTCCGGTAATCCTTTCACAAACGCGTCGATCTTCTCTTCCTCATCTTAGAAAGCTCCCGGACACAATAGGCACAATTCTGTGAATCGTCTTTCGTACGTGGTAATATCAAATCCTTGGGTTCGTAACCCTCTAAGTTCTGTCTTGAGCTTATTGACCTCGGTTCTGGGACGGTACTTCTCGTTCATCAAGTGCTTGAATGCTGACCACGGTAGTGCGTACGCATCGTCTTGTCCCACTTGCTCTAGATAGGTATTCCACCATGTTAACGCAGAACCTGTGAAGGTATGCGTAGCGTACTTTACTTTGTCCTCTTCAGTACACTTACTTATGGCAAACACCGATTCGACCTTCTCGGTCCACCGTTTCAATCCGATCGGTCCTTCGGTTCCATCAAATTCCAAAGGTTTGCAGGCAGTGAATTCTTTGTAGGTGCATCCTACACGATTTCCTGTACTGCTAGATCCAAGGTTATTGTTGGTATGTAGCGCAGCCTGTACTGCGGCTATGTTTGAAGCTAGAAAAGTACGAAATTCCTCTTCATTCATATTCACGGTGTGTCGAGTAGTCGGTGCCATTTCCTTCAAAATAGTCAAATGGAACAAGTTAATCATACAGAATATTAAGAGTAGTTAATAGTATTTCGTAGCATAATATGAACTCATTTATAAAAGCTTTTTCTTCATATTAGCGTTTTATAAGTTTAAATTCGGGTAGTACCTACCCGTTAAGTTCATACTTAGTAGCTAATATACAATTCAACTACTACAATTCTATATGAAAAACTGATTATAATAATATTTCGCGTTCAAACTTTTACACAATATTTTACAAACTTACAATACCGCTTATCTTACATATAGCATGAAATATAGCACACAATAAATTTGATACAAGATGGTTGTGAAGATAATTCTAGCTAGTACACAAGTCGTTCAGCAAAGGCAATAAAGACACGTAATTCATACGTCCAGAAACAAGTCATGCATTCTGGTTTTACTAGGATTACTTCCCATCCTTGGTCTTGTGGAACATAACCGTTATGGCCGTTGATAAGACAGCGTGTTGTAACATCGTCAAAGGGACGAGGGTTACGTAATGTCCAACAGTCCCGTAACAATCTAAAAACCTCATTTCTTACCCCAATTACCGACTCCGTCACTTGTGGGAACGTTTTGTTTAATAGTTGTAGCCCGATGTTCTTGTTCTCACTTTGGTGAGAAGCGAACATTACTAATTCGTAAGCATAACATGCTTCTTTATGTTGCATGTTAGCCGCTTTTTCTAAATCACGAAGTCCAATATTCGGATATATTGAGTCAAAATAATTTCTTAACCCATTGCGTAAAATAGCATTTGGGTTCCCCGCAATATATGCGTCAAAGTAAACACATCGTAACTTATTGGTTTCCCAATGTGATATCCCCCATCTTTCAAACGAAAGTCTCTTATAAACTAAGACATTCTTGGAACGTTCTTCGAATGTCTTACAAACTGATCTCGCCTTAAATAGTTGTGCCGAAGAATTCAGACCGACTCTAGACAAGATTTCATCAATCATGTCTCCGGGTAGGTCTCTTAAAATATTGGGTTGTCTATCCATTTTGTGTTTTTATACTGTAAAATAGACAAGAGTTAGATTCATAAAAAAAATACTTATTAATACAAGCAATTTTTACATATATCATAAAGCATAAGCACACTATATTACATATATTACACCACACGAATACAACTATCTTATTCCGACTCGCTTGTTTCTTCTTCTTCGGTTTTGGTTCGTTTTGCCAAGTTTCTAGGGATATATGATGTTCCCCTAATACGAGCCGTAATTTTCCACATTGGTTTAGAAAAACCTGGTGGTTTAGAGGTACCCGGGTCATTGTTACAACTTAAGGACTTCGGGGGTTGACGATACATATAAAGTTCATCGGGGTTGGAATTAGGTTTCTCTATTTTTATGCCCTTTCCCTTATTATTTTCTTTTGCCTTTTTAAATTCAGTTGGGGTAATTTCTATAACATCATCGGAATTCTCGTCGGAATCCGATTCATCGGAGAATTGGTAATCCTCCCAATATTTTGCTTCCTTGGCGGAAACACCATTGACCATAATTAACCTTGGTCGGTTGGTTGAGGATTTTCTTTTACTTAACCGTTTTATTATTTCCCCCACCGGTTCTATTTCTTCATCCGGTTCCGATTCTTCTTCCGGTTCCAATTCTTTTTCCGGTTCCGACTCTTCTTCCGGTTCCTCTTCGGGAACTTGTGAATCAGTCCATGAATCATTCCAATTTACATTTGACTCTTCATTATTATTAGGTGAGTCAATGGGACTTGTTCTAGAGGTAGACATCTATCACATAATATCAAACGCGTTAAGAGATTAATATATCACATAATATTCACATGTTAAAAATATATAGTTTCCAACAAAATTTGTTAAGCAATCATTTTTCAAGTAAACACGGTCGAAGTCCAGACTCACTAATGCATCCTAACAAACTCGATAAGACACACTAATGCAAAATTCTGGTTCTCTAAGACCAACGCTCGGATACCAACTGAAATGTCCCGCTCTTATTGATTAAAAACGTTCCATATTAATTGATTTCGTTGCGAGGTTTTGACCTCTATATGAGACGTTTTTCAAAGACTGCATTCATTTTAAAATAAACCATAACCTTTATTTCATCAATAAAGGTTTAAAAAGCTTTACGTAGATTATCAAATAATGATAATCTAAAATATCCTGTTTACACACGACCATTACATAATGGTTTACAATACAAATATGTTACAACAAAATAAGTTTCTTGAATGCAGTTTTTACACAATATCATACAAGCATGGACTCCAAATCTCGTCCTTATTTAAGTATGCGACAGCGGAAGCTCTTAATAATCACCTGAGAATAAACATGCTTAAAACGTCAACAAAAATGTTGGTGAGTTATAGGTTTAACCTATATATATCAAATCATAATAATAGACCACAAGATTTCATATTTCAATACACATCCCATACATAGAGATAAAAATCATTCATATGGTGAACACCTGGTCACCGACATTAACAAGATGCATATATAAGAATATCCCCATCATTCCGGGACACCCTTCGGATATGATATAAATTTCGAAGTACTAAAGCATCCAGTACTTTGGATGGGGTTTGTTAGGCCCAATAGATCTATCTTTAGGATTCGCGTCAATTAGGGTGTCTGTTCCCTAATTCATAGATTACCAGACTTAATAAAAAGGGGCATATTCGATTTCGATAATTCAACCATAGAATGTAGTTTCACGTACTTGTGTCTATTTTGTAAATCATTTATAAAACCTGCATGTATTCTCATCCCAAAAATATTAGATTTTAAAAGTGGGACTATAACTCACTTTCACAGATTTTTACTTCGTCGGGAAGTAAGACTTGGCCACTGGTTGATTCACGAACCTATAACAATATATACATATATATAAAAGTATGTTCAAAATATATTTACAACACTTTTAATATATTTTGATGTTTTAAGTTTATTAAGTCAGCTGTCCTCGTTAGTAACCTACAACTAGTTGTCCACAGTTAGATGTACAGAAATAAATCGATAAATATTATCTTGAATCAATCCACGACCTAGTGTATACGTATCTCAGTATTGATCACAACTCAAACTATATATATTTTGGAATCAACCTCAACCCTGTATAGCTAACTCCAACATTCACATATAGAGTGTCTATGGTTGTTCCGAAATATATATAGATGTGTTGACATGAGAGGTCAAAACATTGTATACGTGTCTATGGTATCTCAAGATTACATAATATACAATACAAGTTGATTAAGTTATGGTTGGAATAGATTTGTTACCAATTTTCACGTAGCTAAAATGAGAAAAATTATCCAATCTTGTTTTACCCATAACTTCTTCATTTTAAATCCGTTTTGAGTGAATCAAATTGCTATGGTTTCATATTGAACTCTATTTTATGAATCTAAACAGAAAATTATAGGTTTATAGTCGGAAAAATAAGTTACAAGTCGTTTTTGTAAAGGTAGTCATTTCAGTCGAAAGAACGACGTCTAGATGACCATTTTAGAAAACATACTTCCACTTTGAGTTTAATCATAATTTTTGGATATAGTTTCATGTTCATAATAAAAATCATTTTCTCAGAATAACAACTTTAAAATCAAAGTTTATCATAGTTTTTAATTAACTAACCCAAAACAGCCCGCGGTGTTACTACGACGGCGTAAATCCGGTTTTACGGTGTTTTTCGTGTTTCCAGGTTTTAAATCATTAAGTTAGCATCTCATATAGATATAGAACATGTGTTTAGTTGATTTTAAAAGTCAAGTTAGAAGGATTAACTTTTGTTTGCGAACAAGTTTAGAATTAACTAAACTATGTTCTAGTGATTACAAGTTTAAACCTTCGAATAAGATAGCTTTATATGTATGAATCGAATGATGTTATGAACATAATTACTACCTTAAGTTCCTTGGATAAACCTACTGGAAAAGAAAAAAATGGATCTAGCTTCAATGGATCCTTGGATGGCTCGAAGTTCTTGAAGCAGAATCATGACACGAAAACAAGTTCAAGTAAGATCATCACTTGAAATAAGATTGTTATAGTTATAGAAATTGAACCAAAGTTTGAATATGATTATTACCTTGTATTAGAATGATAACCTACTGTAAGAAACAAAGATTTCTTGAGGTTGGATGATCACCTTACAAGATTGGAAGTGAGCTAGCAAACTTGAAAGTATTCTTGATTTTATGAAACTAGAACTTTTGGAATTTATGAAGAACACTTAGAACTTGAAGATAGAACTTGAGAGATATCAATTAGATGAAGAAAATTGAAGAATGAAAGTGTTTGTAGGTGTTTTTGGTCGTTGGTGTATGGATTAGATATAAAGGATATGTAATTTTGTTTTCATGTAAATAAGTCATGAATGATTACTCATATTTTTGTAATTTTATGAGATATTTCATGCTAGTTGCCAAATGATGGTTCCCACATGTGTTTGGTGACTCACATGGGCTGCTAAGAGCTGATCATTGGAGTGTATATACCAATAGTACATACATCTAAAAGCTGTGTATTGTACGAGTACGAATACGGGTGCATACGAGTAGAATTGTTGATGAAACTGAACGAGGATGTAATTGTAAGAATTTTTGTTAAGTAGAAGTATTTTGATAAGTGTATTGAAGTCTTTCAAAAGTGTATAAATACATATTAAAACACTACATGTATATACATTTTAACTGAGTCGTTAAGTCATCGTTAGTCGTTACATGTAAATGTTGTTTTGAAATCTTTAGGTTAACGATCTTGTTAAATGTTGTTAACCCAATGTTTATAATATCAAAAGAAATTTTAAATTATTATATTATCATGATATTATGATGTACGAATATCTCTTAATATGATATATATACATTAAATGTAGTTACAACGATAATCGTTACATATATGTCTCGTTTCAAAATCATTAAGTTAGTAGTCTTGTTTTTACATATGTAGTTCATTGTTAATATACTTAATGATATGTTTACTTATCATAATATCATGTTAACTATATATATAACCATATATATGTCATCATATAGTTTTTACAAGTTTTAACGTTCGTGAATCACCGGTCAACTTGGGTGGTCAATTGTCTATATGAAACCTATTTCAATTAATCAAGTCTTAACAAGTTTGATTGCTTAACATGTTGGAAACATTTAATCATGTAAATATCAATCTCAATTAATATATATAAACATGGAAAAGTTCGGGTCACTACAGTAACCACATACAAACACAGATAGGATAATAAGGAGCGATCATGGTAGCCTGTAAACTGTAATACCTGCAATGGACGTGGGTTAGATGTCTAGGGACTTACATAAAATGCATCAACAAACATCAGCGCCGACAGCTGTACCACCAACAACACAAGCCTCAACATCACACACCCCAACATCACAATCTATACCTCGAGCATAATCTTCGTTCTACGTATCGATCTACATCAAAGATTCTCTTGTACAAACTATTAATGATGAGAATATTTTAACGGGTAGGTAATACCCGAGAAATATTTAGATTTCACATTAATACAATACATTGTACATTCTTCAATTCTGATTCAGCAGTCATTTACTATCCTACTTACAACCACAGATATACGTATCCGTTCACCGCAGAATAACCATTTTCATTCAAATTCAATTTCATATTCGGATTTTGACCGATCAGAATCCAAGTCAAGATTTAACATGTGGCATAATGAAGAAATTATTGACAAAATAAAATTGTTAGAAACAAACTAATTATGTATGTAAATTTTTGTTAAGAATCCACGCTAACAAAATCCTTGCTAACTGATCCTATACCCATTATGACTATTTCCTTATTACATTTTATTTATTGTCATTTTAATTATCGCAATTTTAATATTCGCAATTTTATTTAACGTCATTTAAATACTGTAATTTATTTTACGCACTTTACATATCGTCGGATAAATCGAGACACATGTACACAATACATCGGATTAATTCTGAGACAGTAGTTGTACAATGGGTCACGATACGTTGATTAATTCTAAGATTATATATTAAACTATATACGTACTACTAACTATGGACTACTAACTGTAGACTACTAACATTGGACTACTAACATTGGACAATTAAAAGGAATTAAAATATTGATTTTAACATATCAGACTAAACATTTCTTCAAGTTTTCCACTTGATTTCATCTTAAACAATCTTTGGTATCTTGACGATTACAATTCGCATTCAAATCCTTCGAAATTCTTGAAACACCTCGGATTCATAACCATTGATTCAGTTATGATAACTTTGAATGCTGATGAAGCTGCAAAAATGTAGATGGTCTTAATGGCCAAAAGTTTGATAATAAAGAATGGAATGTTGGAAACGCTCAATAGAAAATTTGATACTGAAAAACGGATTGAGCAAACCATGAAAGAGTCTATAGACAAATCACCAGGATTAAACCTATACTTAATGAATCCAGATGGTTCAGTACCTGACGAAATCTCTAGCGAATATCTTGCTCCTTAATTATTCTAAATCTTTGCGAAAGAATTTTCTTCATCAACCTTCGATCTTAGAAATTCCAAAATATCATCATAAATATCTTCGATATTTCTGAGGATATTTTCATAAATATTCTTCTCCAAAATTATTTATCTCTTCGTGCTATCTATATTACATCATAAAAAGATATTGTTTTAGTTTCTAAATTCTGTAACCTTCGAGTTTAAATTATGAATGATTTCTGGAGAAGTGTTGGGGATTGAAGCATGAGTTAGTATAATATAATACACCCGACCAACGTGGTTATATTACAGTAAGTCATGCTGAAATTTCTAATGGAATGTGATGATGGTTCACAGATCATACCCTCATCATGTGCCATGTTACATAACTCTTTCATTCTACTTAACCTCCGAACATATCAAGAAAATATATTCTTGATAGTTCTATCATCCGTGATTCTGGTAATTTTAAAATCAAATCGAGCTATTACCTTTCCTTTCTGCTTAGAATCTTAGTTATGTTCTTTTGAACTTCATACCTACAAACCGAGACGTCTTGATCGCTTTACTTAAGGTCAAGAAGAGAAAATTAAAGCATGGAACTTTGAAATATAAATAGGAGTATAAATCACAGCAAATGGAATAGATTATTAACTGTGAATGTCAATAATTATGGAAAGACAGATGCAAGGAAGGATTATGAAAACCACCACTTCAAGACCAAAGTAGAAGTAAACAGATTCCTCCGATGGTAGTTGGAAAAGAAGGATGATTGTAACGATAGTCAATATAAGGTCAAGAACCAAAATTAGATTTAGCATTTCCACAATCTTTTGGAAGTATGAATTGAGGAAGAAAGTATAGGAGTGTTGAAAATAATGAAACAGAAGGAGTAAATTTATAGTGAAATATCAGACAAAGAAATCGAGGCAGATTACTGCATTTAATTAAAGAGGATCATAATTTCCTTAATTACCGAAGAATCAAATCTTGTATAGATTACGAAGATACTCTTTAAATTCCTTGAATTTCAGAAATTAACCGTGACTATGTCAAGAGTTAAGACGAACCTTTGATTTCTTCATTTCACACTTTTGTGATAGCTTCTCTTATACTCTTCGAGTAATCGAATTATTTATCCATACTACCCAATGATGATAAAACTCTATTTTTCAACCCATATTCGTCATGAAAACATTCTTATTATTAGCCATGACAACCTCGATCAAATTTCAGGATGAAATTTCTTTAACGGGTAGGTACTGTGAAGACCCGGAAATTTTCGACTAATTTTAAATCAAACTCTCGATATGATTTATTATTTTTGACACGATAAGCAAACTCTATAATGTTGAGTCTCAAAAATTTTGAACTATTTTCATATATGCAATTACCCTTCGACCATTTCCGACGATTCACGAACAATTAATTGTAAATAGATATGTGTGTGTGTATATATATACATATATATATATATACACATATATATATATATATACATAAATATATATATATATACATAAATATATATATATATACATAAATATATATATATATACATAAATATATATATATATATACATAAAAATATATATATATATACATAAATATATATATATATATATATATATATATATATATATATATATATATATAATTGGAAGTATAATTTGAAATATTAAATGTTTTTATTATTAAAAGTAATTAAGTAAAATAAAATAAAAATAGGATATTATAATAATTATTATTTAAAACATATCTATATATAAATAAAGTATATTAAAAATAAATATTGAATGATTGTAATAACCATTTGTAATTTCAATTAAACTAGTAAAATGAAAGCTTGTGAGTGTATTATAATAAATATTAGACGAACCTTTTTGAGCACTAGTTTCACATTTAATGACTGAAATAAATAAAGTTATTTAAAAATAGAATGATAGCTGCTAATTCTAATTCACACGTTTAATTTAACTATATAATATTTAATTAAATACAGTGTTTGTTTCTTGCCTTTCTGTTTCCTATCTTATCAAGTATAATAATTAAAACATGTCGACATAGATGAAATTAAAATTTGTGTGTTAGGATTACTGTAGTTAATTATTGACTTAATAAGTCAATATATATGTATTATATATACAACCATTGCAATGGAATGAATAACCATATTCACCTTTCATGTCCAAAATTACACCACCTCAATCTCACCACTCTCACCATTTATCACCATAATACGGGAACCAACGAGAACCATTACACCATCGCCACCCCTCCTAACCTACATTGGCCACCTTATAACAACCAAGTCACACCACCTCTCATCCACACTTCATCTTCATGTGAAACCATCATCAACTACAACCACCATAATCCTCCTTGCTCACTGTTTCATATTCGAATAACGATTTGAATCACCACCCACTGCCACTATCTATTTCTTTCTATTTCTAATAATCGAACTACCAACTTGCATATACTTTACTGCTCGCTGCTGCAAAATTTCTACTTCCATCATAAACCCATAACTAAACCAACCCATCTTCAAAATAAACCTGTTGTTGCTATAGCTGTAGTCTTCTTCTGTTTCTGATTCGAAGAAAACCCAAATCAAACACCTTTTATTTATTGTTGTTGCTTCTTTTCACCACCTGTAAATGATTAACGCTGATGATGAAAAATAAAATAAGAATGATGATGAAAGTTGCTGTATAATAAAGAAGATAATGATGACGAACTGTAAAGAATATGACAGCTATTTGTTCATTTCTTTTTCCATCAACAAAAAACGAAACCCATTTTAAATTACCGACTCGACTTCTATTCGAATGGTGTTCAAATAGCAGCAGCCCATGTTTTAGCATTTGGGCTTGTTATTTTGCTAGTTGGGCTTCAGTATATGGGATATATTGGGCCGGATTTCTAATCCATGTTTCTATTTACTATTGGGCCATTCGGGTTTTAAAAAGGATTTACAATATACAATGTGGGCCGATTACTATTTTTCACTTGGGTCACAATTGGGCTTCATGATCCGATCCTCAAAATAATGGATTAATGCATTTTATGGTTTTGGAAATGGGGCTTCCACGGTTAAGCGAGAGGTCACGGGTTCGAGCCTGGGCAGTGGCGTTTCTTTTTAAATGCTTGTTTCTTCATAGGTTGTATTCTATAATAATAATAATAATAATTATTATTATTATTATTATTATTACTAATATAAGTATCAATTATCATTTATTATTATGATTATTATTATGATTATAATTACAATTATGATTATTATTATTATTGTTAAGTTAATTAGTATTATTACTATCATCATGAAATTTATTATTATTATCATTAATATTATTATTATGTAACGACCCTACTTTTTCCGTTATCTTTTACCGTTAATTATTTAACGATCGTTAACTGTTATTCGTGCCACGTCATTTCTATGACCTATATTATTATTTTTGTAATAATATATTAATTATTATGTGTTATATGAATATTTGTATTCATATCTTAAATTGTACGTTTCTACGTGTCGCGGATTTCTATCCGGCGAATCTTTTCGATTTTCAAACCAACGGTCAGAATTTTGGGATTTTTAAATCCAAATTATTTTAAATATGATATTTTGATGTCATATGATTATATATAGTGTTTATATATTTTATTCGTCGCGTAATTGTTATCTCTTCGAAAAATCAATCGAGTAGTAGCGTTTTCGCGTTTCGGGTTTCGTTCGGGCGTTCGGGCTAAAAGATTTTAGTCCATACTTCAATATGGCCCATAAGTGGGGCCCACCCTTCTATTTTTGGCTGAAAATATCAAGGGGAGGGGGGTGGTTTTGCCAAATTTTGTAACTAGTGATGCATTTGTCAAAACACCACTTTTACTTCTAATTTCAACCTAAACCTTAATTTGTGAAATCCTCTCTTCCTCCTCTCTTTTCTTGGCCATCACCTGTATCCTCAACATCACCATCATTCACCAAAATTCAAGCTTGATTCATGGGGCTTTTAGTATAATCGGATTCATCTCTTCGTTCTCTACGCGACTACATCATTTGATTCTTGATTAGGGTATAAACCCTAACCCTAGATTTTTAATTTTTCTTTATTTTTCTGTATTTTTATTATATATTAATAGTATGATAATTTCTTATTGTTGTAATGGTGTTTGTATGCGTAGAATTACTCATAAACATATGTTTTCGGTTTGATATAATTGGGACAGCAGCTTTTTTGGGTGTTTCTGACTTTGTGACTGATATAAAAGTTAAAATAAAGTATATATATGAGTTTCTCTCATCAAGACATTAGTTTTAGACTCCGGATTCATGTCGTTTCGATTCCCGGAGCCCTAGATATGATCAAAGTGGTATTTTGTTAAGATTGAAATGTGATTTTGGTATGAACCAGGTTTGGTCTGACTTTGTGACCATAATTGGTGACTCTAAGGTGTGTTAGTATGTTAGGACTGATGGTGGGATGAACTTTCGTGTTCGGGTCATCTCAATCCGAGCCACGAATCACCCGTTGCGTCTAAAACACGATTTTGGTTGAATTGAAGTTCCAAGTAGTGAATTGGCTGTATATCACGACTTGTGGGCTGTTCATGGTGTGTTCTTGAGTGTACCAAAGTGTCTGGTGGTTTTCTTAACCGGAGATATATGTAATGCTCGCCGAAAACCGACACCCGGGGCTCAGGATACGACCCGATGAACTTTTGATTTAAAACTTGTGATTAATTATTAAACTTATGATATAAATAATGGATTTCATTAACATTTAATTACTTATGATAAAAAAAGTAATTATTATTATTTACAACTTATGATATATATTTATTATATCATTTAATTAATACTTATGATTTAATTAACATTTTAATTAAACATATGATTAATGATACTTCATTATTAATGGAGAATACTTATGATAAGTATTAAACTTATATTATGAGATTACTATTATAAGACTTATAATAAGGATTAATTAATTATTTAATTATTATAAGGCTTAGTTATTATTTAATTATAATTTAATTATTAAATACTTATGATTTAATAATTATAATTAGAAACTTATGATATGATTAATAATTCATTATTAATTAATAATACTTATGATATGATTTAAAATTTATTATTAATTAATAATACTTACATTATGACTAATATTTAATTAATTAATTAAATACTTATGTTATATTAATTATATCATTTAAACTTATATTAACTTAAATAATTTATTTTAATTTAATTAAACTTATGTTATGACATAATTAGACATATCTAACTTTAATAAACGTTATAACTTACATTATTATTATAACTTACACTTTTAAAATTAACGTTGACTATGTTTGACCAAGGTTGACTTTTGAGTTGACTTTCGGTTGACTTTGATTTTCAGTTGACTTTTGTTGACTTTCTAATTAAGGAAACTTTCCTAACTTATAAACTTTCCTAAAATAGCAACTTTCTAAATTTGGAAACATTCCAAAAATAGAAACTTTTCAAAAATAGAAACTTTCTAAAAATAGAAACTTTCCAAAAATAGAAACTTTCCAAAAATGGAAACCTGCTAAAAATAGAAACTTTCTAAAAATAGAAAGTGTGTGTCCGTAAGCTGTTCCGATCAAACCGATGCATATTGAGTATTGTTCTATGACTAATTGCAACATGTACAATAGCTATCATACTAAGACTTGACCTAAGTTAGTTATTTATATCGACCTGCTTTATTTATAGGTCGGCGTTGTGATTATTCCTGATCACTTTACTTCAATTGATGTTCGCATATTTTTGTGGTTACTTCGTTGCTATTAAGGTGAGTTATAGTCCCATTTTTCTATTTTAAAGCTTTTGGGATGAGAATACATGCAATTTATTTTATATTTTGGACATAAGTGGAAGTTGGTTTAAATTATTCATTGTGGGTTGAACAAAAATATTCCCTAGTCTGGTAACTGTAATCACTGGTTTCTACTGGTAAACGCGAATCCTACGGATAGATCTATCGGGTTTGACAACCCCATTTCGAGCTAGTAGCGCTAGCAATTTATAATCGGAATGTTTAGTACTTCGTATTTTGTTGTAGATACACTTGTTCGGTGTATATTATTTATTGTGTTTGGCAAGGGTAAATAAATGGTTAAGTGGTTACCAGGTGGCTCACGGAAAATGGAATAATATTTTTATATGTTTTCTAACATATAATTTAGTGGTCCAAAAAGGAGTTTTTATGTTTTCAAACATAAATTTTTATGGTTTACATTAAATATTGTTTGCAATATTAAACCTATAATTCACTCAACCTTTGTGTTGACAGTTACTCGCATGTTTTATTCTCAGGTTCATGATTGATTGCTTCCGCTGTGCTTAGAGAGTCTGCATATTTATGATGGCTGCTTTTGTTAAACATTAACTTGCATTCTATTTTGATACATTTAATAGTGGATGTTGTTGACTTGTTTTGGTCAACTTTTGGTTAAGTAATAATGTATGGTTTTTCTAAACTTACACATTTTGGTAGGTTTCCTTTATAGGAAATCATTTTTAAACAAAGAATGCAAGGTTATTTATTAAATTCATATAGAGTTATGATCAAGCTGTGGGACCAAGTGACGGAGCCGTTAAGTGTTTTGACGGGGCCATCACAGTTGGTATCAGAGCTTAGGTTGTAGGGAATTAGGCTGCATTGATGTCATTACCCGAGTCAATAGGGTGCATTAGTGAGTCTAGTCTACAGCCCGACCTATAGTATATTATTATATGTGATTAATTGTATTCTATGGTATGTATATTGTTATCATACGTACATCTCTATTATGTTCTGAATTCGGGAGGAACTCCCCTTCCGATTTAAACGTATTCTCTGACTCATGCGAACTTATCCTTATAAGAACACATCGGGTAGTGAAACCGAGGGGTGTCATTTTTGACTTCTGAAATTCGCGACATTTCTATGCCATCTATTATGGTTATGTATACATAATGTTTGAGTTATCTTACGCGAGACGTCATTCATGACTTTTAGAGATTTTTAGCACTTCGAAGACATTTCTATGTCATCGTTACTCCTATTTGTTACTTATGATGTTTTGTCTCTTGTGCTATCCTTAGCACGTTGTTTAAGAAAATATTTTAGAGAAATTTTGTGGAAATCCGAGGTTGATCGCGTGTCCTGACCTTATGTAGTGCTATTGGAATGGAGATATGAATTAGTGAAATATAATGGCGTCAAGCCAACGTGATTATATTACGTTAATTCATAAAGAAGTCCCAATATTGTGACATGAGGAATAGAAAGCGAGTCAAAGAAAATTTTTACACTACTCATTCAGAAATTCTGATGTATTACATGGGTAGGGAAGATATTCATTATCTTATTTGTTGATATACGAGAAGCTCGTTTTAACCAGATTATCTATCTCATGCCCTACCCTCCATAACTCGCTTGTTAGCAACTGCTTCGCTCGGGAACAGTTTTGGCCCAAGGACTTCTGTCCTGATAATAGTCAAAATAACATTTAACTCATTGGTTTTCATGACCTCGTAACATTTGTTGGTCAAATGTCGCATGACGATACAAGTCATTTACTCGATCTTTTACGATCTTACTTCAACTTGTAACCTCTGAAATACAGATACTCTGTTTATCATCGGGAGTTTTACACATTTGTTTAATTGGGCGGTTCTCATGGGATTTATGGGTGAATAGAATTAATGAAATATTTTGTCATGTATACAATTTATAAAAATCATATATGTATATATGGATTCAAATGAATAAATTTACCCTTACCTATTTTGGCTAGTATATACTAAATTATACCTACAAAATTATTTTAAGACCACTCATTTATTGAGCTGTTTTAACTAAGTCAATTTGTTTTATATAAAATGGTACACGTTGTACATACTTCTAAATTTACTAAGAACTTCGTTTCGTTTATGTTGTCACATCAAATGTTTAAAGCTTTTTCAAAACTCCTTTGATTGATTTTATTAAATTTTCGCATTACCCTACAGAGTGTTTGGATCACAGTTCTTCTCATCCTCCTTTTAAGGATGAAACTTACCCTTAAGTTCATTGATAGAAACTCTTACACCACTTTGGATTCCGGTTTTATAAAATTTGTAGGAAAGTCTTTGCGCTCATAAAAGTTTCCCCTATTAAGATTGGACATGGCCGAAAAGCGGACCGATAAATCAATTTTCTGGGGTGCATTCGGTGGTCACCCTATTGTAGAAAAGGCGCTAGGTGGGTTTCTACCCCAACTGTTGTTATAGTGGGTGTCATGGATATATATTTCACTAGACCGTTTGAGGAGTTTCTACTCTCAATATTCGCTATCAACCACAATACCCTCGTAAACATCAATCTTAGGATTCAATACATTGAGGCGCACGAAATTATTTTTGGAGATTCATCTCACCTGGAGGCGGCCATTATTTATAACCCATGATTCGCGTTCTTTTCATCCGCACATAAATTTAAGAATACGGATGAATCCTAGATTTCCTCACTCATTGTACAAGGAAGTACACTCTCATTGAAATATCACACCTTTCGTACGTCTTCCTTTCGGAACTGTAATGAAAATTTACTTTGAAGTCCAAAATCCTCGTTATCTCCTTTGAGAGAATTGCCTTAAATATCTATGCCACCGATGTGACTACTCCATATATTTCTTCCTTCATTGTTGCAACTATATTTCATTTGTCCCAGTTCGTCCCCTTGGGGAGCTCCTATTTTGTTTGTCAAGAAGAAAGATGGTTCATTCCGATTGTGTAATGATTATCGCGAGTTAAACAAGCGTACTATTAAGAATCGTTACCCTTTTCCGAGAATTGATGATCTGTTCGATCAACTTCAAGGTTTGTCCATTTATTCTAAGATTAATCTTCATTCTGGTTATCACCAATTACGCGCTAAAGAAACTTATATTCCGAAAACCGCTTTCCGTACCCCTTATGGTCACTGCGAATTCCTTGTTATGCCGTCCGGATTGACTAACGCACCTGCTGTGTTCACAGACCTCATGAACCGTGTGTGCAGACCCTATCTAGACAAATTCGTTATCATTTTCATTGACGACATCCTAATCTATTCCAAGAGTGATCAAGAACACGAAGAACATTTGAAGTCGGTCCTTGATTTGTTGAGGACGGAAGAGCTGTACGCTAAGTTCTCTAAGTGCGCGTTCTGGTAAAAAGAAGTTCAATTCCTTGGACACATTGTTGGTAAGAAGGGAATTCAAGTTGATCCTACTAAGAATGAGGCGATTGAGAAGTGGGAAACTCCGAAGACTCCTACTCAGATTTGTCAGTTCCTAGGTTTAGCAGGCTATTATAGAAGGTCATTTAAGATTTTTCACTAGTAACGAAACCTCTGACTACTTTAATGCATAAGGGGAAGAAGCACGAGTGGAAGAGTGAACAAGAGTCTGCTTTTCAAACTCTGAAGAAGAAGTTAACTTCCGTGCCGATATTGTCACTACCTGAGGGTAATGACGATTTTGTTGTCTATTGTGATGCATCGCGCTAGGGCTTTGGTTGTGTTTTGATGCAACGAAAGAAAGTCATCGCTTACACGTCATGTTAGTTAAATATCTATGAACAGAATTATACAACCCATGTTTTAGAGTTGGGAGCTGTTGTATTTGCGCTTAAGATTTGTAGACATTATTTATATGGGGTCAAAAGTACAGTGTACACTGATCACAAGAGTCTTCAACATATTCTTGATCAAAAATAGCTAAATATGAAGCAGCGATGATGGGTTGAGACGTTGAATGATTATAATTTTGAACTTTTATATCATCCTGGAAAGGCAAATGTTGTGGCCGATGCTTTGAGTCGAAAAGAGAAAGTTGAACCTCGTAGGTTTAGAGCCTTGAATATGACAATTCGAACTAACCTCGCTAGGCAGATTCTTGAGGCACAACAAGAAGCCTTGCAGGAGGAGAATTTCGTAACGGGAAGGTCAGAGGCTTGAGTAAACAGTTGAGGTACAAACTGAAGGCACTCGGTATTTTGCGGGACGCCTTTGGGTTGCAAAATTTGGTGAATTGCAACAACTTATGTATGTGGGCATGAGGCTCATAAGTCTAGGTACTCTATTCATCCTGGTTCAGGAAAGATATATCACGATCTTAAGGAGCTGTACTGGTAGTCCAACTTGAAAGCTGATGTGGCTAAGTGTTTGACCTGTGCTAAGGTCAAAGCTGAGCATCAGAAACGTCCAGAACTTCTGGTGCAACCTGAAATTCCCAAGTGGAAGTGGGAAGGTATTAAGATGGACTTTATTACGAAGTTACTAAGAGTTGTGGGTGGTTATGATACCATTTGGGTGATTATTGACCGACTCACTAAGTCAACTCATTTCTTGCCAATTAAGAAAACAGATTCAATGAAGGAGATTACTCGTTTGTATTTGAAGGTGATTGTTTCGAGACATGGTGTTCCCGTATCGACTATTTCGGACCGAGACAGTTGATTTACATCGAGGTTTTGGCAGTCCTTACAAGATTCTTTGGGAACTAAATTGGATATGAACACCGCTTATCATCCACAGTCGGATGGTCAGAGTGAAAGGACCATCCAAACGTTGGAAGACATGTTGAGGGCATGTGTAATTGATTTTGGTAATGGTTGGGATAGATACTTGTTGTTGGCTGAATTTTCTTATAACAATAGTTATCACGCAAGTATTAAAGTAGCACCGTTTGAAGCTATGTTTGGTAGAAAGTGTAGGTCTCCTGTATGTTGCAATGAGGTTGGGGATGCTCAACTCACAGGTCCAGAAATTATTCACGAGACTACCGAGAAGATCGTACAGATTAAGGAATGATTGAGAACAGCCAGAAGTCAGCAAAAGAGCTATGCCAATAAGAGAAGGAACGATATTGAATTTCAGGTCGGTGATCGTGTTATGTTGGAGGTACCACTTTGGAAGGGCGTGATACGTTTTGGTAAAAGGGGAAAGTTAAATCCTCATTTTGTTGGACCGTTTGAGATTATTGAGAGAGTTGGACCCGTGGCTTATCGTTTGAAATTGCCACAAGAACTCAGTGCTGTTCACGACGTTTTTCACGTGTCGAATTTAAAGAAGTGTTTGGCCGAGGCCGATAAGATAATTCCTCTGGAGTAACTTCATGTTGATAAGCAACTTCATTTTATTGAGGAACCTGTCGAAATTATGGATCAAGAGGTTAAGACTCTTAAACAGAGTAGGATTCCTATTGTCCGGGTTAGATGGAATGCCAGACGCGGTCCCGAGTTCACTTGGGAGCGTGAAGATCAGATGAAGCAGAAGTACCCGCATATTTCCCAGATGCTGAGTCAACCCATGCACCTGCTTAAATTTCGGGACGAAATTTCCGTAATGGGAAGTTACTGTAACGACCCTACTTTTTCCGTTATATTTTACCGTTAATTATTTAACGACCGTTAACTGTTATTCATGCCACGTCATTTCTATGACCTATATTATTATTTTTGTAATAATATATTAATTATTATGTGTTATATGAATATTTGTATTCATATCTTAAATTGTACGTTTCTACGTGTCGCGGATTTCTATCCAGCGAATCTTTTCGGTTTTCAAACCAACGGTCAGAATTTTGGGATTTTTAAATCCAAATTATTTTAAATATGATATTTTGATGTCATATGATTATATATAGTGTTTATATATTTTATTCGTCGCGTAATTGTTATCTCTCCAAAAAATCAATCGCATAGTAGCGTTTTCGCATTTCGGGTTTCGTTCGGGCATTCAGGCTAAAAGCTTTTAGTCCATACTTCAATATGGCCCACAAGTGGGGCCCACCCTTCTGTTTTTGGCCGAAAATATCAAGGGGAGGGGGGTGGTTTTGCCAAATTTTGTAACTAGTGATGCATTTGTTCAAAACACCACTTTTACTTCTAATTTCAACCTAAACCTTAATTTGTGAAATCCTCTCTTCCTCCTCCCTTTTCTTGGCCATCACCTGTATCCTCAACATCACCATCATTCACCAAAATTCAAGCTTGATTCTTGGGGCTTTTAGTATAATCGGATTCATCTCTTCGTTCTCTACGCGACTACATCATTTGATTCTTGATTAGGGTATAAACCCTAACCCTAGATTTTTAATTTTTCTTTATTTTTCTGTATTTTTATTATATATTAATAGTATGATAATTACTTGTTGTTGTAATGGTGTTTGTATGCGTAGAATTACTCGTAAACATATGTTTTCGGTTTGATATAATTGGGACAGCAGCTTTTTCGGGTGTTTCTGACTTTTTGACTGATATAAAAGTTAAAATAGAGTATCTAGATGAGTTTCTCTCATCAATACATTAATTTTAGACCCCGGATTAATGTCGTTTCGATTCCCGGAGCCCTAGATATGATCAAAGTAGTATTTTGTTAAGATTAAAATGTGATTTTGGTATGAACCAGGTTTGGTCCAACTTTGTGACCATAATTGGTGACTCTAGGGTGTGTTAGTGTTTTAGGACTGATGGTGAGACGAACTTTCGTGTTCGGGTCATCTCAATCCGAGCCACGAATCACCCGTTGCGTCTAAAACACGATTTTGGTTGAATTGAAGTTCCAAGTAGTGAATTGGCTGTACATCACGACTTGTGGGCTGTTCATGGTGTTTTCTTGAGTGTACCAAAGTGTCGGATGGTTTGCTTAGGCGAAGATATATGTAAGGTGCGCCGAAAACCGACACCCGGGGCTTAGGATACGACCCGATGAACTTTTGATTTAAAACTTGTGATTAATTATTAAACTTATGATATAAATAATGGATTTCATTAAAATTTAACTACTTATGATAAAAAAAAGTAATTATTATTATTTACAACTTATGATATATATTTATTATATCATTTAATTAATACTTATGATTTAATTAACATTTTAATTAAACATATGATTAATGATACTTCATTATTAATGGAAAATACTTATGATAAGTATTAAACTTATATTATGAGATTACTATTATAAGACTTATAATAAGGATTAATTAATTATTTAATTATTATAAGGCTTAGTTATTATTTAATTATAATTTAATTATTAAATACTTATGATTTACTAATTATAATTAGAAACTTATGATATGATTAATAATTCATTATTAATTAATAATACTTATGATATGATTTAAAATTTATTATTAATTAATAATACTTACATTATGACTAATATTTAATTAATTAATTAAATACTTATGTTATATTAATTATATCATTTAAACTTATATTAACTTTAATAATTTATTTTAATTTAATTAAACTTATGTTATGATATAATTTGACATATCTAACTTTAATAAATGTTATAACTTACATTATTATTATAACTTACACTTTTAAAATTAAAGTTGACTATGTTTGACCAAGGTTGACTTTTGAGTTGACTTTAGGTTGACTTTGACTTTCAGTTGACTTTTGCTGACTTTCTAATTAAGGAAACTTTCCTAACTTATAAACTTTCCTAAAATAGCAACTTTCTAAATTTGGAAACATTCCAAAAATAGAAACTTTTCAAAAATAGAAACTTTCCAAAAATAGAAACTTTCTAAAAATAGAAACTTTCCAAAAATAGAAACCTGCTAAAAATAGAAACTTTTTAAAAATAGAAAGTGTGTGTCCGTAAGCTGTTCCGATCAAACCGATGCATATTGAGTTTTGTTCTATGACTACTTGCAACATGTACAATAGCTATCATACTAAGACTTGACCTAAGTTAGTTATTAATTTCGACCTGCTTTATTTATAGGTCAACGTTGTGCATTCCTGATCACTTTACTTCAATTGATGTTCGCATATTTGTGTGGTTACTTCGTTGCTATTAAGGTGGGTTATAGTCCCATTTTTCTATTTTAAAGCTTTTGGGATGAGAATACATGCAATTTATTTTATATTTTGGACATAAGTGAAAGTTGGTTTAAATTATACATTGTGGGTTGAACAAAAATATTCCCTAGTCTGGTAACTGTAATCACTGGTTTCTACTGGTGAACGCGAATCCTACGGATAGATCTATCGGGTTTGACAACCCCATTTCAAGCTAGTCGCGCTAGCAATTTATAATCGGAATGTTTAGTACTTCGTATTTTGTTGTAGATACACTTGTTCGGTGTATATTATTTATTGTGTTTGGCAAGGGTAAATAAATGGTTAAGTGTTTACCAGGTGGCTCACGGAAAATGGAATAATGTTTTTATATGTTTTCTAACATATAATTTAGTGGTCCAAAAAGGAGTTTTTATGTTTTCAAACATAAATTTTTATAGTTTACATTAAATGTTGTTTGCAATATTAAACCTATAATTCACTCAACCTTTGTGTTGACAGTTACTCGCATGTTTTATTCTCAGGTTCATGATTGATTGCTTCCGCTGTGCTTAGAGAGTCTGCATATTTATGATGACTGCTTTTGTTAAAAACTAACTTGCATTCTATTTTGATACATTTAATAGTGGATGTTGTTGACTTGTTTTGGTCAACTTTTGGTTAAGTAATAATGTATGGTTTTTCTAAACTTACACATTTTGGTAGGTTTCCTTTATAGGAAATCATTTTTAAACAAAGAATGCAAGGTTATTTATTAAATTCATATAGAGTTATGATCAAGCTGTGAGACCAAGTGACGGAGCCGTTAAGTGTTTTGACGGGGCCATCACATATTACTATCATTTTTATAATTATTATTATCATTATTATTATTATTACTATTATTAACATCAATATATTTATTAACAAATATTATTTTTAAGTATTATTAGTAGTAAATTTTTTTTATCAAAATTAGTGTTTTTATTGTAAAAATAATGCAACCTTTTTGTTTTATTATTATTACTATCATTATTAAAATTTTTATATATTTTATTATTATTATTATCATTTTTATTATCAATATTACCATTATTATTAGTATTATCATCATCATTATTATTATTATTAGTAATATTATTATTATTATTATTATTATTATTATTATTATTATTATTATTATTATTATTATTATTATTATTATTATTATTATTATTATTATAAGTATCATTATCATTAATATTATTCCTATTATTAATATTAAAAAAATAATATTAATTATATAAATATATATTTTGATGGCATTTCGTATGCCCGAGAGACATATTAAATTAATGTGGCTAATATGTTATGATCCAAGTTGGGTCATACCCAATAACAAACTTACCGACACCTTATATGTATTTAATCTTAACGATTGGATCGTTAAATAAATACGCGACACTTGAATTTTAGAAAATCGGTTTTCTAAAATGTAATCACTTGAGATAAATTATTTGGATAATTTATATATAATTGTTTATAGGTTTAAATGATTATGTTGTGTTATATTTTATAAAAATGTTTATAAAATGTGGAAGTAACAAAATAAATACATGTTTATATATATATATATATATATATATATATATATATATATATATATATATATATATATATATATATATATATATATATATATATATATATATATATATATATATATATATATATATCAAGTTTATGTATATATATATATAACATTATTATTTAATACAAAGAGGATGCAGAATTTTGGTTTTCAAGAAAAGATCCCATGCTCATTTTGTGACTCCCAACCCACACACAACTTTAGAGGTGCATGCTATTTACTTCAACCAAGGCTTGACCACTTCTATCAAGTGCATCTTTACATTTTAGCTTGAAAAAAAAACTGCACAACCAGTTTTTTAGAGGGCTGCTGGCCGTGATTTTGGGGCTGAAGGGGAGTCCAAATATTGTTCTTCAAGCTCATATTAAGTGTCTAGTAAAATCCTAACTAAAGGCTAGGGTGTTGGTGATAGGTTTGGGGTATTATCTCTTGAGGTTTCATAGTTTTGAAACTCTATTCATCATCATTTTGACAAGTTGCTGTCCAGAATTTTGGGTTCAAAGAAAGTGGGTTTCTAGCTTGGTTTCAAGGTGATTAAGTGCCTAAAACATAACCAAGTTCAAGGGTGGTGTTGGTGCATCAAAAGCTTGGGGTTATAACACACTTGTTCATCATCTTCTTGTATCAAACAACCCTCAACTAGCTTGAGGAGGTATTGAATCTTACTTCCTTTATTGTTATATGTAAGCATATATTCAAGGCTTGATAATTATTAATGGAGTTCAATCGAAAATGGTTTAACATATACACTTGTTTATAAATAACATAATGCTTCCGCTTGTCTTAATATTCATAAAATGGGTTTTGTGATTATATAAACATATGAACTCGTTGTCATGTTGAATTCCATCAATGGTATCTAGAGCCGAAGTCTTGAAATATGCTTCGTGATGGTTTTTTGAACTCACCATAACTTTGAATTTTATGTACATGCATGAAAATAGAATGCAAAAATTATTGGTTTTGGGTGGGTTAAGGCTTAGGCCGAATTGTTGGGGCTCCAAAATTGGTTTTGGTTTGCCATTTGGTTCATATTTTGTTCATATGTTGTTGTTCACAATCATAGCCAAGACCTTGCGGTTGAATGAATGTTTGTTTGGTTGATTTGTTAATTTCAATATGGTTGTAATTATTCATTCAATTGGTTTGTAATAATATTCATTTGGTTATGTAATTTATTTTATATTTGGCATGTAAAATAGATTAGGTTGTATTTTCATTTTCTAGACAAAATGTATTAGGATATATTTTGTAACAAGATGAAGATGCATGAAGAACACAAGAAGCATGTGGATGCAAGGTTAAGTGGGAGGTTAAAACCTCTTACTTTGTGTTTTACCCATTGACCGGTGACATTTTGTTTTCGGCTAAACAAAATGTCTACCAATAGGCTTGATTGTGAACATTTGTTTTGCATGCGTGGTTGTTTTAATTTCTTGTATGATTATGGATTGTGTATGTTACTACAACAAGTTATCACACAAGTTAACAACAAGCAAAATGACAATTTAATTGGTTAAATTATTAACTATATGCAATGAACAAAACGACAATTTAATTGGTTAAATTAGAAATCTCTAAAAGGACATTAATAAACGGTTATTAAGAACATGATAAGGATCATATATATAAATTGGTTTATATCAAGTAATTGGTTAAAATTACTAGACTTGAAAATGGATTTCAAATAAACCATACACTAAATGCATGTTGGTGTATGGCATAAATGTTTTCTCAAACTAGAATTAAAGAAAACTTAAAACCCTTTACACTAGGTCAACAAGTTTAAACGCCATCCTATTGTATGACACTTAAAAATATTAGGGAACTTATAATGGGATAAAGGTCACCTAACCGTTATGAGTAAACTAATATGATTAAGGTAAATTTTGCACACTTGTGGGATAAAGGTCACCTAACCACTTGTATGCTAAGTTTACATGTCTATACAAGTAGGACGACTTGATTTGGAAATCATGAACTTAGGGTCACCGAAGCATGATGAACAAATAGGCGTTGATGGGATAATATGCCATTCAAAAGGATTGCATGATCCCATAACTTAGAAGTTGCAAAAGGATTGCAATTGTCATACAATGACTACCTAGCTAAATCAAATGACGGGATAAAGGTCACCTAATCGAAATTTGGTTTACCGTTGGATTCTAAAATTTAATAAATATCAATTGGATTTAAAGGGTATTGATTGTTAAATTAAAATCGATACTTAAATGAACTTTGTTAAATTTTGTAGATGGCCGCCAATAACAACAACATGCAAAACGCACCTACTAACTTGAACAACCTATCGTTAAGGTCTCTCCTCGAGAAAGACAAACTCAACCATACGAACTTTATGGATTGGTTCCGCAATCTTAGGATTGTCCTCAAACTTGAGGATAAGGCGTATGTGTTGGAAGACCCCATTCCCGATCAACCCGACGAGGATGATACGTAAGGCATGGCTTATTGGGATAAGTATTGCGCCGATTCGGTGCAAGTCGCTTGCCTAATGCTTGGGACTATGATACCCGAACTCCAAAAGGATTTCGAACATCATAGTGCATATGACATGATTACGCAATTGAAGGAGATGTTCTTTCAACAAGCACGTGTCGAGCGCTTCGAAACGGTTCGAGCGTTACATGCATGTCGTATGGATGACACCCAATCCGTATCCTCTTATGTCCTCAAAATGAAAAGCCTTATTGATCGCGCAAACCGTCTTAATCTCAACATATCTAATGAGCTAGCCACTGATCTTATCCTAAACTCCCTGTCAAAGAGGTTTGACCAATTTGTAATTAATTACAATATGAATGGGATGGATAAGACCATTGGTGAACTCCATGGCATGTTAAGGACGGCGGAAACTAGCATGGGTAAGAGGGCTTCACCCGTGCTAATGATCAATGATGGTGGGTCCAAAGGTAACAACACCTCTAAGCCAAAGACGGCTAAGAGGAAAGGACCCGCCCATCAAGGCAAGGGAAAGGGGAGGATGGTTACCCCAACCAAAAACAAGAACAAGAAGCAAAAGGTTGCCGGACAAGCAAACCCCAAGGAAGACCCGTGCTTCGGTTGCGGTGAAATGGGTCACTGGAAACGCAATTGCCCGGTCTACCTTAAGGAGTTGAAAGAAAAGAGGGATGCGGGGCAATCCTCAGGTAACATATATATGGTATATATAGAGCTTAGTATTACTTCTTCTAATACATGGGTATTAGACACTGGATGTGGAACTCACATTTGCAATTCTTTGCAGGGGTTCAAAAGAAGTAGCAAGCAAACGGGAACATCAAGTCTCTTTATGGGTAATGGAGCCAAAGTGCAAGTGAAGGCTCAAGGAGACTTTATATTAAAACTTCCAAGTGGTTTGGAACTTATTTTGAACAATGTTTTGTATGCACCGGATTTATGTCGAAACATTATTTCAGTTTCCCGTTTAAAACAATGTGGTTTTTATCTTAATTTTGTTTATGATGATATCCACGTTTATTTAGATAATGTATTTTATTTTAAGGCTTCGCCTTCAAATGGAATTTATGAATTGGTTCATGATGACACATCATCTAGTAGCTCAATATACCATACTAGCACCAAGAAACTCAAAAGGGATTTGAGTGATTCCTACTTATGGCATTGTCGCCTTGGTCACATAAACAAGAATCGAATGCATACACTCCAAAAGAATGGCCTTTTGAAATCAAATGAACTAGACTCGTTTAATGTATGTGAATCTTGTTTACAAGGCAAAATGACTAAAGCACCTTTCAAAGGGACCTACGAAAGGGCTAAGGACTTATTGGGATTAATACATTCGGATGTATGTGGACCCTTTAAGCCCATAGCCAGGAATGGTGAAAGATACTTCGTTACTTTCATTGATGACTTCAGTCGTTTCGGATATGTCTACTTGTTAAGACATAAGGACGAAACTTTTGAAGCATTCAAAGAGTATCAAAACGAAGTACAAAATCAACTCAATAAGACAATTAAGGTACTTCGAACCGATAGAGGAGGTGAATACCTAAGCGATGCCTTCCAAAATCATCTTAGAAGTTGTGGGATTATCTCGCAACTTACTCCACCCAGGACACCACAGCTTAATGGTGTGTCCGAAAGGAGGAACCGAACCCTAATGGATATGGTTCGATCTATGATGGCTAGAAGCTCGTTACCTCTATCATTTTGGGGTTACTGTCTATGCTCCGCGGCTCGTATTTTAAATATGGCCCCAACCAAGAAAGTGGAACGAACTCCTCATGAGATGTGGTTTGGAAAACCTCCATCTCTATCATACTTAAAGGTATGGGGATGTGAAGCTTATCCTAAGCGTTACGTCCCTAATAAGTTGAATGCTCGATCCACGAAGTGTATCTTCATAGGATATCCCAAGGATGATATGGGATACTATTTCTATGATCCTTCCGAGCAGAATGTATTTGTTGCTCGGAAGGCTGAATTCCTTGAAACTAAGTTCCTAATGGAAGGCAAAAGTGAAAGGAAGATAGATCTTGAAGAGGTTCAAGATCAAGTAGATGATACACAATTGGCTGACACTAGCACTCAACATGAAAATGTTGAGAATGATCAGATGGATGATCAAAATACACAAGACGTTCGCAGATCTGGTAGGATTAGTAATCCTCCTGAGAGATATGGGTTTTTCATGGATGGTTGCTATGTGGTTGATTTGGATGAACCAATAAACTACCAAGATGCTTTATCAAGGATTGATAAAGATAAATGGCAGGAAGCCATGAACGCTGAGATGCAATCCATGTATGACAACCAAGTTTGGGAACTTGTTGCGCAACCTCCTGGCTCTAGGCTAGTTGATTGTAAATGGCTGTTCAAAATGAAAACCGACATACATGGAAACTTGGATACATATAAAGCTAGACTTGTAGCAAAAGGTTTCACTCAAACTCAAGGGGTTGACTATGATGAAACTTTTTCGCCGGTGGCGATGCTAAAGTCTATTAGGATATTACTTGCCATTGCTGCTCATTATGATTATGAAATATGGCAGATGGATGTCAAGACCGCTTTCCTAAACGGACATCTTGAGGAAGATGTCTATATGGTTCAGCCTGAGGGTTTTGTTGATCCAAAATATCCTAAAAAGGTATGCAAGTTAAAGAAGTCAATCTACGGATTGAAACAAGCATCTAGAATGTGGAATCATCGTTTTAATGAGGAGGCCAAGAAATTTGGCTTCATTAAAAATGGTGATGAAGCTTGTGTATACAAGAAAGCTAGTGGGAGCACTATCATGTTCCTTGTACTATATGTGGATGATATATTGTTATTTGGAAATGATATTCCGGCAATGCAAGGTGTTAAAACTTGGTTAAGCAAATGCTTCTCCATTAAGGATCTTGGAGAAGCACAATACGTTTTGGTGATTGGGATCTACAGGGATAGATCCAAGAAACTGATAGGTTTAAATCAAAGTGCATACATTGAAAAAATCTTGAAAAGGTTCAAGATGGAGAACTCTAAGAAAGGTTTGGTACCTATTCAAAAGGGAACACTTCTCAGTTCATCTCAGTGCCCCACCACGAAAGATGAACAGGAGAGAATGAAGAAAGTCCCATATGCTTCTGCCATTGGGTCAATCATGTATGCAATGATATGCATTAGACCGGATGTGTCATGCGCTCTTAGCCTGACAAGTAGATACCAGAATAACCCAGGAAACAGTCATTGGATTGCTGTTAAAAGTATATTGAAATACCTTAGGAGGACTAAGGATATGTATCTGATATATGGGTCTGGTGAGGAGGAACTCGCTGTAAAAGGTTACGTGGACGCGAGTTTCCAAACTGATCGTGATGATTCTCGATCACAATCCGGTTATGTCTTCACATTAAATGGAGGTGCGGTCTCTTGGAAGAGTTCAAAACAGGATGTTGTTGCTCTATCCACTACAGAGTCGGAGTACATCGCCGCATCATTGGCAGCTCAGGAAGCTGCATGGATGAAGAAATTCATCGACGACTTAGGAGTAGTCCCTTCCATTCAGGACCCTCTTGAGATCTTTTGTGACAACGAGGGTGCGATTGCTCAAATCAAGGAACCTCGTGCTCATCAAAAGACCCGTCACATTGAGCGGAGATTCAACTACATAAGGGATGAAGTTGAGAAGGAAAAGATATGTATTCGTAAAGTTCACACAGATCTTAATATAGTGGATCCTCTCACGAAGCTCTTACATGGATCAAAACATGCTGGACATGTTTGTGCATTAGGGCTTCGATATTCTAGTGATTGGTTATGATCTGTTTTAAGTATTGTAACGGAACGAAGTAGTTCAAACTCATTTATACAATTATGGCATTAATTTATCTTGAGTTATGTTCCTATTTTGCATATTTTATCCATGAATAAGTAATTATTCTAAAATTCCGTAGTCGATCACATTCGTGGGAACGAGTGTGAGGTTTAGACTATTATGAACTTGGATTGGTATACATTCACGGGATGAATGTGGGGCAAGGTTGCAACCAAGGTTCATAGATATTTGTGGGACACGAATATTGGAAGACCCGCTCTCAAGACTTACTAAATAGAGCCTTTATGGTCGATCACATGTAGTCTTGATTAAAGGCGAATATCATTGTATCCTCTGACCTGAGATACATATTGGGTTCGGATATTTACCAAGTATTGTGCCTTGATTCTTTCCTTCGCTAGTCTGAAATATGGTAGTTCATAAGGAAGAGCTCAGGTATAATGCAAGGTGTATATTTAGGACGTATGTAGTCAAGATGGAATTTGTCCCTCTTATTCGTTGAGAGTCAGATGTCTAAGGCCTGATAAAGTTAAATCTAAAAGAGAGTGATCACTCTGTATCTCTTAGAATTAACATGACATCTAGGACGAAAGGATGTAATGAAAAGATTCACCTATTCATATTCGAGATGTGAACTCGAAAGGGATGATGTTATTGAATGGCAAAAGTCATAACATATTGGGGGTGATGGACGGTCGTTAGGTGGTATCCGTCACTTGCATTAATTTCTTATGTTTCTCGTGCAAGTGGGAGATTGATGGCATTTCGTATGCCCGAGAGACATATTAAATTAATGTGGCTAATATGTTATGATCCAAGTTGGGTCATACCCAATAACAAACTTACCGACACCTTATATGTATTTAATCTTAACGATTGGATCGTTAAATAAATACGCGACACTTGAATTTTAGAAAATCGGTTTTCTAAAATGTAATCACTTGAGATAAATTATTTGGATAATTTATATATAATTGTTTATAGGTTTAAATGATTATGTTGTGTTATATTTTATAAAAATGTTTATAAAATGTGGAAGTAACAAAATAAATACATGTTTATATATATATATATATATATATATATATATATATATATATATATATATATATATATATATATATATATATATATATATATATATATATATCAAGTTTATGTATATATATATATAACATTATTATTTAATACAAAGAGGATGCAGAATTTTGGTCTTCAAGAAAAGATCCCATGCTCATTTTGTGACTCCCAACCCACACACAACTTTAGAGGTGCATGCTATTTACTTCAACCAAGGCTTGACCACTTCTATCAAGTGCATCTTTACATTTTAGCTTGAAAAAAAAACTGCACAACCAGTTTTTTAGAGGGCTGCTGGCCGTGATTTTGGGGCTGAAGGGGAGTCCAAATATTGTTCTTCAAGCTCATATTAAGTGTCTAGTAAAATCCTAACTAAAGGCTAGGGTGTTGGTGATAGGTTTGGGGTATTATCTCTTGAGGTTTCATAGTTTTGAGACTCCATTCATCATCATTTTGACAAGTTGCTGTCCAGAATTTTGGGTTCAAAGAAAGTGGGTTTCTAGCTTGGTTTCAAGGTGATTAAGTGCCTAAAACATAACCAAGTTCAAGGGTGGTGTTGGTGCATCAAAAGCTTGGGGTTATAACACACTTGTTCATCATCTTCTTGTATCAAACAACCCTCAACTAGCTTGAGGAGGTATTGAATCTTACTTCCTTTATTGTTATATGTAAGCATATATTCAAGGCTTGATAATTATTAATGGAGTTCAATCGAAAATGGTTTAACATATACACTTGTTTATAAATAACATAATGCTTCCGCTTGTCTTAATATTCATAAAATGGGTTTCGTGATTATATAAACATATGAACTCGTTGTCATGTTGAATTCCATCATATTTAATACATATAACATAACTATATTAATATTTTTATAATAAATAATAATTATTTATCGAAATTGAATATATCTAACTAAATTATTATTGAAACCTATAAATTATTAAATATAATAATTATATCGCTAATAATATATAATTTTGTTCGATTACAATTATATGTGTTAATATATATACATATATATATATATATATACATATATATATATATATATATACATATATATATATATACATATATATATACATATATATATACATATAGGTTCGTGAATCCGAGGCCAACCCTGCATTGTTCAGTATCGTCGTATGCATATTTTTACTACAAAATATCGTATTGTGAGTTTCATATGCTCCCTTTTTCAATACTTTTACAATATATATTTTTGGGACTGAGAATATACATGAAATGCTTTTATAAATGTTTGACGCGAAAGACACAAGCAAAACATTCCTCTAATGAATTATTATACAGACGAGTTGTTTTGTGGATCATTATATCGAATATCGCCCCTGATTATTATAGCTTAGTAACCTAAGAATTAGGGAAATGACCCCTAATTGACGCGAATCCTAAAGGTAGATCTACGGGCACTGACCAGCCCAGTCAGAGAATTTGAACTGCTTTAGTACTTCGAGGTTTATATATATATATATATATATATATATATATATATATATATATATATATATATATATATATATATATATATATATATATATATATATATATATATATATATATATATATATATATATATACAGACGATACTTGTATATTAAAGACTGAAAGTTCTGTTTATTTTGGGGATATTCATGACGCGCTTTATATGTTAAGGTCGATTACCAGACAAAGGTTATATATAGAGAGAATGATTTTTATACACAGGTTGTGTGTATGTTATTTTGTACACGAGATATGTGTGCGGTTATTAAATGTAACACCCTAGGCAAATCTCACATCGCCCATGGACATGAGTGATCATGGAATTATAAGGTAATACTCACGCTTAAATGAAACAACGCATTTTGGGACCACAGGCAGAGCAGATGTGTGAGTACGCTGCAGTTAAGCGTGCTCGGACGAGAGCACTACCAAGATGGGTGACCTCCTGGGAAAGTGCTTCTCGTGTGTGGTCGCCAAAAAAAGCCGTGCGCCTGCGGGCAAAGCGGATAATATTGTGGTCATGTTAAGCTGGGGTGTTACATAATGGTATCAGAGCCATTCATGTGCCGTTGGGGGTGGTGAGGCAAACATCATCGAGGACGATGAAGGACGATGAGTCCCTGAGGGGGGGTGAATGTAACACCCTAGGAAAATCCCACATCGCCTATGGACATGAGTGATCATGGGATTATAAGGTAATACTCACGCTTAAATGACACAATGCGTTTTGGGACCACAGGAAGAGCAGATGTGTGAGAACGCTGTAGTTAAGCGTGCTCGGATGAGATCACTACCAGGATGGGTGACCTCCTGGGAAAGTGCTTCTCGTGTGTGGTCACCAAAAAAAGCCGTGCGCCTGCGGGCAAAGCGGACAATATTGTGGTCATGTTAAGCTGGGGTGTTACATTCAAATCGCAAGGCAACCTACGGGGAAGAAAAGGATACGAACCTACTCTAACAAACATTTATGAAAAATGGTTTCGTACACGAGATATGTGTACTGTATTTAAATCTTGTGGTCTATCAAAATTTACTGAATTTTATTATTTACGATAAACTAATGAACTCATCAACCTTTTGGTTGACACTTTTAAACATGTTTATTCTCAGGTATTAAAGAAATCTTTCACTGTGCAATTGCTCATTTAAAGATATTACTTGGAGTCATTCATGGCATATTTCAAAATACGTTGCATTCGAGTCGTTGAGTTCAAAAAGACTGTTATTTAGTAAATGGTAGATTAGTCATTCATAGTTTGGAAAACATATATCACTTGGATATTTTGAAATGAAAGTTTGTCTTTTAAAATGAATGCAATGTTTGTAAAACGTATCATATAGAGGTCAGTACCTCGCAATGAAACCAATGAATATGAAACATTTATAATCGATATGAACGGGTTGTTAAATCACATGTGCACATAAACCACCTACAACCTCATGGTACTTAACATCACTAATAACCACAGGGTACCCTAATCAGGCATGCTATAGATTCAATCTAATCGGGCAACCTGATAACAACAGTATCACCTACTACTTATAATTAAAACAGTAATCAACATGCATATATAGATTATCATAATCTTTAATAGCATAACAGCGGGTAGTAACTACACTTGTTACTAAATACCAATATCCATAAGGATAGTCCTACCCATCGTTTACCAGCAAGAACTCAGTGGTCTAATGTTACTTAGTCTTCTCCGTTCCTTTATCACCTGAGAACATCATATACTGAGTTAGTATACTTTTCCAATCAATGGTAATCATTAATTCATACTATAAACCACATCCTATAACTCTACACTCATTATTTGACAAGGCTACATAAGAGTCCATACGAAAACAACTCTTATACGCGTGTAAAATGAAGCATAAAAGCTACAACAGCCTTTTGACCCCAAATAAAGTCTGAATTATTATTTTAAAACCTTACCATTAGAAATTAAACTTCATTAAGTTTCCAAAGATATTTGATTCATCTAGAACGGAGTTACGGTTTGAAAGTTACGGTCAAAACAAGTTTTCCAAAAAGCTGACAGACTGCAACCGCCCGGTTGCACCCAAAATGGCCCGGATACACCCCGTTGCACGGGAGCTACTCATCAGCATCACGTCGCTGTTTTCGTCACTTTGAACCCCAAATCTAGATTTTGCACTATTTTGACACTAAAAATCACTTAGAGAACATACATAACTCATATACAAACATTTACTAACATCAATTTGACACAAACAACACTTTTAGATCAAGATTTGATCAAAAACCCATTTGATATGAAACTTTGATAAAAACCCAAATTAAACACAGATTTAAGCACGAATTTGACATGTAAAATACCTTGTAATGATCACGAAATCACTAATAACAAATACCCCAAATTGATTTAACACAAAAACGAGACTCAAAGATTAGGGTTTATGAGGATTTGAGAGTGTTTGTGCAAGTGTTATGAGTTTCCAAAAATAGAAACAAGGAAAGAGCAGAGGTTTTAAGGTTCAAGGGTTTCCTTCACATGAGGGAAACCTACTCCGTGTATCACACGGGTATTTACCAGTTTTCAAAAATACGAAACACCTCATTAAGTGGTCCAAACGAGGTCCAATTTAAATAAACAAACTCGTTATGTGACCCTTGTCACGAACTGGTCTCAACTATATAAATAAATAATTATAAACACGTAATTATTATAATAACATATAATTATTAAAATCAATAATATTAACACACACATGGTAAAATGGTCATTTCCTGCTAGGCCCAGTCTGAGGGAGTTACAAATCTACCCCCCTTAAAGAGATTTCATCCTCAGAATCTGGTCAATCACAATCTCATAAGTTACAGATTCTCATTACAATTCTCTGTTTTCAAACTCAACTTTGCATCCAAACGATAATACCCTTTGTACTCTAACTCACGTACTCGGTCGACTTACCCTCTACAAGCTTTAAATTAACAATTCTACATACTCAAATACCAAAATCACCAGTCAATCCCAACTTTTTGTCATTTAAAACCATCACTATTCCTGACAAAATGCAAAGGATAGCTAATTATCATGACAACCCACCATCCAAACAGTGACATTTACTCTGAATGTCATTCAACTAACTAATAATATACATAATTTCCGAGGTTAATTTATCAATAAAGATCCCAACCTTGTCACTGTAACACTCAGTACCATCAAATATACCAGATCATTATTAGGTTTAACTCTTTATATAGTTAAATTCCCTCACATTTCCAAGCAATGGCAACAAGATGTAATGACCCAACCCGTTATCTGACCAAAAACACGCCTCAAATTTTTTTTTGTAGGACAGTACATCTTGACGGCGTCCAACTATCTGGACGGCGTCCAGTTCTGAAGGACTAGACGGCGTCCAAATGAACTAAAAGATTCTGATCTGTTTAACATTTACACGCGGGCGGAAAACCCGCTTCCTGACACTTTCACACGAAAACACTTTCACAATATGTTATAATAATTAAAACTAAGAGTTTTCCACGATAAAACCGAGTTTTACGACACCGGGTCCACATCGGTCGTTTTACGACTTTCATACAAAATAGGAGTTTTCGACCACGTGAGTTTTAACATAAACTAAAGACCGAGCATGGCGATTGGGGATACGCTACCCAATCCTAATCAATCCAAAAGCAAGTCTTCTAAAGCAAGCTACGCACGTCCACTAGCCTCACACTTACCCGAGCCACCGCCTCCACGCAAATCTATAAAAATGTAAACAACGAGAGAGTAAGCTAATGCTTAGTGAGTGAGAATATACTACATACATATATATGCATAAAATGAACACGCCACACGAATAATCAATTAACACATACCGGAGCATCCACGTATAAGGCAAACTAAGCATACCGTTCAACCGCTATATAACAAGCTAATAATGAACAACACCTACAAGCTACACCAAGAGGGCTAGCTACATCACAACGATACGACGATATATATATATAACAATAAAACGTAAAACGCCCAAGGTTAACCCCTTAACCCAATACCAAAAGAAGATTGGCCGAACTACACGAGCCTTAGTAAATCCGCATCCACACGAGACTACTATCTTTAATATCATAACAACATCGAGGTTGGCCAAACTACACGAGCCTTAGTGAATACGCAACCACACGAGATCACTACCTCAATAAGATGGTCGAACTACACGAGTCATCGTGAATCCGCATCCACACGTGATCCACTTCTTCAATATCTAAACCCACGGTCACGGGATTATGAAATCCACCACATCGGGGTTATCCAATTCATAACTCAATATCAACCCTTCGCCATTGGGGTTATATAATCCACATCACAAGCACATGTGATAACGTGCACACAAAGTGTGCACTTCACTAAAAGTGGTCAACCAAAACGCACAACCGTGCCAATTGGACCTATACGCAAGTCCATCAAATCCACCTATATGTGAAGTGAGCTCTATAACCGAGAATCACTACACCAGACCCGCACCCATGCTACACATACAAATGCACATAGGATAATAACACTCACCTTGTCGCCTTGATGAATGCAACCGAATAATCCGCAACTCGTCGATGGAGTGTACCTATTCCAATATCACAATACAATAACACACTTAGAGTGGATTTACAAACCAACTCAAATCGACACTTAGTGCAATTTCGACCCAAATGCACTTCCAAGCACAAACCGCGCCCAAACTAACCAATAATCACAAACACAAGTGAAAATGGTCCTAATACACCAAATAAACCCAAACGCAAGTGTTAAACACTCGTCTCGCCCAATTTGACACATAAACCCTAATTTTGACCCATTTCAAAATTAATCGACCAAATACCCTCAAATGGGTTCCAACACTTCCATAATCACTAACACTAGTGATTATACCCATTATCAAAGCCTAATCATGGCCAAAACGTCAACCAAACCAAAACCCGTCAAGTGACCACAAAAACTAGTCACCATAAACACACTTCATCATCAAAAGGGTTTCACAACTAAACAAGCTAAAACCCTAACTTGAATATCAAATCTAACAAATGAAGTTCGGAGCTTGAACTTACCAGTACTACCACAATGTAGCCGTGAACGAGATGAACAACTTTAGAACCCGAGCTTTGGCGAGAATCCGACTCCTTCTTCTCCAAATCAAGCTCTATCTCACTAAAATAGGTTTCTCTCACTAGGGTTTAAAGAGAGTGTTTGTGTGGTTGAATGAGATCCACAAATGGCCAAGGGATCAGCTTTTAAGGCTCCCAACCGACACCCAAGTGAAATTACCAATTTGCCACTTTTTAAAATAAACTAACAGCTAGCCCCTCAGTTATGTTGGACGGCGTCCCAAATCTTGGACGGCGTCCCACGCTTCACTACTGGACGGTGTCCCCCAAATTGGACGGCGTCCCATATAACTGAAAAGGAAACAGGGTCGTACAACTCTCCCCCACTTAGAATCGATCACATCCTCGTGATCCTCGTCACTTATCCGATCGGACCCCCACTTTATGGTCCTCAAACATACGTTCCAATCCGACTTTCGTCGCATGAATCATCAACTCGAAGGTTATTCCACTTACCAATTACACAGTGCACGCATTTCGAGACATGCAATGCACATAACATCCGAAACTACTACAAACGCTTAACATACGCGGAAACATCATGTTTCCTTCCAACTCCTCAAGGCGATTCTTCTCCGCGAATCACTTTTAACACTAAATCGTCATTCGCGATTTATCAAGTCCACAAATCCGAGCACTAAAACTTGCTCAATCCCTCATATCGGGAAAAACTCAACCATTCTCGTACCGAGATATCAATCCTTTAGCGTACGCCTAACAAGTACAATGCTAAAGTAACCAAGTATCGACCTAAGGACAACAACCCAAACGATGAAGACCGAACAAAACGAATACTTACTGATAACACTTATCACTAAACATCCCTCGTAGTGCGCAATACGACCAATACGCAACTATCGTAACATCATAAGCAAACGGATAAAACCGATAGCGCGCAAAACAGCTAGGGCAACGCTAATCTCAAGGTGTACAAAATCGACTATTGTCACACCCGTAACAACATTTGAGTGAAACACGGCTATCGTATCACTAATCACGCAACATGATCCTCACGACCACACCATCGGCGTATAAAACAACCGTTAGTTCACACAACATGGTCCTTACGACCCCACCATCGGTGTATAAAATAACCAATAGTTCACACAACATGGTCATTACGACCCCACCATTGGGGTACAAAACAACCAATAGTTCACACAACATGGTCCTTACGACCCCACCATTGGCGTATAAAACAACCAATAGTTCACACATCCAACAACATGAAGGCTGTCCGAAAACTACACGCACCGTAGTGAATCCGCACCACACGCGACTCACTACCTCCACCGCACAACAATCGGGATTGGCCGAACTACACGCGCCCAATGAATTCGAACTACAAGAGAATCACTATCCCAAAAGAATGACCGCATCCACATGTGTCATTGTGAATCCGAACTACACGAGACTCACTTCCTCAATATAATGACCGCATCTACACTTGTCATTGTGAATCCGAACTACACGAGACTCACTTCTACAATAAGATGACCGAACTACATGCGTCATTGTGAATCCGCATCCACACGTGATCCACCTCCGAAATCTTAACACAGGAATGGTACTCCCATTCCCCATCGATACTCATATTTCCCGATAACATTATACCATACCGATATAAAACTACTCCCATGATGAAGTTAGCGGACCACGTCAACGGTCATAACCCACCAATCACACACGCTCTTTTGGTTTCATACAACGAGTAGTGTAGCATCACACACTGCTACACCATAGCGAATCCTAACGGAATACACTAACCATCAACACACGCTCTTTTGGCCTCATACAACGAGTAGTGTAACATCGCGCACTGCTACATCATAGTGAATCCTAACGGATTACACTAGCCATCCACCCCAAACAAATATCCATTAGTTTACTTAACACCGCGTAACACTAACCCCCAGGTGGTGTCTTAACACCACGACTAACCCACCTAAGTAAAACCATCATGCTCATACGCGCATCATACATATGCGTACACAACGCCAACACATTCGAGCAAGAACCGCACATACCGCACATAGGCACAAAACAATAATTCTACATAAGAGAATCCGCCACACACATCCCTTAACCGAGGGATCTCACCTTGCCCGTCAAACACGACCATTATCTCTAATTGAGATTCACCACATTACCACCTTGGTGATAATTTAAATCCAAAACCATAAGTACAATTCATTCTAAATCGTACTTTTACCACAATCGACCAACGTAGGTCTCAACGCTAGCTCCGAATCCCTACGAGCATCGTCCAATATCAATACACTAGAACACCTTTGTGCGGGAGTACAACTCCCCCACTTAGAACTCCGTTCCATAACCACATCATCGAGATAAAGGTATCTCATGATATACACCTCACAATACTTTGCCCTATCCACGGGCATACAAAGGATTTTAACCTATCCTTAAACATTTCGAACGAAGAGTTTGCCACAATTGTACAAACTTAAATCTTGCAATCTTTCGATTGCTCTAGCTTGTGAAATTTCCACCTAGTCACTCATGTACCTAAGGGTTTCTTTCCGGTACCCTAAGTACAATGTAACCGCAACATCATCGGGGTCGAATACCACGCTAGTAGGTATGAAAGAGGCACCTAACACTGCGTCACATAGACTCCATTACTAACATGAATCGAGATCAAACACTCGATCTTTAGGGTTTTATCCGCCCGATGAACCTCATGGTTCACCACCCCAAAAACAAAAGCGAACACGCTCTTAACAACTGAACACCAAAGCCCATTCCCGAGGCTTAGTAGAAACATCTCCCGAACACCAAGGAATGCTTGGTTGCACCAAGTCTTACACCCTTCGCCCATCAATCAAAACGTCACCGTAGGGTAATTCCATTAGGAACGTCACCCATAAAAATACTATGCACAACACAAGGCATTTAACACACCCGAACTTAATCGGTACATAATAAATAATCAAAGGACATATTTATTAAAACAAAACGTACCTTAAAATCTCCTTTTCGCACCCGTCCCCGCTAACTCGGGACACTCCGACTTACGATGCCCTTCTTCTTGGCAATGGAAGCACATCGTGCCATCACCCTTTGGCACCGAACATTCCCAAGACTTGTGACCCCTCATGCCACAATTGTAACATCTAGACGCACTAGAATCCGATATGCTCGTCCGTGTACCACCCGTGCTCGTACTTGCACCTTTAGTTCCCGTACTTGGAGCACCATACGAAACAACCCTTCTCTTACTTGAAGGTTCACCAATCTTTAATCGCGAATACGACTCGAAACCCCTAGCCACGGCGAATAATTCCACAAACGATTTCGCGTGACCCCGGCTAATTTTGTTCTTCAAGTCATCATTCAAAGTTCGATAGAAATCCTCCATCAACAAACGATCATTCCCTAAATAATCCGGGCAAAAACGAGCCTTCGCCATAAAGGTCGTCTTGAGAGTATTCAAATCCATAGAACCCTGTTGCAAATTTCGCAACCCGCTACATAATTCCGATAAATCGGCTGAAGTCCAGAACTCCTCGAAGAATTCCTCCTTAAACTCGTCCCACGATAACGCCATAAACGGTTCACCACCGACAAGATCAATCTTACCATCCAACCAATCCTTCGCCCTACCTCGCAACAAACTAGTAACGAGTCTTGTCCTCTTCTCGGGAGGGCATTCAATAGTATGAAAACACCCTTCGACATCCGAGATCTACGTTGTGCTACCCAAAGGATCCGGTTTCTCGTTATACATCGGAGGTTTAGTCCTCATGAAGCTCTTATGACAACGCTCCATTTCACTACTACTCTGAGATTCGGAATACTTCCTATCCATTTCTTCTCGAAACGCACCCTTTTGCTCCGCAACATCGGCCGCAACTCTAGCATTAAACTCCTCATCATTCGTCTCGATATCGTTTCGCGTCATCATTCTAAAGAATGCAAAACGATTAGTCCACGAACATATAAAACCACATGCACAACACCGCCCCATCTTGCTAAACACTCGTCGTACATCACTTGTTAGACACGATTTGCACCCGTAATAAGGTTTGCAAGTCCTTATTACGCACACACACACCGTATCCACTTGTTAGTACAACGATCGCCTCGCTCGATGGTATAAACAACACAACCAATTATTCTACGCGACATAAACACACGCAAGAATAATGTCACAACACAAGCCAATACCCTAGTTAGTTCACCTACACGCTAAGGCACTAACCAAGTTCCCATTCCGACCCGTACTCCAACAAGTCCCGCAAAAAATAAGCACACAAAAAAGTCTAAATCTAGGCACCTATCTCAAGTCGCCTAAATCCCTTAGACCATGCTCTGATACCACTTGTAACGACCCAACCCGATATCCGACCAAAAACATGCCTCAAATTTTTTTTTGGGACAGTATATATCTGGACGGCGTCCAGTTCTGAAGGACTGGACGGCGTCCAAATGAACTAAAAGATTCTGATCTGTTTTACATTTACATGCGGGCGGAAAACCCGCTTCCCGACACTTTCACACAAAAACACTTTCACAATATGTTATAATAATTAAAACTAAGAGTTTTCCACGATAAAACCGAGTTTTACGACACCGGGCCCACATCGGCCGTTTTACGACTTTCATACAAAATAGGAGTTTTCGACCACGTGAGTTTTAACATAAACTAAAGACCGAGCATGGCGATTGGGGATACGCTACCCAATCCTAATCAATCCAAAAGCAAGTCTTCTAAAGCAAGCTACGCTCGTCCACTAGCCCCACACTTACCCGAGCCACCGCCTCCGCGTAAATCTATAAAAATGTAAACAATGAGAGGGTAAGCTAATGCTTAGTGAGTGAGAATATACTACATACATATATATGCATAAAATGAACACGCCACATGAATAATCAATTAACACATACTGGAGCATCCACGTATAAGGAAAACTAAGCATATCATTCAACCGTTATATAACAAGCTAATAATCAACAAGTAAGTTCCCCAACGACGCTATGAACAACAACCACAAGCTACACCTAGAGGGCCAGCTAAATCACAACAATACAACGATATATATAACAATAAAACGTAAAACGCCCAAGGATAACCCCTTAACCTAATACCAAAAGAAGATTGGCCAAACTACACGAGCCTTAGTAAATCAGCATCCACACGAGACTACTATATTCAATATCACAACAACATCGAGGTTGGCCGAACTACACGAGCCTTAGTGAATCCGCAAACACACGAGATCACTACCTTAATAAGATGACCGAACTGCATGAGTCATCGTGAATCCGTATCCACACGTGATCCACTTCTCCAATATCCAAACCCACGTTCACAGGATTATGCAATCCACCACATCGGGGTTATCCAATTCACAACTTAATATCAACCCTTCGCCATTGAGGTTATATAATCCACATCACAAGCACATGTGATAACGTACACACAAAGTGTGCACTTCACCAAAAGTGGTCAACCAAAATGTACAACCGTGCTAATTGGACCTATACGCAAGTCCATCGAATCCACCTATATGTGAAGTGAGCTCTATAACCGAGAACCACTTCACCCGACCCGCACCCATCCTACACATACATATGCACATAGGATATTAAGACTCACCTTGTAGCCTTGATGAATGCAACCGAATAATCCACAACTCGTCGATGGAATGTAACCATTCCAATATCACAATACAACAACACACTTAGATTGGATTTACAAACCAACTCAAATCGACACTTAGTGCAATTTCGACCCAAATGCACTTCCATGCACAAACCGCGCCCAAACTAACCAATAATTATTAACACAAGTGAAAATGGTCCTAATACTCCAAAATAAACCCAAACGCAAGTGTTAAACACTCGTCTCGCCCTAATTTTGACCCATTTCAATATTAATCGACCAAATACCCTCAAATGGGTTCCAACACTTCCATAATCGCTAACACTAGTGATATACCCATTATCAAAGCCTAATCATGGCCAAAATGTCAACCAAACCAAAACCCGTCAAGTGACCACAAAAACTAGTCACCATAAACTCATTTCATCATCAAAAGGGTTTCACAACTAAACAAGCTAAAACCCTAACTTGAATATCGAATCTAACAAATGAAGTTCAGAGCTTGAACTTACCAATACTACTACAACGTAGCCGTAAACGAGATGAACAACTTTAGAACCCGAGCTTTGGCTAGAATCCGACTCCTTCTTCTCTAAATCAAGCTCTCTCTCACTAAAACGGGTTTCTCTCACTAGGGTTTGAAGAGAGTGTTTGTGTGGGTGAATTAGATTCACAAATGGCTAATGAATTAGCTTTGAAGGCTCCCAACCATCACCCAAGTGAAATTACCAATTTGCCCCTTTTTAAAATAAACTAACAGCTGGCCCGTCAGTTATGTTGGACGGCGTCCCACGCTTCACTACTGGACGGTGTCCCCCAAATTGTACGGCGTCTCATATAACTGAAAAGGAAACAGGTTCTTACACTAGATTTCATTCATTTCACTTACATATGTACTCATGTCCACAAAATACATCTTAATTCCTCAAAATTGTCCAGGATAGTAAATTCATTCTCAAATAATTTAAGGTTCAACAATCAGTCAATTGTCCATGCATAATTCAAGTCATCTATATTTCTTTCAGCTTCCCAGAATTTCGGTATGACTTACCCCAATATACTTCTGTTGGCCAGACACAAGTATATTATTCTAAATCATACATTCATTCTGAGTTACTCGATAAAAGAAATCCTAAATGATTTACACATTGGTCAAGGCACACAATTTCCTGTTAAGCATCGGTAATAGGGAAATTTATTATATCACTGGTCAACAAGTCTCATCAGTCATATGTCATCAACCATCAAGAGATTCATATATAGTTATCTAACTAAACCCAATCGAGTCATCATTTACCACATATCACCGTAGTCCAATTTCAGTTGACGAAAGTCTCACTATTTGCAAACCAATAATAGTCCATGTATTATTAATCCAATTCCCAAAGGTTACCACCATTAACAGAAAATGTCACGCGACCATCATAGCATAGGATTTTATCAAGTCACACCATTCCATCCTAATGATATATTGGTCACAATCCCAAACATTGTTTAACATTTATCTCTGTCTTCCAGTCATAACACATACCCGGTATCAATCCCCACTCAGGTCAGGGGTTTCCCCATCTTCTAAAAGACAACACTGGAAACACTACCCATATTGACTTTCTAAGGGTCACCACAAACTCAGACGAGTTCAAGGAAGGAAAATAATTCCTTAAGGCTTCACTACAGATTTCAGACAACTCACATAAGCCATATACAGTCTTATCAAATCATGCATATCCCTATAACAAGTCAAATACAATAGAAAAGTTTCATATGATAACTAACAAGTCACAAAAAGCATACAAATCCATATCATGCATCACATTTGACAAATCTCCGAGAGCATGGCAGTCTACAGTCCAGAGAGGTCATGACAACTAATCAAAAGGATCAAGATCATAGTAATATGAATAGTTGCTCTAAACACAGCTGATGTAACTAGAGCCATTAAAGGAAAAAGTACATTTCATATAAACCCTGCACACTTTCGATAAATCATGCATACCAATACACATATATCGAGACAATCTATATGCATAACAATCAAGTCAAATGCAATATAACAAAAAAATCATGAGAGGTGTAATAAATTTATCTCATGCATTGTATCTGACAAGTTTCAGAGAACACAGTGATCACAATCAACAGGGAGCATGGCAAACATATCATATGTATTCCACTAGACAAGTCTCAATGAAAGCAAGGCAGGTCATAAGTAACGTGGCAAACAATCGAACGGAATAAGATCCCAATAATATCTTTAAAAACTCTAAACACCGTTGTTATAACTGGAGGTGTTACCTTACCAGCTACTTATTCCTCATTAGGAAGACGCAATTATATATCTACAATTACAGTCAGTCAGAGCAGACTATAGACACATCGTGTGTTTGCCAACAATTAACAATACTATAATAAATATAAAATTTATTAAGAACATACCTTTTAGAATCAATAGGATTTCCTCCTCTTCTGCCCCATCACTAAACCTGATGATCCTTCTGTCGAACCCCAGATTGATGCTGGCCTTGCCCCAGAATATAGCTTTCTCGTGGATGGACATTGATTAGATCGATGACCTTCACTCTGACAATTTCAACACACATTATCTTTATATGAACAAGACTGTACATCGTGTCCTATCAAACCACAATGGTAACATCGACAGGTTCTTTCAGAACACTGTCCAACATGAGTTGCTCTACAATGAACACACCACATTTCCGATTTCGACTTAGATACACCCTGAGCCCATTTCCTTTTCATCTTATTCCAAAATGACTTCTTTGACTTGGAACTAGATTGGCTTATTGTTTGATTTTGCTGCTGAACACTTACATTCTCTTTTCTACGATTAATTGCAGCCTTAATATCATCATCCGCCATTTTCGCCATAACAAAGGCTTGAGACCAAGTGGTGGCTATTCTTACCATGGTTATGTACTCCGGTAATAACATCTCCACAAAATGATCAATTTTGGATTGTTCATCAGCAACCTATTGAAGTGCAAACCTTAGTTTATCATTATACTGTTCAATTGCATCGTCAAAAGACATCTGCTTGGTCATTTTTAACTCCAAAAACTCTCTCCTTAACTTTCCAATCTCATAAGGGGTACAATACTGTTCGCACACTTTTTCATAAAACTGCTCCCAAGTGATTTGACCAAACTGTTCCTTTGTTGCATGGGTAATGACAGAATCCCACCATACCATAGCTTTATTCTTCAATAGCCGATAAGCAAAAGTAACTCTGAGTTTCGGTTCACATTGACATGCTTTAAATGCTCGATCTACTTCTCTCAACCAATTTAATGTGTCATTCGGGTTAGCACTGCCCGAATACGTAGGAGAGTTACAATTTAAAAACTCTTTATAGGTACACTTCTTCTTAGTTTCAATTATGGGTTGCTGAAACATCTGATATGGATACTTCATTTGATCAGAATGTGAATAATTGAATTGAGGTGAAATTTGGAGTTATGGTTGTGGTTGCTGTTGTGCATCTCTAACAGGTAAAGACACATATTGTGGGATCAGAAAACCCAATGGTGTTAATGAATTAGTTATGGTTGGAGCAATAGTGATATCAACTGGTTGTGATTGTTGTTACTCTAGTTCCTGTATTCTATCCCTCATTTCTTTCAACTGACTATGTAACTGAAAATTATACTTTTTCAAGTCATCTTCTGTACTATGCTCCTCTCATTATTCTGGGGATCAAGGGGGTATCGATGTCTCGAGTTTGATCATCCATACCTGTCTTATCACAACATCTCACAAAAGCTTAGTGGATAATCGATTAGTACCTAGAAACTTGAAATGTCCCGTTCTTATTGATTAAAAACGTTCCATATTAATTGATTTCGTTGCGAGGTTTTGACCTCTATATGAGACGTTTTTCAAAGACTGCATTCATTTTTAAACAAACCATAACCTTTATTTCATCAATAAAGGTTTAAAAAGCTTTACGTAGATTATCAAATAATGATAATCTAAAATATCCTGTTTACACACGACCATTACATAATGGTTTACAATACAAATATGTTACAACAAAATAAGTTTCTTGAATGCAGTTTTTACACAATATCATACAAGCATGGACTCCAAATCTTGTCCTTATTTAAGTATGCGATAGCGGAAGCTCTTAATAATCACCTGAGAATAAACATGCTTAAAACGTCAACAAAAATGTTGGTGAGTTATAGGTTTAACCTATATATATCAAATCGTAACAATAGACCACAAGATTTCATATTTCAATACACATCCCATACATAGAGATAAAAATCATTCATATGGTGAACACCTGGTAACCGACAATAACAAGATGCATATATAAGAATATCCCCATCATTCCGGGACACCCTTCGGATATGATATAAATTTCGAAGTACTAAAGCATCCGGTACTTTGGATGGGGTTTGTTAGGCCCAATAGATCTATCTTTAGGATTCGCGTCAATTAGGGTGTCTGTTCCCTAATTCTTAGATTACCAGACTTAATAAAAAGGGGCATATTCGATTTCGATAATTCAACCATAGAATGTAGTTTCACGTACTTGTGTCTATTTTGTAAATCATTTATAAAACCTGCATGTATTCTCATCCCGAAAATATTAGATTTTAAAAGTGGGACTATAACTCACTTTCACAGATTTTTACTTCGTCGGGAAGTAAGACTTGGCCACTGGTTGATTCACGAACCTATAACAATATATACATATATATCAAAGTATGTTCAAAATATATTTACAACACTTTTAATATATTTTGATGTTTTAAGTTTATTAAGTCAGCTGTCCTCGTTAGTAACCTACAACTAGTTGTCCACAGTTAGATGTACAGAAATAAATCAATAAATATTATCTTGAATCAATCCACGACCCAGTGTATACGTATCTCAGTATTGATCACAACTCAAACTATATATATTTTGGAATCAACCTCAACCCTGTATAGCTAACTCCAACATTCACATATAGAGTGTCTATGGTTGTTCCGAAATATATATAGATGTGTCGACATGATAGGTCGAAACATTGTATACGTGTCTATGGTATCTCAAGATTACATAATATATAATACAAGTTGATTAAGTTATGGTTGGAATAGATTTGCTACCAATTTTCACGTAGCTAAAATGAGAAAAATTATCCAATCTTGTTTTACCCATAACTTCTTCATTTTATATCCGTTTTGAGTGAATCAAATTGCTATGGTTTCATATTGAACTCTATTTTATGAATCTAAACAAAAAAAGTATAGGTTTCTAGTCGGAAAAATAAGTTACAAGTCGTTTTTGTAAAGGTAGTCATTTCAGTCGAAAGAACGACGTCTAGATGACCATTTTAGAAAACATACTTCCACTTTGAGTTTAACCATAATTTTTGGATATAGTTTCATGTTCATAATAAAAATCATTTTCTCAGAATAACAACTTTTAAATCAAAGTTTATCATAGTTTTTAATTAACTAACCCAAAACAGCCCGCGGTGTTACTACGACGGCGTAAATCCGGTTTTACGGTGTTTTTCGTGTTTCCAGGTTTTAAATCATTAAGTTAGCATATCATATAGATATAGAACATGTGTTTAGTTGATTTTAAAAGTCAAGTTAGAAGGATTAACTTTTGTTTGCGAACAAGTTTAGAATTAACTAAACTATGTTCTAGTGATTACAAGTTTAAACCTTCGAATAAGATAGCTTTATATGTATGAATCGAATGATGTTATGAACATCATTACTACCTTAAGTTCCTTGGATGAACCTACTGGAAAAGAGAAAAATGGATCTAGCTTCAATGGATCCTTGGATGGCTCAAAGTTCTTGAAGCAAAATCATGACACGAAAACAAGTTCAAGTAAGATCATCACTTGAAATAAGATTGTTATAGTTATAGAAATTGAACCAAAGTTTGAATATGATTATTACCTTGTATTAGAATGATAACCTACTGTAAGAAACAAAGATTTCTTGAGGTTGGATGATCACCTTACAAGATTGGAAGTGAGCTAGCAAACTTGAAAGTATTCTTGATTTTATGAAACTAGAACTTTTGGAATTTATGAAGAACACTTAGAACTTGAAGATAGAACTTTAGAGAGTTCAATTAGATGAAGAAAATTGAAGAATGAAAGTGTTTGTAGGTGTTTTTGGTCGTTGGTGTATGGATTAGATATAAAGGATATGTAATTTTGTTTTCATGTAAATAAGTCATGAATGATTACTCATATTTTTGTAATCTTATGAGATATTTCATGCTAGTTGCCAAATGATGGTTCCCACATGTGTTAGGTGACTCACATGGGCTGCTAAGAGCTGATCATTGGAGTGTATATACCAATAGTACATACATCTAAAAGCTGTGTATTGTACGAGTACGAATACGGGTGCATACGAGTAGAATTGTTGATGAAACTGAACGAGAATGTAATTGTAAGCATTTTTGTTAAGTAGAAGTATTTTGATAAGTGTATTGAAGTCTTTCAAAAGTGTATAAATACATATTAAAACACTACATGTATATACATTTTAACTGAGTCGTTAAGTCATCGTTAGTCGTTACATGTAAGTGTTGTTTTGAAACCTTTAGGTTAACGATCTTGTTAAATGTTGTTAACCCAATGTTTATAATAAAAAAAGAGATTTTAAATTATTATATTATCATGATATTATGATGTACGAATATCTCTTAATATGATATATATACATTAAATGTCGTTACAACGATAAACGTTACATATATGTCTCGTTTCAAAATCATTAAGTTAGTAGTCTTGTTTTTACATATGTAGTTCATTGTTAATATAATTAATGATATGTTTACTTATCATAATATCATGTTAACTATATATATAACCATATATATGTCATCATATAGTTTTTTTACAAGTTTTAACGTTCGTGAATCACCGGTCAACTTAGGTGGTCAATTGTCTATATGAAACCTATTTCAATTAATCAAGTCTTAACAAGTTTGATTGCTTAACATGTTGGAAACATTTAATCATGTAAACATCAATCTCAATTAATATATATAAACATGGAAAAGTTCGGGTCACTACAGTACCTACCCGTTAAATAAATTTCGTCCCGAAATTTTAAGCTGTTGAAGGTGTTGACGAATCTTCTGGAAATAGATGCGGGTATTTCTTCTTCATCTGATCTTCACGCTCCCAGGTGAACTCGGGTCCTCTACGAGCATTCCATCGAACCTTAACCATTGGTATCTTGTTTTGCTTAAGTCTTTTAACCTCACGATCCATTATTTCGACGGGTTCTTCGATGAATTGGAGTTTTTCGTTGATTTGGATTTCATCTAACGGAATAGTGAGATCTTCTTTAGCAAAACATTTCTTCAAATTCGAGACGTGGAAAGTGTTATGTACAGCCGCGAGTTGTTGAGGTAACTCAAGTCGGTAAGCTACTGGTCCGACACGATCAATAATCTTGAATGGTCCAATATACCTTGGATTTAATTTCCCTCGTTTACCAAATCGAACAACGCCTTTCCAAGGTGAAACTTTAAGCATGACCATCTCTCCAATTTCAAATTCTATATCTTTTCTTTTAATGTCAGCGTAGCTCTTTTGTCGACTTTGGGCGGTTTTCAACCGTTGTTGAATTTGGATGATCTTCTCGGTAGTTTCTTGTATAATCTCCGGACCCGTAATCTGTCTATCCCCCACCTCACTCCAAAAAATCGGAGACCTGCACTTTCTACCATAAAGTGCTTCAAACGGCGCCATCTCAATGCTTGAATGGTAGCTGTTGTTGTAGGAAAATTCTGCTAATGGTAGATGTCGATCCCAACTGTTTCCGAAATCAATAACACATGCTCGTAGCATGTCTTCAAGCGTTTGTATTGTCCTTTCGCTCTGTCCATCAGTTTGTGGATGATAGGCAGTACTCATGTCTAGACGATTTCCTAATGCTTGCTGTAATGTCTGCCAGAATCTTGAAATAAATCTGCCATCCCTATCAGAGATAATAGAGATTGGTATTCCATGTCTGGAGATGACTTCCTTCAAATACAGTCGTGCTAACTTCTCCATCTTGTCATCTTCTCTTATTGGCAAGAAGTGTGCTGATTTGGTGAGACGATCAACTATTACCCAAATAGTATCAAAACCACTTGCAGTCCTTGGCAATTTAGTGATGAAATCCATGGTAATGTTTTCCCATTTCCATTCCGGGATTTCGGGTTGTTGAAGTAGACCTGATGGTTTCTGATGCTCAGCTTTGACCTTAGAACACGTCAAACATTCTCCTACGTATTTAGCAGCATCGGCTTTCATACCTGGCCACCAAAAATGTTTCTTGAGATCCTTGTACATCTTCCCCGTTCCAGGATGTATTGAGTATCTGGTTTTATGAGCTTCTCTAAGTACCATTTCTCTCATATCTCCAAATTTTGGTACCCAAATCCTTTCAGCCCTATACCGGGTTCCGTCTTCCCGAATATTAAGATGCTTCTCCGATCCTTTGCGTATTTCATCCTTTAAATTTCCCTCTTTTAAAACTCCTTGTTGCGCCTCCTTTATTTGAGTAGTAATGTTATTATGAATCATTATATTCATAGATTTTACTCGAATGGGTTCTCTATCCTTCCTGCTCAAGGCATCGGCTACCACATTTGCCTTCCCCGGGTGGTAACGAATCTCAAAATCGTAATCATTCAATAATTCAATCCACCTACGCTGCCTCATATTCAGTTGTTTCTGATTAAATATGTGTTGAAGACTTTTGTGGTCGGTATATATAATACTTTTGACCCCATATAAGTAGTGCCTCCAAGTCTTTAATGCAAAAACAACCGCGCCTAATTCCAAATCATGCGTCGTATAATTTTGTTCGTGATTCTTCAATTGTCTAGACGCATAAGCAATCACCTTCGTTCGTTGCATTAATACACAACCGAGACCTTGCTTTGATGCGTCACAATAAATCACAAAATCATCATTCCCTTCAGGCAATGACAATATAGGTGCCGTAGTTAGCTTTTTCTTCAATAACTGAAACGCTTTCTCTTGTTCATCATTCCATTCAAATTTCTTCCCTTTATGCGTTAATGCAGTCAAGGGTTTTGCTATTCTGGAAAAGTCTTGGATGAACCTTCTGTAGTAACCAGCTAGTCCTAAAAACTGGCGTATGTGTTTCGGAGTTTTCGGGGTTTCCCACTTTTCAACAGTTTCTATCTTTGCCGGATCCACCTTAATACCTTCTTTGCTCACTATGTGACCGAGGAATTGAACTTCTTCCAACCAAAATGCACACTTTGAAAACTTAGCGTACAATTCTTCCTTCCTCAATACTTCTAACACCTTTCTCAAATGTTCACCGTGTTCTTGGTCATTCTTTGAGTAAATAAGTATGTCATCAATGAAAACAATGACAAACTTGTCAAGGTATGGTCCACACACTCGGTTCATAAGGTCCATGAACACAGCTGGTGCATTAGTTAAACCAAACGGCATGACCATAAACTCGTAATGACCGTAACGTGTTCTGAAAGCAGTCTTTGGAATATCATCTTCTTTCACCCGCATTTGATGATACCCGGAACGTAAGTCAATCTTTGAATAAACAGACGAGCCTTGTAGTTGATCAAATAAGTCGTCGATTCTCGGTAGTGGGTAGCGGTTCTTGATGGTATGTTTGTTCAACTCTCGGTAGTCGATACACAACCTGAATGTACCATCTTTCTTCTTGACAAACAAAACAGGAGCTCCCCACGGTGATGTGCTTGGTCGAATGAAACCACGCTCTAAAAGTTCTTGTAATTGGCTTTGCAGTTCTTTCATCTCGCTGGGTGCGAGTCTGTAAGGAGCACGAGCTATTGGTGCAGCTCCTGGTACAAGATCTATTTGAAATTCAACGGATCGATGTGGGGGTAATCCCGGTAATTCTTTCGGAAATACATCGGGAAATTCTTTTGCAATGGGAACATCATTGATGCTCTTTTCTTCAGTTTGTACTTTCTCGACGTGTGCTAGAACAGCATAGCAACCTTTTCTTATTAGTTTTTGTGCCTTCAAATTACTAATAAGATGTAGCTTCGTGTTGCCCTTTTCTCCGTACACCATTAAGGGTTTTCCTTTTTCTCGTATAATGCGAATTGCATTTTTGTAACAAACGATCTCCGCTTTCACTTCTTTCAACCAGTCCATACCGATTATCACATCAAAACTCCCTAACTCTACTGGTATCAAATCAATCTTAAATGTTTCGCTAACCAGTTTAATTTCTCGATTCCGACATATATTATCTGCTGAAATTAATTTACCATTTGCTAATTCAAGTAAAAATTTACTATCCAAAGGCGTCAATGGACAACTTAATTTAGCACAAAAATCTCTACTCATATAGCTTCTATCCGCACCCGAATCAAATAAAACGTAAGCAGATTTATTGTCAATAAGAAACGTACCCGTAACAAGCTCCGGGTCTTCCTGTGCCTCTACCGCATTAATATTGAAAACTCTTCCACGGCCTTGTCCATTCGTGTTCTCCTGGTTCGGGCAATTTCTAATAATGTGGCCTGGTTTTCCACATTTATAACAAACTACATTGGCATAACTTGCTCCGACACTACTTGCTCCGCCATTACTCGTTCCGACACCATTTGTTCCTTTCGTTCTATTAACTCCTGGTCCGTAGACCTCACACTTCGCCGCGCTATGACCATTTCTTTTACACTTGTTGCAAAATTTGGTGCAGAACCCCGAGTGATTCTTTTCACACCTTTGGCATAGTTGCTTCTGATTGTTGTTGTTGTTGCGGTTATTATTGTTGTTGGGATGATTGTTGTAGTTGCTGTTGTTGTTATTGTTGTTTTTGTTGTTGGGCCGTTTGTTGTAGTTGCGATTGATGTTGCGATTGTTGGGATAATTGTTGCGATTATTGTTGTAATTGCTGTTGTTGTTGTATTGGTGATTCTTATCACCGTTTTCCTCCCACTTTCTTTTGACTTGCTTCACATTGGCCTCTTCAGCAGTCTGTTCTTTAATTCTTTCTTCAATCTGGTTCACTAGTTTGTGAGCCATTCTACATGCCTGTTGTATGGAGGCAGGCTCGTGTGAACTTATATCTTCTTGGATTCTTTCCGGTAATCCTTTCACAAACGCGTCGATCTTCTCTTCCTCATCTTCGAATGCTCCCGGACACAATAGGCACAATTCTGTGAATCGTCTTTCGTACGTGGTAATATCAAATCCTTGGGTTCGTAACCCTCTAAGTTCTGTCTTGAGCTTATTGACCTCGGTTCTGGGACGGTACTTCTCGTTCATCAAGTGCTTGAATGCTGACCACGGTAGTGCGTACGCATCATCTTGTCCTACTTGCTCTAGATAGGTATTCCACCATGTTAACGCAGAACCTGTGAAGGTATGCGTAGCGTACTTCACTTTGTCCTCTTCAGTACACTTACTTATGGCAAACACCGATTCAACCTTCTCGGTCCACTGTTTCAATCCGATCGGTCCTTCGGTTCCATCAAATTCCAAAGGTTTGCAGGCAGTGAATTCTTTGTAGGTGCATCCTACACGATTTCCTGTACTGCTAGATCCAAGGTTATTGTTGGTATGTAGCGCAGCCTGTACTGCGGCTATGTTTGAAGCTAGAAAAGTACGGAATTCCTCTTCATTCATATTCACGGTGTGTCGAGTAGTCGGTGCCATTTCCTTCAAAATAGTTAAATGGAACAAGTTAATCATACAGAATATTAAGAGTAGTTAATAGTATTTCGTAGCATAATATGAACTCATTTATAAAAGCTTTTTCTTCATATTAGCGTTTTATAAGTTTAAATTCGGGTAGTACCTACCCGTTAAGTTCATACTTAGTAGCTAATATACAATTCAACTACTACAATTCTATATGAAAAACTGATTATAATAATATTTCGCGTTCAAACTTTTATACAATATTTTACAAACTTACAATACCGCTTATTTTACATAAAGCATGAAATATAGCACACAATAACTTTGATACAAGATAGTTGTGAAGACAATTCTAGCTAGTACACAAGTCGTTCAGCAAAGGCAATAAAGACACGTAATTCATACGTCCAGAAACAAGTCATGCATTCTGGTTTTACTAGGACTACTTCCCATCCTTGGTCTTGTGCAACATAACCGTTATGGCCGTTGATAAGACAGCGTGTTGTAACGTCATCAAAGGGACGAGGGTTACGTAATGTCCAACAGTCCCGTAACAATCTAAAAACCTCATTTCTTACCCCTATTACCGACTCCGTCACTTGTGGGAACGTTTTGTTTAATAGTTGTAGCTCGATGTTCTCGTTCTCACTTTGGTGAGAAGCGAACATTACTAATCCGTAAGCATAACATGCTTCTTTATGTTGCATGTTAGCCGCTTTTTCTAAATCACGAAATCCTATATTCGGATATACTGAGTCAAAATAATTTCTTAACCCGTTGCGTAAAATAGCATTTGGGTTCCCCGCAATATATGCGTCAAAGTAAACACATCGTAACTTATGGATTTCCCAATGTGATATCCCCCATCTTTCAAATGAAAGCCTTTTATAAACCAAGGCATTCTTGGAACGTTCTTCGAATGTCTTACAAACTGATCTCGCCTTAAATAGTTGTGCCGAAGAATTCTGACCGACTCTAGACAAGATTTCATCAATCATGTCTCCGGGTAGGTCTCTTAAAATATTGGGTTGTCTATCCATTTTGTGTTTTTATACTGTAAAATAGACAAGAGTTAGATTCATAAAAAAAATACTTATTAATACAAGCAATTTTTATATATATCATAAAGCATAAGCACACTATATTACATATATTACGCCACACGAATACAACTATCTTATTCCGATTCGCTTGTTTCTTCTTCTTCAGTTTTGGATCGTTTTGCCAAGTTTCTAGGGATATATGATGTTCCCCTAATACGAGCCGTCGTTGTCCACATTGGTTTAGAAAAACCTGGTGGTTTAGAGGTTCCCGGGTCATTGTTACAACTTAAGGACTTCGGGGGTTGACGATACATATAAAGTTCATCAGGGTTGGAATTAGATTTCTCTATTTTTATGCCCTTTCCCTTATTATTTTCTTTTGCCTTTTTAAATTCAGTTGGGGTAATTTCTATAACATCATCGGAATTCTCGTCGGAATCCGATTCATCGGAGAATTGGTAATCCTCCCAATATTTTGCTTCCTTGGCGGAAACACCATTGACCATAATTAACCTTGGTCGGTTGGTTGAGGATTTTCTTTTACTTAACCGTTTTATTATTTCCCCCACCGGTTCTATTTCTTCATCCGGTTCCGATTCTTCTTCCGGTTCCGATTCTTCTTCCGGTTCCGACTCTTCTTCCGGTTCCTCTTCGGGAACTTGTGAATCAGTCCACGAATCATTCCAATTTACATTTGACTCTTCATTATTATTAGGTGAGTCAATGGGACTTGTTCTAGAGGTAGACATCTATCACATAATATCAAACGCGTTAAGAGATTAATATATCACATAATATTCACATGTTAAAAATATATAGTTTCCAACAAAATTTGTTAAGCAATCAATTTTCAAGTAAACACGGTCGAAGTCCAGACTCACTAATGCATCCTAACAAACTCGATAAGACACACTAATGCAAAATTCTGGTTCTCTAAGACCAACGCTCGGATACCAACTGAAATGTCCCGTTCTTATTGATTAAAAACGTTCCATATTAATTGATTTCGTTGCGAGGTTTTGACCTCTATATGAGACGTTTTTCAAAGACTGCATTCATTTTTAAACAAACCATAACCTTTATTTCATCAATAAAGGTTTAAAAAGCTTTACGTAGATTATCAAATAATGATAATCTAAAATATCCTGTTTACACACGACCATTACATAATGGTTTACAATACAAATATGTTACAACAAAATAAGTTTCTTGAATGCAGTTTTTACACAATATCATACAAGCATGGACTCCAAATCTTGTCCTTATTTAAGTATGCGATAGCGGAAGCTCTTAATAATCACCTGAGAATAAACATGCTTAAAACGTCAACAAAAATGTTGGTGAGTTATAGGTTTAACCTATATATATCAAATCGTAACAATAGACCACAAGATTTCATATTTCAATACACATCCCATACATAGAGATAAAAATCATTCATATGGTGAACACCTGGTAACCGACAATAACAAGATGCATATATAAGAATATCCCCATCATTCCGGGACACCCTTCGGATATGATATAAATTTCGAAGTACTAAAGCATCCGGTACTTTGGATGGGGTTTGTTAGGCCCAATAGATCTATCTTTAGGATTCGCGTCAATTAGGGTGTCTGTTCCCTAATTCTTAGATTACCAGACTTAATAAAAAGGGGCATATTCGATTTCGATAATTCAACCATAGAATGTAGTTTCACGTACTTGTGTCTATTTTGTAAATCATTTATAAAACCTGCATGTATTCTCATCCCGAAAATATTAGATTTTAAAAGTGGGACTATAACTCACTTTCACAGATTTTTACTTCGTCGGGAAGTAAGACTTGGCCACTGGTTGATTCACGAACCTATAACAATATATACATATATATCAAAGTATGTTCAAAATATATTTACAACACTTTTAATATATTTTGATGTTTTAAGTTTATTAAGTCAGCTGTCCTCGTTAGTAACCTACAACTAGTTGTCCACAGTTAGATGTACAGAAATAAATCAATAAATATTATCTTGAATCAATCCACGACCCAGTGTATACGTATCTCAGTATTGATCACAACTCAAACTATATATATTTTGGAATCAACCTCAACCCTGTATAGCTAACTCCAACATTCACATATAGAGTGTCTATGGTTGTTCCGAAATATATATAGATGTGTCGACATGATAGGTCGAAACATTGTATACGTGTCTATGGTATCTCAAGATTACATAATATATAATACAAGTTGATTAAGTTATGGTTGGAATAGATTTGTTACCAATTTTCACGTAGCTAAAATGAGAAAAATTATCCAATCTTGTTTTACCCATAACTTCTTCATTTTATATCCGTTTTGAGTGAATCAAATTGCTATGGTTTCATATTGAACTCTATTTTATGAATCTAAACAAAAAAAGTATAGGTTTCTAGTCGGAAAAATAAGTTACAAGTCGTTTTTGTAAAGGTAGTCATTTCAGTCGAAAGAACGACGTCTAGATGACCATTTTAGAAAACATACTTCCACTTTGAGTTTAACCATAATTTTTGGATATAGTTTCATGTTCATAATAAAAATCATTTTCTCAGAATAACAACTTTTAAATCAAAGTTTATCATAGTTTTTAATTAACTAACCCAAAACAGCCCGCGGTGTTACTACGACGGCGTAAATCCGGTTTTACGGTGTTTTTCGTGTTTCCAGGTTTTAAATCATTAAGTTAGCATATCATATAGATATAGAACATGTGTTTAGTTGATTTTAAAAGTCAAGTTAGAAGGATTAACTTTTGTTTGCGAACAAGTTTAGAATTAACTAAACTATGTTCTAGTGATTACAAGTTTAAACCTTCGAATAAGATAGCTTTATATGTATGAATCGAATGATGTTATGAACATCATTACTACCTTAAGTTCCTTGGATGAACCTACTGGAAAATAGAAAAATGGATCTAGCTTCAATGGATCCTTGGATGGCTCAAAGTTCTTGAAGCAAAATCATGACACGAAAACAAGTTCAAGTAAGATCATCACTTGAAATAAGATTGTTATAGTTATAGAAATTGAACCAAAGTTTGAATATGATTATTACCTTGTATTAGAATGATAACCTACTGTAAGAAACAAAGATTTCTTGAGGTTGGATGATCACCTTACAAGATTGGAAGTGAGCTAGCAAACTTGAAAGTATTCTTGATTTTATGAAACTAGAACTTTTGGAATTTATGAAGAACACTTAGAACTTGAAGATAGAACTTGAGAGAGTTCAATTAGATGAAGAAAATTGAAGAATGAAAGTGTTTGTAGGTGTTTTTGGTCGTTGGTGTATGGATTAGATATAAAGGATATGTAATTTTGTTTTCATGTAAATAAGTCATGAATGATTACTCATATTTTTGTAATCTTATGAGATATTTCATGCTAGTTGCCAAATGATGGTTCCCACATGTGTTAGGTGACTCACATGGGCTGCTAAGAGCTGATCATTGGAGTGTATATACCAATAGTACATACATCTAAAAGCTGTGTATTGTACGAGTACGAATACGGGTGCATACGAGTAGAATTGTTGATGAAACTGAACGAGAATGTAATTGTAAGCATTTTTGTTAAGTAGAAGTATTTTGATAAGTGTATTGAAGTCTTTCAAAAGTGTATAAATACATATTAAAACACTACATGTATATACATTTTAACTGAGTCGTTAAGTCATCGTTAGTCGTTACATGTAAGTGTTGTTTTGAAACTTTTAGGTTAACGATCTTGTTAAATGTTGTTAACCCAATGTTTATAATAACAAAAGAGATTTTAAATTATTATATTATCATGATATTATGATGTACGAATATCTCTTAATATGATATATATACATTAAATGTCGTTACAACGATAAACGTTACATATATGTCTCGTTTCAAAATCATTAAGTTAGTAGTCTTGTTTTTACATATGTAGTTCATTGTTAATATAATTAATGATATGTTTACTTATCATAATATCATGTTAACTATATATATAACCATATATATGTCATCATATAGTTTTTTTACAAGTTTTAACGTTCGTGAATCACCGGTCAACTTAGGTGGTCAATTGTCTATATGAAACCTATTTCAATTAATCAAGTCTTAACAAGTTTGATTGCTTAACATGTTGGAAACATTTAATCATGTAAACATCAATCTCAATTAATATATATAAACATGGAAAAGTTCGGGTCACTACAAAACTAACACGTATTCCACCTACATTCACTTTCTCTTTCCAAAACTAGGATGTTTGACACAAATCCAATCAAGATTTGAGAACATGACATTCATCACAATGTACATGTTGTCAAACCTATGCTCTGATACCAAGTTGTAACACCGTACTTTTTTTTTAAATCACAGTGGAAGTATTTAAAGTATATAACATTTACATATTACAATACAACTGGTGTTACTTTTCAAAACAGTTATCTATAGTATATTAAACATCAGAGTTCTTCAGTGTGTCAAACATAACCCAAGCACAACTATCTTCTCCCGTCCCTAGCATGCAAAACAATATAACCTGCAGGGGAGAAAATGTGGGAGATTAGTATAACGCTAAGTGAATGATATATCCTAACAGATATTACTATCAAGTACCAAGCGTAGCCTTTAGGGATCATGCATCAGTCACGGGCAAGTCGACATAGTGTTACGCCGCTATCATATAATAGAGCATTACACATCTGTATTATACAGAGCTAGGCAAACAATCAGAGCAGTAATAGCATCAACAAGCTATTCACTAAAGGTACTAAAGGCACCACACTAACATAGCCTTATATAGTTATACAATAAGGGTATCAATAGCTCTACACAACTATTCACTAAGTATCAATAACTCTACATGGCTATTCACTCTCATAGCACTAACGGCTATACATAGCACTAACGGCTATAAATACAAGAGGATCGTTGACTCTGCCAGGTCTATAACTACTAAGTGATCAAGCTAGAGCTGTACCGATAGCCCTCGTTATTGTCACAAAGTATACCTCTCCTGACATTTACATAGGTCAATTGCAATATACTGTCATTAAAATAACCAATGAGCCCAACCCTTCTATACACGGTTGACCTCTTCTGTCCCTTCTATACACGGACAGTTCTCACATGTGCACATAAATCACCTACAACCTCATGGTAGTTAACATCACTAATAACTATAGGGTACCCTAATCAGGCATGCTATAGATTCAATCTAATCGGGCAACCTGATAACAATAGTATCACCTACTACTTATAATTAAAATAGTAATCAACATGCATATATAGATTATCATAATCTTAAATAGCATAACAGCGGGGTAGTAACTACACTTGGTACCTATATTCATAAGGATAGTCCCACTCACCGATTACCAACTAGAACTCAGTGGTCTAATGTTACCGAATCTTCTCCGTTAATTTATCACCTGAGAACATCATATACTGAGTTAGTATACTTTTCCAATCAATGGTAATAATTAATTCATACTATAAACCACATCATATAACTCTACAGTCATTATTTGACAAGGCTACATAAGAGTTCATACGAAAACAACTATTATACGCGTGTAAAATGAAGCATACAAGCTACAACAGCCCTTTGACCCCAAATAAAGTCTGAATTATTATTTTAAAACCATACTATTAGAAAGTAAACTTCATTACATTTCCAACGATATTTGATTTATAAAAAACGGAGTTACGGTTTGAAAGTTATGGCTAAAACAAGTTTTCTAAAAAGCTGACAGACTGCAGCCTCCCGGTTGCACCCTACAACCGCCCGGTTGCACCCAAAATTGCCCGGATACACCCTGTAACCGTATGGATGCATCCTGCAACCGTACGGGAGCTGCTCATCAGCATCAGGTCGCTGTTTTCGTCATTTTGAACCCCAAATCTTGATTTTGCACTGTTTTGACACTAAAAATCACTTAGAGAACATACATAACTCATATACAAACGTTTACTAACATCAATTTGACACAAACAACACTTTTAGATCAAGAGTTGATTAAAAACTCATTTGATATGAAACATTGATAAAAACCCAAATTAAATACAGATTAAAGCACGAATTTGACATGTAAAATACCTTGTAATGATCACGAAATCATTGATAACAAATACCCCAAATCGATTTAACACAAAAACGAGATTCAAAGATTAGGGTTTATGAGGATTTGAGAGTGTTTGTGCAAGTGTTATGAGTTTCCAAAAATGGAAACAAGGAAAGACTAGAGGTTTTAAGGTTCAGGGGTTTCCTTCACATGAGGAAAACCTACTCCGTGTATCACACGGGTATTTACCAGTTTTCAGAAATACGAAACACCTCATTAAGTGATTCAAACGAGGTTCAATTTAAATAAACAAACTCGTTCTGTGACCCTTTTCACGAACTGGTCTCAACTATATAAATAAATAATTATAAACACGTAATTATTAAAATAACATATAATTATTAAAATCAATAATATTAACACTCACAGGGTAAAATGGTCATTTCCTGCTAGGCCCAGTCTGAGGGTGTTACACGTCACATTTCGCAAATCGAGCATTTTGTAGGTTAATTAAAAAAAACACAGCTGCATATCAGATCTAATTTCAAAATTATTTTTGTCACTTTAGAAGCGCTCGAACGGAGGAGATCTCGAAAAAGATACACACTTTCAAAAAAGATAGTGACTAAATCGGATATATGAGTCAAAAGATACGGTCATACAAAGTTATTCCTCAACAATCATCATGCACCACGCACCGTGCGTTATGCGTGCTCGTGAACAAAAATGTCTGTCTCGATCATTATCTCGTAAACACGTATCATGCACCAAGTTGAACGCATCATGCGTGGTTAGAGGGTATTATTGAAATTATAAATTTTTAAAGACATTTTGTCAAATACTGTGGGAAATAAGGATATTTTGACCAATTCCCTTTTTTATTGATATAGATAAACATCGAGTTTGAAGTTATGGATCTAAATCTTTATCAGCCCAATGTAAATATTTTGCTCCATCTTACAATCTGGCCCACCTATAACCGTGGGTGTTATGTCCATTAACTAATGTGTTAATCGTACATCAGTTCACCATTAGTTATGACTTTTGATCCATTAAATAAAAATCATTTTAAATTAACGGACCTTACTATACGTTAAAATTATCTAATAAACTCTCAGTTTATCTTATATAATTATCGTTATTTTATTATTATTATTATTATTATTATTATTATTATTATTATTATTATTATTATTATTATTATTATTATTATTATTATTATTATTATTATTATTAGTTAAATTTAAGACGAATAATAATTAATCTAACTTTAATCATCTATTTTATTTTATATATGCCTATTAAGGGTAACACTAGAGAATGTTCTCACAAATAAATAATACTCCGTAGTCCGTAATAAGAATAGGGTAAAAAAGGAAATTTGTGTATCCATCATTTTAGCCTCTCATAAATTATAGCTACTAGCTTAAGATCAACAAATTCGCGGAGTTTCTTTAACGGATACACTCAAATTTTTGTTTGTTTCATTAATAAAATTTTATATAGTATTTGTTAGATTTATTAGAAAGCAAAATAATATTAGAAATAATGGTAAATGTACAAAATACATTTACCATAAGAACATAAAGGTAGTTTTGAGCGAACTTTTCGAGTTTGTAAAGCAATTGCATTTGAGTCTAGCTTGCATCTATTGTAGACACAATGTTCCTAAATGCACACTATGTGACGCCCCGTACAAAATGAACGTGTACGGATCATCAACAACAGGTCCATTACACGGTAATGTTTTACAAGTTTTGCATTGATGAAAAGGTGACGTCTTTACCAACGTCAAATGTTTTACAAAGATAACGTGCTTCTACGAATAGAAAGTATTAACATAAGTACGTGACACAAAGGTCATTACAAAGCCATTGTTCAAATGTAACATAAGTTGTGAATGCAAAGTAAAAGTTCCATGATTGAGACATCTCTAAGTAATGCAGCGGAAGTCTAACACAACGAGTCTGTAACAGCAAGTCTATAACACCAAGACTATAACAGCAAGTCTAACAGCGGAAGCAACAACGTCTAAGCACCTGAGAAATACATGCTTAAAAAGTTAACACGGATGTTGGTGAGCTATAGTTTGTTTGTAATAAGTAATGTAATGTAGACCACGAGATTTCGTATTCAAAACAGTATAAAAAGTATATGCTTATCCGTGGGCACCCTGTAACTAACTTAACAAGTAATATCACCCCCTAAAAGTACACCTGGCAAGTGCGTAAGTTTATGAAGTATTAAACACCCGTTGAATGCTAGCGCGACTAGCCCGAGTGGAGATGTCAAACCCTATGGATCCATATCTAAGATTCACGTCTACCGGTTCATAAACCAATAGTTAAACGTTACCGAGCTAAGGGGAATCTTTGTGCCGTTAAGTACTCGTGTCTAGTATGTAAAACATAAAAAGCTCATGTATTCTCAGTCCCAAAAATAGTTAAAGTAAAAGGGAGCTATAACTCACAGTGAATGTGCGGTAAAAGTCGATATGAAAAGTATGCAAGTAGTAAGTCGGTCCGAAAGGTCCTCAACCTAAGTCAAAGGTTACTAAGTCAGTATATTGTCCCCAAAAGTTTAAAAGTGAATACGTTAAGCCTTAAGTATCATCATCATCATCATCATCATCATCATTCGTAAATGATAAAGTATGTTTTCAACAAGAATAGAGATCGAAACAAAAGGCTGACTTCGGACAGCTGCTACGACCTCTATACAAACCGAAACGACGTGTGGTCAGTTGCCAAAGCTCTGTATGTGATTCGTTGTACCGCTATCCAATTTTCAGATCCTAACTTGATGTCGTTTGACCGTGTCGACGGTTCAAGAGCGAGTAGGTCAGAATTTTTTAGCGCGTCGTTACAAATGCGTAGTGATTTTCGGAAGGCTATAAATCATAAACCGTATATCGGATTTAGGCGAGAATTGAATGAAAAGTCATCTAATCGAAATGAACTATCTGAAAATCAAATTTCCAGAAGTCCCAGGTGTCTGATCAGACTCCGAAAAATAGTAAACAAGTACTCCGGTGGGTTTCTTGGTGCTTGATGCTCATCACGGTTCTCATCCTTGATGCGTGTAAGCTTCAAGTGTACAACTCTTTAATGTTTTAGCATCACTTTGACCAAGTTTCAACCATCAACACATAACTAAGAGTAGAAGCTAACATTCTACAAGTTTTGAACATCAAGGTTGTCTCTTTATTGCATAAACACAATAAAGCTTCAACATTTGTCCTTTTAACACAAGTTTATGCATCTTCATCATATGAGTTGATGAAAACTTGATTTTTATCACCATAAAAATCATAAAAGGTTCCAAGTAAGTGAGATCTGCAATAATAACTTAGATCTCAAGTATTAAGAAACCTTAAGCTAGAGAGCTTGGATTTTTACAAGATTAATGAGACCATAAGCTAGAAAGCTAAGATCTAGTAAAAGTAATGAGACCATAAGCTAAAAAGCTAAGATCTAAACAAAATAATGAAACCCTATGCTAGAAAGCTTGGATCTTTAATGTTCTTGAATATCCTTAAAGCAAAAAAGCTAGATCTACAAGTTACATGAAGATCATAAACACAAGTTTTGATCTTTTAACAAAAACAAAGTGATCTTAAGCTATAAAGCTTAGATCCATCAAAGTAATGAAGATCCAAAGCTAGAAAGCTTGAATCTTTCATGTTCTTGAAGGATTCAAATCAAAGTTTGAATCTACAAGATATAACAAGATCAAAAAGCTAAAAAGCTTGATCCTTTAATGATGATGATGATGTCGAAAATAAAGAAGGAATAAGAAGAAGAAAATCAAGAAACTTACAAGTTTTAACTGTGAGAAAAACTAGAGAGAATATTAGAGCAAGTGTGTGTAAAATGAGAATGAGATCAAGTGTGAAATGGGAGAAATAAGCTTGATATTTATAGTGGTGATGGGGTGGGTTGGCCGTGGGTTTTTGGAGGATAAGGGGGACAACCTTTTGCATTTTGCATGGTGGTGGTCTAAAGGTGGTGCTTGTTGTTGGGATCCCATACAACATGTGTGGTAATGGTTAACAAAAATGCTAGTATGTTGGCTCATATTAATGGATTTTTATCTTACATTTTAATGGGTCATAAACTTATTAAAGTTGAGCTAATTTAAGAGTCCATTAGCTAGAGTAGGGTGGGCTTAAGTCCAATAAGGTAGAAAGTCCATTAAGACTAACTAGTGTGCATTAGTAAATTACTAAGCGTAATTAAGCAACCAATAAGTCAAGTAATTGTCATTAGAAAATAACAATTAGTTTTACGTATTCATAGTATTCCAATTATGACCAAAATTAATCGTGTATAGAGTACATAGCTCGTTCTAAACGTCAAGTGACACGAACGGTCATAAAAGCATTCGAGGATCAAGTTAAGTAACTACGTACTTAATAACAAGTTTTAAAACATAAACGAAAGTAATCAACATGAATAATGATCCCAGAATATAATATAGCTCAGTACGCATAAATACGCAGTTTCGTGAAAGTAATAAGCACAAAAATATAAGTCGAAAAAGTCGGGTCGTTACACACTACACAAATACAGCAACTTTTAGTCGAATGATTTTTTTTTTTGAAAGGCAGTAAATATTTTATTAAAACTCAAATGTTACAAACACAAAGCTGATGACTACATCGCAAACCCGAAGGAAAAAACACACAAGAAAAGTAAGGAAATTAAGGTGCTAAGATAGCAACTCAACAACCAACTAAAAACTAAAAACTAACTATGTAAAATACAATGTCGGATTATGAAGCCAATTATGCCACTCGATTTTCTTCACTTTACATCTCTTCGTGATCCATTCAAAGCTTTTAACTTGAACCTCCCTAACCGCAACCGAAATATTCCAACTTTTTCCTTTGAACACTTTGTCATTACGATTCTTCCAGATTAAATATCCACATGTCCATATTATCCCTTGCCAAATGCAATTGCCCAAATCCGAAAAGTTCCGACCCGACGCCCCATTAAGAAGCTCACGAACACTATTGCAATTAACATTTCCCATATTTAACCAATCAAATTTTTTTCCCAAATCCCCATTGTAGTTCGACAAAAAAGAAGAGAGTGATCTAAAGTTTCGATACCGTCATCACAAATCGGACAACGCACCGAGTTCAAATCAATCCCTCTTTTATCAAGTTCCGATAGTGTTGGAAGTCTACCCAATCTCGCTCTCCAAGCAAATAATTCCACCTTATTATTGACTAGCCTGTTACGAAGAGTACATGACAGCTCACCATTCGAACAGAGTACTTTTGCTTCCAATATTTCAGTCAACGATTTCGTGGTAAAACATCCCTTCGCATCAGGAACCCAAGCCCAGCTATCTGCTGAATTTGGGCTGATCTTCACACTTGATAACAGCCCATTAAGTTCGTCCAGCTCACCCTTTGCGCGTCCCCTAACAACACGAGCCCAGTTTCAATTCCCTACCCAATTCGATCCATCCCAAACCACCCTATCGCACACTTTAGCATCCGCATCATTCTCTAAGTGTGAAAGTCTCTTGACCTATTTTTCAAAGAAGTATGATCAAGCATATTTTCACGAGGTCAAGGTGAACCTACGCTTGAGTGCATAATAGGGTTTAAGGACTAACAACATTCGGACCTTCGACGCTTAGTCGTGGATAACCCACATCAGTGTCGTTTCGATTCTAACAGGGTGGCCGATTTTAGAGTTCACCAACAACCCAACATACGAGGTTGAGTGGCCCAAAGACATGAAGGTTTTAAAGTTCGAGACATACCTAAAAATCTTTACGTATTTGGATCGTATGAAGCTTGTTCGTACGATGATCATGTGTATTCTTTTCATTATGTATGAGTAACTGAATCCCTTTTTAGGGTTTATGAGCTATGTATTTATAGGCTCACAAATTAGGGTTTCAATAGAATCCTTTCCCTAATTAAATGCGATCTCTTCCCAACTAACTTTCATTATTTAAGGAAAAGAAATCCGAATTGATTATACCGTACATTCTTCTAGAATGTACTGGATCCTTATGCAAGTTTACGAAACTCACATTTAATGGTATAGGCACATAGAGTGCGACTATACCCGTGCCATACGTCTTATATGACAATCAGTGTGTAGTTCGGGGTTTTTGATGCGTTATCCGCATAGTCTTTAGGGTATGTGTATCATTAAGTCCCCCCAATTCGATGTTATATAAAATGAAAATTAGTGTATGACGTCGAACTAGTAAGAAAACTTACATATAACAATTCCCTTAAACTAAATTAACATGCTTAACATTTTTTGATAAAATGCTTGGTTGGATTTCAAGTGTAACCGGACAATGCATAAGATTATTTAAATATATATACATAACTGGATATTGTATTAACATTAAATGCAATGTATACGTGCAGTCACTAAACTGTCTTTTCGACTGCATTTCCTGCACCCGAGGTGACAACTGTCACTGTTTACCGAAAAGGTAATCATTGTAATTATGCAACCGCCTGTTGATGTTAACGTGCATCAGACATCTTAACAAAGTGTTTTGCCCAAGATTGACAAACGTGTACGGTTGTGATTACACCCTTGTTACTTTTTTGACTCCCGTATTTTCTCTATAAATAGGATTTTGGCATTTATTTATCTCACAATCTTTTCCATTTAAAGGCATTCAACCCTTTTCATCTTCTCTGCCAAATCCTTTTCTCCGATCATAAAAAAGTGAGTTTCATACTCTTATACTTTATATAATGTAATCTTAGTTACATATTTTACGTCTTACTTATATTTTGTTCTGATGTATTTTACCTTGTAGATGAAGATGGAATCATACGCGCCCATTCCTGCCACCGACTCAGGTAATTTTACCAGTTCTCCGGCTAGTCGTTCTGACACGATACCTTCACTTTATCAAACCCCTGATGCCCTAAGCTTGGGTAACCACAAGAGGCTACTTGATGAAGGTATTAATATTGAACGTCCGACCTGCTATTTAAACTGTACTTTTAATCTTGTTATAACGCTGCTTTATTTTATTTGCAGGTCCAAGTGGTGTATCTCATCATGCTTCATGTACCAAGCGCGTATGCATGATTCCTGACAATTCATCTTTACTGATTCCTAACGTTAAGGAGTTCATGAAAGTTCCCCTTCTGGTATTCACAGAACAGTTTGCTTTTTTACAATCTTGTGCCCCTCATCAGCTGATTAAGAAGTTCTCTTCGCTTTCTCCATCTGAAAAACTATATATCGACACACAGTCGACGCTTTTCAACTTCGCTAAAGATCTGAACCGTTTTCAATAAAAATCTGTTGCGTTTGCTCATCCACCAACACTATCAACAACAGAAACAACTAAAATAAATTCCTTGCAAGAGGACAATGCCAAGATGACTGCCCAACTTACGGTAGCATTAACCGCGCATGTGCAGGCAGAGGAACGGATAAACGTCCTGATGTTTAAAAGGCAGCAAGAAGAAGACCAGCATGTTGCTGAGAAAAGGTTTATGGAGTCTGAGATTGCATCATTGTCTGCAAAGCTGAAAGAGGCAGAGAGTCATGTGGTTTTCTTGAACGAAAGCTTTAGTTACTGGATTGCGTCCCAGGAGTCGTGGAGCACAAAACAAGATGCTATCAAGGCGGAGTACGACACTCTCTGAAAGGGTCTACCAATGATTGTTCTGCATGCTCTTGACTGCAAAGTGGTCTAGCAGTAATTCGGCGCAACAATGGTAGCTGCGCGTGCTTATGAGCGCTCCTTGTTCTGGGATGTAATCTTTCAGGAGATATATGTGGCCCCCGCGATTCCTCCGAATGTTGCTGAGCTGCTCTCTCATGGAGCAAAAGAAAAATGTGGAGAAGCTTGTGCCCGACTTCAACAGATCCCGATTCCCCGTCTCCAGTTTTTAATCAATGATCCCCATGTCTCCGCGCAGGAGATTGTTAATGACAAGATCGACTGAGCTTGTTAAACTACTCAAAAATGGATGCCCTTTGTCCATGTTTGGGTAGCAATTTTTTGTTAGCGAGGGATGGGCCTTGCAGCCTTGGAGGTTTCGCATCCCTATATTATATTTTTCTTTTATGTTTATAGCAGGGTATGCGTTTGATCGCTGCGTGCGAGGATTGACAAACTCTCCTTGGTGTAGGGCAATCGTTCCAGCTAATACCACCCCTTTTTATTATCCTTTTTTATATTAGCATATATTAGTTCATATTTTCTATAAGTCATGCTTTTATGCTAAGTGTTTGACTTTATATACTTTTTTATCCTAACTGTAATTTGTTAGGTTCGATTTATTGTAATCGAATATCTCTTTTGGTTAAAGTGCAATTATTGTGTTTTTATGAAATCACTATGACAGATATAATGATTCATTACAATTTTTATGCATGCAATAACTCTTATTTAGAATAAATGCCATGAATTCATGACGGGAGCGACCCTTCAATCGTTTCATGGTCTTTTTATTCTTATGCTAACAATTCAATGTTATACACAAAGTAAGCAAACCAATGCTTATAAGTTTATACTCAAGACTTTTATAAAAATATTCGTAAGTGTTTACGCATATACAATCCAATGTAATTTATCCGTATTATAGACAAACCAATGCATATGCTCAAGAGTCTTCCGGCTACGACAATGTCTGGGTTATTTAAACAAGTAAACCAAACTTGTATTTTATAGTCTAGACTGTGCAACTCTCCGTCTTGCGCGGTGTACAAGCGTTTGAAACAATCCAATGTTTTACTACTATCACCATTAAAAATAGTATTAGTAACCAAACTAAAGTATGCCACTTGAGACTTGGAGGGTGTCCCTGTGCAGCTAAGGGGCATGTAATCAACAATTGAAAAAATACACAAGTTATTGGCTTAAATTTCATGATTTAATTTATTTCAAACATCTTATTTGAACAACACTTAGTTGTCATGTTTACAATGAAAAATAAAAATTACATAATAGAAACTTTAAACAGTTGTTTGGGGTGATCAATCCCTCTGTTGTTTTTCATATGTAGCACCGTTTAAGTGTTTGTGCATGCTAGGTGCGTTTTATTGCTTTTCCATCTAAACTTGCTAACCGATACACCCCTGTATCGCTTACGCCAATAACCTTATATGGTCCTTCCCATTTTGGTCAGAGTTTACCCGTATCCTTAGCTCTGCTTGCTTCATTCTTTCACCAAACCAAATCATCCAGCTAGAAAGATAATGGTTGTACGCGTTTATTATAGTAGCTTGCGATTCTTTGCTTGTTGATTGCTTCTTTTATAGCCGCCATTTCCCTGCGCTCTTCAACTAAATTTAGATTTTACGCAGTTCTTCGCTATTGCTACTATCATCAAAGGATAATATGCGTATCGTTGGCACATTTATTTCCGCAGTTATTACTGCCTCGGACCCGTACACCAAACTGAAAGGTGTTTCATTGTTTGCACCTTTTGGGGTTGTGCGGTGTGCCCACAACACGTTTGGTATCTCATCTATCCAAACCTTTCGGTACAACCCAAGTCTTGCTTTGATACCTAGCACGATATCTCTATTTGTTACTTCACATTGGCCATTTACCTGAGGGTGCGCAACTGATGTAAATGTTTGTTTTATATTAAGTTCTTGGCACCAATCGCTGAATGGGTTTCCTTCAAATTGTGTACCATTATCACTCACAATTTCATTTGGTATTCCAAATTGACAGACAATGTTTTCCCATACAAAGTTGTGGATCTGCTTGCCCAAAATTATTTTGAGCGGTTTAGCATCTACCCACTTTGTGAAGTAATCTATAGCTACGACCAAGAATTTTCCGCCTCCTGGTCCTGCGGGGAATGGTCCCACCATGTCAATTGCCCATTTACAGAACGGCCATGGAGAAGCGACCGGTATCATTGGATGTTGTAACATCCCGCATTTTTCGGTTAAATTTATTTTAACGTCATCTTTTTTTTAGATAATATCTTTCGTTATCTAAATTCGTATCTTTTTTTAACTAACGTTCTTAATATTTCTGTTATTTAATTGTAACATCTCTCGTTTACCCTAGCGTTTTTAAAATAATTCGTTTGGTAAATTCCCGCACCCGACTACAAACTTGAGGGACTAATCTCATCACTTGACCAAACTTGGACAACTAGTCACCCACCTCCCACCATTTTCCTCATTTTCCTTTTCTTTTTCATTTTCTTTCTTTTATCTCTTCTAAACTTGCATTCTTTTCAACTTCATCACAAAATCATCATCTAAATCATTTCAAGGAAGTTTACAACAAAACGAATCGTACTTTTGAAATCCTCTCTTCATCCTCTACGTTTTGGTACCAATTTCACTACTTGGGGTAAGGTTTCTAAAAACTCTAGATTTCTCTAATTTGATTTATGAACTTGAAATGGTGTTAGTTAGTGTTTATGGCTCAAGTCTAACATGAATATGTGTTTGGTTTGCTCGATTTGTTGTTTTGAGTAAGTAGCTTGAATATGAAAAATGTGTGTGTTTAATCTTTGTTTTTGGTTGATTAAATGTTAAAGTTCATGTATTAAATGTGTTACTAGCATCGTTAGCTTTATTTTGGTATGTAGGTTAGTTTAGAAAAACTTCGTTAGCTTGATTGTTGATTTTTTAATTTTTGGTTAGGGTTTGATAGACTTAAAACGAGCTTTTGATGCATTGAATACTTGTTAATGTTGTTAGTAAGTGTTTAGTTGCAATGTATATTTAATTACCTTCGAAACGGCCTATCGTATGTGTAAATTGGTTTCTCGAATCATGAAATGCATTTTATGAACTTGAAACTTTGATAATGAATTTTTAACGATCATTCGACGAGGATTTTGATTTTTGTAAATGATGTTTTTGGTAAATGAAATGTGTTTCCTCATCAAAATACCTTTCCAACGATATAAGATACGTGTTTTGAATGTTTACGGTTCATTAGTTATGGTTGTTTGAAGCTGGATTCGTGCTTGAGTGTTCAAAAACTGCCCAGACTTGCTGAACAGACATTCTGAGCGCCGTTCAGGGGCCCCAGCTGTCCAAAAATGCACATTTTCGTTTAATTCTAACTATGCTACGCACCCCCGATCAACATGAAACTTGGCCAACATACTTATATATGCTTATCTTTCATAGAAAAATTGTCGGATACCCGACCCGACCCCGTTGACTTTGACTTTTAGTCAAACTTAACCAAACACTTATGCAATCGTTCTAATCTTCTTTTATACTTATATCTTGCATGAAACTTGATAACGTGATTCACATGCTATATATTCGAGTCGTAACGAGCCATAGGACTAATTGAACACATTTCGCCCGACCTTGTGTCGTAACCGGTTAATTGATATAACTTACTTGTTTAGGTTAAGAATAAACAACTTTCATGCACACGTTTACTTTGTGAAGTATTTTTATACTCGTGCACCCGAGGTGAGATCATAGTCCCACCTTTTCAACAACTTTTACGCTTTAAACTATGGGATGAGAAACATATACGTATCATACTTTTATGCTTTGAACACAAGTACGAAAACATACATTCCACAGCGAGTTAGAATAAAAAGCCTCAATTCAATTATCATTAGTTGCACTTGCAGGGTGTAAACGTGAACTTATATTATGTGATCACATGGGCTTGACGAACCTCATTCGGACGGTTCGCTACCGTCGGCGAATGAAATATATTTTCGGGTTTAGTGTATGTCCTAACACTACGTAACAGGGTGCAAAATAGTTAAGTCTTAATAATTGGGTGCTCGTGAACATACTTTTGGAATGCAAACGATTTGGATAATCAACTATAAAAAATCTTGTGGTTCAAAAACAACGTTTACAAATACACCTATGATTTCACCAACGTTTTTCGTTGACAGTTTTCTATATGTTTCTCAGGTTCATACTTGGCTACTTGATATATGCTTCCGCACACTTTGATTACTTTCTTGGGGTCAAGCATACATGCATACGCTAGTGATAGCACATTTGGATTCAAGCATATTTGTTTACATACTTATGTTATTTATAGAAACCGTGGTTTTCAACTTACATTATGTCGCAAGTCATTTCATTTATACTTTATACTTTTGTAAACTTAAACTCTTTGTCGAACCGTTTGGTAACTTAAAACTTTGCAAGTCATGCACGTTTCAAATGAATGCGACATAATTTTGGTCAAACGCGTCTCATTTAGGGACTATGACCACGTTACAGGACCTAAGTTAACGGCACCGTCAATGACGATTTTGGCCGGGTCGTTACAGATGGTATCAGAGTGATTTTAAAGCTAAGGGTATAAAATACTATTAAATTTTACAAGGAAATACTATTAAATACGATACAATTTTACACAAGATATTTATTTATTTATAGAATGAATATACTTAAACCTTGCTACAACACTTATAGGCAGTGTACCTAATCGTACAGTAGTGTAGTTTTTAGTAAGTCCGGTTCGTCCACAGGGAATCTTTTAAACAAAGCTTAACGCTATATTAGTTTTAATTTATAAAAATACAAATATATATATATATATAAGTAATATTATTATTATAAAGTGGGGTTTTTACCGTTTAATGACCGGTTTGTCGATTTTAAAAACTTTAGTCGCAGTTAAAACCTAATGTAAAATATTAAAAATAAATACAAGACTTAATTTAAAGCGTAAAGTAAATAACGATAATGAAATTGCGATAAATAAAAGTGCGATAAAATAAAAGTACGATAATTAGAAGTGCAATTAAATATAAAATAAAGGAAATTAAATATGAAATAAAAGAATTATGCTTATTTAAACTTCCGTAATCATGATGTTTGACGTGTTAATTTTAGTTTTATGCCCATGGATTAATTGTTCTTTGTCCTGAATTATTTAATATGTCCATACGGATTTGCCCATAATAGTCCATCAGTCATAAATATAAAGAGCGAAAGCCTTCGTCAAATTATTCTTATTCCCGAAGTCAAATATTCCAACTAATGGGGATTCGAATTGTAACAAGGTTTTAATACTTTGTTTAATGAATACACCAGGTTATTGACTGCGTGTAAACCAAGGTTTTACTACTTTGTTAACAATTACACCAATTACCCTTGAATGTAATTCACCCCTATTTCAACAAGTCTATTAACTATTAATCCAGTTCCGTGTCCGGTAAAATGAATAATTATTGGTATTTATAGATATCCCGCCCACTGTACCCAGTTAAGCGTATGTGGTTATATATAAATACGTCGAATTATAAGTTTGTATATTAAATTAACAAGGTATTGTTTAGTTAATATAAAACCCATTAATAGCCCATAGTCTAATTTCCACAAGTATCGTTCTTTTATCCAAACCCCAATTATGGTACAAAGCCCAATTACCTAATTTTAGTAATTAGCCCAACATCAAGATTACTTCGGTATTAAATAAGCATAATAATAACTTAGCTACGAGACATTAATGAAAATAATATAAACATAACTTACAATGATTAAAAATAGCGTAGCGTTACACGGACAGAATTTCCACTTACACCTTTACAACATTCTTTAACATACCCTTATTATTAGGATTTAAAATTAAAATTAAAATTAAAATATAAATTATATATATATATTTACGTATATATTGAGAGAGAGATAGATTATGGATATTAAAACTCGTCGAATTGCGCTGGCTTTTATAGGGATTTTCAAAATTAGGGGCTCCGCGACTCGCGGCTCTTTCCTTCTTCAAACTCCGCAACTTGCGGAGTTATATTTTACAGCTCACTCCATTTTGGATCCTTTCTTGCCGACGAATTATTATATAAATATAATATATATATATAATTTATATAATTAATTATATATTATATTATATTTATATACATAGTTAACTTGTAATATTTAGTCCGTTGCGTCGAGCGTTGAGAGTTGACTCTGGTCCCGGTTCCAGATTTTCGAACGTCCTTGCGTACAATTTAATATCTTGTACTTTGCGTTTTGAATCTTGTACTTTTGTAATTTCGACACGTTTCTTATCAGTAATTGGAACCTATTTGATTGTATTTTGTACTTTTGAGCTTTTTGGTCGTTTGCGTCTTCAATTCGTCGAATCTGTCTTTTGTCTTCACCTTTTATTATTTAAACGAATATTACTTGTAAATAGAACAATTGCAACTAAAAGCTTGTCTTTCTTGAGGAATAATGCTATGAAATATATGTTCGTTTTTAGCACTATCAAATATTCCCACACTTGAGTGTTGCTTGTCCTCAAGCAATATAGTCTTGAAATACTAGAATCACTTCTTTATTCTTCACACTTTGTACATCAGTGATTTCTATACGGCGGTATAAACAATGGTAGTAACGATGTGGTATACAGTCCCACATGACTATAAAATTTAGATCCATTAAGGAAATTGGATCTTTATGAAAACATTTGATCTTTTGAAAATTAAATCTAGCTTTTACCCTAGATAAGTTTTCCGGAATAACCCTTCACCGGTGTTTGCAAATTCTTTTTGTGGGTTTAGTGGGTTTCTGATTTGAAAATTTTAGCTCAAAACTTATGGTTTTGTGTCACCCACTTGCTAACGTTGTATTAGGAAAGCAACACGTCCAGTATACTTGCTCTGTATATTACCTTTAGATAAACTACCGTCCGGTTGTAAAGGAAAGCGTTGAACAAGCAACTGTTAAGGCAATGTCCCCTGACATGCTTTTAATTATGGTCTATAACGTGTCGGACGCAATTACTATCCTTGGTAGGAGCAATAGTAAAGCTCACCCTTATAATTTTTCGGTCTGGCACAAGGTCCTGTCTTTGACCATGCTATGCAACCACCATTCTTACGGTTGACACCCGATTTGGTTCAGGTGACCTAATGAATTCCAGGTGAATTCCTAGGATTTTACGTTCAATGGTAATGAACGCATTGAAAATAGGTTTTCAGAAAACAAATCGGTTTGAAATTTTGATCAAAATATTTTCTCGTTCAAGCTCGAGTTTAGATATCATTGAATTCCATGAGTTTGTAATTCTCAATCTTTAAGGTCAATCTCAAGGATTGAGTAATATCAGGCTTAAAAGCTGATTTTTAATCTTTAAGGAGATTATCCTTTCTGGGGATCTGATTCATTAGTCTTATCCAGCTAATTTGCACGGCGTCCTCCCCATTTCACAAGACAGATCCTCTCATGGTTAGGATAAGTCTGACCACTTGGCGACCCTGTATGATGCTGAGGTCCGTGGATTTCCTGCTGATTTTAGAGATGACTTTTCTAGATTTTTCGTCAACCTACAGCTGGTCTGGACGACAACTTCATGACCTAAATCAAGAAGCGCGTTTCTTTTTTGGAAGACTTTACTTCCTTTAAATGATGGAATTGATTCATTGTGTAGATCCATCTTTCTTACAGTAAATCGGGTAAAACTTTTTATTTTAGTCCAAAGCAAAAGTATTTTCAGTTATTTGTTACAGAAATATGTGACATATGTTTAAAATTTCTTGGTAAATTTTCCCACACTTGACTTTTATTTTCTTTTATTTGCCTTTTTATTGTCCTCTATTCCATTTTAAATGAATTCTAACATTTTGGTTTGTTTCTCAATTTATGTCCTTTCCGAGGTAACAATAATTTCGGTGTTAACACCTAGTTTTATCGTTCATAAATATGTATAAACATGATTTTGAGTTCATTTAATTGAAAATTTTGAAAAAATTACTAGAATTGGGTAGTCAGTATATAAAACTAGGGCTGTTCTTTATTATCAGAGAGCACCAGATTCTAATACAACTACTGCGTTACTAGTATTTTTAATGGTAACCAAGTGTATAAAGTAAAAATTTTAAAACTCCGAAAGAATTTAACCCCTTCCCACACTTAAGATCTTGCAATGCCCTCATTTGCAAGAAATCAGTAACAATTTAAATTATTGAGGGTGATTAGCGTAGAAAAATGATTAAATTTTACCAAAGTTTCTAAACATATTGGCGTTTGTGAAAGGACCCGTTCATATACATTATAAACGATTCACAATAGTTGATTACATTGCGAGGTATTTGACCTCTATATGATACATTTTACAAACATTGCATTCGTTTTTAAAAGACAAACTTTCTTTACATCGAAAATTGACAGGCATGCATACCATTTCATAATATCCACTATCCAACTATAAATTGATTTAATAATAATCTTTGATGAACTCAATGACTCGAATGCAACGTTCTTCGAAATATGCTATGAAAGACTCCAAGTAATATCTTTAAAATGAGCAAATGCACAGCGGAAGATTTCTTTAACACCTGAGAATAAACATGCTTTAAAGTGTCAACCAAAAGGTTGGTGAGTTCATTAGTTTATCATAATCATTTATTTCCATCATTTTAATAGACCAAAAGAATTCCATTTTTAGTTCTCATAAATATACGTCCCATGCATAGAGACAAAAATAATCATTCATATGGTGAACACCTGGTAACCGACATTAACTAGATACATATAAGAATATCCCCTATCATTCCGAGATCCTCCTTCGGACATGATATAAATTTCGAAGTACTAAAGCATCCGGTACTTTGGATGGGGTTTGTTAGGCCCAATAGATCTATCTTTAGGATTCACGTCAATTAGGGTGTCTGTTCCCTAATTCTTAGATTACCAGACTTTAATAAAAAAGGGCATATTCGATTTCGATAATTCAACCATAGAATGTAGTTTCAATTACTTGTGTCTATTTCGTCAAACATTTATAAAAGCCCATGTATTCTCAGTCCCAAAAATATAAAGGGTAAAAAGGCAAATGAAACTCACCATACTGTATTTCGTAGTAAAAATACATATAACGTCATTGAACAAGTGCAAGGTTGGCCTCGGATTCACGAACCTAAATTAATTATATATATTTATGTGTTGGTCAATATTTGTCTAACAAATTAGGTCAAGTCATAGTGTACCACAATCCTAATGCTCGAGACTAATATGCAAAAGTCAACAAAAGTAAATTTGACTCAAAATAATTTCCAAAAATCTATACATGATTAATATATAGTTTAAATATCGTCGTTTTATATTTTTAAATATTTTTAAAAGATTTATTAGAGTAAATAATATAATTTATTTATTAATAAATAAAATTTTATATTAAATTTATATAATAAAATATACTTTTATATATATTAAGTAATAAAATTTATAGGGTTCATTTAATATCATAAAGATAATATGATAGGTATTATTAAAGTAAGTTATTACACGTAGTAAAATATGTTTGTATCACATATTTATTTGATAAAATAATATCTATAATGATAGTAAGTAAAAGTTGTATTATTTTGTAATAATAATAATTATTATAAAAATATCAATATTTATAATTACTAAGATGACATTATGATAAAACGATGATTCTAATTATGATAACTTTAATATTTACGATAATTTTAATATTATCTTTAAAATAATAATTCTATTTAAAATAATAATAATAATGATATTTTATAGTAACAATGACATTTCTATTAAAATGATAATTTTTGTTAAAATGATAGTTTTAATACTAACGATACTTTTAATAATAATAGTAATGATAAAAATAATAAGAACGATAATTTTATCTAAATCAATATATTATAATATTTTAATTTCATCATGATACTCTTACCCATTATTTCCTAATCGTTTCGTTTAATAGCTTTTAATCGTCTTTTATATCGTGTTCATAATAATGATAATAATAGTAATCAAAATAATTAGGTGTTACAAATATTTGTTTTAATTATACTAATATTAATAATGGTAGTTACTATAACATTATTAACGATAATACTAATAATTATCTTAATGATAATATAGTAATAATAATAATAACAATAACAATAACCATTTTTAAATAATGATATATATATATATATATATATATATATATATATATATATATATATATATATATATATATATATATATTAATAATGATAATAATAATAATACCAATAATAATAATAATAATAATTGGATAATAATAATACTAATTATAACTTTAACGATAATAACGATAGTAATAAAAAAAATAACAATTTTTAATGATAAATCCCTTTTATTGATAAAGATAATAATAATGATAATAATAAGATAAAACTAGAACGACGATAAAAACGACGATAATAATAATCATTTTTAATAAAAATATCGAAAATTCAATTGATTATAACTTCTAATCCGTTCATCGAAACTATTCGATATCTAAAGGAAAAGTTCTTAATTTTTCGCTATTTTTTCAAGGACATGCATATCTTATACCTTATCTCAACCGCAAGTGTAACTAATTCAAGATTCAACCTAACCTGTCTAAGGGCAAAATCAAAAGTACAAGCATGCATAATCCTAAATACTCGAGCACTAGTCAGGGATACACTATTAGTATGTAAAAGTTAAATTATGAGTGATGTGTGCGAACGTAACCTTTATTTATGAACGGATTTGAGTTGTTTTGTTACACGAATTGATTTATTGTATATGTGGTATTTTATTGATTTTAGGTTGATTTCACACATATATATAGGCAACTAGTCCTATCCGTGTAGTTTAGTTTGTTGGTAAATCCGATTCGTTCCACAGGGAGATGGAGTGTTTAATGGTTTTTAATAGTCTTTGATGTCAAACTTAATTAAAGGGGGTTTTAGATTAGGAATTTTAGTAATAGTAAAAGGAAATAACTTAACTAATTTACTAAATGAAATTACAATATAACAAGAATTATCTTAAAATGATACTAAATGAAATTATACTAATTATGATGCGATAATTATATTACTAGATGGTAATTAGTAAAATAGTAATTTTTAATAAAACTATATATTTAGATTTTTGTTTTAAGCAATAATTATATAAACTTAATTAATTTAACTAAAATGCATTTTTAATAAAAATAATACAAATTAAAAGGAGTTTAATTAATTTACTAATTATTAACTAATTACAATTTATGAACTTATAATAGTTAATGCTAATTTTAGGATTAAAACATGTATTTAAGTATTTTATATTAATTAAAACTAATTATATAATAAATAACCTAATTATAATAATTAAATAACTAATAACCTAAATTATAAATAATTAATTAATCAAAACCCTAATTTTTACCCTAGCTGGTACTGTAGCCGCGTCAAGCCTTACACGATTCGTGTGAGGTTACACGATTCGTGTAAGTGTAAAAATGTGTGACACATAACTGTTACGAGAATTAAATGTTTTTATGTATTTTTATATATTTTAAACTTATAATTCGTGAATAATAATGATAAAACTTTTATAAGAAGTATAAATAAGGTAAAATGGGAGTGTTTACTTAATTGTGTCACCCCTAGGTCCATGGATTGTCTTAAGTTTTACGCCCTATTAAAATGTTCTAGTATCAAACTTTACATTTTTCTCTCGAAAAAATATAAAGTTACAACTTAACTAAATAAAATCTAATTTTCATCGGATTCTTTTTAGAAAGCTACTAATCCCTAAGTATTTAAATTGAGACCTAGCCTAGTTTTGACCTTCGCCAATTACCTAAATTATAACGGTTTCCCTTTTTATAATTTCACCTTCATATAATTTATTGATATCACCCAAACCACCGAAGTTTATTTCTAAATTGGTGTCAATAACTTATCCATAAATTCGTCTAGATCATTTTTAATGTTGAAGCTTAATTTAGGTAAATAAATATAACTTTCATTATTTAAATTTACTAAATTAAGTGGCAAGGGTTAAATACCTAATTACATAAAAATGGTTCTTTTAGCTAGGCTCAATATTAAAAATACTAAGGTTACATTTTAACTTTACTAATGGTAACAATCCATTTCACCAGGGGCTCTACATTTAAGCAAACACTAGGGAAATTTAGCTATCCATTACACTAGGGGAGACATAAAAATATAAATATGCAAACATAATAACAACGCTAATTTTAACAGAGTAAACTTACTAAAATATCTTCACTTGCATTAACTTCAAATGGTAGAAAAATTACAATAATAACACCCCTTTCACGCGTACAATAACACCCTTTATCACGAACAATACCCCCTTAATAATTGAAACTATTCTAATATTGAACCTTGAAATTTACTGATACAAGTAATAAAATTGACAATAGTAATTGTGTATATTAAATGATATGTAATATTCTCCCTCCTGTGTCTGTTGATAGTACTCCGTATTTATGCTTGAATAGAAGTAGTAGTTGAGCTTAATTTGGTCAAAAAGACTGTCCAATTGCTGAGTGTTTTGATGATTATTCGTCCATTACTTGCAGCACTAGCCAAAAGTAGTATAAAAAATAATAAAGCAGCCGCCAGCTTTTTGCACGTTCTGGAAACTGTTGAGGCCTAACATTACCCGAATCGGGTATATATACACGAATCGTGTATGACCAGAGATATTACACGATTCGTGTAATAGTACACGATTCGTGTAAGGCAAATTTCCAGTTTTCTTGATTTTTCTTCTTCATTTGTTCTTTGTTGATCTCGTGTTGACGTGTACTGTCTTGGCACTATACATTTGAACTCTTTTCTTCTTTCATCTTGTACTTTCATTCGGATAAACGTTTCTTGATATAAATCTGGTTAAAACGATCGTTTTATCGTCGAATCTTCAAATAACAAACTCTTGTCTACCTTTATCGTTTTTCTCGTGAAATGCGCATTGAATGTCTTCGTAGAAGATAAAAACTGATGAAATATAACTGATATTGCGTTGAATAATATGTATGTTTAGAGCAATATCAAAATACCCCACACTAGAACGTTGCTTGTCCTCAAGCAATTACATCTTTTAACAGAGTTAGAACATTATATATCTTTCTTATCGAACATTTAGATCACACAACACACACTACACGAAATGAAACACACGCTATATGAAATATATTACACAACACAGTATTTATTGGATCACACGCACACCACACGAAATGAAATTCTGACAACAGAAACAAACATGAAACTCGTGATTAGGGTTTAAAAATTTGGATCCTTAGGGAAAATTGGACCTTGTGAAAACGTTTTATGATTTTATAAAATGTCATGCTAGTTTTTACACTAGACACGTTTTCCGGTTTTAACCTCAAATTCCGGTTGAGGGTAACTGAAAACCGAAGTCTCAGTCGGCGATTAGCAAGCTATTCGCCCCCATGATTGTAGTATCATGGAACTTGAAGCCAAATGTCCAAAAATAGTTTTACACAAATATAATTCATAAAATAGCATAAGTTTTAGAACAAAATTATATCGTGTCCAAATATCATCGGTGAACCATGAGTTTGCACACCTCAATTTGTTATGGCATATGTATGTTGACCGCGGTCAAACATAGATGCAGTTGATCTTTACGGAGATCATCCATCTGGGGATTAGATTCATTAGTCTTAAAAGCTAATTTTCATTGTGCCCCCCCATTGTACGGGACATATCCTTCTCATGGTTAGGATAAGTCTGACCACCAAAAACCCTGTTTGATGCTGAGGTTAGGTGGATTTCCAGCCGATTTTAGGGATGACTTTACAAGATTTTTCGTCAACCTACAGCTGTTCTGGACTACATCTTCTAACATAAGTTAGCAAGTGTGTCAATTCGGAAGACTTTACTTCCTTACGGGATGGACTTGATTCATCCTCTACTACTCGTGATAATGGAATATTCAGGTTTATACGTTCCTTAGCAATGATATCTGCAATAAACTTCAAAGAAACATGTGATAAATGGTTCTCAATATAAGGATTTATGAATTCTTGTTATAAATGGTTTTCTTTTATAAGTTTTAAACAAATAAACTTATGTATTTTTAATGTATGGAGACAACAATTTCGGTTTTTACACCTGATCTTTAATTGCTCGTAGTTACCTTAAAAATTGATTAGATACATTTGTTTAAAAATTTTCAAATTTTCATAAAAACCAATAACTTATTAGTTCTCGAGAATTTATATATTCCCACCCCACACTTAAGATTATGTAATGCCCTCATTACATAAAATCAGATAATAATGTATAAATTTGAGAGGACAAAAAGTGTAGAACATTTGGAACTTCCTTTGTTAACCGATTTGGATTTTCAAATTGTTTTACCTATGATCATATCCAATATTGTATTACAATGTATTTTGATATTTCGTTTCGTCTAATTGCATTTTCTTCTGTACCTGTCAAAACCATGTTAAGAACACACAAAATATGGGGTTTTAATTCAATCGTACAACACATTTTTTTACCCCACACTATATTTTCTTGCATATATATAAAAAATAAAAACATAATAAGTTTCAATACACACCAAAAAATTATGTTATTACAAACTAAATTTTTTTTTTTACTTTTTTTTTTTTTCATTTTATATTTTTTTTTTATAACTTATAATCAATTAAATTTAAAATATCTTTTATAAATTTATATTTGTAATGGAAATTCGGTTGTTATACCTGATCTTAATCCGTTTATACATTTTTAATTTCAATTTTTAAAATTTAATCCATTAAAAGTTAAAGTTTTTAATCTTTTTCGAAAACAAATTTAAAATAAAATAAAGAAAAACAAACTATTTTTTTTATATGTTAAAAGGATTAACATTTTTAAATTTTAAAACAAGCATAGTAGAAAAAAAAACGAGACACACGAATGAGACTATTTACAATGTGTGAAGTTTATTAGCGAGTCGTTCACGCGACTCCACCCCAATTTTAACTAACGTCGGGGTGATAAACATCACCCTTCTTTACTCCAATAGAACCATTACCGCAACCATTCTCACCACTAATTTTTGACAATAACCAAGTGTCCGAAAATCTTGACTCTTTAACCAATTTTTTTAACTTATCTTTCTCAAATTTTGATAGGTTTGAAATCAATCTCTCTCTCAAATGTTTATCTTTTTTCGACATAGCATTTCTAATCCTACCATATAACTTCTTCATGGTTTTCTCAACAACACAATCATTGGGCGGTTTACTATTAAGCTTTTCTTTACCGTCCTCCCCACATTTAGCTTGTTGACTAATGGGTTTAGCATGATCAATAATATTCACTGAAACTATCGGTGTGGGTGGTGGGTTCATAATAAACTCAGTTTGATAGATTGCACTCTTGCCTCTATCCTTCAAAACTAGTTTTCCTGTTTTCCAATCTGTTAAAGCACATGCAGTTGCTAAAAATGGTCTACCTAAAATAATAGGTACAAACTTATCTTCCTTCATGTCTACAACTACAAAGTCAGCTAGAAACTCAAGTTCACCTGTTTTTACTATTAAGTTTTCAGCAATCCCTACAGGTTTATTAACTGATTGATCAATGAATCTAAGGCCTGAATTGGTTGGTTTAAGTTCACCTAAGTTCAAATGCGAGTAAATGGAATAAGGCATGAGATTTATACTTGCACCTGAGTCAGCTAATGATCTAAGAGTTTTAGAATCATTAAGCTTACAAGGTACTATGAACGGTCCGGGATCACCTAACTTAGGTGGCAACTCATTCTTCTTCATAATAGCAGCACATTCTGCTTCAAGGAACGCGGATGATGCCTGCTCACACACTCCTTCTTTTGCCATCAAATCATTCAAGAATTTCCCATAGTTTGGCATACCTGCAACAACATCAACCAAAGGTACATTTACACAGATATTATCCGTATTTAAAGGCTTACAATGATTCTCCTTTGGTTTTTCGGATGCAAGTGCTTGTGGGTATGGAATGGGTTCTTTATAGTCTTCCACTTTAGGTGCTTGCTTCACCGTATCTTCCGCTTCTTCCTTGATCACCTTCAAATCATCATCAACCCTAAATTCGGAAGGCTTGGTGGTTTCTATTTTCTGCACTTCTGCATGATTTCCCGACATCAGCCTCATCAAATAATCAGCATACTCGGGAGTTATGTCACCAACTCGGATCTCTTCATTTTCACATGTTATACTTTTCATACTTTCAACTCGGGTACCATCAATCTCTTGATAAGGAGTGTAATCTGCCATATTGGATAAATCAGAAAATATAAACTCATCACACTCTTCATCATCATCTTCACACCCAAGAGTAAAAATAGGACTATGCTCCGGTGTTTTGAAACTTGCTTCATCCTCACAGAAACTATAAATAGCATTCACTTGTGAATATGCTGGGGCTTGAGGATCATTCTTCTTTAGTATAAACGGAGGGTTACTTGCAATTGGTGGTCTCTCTGCTAGTAACTGTGAGATCCTTCCAACATCTCTTTCTAAAATCTGAATCGTGGCTTGTTGATTTCGAATTTGCTGAGTTTGGAGCTCTGCATTTTTCTCATGCTTAACCATAAAATCTCTTAAGAGATCTTCTAAACCAGATTTCCTCTCGGGTTGAGGTTGCATAATTGCTAATGGTTGTGGTTGCATGAGTGCTAGCGGTTGTGGTTGATTGGGTTGGAAATTATTTTGATAATTTCTTTGAGGTTGATTTCGGTTATTATAACCTGGTGGCGGATTTCTTTGATTTTGATTTGGGAAATTCCGGTTATTTTGGTAACCTGGATTTCCTCCTTGATAGTTATTATTCTGATAGTTATTATTATTAGATCCTGAAGGTCCTCCTACTTGATAGCTGTTTATAGGAGGATATTTTCGGTTGTTTGCTTCTATAGCTGGAAAATCGCTAAAGTTCATTTCACCTTTTCGTAAGTAACCTAAGAAATTCGCTTGCTCTTCCATTGTACTTTGATCACAATCTCTAGTAAGATGGGGACCTTGGCATAGTTCACATCCTACTCTAATAGCATGCATTTCCTTGGTTACTTTCTCGATTTGCCTTGCTTGATTTGCTATTTGAACTTTTAAAGAAGCAATTTCATCATTGCTTTCAATACTAGCAACATTTGATGATCTAGAAAATTCTATTTCTTGATGCCAATTATGAGAATGGGAGGCTAAATCAGCAATGATTGTGTGAGCGTCTTCAGGTGTTTTCTTCATGATCGAACCTCCAGCTGCAACATCTATATCTTTTATAGTTGTCACATTGACTCCTTTATAGAATATTTGGACCTTTTGGAATGTATTTAACCCGTGTTGAGGACATATTCGAAGCATTTTATTGAATCGGGTCCAAGCTTCATAAAGAGTTTCATTAGGCTTTTGTTTAAAGTGATTTATGTCACTTTGTAATTTTGCTGCTTTTGAAGCAGGAAAGAATTCTGGCAAAAATTTATCCATCATATCATTCCAGTTTTCAATATAACCTTCTGGTAATGAGTCTAGCCAATCTCTTGCATCATCTTTTAATGACCATGGAAAGATTTTTAAACATGCAACTTCATCGGTGACATCTTTGATTTTGAAAAGCTTGCAAATGCTTACAAACTTACGAAGATGCTCGTTAGCATCCTCATTTGGGGCTCCACCGAATTGACATGTATTAGTTACCATGTGTAAAAATTGACCTTTTATTTCAAAGCCATCACTCATCGTGGGTTGGATGATTGCGTGGCCTTGACCTTTTCTTGTGGCCTTCATTAATGCTTCCATCGTTTGATTTGTACCAGCCATTTCTTCTTCTTCTTTAATAATCGGCTCTATGATTGGTTGAATTATTGGTTCAGAGTCGGATTCTAAGAAAAGTGACTCTAAATTTTTAGCAAGAGATTCTACTTCTTGAGCTCTTAAGCGTTCGTGGAATTTTCTTTCGGGTTCAGGATGTGAGGGAGTTAATTCAGCGTTGGAGGAACGTAAGTTCATACATTAATTTCTATTATGAGATCACTTCACTAAAGGTTTATCTAGGGCTACCTACTTGTTTCTCTTTTTTAGTGTTTTTCGGTGTTTTAAAATTACTAGTACTTCCTATTTCTTTTTGTTGTTTTTGTCCTTTATTAATTCTTTGAGGTTCCGGATTAAGTTTAACGAGTTTAGGATTGAACGGATCATACAATTTGGGAAATTGTACAAAGAATTAAAGGATTTATTCAAAAACTTTGAACTTTCTTGGAAATGAATTTCCTCGAGAGGATCGAATAACATAAAAACAATGATAAAAACCCTTAAACAACAGATTATCCTTCTGATTTTTGCCCACGTTTCGAATAGCCAAAAGATGCAGCAGAGGGGCAGGATCCTTCAAAGACCAATAAAATTGGTGATCCAACAACCCGGTCCACGTACAAATCCAACTACTACTACGAACCAGAAAAATTATCTCTTTATTTAACTGCCAACTCCCCGGCAGCGGCGCCAAAAAGTTGATGTGTGCGAACGTAACCTTTATTTATGAACGGATTTGAGTTGTTTTGTTACACGAATTGATTTATTGTATATGTGGTATTTTATTGATTTTAGGTTGATTTCACACATATATATAGGCAACTAGTCCTATCCGTGTAGTTTAGTTTGTTGGTAAATCCGATTCGTTCCACAGGGAGATGGAGTGTTTAATGGTTTTTAATAGTCTTTGATGTCAAACTTAATTAAAGGGGGTTTTAGATTAGGAATTTTAGTAATAGTAAAAGGAAATAACTTAACTAATTTACTAAATGAAATTACAATATAACAAGAATTATCTTAAAATGATACTAAATGAAATTATACTAATTATGATGCGATAATTATATTACTAGATGGTAATTAGTAAAATAGTAATTTTTAATAAAACTATATATTTAGATTTTTGTTTTAAGCAATAATTATATAAACTTAATTAATTTAACTAAAATGCATTTTTAATAAAAATAATACAAATTAAAAGGAGTTTAATTAATTTACTAATTATTAACTAATTACAATTTATGAACTTATAATAGTTAATGCTAATTTTAGGATTAAAACATGTATTTAAGTATTTTATATTAATTAAAACTAATTATATAATAAATAACCTAATTATAATAATTAAATAACTAATAACCTAAATTATAAATAATTAATTAATCAAAACCCTAATTTTTACCCTAGCTGGTACTGTAGCCGCGTCAAGCCTTACACGATTCGTGTGAGGTTACACGATTCGTGTAAGTGTAAAAATGTGTGACACATAACTGTTACGAGAATTAAATGTTTTTATGTATTTTTATATATTTTAAACTTATAATTCGTGAATAATAATGATAAAACTTTTATAAGAAGTATAAATAAGGTAAAATGGGAGTGTTTACTTAATTGTGTCACCCCTAGGTCCATGGATTGTCTTAAGTTTTACGCCCTATTAAAATGTTCTAGTATCAAACTTTACATTTTTCTCTCGAAAAAATATAAAGTTACAACTTAACTAAATAAAATCTAATTTTCATCGGATTCTTTTTAGAAAGCTACTAATCCCTAAGTATTTAAATTGAGACCTAGCCTAGTTTTGACCTTCGCCAATTACCTAAATTATAACGGTTTCCCTTTTTATAATTTCACCTTCATATAATTTATTGATATCACCCAAACCACCGAAGTTTATTTCTAAATTGGTGTCAATAACTTATCCATAAATTCGTCTAGATCATTTTTAATGTTGAAGCTTAATTTAGGTAAATAAATATAACTTTCATTATTTAAATTTACTAAATTAAGTGGCAAGGGTTAAATACCTAATTACATAAAAATGGTTCTTTTAGCTAGGCTCAATATTAAAAATACTAAGGTTACATTTTAACTTTACTAATGGTAACAATCCATTTCACCAGGGGCTCTACATTTAAGCAAACACTAGGGAAATTTAGCTATCCATTACACTAGGGGAGACATAAAAATATAAATATGCAAACATAATAACAACGCTAATTTTAACAGAGTAAACTTACTAAAATATCTTCACTTGCATTAACTTCAAATGGTAGAAAAATTACAATAATAACACCCCTTTCACGCGTACAATAACACCCTTTATCACGAACAATACCCCCTTAATAATTGAAACTATTCTAATATTGAACCTTGAAATTTACTGATACAAGTAATAAAATTGACAATAGTAATTGTGTATATTAAATGATATGTAATATTCTCCCTCCTGTGTCTGTTGATAGTACTCCGTATTTATGCTTGAATAGAAGTAGTAGTTGAGCTTAATTTGGTCAAAAAGACTGTCCAATTGCTGAGTGTTTTGATGATTATTCGTCCATTACTTGCAGCACTAGCCAAAAGTAGTATAAAAAATAATAAAGCAGCCGCCAGCTTTTTGCACGTTCTGGAAACTGTTGAGGCCTAACATTACCCGAATCGGGTATATATACACGAATCGTGTATGACCAGAGATATTACACGATTCGTGTAATAGTACACGATTCGTGTAAGGCAAATTTCCAGTTTTCTTGATTTTTCTTCTTCATTTGTTCTTTGTTGATCTCGTGTTGACGTGTACTGTCTTGGCACTATACATTTGAACTCTTTTCTTCTTTCATCTTGTACTTTCATTCGGATAAACGTTTCTTGATATAAATCTGGTTAAAACGATCGTTTTATCGTCGAATCTTCAAATAACAAACTCTTGTCTACCTTTATCATTTTTCTCGTGAAATGCGCATTGAATGTCTTCGTAGAAGATAAAAACTGATGAAATATAACTGATATTGCGTTGAATAATATGTATGTTTAGAGCAATATCAATGAGTACTCACGTATCAATATTGAAATTCAATATTGCAGGAAAGGTAAGTGGACGCAACGGAAATGATAAACACTATATTGACCTCACGAGCATACCCATGAACCATACTCAATCACCTCCATAGCTATAACCCATAATTTACTTAATCCTATCCCACTCGAAAAATAATTTCGAAATCACTCGGACAGCACTCCGTCGTAATATTTTATGTATACTAATAATATCTTGAAATAATACGGAGTAAATATATATATGTAAATCGATTGAGAGAGTTTAGAGAAAAATATTTTCAAGTTTCTATGAAATAATGAAACCAATTGAATTCTATTTATAATAGATTTTTGAATTATTAAAGTGAATTATTAAAGCATGAATTATTAAAGTGAATTATTAAAGTATGAATTATTAAAGTGAATTATTAAAGTATGAATTATTAAAGTGAATTATTAAAGTATGAATTATTAAAGTGAATTATTAAAGTTAAAGTAAAGTAAAAATAAAGTAAAGGTAAAGTTTAAATATAGTAAAAGTATAAAACTATGTACGTATAATACGCGTATAAATATATATAATCTTAATTTAAATCGTTATATATATTTAATAAAATAAAATATAAATATCTTTATCTTTATCATACTAGTTAAGTAATGAGTTGTCAAAAGTGGTTCTAGATATTTATAAAAGTTATATACGTTTTAATAATAAAGTTCTTTTTAAACTGAAAACGTTTTTGTACGTTTGAAACTAAATAGATCAATCGAGTCTTTATGAGATTCAATCTTCCACTATCCTTTGTCTAGTTCTCAATGATTGACAATTTGTTCTTATTTATAAATCACTTTACCATTTTCCGAATATTGTTAAAATAGAAAGATTTCTCAAATCAACGTGGGCCTTTCAACAGAGACTTGTAATCATAATTCAATATATCTGATAATTCAATCATTTGATCTTATCTTCTAATTCCATTGATAAACATTTTGAAACAGATACAATCATATAAAGTATTTAATCTAATATTTTGTTTACGTTTCAAGTTATAATATATATACACATATACATATATAATCATATTCGTTTAATGGTTCGTGAATCGTTGGAACTTGGTCGAGGTTGAATGAATGTATGAACATAGTTTAAAATTCTTGAAATTTAACTTAACAAATATTGCTTATCGTGTCGGAAACATATAAAGATTAAAGTTTAAATTTGGTTGGAAATTTCCGGGTTGTCACAGTACCTACCCGTTAAAGAAATTTCGTCCCGAAATTTGAGTGGAAAGGTCGTGAATGATAATAAGTATGTTTTCATGATGCATACGGGCTAAAAATTAGAGTTTTATTATCAGCGAATAATTTGGATAAACAATCCATTTATATGAAGAGTACGAATGAAGCTAACATAGAAGAGTGAAATGAGTAAGTGTAGATTCATCTTATCATTTGACGTACATATGATTGATTCCCAGATTTTAAGGAATTTGAAGAAAATCTTCTTAATAAGATTTGACTCTCCGATAATCAAGGGAATTAGGATCTGCTTTAAATGCGATCGTCCATTTTAATTGTTCTGTCGGAGATTTTCTTATAAATTCACCTCCTTCATTTCCTTACAACTCACACCTTCTGTTGATGCATTTTATGCAAGTCCCTAGACATCTACCCACGTCCATTGCAGGTACAACAGTTTACAGGCCACCATGATTGCTCGTTATTATACTATCCGTGTTTGTATGTTTTTACAGGAACTGCAGGAACGAGATTTAGATGTTTGACTATGTTAGACTTAGTCAGACGTACGAGTGAAGCCTCACTAGTATGGCTGACAGGCTCATACGCACGGTTGATGCTGAGCTAAGTCACAATTACAACCTAAATGAGAAGACACGAGTAAGTGATCACCCGTACGGCTGATGAAGCCAACTCGTACGTGTGATAAATGAATCGTATGGGTGAGTCAACAGCAGGGGTATATAAAGTCTTATGTTCTTCATTTTAGGTTAAGCCTCTCATTTGTTACACACACTCAGATCTAGTGAGCTCCTCCGATTCTCTCTCAGTCCAAATCACCCAGGTGGTGAATAATAGCTCTAGGTGTTGATCTAATCACACTTGATTTAGTTGTGGTTTGACTAAATTAATAAAAAAAACTTAACCTATTCACTAGAGGGTTTGATTCACTTATTCCGCCATTGTGTGAGTTAAATCTGTTGATTTCTAAGTTCCTAGTCATGTTTCATCACCTTCTATTCTTTCCCCCCCCCCCCCAACTCATATTTTAAAGTATTCATCAATATGCTCCATCCAGTTCTGATTCTCGATATACTTCTAACTTTCATATCGGTCATTCTTCTTTTTCATCTACCGCCGAAAGAATCTATTTACTTCTACTATACTCTTGGATTTATAGTGTTTCTAGTTCTCCCGTGTCTTTATATTGCTATATGCATCGATATATATCGTTTATAATTTCTGGTTTATCGTTGGGCTTTATATGTTCCCTTATATTTTAAAGTCTCTGCTTCTGTCTTCTATAATCATTATCATTCACAGTTAATGCTCTCTTTTATTTGCTGCAATTTATACCCCAATTTCTATTTTGGAGTTTTGTCCTTTCGTTTCTTCTTCTTGCGATTAAGCACCGCTTATAATGGTCCAGAATTCACAGATATGAATTTCGGAATGAACATTGTTAATGTTCTAGGAAGGAAATTGTGATGGCACGATCTTGACTTGTCAAATTACTAGAATACCTTGGAAAAGGCCGAATCATCAAGAAATATTTTCTTGATATTTTAGAGCTTAAATAGAATACAAGAGTCGTATAATGTGGCACATGATGATGTTATGATCTGTGAATCATCACGTTCCATTTAGAAACTCAGCATGACTTACTGTAATATAATCACGTTGATCAAGTGTCATTATATTATACTAACTCATGCATCAGTTTCCAACATTACTTCAATAACATTCATATCTTAAGCTTGAAAGTTTACAGAATATAGAAACTAACAGTTTCTATATGATGTAACACTGATAGCACAAATAGATTAATGATTTCGAATAAGAATAGTTATGAAAATATCTTCAGAAATATGGAGGATATTTATAATGAAAGATACGATGGTATCTTGGAATTTCTAATATTGATGGATGATGAAGAAGATTTATCCGTAAGGGTTTAGATTCAGAAGCAAGGTATTCGTTAAAGATTTCATCTGAAACAGAATCATTTGGATTCTTTGAAGTCAAACTTATTCTTTGTGATTTGTCCACGGATTTCTTCATAGTTTCGCATAATCTGTTTTTCGGTACTAAAGTTTCTATTGAATGTTCCCAATATAATGATACACAGGAAGCACGATGAGGTATTTAATTTCGGACGAGAATATTTATGAAAATATCCTCAGAAATATCGAAGATATTGATGATGATATTTTGGAATTTCTAAGTTCGATGGTTGATGGAGAAAGATTTTCCGCAAGATTTTAACCTGACTTAGGAGCAAGATATTCTTTGAAGGTTTCATCGGATCCAGAATCACCTGGATTCTTTGAATATATGGTATGGTCCTTGTATTTGTCCTTGGTCTTCTTCGTGACTAGCTCAATCCGTTTTCCAATTCCAACTTTTCTGAGCTTTTCCAACATACTATTCTTTACCCTCAAACTTTCGATGATTAAGGTCGTTTTACGGTTGTCTATGGTTTCTGCTGTTTCATTCAGCTTTTTCAACATTCAGAGTATTGATTTGTGACTGAGTGCTTTTCAGAATTTCCGAATAATAGATCATAATTCTAAGAGATAAATGTCATACATATAACTGTTGATGTAGATATGCTGTGAGTTTTCAAAGTACTGATTGCCGATTCCTGGTAATTGTTATGGCAGTTCTCGTTACGATATGCGGATGAGTATATGATAGGGTTTCAATGAATAAATATAATGATTTTTCAGGGAGATTTAGGCCAAGAAGTAACGAGGTTGCTGGTACGTCTGCTGGTAATATGGTGGAATATAAAAGAATTCTCCGGTATCAAAAGGGTAATCGTATATATCAGGATTATAGTAAGGCTACTTCGAATGAGAAGTCAAAGTTGACTTGCTGGAGCTGTGACAAAATTGGCTACTTTGAAAATGGATCTCAAAGTTATTTTTGCTAATAAATGCCAAAGGATCTGATGCGGCTACGTGTTAAACTTTTACTCAATTGTCGAGAGTTTCTCAGGTGCATAACTATATGCATAAATCTTTCCTTCCGTTAATGAAGTGCGATTGATTCATCCTATCGATTGAGGTGTTTTCAAGAATCATGAAAGGTTTGAACGCAGATTGTAATCGTCAAGATACAAATGAGGTTTAAGATGAAATCAAGTGGCAAACTTGAAGAATTGTTTAGTTTCATATATTATAATCAATATTTTAATTCATTTTAATTGTCAAATGTTATTAGACCACAGTCGATAGTCTACTGTTGACAGTCCAATAATTCATATATAGTTTAATATATAATATTCGAATTAATTAATACGTGTCGTGACCCGTATATGTCTCAGACTCAATCACAACTCAAAGTATATATATTATTTGAGAATCAACCTTAACCCTGTATAGAGAACTCGATCATTACTGCATATAGAGTGTCTATGGTGATTCCAAATAATATATATAGATGCGTCGATATGATATGTCAAAACTTTGTATACGTGTCCCGATATTTAAAGTGCGTAAAATAAATAACAGAAATTAAATGACGATAATTAAAGTGCGTAAAATAAATAACAGAATGTAAATGACAATAAATAAAATTGCGAGAATTAAATTGCGATAATTAAGTGTACAATAAAGAATTAACAGTTATCTAGGAACAGTTAACTAGGATTTTGTTAGCGTGAATTCTTAATAGAATTTCTTATAGTTAATTTGTTTGTTTCTAACAAATTTTATTTTATCACATGTTTTCTTCATTATGCCACTTGTTGGATTCTGATAAGTTAAAATTCAAATATGAAATTGAATGAAAATGGTTATTCTGTGGTGAACGGATTCGTATATCGGTGGATGTAAGTAGGATAGTAAACGACTGTTGAATCAGCTTCGAAGAATGTACAGTGTAACTTATTAATGTGAAATCTGAATATTCCTCGGGTATTACCTACCCGTTAAAATATTTTCACTGTTAACAGTTTGTACAAAAGAATTTTAATTACAATCTTTATGAAAACATATATACATATATATTTTCTTCAGATGTAGTTATGGATTTAATGAGTCAATATTATATTAAACTCATTTGATTTACCGTTAGAACAAGAATATATAATCTCTAAAACATTAGAGATTACATAATTTCCATGTCGAATGAAGATAAAATAGATAGAACGATACGTAGTACGATGATTATACTATAGGTACAGAATGAGATGTTGAGATATGGATTGTTGATGGTACTGATGCGGTTATTGATGGTACTACTGGTGTCGGTGATGTTGCTGAAGCTGGTACATTTTGCACCATATTCTCCGAATTGATTATTCGAGCGCGAAGTTCGTTGACTTATTACTCCAGGGTGATTGTCGGTCGGAACGAACGGATGAATAAGGTTCAGAATTGTGAATAGAATATGATCTTGTCGAGTTACCCTGGAAATGAGACTGAAAATGGTGTCTCGAACAGGTTCGCGGTAAACGCTTCAGGTTCATTGTCAAGAGGTGAATTCGGTTGGTGGAAGGGATTGCCTTCTGCGCGTTTCCATTAATTAAGTCAACTACAAACCCATCAGATGAATTGATAATAGCTGATTGGTTTATTCATGCCGATGACGCTGTTTTCGGAGCTTAGGTGAACATTTATGTCGAAATAGCTGTCGTAATAACTATCGGAATAGCTATCAGAATCTGAGGGACTCGAACTGGTTGCAGTATTCATCTCGTACGATCAGATGAAGGATTTTCGATAAGAAATAGATTATAGGATGTAGATTAGTACCCTGCAATACATAATTTACATATGCATATATAATACTAAAATCCCATAAGTTACGGAGGAATCTACGGAAGTTATCAGGCAAAGTTACAGTAAAAGATACGCTAAGATATGAAGTAGCAGATACGCTAAGATATGAATTTTGTCTATACACTATTCATGCAGTCAATGCAGTAAAACGTGTCTAGACTAAGAATGATAAGTAAGTAATTTCCTAAGGATGATAAGCAGATGATTTCTGACAATAATGATAAGCAAAACTTTTGACATGCAGACACGGTCGAAGTCCAGACTCACTAATGCATCCAAATGATTATAAGTTAGACACACTAATGCAAGACCTGGTTCGCTAAGACCACCGCTCTGATACCAACTGAAAGGACCCGTTCATATACATTATAAACGATTCACAATAGTTGATTACATTGCGAGGTATTTGACCTGTATATGATACATTTTACAAACATTGCATTCGTTTTTAAAAGACAAACTTTCTTTACATCGAAAATTGACAGGCATGCATACCATTTCATAATATCCACTATCCAACTATAAATTGATTTAATAATAATCTTTGATGAACTCAATGACTCGAATGCAACGTTCTTCGAAATATGCTATGAAAGAATACAAGTAATATCTTTAAAATGATCAAATGCACAGTGGAAGATTTCTTTAACACCTGAGAATAAACATGCTTTAAAGTGTCAACCAAAAGGTTGGTGAGTTCATTAGTTTATCATAATCATTTATTTCCATCATTTTAATAGACCACAAGAATTCCATTTTTAGTTCTCATAAATATACGTCCCATGCATAGAGACAAAAATAATCATTCATATGGTGAACACCTGGTAACCGACATTAACTAGATACATATAAGAATATCCCCTATCATTCCGGGATCCTCCTTCGGACATGATATAAATTTCGAAGTACTAAAGCATCCGGTACTTTGGATGGGGTTTGTTAGGCCCAATAGATCTATCTTTAGGATTCACGTCAATTAGGGTGTCTGTTCCCTAATTCTTAGATTACCAGACTTTAATAAAAAAGGGCATATTCGATTTCGATAATTCAACCATAGTATGTAGTTTCAATTACTTGTGTCTATTTCGTCAAACATTTATAAAAGCGCATGTATTCTCAGTCCCAAAAATATAAAGGGTAAAAAGGCAAATGAAACTCACCATACTGTATTTCGTAGTAAAAATACATATAACGTCATTGAACAAGTGCAAGGTTGGCCTCGGATTCACGAACCTAAATTAATTATATATATTTATGTGTTGGTCAATATTTGTCTAACAAATTAGGTCAAGTCATAGTGTACCACAATCCTAATGCTCGAGACTAATATGCAAAAGTCAACAAAAGTAAATTTGACTCAAAATAATTTCCAAAAATCTATACATGATTAATATATAGTTTAAATATCGTCGTTTTATATTTTTAAATATTTTTAAAAGATTTATTAGAGTAAATAATATAATTTATTTATTAATAAATAAAATTTTATATTAAATTTATATAATAAAATATACTTTTATATATATTAAGTAATAAAATTTATAGGGTTTATTTAATATCATAAAGATAATATGATAGGTATTATTAAAGTAAGTTATTACACGTAGTAAAATATGTTTGTATCACATATTTATTTGATAAAATAATATCTATAATGATAGTAAGTAAAAGTTGTATTATTTTGTAATAATAATTATTATTATAAAAATATCAATATTTATAATTACTAAGATGACATTATGATAAAATGATGATTCTAATTATGATAACTTTAATATTTACGATAATTTTAATATTATCTTTAAAATAATAATTCTATTTAAAATAATAATAATAATGATATTTTATAGTAACAATGACATTTCTATTAAAATGATAATTTTTGTTAAAATGATAGTTTTAATACTAACGATACTTTTAATAATAATAGTAATGATAAAAATAATAAGAACGATAATTTTATCTAAATCAATATCTTATAATATTTTAATTTCATCATGATACTCTTACCCATTATTTCCTAATCGTTTCGTTTAATAGCTTTTAATCGTCTTTTATATCGTGTTCATAATAATGATAATAATAGTAATCAAAATAATTAGGTGTTACAAATATTTGTTTTAATTACACTAATATTAATAATGGTAGTTACTATAACATTATTAACGATAATACTAATAATTATCTTAATGATAATATAGTAATAATAATAATAACAATAACAATAACCATTTTTAAATAATGATATATATATATATATATATATATATATATATATATATATATATATATATATATATATATATATATATATATATATATATATATATTAATAATGATAATAATAATAATACTAATAATAATAATAATAATAATAATTGGATAATAATAATAATACTAATTATAACTTTAACGATAATAACGATAGTAATAAAAAAAATAACAATTTTTAATGATAAATCCCTTTTATTGATAAAGATAATAATAATGATAATAATAAGATAAAACTAGAACGACGATAAAAACGACGATAATAATAATCATTTTTAATAAAAATATCGAAAATTCAATTGATTATAACTTCTAATCCGTTCATCGAAACCATTCGATATCTAAAGGAAAAGTTCTTAATTTTTCGCTATTTTTCCAAGGACTTGCATATCTTATACCTTATCTCAACCGCAAGTGTAACTAATTCAAGATTCAACCTAACCTGTCTAAGGGCAAAATCAAAAGTACAAGCATGCATAATCCTAAATACTCGAGCACTAGTCAGGGATACACTATTAGTATGTAAAAGTTAAATTATGAGTACTCACGTATCAATATTGAGATTCAATATTGCAGGAAAGGTACGTGGACGCAACGGAAATGATAAACACTATATTGACCTCACGAGCATACCCATGAACCATACTCAATCACCTCCATAGCTATAACCCATAATTTACTTAATCCTATCCCACTCGAAAAATAATTTCGAAATCACTTGGACAGCACTCCGTCGTAATATTTTATGTATACTAATAATATCTTGAAATAATACGGAGTAAATATATATATGTAAATCGATTGAGAGAGTTTAGAGAAAAATATTTTCAAGTTTCTATGAAATAATGAAACCTATTGAATTCTATTTATAATAGATTTTTGAATTATTAAAGTGAATTATTAAAGCATGAATTATTAAAGTGAATTATTAAAGTATGAATTATTAAAGTGAATTATTAAAGTATGAATTATTAAAGTGAATTATTAAAGTTAAAGTAAAGTAAAAATAAAGTAAAGGTAAAGTTTAAATATAGTAAAAGTATAAAACTATGTACGTATAATACGCGTATAAATATATATAATATTAATTTAAATCGTTATATATATTTAATAAAATAAAATATAAATATCTTTATCTTTATCATACTAGTTAAGTAATGAGTTGTCAAAAGTGGTTCTAGATATTTATAAAAGTTATATACGTTTTAATAATAAAGTTCTTTTTAAACTGAAAATGTTTTTGTACGTTTGAAACTAAATATATCAATCGAGTCTTTATGAGATTCAATCTTCCACTATCCTTTGTCTAGTTCTCAATGATTGACAATTTGTTCTTATTTATAAATCACTTTACCATTTTTCGAATATTGTTAAAATAGAAAGATTTCTCAAATCAACGTGGGCCTTTCAACAGAGACTTGTAATCATAATTCAATATATCTGATAATTCAATCATTTGATCTTATCTTCTAATTCCATTGATAAACATTTTGAAACAGATACAATCATATAAAGTATTTAATCTAATATTTTGTTTACGTTTCAAGTTATAATATATATACACATATACATATATAATCATATTCGTTTAATGGTTCGTGAATCGTTGGAACTTGGTCGAGGTTGAATGAATGTATGAACATAGTTTAAAATTCTTGAAATTTAACTTAACAAATATTGCTTATCGTGTCGGAAACATATAAAGATTAAAGTTTAAATTTGGTTGGAAATTTCCGGGTTGTCACAGTTTGTTTGTTGAATGATAAATGGTGCATATCATTTGTTCATTCTGTCTTGTTGTTATTTCACATATATTTTGCATCTTGTCATCAAAATTAGTTGTTTTTGCTGAACTTAATGCCAGTCTTTGAAAATGCTTTGTTTTACCCTGTTGTGTACATAAGATAAACTGCAAACATATATACATATTTTCGAAGTTTGGTATATTACCCCACATTCAAAAATTATTAAAATCTAATAATAAAAGTTAGAAAATTATAAAAACTATTACAATATCAACATAAGTGCTAAATGTAGTAACATTACAAAAAATAAAATAAATGAAACTAAATAAACTAGGGTTGTTACTGATACCAGTAGGGGTTCCATGCATAACCGTATGTGTTATAAAATGCTTCAGCTGGGTTATAAGTAGGATACGGTGGTTGCATCTCTATAGACCAGGGAGGGAATACGGGCATTAGAGTAGGAATATAGTTTCAACCTACATGTTGGCAATGAGCTATGATTTGGTTTTGATGAACTTGCCAATCTTCAAATGCTCGATTTCTAGCATTTTCATACTCTTGTGAAGCTATAAACCTTTGCATTTCTGTCATTTCATTTCCCCCTCCCACATTACCTGGCTGTTGATTTCTCTCAACCTGTAGATGTCTTCCATTATATCTTACTGCGGCATTATTTCGCCTCTTCAAAACTTTAGCACCATGATATACATTTAAACCAATTGTATCGTGGGGTTCTGGTTCTTCGATTAATAATCCCCCCGACTTATATCCACATTGAGATACTCAGCAATTAATGTAATAAATATACCTCCTCCTATTATACTGTGCGGTCTCATCCCCCTAACCATAGCTGATAAATAATAACCCACACAATAAGGTATACTTACAGCGCTTTGTGGGTCTCGAATACACATGTGGTAAAACAAATCCTGTTCATTTACCTTTTCCATATTTTTACCTTGCTGTGTAATTGAGTTCGCTAGAAACCTGTGAATTACTCTTAACTCGGCTCTATCTATATCCAAATAAGAGTAATTTCCCCCTTTAAATCGGTGATGGCTAGTCATTTGACTCCATAGACCATGCGTATCAAAATTTTCATCAATCTTCCTACCATTCAATATCAACCCTCGACAATCGGCAGATGCTAGCTCCTCAGGCGTAAATATACGTAAGGCCTGAGCCATGTCTAGTAGAGACATGTGGCGCATCGAACCTCCTAACAAAAATCTAATAAAACTTCGATCGGTTAAACTAGCTACCCGATCATTTATTTCTATACTACACAATAATTCTTCACACCATACTTTATATATAGGTCTACGCATGTTGAATAATCGTACCCAATCGTTAAAAGTAGAATTACCATACCTCTGTGTAAGTAATTCTCTAATTGGCTCGGCCAATTCTACAGCTTCTAATGGTCCCCATTCTATTACCCTAGGTACTTCAACAGCTTTAGAATGAAGAGTATGCAAGCCCCTTTGGTATTTTGGATAATCTATCCAACGTCGGTCAAATCTCAAGTTCGGGTGCAAATTTTCCACGTGCATATCTGAGAATGTCATAACTGGATGAGGTATATCTTGTTTATAATAGCTATCAACATCCTGTTGTTCCGCATTCTCAGGAGGAGCATTGTAAGCTTGGGATGAAGATTCACCCCTTTCAGTCTGCAAAACACATCAAACACAATTTTTGTGCATCCAAATATGCATTAGTGTCAGCAAAATCATCAATCAAAATAATTACAATGACATGTTCAATTTATATCAATTTTATGCTCATTTTCATATTTTTATCAAATCTACACTTTTTCAAATAAGCATATACGAAAATGTTCGCCAAGTTCATAAGCATTCAACTCAAATAACATGTCAAAATAATCATTATAAGCAATTAAACAAGTTTCAAATGGCATTATCTCTCAAAAATCAAGTTCATGAATTTTAGACTTGAAAAAGTCCACTTTAATTCTCAAAAATCATGTTTAGGCTCAAAGTTTGGATCATTTAACTACCTAAACATGTTATACTACTTAATTTAGCAATAATTCATGACAAAAATCGGCCATAACCTGTTTATATCAAAAAGCCCCAAATTGCTCAAGAACACAAATCATAGATTACTCAAAATTTGAAGTTTAAGGCTTCTAATCATATTAAATAGCATCAATCTAGATTATACAAGCATAATACATAAGCAATTTAAGCATAATTACACTAAAAAAGCATCAAAATCGAATTGGGTATAAAATTACTCAAGAACACTAATTTTCGGATTAAATGGTGTTTAAGTGTAGAAATTTACCGTTTTTCTTGAGTAATTCCTTGATAGCATCCTTCTCAACATAATTTTAGTAAAAAATGTTATGAAATATGGTGAAAAATTGTGAATTTCGGAGGTTTTTGTGTGTGTTTTTCGGGTGTTTTTTTCGCAGTTTTTGTGGATGGGGAAGGATATTATCTGTTTCATGCGTTATATTTTTTTTTCTGTATTTTTTTTCCTCCGCGAGTCGCGGCCCCTTTATATATATATATATATATATATATATATATATATATATATATATATATATATATATATATATATATATATATATATATATATATATATATATATATATATATATATATATATAAATCTTAACTTATAAAACAATTAATTAATTAATTTTAAAATTTTGTTTCCCTTGTTGTTTAGGACGAGGTCGTTTCGGATCGATGTCCTAGTCCGTCCCTCGACAAAATTTTAAAATTTGTCTATTTAAAGCGCGGTTTTAAAAGCAAAGATTTTTAGGTTTTTTAATGTTTTTAGCATACTTTAATTCAATAAGATTAAAAATAATGATAATAAAAATTCTCGTCCCTCCCTCGGGTAGAGCAATTTCGGTATCAAAGACCTAGTCTTCAACTCACGACGAATTTTAAAAATCATATTTTTAACTTAGCAAAATAAAATAAATTTTTGTCTTTAAATTCACACCAAACTTAAATTTAAAATGCATAAAATTAAAATTCATATTTTAAAAATTCATACCAAACTTAAATAAAAATTCATATTATAAATTCACACCAAAATTATATTATATTTTTGTTTTTATACATACAAGATTAATTTTTTTTCAAATATTTATAATTTTTAAAAAAAGTTTACAATATTAATTTAATATTTATATATTAATTTTAAAAACATGGTAAAAATAAAATAAAAAATCTTTTTGGCTTTTATCCCACTTTAAACAATCAAATATTATCAAAAATATACGCCCCTCTTTTCGGTAAAGTAATTTCGGTTCCATGACCTAATTTAACTCATGACGAATTTTTGAAATATTTTTGGTTGATTGATTAAAGATATTTATACCTTAAGAATAAACGTTAAATTTCGCAGTGATGTAATAAATTTTTGAATGATATCAATAATTTTGGTCGAAAGACCTAATTTCATCGAATACCAATTTAATACTTTATAGTGAACAAATTAGCGTTTATTATCAAAAGGTTAAAAATAAAAATAAAAATAAAAATAAAAACTGTACATACTTACCTGTGAAATAGACTTCTTAGTGATATGCTCTAGCCCACTCATAAGATAGTCGGACTAATTGATTTTCCATGGCTACATAGGCGTAACCTCGAGCATTTAATGTTTTTTCTTCTAAACATATGAACGGTCCGTCTCTGCATAAAGTAACAAATTCGGTATTTGAATAGGTTTGATTATTTGAACATTTACCTTCGTGTGACCATTTTCCGCATTTGTGACATTTTTCAAGGTGTCGTGCACTTCTTTTCGCTGCGGATTTTGATTTTTCTTTACCAAATTGTAACTTATTATCTTCGCATCTGGATTCTTTTCTTACTCCGTCCAATTTACCTCTGATTAATGATACTATTTCACTCGAAAGTGTGTCATTATTACGTTTAGTGATCAAAGCGTGTAGCATTAGACCATGGTTTAGTTCACATGAAGTCTTCATTTCGTAAAAACCTAAAAAAAATAAAAATTCAGAATGATGGGAGAAGACTAGTTCTTTAGGGTCTGCTAGGGAAAGAACATTCGGGTTCCATTTTCGAGAACTACACGAAAACAGAAAATCTAACTCTAACAGAAATACATAAACCTCCCTACACTTAGTTGAAATTGTGATTAACATTATTTTCAATTGAATCATCAACAACTTGTATATCTTTGACTTTTACTTCAATCCATTTGTTGATTTCCTCCGTAACTTTCACAAATTCAACTAACATCGCCTTTTCTATTGGCGATAAATTGGATACTAATCGGTTACATAACTTAAAGTTTCCTTTAATCTTAGCATCGTGAATCCGTTTATAAAGTTTCTTCGTTGAACTGTTAATAATGGGTACATCTAATTTCTTATCATCAACGACATTCTTTGTGATTGGATCATCATTAAGTGTTTCTTCATCTTCCCCACACTTATGCGTTTTATTGGTCTAACAGTTTTGGTTGGTGGAGATCTAAATTTTCGGTTCACAAAGGTGATCGATGTATCACCATCCCTAAGTGTCATTCTACCTTCTCTTACATCAATGAATGCCTCGGTGGTTGCTAAAAATGGGCGACCTAGAATTAGAGGAATATCAAGGTTTTCCTTCATATTAATCACTATGAAGTTTGCAACAAAGGTCAAACTTTCCACGTTAACAAGTAAATTATTTGCTATTCCAACCGGGTGTTTAATGGTTTGGTCAAATGATTGAACACCTATTTTGGTTGGTTTTAATTTACCCATGCCTAATCTTTTGTATAAGGAAAGAGGCATAATATTTGCACTTGCTCCTAAATCTGCGAGTCCATTATATACAGCACCATCATTAAGCAAGCAAGAAATGATAAATTCACCCGGGTCTCCTGCTTTAGTAAGTCGAGTTGGTTTGTAAACCTTTTTCGGGTGTTCTTTTCTTGGTACTTTCACTTCTATTTGAACTTCTTGTTTACATTTTTCTTCGTTTCTTGGAATGGGAGGTTTGTATAAGAATTCTTCTTCATCACTCAAATTTGACTCTTCCCTAAATTCCAATTTTGATTTTTCATATGTTGTTGATAACATATTTATGTTTTCATTTTGAAGGTTTTCTTGGGTGGTGAAATTATGATTAACTTCATTGTCAACTTCCATCGGACCATGTATGTAATGTTTAACTCTGTGACCATTAACTTTAAATTCAATCCCATTTAAATTTATTAATTCTACTGTTCCGTATGGGAAAACTCTTTTGACTATGAATGGTCCAGACCATCTTGATTTCAATTTTCCAGGAAATAGCTTGAATCGTGAATTGAAAAGAAGAACTCTGTCTCCTTCTTTAAATTCTTTTGAACTTCTGATTCTTTTATCATGCCATTTCTTCGTTCTTTCCTTATAGATTAACGAATTTTCGTATGCTTCATGTCTTAATTCTTCTAATTTGTTTAGTTTACTTAATCGTAGACGTCCGGCTTCATGTAAATCAAGATTACATGTCTTCAAAGCCCAAAATGCTTTGTGTTCAATTTCTACTGGAAGATGACATGCTTTTCCATAAACGAGTCTGAAAGGTGTGGTTCCAATTGGAGTTTTGTAGGCTGTTCTAAAAGCCCAGAGTGCATCCTCCAATTTTATGGACCATTCCTTCGGATTTGATCCTATGGTTTTCTCTAAAATACATTTTAAAGCTCGGTTGGTATTTTCAACTTGTCCACTTGTTTGTGGATGATATGCAGTGGAGATTTTATGAGTTACTCCATATCTTTTGAGAACTTTCTCAAGTTGATTATTACAGAAATGAGTACCCCGATCACTTATTAAAGCTTTCGGTGTTCCAAACCTTGCAAAAAGACGTTTTAAAAAGTTGACTACAACTCGTGCATCTTTAGTTGGGAGAGCTTGTGCTTCCGCCCATTTAGATACATAATCAATGGCTACAAGAATGTATAGATTATTATGAGATTTTGGAAATGGACCCATAAAGTCAATACCCCAAATGTCAAATACTTCACATACTTGAATGACATTTTGTGGCATTTCATCACGTTGACTTATTTTTCCGGCCCTTTGACAAGCATCACAGGATTTGCAAAGAAGGTGTGCGTCTTTGTAAATTGTAGGCCAATAGAATCCAGCATCATAAACTTTTCTTGCTGTTAGTTGAGGCCCATAATGCCCTCCTGTTGGTCCTGTGTGACAATGGTTTAAAATTTTACTAGCTTCATCTCCGAATACACATCGGCGTATTATTCCATCTGGACAACTTTTAAACAGATGTGGATCTTCCCAGAAATAATGTTTTATATCACTAAAGAATTTCTTTCGTTTTTAGTACGATAATCCTTTTTCAAGGAATCCACATACTAAGTAGTTTGCATAGTCTGCAAACCATGGTATTTCATTATAATCTATTTTCAATAGATATTCATCTGGAAAGGTGTCTTGTATGGCCGATTCATTTAGAACTTCTAATTCGAGATTTTCAAGACGAGAAAGATGATCAGCGGCGAGATTTTCTGCTCCTTTTTATCTCGTATTTCAATATCGAACTCTTGTAAGAGTAAGATCCAACGGATTAATCGTGGTTTGGCATCTTGTTTTGAAAATAGGTATCTAAGAGCAGAATGGTCGGTATAGACCACCGTTTTTGCTAGAAAGAGATATGAACGAAATTTGTCAAAGGCAAAGACAATAGCAAGGAGTTCTTTTTCAGTAGTTGTGTAGTTCGTTTGTGCTCCTTGTAACGTCTTACTAGCATAATATATAGGTTGAAATCTTTTTTCAATCCTTTGTCCTAAAACGGCTCCCATTGCAAAATCACTTGCATCGCACATAATTTCGAATGGTAGATTCCAATTTGGTGTTATCATGATTGGCGCATTAGTGAGTTTCTTTTTAAGAATATTAAAAGATTTGATACATTCATCTGAAAAGATGAATGGAGCATCCTTTTCTAGGAGTTTATTCATAGGAGTGGCAATTTTAGAAAAATCTTTTATGAAACGTCGGTAAAAATCGGCATGCCCTAGAAAACTCCTAACTCCTCTAACATTGGTGGGATGTGGAAGTTTAGGAATTACATCTACTTTAGCTCTATCCACTTCAATTCCTTCCTTTGAAATTTTATGTCCAAGAACGATGCCTTCTTTAACCATGAAATGACATTTCTCCCAATTAAGAACTAGATTTGATTGTTCACATCTAATAAGCATTCGTTCAAGATTAACTAAACATGATTCAAATGTATCACCGAAGACTGAAAAGTCATCCATGAAAACTTCCATGCATTCTTCTATCATGTCGTGAAAAATCACCATCATGCACCTTTGAAAGGTTGCAGGGGCGTTGCAAAGTCCAAATGGCATGCGTTTGTAAGCAAAAGTACCATCAGGGCATGTGAATGTGGTTTTCTCTTGGTCTTCGGGTGCTATTGGAATTTCAAATATTTGATCAATGAAAGGTAAGGGAAAGTGATCTTTTCTGGTGGCGTCATTTAATTTTCTATAATCAATACACACACGCCATCATGTTACAGTCCTAGTAAGAATAAGCTCATTTTTTTCATTTGTAATGACAGTCATGCCACCCTTCTTAGGCACGCATTGAACTGGGCTTACTCATGGACTATTAGAAATTGGATAAATTAAACCTGCATCAAGCAGTTTAATAATTTTTTTCTTAACTACATCTTGCATATTAGGATTTAGTCTTCGTTGGCGTTGCACATACGTTTTATGACTTTCTTCCATAAGGATTTTATGTGTGCAATACGAAGGACTTATTCCTTTAATATCATGAATCTTCCATGCAATGGCTAGTTTATGAGCTTTTAACACAGAAATGAGTTGTGATTTCTCATTTTCAGTAAGAGAAGACGATATTATTACAGGTAATTCAGATTCACCATGTAAATAAGCGTATTCCAAATGGTTTGGAAGTGGCTTTAACTCTAATTTCGGAGGTTCTTCTATCGATGATTTGTATCGATATCTGTCTTCTTCTTTTAGCATTTGAATTTCTTCTGTTGTTGGTTCATATCCATTAGCTATAAGTGTAGCTAACATTTCAGCTTCATCAATTGGTTCATTACCTTCTCCTAAAGAACATTCTCCTGTTCCTTGTAATTCTGGAAATTCTTCTAATAATTCTGCATGTGAATCGATAGTTTGAATATAATAACATGTATCATCTGCAGATTGCGGTTGTTGCATTGCTCTATCAACTGAAAAGGTAATACTCTCATCCTCTATACTTAGGGTCAGTTTCTTACCGAACACGTCTATCATTGCTTTAGCCGTGTTTAAGAATGGTTTTCCTAATATGAGAGGAACTTGAGAATCTTCTTCCATGTCCAGAACAACAAAATCTACTGAAAATACTAAAGTACCAACTTTAACTAGCATGTTCTCCATTATCCCTCTAGGATATTTTATTGATCGATCGGCTAGTTGTATGCTTATTCTTGTTGGTTTCAATTCTCCAAGGTCTAGTTTAGCGTATAGTGAATACGACATTAAATTTATACTAGCACCTAAATCTGCCAATGCTTCTATTGAACTAAGACTTCCCAGAAAACATGGAATTGTGAAACTTCCTGGATCAGATAGTTTTTCTGGTATCTTATTCAACAGCACTGCTGAACAATTAGCATTCATAGTAACTGCCGAGAGTTCTTCCATTTTCTTTCTATTCGTGATCAGATCTTTCAAGAATTTAGCATATCTAGGCATTCCTGAAATCACATCAATGAAAGGAAGATTGATATTTATTTGTTTAAACATATTCAAGAATTTAGATTGCTCGGCTTCAAGTTTCTCTTTTTTCATTTTACTTGAGTAAGGAAGTGGTAGTTGGTATGGTTTAACATAAGGTTTAGCCTTAACTGTATTATCTTCATTAACCTTTTCAACTACCGGTTCTTTTTCTTTATCTTGTTCAGGTTGTGGTTCTTGTGGAGTAGGAATAGCTTCATCAGAAATTACAGGTATTTCAGGTGGTTTAAGTGTTGTACCACTTCTTGTGGTAATGGCTTTAGCTGTTTCATTCCGGGGGTTAGCATTTGTATCACTAGGTAGACTTCCCGATTTTCTTTCACCTATTAACCTTGCTAGGTTACTTACTTCTTGTTCCAAATTTTGAATAGAAGCTTGTTGATTTCTAAATGCTTGAGCATTTTGTTCATTGGTTTGTTTCTGAGATGTGAAAAACTGCGTTTGAGTTTTAACTAGCTTCATCATCATATCTTCTAAATATGGCTTTTTATCATCGGGTTGTGGTGGTTTGTTTTGAAAATTAGGTCTTTGCTGATTGTAAGTATTATTGGATACTTGTTGATTGTTAGGACCTTGTTGGTTGTTGTATGGAATATTTCGGTTATAGTTCTGGTTTTGATTGTAAATCGGTCTTGGCAGTTGATAATTATTCTGATAATTATTTCCAGGCCTTTGGTTTATGTATGAAATATTCTCTCTTTGTTCTATTGTTAGTTCAATACTAAGACAATCTTTTGTCAAATGTGGTCCTCCACACTGCTCATAACTAATTCGTATTGAGTGGATATCTTTAGTCATCTTTTCCATTCGTCTCTCGACAGCATCTATCTTTGAGGAAATGGAATCTAAGTCATGACTAGAATCGGCTCTAGCTGCTTTAGATGATCTAACGATATCTTTTTCTTGGTGCCACTCATGTGAGTGAGAAGCGGTGTTATCAATAATTTTGTAAGCATCAGTTTCGGTTTTCTTCATAATAGAACCACCAGCTGCTATATCGATGTCTTTCCTTGTAGTGATGTCGCATCCTTGGTAGAATATTTAAACTATTTGACAGGTGTCTAAACCATGTTGCGGACATCCTCTTAATAACTTTCCAAATCTTGTCCACGCCTCATATAGAGTTTCATTCGGTTTCTGTGTGAACGTAACAATTTCTCCTTGAAGTCTTACGGCTTTAGATGCCGGAAAGAATTGCTTAAGAAATTTTTCAACTAAAACATCCCATGTATCGATCGCCCCTTCAGGTAACGATTCCAACCAATCTTTGGCTTCTCCCTTTAAAGTCCAGGGAAATAACATGAGATATATCTATTCATCTTCAACTTCTCTTATTTTAAATAGTGTGCGGATCCTATTAAAGGTACGAAGATGTTCATTTGGATCTTCCTTCGGCGCACCACTAAATTGGCATTGATTAGTTACCATATGTAGAATTTGTCCTTTGATTTCATAATCTGGCGCATTAATGTCTGGATGAGTAATTGCGTGACCTTGGCCAGTGCGTTTAGCTCTCATTCGGTCTTCCATACTTAAGGGTTCCAGATTTTCCATAATTGAATTTGTTGAATTTGAATCAATAGAGGATTCTGATTTAATGGTTCGTTCCTCAACAATCTCTGTTTGAATAATTGGTGGTTCCGGAGGAAAGATTAATGGTTCATGATCTATGAATTGTCCCTGAATATTCTCCGGATTCTCAATTGTGAGGTTGGGTTCAAAAAATGGATTATCGGAAATTTGAATTGGAGTACTTGGTCGACTGGATGATGATTCTAAAGAAAAATCAACGGCGGTAATATTTGCTAAATGTCTTGATCTAGTTACAGGTGGTGAACGTACAAAAGGTGGTGAACGTCTTGCTCGGTGCATTCACTGAATATCCTATTAGTTTTTAAAAGGAAAGAAAAATTATATAAGTTATCCAATTAATAGACTTTCCTGATTTTGCCCACGTTTCGAATAGCCAAAAGATGCAGCAGAGGGGCAGGATTCGTTTGGTCTCAATATAATTGAGTACTGTTTGGCTCCAATAACCCGGTCCACGTACAAATTCAACTATTACTACGAACCAGAAAATTTTGATGTCTATCAATTTAACCACTTAAAATAAATTTTCGTAATTTTAAGAAATTTAGAGAAGAAATAGAATAAAAATCTATGTCCTAAAAACTAGGATGACGAGAAATAAGAAAGAAAAAGAGCGCGTCGAAAAAGGACGAAAAAGAAAAGGGTTGAAAAATAAAAGGTGTCGAAAAATAAAAAGAAAAAGAGTGACTATAAAACTTTAAAACACTCGACTAACCCAACCTTATTACTATCACTAACTTAAAATTAAAATTTTAAATTGAGATTACTAATTGGAGTGATAATTGATACATAGGTAAAAGGCGTCAAAAAATAAAAATAAGAAAGTAGTGCGTAGAAACTTAAAAAGGCACTAAAAACTAAGAATTAAAAGTTGCGTTGAAAAATATTTAAAACTTACAAGGAAAACTATATCTCAAATGGCAATAACTTAAAAAGGAACTAAAACTTAAAAAGGCGTCGCAAAATTCTAAAGCACTTAGATCTTAGTCTAAAGAGAAAGCACTTAAGGGATTTTACGGCAAAGCCTAAAAATCTAAAAATAAAAATAACTATGGCAAAAACTATATTTAAAACTAATTATGAGCGAAAAATAAAAAAATTACGCTAAAACAAATAAAAAGGGACAAAATATAAAAATATACTAAAAGTTGTAAAAAGTACAATTTTTATAAAAATATTATTTTTATATTATTTATTTTATAAAACTATTAATTTTTATATATTAATAAAACTAAATAAACTTAATATTACAAATTAAGTAAATAAAACTAAATTAATTAATATTAATTAACTAATCAAACCCTAATTAGGGTTTTATTAATAAAAATTAAAATATCTTCCGTAATTAATGCAAGATTAGGGCTTCCTGTGGCCTGTCAGAGAGAACTCCGCGAGTCGCGGTACTCCCAGCTGGAAAACTCCGCAAGTCGCGGGGTTTGATAATACTGGGCTCCGATTGGGCTGAAAAAGTTCGGCCCAGTTTCGTTTTATAATTAAAATATGCTTTGGGCTTCGATTTTAATCTGGCCCAATTCGTTTTTTAAATAATTTGATAAAATAATAGATATATAATTTATATAAAATATATTTTAAAAACTTAAAATAAAAATCTTAAAAATAAGTTAATATTTTTTTTTCGGTTTAAAATTTTTTATATGTTTTAAATAAATAAAAAATATTTAAATAAGACTTATATTTTTATAAAATAAAAATAAAGAAACTTTATAAAAATTAAATATTTAACAAACTCTTAAAAATATTATTTTTGTTTTTTTTTATATTTTCGAATATTTAAAACGTATTTTGACAAAAACGTATTTTTATAAAAGTAAACTAAAAATAAAAATCTTTTTTTTTATATTAGCGTTGCGCTTCAGGCTTTTAAGCTAGATTTTAAGTTCTCCGGCAACGGCGCCAAAAATACTTGATGTTAAAGCTAAGGGGTATAAAATACTATTAAATTTTACAAGGAAATACTATTAAATACGATACAATTTTACACAACATATTTATTTATTTATAGAATGGATATACTTAAACCTTGCTACAACACTTATAGGCAGTGTACCTAATCGTACAGTAGTGTAGTTTTTAGTAAGTCCGGTTCGTCCACGGGGAATCTTTTAAACAAAGCTTAACGCTATATTAGTTTTAATTTATAAAAATACAAATATATATATAAGTAATATTATTATTATAAAGGGGGTTTTTACCGTTTAATGACCGGTTTGTTGATTTTAAAAACTTTAGTCGCAGTTAAAACCTAATGTAAAATATTAAAAATAAATACAAGTCTTAATTTAAAGCGTAAAGTAAATAACGATAATGAAATTGCGATAAATAAAAGTGCGATAAAATTGCGATAAAATAAAAGTACGATAATTAGAAGTGCAATTAAATATAAAATAAAGGAAATTAAATATGAAATAAAAGAATTATGCTTATTTAAACTTCCGTAATCATGATGTTTGACGTGTTGATTTTAGTTTTATGCCCATGGGTTAATTGTTCTTTGTCCTGGATTATTTAATATGTCCATAAGGATTTATCCATAATAGTCCATCAGTCATAAATATAAAGAGCGAAAGCCTTCGTCAAATTATTCTTATTCCTGAAGTCAAATATTCCAACTAATTGGGGATTCGAATTGTAACAAAGTTTTAATACTTTGTTTAATGAATACACCAGGTTATCGACTGCGTGTAAACAAAGATTTTACTACTTTGTTAACAATTACACCAATTACCCTTGAATGTAATTCACCCCTGTTTCAACAAGTCTATTAACTATTAATCCAGTTCCGTGTCCGGTAAAATGAATAATTATTGGTATTTATAGATATCCCGCCCACCGTACCCAGTCAAGCGTATGTGGTTATATATAAATACGTTGAATTATAAGTTTGTATATTAAATTAACAAGGTATTGTTTAGTTAATATAAAACCCATTAATAGCCCATAGTCTAATTTCCACAAGTGTCGTTCTTTTATCCAAACCCCAATTATGGTACAAAGCCCAATTACCTAATTTTAGTAATTAGCCCAACATCATGATTACTTCGGTATTAAATAAGCATAATAATAACTTAGCTACGAGACATTAATGAAAATAATATAAACATAACTTACAATGATTAAAAATAGCGTAGCGTTACACGGACAGAATTTCGACTTACACCTTTACAACATTCGCTAACATACCCTTATTATTAGGATTTAAAATTAAAATTAAAATATAAATTATATATATATATATATATATATATATATATATATATATATATATATATATATATATATATATATATATATATATATTTACGTATATATTTACGTATATATTGAGAGAGAGAGATAGATTATGGATATTAAAACTCGTCGAATTGCGCTGGCTTTTATAGGGATTTTCAAAATTAGGGGCTCCGCGACTCGCGGCCCTTTCCTTCTTCAAACTCCGCAACTCGCGGAGTTCGATTTTACAGCTCACTCCATTTTGGATCCTTTCTTGCCGACGGATTATTATATAAATATAATATATATATATATATAATTTATATAATTAATTATATATTATATTATATTTATATACATAGTTAACTTGTAATTTTTAATCCGTTGCGTCGAGCGTTGAGAGTTGACTCTGGTCCCGGTTCCGGATTTTCGAACGTCCTTGCGTACAATTTAATATCTTGTACTTTGCGTTTTGAATCTTGTACTTTTGTAATTTCGAGACGTTTCTTATCAATAATTGGAACCTCTTTGATTGTATTTTGTACTTTTGAGCTTTTTGGTCGTTTGCGTCTTCAATTCGTCGAATCTGTCTTTTGTCTTCACCTTTTATTATTTAAACGAATATCACTTGTAAATAGAACAATTGCAACTAAAAGTTTGTTTTTCTTGAGGAATAATGCTATGAAATATATGTTCGTTTTTAGCACTATCACAGAGTGTTGGTTGTAGGAAACTAGGATATGCATTAGTGTGTCTGATAGAGTCGTTAGGACGCATTAGTGAATCTAGACTACAACCGGATAGTTAATCATTGCATCCGGACTTGCATTTGCTATCGATAGCACTTACTTGACTACTTGTGCGTTATACTTAAACCTTTCTTAGGTGAACTCCTTATTGGTACCAAATTTTCATTATATGAACTCGTATTCTGCCACTTTCTTGTAACACACGTAAACATAAGATTCATACGTGTAAAGAGGACGATGACTTAATTAGTTATACTAGTTCGGGAACTCTGTCTCCCAGGTTGTTATTCACCACCGTCCCATTTTACTATCCACGAGTACTATAAAGTTACCACCACTAGGGCAATCACTAACCATTATCAATGTTACATCGGTGTTCCTTACTATCTATCACTTATTGTTACTACATCACTACTCTAGGTTAGTATCGTCATCACTACTTATCACTACGGTTGCGTGCCACTTGTTATCATAATTCGTTACTCTTTACGTACCTAAAGACATTATTGTTTGACTTGAACCGCATTGACCTGAACAATTATTTATGCACTTCCCCCGGGAAACGCTTCTTCAGAGTTGCACAAATTCTTTCTATCCAATACGAGTCACGTTTGAGACGTCGTTACACTTTGTTCATTTTAGATCTTCACGATTACACGAACTTGATGTTATGGAGTGATGTGGGAATGGAGGTATGAGTTAGCATAATATAACGACACTCGGTCAACGTGGTTATATTATGGTAAGTCATACCAAAGTTCTAATGACACGTGAGGGTGATTGGACTCGATCAACCTAATCACCACCATGTGCCATGTACATGACTTCATTTTTCTTGTTGGATATCCGAAAACTCCAAGAATTTTGATAACAACCATACCGCGGACACACCTTCGATTATTGTCGAATCATATTTAAGCTTTCGAATGAATGAAAATATCTTTCAACTTCAAACATTTGTTACACATGTATACTATCTCGTTTTCGCACAGTTTTATCGACGAACTACAAAATGCTTGTTATGCTCACATCGAGGCAGAAACTTCTCTCGCGTTAAACTCGTAATTCTGTATAAGGAAATATTTATTCTAAATTCTCAATGGAAAGAGAGACTCTTCACGTTATGCTAGTATTCGTCCCGAGAGTGTATAGTCCTAACGAACATTTTCAGAACCCGATAAGAAACTTGCTATAACAAACGTTTTCGGAAACCGATGAATCTTCCGCGACGCGAATTTCTTGAGAAACGAAAACTTGTTCAACTATATCTTAAAGAAATGTACCTCGTTTCGGATCGAGATGCTCGTTTCACTTCTAAATTTTTGGGGTGCCTTACAAGAAGCCTTGGGACCGCGTTTAGACATGAGTACCGCGTATCACCCACACACCGACGAACAAAGCAAACATACAATTCAAACCTTGGAAAAACATATCATGAACTTGTATTGTTACCTTTAATTGATTCCTCTTACAACGATAGTGAAATGTCCCGTTCATATCGATTATAAACGTTCCATATTAATTGATTTCGTTGCGAGGTTTTGACCTCTATATGAGACGTTTTTCAAAGACTGCATTCGATTTTTAAACAAACCATAACCTTTATTTAATCAATAAAGGTTTAAAAATATTACGACGATTATCAAATAATGATAATCTTAAATATAGCGTTTTTACACTATTATTACATAATGGTTTATAATAACACATCAATTTAAATTTTCGAATGCAGTTTTTAAACATTATTATACAAGCATGCCGACTCCAACTCTTGTCCATAAATTAGCATGCAACAGCGGAAGCTCTTAATAATCACCTGAGAATAAACATGCTTTAAACGTCAACAAAAAATGTTGGTGGGTTATAGGTTTAACATATATATATCAAATCGTAATAATAGACCATAAAATTTCATCTTTCAATAACATACAATCTGTATAAAAATCATTCATATGTTGGACACCTGGTAACCGACATTGACAAAATGCATATAGAATATCCCCAAAACAGAAATCCATATGTATTAATAACTCGAAGTACTAAAGCATACCATTTTCCAGTATGGGGGGAGTTAGTGCCCGTAGATATACCTTTAGGATTCGCGTCAATTAGGGTGTCTGTTCCCTAATTCTTAGGTTACCAAGCTAAAAGGGTGATATTCGGTATTCATAATCCAACATAGAATGTAATTTCAAGTACTTGTGTCTATTTTGTAAAACATTTACAAAACTGCATTTATTCTCATCCCAAAAATATTAGATTTAAAAGTGGGACTATAACTCACTTTCACAGATTTTTTACTTTGCCGGAAATAAGACTTGGCCACTGGTCGATTCACGAACCTATAACAAATATGTACATATGTATCAAAGTATGATCAAAATATAATTACAACATTTTTTATTACGTTTTAATGATTTGAGTTTGTTAAGTCAGCAGTCCTCGTTAGTAACCTACAACTAGTTGTCCACAGTTAGATGTACAAAAATAAAGCAATATATATTATCTCAAATCAATCCACGACCTCGTGTATACAAGTCTCAGGCTAGATCACAACTCAAAGTATATATAATATTTTGGAATCAACCTCAACCCTGTATAGCTAACTCCAACATTACTGCATATAGAGTGTCTATGGTTGTTCTGAAATATATATATAGATGGGTCGATATGATATGTCAAAACATTGTATTCGTGTCTATGGTATCCCAAGATTATATAATATATGTTAGAATACATGTATAATACAATATAAGTTAGTTAAGTTATGATTTGTATAAATTTGTTACAAATTTCACCTAGCTACAACAAGCAAAATTATCCAATCTTGTTTTACCCATAACTTCTTCGTTTTAAATCCGTTTTGAGTGATTCAAGTTGCTATGGTTTCATATTGAACTTAAGTTTGTGAATATAAACAGAAAATGTATAATTTTATAGTCAGAAGTACAGGTTACAAGTCGTTTTTGTAAAGGTAGTCATTTCAGTCGAAAGAACGACGTCTAGATGACCATTTTGGAAAACATACTTCCACTTTGAGTTTAACCATGATTTTTGGATATAGTTTCATGTTCATAAGAAAAATCATTTTCTCAGAAAAATAGTTTTTAAATAAAAGTTTATCATAGTTTTTAATTATCCAAACCAAAACAGCCCCCGATTTTACTACGACGGCGTATATCCGGTTTTACGGTGTTCTTCGTGTTTCCAAGTTTTAAATCATTAAGTTAGCATATCATATAGATATAGAACATGTGTGTAGTTGATTTTAAAATTCAAGTTAGAAGGATTAACGTTTGTTGCGAAGAAGTTTAAAATTAACTAAACTATGTTCTAGTGATTTCAAGTTTAAACCTTCGAATAAGATAGTTTTATATATATGATTCGAATGATGTTATGAACATCATTACTACCTCAAGTTTTGTGGATAAACCTACTAAAAATGAGAAAAATAGATCTAGCTTCAAAGGATCCTTGGATGGCTTGAAAGTTCTTGAAGTAGAATCATGACACGAAAACAAGTTCAAGTAAGATTTTCACTCGAAATAAGATTGTTATAGTTATAGAAATTGAATCAAACTTTTAATATGAGTATTACCTTGTATTAGAAAGATATCTTACTGTAAATAATAAAGATTTCTTGAGGTTGGATGATCACTTGAAATGGATTTGCAAGATTGGAAGTAAGCTAGTAAACTTGAAAGTGTTCTTGATGTGTTCTTGAGTTGTTGTTTTGTATGTTGATCTAGGTTAGGATTTATGAGCTAGATTGAGCTATATTTTGATGAAGATGTTGAAGAACACTTAGAACAATGGAAGAACACTTGAGAGAGAGTTGGATGATGCATGAAAGTTGAAAAATGAGAGTGTTATGAATGATGATGGAAAACGTGATGCTACACTTGCATATAAGGTTCCTTTAGTTTGTAATTTTGTGAGATATTTCATGGTAGTTGCCAAATGATGGTTCCCACATATTTAGGTGACTCACAAGGGCTTCTAAGAGCTAATCATTGGAGTGTATATACCAATAGTAAATGCATTTAGTAGATGGGTATTGTACGAGTACGAATACGGGTGTATACGAGTAGAATTGTTGATGAAAATGAATGAGGATGTAATTGTAACTAATTTTGTTAAGTAGAAGTACTTTGATATATGTCTTGAAGTCTTTCAAAAGTGTACTAATACATCTAAATACACTACATGTATATACATTTTAACTGAGTCGTTAAGTCATCGTTAGTCGTTATATGTAAGTGTTGTTTTGAAACCTTTAAGTTAACGATCTTATTAAATGTTGTTAACACATTGTTTATTATATCTAATGAGATGTTAAATTATTACATTATCATGATATTATTATGTATTAATATATCTTAATATGATATATATATATATACATTTAAATGTCGTTACAACGATAATCGTTACATATATGTCTCGTTTCGAAATCCTTAAATTAGTAGTCTTGTTTTTACATATGTAGTTCATTGTTAATACACTTAATGATATGTTTACTTATCATTTATCATATTTAAACGTAGTGTAACAATATCTTAATATGATTCATATGTATTTAGTAAGACGTTGTTATAACGATAATCGTTATATATATCGTTTCGAGTTCCTTAATTCAATAAACTCATTTTTATGTATATCACTCATTGTTAATATACCTAGTGAGATACTTACTTATCATAATTTCATGTTAACCATATATATGTCTATATATATAACATCATGTAGTTTTTACGAATTTGTAACGTTCGTGAATCGCCGGTCAATTTGGGTGGTCAATTGTCTATATGAAACCTATTTCAATTAATCAACTTGTTGGAAACATTTATTCATGTAAACATTAATTTCATTTAATATATATAAACATGGAAAAGTTCGGGTCACTACAGATAGCTATCATTCGAGTCTTAACGCCACTCTTTTCGAAACTTTATATGGCCGCAAATGTCATTATCCTATTCGTTGGGCCGAAGTAGGTGACAAGCAAACCACCGGGCCTGAACCCATTCATGAAATAACCATTAATATCGTTCAAATTCAAGAAAGGCTCAAGACGGCCCGTTGCTAGACGTAAACCTATCGAATTCCAAGTGGGTGACCGCGAAATGTTAAAAGTCGCACCTTGAAAAGGTGTAATCCGTTACGGGAAACGTAGAAAGCTAAATCCGCTATACGTTAATCCTTTTGAAATCTTGGGGCGTATTGGACCCGTTGCTTACCGTTTCGAACTTCCAACTCGGTCGAATTTCCGTTCATTCTGCATACCATGTATCAAACATAAAGAAGTGTCTTGCCGAACAAGAACTTTTTATTCCTTTTGATGAATATACTATCGATGACAAACTTTCCTTCCTAGGAGAACCGGTTGAAATTTTGAATCGTGAAACCAAACTTTAAAACGACGTAAAACCCCGACTGTCAAAGTTCGTTGAAATGCCCAAGGAAGTACCCTCACTTATTCATAGAATTGGCAACGTAAGATCTCGAGGAAGAAACAACGACTACTACTTCCAACTAAATTTCGGGACGAAATTTATTTTAAGGTGCAGGTAATGTAACATCCCGCATTTTTTCGTTAAATTTATTTTAAAGTCATCTTTTTTTTTAGATAATATCTTTCGTTATCTAAATTCGTATCTTTTGTTAACTAAAGTTCTTAATATTTCCGTTATTTAATTGTAACATCTCTCGTTTATCCTAGCGTTTTTAAAATAATCCGTTTGGTAAATTCCCGCACCCGACTACAAACTTGAGGGACTAATCTCGTCACTTGACCAAACTTGGACAACTAGTCACCCACCTCCCACCATTTTCCTCATTTTCCTTTTCTTTTTCATTTTCTTTCTTTTATCTCTTCCAAACTTGCATTCTTTTCAACTTCATCACAAAATCATCATCTAAATCATTTCAAGAAAGTTTACAACAAAACGAATCGTACTTTAAGAATCCTCTCTTCAACCTCTACGTTTTGGTACCAATTTCACTACTTTTGGAATCCTCTCTTCATCCTCTACATTTTGGAATCCTCTCTTCATCCTCTATGTTAACCATATATATGTCTATATATGTAGTGACCCGAACTTTTCCATGTTTATATATATTAATTGAGATTGATATTTACATGATTAAATGTTTCCAACATGTTAAGCAATCAAACTTGTTAAGACTTGATTAATTGAAATATGTTTCATATAGACAATTGACCACCCAAGTTGACCGGCGATTCACGAACGTTAAAACTTGTAAAAACGACATGACGATATATATATGGATATACATATGGTTAACATGAGATTATGATAAGTAAGTATCTCCATAAGTATATTAACAATGAGTTATATACATATAAACAAGACTACTAACTTAAGGATTTCGAAACGAGACATATATGTAACGATTATCGTTGTAACGACATTTAAATGTATATATATCATATTAAGATATATTAATATATCATAATATCATGATAATATAATAATTTAACATCTCATTAGATATAATAAACAATGGGTTAACAACATTAATTGAGATCGTTAACTTAAAGGTTTCAAAACAACAATTACATGTAACGACTAACGATGACTTAACGACTCAGTTAAAATGTATATACATGTAGTGTATTTAGATGTATTAAAATACTTTTGAAAGACTTCAAGACATATATCAAAACACTCATACTTAACGAAAATGGTTACAGTTACTTTCCCATTCTTTTCTTTCATCAAGAATTTTAGTCGTATTCTTACCCGTATTATACACAGCTTCAAAAAGTACTTACTATGGGTATATACCAATAGGACTAGCATGGGATTTCACTCTTGATTATGTCATGTATGACTAATCAATTTTGACTTCTACCATGAGCTAGTCAACTAACTAGAACTCCTTTTAACCCCACTCACCACTCACCAATTACCACTCATCATTCACTCCATTTCACTTCCAATTCTCTTTCTAATTCTCTCTCAACACACACACACACACTATTATGAACATATTTTTCCAGTAGTTAATCATCATCTTCATCAAAAATCACTTCAAGAATCAAGCTATAATCATCATAGGAAGAACACTTCAAGAACACATCAAAAATCACTTCAAGTTTACTAATTTACTTCCAAGCTTTCTAATCCATTCCAAGTAATCATCTAAGATCAAGAAACCTTTGTTATATACAGTAGGTTATCTTTCTTATTCAAGGTAATATTCATATTCAAACTTTGATTCAATTTCTATAACTATAAACTATCTTAATTCGAGTAAAAATCTTACTTGAACTTGTTTTTGTGTCATGATCCTACTTCAAGAACTTTCAAGCCATCCAAGATCCTTTGAAGCTAGATCATTTCTTGTCACTTCCAGTAGGTTTACCTACTAAAATTGAGGTAGTAATGATATTCATAACATCATTTGATTCATATATATAAAACTATCTTATTCGAAGGTTTAAACTCGTAATCACTAGAACATAGTTTAGTTAATTCTAAATTTGTTCGCAAACAAAAGTTAATCCTTCTAACTTGACTTTTAAAATTAACTAAACACATGTTCTATATCTATATGATATGCTAACTTAATTATTTAAAACCTGGAAACACGAAAAACACCGTAAAACCGGATTTACGCCGTCGTAGTAACACCGCGGGCTGTTTTGGGTTAGTTAATTAAAAACTATGATAAACTTTGATTTAAAAGTTGTTATTCTAAGAAAATGATTTTTATTATGAACATGAAACTATATCCAAAAATTATGGTTAAACTCAAAGTGGAAGTATATTTTCTAAAATGGTCATCTAGACGTCGTTCTTTCGACTGAAATGACTACCTTTACAAAAACGACTTGTAACTTATTTTTCCGACAATAAACCTATAATTTTTCTGTTTAGATTCATAAAATAGAGTTCAATATGAAATCATAGCAATTTGATTCACTCAAAACGGATTTAAAATGAAGAAGTTATGGGTAAAACAAGATTGGATAATTTTTCTCATTTTAGCTACGTGAAAATTGGTAACAAATCTATTCCAACCATAACTTAATCAACTTGTATTGTATATTATGTAATCTTGAGATACCATAGACACGTATACAATGTTTTGACCTATCATGTCAACACATCTATATATATTTCGGAACAACCATAGACACTCTATATGTGAATGTTGGAGTTAGCTATACAGGGTTGAGGTTGATTCCAAAATATATATAGTTTGAGTTGTGATCAATACTGAGATACGTATACACTGGGTCGTGGATTGATTCAAGATAATATTTATCGATTTAATTATGTATATCTAACTGTGGACAACTAGTTGTAGGTTACTAACGAGGACAGCTGACTTAATAAACTTAAAACATCAAAATATATTAAAAGTGTTGTAAATATATTTTGAACATACTTTGATATATATATATATATATATATATATATATATATATATATATATATATATATATATATATATATATATATATATATATATATATATATATATATATATATATATATATATATATATATATATTGTTATAGGTTCGTGAATCAACCAGTGGCCAAGTCTTACTTCCCGACGAAGTAAAAATCTGTGAAAGTGAGTTATAGTCCCACTTTTAAAATCTAATATTTTTGGGATGAGAATACATGCAGGTTTTATAAATGATTTAAAAAATTGACACAAGTACGTGAAACTACATTCTATGGTTGAATTATCGAAATCGAATATGCCCCTTTTTATTAAGTCTGGTAATCTAAGAATTAGGGAACAGACACCTTAATTGACGCGAATCCTAAAGATAGATCTATTGGGCCTAACAAACCCCATCCAAAGTACCGGATGCTTTAGTACTTCGAAATTTATATCATATCCGAAGGGTGTCCCGGAATGATGGGGATATTCTTATATATGTATCTTGTTAATGTCAGTTACCAGGTGTTCACCATATGAATGATTTTTATCTCTATGTATGGGATGTGTATTGAAATATGAAATCTTGTGGTCTATTGTTACGATTTGATATATATAGGTTAAACCTATAACTGACCAACATTTTTGTTGACGTTTTAAGCATGTTTATTCTCAGGTGATTATTAAGAGCTTCCGCTGTCACATACTTAAATAAGGACGAGATTTGGAGTCCATGCTTGTAAGATATTGTGTAAAAACTGCATTTAAGAAACTTATTTTGTTGTAACATATTTGTATTGTAAACCATTATGTAATGGTCGTGTGTAAACAGGATATTTTAGATTATCATTATTTGATAATCTACGTAAAGCTTTTTAAACCTTTATTGATGAAATAAAGGTTATGGTTTGTTTTAAAATGAATGAAGTCTTTGAAAAACGTCTCATATAGAGGTCAAAACCTCGCAATGAAATAAATTAATATGGAACGTTTTTAATCAATAAGAACGGGACATTTCAGTTGGTATCAGATCGTTGGTCTTAGAGAACTAGAATTTTGCATTAGTGTGTCTTATCGAGTTTGTTAGGATGCATTAGTGAGTCTGGACTTCGACCGTGTTTACTTGAAAAATGATTGCTTAACAAATTTTGTTGGAAACTATATATTTTTAACATGTGAATATTATGTGATATATTAATCTCTTAACTCGTTTGATATTATGTGATAGATGTCTACCTCTAGAACAAGTCCCATTGACTCACCTAATAATAATGAAGAGTCAAATGTAAATTGGAATGATTCGTGGACTGATTCACAAGTTCCCGAAGAGGAACCGGAAGAAGAGTCGGAACCAGAAGAAGAATCGGAACCGGAAGAAGAATCAGAACCGGATGAAGAAATAGAACCGGTGGAGGAAATAATAAAACGGTTAAGTAAAAGAAAATCCTCAACTAACCGACCAAGGTTAATTATGGTCAATGGTGTTTCCGCTAAGGAAGCAAAATATTGGGAGAATTACCAATTCTCCGATGAATCGGATTCTGACGAGAATTCCGATGATGTTAAAGAAATTACCCCAACTGAATTTAAAAAGGCAAAAGTAAATAATAAGAGAAAGGGCATAAAAATAGAGAAATCTAATTCCAACCCCGATGAACTTTATATGTATCGTCAACCCCCGAAGTCCTTAAGTTGTAACAATGACCCGGGAACCTCTAAACCACCAGGTTTTTCTAAACCAATGTGGATAACGACGGCTCGTATTAGGGGAACATCATATATCCCTAGAAACTTGGCAAAACGAACCAAAACCGAAGAAGAAGAAACAAGCGAGTCGGAATAAGATAGTTGTATTCGTGTGGTGTAATATATGTAATATAGTGTGCTTATGCTTTATGATATATGTAAAAATTGCTTGTATTAATAAGTATTTTTTTTTATGAATCTAACTCTTGTCTATTTTACAGTATAAAAACACAAAATGGATAGACAACCCAATATTTTAAGAGACCTACCCGGAGACATGATTGATGAAATCTTGTCTAGAGTCGGTCAGAATTCTTCGGCACAACTATTTAAGGCGAGATCAGTTTGTAAGACATTCGAAGAACGTTCCAAGAATGCCTTAGTTTATAAAAGGCTTTCGTTCGAAAGATGGGGGATATCACATTGGGAAATCCATAAGTTACGATGTGTTTACTTTGACGCATATATTGCGGGGAACCCAAATGCTATTTTACGCAATGGGTTAAGAAATTATTTTGACTCAATATATCCGAATATTGGACTTCGTGATTTAGAAAAAGCGGCTAACATGCAACATAAAGAAGCATGTTATGTTTACGGATTAGTAATGTTCGCTTCTCACCAAAGTGAGAACAAGAACATCAGCCTACAACTATTAAACAAAACGTTCCCACAAGTGACGGAGTCGGTAATTGGGGTAAGAAATGAGGTTTTTAGATTGTTACGGGACTGTTGGACATTACGTAACCCTCGTCCCTTTGACAACGTTACAACACGCTGTCTTATCAACAACCATAACGGTTATGTTCCACAAGACCAAGGATGGGAAGTAGTCCTAGTAAAACCAGAATGCATGACTTGTTTCTGGACGTATGAATTACGTGTCTTTATTGCCTTTGCTGAACGACTTATGTACTAGCTAGAATTATCTTCACAACTATCTTGTATCAAAGTTATTGTGTGCTATATTTCATGCTTTATGTAAAATAAGCGGTATTGTAAGTTTGTAAAATATTGTATAAAAGTTTGAACGCGAAATATTATTATAATCAGTTTTTCATATAGAATTGTATTAGTTGAATTGTATATTAGCTACTAAGTATGAACTTAACGGGTAGGTACTACCCGAATTTAAACTTATAAAACGCTAATATGAAGAAAAAGCTTTTATAAATGAGTTCATATTATTCTACGAAATACTATTAACTACTCTTAATATTCTGTATGATTAACTTGTTCCATTTGACTATTTTGAAGGAAATGGCACCGACTACTCGACACACCATGAATATGAATGAAGAGGAATTCCGTACTTTTCTAGCTTCAAACATAGCCGCAGTACAGGCTGCGCTACATACCAACAATAACCTTGGATCTAGCAGTACAGGAAATCGTGTAGGATGCACCTACAAAGAATTCACTGCCTGCAAACCTTTGGAATTTGATGGAACCGAAGGACTGATCGGATTGAAACGGTGGACCGAGAAGGTCGAATCGGTGTTTTCCATAAGTAAGTGTACTGAAGAGGACAAAGTAAAGTACGCTACACATACCTTCACAGGTTCTGCGTTAACATGGTGGAATACCTATCTAGAGCAAGTGGGACAAGACGATGCGTACGCACTACCGTGGTCAGCATTCAAGCACTTGATGAACGAGAAGTACCGTCCCAGAACCGAGGTCAATAAGCTCAAGACAGAACTTAGAGGGTTACGAGCCCAAGGATTTGATATTACCACGTACGAAAGACGATTCACAGAATTGTGCCTATTGTGTCCGGGAGCATTCGAAGATGAGGAAGAGAAGATCGACGCGTTTGTGAAAGGATTACCGGAAAGAATCCAAGAAGATATAAGTTCACACGAGCCCGCCTCCATACAACAGGCATGTAGAATGGCTCACAAACTAGTGAACCAGATTGAAGAAAGAATTAAAGAACAGACTGCTGAAGAGGCCAATGTGAAGCAAGTCAAAAGAAAGTGGGAGTAAAACGGTGATAAGAATCACCAATACAACAACAACAGCAATTACAACAATAATCGCAACAATTATCCCAACAATCGCAACATCAATCGCAACTACAACAAACGGCCCAACAACAACAACAACAACAACAACAACAACAACAGCAACTACAACAATCATCCCAACAACAATAATAATCGCAACAACAACAACAATCAGAAGCAGCTATGCCAAAGGTGTGAAAAGTATCACTCGGGGTTCTGCACCAAATTTTGCAACAAGTGTAAAAGAAATGGTCATAGCGCGGCGAATTGTGAGGTCTATGGACCAGGGGTTAATAGAACGAAAGGAACAAATGGTGTCGGAACGAGTAATGGCGGAGCAAGTAGTGTCGGAGCAAGTTATGCCAATGTAGTTTGTTATAAATGTGGAAAACCGGGCCACATTATTAGAAATTGCCCGAACCAGGAGAACACGAATGGACAAGGCCGCGGAAGAGTTTTCAATATTAATGCGGCAGAGGCACAAGAAGACCCGGAGCTTGTTACGGGTACGTTTCTTATTGACAATAAATCTGCTTACGTTTTATCTGATTCGGGTGCAGATAGAAGCTATATGAGTAGAGATTTTTGTGCTAAATTAAGTTGTCTATTGACGCCTTTGGATAGTAAATTTTTACTCGAATTAGCAAATAGTAAATTAATTTCAGCAGATAATATATGTCGGAATCGAGAAATTAAACTGGTTAGCGAAACATTTAAGATTGATTTGATACCAGTAGAGTTAGGGAGTTTTGATGTGATAATCGGTATGGACTGGTTGAAAGAAGTGAAAGCAGAGATCGTTTGTTACAAAAATGCAATTCGCATTATACGAGAAAAAGGAAAACCCTTAATGGTGTACGGAGAAAAGGGCAACACGAAGCTACATCTTATTAGTAATTTGAAGGCATAAAAACTAATAAGAAAAGGTTTCTATGCTATTCTAGCACACGTCGAGAAAGTACAAACTGAAGAAAAGAGCATCAATGATGTTCCCGTCGCAAAAGAATTTCCCGATGTATTTTCGAAAGAATTACCGGGATTACCCCCACATCGATCCGTTGAATTTCAAATAGATCTTGTACCAGGAGCTGCACCAATAGCTCGTGCTCCTTACAGACTCGCACCCAGCGAGATGAAAGAACTGCAAAGCCAATTACAAGAACTTTTAGAGCGTGGTTTCATTCGACCAAGCACATCACCGTGGGGAGCTCCTGTTTTGTTTGTCAAGAAGAAAGATGGTACATTCAGGTTGTGTATCGACTACCGAGAGTTGAACAAACTTACCATCAAGAACCTCTACCCACTACCGAGAATCGACGACTTATTTGATCAACTACAAGGCTCGTATGTTTATTCAAAGATTGACTTACGTTCCGGGTATCTTCAAATGCGGGTGAAAGAAGATGATATTCCAAAGACTGCTTTCAGAACACGTTACGGTCATTACGAGTTTATGGTCATGCCATTTGGTTTAACTAATGCACCAGCTGTGTTCATGGACCTTATGAACCGAGTGTGTGGACCATACCTTGACAAGTTTGTCATTGTTTTCATTGATGACATACTTATTTACTCAAAGAATGACCAAGAACACGGTGAACATTTGAGAAAGGTGTTAGAAGTATTGAGGAAGGAAGAATTGTACGCTAAGTTTTCAAAGTGTGCATTTTGGTTGGAAGAAGTTTAATTCCTCGGTCACCTAGTGAACAAAGAAGGTATTAAGGTGGATCCGGCAAAGATAGAAACTGTTGAAAAGTGGGAAACCCCGAAAACTCCGAAACACATACGCCAGTTTTTAGGACTAGCTGGTTACTACAGAAGGTTCATCCAAGACTTTTCCAGAATAGCAAAACCCTTGACTGCATTAACGCATAAAGGGAAGAAATTTGAATGGAAGGATGAACAAGAGAAAGCGTTTCAGTTATTGAAGAAAAAGTTAACTACGGCACCTATATTGTCATTACCTGAAGGGAATGATGATTTTGTGATATATTGTGATGCCTCAAAGCAAGGTCTCGGTTGTGTATTAATGCAACGAACGAAAGTAATTGCTTATGCATCTAGACAATTGAAGATTCACGAACAAAATTATACGACGCATGATTTGGAATTAGGCGCGGTTGTTTTTGCATTAAAGACTTGGAGGCACTACTTATATGGGGTCAAAAGTATTATATATACCGCTCACAAAAGTCTTCAACACATATTTAATCAGAAACAACTGAATATGAGGCAGCGTAGGTGGATTGAATTGTTGAATGATTACGACTTTGAGATTCGTTACCACCCGGGGAAGGCAAATGTGGTAGCCGATGCCTTGAGCAGGAAGGACAGAGAACCCATTCGAGTAAAATCTATGAATATAATGATTCATAATAACCTTACTACTCAAATAAAGGAGGCGCAACAAGGAGTTTTAAAAGAAGGAAATTTAAAGGATGAAATACCCAAAGGATCGGAGCAGCATCTTAATATTCGGGAAGACGGAATCCGGTATAGGGCTGAAAGGATTTGGGTACCAAAATTTGGAGATATGAGAGAAATGGTACTTAGAGAAGCTCATAAAACCAGATACTCAATACATCCTGGAACGGGGAAGATGTACAAGGATCTCAAGAAACATTTTTGGTGGCCGGGTATGAAAGCCGAAGTTGCTAAATACGTAGGAGAATGTTTGACGTGTTCTAAGGTCAAAGCTGAGCATCAGAAACCATCAGGTCTACTTCAACAACCCGAAATCCCGGAATGGAAATGGGAAAACATTACCATGGATTTCATCACTAAATTGCCAAGGACTGCAAGTGGTTTTGATACTATTTGGGTAATAGTTGATCGTCTCACCAAATCAGCACACTTCCTGCCAATAAGAGAAGATGACAAGATGGAGAAGTTAGCACGACTGTATTTGAAGGAAGTCGTCTCCAGACATGGAATACCAATCTCTATTATCTCTGATAGGGATGGCAGATTTATTTCAAGATTCTGGCAGACATTACAGCAAGCATTAGGAACTCTTCTAGACATGAGTACTGCCTATTATCCACAAACTGATGGGCAGAGCGAAAGGACGATACAAACGCTTGAAGACATGCTACGAGCATGTGTTATTGATTTCGGAAACAGTTGGGATCGACATCTACCGTTAGCAGAATTTTTCTACAACAACAGCTACCATTCAAGCATTGAGATGGCGCCGTTTGAAGCACTTTATGGTAGAAAGTGCAGGTCTCCAATTTGTTGGAGTGAAGTGGGGGATAGACAAATTACGGGTCCGGAGATTATACAAGAAACTACCGAGAAGATCATCCAAATTCAACAACGGTTGAAAACCGCCCAAAGTCGACAAAAGAGCTACGCTGACATTAAAAGAAAAGATATAGAATTTGAAATTGGAGAGATGATCATGCTTAAAGTTGCACCTTGGAAAGGCGTTGTTCGATTTGGTAAACGAGGGAAATTAAATCCAAGGTATATTGGACCATTCAAGATTATTGATCGTGTCGGACCAGTAGCTTACCGACTTGAGTTACCTCAACAACTCGCGGCTGTACATAACACTTTCCACGTCTCGAATTTGAAGAAATGTTTTGCTAAAGAAGATCTCACTATTCCGTTAGATGAAATCCAAATCAACGAAAAACTCCAATTCATCGAAGAACCCGTCGAAATAATGGATCGTGAGGTTAAAAGACTTAAGCAAAACAAGATACCAATTGTTAAGGTTCGATGGAATGCTCGTAGAGGACTTGAGTTCACCTGGGAGCATGAAGATCAGATGAAGAAGAAATACCCGCATCTATTTCCAGAAGATTCGTCAACACCTTCAACAGCTTAAAATTTCGGGACGAAATTTATTTAACGGGTAGGTACTGTAGTGACCCGAACTTTTCCATGTTTATATATATTAATTGAGATTGATATTTACATGATTAAATGTTTCCAACATGTTAAGCAATCAAACTTGTTAAGACTTGATTAATTGAAATATGTTTCATATAGACAATTGACCACCCAAGTTGACCGGCGATTCACGAACGTTAAAACTTGTAAAAACGACATGACGATATATATATATATATATATGGATATACATATGGTTAACATGAGATTATGATAAGTAAGTATCTCCATAAGTATATTAACAATGAGTTATATACATATAAACAAGACTACTAACTTAAGGATTTCGAAACGAGACATATATGTAACGATTATCGTTGTAACGACATTTAAATGTATATATATCATATTAAGATATATTAATATATCATAATATCATGATAATATAATAATTTAACATCTCATTAGATATAATAAACAATGGGTTAACAACATTAATTGAGATCGTTAACTTAAAGGTTTCAAAACAACACTTACATGTAACGACTAACGATGACTTAACGACTCAGTTAAAATGTATATACATGTAGTGTATTTAGATGTATTAAAATACTTTTGGAAGGCTTCAAGACATATATCAAAACACTCATACTTAACGAAAATGGTTACAGTTACTTTCACATTCTTTTCTTTCATCAAGAATTCTAGTCGTATTCTTACCCGTATTATACACAGCTTCAAAACGTACTTACTATGGGTATATACCAATAGGAACTAGCATGGGATTCCACTCTTGATTATGTCATGTATGACTAATCAATTTTAACTTCTACCATGAGCTAGTCAACTAACTAGAACTCCTTTTAACCCCACTCACCACTCACCAATTACCACTCATCATTCACTCCATTTCACTTCCAATTCTCTTTCTAATTCTCTCTCAACACACACACACTATTATGAACGTATTTTTCCAGTAGTTAATCATCATCTTCATCAAAAATCACTTCAAGAATCAAGCTATAATCATCATAGGAAGAACACTTCAAGAACACTTCAAAAATCTCTTCAAGTTTACTAATTTACTTCCAAGCTTTCTAATCCATTCCAAGTAATCATCTAAGATCAAGAAACCTTTGTTATATACAGTAGGTTATCTTTCTTATTCAAGTTAATATTCATATTCAAACTTTGATTCAATTTCTATAACTATAAACTATCTTAATTCGAGTAAAAATCTTACTTGAACTTGTTTTTGTGTCATGATCCTACTTCAAGAACTTTCAAGCCATCCAAGATCCTTTGAAGCTAGATCATTTCTTGTCACTTCCAGTAGGTTTACCTACTAAACTTGAGGTAGTAATGATGTTCATAACATCATTCGATTCATATATATAAAACTATCTTATTCGAAGGTTTAAACTCGTAATCACTAGAACATAGTTTAGTTAATTCTAAACTTGTTCGCAAACAAAAGTTAATCCTTCTAACTTGACTTTTAAAATTAACTAAACACATGTTCTATATCTATATGATATGCTAACTTAATGATTTAAAACCTGGAAACACGAAAAACACCGTAAAACCGGATTTACGCCGTCGTAGTAACACCGCGGGCTGTTTTGGGTTAGTTAATTAAAAACTATGATAAACTTTGATTTAAAAGTTGTTATTCTGAGGAAATGATTTTTATTATGAACATGAAACTATATCCAAAAATTATGGTTAAACTCAAAGTGGAAGTATGTTTTCTAAAATGGTCATCTAGAAGTCGTTCTTTCGACTGAAATGACTACCTTTACAAAAATGACTTGTAACTTATTTTTCCGACTATAAACCTATACTTTTTCTGTTTATATTCATAAAATAGAGTTCAATATGAAACCATAGCAATTTGATTCACTCAAAACGGATTTAAAATGAAGAAGTTATGGGTAAAACAAGATTGGATAATTTTTCTCATTTTAGCTACGTGAAAATTGGTAACAAATCTATTCCAACCATAACTTAATCAACTTGTATTGTATATTATGTAATCTTGAGATACCATAGACACGTATACAATGTTTCGACCTATCATGTCGACACATCTATATATATTTCGGAACAACCATAGACACTCTATATGTGAATGTTGGAGTTAGCTCTACAGGGTTGAGGTTGATTCCAAAATATATATAGTTTGAGTTGTGATCAATACTGAGATACGTATACACTGGATCGTGGATTGATTCAAGATAATATTTATCGATTTATTTCTGTATATCTAACTGTGGACAACTAGTTGTAGGTTACTAACGAGGACAGCTGACTTAATAAACTTAAAACATCAAAATATATTAAAAGTGTTGTAAATATATTTTGAACATACTTTGATATATATATATATATATATTGTTATAGGTTCATGAATCAACCAGTGGCCAAGTCATACTTCCCGACGAAGTAAAAATCTGTGAAAGTGAGTTATAGTCCCACTTTTAAAATCTAATATTTTTGGGATGAGAATACATGCAGGTTTTATAAATGATTTACAAAATAGACACAAGTACGTGAAACTACATTCTATGGTTGAATTATCGAAATCAAATATGCCCCTTTTTATTAAGTCTGGTAATCTAAGAATTAGGGAACAGACACCTTAATTGATGCGAATCCTAAAGATAGATCTATTGGGCCTAACAAACCCCATCCAAAGTACCGGATGCTTTAGTACTTCGAAATTTATATCATATCCGAAGGGTGTCCCGGAATGATGGGGATATTCTTATATATGCATCTTGTTAATGTCGGTTACCAGGTGTTCACCATATGAATGATTTTTATCTCTATGTATGGGATGTGTATTGAAATATGAAATCTTGTGGTCTATTGTTACGATTTGATATATATAGGTTAAACCTATAACTAACCAACATTTTTGTTGACGTTTTAAGCATGTTTATTCTCAGGTGATTATTAAGAGCTTCCGCTGTCGCATACTTAAATAAGGACGAGATTTGGAGTCCATGCTTGTATGTTATTGTGTAAAAACTGCATTCAAGAAACTTATTTTGTTGTAACATATTTGTATTGTAAATCATTATGTAATGGTCGTGTGTAAACAGGATATTTTAGATTATCATTATTTGATAATCTACGTAAAGCTTTTTAAACCTTTATTGATGAAATAAAGGTTATGGTTTGTTTTAAAATGAATGCAGTCTTTGAAAAACGTCTCATATAGAGGTCAAAACCTCGCAACGAAATCAATTAATATGGAACGTTTTTAATCAATAAGAACGGGACATTTCAATATATATAACATCATGTAGTTTTTACGAATTTGTAACGTTCGTGAATCGCCGGTCAATTTGGGTGGTCAATTGTCCATATGAAACCTATTTCAATTAATCAAGTCTTAACAATTTTGATTGCTTAACGTGTTGGAAACATTTAACCATGTAAATATTAATTTCATTTAATATATATAAACATGGAAAAGTTCGCGTCACTACAGTACCTACCCGTTAAATAAATTTCGTCCCGAAATTTTAAGCTGTTGAAGGTGTTGACGAATCTTCTGGAAATAGGTGCGAGTATTTCCTCTTCATCTGATCTTCATGCTCCCATGTGAACTCGGATCTTCTACGAGCATTCCATCGAACCTTAACAATTGGTATCTTGTTTTGCTTAAGTCCTTTAACCTCACGATCCATTATTTCGACGGGTTCTTCGATGAATTGAAGTTTTTCGTTGATTTGAATTTTGTCTTACGGAATAGTGAGATCTTCTTTAGCAAAACATTTCTTCAAATTCGAGACATGGAAAGTGTTATGTACAGCCGTGATTGTTGAGGTAACTCAAGTCGGTAAGTGTAACAACCCTGATTTTTCCGTTAAGCTTCCGTTAGTTTATTTAACGGTGATTATTTAACTTTTATGCGTTTACATGTATTAAATGCGTACTTGATCTTCGGAGGGTTTCAATAATTAATATGGGTTGATATTAATTCAAATAAATATTTCGAATAATGAAATACGATAAAAACGATACGATTTTGATAATAGCTTTTTGAGCAACGAAACGCTCGGTTTATTTTAATAATTAATTTTATTAATTATTAACTTTTTAAAATATTTAATTTATTGGGTTTTTAATAAATTAAACAATTGGTTGCGTTTAACAATCGGGTTAGCGTTCCGGGCCTTCGGTACGACTAAACGACACTTAAAATGGACCACGATTACACGGAATTGCAAAACGAGAGCCCGGGAACCCCATGTGGGCCATGTTCAGCCGACCCCCTCCCCTCTCCCCTTTATTTTGTTAAATGTTGGTTTAGTTGAGGGACTTAAGTGTATTTATCAATATTAGGGCTAGATATAAATAGCATGTGTTAACCTAAATTAGTCATAATCCCCTACATCAATTTTTGAGCAGTCGATCTCCCTCTCCCTCCCCAAAACTGTCACCCAACACCACCATCATCATACCATTCAATTTTCACTTTTTGATAAAACCTTGAACACGAAAGTTGCAATTCTCGATCTCCTCTACGCGTTGGTGTATTTAATTTTGTGATCTAAGGTATAATTACATGAACCCTAATTCTTAAAATCTTATTTTTATAAGAGTTTCATAGTTATGTTGTCAATTGCTCAAGTCTATACGCGTACGTGTTAATAGTTATCGTTATTTTGATTGTTTGATGCGCTAGGGTTTAAAAACGAATTTGTATTTGCTTTATCAGAAAAATTAAGTTTTTCAAATGTTAATTATTATGTTATAATCAGATTCCTTGCAAAAAACTATTGAGTTTAGGCTTTGGATTCGCTTGATTTCGTTTCCGTATGATTAAGTGATGTCAATTTGAATTATCATTGTGTTTTTGTTGCTTGATCAGAAATATGGTATAGATAGACAACGAATTGGCATGTGAGACTTATACCACTAGAAATATAATTTAAAAACACTCAATTTAGACTAGGATATCATGTCGTTTGCTTATGTATAGCCCAAGATATGCTTGAATTAGTGTGAAAGTAGTTTTATACAGTACTTGCATGAAAATAACCTTGTATGATAAAATGTGTTAACTTATGTGATTAGAGATTTGCATATTTGAAAATTAGACAAAAAGTACTTCATCTTTCATGTGGATATCATAGGCTAATTGTATCTAGATCTTTGTATAATCGCGTGCGAATGTGACTAACTAAATGAGAATCGAATCTGTAATTGCACACGGTTTTATACTCTGTGGATTGTGTTTATTGATTGAGCATGTATGCTTCTGGAAAATGAAACTTAACATGATATGTGACTTATTTTTAGTTTATGTCAATCTCTGAAACCTTATGCATTGGGCACAATAGAGCCATACTTTATGTGAATTTTGATTTGAGCTGAAAACTGAATGTTCAAATTGCACGAATAAACTGTACAAATTGGCTAAACAAAAGTTGCTATATTCTTTATATGTGTTACTTTGATTTGTCCTTGAACTATTGCCACTGGTCTTGTATCAATTTCATGTTCCAAACTCCGGTTATAGCCAAAATGAAATCGGTGCGCGGTCAGAAACTGATTTGGCAAACCCCAAATGTATCCCTTCTGATTCCTGACTTTCAATTGTCGTATGAGTCCCTGGATGGACTTTTTGGAATAGATTTTAAGTATATTTATGATCTGGAGTTTTTCATGTTTACTTAAATTTTGTACTATGAGATAATGTGCTAAGTATGCTACGTGTTCATGAACTTTGTGCGTAACGATAAACTGAAATTGTGAAAATGATTATTCATGACCTAAAATGTATTGTTTGACTTAGGTTTGACATGTTGACCAATATTTGACATGAACCTACTGATGTTGACTTTAGTTGACCACATTGACCAAGTTTAACTTTTGGTTTGACTTCAGTTGACTTTATTTGACTTGCATCATATAGTTGACTTTTACTTTGAAATGCGTCGAGTCGAGCAATAAGACAACGTACACTATGAAACCACACTTATTTAAGATATATATATTGACCAACCTAAATACGTATACTTAGGTTGCATTACTCGGCTATAAACCGTACAAGTTAATTGTTCACTTTTCAATCCGAGCTTTATTCAAAGGTGAGTCTACAGTCCCGCTTTTTACATGTTTTCAGGGATGAGAATTGTGATGACCCATCCTAATCCATCCGAACGAAGTCCATATCGATTATAAATGATTCATAACAGTTGATTACATCGTGAGCTACTTGACCTCTATATGATACATTTTTACAAACATTGCATTCGTTTTTGAAAAGACAATCTTTCATTACATCGAAAGTTGACGACATGTATACCATCTCATAATATATCCAACTATAATTGACTTAATAATAATCTTTATAAACTCAATGACTCGAATGCAACGTCTTTTGAAATACGTCATGAATGAGTCCAAGTAATATATCTAAAATGAGCAAATGCACAGCGGAAGGTTTCTTTAATACCTGAGAATAAACATGCTTTAAAGTGTCAACCAAAAGGTTGGTGAGTTCATAGGTTTAATTTCTATATAATAATCATAATATTTAATAAGCCACAAGATTTCATTTAATTAAATGCGCAGGATCATTACAACTGCAAAAAATCATTCATACGATGAGTCACCTGGTAACCGACCTTAACAATAGAGTGCTTAAGATATCTGGCATCATACATTCCACTATTCAAATGTATGACAAGAACCCTTCGAAGTACTAAAGCATTTCCACTATTCGAAAATGGGGGTGGTTGGTACCCGTAGATCTACCTTTAGGATTCGCGTCAATTAGTGTTTTTCACTAATTCTTAGGTTACCAAGCATAATAATAATAAGTACAGATATCCGGTATAACAAAACAATCGTAGAATGTAGTTTCATGAACTTGTGCTTATTTTGTAAAACATTTATAAATTTGCATTATTCTTAGTCCCAAAAATATAAAAGTAAAAGGGAATCAAATGAAACTCACCAAATGTATTTTGTAGTAAAAATACATATGACTATATTGAATAATGCAGGGTTGGCCTCGGATTCACGAACCTATATCATTCGTATATATATTAAATAATATAAAGAACTTATTTTAGTACAATCTATATTTTAATTGTTATGTATATATATATATATATATATATATATATATATATATATATATATATATATATACTTTCATATTTGTTTTAATATTTTAATAATTAAAAAGTTAATTAAATATGTTAGATACTTATTTCAAAATATGTTTATATATATTTAAGCTTATATAAGTTAAATTAGTATTTAAAATAAAAGTGGTTTTATATTTATTAATATTTTCATAACTTATAAATATAATTTTTTTTATAAGAATTACTTATAATTATATTCATGGTATAGTTATCATATCTTCTATTTTTCTTATTATGTAATTAATAATATTAGTAATAGTAGTAGTAATGATGATAATAATAATAATAATAATAATAATAATAATAATAATAATAATAATAATAATAATAATAATAATAATAATAATAATATTAATAATAATAATAATAATAATAATAATAATAATAATAATAATAATGATGATAATAATGATTATAATACTTATAAGTATGGTAATAATAATAATGATTATAATACTATTAATAATAATGATAATAACATAATAATCATAATAATTAGTAATTGTTAATAATAATAAGGATAGAAATAAAATAAAAATATATACCCTCTCCAAGCTTTTTCTAAAAAGAAATGCTCCAGACAAGATTCGAACCCTCGACCTCTCGATACACACAAACACTCCAAGCCACTACGCTGTCCATTCACTTCTGTTTTAATACTCGACTTCTAACCATATAACCCGTATGTTCTTATAACGGTCCAACTCCTTTATTTCAGCCCAAGTTCAAATTCGACCCATTAACGTAAATAATAACTCTCGGCCCTTTTAGCAGCCCAATTTATATGTTTTAAATTAAAGAAAAATGACAGATGGTGGAGGGTACTGTAATTCAATCAAGACTTAAACAACAAACTAAATTATGAAACTGAAATTGTGTATCATCATTTTGAAACATCATCATCGATCACTTTAAAAAGCATAATTAACGAGCATCATCTTCACCATGTTCACATATCACCATCGTCAATATCGTAACTCGATATATCATCATCATTCTTTAACTATTCATCATCATAACAATTATCATTCATTGTCATCATTAACATTCGCAGCAGCAGGAGTGGTACTACAACAGTAGTAGTGACATCGTAGCTTAAACAAGATCAAGAAGATACTGTTCATCGTCATTAACAATGGTTTCAATGTTTATGGTTCGGTATTGTGATCAAAATAGAAATAGTAAAGAAGATGGTGGTTGTTATCAAAATAGTGTGATGATGGTTTGTTATGGGGGTTCTCATCAGGTACTAGTCACGAAGGAGATAACAGGAGGTGGTGTTCGATGGAAGACAGAAAAATTAAGAGGGAGAGAAGAGAGAGATGAGAGAGAGAGAGAGAGAGACGGTTATCTATGGTGGTTTACGGTGGTGAGTTTGTGGAGAACTGTTTGAGGGTGGTGGGGTAATGGTGGCAGGCGAGAATGGTGATGAGATGATAGGTTTTTCAAATGGGTGTTGAAAGGTCATCGTGCTGTATATGTAATTGTATCAATATATATAAGTTTTCTAGATATATATGTGAAATGACCCGTCCTAATCCATCCGGACAAAGTCCACATCGATTATAAATGATTCACAATAGTTGATTACATCGCGAGGTATTTGACCTCTATATGATACAGTTTACAAACATTGCATTCGTTTTTGAAAAGACAAACTTTAATTTCATTGAAAGTTGACGGCATGCATATCATTTCATAATACAACCAACTATAATTGACTTAATAATGATCTTGATGAACGCAACGACTCGAATGCAACGTCTTTTAAAATATGTCCTGAATGACTCCAAGTAATATCTCTAAGATGCACAAATGCACTGATAATGCTAAAAACGAACATATATTTCATAGCATTATTCCTCAAGAAAGACAAGCTTTTAGTTGCAATTGTTCTATTTACAAGTGATATTCGTTTAAATAATAAAAGGTGAAGACAAAGGACAGATTCGACGAATTGAAGACGCAAACGACCAAAAAGCTCAAAAGTACAAAATACAATCAAAGAGGTTCCAATTATTGATAAGAAACGTCTCGAAATTACAAGAGTACAAGATTCAAAACGCAAAGTACAAGATATTAAATTGTACGCAAGGTCGTTCGAAAATCCGGAACCGGGACCAGAGTCAACTCTCAACGCTCGACGCAACGGACTAAAAATTACAAGTTAACTATGTATATAAATATAATATAATATATAATTAATTAAATTAATTATATATATATTATATTTATAAATAAATCGTCGGCAAGAAAGACTCCAAAAGCTGGTGAGCTGTATTTACAAACTCCGCGACTCGCGGAGTTTGAAGGCCAAAAGGGCCGCGAGTCGTGGAGCCCCAATTTCTACAACTCCCTATAAAACCAACCGAATTCTGATCGCAAAAACCAATCTTTTTTTCTTCTTCTCTCATAAACGTATTATATATATATATTATAATTTTAATTTTAATTTTAATTTTAATTCTAATAATAAGGGTATGTTAGCGAATGTTGTAAGGGTGTAAGTCGAAATCCTGTCCGTGTAACGCTACGCTATTTTTAATCATTGTAAGTTATGTTCAACCTTTTTAATTTAATGTCTCGTAGCTAAGTTATTATTATGCTTATTTAATCAAAAGTAATCATGATGTTGGGCTAATTACTAAAATTGGGTAATTGGGCTTTGTACCATAATTGGGGTTTGGACAAAAGAACGACACTTGTGGAAATTAGACTATGGGCTATTAATGGGTTTTATATTAACTAAACAATGCCTTGTTAATTTAATATACAAACTTATAATTCGATGTATTTATAAATAACCACATATGCTTGACTGGGTACGGTGGGCGGGATATCTATAAATACCAATAATTATTCATTTTACCGGACACGGAACTGGATTAATAGTTAATAGACTTGTTGAAACAGGGGTGAATTACATTCAAGGGTAATTGGTGTAATTGTTAACAAAGTAGTAAAACCTTGGTTTACACGCAGTCGATAACCTGGTGTATTCATTAAACAAAGTATTAAAACCTTGTTACAATTCGAATCCCCAATTAGTTGGAATATTTGACTTCGGGAATAAGAATAATTTGGCGAAGGCTTTCGCTCTTTATATTTATGACTGATGGACTATTATGGACAAAATCCGTATGGACATATTAAATAATCCAGGACAAAGGACAATTAACCCATGGGCATAAAACTAAAATCAACATGTCAAACATCATGATTACGGAAGTTTAAATAAGCATAATCCTTTTATTTCATATTTAATTTCCTTTATTTTATATTTAATTGCACTTCTAATTATCGCATTTTTATTGTTATTATATTTAATTGCACTTTTAATTATCGTACTTTTTAATTATCGCAAGTTTATTTTATCGCATTTTTATTATTCGCAATTTTATTATTGTTATTTACTTTACGCTTTAATTTAAGTCTTGTATTTATATTTATTATTTTACATTTGGTTTTAACTGCAACTAAAGTTTTAAAATCGACAAACCGGTCATTAAACGGTAAAAACCCCCCTTTATAATAATAATATTACTTATATATATATTTGTATTTTTATAAAAGTAAACTAATATAGCGTTAAGCTTTGTTTAAAGATTTCCCTGTGGAACGAACCGGACTTACTAAAAACTACACTACTGTACGATTAGGTACACTGCCTATAAGTGTTGTAGCAAGGTTTAAGTATATCCATTCTCTAAATAAATAAATATCTTGTGTAAAATTGTATCGTATTTAATAGTATTTCCTGTAAAAATATAAGCTATTTCGTATACACCTCGCGAAACATCAAGTAATTTTTGGCGCCGCTGCCGGGGATATCTTAAAAGCCGAAAGCGTAACGCTAAATATTAAAAAAAAAAAAAAAATTTAGTTTACTTTTATTAAAATTCGTTTTTATAAAAATACGTTTTAAATATTCGAAAATATAAAAAGAAAAACAAAAATATAACTATTTTTAGGAGTTTGATAAATATTTAAGTTTTATAAAGTTTCTTTAGTTTGTAAAAATATAAGTTCTATTTAATTTATTTTATAAATATATTTTATAAATATAAAACCGAAAAAAAATAATTATATATAAATCTATTTTTTTAGATTGTTATTTATAAAATTATAAAGTATTTTATTTTTATCTTAGTTTTTAAGAAAAGTCTTATCTAACTTATATAAATATATTAATTAAATTAAAAATATAAAATATAAAATAAAATAAATAAATAAAAACGGGTCGAATTTTAAACAAGCTGTCATTTGAATTTCTGAACCCCGCGACTCGCGGGGGTTTGCTGCTTCTAATACCGCAACTCGCGGAGCTTTTTCTGACACGCCTGCCAGAAACCCTAACTGCAATTAATACGGAGTAATAATTATTATTATTAATTAATTAAGATTTAGGTTTTAATTAAATTAATATTTAATTTTAATCATTTAGTTATATTAAGTTTTAATTAGTTTTATTTATATATTTAAATTAATACTTTTATAAAATAATATAAAAATAATATTTTTATAAAAATTGTACTTTTTACAACTTTTAGTATATTTTTATATTTTATCCCTTTTTAATTGTTTTAGCGTAACTTTTGTATTTTTCGCTCATATTTAGTTTTAATTCATAGTTTTTGCCATAGTTATTTTTATTTCTAGATTTTTAGACTTTGCCGTAGAATTTCTTAAGTGCTTTTTCTTTAGACTAAGATTTAGGTACTTTAGAATTTTGCAACGCCTTTTTAAGTTTTAGTTTCTTTTTAAGTTATTTCCATTTGGGATTTAGTTTTTCCTGTAAGCTTTAATATTTTTAGACACCTTTTACCTATGTATCAATTATCATTCCAATTAGTAATCTCAATTTGCGATTATAATTTTAAGTTAGTTGTAGTAATAAGGTTAGGTTAGTCAAGTATTTTTAAGTTTTATAAGTTTCTTTTATTTTTCCGTCACCTTTTATTTTTCAACCATTTTTCTTTTTCGACTTTTTTTTCCGACGAGCTCTTTTTCTTTCTTATTTCTCGCTATTCTAATTTTAGGACATAGATTTTTATTCTACTTCTTATCTAAATTTTCTTAAAATTACGAAAATTTATTTTAAGTGGTTAAATTAATAGACATCAAAATTTTCTGGTTCGTAGTAATAGTTGGATTTGTACGTGGACCGGGTTATTGGAGCCAAACAGTCCTCAATTATATTGAGACCAAACGAATCCTGCCCCTCTGCTGCATCTTTTGGCTATTCGAAACGTGGGCAAAATCAGAAAAGTCTATTGATTGGATAACTTATTATAATTTTTCTTTCCTTTTAAAAACTAATAGGATATTCAGTGAATGCACCGAGCAAGACGTTCACCACCTTTTGTACGTTCACCACCTGTAACTAGATCAAGACATTTAGCAAATATTACTGCCTTTGATTTTTCTTTAGAATCGTCATCCAGTCGACCAAGTACTCCAGTTCAAATTTCCTATAATCCATTTTTTGAACCCGACCTCACAATTGAGAATCCGGAGAATATTCAGGAACGATTCGTAGATCCTGAACCACTAAACTTTCCTCCGGAACCACCAATCATTCAAACAGAGATTGTTAAGGAACGAACCATTAAATCAGAATCTTCTAGTGATTCCGATTCAACAAATTCAATTATGGAGAATCTGGAACCTTTAAGTATGGAAGACCGAATGAGAGCTAAACGCACTGGCCAAGGTCACGCAATTACTCATCCAGACATTAATGCGCCAGATTATGAAATCAAAGGACAAATTCTACACATGGTGACTAATCAATGCCAATTTAGTGGTGCACCGAAGGAAGATCCAAATGAACATCTACGTACCTTTAATAGGATCTGCACACTATTTAAAATCCGAGAAGTGGTGGATGAACAGATATATCTCATGTTATTTCCCTGGACTTTAAAGGGAGAAGCCAAAGATTGGTTGAAATCGTTACCTGAAGGGGCGATTGATACATGGGATGTTTTAGTTGAAAATTTTCTTAAACAATTCTTTCCTGCATCTAAAGCCGTAAGACTTCAAGCAGAAATTGTTACGTTCACACAGAAACCAAATGAAACTCTATATGAGGCGTGGACAAGATATGGAAAGTTATTAAGAGGATGTCCGCAACATGGTTTAGACACCTGTCAAATAGTACAAATATTCTACCAAGGATGCGACATCACTACAAGGAAAGACATAGATATAGCAGCTGGTGGCTCTATTATGAAGAAAACCGAAACTGATGCTTACAAAATTATTGATAACACTGCTTCCCACTCACATGAGTGGCACCAAAAAAAGATATCGTTAGATCATCTAAAGCAGCTAGAGCCGATTCTAGCCATGACTTAGATTCCATTTCCGCAAAGATAGATGCTGTGGAGAGACGAATGGAAAAGATGACTAAGGATATTCACTCAATACGAATTAGTTGTGAGCAGTGTGGAGGACCACATTTGACAAAAGATTGTCTAAGTATTGAATTAACAATGGAACAAAGAGAGAATATTTCATACATAAACCAAAGGCCTGGAAATAATTATCAGAATAATTATCAACCGCCAAGACCAATTTACAATCAAAACCAGAATTATAACCGAAATATTCCATACAACAACCAACAAGGTCCTAGCAATAAACAAGTATCCAATAATACTTACAATCAGCAAAGACCTAATTTTCAAAACAAACCACCACAACAAACCGATGATAAAAAGCCGAATTTAGGAGATATGATGACGAAGCTAGTTGAAACTCAAACGCAGTTTTTCACATCTCAAAAACAAACCAATGAACAAAATGCTCAAGCATTTAGAAATCAACAAGCTTCTATTCAAAATTTGGAACAAGAAGTAAGTAACCTAGCAAGGTTAATAGGTGAAAGAAAACCGGGAAGTCTACCTAGTGATACAAATGCTAACCCCCAGAATGAAATAGCTAAAGCCATTACCACAAGAAGTGGTACAACACTTAAACCACCTGAAATACCTGTAACTTCTGATGAAGCTATTCCTACTCCACAAGAACCACAACCTGATCAAGATAAGGAAAAAGAACCAGTAGTTGAAAAGGTTAATGAAAATAACACAGTTAAGGCTAAACCTTATGTTAAACCATACCAACCACCACTTCCTTACCCGAGTAAAATGAAGAAAGAGAAACTTGAAGCCGAGCAATCCAAATTCTTGGATATGTTTAAACAGATAAATGTAAATCTTCCTTTCATTGATGTGATTTCAGGAATGCCTAGATATGCTAAATTCTTGAAAGATCTAATCTCAAATAGAAAGAAAATGGAAGAACTCTCGGCTGTTACTATGAATGCTAATTGTTCAGCAGTGCTGTTGAATAAGATACCAGAAAAACTATCTGATCCAGGAAGTTTCACAATTCCTTGTTTTCTGGGAAGTCTTAGTTCAATAGAAGCATTGGCAGACTTAGGTGCTAGTATAAATCTAATGCCGTATTCACTATACACTAAACTAAACCTTGGAGAATTGAAACCAACCAGAATTAGCATACAACTAGCCGATAGATCAATAAAATATCCTAGAGGGATAATGGAGAACATGCTAGTTAAAGTTGGTACTTTAGTATTTCCAGTAGATTTTGTTGTTTTGGACATGGAAGAAGATTCTCAAGTTCCTCTCATATTAGGAAGACCATTCTTAAACACGGTTAAAGCAATGATAGACGTGTTCGGTAAGAAACTGACCCTAAGTATAGAGGATGAGAGTGTTACCTTTTCAGTTGATAGAGCAATGCAACAACCACAATCTGCAGATGATACATGTTATTATATTCAAACTACAGATGCACATACAGAATTATTAGAAGAATTTCCAGAATTACAAGGAACAGGAGAATGTTCTTTAGGAGAAGGTAATGAACCAATTGATGAAGCTGAAATGTTAGCTACACTTATAGGTAATGGATATGAACCAACAACAGAAGAAATTCAAATGCTAAAAGAAGAAGACAGATATCGATACAAATCATCGAGAGAAGAACCTTCGAAATTAGAGTTAAAGCCACTTCCAAACCATTTGGAATACGCTTATTTACATGGTGAATCTGAATTACCTGTAATAATATCGTCTTCTCTTACTGAAAATGAGAAATCACAACTCATTTCTGTGTTGAAAGCTCATAAACCAGCCATTGCATGGAAGATTCATGATATTAAAGGAATAAGTCCTTCGTATTGCACACATAAAATCCTTATGGAAGAAGGTCATAAAACGTATGTGCAACGCCAACGAAGACTAAATCCTAATATGCAAGATGTAGTTAAGAAAGAGATTATTAAACTGCTAGATGCAGGTCTAATTTATCCAATTTCTGATAGTCCATGGGTAAGCCCAGTTCAATGCGTGCCTAAGAAGGGTGGCATGACTGTCATTACAAATGAGAAAAATGAGCTTATTCCTACTAGAACTGTAACAGGATGGCGTGTATGTATTGATTATAGAAAATTAAATGACGCCACCAGAAAAGATCACTTTCCCTTACCTTTCATAGATCAAATGTTGGAAAGATTAGCCGGAAATAGTTACTATTGTTTTCTAGATGGAGTTTCCGGATATTTTCAAATTCCAATAGCACCCGAGGACCAAGAGAAAACCACATTCACGTGCCCTTATGGTACTTTTGCTTACAAACGCATGCCATTTGGACTTTGCAACGCCCCTGCAACCTTTCAAAGGTGTATGATGGCGATTTTTCACGACATGATAGAAGAATGCATGGAAGTTTTCATGGATGACTTTTCAGTCTTCGGTGATACATTTGAATCATGTCTAGCTAATCTGGAACGAATGCTTATTAGATGCGAACAGTCAAATCTAGTACTTAATTGGGAGAAATGCCATTTCATGGTTAAAGAAGGCATCGTTCTTGGTCATAAAATTTCAAAAGAAGGAATTGAAGTAGATAGAGCTAAAGTAGATGTAATTGCTAAACTTCCACATCCCACCAATGTTAGAGGAGTTAGGAGTTTTCTAGGGCATGCCGGTTTTTACCGACGTTTCATAAAAGATTTTTCTAAAATTGCCACTCCTATGAATAAACTCCTAGAAAAGGATGCTCCATTCATCTTTTCAGATGAATGTATCAAATCTTTTAATATTCTTAAAGAGAAACTCACTAATGCGCCGATCATGATAACACCAAATTGGAATCTACCATTTGAACTAATGTGCGATGCAAGTGATTTTGCAATGGAAGCCGTTTTAGGACAAAGGATTGAAAAACGATTTCAACCTATATATTATGCTAGTAAGACGTTACAAGGAGCACAAACGAACTATACAACTACTAAAAAAGAACTCCTTGCTATTGTCTTTGCTTTTGACAAATTTCGATCATATCTCGTTCTAGCAAAAACGGTTGTCTATACCGACCATTCTGCTCTTAGATACCTATTTTCAAAACAAGATGCTAAACCAAGATTAATCCGTTGGATCTTACTCTTACAAGAGTTTGATATTGAAATCCGAAATAAAAGAGGAGCAGAAAATCTCGCCGCTGATCACCTTTCTCGTCTTGAAAATCCTGAGTTAGAAGTTCTAAATGAATCGGCCATACAAGACAACTTTCCTGATGAATATCTATTGAAGATAGATTATAAAGAAATACCATGGTTTGCAGACTATGCAAACTACTTAGTTTGTGGATTCCTTGAAAAAGGATTATCGTACCAAAGACGAAAGAAATTCTTCAGTGATATAAAACACTATTTTTGGGAAGATCCACATTTGTTTAAAAGTTGTCCCGATGGAATAATACGTCGATGTGTATTTGGAGATGAAGCTAGTAAAATTTTAAACCATTGTCACACAGGACCAACAGGAGGGCATTATGGGCCTCAACTAACAGCAAGAAAAGTTTATGATGCTGGATTCTATTGGCCTACAATTTACAAAGACGCACACCTTCTTTGCAAATCCTGTGATGCATGTCAAAGGGCCGGAAAAATAAGTCAACGTGATGAAATGCCACAAAATGTCATCCAAGTATGTGAAGTATTTAACATTTGGGGTATTGACTTTATGGGTCCATTTCCAAAATCTCATAATAATCTATTTATACTCGTAGCCATTGATTATGTATCTAAATGGGCGGAAGCACAAGCTCTCCCAACTAACGATGCATGAGTTGTAGTCAACTTTTTAAAACGTCTTTTTGCAAGGTTTGGAACACCGAAAGCTTTAATAAGTGATCGGGGTACTCATTTCTGTAATAATCAACTTGAGAAAGTTCTTAAAAGATATGGAGTAACTCATAAAATCTCCACCGCATATCATCCACAAACAAGTGGACAAGTTGAAAATACCAACCGAGCTTTAAAACGTATTCTAGAGAAAACCGTAGGATCAAATCCGAAGGAATGGTCCATTAAATTGGAGGATGCACTCTGGGCTTTTAGAACAGCCTACAAAACTCCAATTGGAACCACACCTTTTAGACTTGTTTATGGAAAATCATGTCATCTTCCAGTAGAAATTGAACACAAAGCATTTTGGGCTTTGAAGACATGTAATCTTGATTTACATGAAGCTGGACGTCTACGATTAAGTCAACTAAACGAATTAGAAGAATTAAGACATGAAGCATACGATAATTCGTTAATCTATAAAGAAAGAACGAAGAAATGGCATGATAAAAGAATCAGAAGTTCAAAAGAATTTAAAGAAGGAGACAGAGTTCTTCTTTTCAATTCACGATTCAAGCTATTTCCTGGAAAATTGAAATCAAGATGGTCTGGACCATTCATAGTCAAAAGAGTTTTCCCATACGGAACGATAGAATTAATAAATTCAAATGGGATTGAATTTAAAGTTAATGGTCACAGAGTTAAACACTACATAGATGGTCCGATGGAAGTCGACAACGAAGTTAATCACAATTTCGACACCACAGCTAACTAAGTGTGGGGAGAATCAAGTCTTTAAAGGATAATATGTATTTCTGTTAGAGTTAGATTGTCTGTTTTCATGTAGTTCTCGAAAATGGAACCCGAATGGTCTTTCCCTAGCAGACCCTAAAGAACTAGTCTTCTCCTCCCAATCTGAATTTTTATTTTTTTAGGTTTTTACGAAATGAAGACTGCCTGTGAACTAAACCATGGTCTAATGCTACACGCTTTGATCACTAAACGTAATAATGATACACTACCGAGTGAAATAGTGTCAGTAATCAGAGAAAGAATGGACGGAGTTAGAAAAGAATCCAGATGCGAAGATAATAAGTTACAATTTGGTAAAGGAAAATCAAAATCCCCAGCGAAAAGAAGAGCACGACACCTAGAAAGATGTCACAAATGCGGAAAATGGTCACATGGAGGTAAATGTTCAAATAATCAAACCTATTCAAATACCGAATTTGTTACTTTATGCAGAAACGGACCGTTCATATGTTTAGAAGAAAAGACACTGAATGCTCGAGGTTACGCCTATGTAGCCATGGAAAACAAATTAAACCGACTATCTTATGAATGGGATAGATCATATAACTAAGAAATCTATTTCACAGGTATGTCTGTACAATTTTTATTTTTTTTTATTTTTATTTTTTAACCTTGTGATAATAAACGTTAATTTGTTCGCTATAAAGTATTAAATTGGTATTGAATAAAATTAAGTTTGGCGACCGAAATTATTGATATCATACAAAAATTTATTACATCACTGCGAAATTTAACGTTTATTCTTAAGGTATAAATATCTTTAATCAATCAACCCAAAATATTTCAAAAATTCGTCATGAGTTAAATTAGGTCTTGGAACCGAAATTACTTTACCGAAAAGAGGGGCGCATATTTTTGATAATATTTGATTGATTAAAGTGGGATAAAAAGCCAAAAATATTTTTAATTTTATTTTTACCATGTTTTTAAAATTAATATTTAAATCTTAAATTAATACTGTAAACTTTGTGAAATCAATATATTTAAAATTGTGAATATTTGAAAAATCAATATAAGTTTGGTGTGAATTTATAATATGAATTTTTAAATTAAGTTTGGTGTGAATTTTTCATTTTTATTTTATTAAAATATGAATTTTTTATGTATTTCAAATTTTAAGTTTGGTGTGAATTTTTAATATTAATTTTGAATTTTATATTTAAATTGTGTGAATTTAAAAACAAAAATTTACTTTATCTCATTAAGTTAAAAATATGATTTTTAAAATTCATCGTAAGTTGAAGACTAGGTCTTTAAACCGAAATTGCTTTACCCGAGAGAGGGACGAGAATTTTTATTATTATTATTTTTAATCTTATTGAATTAAAGTATGCCAAAAACATTAAAAAAACCCAAAAATCTTAGCTTTTAAAACAATCGCTACAAAAAGACAAATTTTAAAATTTTGTCGAAGGACGGACTAGGACATCGATCCGAAACGACCTCGTCCTAAATAACAAGGGAAACAAAATTTTAAAATTAATTACTTAATTGTTTTAATAAGTTAAAGATTATATAAAAAAAAAAAATTTACCAAACTCCGCGACTCGCGGAGTTTGAAGCTTTAAACCCCGCGACTCGCGGAGGGATCGAAATACAGAAAAAATAAAATCGAGCTAAACAGCTCAGTCCACACATCACAAGTAAAACACAGCAAAAAACAGCCGAAAAAACTGCGAAAAAAACCCCAAAAACACCCCCAAAATCACAATTTTTAACCGTTAATCATCAAATCTTTTACTAAAATCATGTTGAGAAGGATGCTATCAAGGAATTACTCAAGAAAAACGGTAAATTTCTACACCTAAACACCATTTAATCGGAAATTATTGTTCTTGAGCAATTTTTTCCCCAAATTTATTTTGATGCTTTTTAGTGTAATTAGGCTTAAATTGTTTATGTATTATGCTTGTATAACCTAGATTGATGCTGTTTAACATGATTAGAAGCCTTAAACTTCAAATTTTGAGTAATCTAGGGTTTGTGTTCTTGAGCAAATTTGGGGCTTTTTGATATAAACAGGTTATGGCCGATTTTTGTCATGAATTGTTGCTAAATTAAGTAGTGTAACATGTTTAGGTAGTTAAATGATCCAAACTTTGAGCCTAAACCTGATTTTGAGAATTAAAGTGGACTTTTTCAAGTCTAAAATTCATGAACTTGATTTTTGAGAGATAATGCCATTTGAAACTTGTTTAATTGCTAGTAATGATTATTTTGACATGTTATTTGAGTTGAATGCTTATGAACTTGGCGAACATTTTCGTATATGCTTATTTGAAAAAGTGTAGATTTGATAAAAATGTGAAAATGAGTTTAAGTTTGATATAAATTGATCATGTCATTGTAATTATTTTGATTGATGATTTTGCTGACACTAATGCATATTTGGATGCACAAAAATTGTGTTTGATGTGTTTTGCAGACTGAAAGGGGTGAATCTTCATCCCAAGCTCGCAATGCTCCTGCTGAGAATGCGGAACAACAGGAGGTGGATAACTACTACAAGCACGATATACCTCATCCAGTCATGACATTTTCTGATATGCACTTGGAAGAGTTGCACCTGAACCTGAGATTTGACAGACTTTGGATAGATTATCCAAAATACCAAAGGGGTTTGCATACTCTTCATTCTAAAGTTGTTGAGGTACCTAGGGTCATAGAATGGGGACCCTTAGAAGCTGTAGAATTGGCCGGGCCAATTAGGGAATTACTTTTACAGAGGTATGGTAATTCTACTTTTAATGACTGGGTACGTTTATTCACCATGCGTAGACCTGTATATAAAGTATGGTGTGAAGAATTGTTGTGTAGTATAGAATTAAATGATCGGGTAGCTAGTTTAACCGACCGATCTTTTATTAGATTTTTGTTAGGAGGTTCGATGCGCCACATGTCTTTACTAGACATAGCTCAGGCTTTACGTATATATACGCCTGAGGAGTTAGCATCTGCCGATTGTAGAGGGTTGATACTAAATGGTAGAAAGATAGATGAAAATTTTGATACACACGGTGTGTGGAGTCAAATGAAAAGCCATCACCGATTCAAAGGGGGAAATTACTCTTATTTGGATATAGATAGAGCCGAATTAAGAGTGATTCATAGGTTTTTAGCTAATTCGATTACACAAAGAGGTAAGAACAAGGAAAAGGTAAATGAACAGGATTTATTTTACCATATGTGTATTCAAGACCCACAAAGCGCTGTAAGTATACCTTATTGTGTGGGTTATTATTTATCAGCTATGGTTAGGGGGATGAGACCGCATAGCATAATAGGAGGTGGTATTTTTATTACTTTGATTGCTGAATATCTCGGTGTGGATATAAGTCGGGGGGGATTTTTAGTCGAAGAACCAGAACCCCGCGATACTATAGGTTTAAATGTATACCATGGTGCGAAAGTTTTGAAGAGGCGAAATAACGCCGCAGTACAATACCATGGTAGACATCCACAAGTTGAGAGAAACCAACAGCAAGGTAATGTAGGAAGGGGAAATGAGATGAAAGAAATGCAAAGGTTTATAGCTGCACAGGAGTACGAAAATGCTAGACAGAGAGCATTTGAAGATTGGCAAGTTCATCAAAACCAAATCATAGCTTATTGCCAACATATAGGTAGAAACTATATTCCTACTCCGAAACCCATATTCCCTCCCTGGTCTATAGAGATGCAACCACCGTATCCTACGTATAACCCTGCCGAAGCATTCTATAGCACCTATGGTTTTGCTTGGAACCCCTATTGGTACCAGTATCATCCCTAGTCTACTTAGTTTTTTTTTATTTTGTAATGATTGATAGGTTTAATACTTATGTTAATATTGTAATAGTTTTTATAATTTTCTAACTTTTATTCTTAGATTTTAATAATTTTTGAATGTGAGGTAATATACCAAACTTCAAAAATATGTATATATGTTTGCAGTTTATCTTATGTACACAACAGGGTAAAACAACGCATTTTCAAAGACTGGCAATAAGTTCAGCAAAAACAACTAATTTTGACGACAAGATGCAAAATATATGTTAAATAACAACAAGACGGAATGAACAAATGATGTGCACCATTTATCATTCAGCAAACAAACGCCAATATATTTGGAAACTTTGGTAAAAATTTAATCATTTTCATACAAATCACCCTCAATAATTTAAATTGTTACTGATTTCTTGCAAATGAGGGCATTGCAAGATCTTAAGTGTGGGAAGGGGTTAAATTCTTTCGAATTTTAAAGTTTTTACTTTATACACTTGGTTACCATTAAAAATACTAGTAAAGCAGTAGTTGTATTAGAATATAGTGCTCTCTGATAATAACGAACAGCCCTAGTCTTATATACTGACTACCCAATTCTAGTAAAATTTTTCAATTAAATGAACTCAAAATCATGTTTATACATATTTATGAACGATAAAACTAGGTTTTAACACCGAAATTATTGTAACCTCGGAAAGGACATAAATTGAGAAACAAACAAAAATGTTAAAATTCATTTAAAATGGAATAGAGGACGATAAAAAGGAAAATAAAGGCCAAGTGTGGGAAAATTTACCAAGTTATCTTAAACATATGTCACATATATCTGTAACAAATAACTAAAAATACTTTTGCTTTGGGCTAAACTAAAAAGTTTTACCTGATTTACTGTAAGAAAGATGGATCTACACGATGAATCAATTCCATCATTAAAAGGAAGTAAAGTCTTCCGAAAAAGAAACGCGCTTCTTGATTTAGGTCATGAAGTTGTCGTCCAGACCAGCTGTAGGTTGACGAAAAATCTAGAAAAGTCATCACTAAAATCAGCAGGAAATCCACGGACCTCAGCATTAAACAGGGTCGCCAAGTGGTCAGATTTATCCTAACCATGAGAAGGATTTATCTCGTAAAATGGGGGGCACCATGCAAATTAGCTGGATAAGACTAATGAATCAGATCCCCAAAAAGGATAATCTCCTTAAAAGATCAAAAATCAGCTTTTAAGCCTGATATTACTCAATTCTTGAGATTGACCTTAAAGATTGAGAATTACAAACTCATGGAATTCAATGATATCTAAACTCGAGCTTGAACGAGAAAATATTTTGATCAAAATTACAAACCGATTTGTTTTCTGAAAACCCTATTTTCAATGCGTTCATTACCATTGAACGTAAAATCCTAGGAATTCACCTGGAATTCATTAGGTCACCTGAACCAAATCGGGTGTCAACCGTAAGAACGGTGGTTGCATAGCATGGTCAAAGACATAACCTTGTGCCAGACCGAAAAATTATAAGGGTGAGCTTTACTATTGCTCCTACCAAGGATAGTAATTGCGTCCGACACGTTATAGACCATAATTAAAAGCATGTCATTAGACATTGCCTTAACAGTTGCTTGTTCAACGCTTTCCTTTACAACCGGACGGTAGTTTACCGAAAGGTAATATACGGGACAAGTAAACTGGACGTGTTGCTTTTCAAATACAAGGTTAGCAAGTGGGTGACACAAAACCATAAGTTTTGAGCTAAAATTTTCAAATCTGAAACCCACCAAACCCACAAAAAAATATTTTGCAAACACCGGTAAAGGGTTATTCCGGAAAACTTATCTAGGGTAAAAACTAGATTTAATTTTCAAAAGATCAAATGTTTTCATAAAGATCCAATTTCCTTAATGGATCTAAATTTTTATAGTCATGTGAGACTGTAAACCATATCGTTACTACCATTGTTTATACCGCCGTATAGAAATCACTGATGTACAAAGTGTGAAGAATAAAGAAGTGATTCTAGTATTTCAAGACGATATTGCTTGAGGACAAGCAACGCTCAAGTGTGGGAATATTTGATAATGCTAAAAACGAACATATATTTCATAGCATTATTCCTCAAGAAAGACAAGCTTTTAGTTGCAATTGTTCTATTTACAAGTGATATTCGTTTAAATAATAAAAGGTGAAGACAAAAGACAGATTCGACGAATTGAAGACACAAACGACCAAAAAGCTCAAAAGTACAAAATACAATCAAAGAGGTTCCAATTATTGATAAGAAACGTCTCGAAATTACAAGAGTACAAGATTCAAAACGCAAAGTACAAGATATTAAATTGTACGCAAGGACGTTCGAAAATCCGGAACCGGGACCAGAGTCAACTCTCAACGCTCGACGCAACGGACTAAAAATTACAAGTTAACTATGTATATAAATATAATATAATATATAATTAATTAAATTAATTATATATATATATATTATATTTATAAATAAATCGTCGGCAAGAAAGACTCCAAAAGCTGGTGAGCTGTATTTACAAACTCCGCGACTCGCGGAGTTTGAAGGCCAAAAGGGCCGCGAGTTGCGGAGCCCCAATTTCTGCAACTCACTATAAAAGCAACCGAATTCTGATCGCAAAAACCAATCTTTTTTTCTTCTTCTCTCATAAACGTATTATATATATATATATTATAATTTTAATTTTAATTTTAATTTTAATTTTAATTCTAATAATAAGGGTATGTTAGCGAATGTTGTAAAGGTGTAAGTCGAAATCCTGTCCGTGTAACGCTATGCTATTTTTAATCATTGTAAGTTATGTTTAACCTTTTTAATTTAATGTCTCGTAGCTAAGTTATTATTATGCTTATTTAATCCGAAGTAATCATGATGTTGGGCTAATTACTAAAATTGGGTAATTGGGCTTTGTACCATAATTGGGGTTTAGACAAAAGAACGACACTTGTGGAAATTAGACTATGGGCTATTAATGGGTTTTATATTAACTAAACAATACCTTGTTAATTTAATATACAAACTTATAATTCGACGTATTTATAAATAACCACATACGCTTGACTGGGTACGGTGGGCGGGATATCTATAAATACCAATAATTATTCATTTTACCGGACACGGAACTGGATTAATAGTTAATAGACTTGTTGAAACAGGGGTGAATTACATTCAAGGGTAATTGGTGTAATTGTTAACAAAGTAGTAAAACCTTGGTTTACACGCAGTCGATAACCTGGTGTATTCATTAAACAAAGTATTAAAACCTTGTTACAATTCGAATCCCCAATTAGTTGGAATATTTGACTTCGGGAATAAGAATAATTTGACGAAGGCTTTCGCTCTTTATATTTATGACTGATGGACTATTATGGACAAAATCCGTATGGACATATTAAATAATCCAGGACAAAGGACAATTAACCCATGGCCATAAAACTAAAATCAACACGTCAAACATCATGATTACGGAAGTTTAAATAAGCATAATCCTTTTATTTCATATTTAATTTCCTTTATTTTATATTTAATTGCACTTCTAATTATCGCATTTTTATTGTTATTATGTTTAATTGCACTTTTAATTATCGTACTTTTTAATTATCGCAAGTTTATTTTATCGCATTTTTATTATTCGCAATTTCATTATTGTTATTTACTTTACGCTTTAATTTAAGTCTTGTATTTATATTTATTATTTTACATTTGGTTTTAACTGCAACTAAAGTTTTAAAATCGACAAACCGGTCATTAAACGGTAAAAACCCCCCTTTATAATAATAATATTACTTATATATATATTTGTATTTTTATAAAAGTAAACTAATATAGCGTTAAGCTTTGTTTAAAGATTTCCCTGTGGAACGAACCGGACTTACTAAAAACTACACTACTGTACGATTAGGTACACTGCATATAAGTGTTGTAGCAAGGTTTAAGTATATCCATTCTCTAAATAAATAAATATCTTGTGTAAAATTGTATCGTATTTAATAGTATTTCCTGCTAAAATAAAATAGTATTTTATACCCCTTAGCTTTGACATCATGCACCGCGGAAGATTTCTTTCATACCTGAGAATAAACATGCTTTCAAGTGTCAACCAAAAGGTTGGTGAGTTCATTAGTTTAACATAAATAATCATTTCATAAATTTAATAGACCACAAGATTTCATATTTTCATTTCTCATAAACAAACGTCCCATGCATAGAGACAAAAATATCATTCATATGGACTGAACACCTGGTAATCGACATTCACAATATACATATAAGAATATCCCCATCATTCCGGGATCCTCCGTCGGACATGATATAAATTTCGAAGTACTAAAGCATCCGGTACTTTGGATGGGGCTTGTTGGGCCCGATAGATCTATCTTTAGAGTTCGCGTCAATTAGGGTCTCTGTTCCCTAATTCTTAGATTACCAGACTAAAAGGAGCATATTCGATTTCGATCATTCAACCATATAATGTAGTTTCAATTACTTGTGTCTATTTCGTAAAACATTTATAAAAATTGCGCATGTATTCTCAGCCCAAAAATATAAAGGGTAAAAAGGCAAATGAAACTCACGCATATAAGTATTGTAAAATAGTTAATAAAGCATTTGCATGTATTCTCAGCCCAAAAACGTAAAGAGTAAAAAGGGAGCAAATGAAACTCACGCATATAAATATTGTAAAACAGTTAATAAAGCATTTGCATGTATTCTCAGCCCAAAAATGTAATGAGTAAAAAGGGAGCAAATGAACTCACGATACGATATTTTGTAGTAAAAAATATGCATACGACGATACTGAACAATGCAGGGTTGGCCTCGGATTCACGAACCTATATCAGTTATATATATTAAATCATGTAATCACAATCGAACAGCTTATATATATACATATTAAATATATATACTATATTACTTATTTTTATTTTAGTAATATAATTGTTAATTCAAATGTTATATATATAGATATTGTGTTATATTGTTATAAATAATAACAATTAATAGAATAGTAGGTAATGCTAATATAGTTATATGTAATAAATATATATTTTTATATAAATATCATTTGTTTGTTAAATGTTAATTATAATACTACTAAAATAATGATAATAATAATAATGATAAAAATAATAATAATGTCACTAAAAATAATACTAATAATAAAAATAATAATAATAATATAGTTGTAATGATAATAGTAATAATAATAATAAAGATAATCTTAATGATAATGAAATGATAATAATACTAATAATAATACAAATGATACTTGTATTACTAATAATATTATTAATAATAACAATAATGATAATTTTTTATAAAAATTTATATTTTTAATACTAATGATATTAATATTACTAGTTAGATAATAATAATAATAATAATAATAATACTAATACTAATAATAATAATAATAATAATAATAATAATAATAATAATAATAATAATAATAATAATAATAATAATAATAATAATAATAATAATAATAATAATAATAATAATAATAATAATAATAATGAAATTGTTAGAGAGGCTACCTTAATGTATAAGCCAAAAAAAATAAATGCCTCCGCCCAGAATCGAACCCGCGACCTCTGACTTAACCATAACACTCTTAACCATGGATCCATCTGCTGTTTTCTGATTTATGTCACGGCTTACTCAGCTTTAACCCGCATTATTTTTCATGCCCAATATATACATCGGCCTAATCAACATTTCTAACCCAATTTAGTTAAATCCAATCAAATGAAAGCCCTTTATAATTAATGGATCGATCATAAAACCCAGTTATCGTTTTAATAAGTCCAAATTAGATTATGTGGATGTTGGTTTCTGAATGAACAAGAAAAGAAGAAAACGCGTAATCCCAATTGTAGCACCAAAACGTAACAGTAGTACAATATGGTTTCATGCAGGTGGGTGTTCGATGGTTTATTGTTGCAAAGAGAATACGTACAACAGAGGGGTGTTAGGGTCTGTTTACGATAGAAAAGAAAAAAAAATTTAACAGCAGTCGAGCAGTTTAAAAGAATAATAGGGTTGTTGTTGTTGCTAGATTAGAAACAGTAACGAATAGTAGCTGTAGGTGGTGATATGGTTATGGTGGTATGGTGATGAAACAAAGAATTTGTAAGTGGGTACGATTGAAACAAGTAAAGTTTATCATCATATTCGAATCTTATCTTAAACAATATAATTATCCTACACTGTAATTATCATCTATGACTTATCATCATCGAGGCATCCCCATCATCTCTTACGGTTATCATTAACACCCTAATTGTTTATGCATTATCCTCATCATACAGCATCGTCATCATAATATTGTGAAAGAACAGAAAGGTTTCACAGCAATAGCTGTTGTATTAAAAAAAATATAAAAGAAAGCAGCGGCTAGTTTGCAGGTTTTGTAGGTTGATTCCATAGTCCACTAAAGCCCAAGAGATAAGTAACCCAATTACAAATAGGGTTACGGTCCATATTAATTTCTAAAGGTCTATTATCTTGTAAGTATCAAATCAAACGTGGATTGTGGGGCTTAATAGTTGTCGGTTGGTTTAAAGAAAATGAAAAAGTAATATCACATGAGTTAATGGTAATTATGAAGTGGACCTTAGAACCAATATCTGTTGCATCACTTCTCCTTCATCATTATTAAAGCGCCACACTTATAGTTACCCATCTTTCATTATTATCTTTACTCATTCTTTTAATAAAATTATAGAAATAGAAACGGCCAAGTAGCTGCAGCAGTCGTTTGAGCCAGAAAGAAAGAAATAGAAAGCATAGTAGCAGTTTTGCAGCCTGGTTCGATGGTGTTGGGTCTTGGGGTTGATCGATCGATATGGGTGATTGGTTTCAAGATGAAAGTCGTGGTTGTTGATCTTAAACGTAATTCAAAGATAAATATATATGCAGCAGCGATACAGTGATATAAGTGAGGGTGATATCTTTGGTTCAAAACAGAAAAAGTGTAGCAGATTGATTTACAATGGGTTCAATGTTTTCGGTTGTTTGTGAAAGAGGGTTTGGTGATGTTTGAAGAAGAAAGAGGTTGATGGTCACAATATAGTACGCAACAACAATAGGTATTTGATTTGATTTGGGTTTGAATTCATGAATAAACAAGAGTCTATTATTATTTATATTTTCTGACGAGTTGTGATTGTTATTGTATAGAGAAGATGTATCTATTGTTCTTTGATTCTCATAGACAAGAACAAGAAACAAAAATCAAAAGGTTTGATCGTGAATGAAAATAGAGTCGTACGATTTTATGATTTTGTTATTTAACATATTTTGTTTTGTATCGATATGAATCAGAGATAGTACAAATTATGAACAGAAGGTGAAGAATTTTGTAAAAGTTGATTGTGATGGGAAACAGAATACGTAATTATGTATTTATTTATGTACATGACTGTATTTATCTATAACTATATCTGTATATATATTTATATATTGATATATAACCGTATTTTGTATATGTATTTATATATATATATATATATATATATATATATGTTTAGATTTAGCTAAAATTAATAATTATCATTGTATTAATGATAATAATATTATTTACATTGATAATAATAAAAATACTAATATTAATAACCATAATAATAGATATGATAATAGTTTTTAATATAAAACTGATAATAATATTAATATCATTGCTTATAACACCAAGTATAAAAATTTATTATTTCAAATAAAAATACAAATGATAATTTTTAATAGTACTTATATTAATATTAATAATGCTAATTGTACTAACTCTAATATTATTAATGATAATAATAATAATATTAGTAATAACGATACTATAACAATTTATATACATATACAGATTCATAATAATATCATTTATAGTATTTTAATTATTCTATTAATTATTTTACATTTTTAGTTTAAATTGATTAAGGAGTATTTCATTAATAAAAAAAATATTATATACCCTTATACTTATATATATATATATATATATATATATATATATATATATATATATATATATATATATATATATATATATATATATATATATATATACTTATATTTATTTACAAATAACTGTTCGTGAATCGTCAAAACTGGTCGAAGGTAACGAATACATGAATATAGATTTCAAAACTTTCGAGACTCAACATTACAGATTTTGCTTATTGTGTCGGAAACATATAAAGATTAAAGTTTAAATTTGATCGGAAATTTCCGGGTCATCACAGTACCTACCCGTTAAAGAAATTTCGTCCCGAAATTTGGTCGAGGTCGTCATGGCTAACTATAAAAATGTTTTCATGACGAATATGAATCGATGAATAGAGTTTTATCATCATTGAGTAATATAGATAAAACAATTTGATTACGCGAAGAGTATAAGTGAAGCTTATCATAAAAGAATGAAATGAGTAAATATAGATTCTTTTTAACCGATGGCGTGGTTGCGATTGATCTCCAGAATTCAAGGGATTTAAAGAAAATCTTCGTAATAAGATTTGGTTCTTCGGCTATTTATAATATCAGGATCTTCTTTGATTAATTGCAATAATCTGTTTCGATTGATCTGTCGGATATTTCCCTATAAATTCACCCTCTTCATTTCCTTTATATTTTAGAGTTCCTTACTTTTGTTTTCTCTTCCCGACTTTAAGTCAAACGAATAATGATCCAGAATTCATAGGTATGAAGTTTTGGATTAACATAGTTAATGTTTTAAGAAGGAATTCGTAATGGCACGATCTTGATTTGGTAAATTACCAGAATATCCGGAAAGATAGAATTATCAAGAAGATATGTTCTTAATATGTTTGTAGATTGGTTAGAATGTAAGAGTCGTGTAAATGACACATGATGACGGTATGTTCTGTTAATCATCACATTCCATTAGAAACTCTGCATGAATTACTGTAATATAATCACGTTGATAAAGTGTCATTTTATTATACTAACTCATGCATCAGTTTCGAACACTACTTCAAAACATTCATATTTTAAATTCGAAGGTTCGCAGAATATAGACACTAAAACAGTTTCCTTTTATGATATAATACGGATAGCGCAGAGAGATAATTAATATCGAACGAGGATATTTATGAAGATATCTTCAAAAATATTGAGGATATTTACAATGAAAGATACGATAATATCTTTGAATGTTAGAACCAAACTTGTGATGAAGAAATTCATTCATGATGATTTAGAGTGGTTAATGAGTAAGGTATTCGCTAAAGATTTCATCAGAAACAGAATCATCTGGATTCTTTGAATATAGGGTTTGGTCCTTGTATTTGTCCTTGATCTCCTTCACGGTTAGCTCAATCCGTTTTTCAATACCAAATTTTCTATCGAGCGTTCCCAACACTCCATTCTTTATCATCAAACCCTTGGCCATTTAGGCCATCTACAATTTTACTGTTTCCTCTGTATTTAATGCAGCCATATTTGAATCGTCGGTTATCAATCCGAGGTGGTTTCAGGAGATTGGTGTTTTTATATGATTAAACGCTGATGGTAATATGGTGGAATATAAAAGGTTCCCCGGTAACAATGAAAGAGCACGTATATATATTAGGGTTATAATAAGGTTGTTTTGAACGAAAAGTCGAAGTTGCCTTGTTGGAGCTGTGACAAAATTGGCTAATTTGGAAAGAGATTTGCAATGTTATACTTTGGTAATAGCAATTCCTAAGGAGTTAACACAGATACGTGTTAAACGTTTATTCAGTTTTCGAGTGTTTTCAGGTGCATGACTATATACATTGATCTTTCCTTCCGTAGATGAAGTGTGGTTGGTTCATCTTCTCAATTGAGGTATTTTCAAGAATCACGAAAGGTTTGAATGCAGATTGTAATTGTCAAGATACAAATGAGGTTTAAGATAAAATCAAGTGGCATACTTGAAGAATTGTTTAGTTTCATAGGTTATAATTAATATTTTAATTCATTTTAATTGTCCACTGTCGGTAGTCCTCAGTTGATTAGTCCACAGTTAGCTAGGAACAGTTAGCTAGGATTTTGTTAGCATGGATTCTTAACAAAATTTCTCATAGTTAATTTGTTTGTTTCTAACAACTTTTATTCCGTCAAATGTTTTCTTCATTGTGCCATTTGTTGGATTCTGATAGGTCAAAATCTAAATATGAAATTTGAATGAAAATGGTTATTCTGTGAGGAATGGATTCATACATATGTGGATGTAAGTAGGATATGGAATGACTGCTGAATCAGATTTGAAGAATGTACAATGTAACTTATTAATGTGAAATCTTAAATATTCCTCGGGTATTACCTACCCGTTAAAATATTTTCACCATTAACAGTTTGTACAAAAGAAATTTTAATTACAATCTTTATGAAAATATATATACCTATATATTTTCTTCAGATATAATCATGGATTTAATGAGTTAATATGATATTAAACTCATATGGTTTACCATTAGAACTAGAATACATAATCTCTAAAACATTTAGAGATTACTTAATCGTCATGAAGAACGAAGATAATCGATGTAGAACGATACGTAGAACGATGATTATACTCAAGGTACATAATGAGATGTTGAGGCATGGATTGTTGATGGTACTGGTGCTGTTACTGATGGTACTGTTGGTGCCGGTGATGTTGCTGAAGCTGGTACATTTTGTGCCATATTCTCTAGATTGATTACTCGCGCGCGAAGTTAGTTGACTTCTCCTATTATTCCAAGATGATTGTCGGTCAGAACGAGCAGATGAATAAGGTTTAGAATTTTAGATAGAATATAATCGTGACGAGCTACCCTGGAAATGAGACTGAAAATGGTGTTTCGGATAGGTTCGCCGGTAAATGCTTCAGGTTCATTGTCAAGAGGTGAATTCGGTTGGTTGAAAGGATTGCCTTCTGCACGTTTCCATTAATTAAGTCAACTACGAACCCATCAGATGAATTGATAATGGCTAATTAGTTGATTCATGCCTATGATGCTGTTTTCAGAGCTTAGGTGTACATCTATGTCGGAATAACTATCGGAATCTGAGGGACTCGAACTGGTTGCAGGATTCATCTCGTACGATCAGATGAAGGATTTTCGATAAGAAATATATTATACGATGTAGATTAGTACCCTGCAATACATAATTTACATATGCATATATAATACTAAAATCTCATAAGTTACGGAGGAATCTACGGAAGTTGTCAGGCAAAGTTACAGTAACAGATACGCTAAGATTTGAAGTAGCAGATACGCTAAGATATGAATTTTATCTATACACTATTCATGCAGTCAATGCAGTAAAATGCGTCTAGACTAAGAATGATAAGCAAGTAATTCTCTAAGAATGATAAGCAGGTAATTTTTGACACAAAATGATAAGCAAAACTTTTGACATGCAGACATGGTCGAAGTCCAGACTCACTAATGCATCCTAACGACTTATCAGTTAGACACACTAATGCAGACGTGGTTCGCTAAGACCACCGCTCTGATACCAACTGAAATGACCCGTCCTAATCCATCGGGACAAAGTCCACATTGATTATAAATGATTCACAATAGTTGATTACATCGCGAGGTATTTGACCTCTATATGATACAGTTTACAAACATTGCATTCGTTTTTGAAAAGACAAACTTTAATTTCATTGAAAGTTGACGGCATGCATATCATTTCATAATACAACCAACTATAATTGACTTAATAATGATCTTGATGAACGCAACGACTCGAATGCAACGTCTTTTAAAATATGTCCTGAATGACTCCAAGTAATATCTCTAAGATGCATAAATGCACAGCGGAAGATTTCTTTCATACCTGAGAATAAACATGCTTTCAAGTGTCAACCAAAAGGTTGGTGAGTTCATTAGTTTAACATAAATAATCATTTCATAAATTTAATAGACCACAAGATTTCATATTTCCATTTCTCATAAACAAACGTCCCATGCATAGAGACAAAAATATCATTCATATGGACTGAACACCTGGTAATCGACATTCACAATATACATATAAGAATATCCCCATCATTCCGGGATCCTCCGTCGGACATGATATAAATTTCGAAGTACTAAAGCATCCGGTACTTTGGATGGGGCTTGTTGGGCCCGACAGATCTATCTTTAGAGTTTGCGTCAATTAGGGTCTCTGTTCCCTAATTCTTAGATTACCAGACTAAAAGGAGCATATTCGATTTCGATCATTCAACCATATAATGTAGTTTCAATTACTTGTGTCTATTTCGTAAAACATTTATAAAAATTGCGCATGTATTCTCAGCCCAAAAATATAAAGGGTAAAAAGGCAAATGAAACTCACGCATATAAGTATTGTAAAATAGTTTATAAAGCATTTACATGTATTCTCAGCCCAAAAACGTAAAGAGTAAAAAGGGAGCAAATGAAACTCACGCATATAAATATTGTAAAACAGTTAATAAAGCATTTACATGTATTCTCAGCCCAAAAATGTAATGAGTAAAAAGGGAGCAAATGAACTCACGATACGATATTTTGTAGTAAAAATATGCATACGACGATACTGAACAATGCAGGGTTGGCCTCGGATTCACTAACCTATATCAGTTATATATATTAAATCATGTAATCACAATCGAACAGTTTATATATATACATATTAAATATATATACTATATTACTTATTTTTATTTTAGTAATATAATTGTTAATTCAAATAATATATATATAGATATTGTGTTATATTGTTATAAATAATAACAATTAATAGAATAGTAGGTAATGCTAATATACTTATATGTAATAAATATATATTTTTATATAAATATCATTTGTTTGTTAAATGTTAATTATAATACTACTAAAATAATGATAATAATAATAATGATAAAAATAATAATAATGTCACTAAAAATAATACTAATAATAAAAATAATAATAATAATATAGTTGTAATGATAATAGTAATAATAATAATAATAACGATAATCTTAATGATAATGAAATGATAATAATAATAATAATACTAATGATACTTGTATTACTAATAATATTATTAATAATAACAATAATGATAATTTTTTATAAAAATTTATATTTTTAATACTAATGATATTAATATTACTAGTTAGATAATAATAATAATAATAATACTAATAATAATAATAATAATAATAATAATAATAATAATAATAATACTAATAATAATAATAATAATAATAATAATAATAATAATAATAATAATAATAATAATGAAATTGTTAGAGAGGCTACCTTAATGTATAAGCCAAAAAAAATAAACGCCTCCGCCCAGAATCGAACCCGCGACCTCTGACTTAACCATAACACTCTTAACCATGGATCCATCTGCTGTTTTCTGATTTATGTCACGGCTTACTCAGCTTTAACCCACATTATTTTTCATGCCCAATATATACATCGGCCTAATCAACATTTCTAACCCAATTTAGTTAAATCCAATCAAATGGCAGCCCGTTATAATTAATGGATCGATCATAAAACCTAGTTATCGTTTTAATAAGTCCAAATTAGATTATGTGGATGTTGGTTTCTGAATGAACAAGAAAAGAAGAAAACGCGTAATCCCAATTGTAGCACCAAAACGTAACAGTAGTACAATATGGTTTCATGCAGGTGGGTGTTCGATGGTTTATTGTTGCAAAGAGAATACGTACAACAGAGGGGTGTTAGGGTCTGTTTACGATAGAAAAGAAAAAAAAAATTTAATAGCAGTCGAGCAGTTTAAAAGAATAATAGGGTTGTTGTTGTTGCTAGATTAGAAACAGTAACGAATAGTAGCTGTGGGTGGTGATATGGTTATGGTGGTATGGTGACAAAACAAAGAATTTGTAAGTGGGTACGATTGAAACAAGTAAAGTTCATCATCATATTCGAATCTTATCTTAAACAATATAAGTATCCTACACTGTAATTATCATATATGACTTATCATCATCGAGGCATCCCCATCATCTCTTATGGTTATCATTAACACCCTAATTGTTTATGCATTATCCTCATCATACAGCATCGTCATCATAATATTGTGAAAGAACAGAAAGGTTTCACAGCAATAGCTGTTGTATTAAAAAAAATATAAAAGAAAGCAGCGGCTGGTTTGCAGGTTTTGTAGGTTGATTCCATAGTCCACTAAAGCCCAAGAGATAAGTAACCCAATTACAAATAGGGTTACGGTCCATATTAATTTCTAAAGGTCTATTATCTTGTACGTATCAAATCAAACGTGGATTGTGGGGCTTAATAGTTGTCGGTTGGTTTAAAGAAAAAGGAAAAGTAATATCACATGAGTTAATGGTAATTATGAAGTGGAGCTTAGAACCAATATCTGTTGCATCACTTCTCCTTCATCATTATTAAAGCGCCACACTTATAGTTACCCATCTTTCATTATTATCTTTACTCATTCTTTTAATAAAATTATAGAAATAGAAACGGCCAAGTAGCTGCAGCAGTCGTTTGAGGAAGAAATCTAGTATTTTTTTTACAAGCTCGTTTGAGCCAGAAAGAAAGAAACAGAAAGCATAGTAGCAGTTTTGCAGCCTGGTTCGATGGTGTTGGGTCTTGGGGTTGATCGATCGATATGGGTGATTGGTTTCAAGATGAAAGTCGTGGTTGTTGATCTTAAACGTAATTCAAAGATAAATATATATGCAGCAGCGATACAGTGATATAAGTGAGGGTGATATCTTTGGTTCAAAACAGAAAAAGTGTAGCAGATTGATTTACAATGGGTTCAATGTTTTCAGTTGTTTGTGAAAGAGGGTTTGGTGATGTTTGAAGAAGAAAGAGGTTGATGGTCACAATATAGTACGCAACAACAATAGTATTTGATTTGATTTGGGTTTGAATTCATGAATAAACAAGAGTCTGTTATTGTTTATATTTTCCGATGAGTTGTGATTGTTATTGTATAGAGAAGATGTATCTATTGTCCTTTGATTCTCATAGACGAGAACAAGAAACAAAAATCAAAAGGTTTGATTGCGATTGAAAACAGAGTCGTACGATTTTATGATTTTGTTATTTAAAATATTTTGTTTTATATCGATATGAATCAGAGATAGTACAAATTATGAACAGAAGGTGAAGAATTTTGTAAAAGTTGATTGTGATGGGAAACAGAATACGTAATTATGTATTTATTTATGTACATGACTGTATTTATCTATAACTATATCTGTATATATATTTATATATTGATATATAACCGTATTTTGTATATGTATTTATATATATATGTTTAGATTTAGCTAAAATTAATAATTATCATTGTATTAATGATAATAATATTATTTAATTTGATAATAATAAAAATACTAATATTAATAACCATAATAATAGATATGATAATAGTTTTTAATATAAAACTGATAATAATATTAATATCATTGCTTATAACACCAAGTATAAAAATTTATTATTTCAAATAAAAATACAAATGATAATTTTTAATAATACTTATATTAATATTAATAATACTAATTGTACTAACTCTAATATTATTAATGATAATAATAATAATATTAGTAATAACGATACTATAACAATTTATATACATATACAGATTCATAATAATATCATTTATAGTATTTTAATTATTATATTAATTATTTTACATTTTTAGTTCTAATTGATTAAAGAGTATTTCATTAATAAAAAAATATTATATACCCTTACACTTATATATATATATATATATATATATATATATATATATATATATATATATATATATATATATATATATATACACTTATATATTTATTTACAAATAACTGTTCGTGAATCGTCGAAACTGTTCGAAGGTAACGAATACATGAATATAGATTTCAAAACTTTCGAGACTCAACATTACAGATTTTGCTTATTGTGTCGGAAACATATAAAGATTAAAGTTTAAATTTGGTCGGAAATTTCCGGGTCATCACAATATGTATATGCATAATACCATATATAAAAGATGGTTTTTCAAAAGAAGCACAGTAACACACATTCATAATTGATATTATCACGGGCACAATCAACTATACACTGCCGACAGTTTATTATGGATGACTATATCGTGTACATTGCTAAACAGTTAACGTACAAATGTGTTCCTAAAAATCTCAAATTTTTAGTTTAAATATATTTAATTATTTCAGTCATTTACTGCTTAAAACCTGATCAAAAAGGTTCGGCAATTATTTATTTTCTGTATCAATTAATATATACGGAGTACTAATATTTAAACTTAAAAGGTAAAAATATTTTTTTAACAAAACTAAAATCTTCCTAATCGATTTACAGTCCAATTTTTATTTCAATCCTTCCTGATCATGTACTATATCTATATTAACACTAACAAAACATCAACCGAGTGTTGCTGAAGTTTACTAATTAAGCTCGAATTCATTTATTTTTAATATATTCTCTTTTTATATATGAACAGTTTTAAAATAGCAAGACCAATTACTAAAACAAATATATTATATAGTTTTAAACAAATAGATTTAATATAACTTTATATATTTACAAGTAATATATATTTATATATCTTTATATTTATATTTATATTTATATATATATATTTAGTTTTTAACAATTGTTCGTGAATCGTTGGGATTAGTTAAAGGGTAAATGAATTCATGTAAACAGTTCCAAACATTTTGAGATTCAACTAAAGTGACTTTTCTTATCCTGTCGAGTTCATATCAAGTTTAAATTTGATCGGAAATTTCCGGGTCGTCACAGTACCTACCCGTTAAAGAAATTTCGTCCCGAAATTTGAGTAAGGTGGTCATGGCTAACACTAAAAATGTTTTCATGACCAATATGAGTTGATAAATAGAGTTTTATCATCATTGAGTAATACAGATAAAACAATTCGATTATTTGAAAAGTACGAATGAAGCTATCGCAAAAGAGTGAAATGAATAAATGCATATTCATCTTGTCTGGTGACGTAGTCACGGTTGATTTCCGGGATTCAAGGGATTTAGAGAAAATCTTCAAAATCTAATAGATTTAATTCTTTGGCGAATAAGGAAATTAAGATCTCTATAATTAAATACGGTGATCTGCCTCGATTACTCCGTCTGATATTTCCATTATAAATTAAACTTTTTCCATTCCATTACTTTCACCATTCCCATACTTTCTTTCTTAGTTCATATGTCCAAAAGATTATGAAAATGTTTAATCATATTCTAATCCTTGATATTTTTCCCAATTATCAATTCTGTCATCCTCCTTTTCAATCCTCCACCAGAAAAATCTGTTTACTTCTACTATCGCCTTGGGGTGATACTATTCTTAATTATACCGTGTCTTTATGTTGCTACTCGTATTAATATCCACAGTTTGTAACTTCCGTATTATTGTTGAACTTTATACTTCCTTTATATTTCGGAGCTCCATGCCCTTGTTTTCTCTTCCCGACTCCAAGTCAAGCGAATAATGGTCCAGAATTCATATGTATGAAATTTTGAATGATCATAATATACTAATCATAAGAATTGTAATAGCACGATTTGATTGGTTAAGTAGAATGAAAGAGTTATGTAATAGCACGATTTGATTGGTTAAGTAGAATGAAAGAGTTATATCTCTGAGGATGGAACTATCAAGAATATATTTTCTTGATATGTTCAGAGGTTAAGTAGAATGAAAGAGTTATGTAACATGGCACATGATGACGTTATAATCTGTGAATCATCATGTTCCAATAGAACTTCCAGCATGACTTACTGTAATATAATCACGTTGGCCAAGCGCCATTATATTATACTAACTCATGCTTCAATTCCCAACACTTCTCCACTATTCATTCATAATTTATACTTAGATTTTACAGAAGTTTCCAATATAATGAAATATAGAAAACACGAAGAGGTAGATAATTTCGGACAAGAATATTTATGAAAATATCCTCAGAAATATCGAAGATATTTATGATGATATTTTGGAATTTCTAAGTTCGAAGGTTGATGAAGAAAAATTTTCCGCAAGATTTTAACATGAGTTCGAAGCAAGATATTCTCTAAAGATTTCATCGGTTCCAGAATTATCTGGATTCTTTGAATATTGAGTTTGGTCTGTATTTGTGCTTGGTCTCCTTCATGGTTAGCTCAATCCGTTTTTCAGTACCAAATTTTCTATCGAGCTGTCCCAACACCCCATTCTTTATCATCAAACTCTTAGCCGTTTAGACCATCTACCATTTTCTGTTTCCTCTGCATTTAATGCTACGATATCTGAATCATCGGTTATCAATCCAAGATGGTTTCAGGAGAATTGTGTTTTTAGATGATTAAACGCTGATGGTAATGTGGTGGAATATGAAAGGTTCCCCGGTAACAATAAAAGAGCACGCATATATATCAAAGTTATAATAAGGTTGTTTAGAACGAAAAGTCAAAATTGTCTTGCTGAAGCTGTGACAAAATTTATTACGTTGAAAGGAATTACTAAGTTATTTTTGGGTAATAATAACACTAAAGGAATTAACACAGCTATATGTTAAACGTTTACTCAGTTTCTGAGAGTTTTCAGATGCATAACTATATGCATCAATCTTTTCTTTCGTAGATGAAGTGCGGTTGGTTCGTCCTCTCGATTGAGGTGTTTTTAAGAATCATGAAAGGTTTGAACGCAGATTGTAATCGACAAGGTACAATTGAGGTTTAAGATGAAATCAAGTGGCAACTTGAAGAATTGTTTAGTTTTATATGTTATAATTAATATTTTAATTCATTTTTAATTATCCAATGTTGATACTCCAATAATCGATTTATATATATATATATAATCTTAGAGTTACCCCACGACGTATTGTATACGTATTGTCTTTGCATCAACCCAGAGACGTATTGTATACGTATTGTCTTAGAATTAACTAAGACGTATTGTGTACGTATTGTCTTAGGATTTATCAAAACGTATTGTATACTTATTGTGTTAGGATGTACCAAGAATATTATTATACATATATAGAATTACAGAATTCGTGTACATGTCTCAGACTTGATCACAACTCAAAGTATATATATTATTGTAAAATCAACCTCAACCCTGTATAGTGAACTTGAGCATTACAGTATATAGAGTGTCTATGGTTATTCCAAATAATATATATACATGCGTCGATATGATATGTCAAAACTTTGTATACGTGTCCCGATATTTAAAATGCGTAAAAATAAATAACAGAAATTAAATGACGATAAATAAAATTTGCGAGAATATAAATTGCGATAATTAAATTGCGATAAATAAAATGTAATCAGTTAGCTAGAAACAATTACCTGTAACAGTTAGCGTGGATTCTTAACAAAATTTCTCATAGTTAATTCATTTGTTTCTAACAAATTTTATTTTGTTCAATGTTTCTTCATTATGCCACTTGTTGGATTCTGATAAATCAAAATCCAAATATGAAATTGAATAAAAATGGTTATTCTGATGTGAACGGATACGTATATCGGTGGATGTAAATAGGATAGTAAATGATCGTTGAATCAGATTCGAAGAATGTACAGTGTAACTTATTAATGCGAAATCTTAAATATTCCTCGAGTATTACCTACCCGTTAAAATATTTTCACTATCAACCAGTTTGTACGAAAGAATTTTTAATTACAATCTTTATGAAAACATATATACATATATATTTTCTTCAGATGTAATCATAGATTTAATGAGTTGATATGATATTAACTCATATGATTTTTGGTTTGAGCTAGAATAAGTAATCTCCAAGACTATTAGGAACTACATATTCTTCGCAGAATATTAATGAAGTTATGGGTCAATACTTCATCGTTAACTATTAGGGATCACATATTCTTCACAGAATATTAATGAAGTTATGGATCATACTGCATCGTTCATTGCTATTGGTACTCCTTGGTATCTATGGTGCGTATGATGTTGATGTTCGTGGGATAGATTGTAATGTTGAGGCATTGATTGCTGATAATACTGGTGCTGTTACTGATGGTACTGTTGGTGGTGGTAATGGTACTGTTGTTGTTGATGATGGTGGTACTGGTTATGCTGCTGATGCTGCTGCTAGCATTTGTAACCTTTGCACCATATTCTTTAAAGCCACTACCCGAGCGCGAAGTTCGTTGACTTCTTCTATTATACCAGGGTGGTTGTCGGTTCGGACGAGCGGATAAATAAGATCTAGAATTTGATGTAGTATATAATCGTGACGAGATACTCTGGAAATGAGAGAGAAAAAGGTGTTTCGGACAGGTTTGCCGGTAAGTGCTTCAGGTTCTTCGCCGAGAGGGCAATGTGGTGGATGGAAGGGATCGCCTTCTTCTTGTCTCCAATGATTAAGGAGGCTACGAACCCATCCCCAATTCATCCAAAATAGATGATGGCTGATTGGTCGATCCATTCCGGTCACACTGCTTTCGGAGCTTGAGTGAGATTCCATTTCGAAATCCGAGGGACTTGAACTGGAGACGAATTCCATTTCGTAAAATTGGATAAATGATTTTTCGATATGAAATGATTTTCTGGCTAACCAAATGGTATTCTGATTATATAGAATATCCATATATATAGAACAAAAAATTTCACAAATTACGGAGGATTTTACGGGATATGTCAGGCAAAGCTTACAATAACAGATACGTTAAGATATGAATTTTGTCTATACACTATTCATGCAATCCATGCAATAAGATGTGTCTAGACTAAGAATGATAAGCAAGTAATTTTCTAAGGATGGTAAGTAGATGATTTCCGACTAGAAATGATAAGCAAAACTTTTGACATGCAGACCAGGTTCAAGTCCAGACTTATTAATATAACCTAACAACTACTAGGTCGAAGTCCACACTCACTAATGCATCCTAACAACTATTAGTTAGACACACTAATGCAAGACCTGGTTCACTACGACCACCGCTATGATACCAACTGTGATGACCCGTCCTAATCCATTTGGACGAAGTCCATATCGATTATAAATGATTCATAACAGTTGATTAAATCGCGAGGTACTTGACCTCTATATGATACATTTTTACAAACATTGCATTCGTTTTTGAAAAGACAATATTTCATTACATTGACAGTTGATGACATGTATACCATCTCATAATATATCCAACTATAATTGACTTAATAATAATCTTGATGAACTCAACGACTCGAATACGTCAATGACTCCAAGTAATATCTCTAAAATGAGCAAATGCACAGTGGAAGGTTTCTTTAATACCTGAGAATAAACATGCTTTAAAGTGTCAACCAAAAGGTTGGTGAGTTCATAGGTTTAATTTCTATATAATAATCATAATATTTAATAAGCCACAAGATTTCATTTAATTAAATGCGCAGGATCATTACAACTGCAAAAAATCATTCATACGATGAGTCGCCTGGTAACGACCTTAACAATAGAGTGCTTAAGATATCTGGCATCATACATTCCACTATTCAAATGTATGACAAGAACCCTTCGAAGTACTAAAGCATTTTCACTATTCGAAAATGGGGGTGGTTGGTGCCCGTAGATCTACCTTTAGGATTCGCGTCAATTAGTGTTTTTCAATAATTCTTAGGTTACCAAGCATAATAATAATAAGTACAGATATCCGGTATAACAAAACAATCGTAGAATGTAGTTTCATGAACTTGTGCTTCTTTTGTAAAACATTTATAAATTTGCATGTATTCTCAGTCCCAAAATTATAAAAGTAAAAGGGAATCAAATGAAACTCACCAAATGTATTTTGTAGTAAAAATACATATGACTATATTGAACAATGCAGGGTTGGCTTCGGATTCAGAACCTATATCACTCGTATATATATTAAATAATATAAAGAACTTATTTTAGTACAATCTATATTTTAATTGTTATGTGTGTGTGTGTGTATATATATATATATATATATATATATATATATTTGTTTTAATATTTTAATAATTAAAAAGTTAATTAAATATGTTAGATACTTATTTCAAAATATGTTTATATATATTTAAGCTTGTATAAGTTAAATTAGTATTTAAAATAAAAGTGGTTTTATATTTATTAATATTTTCATAACTTATAAATATAATTTTTTTTATAAGAATTACTTATAATTATATTCATGGTATAGTTATCATATCTTCTATTTTTCTTATTATGTAATTAATAATATTAGTAATAGTGGTAGTAGTAGTAGTAGTAGTAGTAATAATAATAATAATAATAATAATAATAATAATAATAATAATAATAATAATAATAATAATAATAATAATAATAATAATAATAATAATAATAATAATAATAATAATAATAATGATGATGATGATGATGATAATAGTGATTATAATACTTATAAGTATGGTAATAATAATAATGATTATAATACTATTAATAATAATCATAATAACATAATAATCATAATAATTAGTAATTGTTAATAATAATAATAATAATAATAAGGATAGAAATAAAATAAAAATATATACCCTCTCCAAGCTTTTTCTAAAAAGAAATACTCCAAACAAGATTCGAACCCTCGACCTCTCGATACACACAAACACACCAAGCCACTCCGCTGTCCGTTCACTTCTGTTTTAATACTCGACTTCTAACCATATAACCCGTATCTTCTTATAACGGACCAACTCCTTTATTTCAGCCCAAGTTCAACTTCGACCCATCAACCTAAATAATAACTCTCGGCCCTTTTAGCAGCCCAATTTATATGTTTTAAATTAAAGAAAAATGACAGATGGTGGAGGGTACTGTAATTCGATCAAGACTTAAACAACAAACTAAATTATGAAACTGAAATTGTGTATCATCATTTTGAAACATCATCATCGATCACTTTCGAAGCATAATTAATGAGCATCATCTTCACCATGTTCACGTATCACCATCGTCAATATCGTAACCCGATATATCATCATCATTCTTTAACTATTCTATCATAACAATTATCATTCATTGTCATCATTAACGTTCGCAGCAGCAGGAGTGGTACTACAACATCAGTAGTGACATTGTAGCTTTAACAAGATTAAGAAGATACTGTTCATTGTCATTAACAATGGTTTCAATGTTTATGGTTCGGTATTGTGATCAAAACAGAAATAGTAACGAAGATGGTGGTTGTTATCAAAATAGTGTGATGATGGTTTGTTATGGTGGTTCTCATCAGGTACTAGTCACGAAGGAGATAGTAGGAGGTGGTGTTCGATGGAAGACAGAAAAATTAAGAGGGAGAGAAGAGAGAGATGAGAGAGAGAGACGGTTATCTATAGTGGCTTACGGTGGTGAGTTTGTGGCGAACTGTTTGAGGGTGGTGGGGTAATGGTGGCAGGCGAGAATGGTGATGAGATGATAGGTTTTTCAAATGGGTGTTGAAAGGTCATCGTGCTGTATATGTAATTGTATCAATATATATAAGTTTTCTAGATATATATATTTATATGCATAATGCCATATATAAAAGATGGTTTTTCAAAAGAAGCACAGTAACACATATTCAAAATTGATATTATCACGGGCACAATCAACTATACACTGCCGACAGTTTATTATGGATGACTATATCGTGTCCATTGCTAAACAGTTAACGTACAAACGTGTTCCTAAAAATCTCAAATTTTTAGTTTAAATATATTTAATTATTTCAGTCATTTACTGCTTAAAACCTGATCAAAAAGGTTCGGCAATTATTTATTTTCTGTATCAATTAATATATACGGAGTACTAATATTTAAACTTAAAAGGTAAAAATATTTTTTAACAAAACTAAAATCTTCCTAATCGATTTGCAGTCCAATTTTTATTTCAATCCTTCCTGATCATGTACTATATCTATATTAACACTAACAAAACATCACCCGAGTGTTGCTGAAGTTTACTAATTAAGCTCGAATTCATTTATTTTTAATATATTCTCTTTCTATATATGAACAGTTTTAAAATAGCAAGACCAATTACTAAAACAAATATATTATATAGTTTTAAACAAATAGATTTAATATAACTTTATATATTTACAAGTAATATATATTTATATATATCTTTATATTTATATTTATATATATATATATATATATATATATATATATATATATATATATATATATATATATATATATATATATATATATATATATATATATTTAGTTTTTAACAATGGTTCGTGAAACGTTGGGATTAGTTAAAGGGTAAATGAATTCATGTAAACAGTTCCAAACATTTTTAGATTCAACTAAAGTGACTTTGCTTATCCTGTCGAGTTCATATCAAGTTTAACTTTTATCAGAAATTTCCGGGTCGTCACAAGAATACACGCTGTTATACTTACATTTTCAAATGCTTTTGTATTGACATGAGTACTATATATACATATTGAGTTTATTCAAAAAGCCTCTAGCTTGAATACTTTTAATACCATCGGTGTAAGCACAATTTAGATGGACGGATCCGTTAGGTTGACAACCTCACCCACTATAAAAATTGTGGTGCATTTACTTTGAACATTAAATACATTTAAACAAGTGTATAACATTTTACGAGGTAAGGCGGGTATAGTGGCTTCTATATGAAATGTCCCGTTCTTATTGATTAAAAACGTTCCATATTAATTGATTTCGTTGCGAGGTTTTGACCTCTATATGAGACGTTTTTCAAAGACTGCATTCATTTTTAAAAAAACCATAACCTTTATTTCATAAATAAAGGTTTAAAAAGCTTTACGTAGATTATCAAATAATGATAATCTAAAATATCCTGTTTACACACGACCATTACATAATGGTTTACAATACAAATATGTTACATCGAAATCAGTTTCTTGAATGCAGTTTTTACACAATATCATACAAACATGGACTCCAAATCTTGTCCTTATTTTAGTATGCAACAGCGGAAGCTCTTAATATTCACCTGAGAATAAACATGCTTTAAACGTCAACAAAAATGTTGGTAAGTTATAGGTTTAACCTATATATCAAATCGTAACAATAGACCACAAGATTTCATATTTCAATACACATCCCATACATAGAGATAAAAATCATTGATATGGTGAACACCTGGTAACCGACATTAACAAGATGCATATATAAGAATATCCCCATCATTCTGGGACACCCTTCGGATATGATATAAATTTCGAAGTACTAAAGCATCCGGTACTTTGGATGGGGTTTGTTAGGCCCAATAGATCTATCTTTAGGATTCACGTCAATTAGGGTGTCTGTTCCCTAATTCTTAGATTACCAGACTTAATAAAAAGGGGCATATTCGATTTCGATAATTCAACCATAGAATGTAGTTTCACGTACTTGTGTCTATTTTGTAAATCATTTATAAAACCTGCATGTATTCTCATCCCAAAAATATTAGATTTTAAAAGTGGGACTATAACTCACTTTCACAGATTTTTACTTCGTCGGGAAGTAAGACTTGGCCACTGGTTGATTCACGAACCTATAACAATATATACATATATATCAAAGTATGTTCAAAATATATTTACAACACTTTTAATATATTTTGATGTTTTAAGTTTATTAAGTCAGCTGTCCTCGTTAGTAACCTACAACTAGTTGTCCACAGTTAGATGTACAGAAATAAATCGATAAATATTATCTTGAATCAATCCACGACCCAGTGTATACGTATCTCAGTATTGATCATGACTCAAACTATATATATTTTGGAATCAACCTCAACCCTGTATAGCTAACTCCAACATTCACATATAGAGTGTCTATGGTTGTTCCGAAATATATATAGATGTGTCGATATGATAGGTTGAAACATTGTATACGTGTCTATGGTATCTCAAGATTACATAATATACAATACAAGTTGATTAAGTTATGGTTGGAATAGATTTGTTACCAATTTTCACGTAGCTAAAATGAGAAAAATTATCCAATCTTGTTTTACCCATAACTTCTTCATTTTAAATCCGTTTTGAGTGAATCAAATTGCTATGGTTTCATATTGAACTCTATTTTATGAATCTAAACAGAAAAGTATAGGTTTATAGTCAGAAAAATAAGTTACAAGTCGTTTTTGTAAAGGTAGTCATTTCAGTCGAAAGAACGACGTCTAGATGACCATTTTAGAAAACATACTTCCACTTTGAGTTTAATCATAATTTTTGGATATAGTTTCATGTTCATAATAAAAATCATTTTCTCAGAATAACAACTTTAAAATCAAAGTTTATCATAGTTTTTAATTAACTAACCCAAAACAGCCCGCGGTGTTACTACGACGGCGTAAATTCGGTTTTACGGTGTTTTTCGTGTTTCCAGGTTTTAAATCATTAAGTTAGCATATCATATAGATATAGAACATGTGTTTAGTTGATTTTAAAAGTCAAGTTAGAAGGATTAACTTTTGTTTGCGAACAAGTTTAGAATTAACTAAACTATGTTCTAGTGATTACAAGTTTAAACCTTCGAATAAGATAGCTTTATATGTATGAATCGAATGATGTTATGAACATCATTACTACCTTAAGTTCCTTGGATAAACCTACTGGAAAAGAGAAAAATGGATCTAGCTTCAATGGATCCTTGGATGGATCGAAGTTCTTGAAGCAGAATCATGACACGAAAACAAGTTCAAGTAAGATCATCACTTGAAATAAGATTGTTATAGTTATAGAAATTGAACCAAAGTTTGAATATGATTATTACCTTGTATTAGAATGATAACCTACTGTAAGAAACAAAGATTTCTTGAGGTTGGATGATCACCTTACAAGATTGGAAGTGAGCTAGCAAACTTGAAAGTATTCTTGATTTTATGAAACTAGAACTTTTGGAATTTATGAAGAACACTTAGAACTTGAAGATAGAACTTGAGAGAGATCAATTAGATGAAGAAAATTGAAGAATGAAAGTGTTTGTAGGTGTTTTTGGTCGTTGGTGTATGGATTAGATATAAAGGATATGTAATTTTGTTTTCATGTAAATAAGTCATGAATGATTACTCATATTTTTGTAATTTTATGAGATATTTCATGCTAGTTGCCAAATAATGGTTCCCACATGTGTTAGGTGACTCACATGGGCTGCTAAGAGCTAATCATTGGAGTGTATATACCAATAGTACATACATCTAAAAGCTGTGTATTGTACGAGTACGAATACGGGTGCATACGAGTAGAATTGTTGATGAAACTGACCGAGGATGTAATTGTAAGCATTTTTGTTAAGTAGAAGTATTTTGATAAGTGTATTGAAGTCTTTAAAAAGTGTATAAATACATATTAAAACACTACATGTATATACATTTTAACTGAGTCGTTAAGTCATCGTTAGTCGTTACATGTAAGTGTTGTTTTGAAACCTTTAGGTTAACGATCTTGTTAAATGTTGTTAACCCAATGTTTATAATATCAAATGAGATTTTAAATTATTATATTATCATGATATTATCATGTATGAATATCTCTTAATATGATATATATACATCAAATGTCTTTACAATGATAATCGTTACATATATGTCTCGTTTAAAAATCATTAAGTTAGTAGTCTTGTTTTTACATATGTAGTTCATTGTTAATATACTTAATGATATGTTTACATATCATAGTATCATGTTAACTATATATATATATATCCATATATATGTCATCATATAGTTTTTACAAGTTTTAACGTTCGTGAATCACCGGTCAACTTGGGTGGTCAATTGTCTATATGAAACATATTTCAATTAATCAAGTCTTAACAAGTTTGATTGCTTAACATGTTGGAAACATTTAATCATGTAAATATCAATCTCAATTAATATATATAAACATGGAAAAGTTCGGGTCACTACAGTACCTACCCGTTAAATAAATTTCGTCCCGAAATTTTAAGCTGTTGAAGGTGTTGACGAATCTTCTGGAAATAGATGTGGGTATTTCTTCTTCATCTGATCTTCACGCTCCCAGGTGAACTCGGGTCCTCTACGAGCATTCCATCGAACCTTAACAATTGGTATCTTGTTTTGCTTAAGTCTTTTAACCTCACGATCCATTATTTCGACGGGTTCTTCGATGAATTGAAGTTTTTCGTTGATTTGGATTTCATCTAACAGAATAGTGAGATCTTCTTTAGCAAAACATTTCTTTAAATTTGAGACATGGAAAGTGTTATGTACAGCCGCGAGTTGTTGAGGTAACTCTAGTCGGTAAGCTACTGGTCCGACACGATCAATAATCTTGAATGGTCCAATATACCTTGGATTTAATTTCCCTCGTTTACCAAATCGAACAACGCCTTTCCAAGGTGCAACTTTAAGCATGACCATCTCTCCAATTTCAAATTCTATATCTTTTCTTTTAATGTCAGCGTAGCTCTTTTGTCGACTTTGGGCGGTTTTCAACCGTTGTTGAATTTGGATGATCTTCTCGGTAGTTTCTTATATAATCTCCGGACCCGTAATCTGTCTATCCCCCACTTCACTCTAACAAATCGGAGACCTGCACTTTCTACCATAAAGTGCTTCAAACGGCGCCATCTCAATGCTTAAATGGTAGCTGTTGTTGTAGGAAAATTCTGGTAACGGTAGATGTCGATCCCAACTGTTTCCGAAATCAATAACACATGCTCGTAGCATGTCTTCAAGCGTTTGTATCGTCCTTTCGCTCTGCCCATCAGTTTGTGGATGATAGGCAGTACTCATGTCTAGACGAGTTCCTAATGCTTGCTGTAATGTCTGCCAGAATCTTGAAATAAATCTGCCATCCCTATCAGAGATAATAGAGATTGGTATTCCATGTCTGGAGATGACTTCCTTCAAATACAGTCGTGCTAACTTCTCCATCTTGTCATCTTCTCTTATTGGCAAGAAGTGTGCTGATTTGGTGAGACGGTCAACTATTACCCAAATAGTATCAAAACCACTTGCAGTCCTTGGCAATTTAGTGATGAAATCCATGGTAATGTTTTCCCATTTCCACTCCGGGATTTTGGGTTGTTGAAGTAGACCTGATGGTTTCTGATGCTCAGCTTTGACCTTAGAACACGTCAAACATTCTTCTACGTATTTAACAACATCGGCTTTCATACCCGGCCACCAAAAATGTTTCTTGAGATCCTTGTACATCTTCCCCGTTCCAGGATGTATTGAGTATCTGGTTTTATGAGCTTCTCTAAGTACCATTTCTCTCATATCTCCAAATTTTGGTACCCAAATCCTTTCAGCCCTATACCGGGTTCCATCTTCTCGAATATTAAGATGCTTCTCCGATCCTTTGAGTATTTCATCCTTTAAATTTCCCTCTTTTAAAACTCCTTGTTGCGCCTCCTTTATTTGAGTAGTAATGTTATTATGAATCATTATATTCATAGATTTTACTCGAATGGGTTCTCTGTCCTTCCTGCTCAAGGCATCGGCTACCACATTTGCCTTCCCCAGGTGGTAACGAATCTCAAAGTCGTAATCATTCAATAATTCAATCCACCTACGCTGCCTCATATTCAGTTGTTTCTGGTTAAATATGTGTTGAAGACTTTTGTGGTCGGTATATATAATACTTTTGACCCCATATAAGTAGTACCTCTAAGTCTTTAATGCAAAAACAACCGCGCCTAATTCCAAATCATGCGTCGTATAATTTTGTTCGTGAATCTTCAATTGTCTAGACGCATAAGCAATCACCTTCGTTCGTTGCATTAATACACAACCGAGACCTTGCTTTGATGCATCACAATAAATCACAAAATCATCATTCCCTTCAGGCAATGACAATATAGGTGCCGTAGTTAGCTTTTTCTTCAATAACTGAAACGCTTTCTCTTGTTCATCATTCCATTCAAATTTCTTCCCTTTATGCGTTAATGCAGTCAAGGGTTTTGCTATTCTGGAAAAGTCTTGGATGAACCTTCTGTAGTAACCAGCTAGTCCTAAAAACTGGCGTATGTGTTTCGGAGTTTTCGGGGTTTCCCACTTTTCAACAGTTTCTATCTTTGCCGGATCCACCTTAATACCTTCTTTGTTCACTATGTGACCGAGGAATTGAACTTCTTCCAACCAAAATGCACACTTTGAAAATTTAGCGTACAATTCTTCCTTCCTCAATACTTCTAACACCTTTCTCAAATGTTCACCGTGTTCTTGGTCATTCTTTGAGTAAATAAGTATGTCATCAATGAAAATAATGACAAACTTGTCAAGGTATGGTCCACACACTCGGTTTATAAGGTCCATGAACACAGCTGGTGCATTAGTTAAACCAAACGGCATGACCATAAACTCGTAATGACCGTAACGTGTTCTGAAAGCAGTCTTTGGAATATCATCTTCTTTCACCCGTATTTGATGATACCCGGAACGTAAGTCAATCTTTGAATAAACAGACGAGCCTTGTAAAAGATCAAATAAGTCATCGATTCTCGGTAGTGGGTAGCGGTTCTTGATGGTAAGTTTGTTCAACTCTCGGTAGTCGATATACAACCTGAATGTACCATCTTTCTTCTTGACAAACAAAACAGGAGCTCCCCATGGTGATGTGCTTGGTCGAATGAAACCACGCTCTAAAAGTTCTTGTAATTGGCTTTGCAGTTCTTTCATCTCACTGGGTGCGAGTCTGTAAGGAGCACGAGCTATTGGTGCAGCTCCTGGTACAAGATCTATTTGAAATTCAACGGATCGATGTGGGGGTAATCCCGGTAATTCTTTCGGAAATACATCGGGAAATTCTTTTGCAATGGGAACATCATTGATGCTCTTTTCTTCAGTTTGTACTTTCTCGACGTGTGCTAGAACAGCATAGCAACCTTTTCTTATTAGTTTTTGTGCCTTCAAATTACTAATAAGATGTAGCTTCGTGTTGCCCTTTTCTCCGTACACCATTAAGGGTTTTCCTTTTTCTCGTATAATGCGAATTGCATTTTTGTAACAAACGATCTCCGCTTTCACTTCTTTCAACCAGTCCATACCGATTATCACATCAAAACTCCCTAACTCTACTGGTATCAAATCAATCTTAAATGTTTCGCTAACCAGTTTAATTTCTCGATTCCGACATATATTATCTGCTGAAATTAATTTACCATTTGCTAATTCGAGTAAAAATTTACTATCCAAAGGCGTCAATGGACAACTTAATTTAGCACAAAAATCTCTACTCATATAGCTTCTATCCGCACCCGAATCAAATAAAACATAAGCAGATTTATTGTCAATAAGAAACGTACCCGTAACAAGCTCCGGGTCTTCCTGTGCCTCTGCCGCATTAATATTGAAAACTCTTCCACGGCCTTGTCCATTCGTGTTCTCCTGGTTCGGGCAATTTCTAATAATGTGGCCCGGTTTTCCACATTTATAACAAACTACATTGGCATAACTTGCTCCGACACTACTTGCTCCGCCATTACTCGTTCCGACACCATTTGTTCCTTTCGTTCTATTAACCCCTGGTCCGTAGACCTCACACTTTGCTGCGCTATGACCATTTCTTTTACACTTGTTGCAAAATTTGGTGCAGAACCCCGAGTGATTCTTTTCACACCTTTGGCATAGCTGCTTCTGATTGTTGTTGTTGTTGCGGTTATTATTGTTGTTGGGATGATTGTTGTAGTTGCTGTTGTTGTTGTTGTTGTTGTTGTTGTTGTTGTTGTTGTTGTTGTTGTTGTTGGGCCGTTTGTTGTAGTTGCGATTGATGTTGCGATTGTTGGGATAATTGTTGCGATTATTGTTGTAATTGCTGTTGTTGTTGTATTGGTGATTCTTATCACCGTTTTCCTCCCACTTTCTTTTGACTTGCTTCACATTGGCCTCTTCAGCAGTCTGTTCTTTAATTCTTTCTTCAATTTGGTTCACGAGTTTGTGAGCCATTCTACATGCCTGTTGTATGGAGGCGGGCTCGTGTGAACTTATATCTTCTTGGATTCTTTCCGGTAATCCTTTCACAAACGCGTCGATCTTCTCTTCCTCATCTTCGAATGCTCCCGGATACAATAGGCACAATTCTGTGAATCGTCTTTCGTACGTGGTAATATCAAATCCTTGGGTTCGTAACCCTCTAAGTTCTGTCTTGAGCTTATTGACCTCGGTTCTGGGACGGTACTTCTCATTCATCAAGTGCTTGAATGCTGACCACGGTAGCGCGTACGCATCATCTTGTCCCACTTGCTCTAGATAGGTATTTCACCATGTTAACGCAGAACCTGTGAAGGTATGCGTAGCGTACTTTACTTTGTCCTCTTCAGTACACTTACTTATGGCAAACACCGATTCGACCTTCTCGGTCCACCGTTTCAATCCGATCGGTCCTTCGGTTCCATCAAATTCCAAAGGTTTGCAGGCAGTGAATTCTTTGTAGGTGCATCCTACACGATTTCCTGTACTGCTAGATCCAAGGTTATTGTTGGTATGTAGCGCAGCCTGTACTGCGGCTATGTTTGAAGCTAGAAAAGTACGGAATTCCTCTTCATTCATATTCACGGTGTGTCGAGTAGTCGGTGCCATTTCCTTCAAAATAGTTAAATGGAACAAGTTAATCATACAGAATATTAAGAGTAGTTAATAGTATTTCGTAGCATAATATGAACTCATTTATAAAAGCTTTTTCTTCATATTAGCGTTTTATAAGTTTAAATTCGGGTAGTACTTACCCGTTAAGTTCATACTTAGTAGCTAATATACAATTCAACTACTACAATTCTATATGAAAAACTGATTATAATAATATTTCGCGTTCAAACTTTTATACAATATTTTACAAACTTACAATACCGCTTATTTTACATAAAGCATGAAATATAGCACACAATAACTTTGATACAAGATAGTTGTGAAGATAATTCTAGCTAGTACACAAGTCGTTCAGCAAAGGCAATAAAGACACGTAATTCATACGTCCAGAAACAAGTCATGCATTCTGGTTTTACTAGGACTACTTCCCTTCCTTGGTCTTGTGCAACATAACCGTTATGGCCGTTGATAAGACAGCGTGTTGTAACGTCGTCAAAGGGACGAGGGTTACGTAATGTCCAATAGTCCCGTAATAATCTAAAAACCTCATTTCTTACCCCAATTACCGACTCCGTCACTCGTGGAAACGTTTTGTTTAATAGTTGTAGCCCGATGTTCTTGTTCTCACTTTGGTGAGAAGCGAACATTACTAATCCGTAAGCATAACATGCTTCTTTATGTTGCATGTTAGCCGCTTTTTCTAAATCACGAAGTCCAATATTCGGATATATTGAGTCAAAATAATTTCTTAACCCATTGCGTAAAATAGCATTTGGGTTCCCCGCAATATATGCGTCAAAGTAAACACATCGTAACTTATGGGTTTACCAATGTGATATCCCCCATCTTTCAAACGAAAGTCTCTTATAAACCAAGACATTCTTGAAACGTTCTTCGAATGTCTTACAAACTGATCTCGCCTTAAATAGTTGTGCCGAGGAATTCTGGCCGACTCTAGACAAGATTTCATCAATCATGTCTCCGGGTAGGTCTCTTAAAATATTGGGTTGTCTATCCATTTTGTGTTTTTAAACTGTAAAATAGACAAGAGTTAGATTCATAAAAAAAAAATACTTATTAATACAAGCAATTTTTACATATATCATAAAGCATAAGAACACTATATTACATATATTACACCACACGAATACAACTATCTTATTCCGACTCGCTCGTTTCTTCTTCTTCGGTTTTGGTTCGTTTTGCCAAGTTTCTAGGGATATATGATATTCCCCTAATACGAGCCGTCGTTGTCCACATTGGTTTAGAAAAACCTGGTGGTTTAGAGGTTCCCGGGTCATTGTTACAACTTAAGGACTTCGGGCGTTGACGATACATATAAAGTTCATCGGGGTTGGAATTAGATTTCTCTATTTTTATGCCCTTTCCCTTATTATTTTCTTTTGCCTTTTTAAATTCAGTTGGGGTAATTTCTATAACATCATCGGAATTCTCGTCGGAATCCGATTCATCGGAGAATTGGTAATCCTCCCAATATTTTGCTTCCTTGGCGGAAACACCATTGACCATAATTAACCTTGGTCGGTTGGTTGAGGATTTTCTTTTACTTAACCGTTTTATTATTTTCCCCACCAGTTCTATTTCTTCATCCAGTTCCGATTCTTCTTCCGGTTCCGATTCTTCTTCCGGTTCCGACTCTTCTTCCGGTTCCTCTTCGGGAACTTGTGAATCAGTCCACGAATCATTCCAATTTACATTTGACTCTTCATTATTATTAGGTGAGTCAATGGGACTTGTTCTAGAGGTAGACATCTATCACATAATATCAAACGCGTTAAGAGATTAATATATCACATAATATTCACATGTTAAAAATATATAGTTTCCAACAAAATTTGTTAAGCAATCATTTTTCAAGTAAACACGGTCGAAGTCCAGACTCACTAATGCATCCTAACAAACTCGATAAGACACACTAATGCAAAATTCTGGTTCTCTAAGACCAACGCTTGGATACCAACTGAAATGTCCCGTTCTTATTGATTAAAAACGTTCCATATTAATTGATTTCGTTGCGAGGTTTTGACCTCTATATGAGACGTTTTTCAAAGACTGCATTCATTTTTAAAACAAACCATAACCTTTATTTCATAAATAAAGGTTTAAAAAGCTTTATGTAGATTATCAAATAATGATAATCTAAAATATCCTGTTTACACACGACCATTACATAATGGTTTACAATACAAATATGTTACATCGAAATCAGTTTCTTGAATGCAGTTTTTACACAATATCATACAAACATGGACTCCAAATCTTGTCCTTATTTTAGTATGCAACAGCGGAAGCTCTTAATATTCACCAGAGAATAAACATGCTTTAAACGTCAACAAAAATGTTGGTGAGTTATAGGTTTAACCTATATATATCAAATCGTAACAATAGACCACAAGATTTCATATTTCAATACACATCCCATACATAGAGATAAAAATCATTCATATGGTGAACACCTGGTAACCGACATTAACAAGATGCATATATAAGAATATCCCCATCATTCCGGGACACCCTTCGGATATGATATAAATTTCGAAGTACTAAAGCATCCGGTACTTTGGATGGGGTTTGTTAGGCCCAATAGATCTATCTTTAGGATTCGCGTCAATTAGGGTGTCTGTTCCCTAATTCTTAGATTACCAGACTTAATAAAAAGGGGCATATTCGATTTCGATAATTCAACCATAGAATGTAGTTTCACGTACTTGTGTCTATTTTGTAAATCATTTATAAAACCTGAATGTATTCTCATCTCAAAAATATTAGATTTTAAAAGTGGGACTATAACTCACTTTCACAGATTTTTACTTCGTCGGGAAGTAAGACTTGGCCACTGGTTGATTCACGAACCTATAACAATATATACATATATATCAAAGTATGTTCAAAATATATTTACAAAACTTTTAATATATTTTGATGTTTTAAGTTTATTAAGTCAGCTGTCCTCGTTAGTAACCTACAACTAGTTGTCCATAGTTAGATGTACAGAAATAAATCGATAAATATTATCTTGAATCAATCCACGACCCAGTGTATACGTATCTCAGTATTGATCACAACTCAAACTATATATATTTTGGAATCAACCTCAACCCTGTATAGCTAACTCCAACATTCACATATAGAGTGTCTATGGTTGTTCCGAAATATATATAGATGTGTCGACATGATAGGTCGAAACATTGTATACGTGTCTATGGTATCTCAAGATTACATACTATACAATACAAGTTGATTAAGTTATGGTTGGAATAAATTTGTTACCAATTTTCACGTAGCTAAAATGAGAAAAATTATCCAATCTTGTTTTACCCATAACTTCTTCATTTTAAATCCGTTTTGAGTGAATCAAATTGCTATGGTTTCATATTGAACTCTATTTTATGATTCTAAATAGAAAAGTATAGGTTTATAGTCGGAAAAATAAGTTACAAGTCGTTTTTGTAAAGGTAGTCATTTCAGTCGAAAGAACGACGTCTAGATGACCATTTTAGAAAACATACTTCCACTTTGAGTTTAACCATAATTTTTGGATATAGTTTCATGTTTATAATAAAAATCATTTTCTCTGAATAACAACTTTTAAATCAAAGTTTATCATAGTTTTTAATTAACTAACCCAAAACAGCCCGCGGTGTTACTACGACGGCGTAAATCCGGTTTTACGGTGTTTTTCGTGTTTCCAGGTTTTAAATCATTAAGTTAGCATATCATATAGATATATAACATGTGTTTAGTTGATTTTAAAAGTCAAGTTAGAAGGATTAACTTTTGTTTGCGAACAAGTTTAGAATTAACTAAACTATGTTCTAGTGATTACAAGTTTAAACCTTCGAATAAGATAGCTTTATATGTATGAATCGAATGATGTTATGAACATCATTACTACCTTAAGTTCCTTGGATAAACCTACTGGAAAAGAGAAAAATGGATCTAGCTTCAATGGATCTTTGGATGGCTCGAAGTTCTTGAAGCAGAATCATGACCTACTGTAAGAAACAAAGATTTCTTGAGGTTAGATGATCACCTTACAAGATTGGAAGTGAGCTAGCAAACTTGAAAGTATTCTTGATTTTATGAAACTAGAAATTTTGGAATTTATGAAGAACACTTAGAACTTGAAGATAGAACTTGAGAGAGATCAATTAGATGAAGAAAATTGAAGAATGAAAGTGTTTGTAGGTGTTTTTGGTCGTTGGTGTATGGATTAGATATAAAGGATATGTAATTTTGTTTTCATGTAAATAAGTCATGAATGATTACTCATATTTTTGTAATTTTATGAGATATTTTATGCTAGTTGCCAAATGATGGTTCCCACATGTGTTAGGTGACTCACATGGGCTGCTAAGAGCTGATTATTAGAGTGTATATACCAATAGTACATACATCTAAAAGCTGTGTATTGTACGAGTACGAATACGGGTGCATACGAGTAGAATTGTTGATGAAACTGAACGAGGATGTAATTGTAAGCATTTTTGTTAAGTAGAAGTATTTTGATAAGTGTATTGAAGTCTTTCAAAAGTGTATAAATACATATTAAAACACTACATGTATATACATTTTAACTGAGTCGTTAAGTCATTTTTAGTCGTTACATGTAAGTGTTGTTTTGAAACCTTTAGGTTAACGATCTTGTTAAATGTTGTTAACCCAATGTTTATAATATCAAATGAGATTTTAATTTATTATATTATCATGATATTATCATGTATGAATATCTCTTAATATGATATATATACATTAAATGTCTTTACAACGATAATCGTTACATATATGTCTCGTTTAAAAATCATTAAGTTAGTAGTCTTGTTTTTACATATGTAGTTCATTGTTAATATACTTAATGATATGTTTACTTATCATAGTTTCATGTTAACTATATATATATCCATATATATGTCATCATATAGTTTTTACAAGTTTTAACGTTCGTGAATCACCGGTCAACTTGGGTGGTCAATTGTCTATATGAAACATATTTCAATTAATCAAGTCTTAACAAGTTTGATTGCTTAACATGTTGGAAACATTTAATCATGTAAATATCAATCTCAATTAATATATATAAACATGGAAAAGTTCGGGTCACTACAGTACCTACCCGTTAAATAAATTTTGTCCCGAAATTTTAAGCTGTTGAAGGTGTTGACGAATCTTCTGGAAATAGATGCGGGTATTTCTTCTTCATCTGATCTTCACGCTCCCAGGTGAACTCGGGTCCTCTACGAGCATTCCATTGAACCTTAACAATTGGTATCTTGTTTTGCTTAAGTCTTTTAACCTCACGATCCATTATTTCGACGGGTTCTTCGATGAATTGAAGTTTTTCGTTGATTTGGATTTCATCTAACGGAAAAGTGAGATCTTCTTTAGCAAAACATTTCTTCAAATTCGAGACGTGGAAAGTGTTATGTACAGCCGCGAGTTGTTGAGGTAACTCAAGTCGGTAAGCTACTGGTCCGACACGATCAATAATCTCGAATGGTCCAATATACCTTGGATTTAATTTCCCTCGTTTACCAAATCGAACAACGCCTTTCCAAGGTGCAACTTTAAGCATGACCATCTCTCCAATTTCAAATTCTATATCTTTTCTTTTAATGTCAGCGTAGCTCTTTTGTCGACTTTGGGCGGTTTTCAACCGTTGTTGAATTTGGATGATCTTCTCGGTAGTTTCTTGTATAATCTCCGGACCCGTAATCTGTCTATCCCCTACTTCACTCCAACAAATCGGAGACCTGCACTTTCTACCATAAAGTGCTTCAAACGGCGCCATCTCAATGCTTGAATGGTAGCTGTTGTTGTAGGAAAATTCTGCTAACGGTAGATGTCGATCCCAACTGTTTCCGAAATCAATAACACATGCTCGTAGCATGTCTTCAAGCGTTTGTATCGTCCTTTCGCTCTGCCCATCAGTTTGTGGATGATAGGCAGTACTCATGTCTAGACGAGTTCCTAATGCTTGCTGTAATGTCTGCCAGAATCTTGAAATAAATCTGCCATCCCTATCAGAGATAATAGAGATTGGTATTCCATGTCTGGATATGACTTCCTTCAAATACAGTCGTGCTAACTTCTCCATCTTGTCATCTTCTCTTATTGGCAGGAAGTGTGCTGATTTGGTGAGACGATCAACTATTACCCAAATAGTATCAAAACCACTTGCAGTCCTTGGCAATTTAGTGATGAAATCCATGGTAATATTTTCCCATTTCCATTCTGGGATTTCGGGTTGTTGAAGTAGACCTGATGGTTTCTGATGCTCAGCTTTGACCTTAGAACACGTCAAACATTCTCCTACGTATTTAGCAACATCGGCTTTCATACCCGGCCACCAAAAATATTTCCTGAGATCCTTGTACATCTTCCCCGTTCCAGGATGTATTGAGTATCTGGTTTTATGAGCTTCTCTAAGTACCATTTCTCTCATATCTCCAAATTTTGGTACCCAAATCCTTTCAGCCCTATACCGGGATCCTTCTTCCCGAATATTAAGATGCTTCTCCGATCCTTTGGGTATTTCATCCTTTAAATTTCCCTCTTTTAAAACTCCTTGTTGCGCCTCCTTTATTTGAGTAGTAAGGTTATTATGAATCATTATATTCATAGATTTTACTCGAATGGGTTCTCTGTCCTTCCTGCTCAAGGCATCGGCTACCACATTTGCCTTCCCCGGGTGGTAACGAATCTCAAAGTCGTAATCATTCAATAATTCAATCCACCTACGCTGCCTCATATTCAGTTGTTTCTGGTTAAATATGTGTTGAAGACTTTTGTGGTCAGTATATATAATACTTTTGACCCCATATAAGTAGTGCCTCCAAGTCTTTAATGCAAAAACAACCGCGCCTAATTCCAAATCATGCGTCGTATAATTTTGTTCGTGAATCTTAAATTGTCTAGACGCATAAGCAATCACCTTCGTTCGTTGCATTAATACACAACCGAGACCTTGCTTTGATGCATCACAATAAATCACAAAATCATCATTCCCTTCAGGCAATGACAATATAGGTGCCGTAGTTAGCTTTTTCTTCAATAACTGAAACGCTTTCTCTTGTTCATCATTCCATTCAAATTTCTTCCCTTTATGCGTTAATGCAGTCAAGGGTTTTGCTATTCTGGAAAAGTCTTGGATGAACCTTCTGTAGTAACCAGCTAGTCCTAAAAACTGGCGTATGTGTTTCGGAGTTTTCGGGGTTTCCCACTTTTCAACAGTTTCTATCTTTGCCGGATCCACCTTAATACCTTCTTTGTTCACTATGTGACCGAGGAATTGAACTTCTTCCAACCAAAATGCACACTTTGAAAACTTAGCGTACAATTCTTCCTTCCTCAATACTTCTAACACCTTTCTCAAATGTTCACCGTGTTCTTGGTCATTCTTTGAGTAAATAAGTATGTCATCAATGAAAATAATGACAAACTTGTCAAGGTATGGTCCATACACTCGGTTCATAAGGTCCATGAACACAGCTGGTGCATTAGTTAAACCAAACGGCATGACCATAAACTCGTAATGACCGTAACGTGTTCTGAAAGCAGTCTTTGGAATATCATCTTCTTTCACCCGTATTTGATGATACCCGGAACGTAAGTCAATCTTTAAATAAACAGACGAGCCTTGTAAAAGATCAAATAAGTCATCGATTCTCGGTAGTGGGTAGCGGTTCTTGATGGTAAGTTTGTTCAACTCTCGGTAGTCGATACACAACCTGAATGTACCATCTTTCTTCTTGACAAACAAAACAGGAGCTCCACATGGTGATGTGCTTGGTCGAATGAAACCACGCTCTAAAAGTTCTTGTAATTGGCTTTGCAGTTCTTTCATCTCACTGGGTGCGAGTCTGTAAGGAGCACGAGCTATTGGTGCAGCTCCTGGTACAAGATCTATTTGAAATTCAACGGATCGATGTGGGGGTAATCCCGGTAATTCTTTCGGAAATACATCGGGAAATTCTTTTGCAATGGGAACATCATTGATGCTCTTTTCTTCAGTTTGTACTTTATCGACGTGTGCTAGAACAGCATAGCAACCTTTTCTTATTAGTTTTTGTGCCTTCAAATTACTAATAAGATGTAGCTTCGTGTTGCCCTTTTCTCCGTACACCATTAAGGGTTTTCCTTTTTCTCGTATAATGCGAATTGCATTTTTGTAACAAACGATCTCCGCTTTCACTTCTTTCAACCAGTCCATACCGATTATCACATCAAAACTCCCTAACTCTACTGGTATCAAATCAATCTTAAATGTTTCGCTAACCAGTTTAATTTCTCGATTCCGACATATATTATCTGCTGAAATTAATTTACCATTTGCTAATTCGAGTAAAAATTTACTATCCAAAGGCGTCAATGGACAACTTAATTTAGCACAAAAATCTCTACTCATATAGCTTCTATCCGCACCCGAATCAAATAAAACGTAAGCAGATTTATTGTCAATAAGAAACGTACCCGTAACAAGCTCCGGGTCTTCCTGTGCCTCTGCCGCATTAATATTGAAAACTCTTCCACGGCCTTGTCCATTCGTGTTCTCCTGGTTCGGGCAATTTCTAATAATGTGGCCCGGTTTTCCACATTTATAACAAACTACATTGGCATAACTTGCTCCGACACTACTTGCTCCGCCATTACTCGTTCCGACACCATTTGTTCCTTTCGTTCTATTAACCCCTGGTCCGTAGACCTCACACTTCGCTGCGCTATGACCATTTCTTTTACACTTGTTGCAAAATTTGGTGCAGAACCCCGAGTGATTCTTTTCACACCTTTGGCATAGCTGCTTCTGATTGTTGTTGTTGTTGCGGTTATTATTGTTGTTGGGATGATTGTTGTAGTTGCTGTTGTTGTTGTTGTTGTTGTTGTTGTTGTTGTTGTTGTTGTTGGGCCGTTTGTTGTAGTTGCGATTGATGTTGCGATTGTTGGGATAATTGTTGCGATTATTGTTGTAATTGCTGTTGTTGTTGTATTGGTGATTCTTATCACCGTTTTCCTCCCACTTTCTTTTGACTTGCTTCACATTGGCCTCTTCAGCAGTCTGTTCTTTAATTCTTTCTTCAATTTGGTTCACGAGTTTGTGAGCCATTCTACATGCCTGTTGTATGGAGGCGGGCTCGTGTGAACTTATATCTTCTTGGATTCTTTCCGGTAATCCTTTCACAAACGCGTCGATCTTCTCTTCCTCATCTTCGAATGCTCCCGGACACAATAGGCACAATTCTGTGAATCGTCTTTCGTACGTGGTAATATCAAATCCTTGGGTTCGTAACCCTCTAAGTTCTGTCTTGAGCTTATTGACCTCGGTTCTGGGACGGTACTTCTCGTTCATCAAGTGCTTGAATGCTGACCACGGTAGTGCGTACGCATCGTCTTGTCCCACTTGCTCTAGATAGGTATTCCACCATGTTAACGCAGAACCTGTGAAGGTATGTGTAGCGTACTTCACTTTGTCCTCTTCAGTACACTTACTTATGGCAAACACCGATTCGACCTTCTCGGTCCACCGTTTCAATCAGATCGGTCCTTCAGTTCCATCAAATTCCAAAGGTTTGCAGGCAGTGAATTCTTTGTAGGTGCATCCTACACGATTTCCTGTACTACTAGATCCAAGGTTATTGTTGGTATGAAGCGCAGCCTGTACTGCGGCTATGTTTGAAGCTAGAAAAGTACGGAATTCCTCTTCATTCATATTCATGGTGTGTCGAGTAGTCGGTGCCATTTCCTTCAAAATAGTCAAATGGAACAAGTTAATCATACAGAATATTAAGAGTAGTTAATAGTATTTCGTAGCATAATATGAACTCATTTATAAAAGCTTTTTCTTCATATTAGCATTTTATAAGTTTAAATTCGGGTAGTACCTACCCGTTAAGTTCATACTTAGTAGCTAATATACAATTCAACTACTACAATTCTATATGAAAAACTGATTATAATAATATTTCGCGTTCAAACTTTTATACAATATTTTACAAACTTACAATACTGCTTATTTTACATAAAGCATGAAATATAGCACACAATAACTTTGATACAAGATAGTTGTGAAGATAATTCTAGCTAGTACACAAGTCGTTCAGCAAAGGCAATAAAGACACGTAATTCATACGTTCAGAAACAAGTCATGCATTCTGGTTTTACTAGGACTACTTCCCATCCTTGGTCTTGTGCAACATAACCGTTATGGCCGTTGATAAGACAGCGTGTTGTAACGTTGTCAAAGGGACGAGGGTTACGTAATGTCCAACAGTCCCGTAATAATCTAAAAACCTCATTTCTTACCCCAATTACCGACTCCGTCACTTGTGGAAACGTTTTGTTTAATAGTTGTAGCCCGATGTTCTTGTTCTCACTTTGGTGAGAAGCGAACATTACTAATCCGTAAGCATAACATGCTTCTTTATGTTGCATGCTAGCCGCTTTTTCTAAATCACGAAGTCCAATATTCGGATATATTGAGTCAAAATAATTTCTTAACCCGTTGCGTAAAATAGCATTTGGGTTCCCCGCAATATATGCGTCAAAGTAAACACATCGTAACTTATGGGTTTCCCAATGTGATATCCCCCATCTTTCAAACGAAAGTCTCTTATAAACCAAGACATTCTTGGAACGTTCTTCGAATGTCTTACAAACTGATCTCGCCTTAAATAGTTGTGCCGAGGAATTCTGGCCGACTCTAGACAAGATTTCATCAATCATGTCTCCGGGTAGGTCTCTTAAAATATTGGGTTGTCTATCCATTTTGTGTTTTTAAACTGTAAAATAGACAAGAGTTAGATTCATAAAAAAATACTTATTAATACAAGCAATTTTTACATATATCATAAAGCATAAGAACACTATATTACATATATTACACCACACGAATACAACTATCTTATTCCGACTCGCTCGTTTCTTCTTCTTCGGTTTTGGTTCGTTTTGCCAAGTTTCTAGGGATATATGATGTTCCCCTAATACGAGCTGTCGTTGTCCACATTGGTTTAGAAAAACCTGGTGGTTTAGAGGTTCCCGGGTCATTGTTACAACTTAAGAACTTCGGGGGTTGACGATACATATAAAGTTCATCGGGGTTGGAATTAGATTTCTCTATTTTTATGCCCTTTCCCTTATTATTTTCTTTTGCCTTTTTAAATTCAGTTGGGGTAATTTCTATAACATCATTGGAATTCTCGTCGGAATCCGATTCATCGGAGAATTGGTAATCCTCCCAATATTTTGCTTCCTTGGCGGAAACACCATTGACCATAATTAACCTTGGTCGGTTGGTTGAGGATTCTCTTTTACTTAACCGTTTTATTATTTCCCCCACCGGTTCCGATTCTTCTTCCGGTTCCGATTCTTCGTCCGGTTCCGATTCTTCTTCCGGTTCCGACTCTTCTTCCGGTTCCTCTTCGGGAACTTGTGAATCAGTCCATGAATCATTCCAATTTACATTTGACTCTTCATTATTATTAGGTGAGTCAATGGGACTTGTTCTAGAGGTAGACATCTCTCACATAATATCAAACACGTTAAGAGATTAATATATCACATAATATTCATATGTTAAAAATATATAGTTTCCAACAAAAATGTTAAGCAATCATTTTTAAAGAAAACACGGTCGAAGTCCAGAATCACTAATGCATCCTAACAAACTCGATAAGACACACTAATGCAAATTTTCTGGTTCTCTAAGACCAACGCTCGGATACCAACTGAAATGTCCCGTTCTTATTGATTAAAAACGTTCCATATTAATTGATTTCGTTGCGAGGTTTTGACCTCTATATGAGACGTTTTTCAAAGACTGCATTCATTTTTAAAACAAACCATAACCTTTATTTCATAGATAAAGGTTTTAAAAAGCTTTACGTAGATTATCAAATAATGATAATCCAAAATATCCTGTTTACACACGACCATTACATAATGGTTTACAATACAAATATGTTACAACAAAATAAGTTTCTTGAATGCAGTTTTTACACAATATCATACAAGCATGGACTCCAAATCTCGTCCTTATTTAACTATGCGACAGCGGAAGCTCTTAATAATCACCTGAGAATAAACATGCTTAAAACGTCAACAAAAATGTTGGTGAGTTATAGGTTTAACCTATATATATCAAATCATAATAATAGACCACAAGATTTCATATTTCAATACACATCCCATACATAGAGATAAAAATCATTCATATGGTGAACACCTGGTAACCGACATTAACAAGATGCATATATAAGAATATCCCCATCATTCCGGGACACCCTTCGGATATGATATAAATTTCGAAGTACTAAAGCATCCGGTACTTTGGATGGGGCTTGTTGGGCCCGATAGATCTATCTTTAGGATTCGCGTCAATTAGGGTGTCTGTTCCCTAATTCTTAGATTACCAGACTTAATAAAAAGGGGCATATTCGATTTCGATAATTCAACCATAGAATGTAGTTTCACGTACTTGTGTCTATTTTGTAAATCATTTATAAAACCTGCATGTATTCTCATCCCAAAAATATTAGATTTTAAAAGTGGGACTATAACTCACTTTCACAGATTTTTACTTCGTCGGGAAGTAAGACTTGGCCACTGGTTGATTCATGAACCTATAACAATATATACATATATATCAAAGTATGTTCAAAATATATTTACAACACTTTTAATATATTTTGATGTTTTAAGTTTATTAAGTCAGCTGTCCTCGTTAGTAACCTACAACTAGTTGTCCATAGTTAGATGTACAGAAATAAATCGATAAATATTATGTTGAATCAATCCACGACCCAGTGTATACGTATCTCAGTATTGATCACAACTCAAACTATATATATTTTGGAATCAACCTCAACCCTGTATAGCTAACTCCAACATTCACATATAGAGTGTCTATGGTTGTTCCGAAATATATATAGATGTGTCGACATGATAGGTCGAAACATTGTATACGTGTCTATGGTATCTCAAGATTACATAATATACAATACAAGTTGATTAAGTTATGGTTGGAATAGATTTGTTACCAATTTTCACGTAGCTAAAATGAGAAAAATTATCCAATCTTGTTTTACCCATAACTTCTTCATTTTAAATCCGTTTTGAGTGAATCAAATTGCCATGGTTTCATATTGAACTCTATTTTATGAATCTAAACAGAAAAGTATAGGTTTGTAGTAGGAAAAATAAGTTACAAGTCGTTTTTGTAAAGGTAGTCATTTCAGTCGAAAGAACGACGTCTAGATGACCATTTTAGAAAACATAATTCCACTTTGAGTTTAACCATAATTTTTGGATATAGTTTCATGTTTATAATAAAAATCATTTTCTCTGAATAACAACTTTTAAATCAAAGTTTATCATAGTTTTTAATTAACTAACCCAAAACAGCCCGCGGTGTTACTACGACGGCGTAAATCCGGTTTTACGGTGTTTTTCGTGTTTCCAGGTTTTAAATCATTAAGTTAGCATATCATATAGATATAGAACATGTGTTTAGTTGATTTTAAAAGTCAAGTTAGAAGGATTAACTTTTGTTTGCGAACAAGTTTAGAATTAACTAAACTATGTTCTAGTGATTACAAGTTTAAACCTTCGAATAAGATAGCTTTATATGTATGAATCGAATGATGTTATGAACATCATTACTACCTTAAGTTCCTTGGATAAACCTACTGGAAAAGAGAAAAATGGATCTAGCTTCAATGGATCTTTGGATGGCTCGAAGTTCTTGTATTAGAATGATAACCTACTGTAAGAAACAAAGATTTCTTGAGGTTGGATGATCACCTTACAAGATTGGAAGTGAGCTAGCAAACTTGAAAGTATTCTTGATTTTATGAAACTAGAACTTTTTGGAATTTATGAAGAACACTTAGAACTTGAAGATAGAACTTGAGAGAGATCAATTAGATGAAGAAAATTGAAGAATGAAAGTGTTTTTAGGTGTTTTTGGTCGTTGGTGTATGGATTAGATATAAAGGATATGTAATTTTGTTTTCATGTAAATAAGTCATGAATGATTACTCATATTTTTGTAATTTTATGAGATATTTCATGCTAGTTGCCAAATGATGGTTCCCACATGTGTTAGGTGACTCACATGGGCTGCTAAGAGCTGATCATTAGAGTGTATATACCAATAGTACATACATCTAAAAGCTGTGTATTGTACGAGTACGAATACGGGTGCATACGAGTAGAATTGTTGATGAAACTGAACGAGGATGTAATTGTAAGCATTTTTGTTAAGTAGAAGTATTTTGATAAGTGTATTGAAGTCTTTCAAAAGTGTATAAATACATATTAAAACACTACATGTATATACATTTTAACTGAGTCGTTAAGTCATCGTTAGTCGTTACATGTAAGTGTTGTTTTGAAACCTTTAGGTTAACGATCTTGTTAAATGTTGTTAACCCAATGTTTATAATATCAAATGAGATTTTAATTTATTATATTATCATGATATTATCATGTATGAATATCTCTTAATATGATATATATACATTAAATGTCTTTACAACGATAATCGTTACATATATGTCTCGTTTAAAAATCATTAAGTTAGTAGTCTTGTTTTTACATACGTAGTTCATTGTTAATATACTTAATGATATGTTTACTTATCATAGTATCATGTTAACTATATATATATCCATATATATGTCATCATATAGTTTTTACAAGTTTTAACGTTCGTGAATCACCGGTCAACTTGGGTGGTCAATTGTCTATATGAAACATATTTCAATTAATCAAGTCTTAACAAGTTTGATTGCTTAACATGTTGAAAACATTTAATCATGTAAATATCAATCTTAATTAATATATATAAACATGGAAAAGTTCGGGTCACTACAACCCCCTCCCCTCTCCCCTTTATTTTGTTAAATGTTGGTTTAGTTGAGGGACTTAAGTGTATTTATCAATATTAGGGCTAGATATAAATATAATGTGTTAACCTAAATTAGTCATAATCCCCTACATCAATTTTTGAGCAGTTGATCTCCCTCTCCCTCCCCAAAACCGTTGCCCAACACCACCATCATCATACCATTCAATTTTCACTTTTTGATAAAACCTTGAACACAAAAGTTGCAATTCTCGATCTCCTCTACGCGTTGGTGTATTTAATTTTGTGATCTAAGGTATAATTACATGAACCCTAATTCTTAAAATCTGATTTTTATAAGAGTTTCATAGTTATGTTGTCAATTGCTCAAGTCTATACGCGTACGTGTTAATCGTTATCGTTATTTTGATTGTTTGATGCGCTAGGGTTTAAAAACGAATTTGCATTTGCTTGATCAGAAAAATTAAGTTTTTCAAATGTGAATTATTATGTTATAATCAGATTCCTTGCGAAAAACTATTGAGTTTAGGCTTTGGATTCGCTTGATTTCGTTTCCGTATGATTAAGTTATGTCAATTTGAATTATCGTTGTGTTTTTGTTGCTTGATCAGAAATCTGGTATGGATAGACAACAAATTGGAATGTTAGACTTATACCACTGGAAAGATAATTTAAAAACATTCAATTTAGACTAGGATATCATGTCGTTTGCTTATGTATAGCCCGAGATATGCTTGAATTAGTGTGAAAGTAGTTTTATACAGCACTTGCATGAAAATAACCTTGTATGATAAAATGTGTTAACTTATGTGATTAAAGCTTTACATATTTGAAAAGTAGACAAAAATTACTTCATCTTTCATGTGGATATAATAGGCTAATTGTATCTAGATCTTCGGATAATCGCGTGCGAATGTGACTAACTAAATGAGAATCGAATCTGTAAATTGCACACGGTTTTATACTCAGTGGATTGTGTTTATTGATTGATAATGTATGCTTCTGGAAAATGAAACTTAACATGATATGTGACTTATTATTAGTTTTATGTCAATCTCTGAAACCTTATGCATTGGGCACAATAGAGCCATACTTTATGTGAATTCTAATTTGAGCTGAAAACTTAGTATTCAACTTGCACGAATAAACTGTACAAATTGGCTAAATAAAAGTTTCTTGAATTTTTATATGTGTTACTTTGATTTGTCCTTGAACTATGGCCACTGGTCTTGTATCAATTGCATGTTCCAAACTCCGGTTATAGCCAAAATGAAATCAGTGCGAGGTCACAAACTGACTTGGCAAACCCCAAATGTATCCCTTCTGATTCATGACTTTTAACTGTCGTATGAGTCCCTGGCCAGACTTTTTGGAATCGATTTTAAGTATATTTATGATCTGGAGTTTTTCATGTTTACTTATATTTTGTACTATGAGAGAATGTGCTAAGTATGCTACGTGTTCATGAACTTTGTGCGTAACGATAAACTGAAATTGTGAAAATGATTATTCATGACCTAAAACGTATTGGTTGACTTAGATTTGACATGTTGACCAATATTTGACATGAACCTACTAATGTTGACTTTAGTTGACCACATTGACCAAGTTAGACTTTCGGTTTGACTTCGGTTGACTTTGTTTGACTTATATGATATTGTTGACTTTTACTTTGAAACGCGTTGAGTCGAGCAATAAGACAATGTACACTATGAAACCACACTTATTTAAGATATATATATTGACCAACCTAAATACGTATACTTAGGATGCATTACTCGGCTATAAACCGTACAAGTTAATTGTTCACTTTTCAATCCGAGCTTTATTCAAAGGTGAGTCTACAGTCCCGCTTTTTACATGTTTTCAGGGATGAGAATACATGCTGTTATACTTACATTTTCAAATGCTTTTGTATTGAAATAAGTACTATATATGCATATTGAGTTTGTTCAAAAAACCTCTAGCTTGAATACTTTTAATACCATCGGTGTAAGCACAATTTAGATAAACGGATCCGTTAGGTTGACAACCTCACCCACTATAAAAACTGTGGTGCATTTACTTTGAACATTAAATACGTTTGAACAAGTGTATAACATTTTACAAGGTAAGGCGGGTATAGTGGCTTCTATACTCGGGTCATTGCTAGTATTCAGGTGCTCAGATTATGCAAATATCTCGTGGTCAAGGAAACTAAACTATTTTTATGATAACTGTTTTTCAGATACTGTTATACTTTTAAACCTGTAGATTCACCAACATTATTTGTTGACCTGTTTTTGCGTGTTGTTATTCTCAGGTCCTTAAGAGGTATGCTTCCACTGTGTTTGCTGCATGACTGGCCGTGGAGTCAGCATTTGATTTTAAAGAACATTATTTACTTTCGCATTTAAAACTTTTATACTGTTTAAATATTGTTGGCTTGTGGTTACGATCACAACAGTGTTTCTATTTTGGGATTATTGACTTATGTTTTTGAAAGTTAATTTTTAAATAAAATTAAATGCGATTGCTTTAAACGTCTCATATAGAGGGCGTAACTGTTAACTGTGGGACCTGAATTAACACACCGTCAGATGGTAATTTGGCGGGGTGTTAAAGTAAGCTACTGGTCCGACACGATCAATAATCTTGAATGGTCCAATATACCTTGGATTTCATTTCCCTCGTTTACCAAATTGAACAACGCCTTTCCAAGGTGCAACTTTAAACATGACCATCTCTCCAATTTCAAATTCTATATTTTTTCTTTTAATGTCAGCGTAGCTCTTTTGTCGACTTTGGGCGAGTTTTAACCGTTTTTGAATTTGGATGATCTTCTCGGTAGTTTCTTGTATTATCTCCAGACCCGTAATCTGTCTGTCCCCCACTTCACTCCAACAAATCGGAGACCTGCACTTTCTACCATAAAGTGCTTCAAACAGTGCCATCTCAATGCTCGAATGGTAGCTGTTGTTGTAGGAAAATTCTGCTAACGGTAGATGTCGATCCCAACTGTTTCCAAAATCGATAACACATGCTCGTATCATGTATTCAAGCGTTTGTATCATCCTTTCGCTCTGCCCATCAGTTTGTGGATGATAGGCAGTACTCATGTCTAGACGAGTTCCCAATGCTTGTTGTAATGTCTGCCAAAACTATGAAACAAATCTGCCATCCCTATCAGAGATAATAGAGATTGGTATTTCCATGTCTGGAGACAACTTCTTTCAAGTATAATCGCACCAACTTCTCCATTTTGTCATCTTCTCTCATTGGCAGAAAGTGTGCTGATTTGGTGAGACGATCGACTATTACCCAAATAGTATCATAACCACTTACAGTCCTTGGCAATTTAGTAATGAAATCCAAGGTAATATTTTCCCATTTCCATTCCGGGATTTCAGGTTGTTGAAGTAGACCTGATGGTTTTTGATGTTTAGCTTTGACCTTAGAACACGTCAAACATTCTCCCACATATCTAGCAATATCGGCTTTCATACCCGGCCACCAAAAGTGCTTCTTGAGATCTTTGTACATCTTTTCCGCTCCGGGATGTATTGAGTATCTGGTTTTATGTGCTTCCTTAAGTATCATTTCTCTCAGATCTTCAAACTTTGGTACCCAAATTCTTTCAGCCCTATACCGGGTTCCATCTTCCCGAATATTAAGATGTTCCTCCTATCCTTTGGGTATTTCATTCTTCAAATTTCCCTCTTTTAAAACTCCCTGTTGCGCCTCCTTTATTTGAGTAGTAAGGTTAGTACGAATAATTATATTCATAGCTTTTACACGTATAGGTTCTCTGTCCTTTCTACTCAAGGCGTCGGCTACCACATTTGCCTTCCCCGGGTGATAACGAATCTCAAAGTCGTAATCATTCAACAGTTCAATCCATCTACACTGTCTCATGTTCAGTTGTTTCTGATTAAATATATGTTGGAGACTTTTGTGGTCGGTATATATAATACTTTTGACCCCATATAAGTATTTCCTCCAAGTCTTTAATGCAAAAACAACTGCGCCCAATTTCAAATCGTGAGTCGTATAATTTTTCTCGTGAATCTTTAATTGTCTGGAAACATAAGCAATTACCTTCGTTCGTTTCATTAATACACAGTCGAGGCCTTGCTTTGAGGCGTCACAATATATCACAAAATCATCATTCCCTTCAGGCAATAACAATATAGGTGCCGTAGTCAACTTTTTTTTCAACAATTGAAACACTTTCTCCTGCTCATCCTTCCATTCAAATTTCTTCCCTTTATACGTTAATGCAGTGAAGGGTTTTGCTATTTTGGAAAAATCTTGGATGAACCTTCTGTAGTAACCAGCCAGTCCTAAAAATTGGCGTATATGCTTCAGAGTTTTTAGGGTTTCCCACTTTTTAACGGTTTCAATCTTTGTTGGATCCACCTGAATACCTTCTTTTTTCACTATGTGTCCGAGGAATTGAACTTCTTCCAACCAAATGCACACTTTGAAAACTTAGCGTACAATTTTTCTTTCCTCAACAAATCTAGCACTTTTCTCAAATGTTCTTCGTGCTCTGGATCATTCTTTGAGTAGATAAGTATGTCATTGATGAAAACAATGACAAACTTATCAAGATATGGTCCACACACTCTATTCATAAGGTCCATGAACACAGCTGGTGCGTTAGTCAAACCAAATGGCATAACCATAAACTCTTAATGACCGTAACACATCCTAAAAGATGTTTTCGGAATATCATCCTCCTTCACACGCATTTGATGATATCCAGAATGTAAATCGATCTTCGAATAAACCGACGAGCCTTGTAGTTGATCAAATAAGTCGTCGATTCTCTGTAATGGGTAACGGTTCTTGATGGTAAGTTTGTTCAACTCTCGGTAGTCGATACACAACCTGAACGTACCATCTTTCTTCTTGACAAATAGAACAGGAGCTCCCCATGGTGATGTACTTGGTCGAATGAAACCACACTCCAAAAGTTCCTGTAACTGACTTTGTAATTCTTTCATTTCGTTGGGTGCGAGTCTGTATTGAGCATGAGCTATTGGTGCAGCTCCTGGTATAAGGTCTATTTGAAATTCAACGGATCGATGTGGGGGTAATCCCGGTAATTCTTTCGGAAATACATCGGGAAATTTTTTTGCGACAGGAACATCACTGATGTTCTTTTCTTTAGGTTTAACTTCCTCGATGTGTGCTAGAATGACGTAACAACCTTTTCTTATTAGTTTTTGCGCCTTCAAATTACTAATAAGGTTTAACTTCGCGTTGTTCTTTTCTCCGTACACCATTAAAGGTTTTCCTTTTTCGCGCATAATACGAATCGCATTTTTGTAACAAACGACCTCTGCTCTCACCTTTTTCAACCAATCTATGCCAACTATTACATCAAAACTCCCTAACTTGACTGGTATTAAATCAATCTTAAATGTTTCGCTAACTAGTTTAATTTCTCGATTCCGACATATTTTATCTGCTGAAATTAATTTACCGTTTGCTAATTCCAGTAAAAATTTACTATCCAAAGTCGTCAATGGACAACTTAATTTAGCACAAAAATCTCTACTCATATAGCTTCTATCTGCACCCGAATCAAATAAAACATAAGCAGATTTATTGTCAATGAGAAACGTACCGTAACAAGCTCCGGGTCTTCCTGCGCTTCTGCCGAATTAATGTTGAAGACTCTTCCATGGCTTTGCCCATTTTTATTTCCTTGGTTTGGGCATTTACTCTTGACGTGGCCCGGTTTTCTACATCCATAACAAATAAAGGCGGAATTACTTGTCCCGACATTACTCGTTGCATTATTTTTGTTAATCACCGGTCCGTAGATTTCACATTTCGTCGCGCTGTGACCACCTCTCTTACACTTAGTACACGTTGTCGTACAGAACCCAGTCGGATGGTATCCTTCACACCTCTGACATGGTTTTTGCCTTTTGTTATTATTGTTGGGATGGTTACTGTTGTGGTTGTTGTTGTTGTTGTTGGGACATTTGTTGTAATTATTGTTAGGATTGCGGTTATTGTTGCGATTGTTGTTGCGGTTGTTGGGATAGTTGTTGCGATTGTGGTTGTAATTGTTGTTGTTGTACTGGTGACTCTTGTCACCGTTTTCCTCTCACTTCCTCTTGAGTTGTTTCGTGTTGGCTTCTTCGGCCGCCTGCTCTTTAATTCTTCCCTCAATCAGATTTATGAGTTTATGAGCCATTCGACTTGCCTTTTGTATGGAAGAGGGCTTGTGTGAACTCACATCTTCTTGAATCTTTTCTGGTAACCCTTTTACAAACGCGTCGATCTTCTCTTCTTCATCTTCGAACCCTCCCGGACACAATAGGCACAACTCTGTGAATCGTCGTTCATACGTGGTAATGTCGAACCCTTGTGTTCGTAATTCTCTAAGCTCTACCTTGAGCTTATTGACCTCATTTCTGGGACGATACTGCTCGTTTATCAAGTGCTTGAATGCTGACCACGGTAACGCGTATGCAGTATCTTGTCCCACTTGTTCGAGATAGGTATTCCACCATGTTAACGCAGTACCTATGAAGGTATGCGTAGCATACTTTACTTTGTCTTCTTCAGTACATTTACTTATGGCAAACACCGATTCAATCTCCTCGGTCCACCGTTTAAATCCAATTGGACCCTCGGTTCCATCAAATTCCAAAGGTTTGCAGGCAGTGAATTCTTTGTAGGAGCATCCTACACGATTTCTTGTGGAATTAGTTCCACTGCTAGAACCAGAGTTATTGTTTTTATTTTGCATTGCGGCCTGCACGGCGACTATGTTCGAAGCAAGGAAATCAAGAAAGTCTTCCTCGCTCATGTTCAGGTGCTGAAGAGTAGTTGGTGCCATTTCCTTCAAAAATAGCCAAAGGAATTAAGTTAATCATATAAAATATTAAGAGTAGTCAATAGTATTTCGTAGCATAAAATGAACTTATTTATAAAAGCTTTTTCTTCATATTAGCGTTTTATAAGTTTTAATTCGGGTAGTACCTACCCGTTACGTTCATACTTAGTAGCTAACATACAATTTAACTACTACAATTCTATATGAAAAACTGATTACAATAAATTTCACGTTCAAACTTTTATACAATATTTTACAAATTTACAATACCGCTATTTTACATATAGCATAAAATATAGCACACAATAATTTTGATACAAAACAGTTGTGACAACAATCCTAGTTAATACGCAAGTCGTTCAGCAAAGGCAATAAAAACACGTAATTCATAAGTCCAGAAACAAGTCATGCATTCTGGTTGTACTAATATTATTTCCCATCCTTGGTTATGTGGCAGATAACCATTATGACCGTTAGCTAGGCAGCATGTTGTAACGTCGTCAAAAGGACGAGGGTTTCGTAATGCCCAACAGCCCCGTAACAATCTAAAAACCTTGTTTTTCACCACAACTACCGAATCCGTCACTTGTGGGAAGGTTTTATTTAAAAGTTGTAATCCGATGTTCATTTTCTCACTTTGGTAAGAAGCGAACATCACTAACCCGTAAGCATAACATGCTTCTTTATGTTGCATGTTAGAGGCTCTTTCTAAAGCACGAAGTCCTATGTTAGGATATGTTGAGTCAAAATAGGTTCTTAACCCGTAGCGTAAAATTGCACTTGGGTTCCCCGCATTTAACGCTTTAAAGAAAACCCGGCGTAACTTAAGGTCTCCCCAATGTGATATACCCCATCTTTCAAAAGAAAGCCTTTTATAAACTAAGGCATGCCTGGAACGTTCTTCAAATGTTCTACAAACTAATTTTGCCGTAAACAATTGTGCCGACGAATTCTGACCGACTCTAGACAAGATTTCATCAATCATGTCCCCGGGTAGGTCTTCTAAAATTTTTGGTTGTCTATCCTTAACATCCATTTTGTGTTTTTATACTGTAAAAATAGACGAGGGTAAGATTCATAAAAGATACTTAACAAATAATACAAGCAATTTTTACATTTATCATAAAAGCACAAGCACACTATATTACATATATTACATCGCATGATTACAACTCTTTATTCCGACTCACTTGTTTCTTCTTCTTCGGACTTGGTTTGTTTCGCTAATTTCCTAGGGATATATGGTGCTCCCCTAATACGAGCCGTCATTTTCACAAATGGTTTAGAAAACCCTGTTGGCTTAGAGGTTCCCGGGTTATTGTTAAAATTTAAGAAGTACGGGTGTTTACGATATATATAAAGTTCATCGGGGTTGTAATCAAGTTTCTATATTTTGATACCTTTTCCCTTATTGTTTTCTTTTGCTTTTTTAAATTGGGTCGAGGTAATTTCTATAACATCATCGGAATCCTCGTCGGGATCCGATTCATCAGAAAATTGGTAATTTTCCCAATATTTTGTATCCTCGGCGGAAACACCATTGACCATTATTAACTTTGGTCCGTTGGTTGAGGATTTTCTTTTATTTAATCATTTAATTATAGGTATTAATATTTCTTCCTCTGAAACCTCTTCTTCTTCCGGTTCCTCCTCTTCCGGTTCCTCTTCTTCCGGTTCCTCCTCTTCCGATTCCTCCTCTTCCGGTTCCTCCTCGGGATTTTGTGAATCTTCCCAAAATATATTCGACTCTTCATTATTATTATGTGAGTAGATGGGATTTGTACTAGAAGTAGACATCTATCACACAATATCAAACACGTTAAGAGATTAATATATCACATAATATTTACATGTTAATAATATATAGTTTCCAACAAAAAGTGTTAAGCAATAGTTTTTGAAGAAAAAACGGTCGAAGTCCAGACTCACTAATGCATCTTAACAACTCAGTAAGACAGACTAATGCAAAATTCTGGTTCTCTAAGACCAACGCTCGGATACCAACTAGAATGTCCCGTTCATATCGATTATAAACGTTCCATATTAATTGATTTCGTTGCGAGGTTTTGACCTCTATATGAGACGTTTTTCAAAGACTGCATTCGATTTTTAAACAAACCATAACCTTTATTTTATCAATAAAGGTTTAAAAATATTACGACGATTATCAAATAATGATAATCAAAGATATAGCATTTTCACACGATTATTACATAATGGTTTACAATAATATTACACATCAATTTAAATCTTCGAATGCAGTTTTTAAACATTATTATACAAGCATGCTGACTCCAACTCTTGTCCATAAATTAGCATGCAACAGCGGAAGCTCTTAATAATCACCTGAGAATAAACATGCTTTAAACATCAACAAAAAATGTTGGTGAGTTATAGGTTTAACCTATATATATCAAATCGTAATAATAGACCACAAGATTTCATCTTTCAATAACATACAATCTGTATAAAAATCATTCATATGTTCAACACCTGGTAACCGACATTAACAAAATGCGCATAGAAAATTCCCAAAACAGAAATCCGTCTGTATTAATAACTCAAAGTACTAAAGCATACCATTTTCCAGTATGGGGGGACTTAGTTCCCGTAGATCTACCTTTAGGATTCGCGTCAATTAGGGTGTCTTCCCTAATTCTTAGGTTACCAAGCTAAAAGGGTGATATTCGGTATTTATAATCCAACATAGAATGTAATTTCAAGTACTAGTGTCTATTTTGTAAAATATTTACAAAACTGCATGTATTCTCATCCCAAAAATATTAGATTTAAAAGTGGGACTATAACTCACTTTCACAGATTTTTACTTTGCAGGAAATAAGACTTGGCCACTGGTCGATTCACGAACCTATAACAAATATGTACATATGTATCAAAGTTTGATCAAAATATAATTACAACATTTTTTATTACGTTTTAATGATTTGAGTTTGTTAAGTCAGCAGTCCTCGTTAGTAACCTACAACTAGTTGTCCACAGTTAGATGTAGAGAAATAAATCAATATATATTATCTCGAATCAATCCACGACCTCTGTATACAAGTCTCAGGCTAGATCACAACTCAAAGTATATATAATATTTTAGAATCAACCTCAACCTTGTATAGCTAACTCCAATATTACTGCATATAGAGTGTCTATGGTTGTTCCGAAATATATATATAGATGGGTTGATATGATATGTCAAAACATTGTATTCGTGTCTATGGTATCCAAGATTACATAATATATGTTAGAATACATGTATAATACAATATAAGTTAGTTAAGTTATGATTTGTATAAATTTGTTACAAATTTCACGTAGCTACAACAAGCAAAATTATCCAATCTTGTTTGCCCATAACTTCTTCGTTTTAAATCCGTTTTGAGTAATTCAAGTTGCTATAGTTTCATATGAACTTAAGTTTATGAATCTAAACATAAAAAGTATAAGTTTATAGTCATAAATACAATTTACAAGTCATTTTTGTAAAGGTAGTCATTTCAGTCGAAAGAACGACGTCTAGATGACCATTTTGGAAAACATACTTCCACTTTGAGTTTAACCATGATTTTTGGATATAGTTTCATGTTCATAAGAAAAATCATTTTCCCAGAATAATAGCTTTTAAATCAAAGTTTATCATAGTTTTTAATTATCCAAATCAAAACAGCCCCCGGTTATACTACGACGGCGTATATCCGGTTTTACGGCGTTCTTCGTGTTTTCAAGTTTTAAATCATTAAGTTAGCATATCATATAGATATAGAAAATGTGTCTAGTTGATTTTAAAATTCAAGTTAGAAGGATTAACTTTTGTTTGCGAACAAGTTTAGAATTAACTAAACTATGTTCTAGTGATTACAAGTTTAAACCTTCGATTAAGATAGTTTTATATATATGATTCGAATGTTGTTATGAACATCATTACTACCTCAAGTTTTGTGGATAAACCTACTGGAAATGAGAAAAACAGATCTAGCTTCAAAGGATCCTTGGATGGCTTGAAAGTTCTTGAAGTAGAATCATGACATGAAAACAAGTTCAAGTAAGATTTCCACTCAATATAAGATTGTTATAGTTATAGAAATTGAATCAAAGTTTGAATATGAGTATTACCTTGTATTAGAAAGATATCTTACTACAAATAAGAAAGATTTCTTGAGGTTGGATGATCACTTGAAATGGATTTGCAAGATTGGAAGTAAGCTAGTAAACTTGAAAGTGTTCTTGATGTGTTCTTGAGTTATTGTTTTCTATGTTGATCTAGTTTAGGATTTATGAGCTAGATTGAGCTAGATTGAGATAGATTTTGATGAAGATGTTGAAGAACACTTAGAACAATGGAAGAACACTTGAGAGAGAGTTGGTTGATGCATGAAAGTTGAAAAATGAGAGTGTTATGAATGATGATGGGAAACGTGATACTACACTTGCATATAAGGTTCCTTTAGTTTGTAATTTTGTGAGATATTTCATGCTAGTTGCTAAATGATGGTTCCCACATATTTAGGTGACTCACAAGGGCTGCTAAGAGCTGATCATTGGAGTGTATATACCAATAGTAAATACATTTAGTAGCTGGGTATTGTATGAGTACGAATACGGGTGTATACGAGTAGAATTGTTGATGAAAATGAATGAGGATGTAATTGTAAGCATTTTTGTTAAGTAGAAGTACTTTGATATATGTCTTGAAGTCTTTCAAAAGTGTACTAATACATCTAAATATACTACATGTATATACATTTTAACTGAGTCGTTAAGTCATCGTTAGTCGTTATATGTAAGTGTTGTTTTGAAACCTTTAAGTTAACGATCTTGTTAAATGTTGTTAACCCATTGTTTATTATATCTAATGAGATGTTTAATTATTACATTATCATGATATTATGATGTATTAATATATCTTAATATGATATATATACATTTAAATGTCGTTACAACGATAATCGTTACATATATGTCTCGTTTCGAAATCCTTAAATTAGCAGTCTTATTTTTACATATGTAGTTCATTGTTAATACACTTAATGATATGTTTACTTATCATTTATAATATTTAAACATAGTGTATCAATATCTTAATATGATTCATATGTATTTAGTAAGACGTTGTTATAACGATAATCGTTATATATATCGTTTCGAGTTCCTTAATTCAATAAACTCATTTTTATGTATATCACTCATTGTTAATATACCTAGTGAGATACTTACTTATCATAATTTCATGTTAACCATATATATGTCTATATATATAACATCATGTAGTCTTTACGAATTTGTAACTTTCGTGAATCTCCGGTCAATTTGGGTGGTCAATTGTCTATATGAAACCTATTTCAATTAATCAAGTCTTAACAATTTTGATTGCTTAACATGTTGGAAACATTTAATCATGTAAATATTAATTTCATTTAATATATATAAACATGGAAACGTTCGGGTCACTACAGATAGCTATCATTCGAGTCTTAACGCCACTCTTTTCAAAACTCTATATGGCCGCAAATGTCGTTATCCTATTCGTTGGGCCGAAGTAGGTGACAAGCAAATCACCGGGCCTGAACCCATTCATGAAATAACCGTTAATATCATTCAAATTCAAGAAAGGCTCAAGACGGCCCGTTGCTAGACGTAAACCTATCGAATTCCAAGTGTGTGACCGCGAAATGTTAAAAGTCTCACCTTGAAAAGGTGTAATCCGTTACGGGAAACATAGAAAGCTAAATCCGCGATACATTAATCCTTTTGAAATCTTGGGGCGTATTGGACCCGTTGCTTACCGTTTCGAACTTCCAACTCGGTCGAATTTCCGTTCATTCTGCATACCATGTATCAAACTTAAAAAAGTGACTTGCCGAACAAGAACTTGTTATTCCTTTTGATGAACATACTATCGATGACAAACTTTCCTTCCTAGGAGAACCGGTTGAAATTTTGAATCGTGAAACCAAACTTTAAAACGACGTAAAACCCTGACTGTCAAAGTTCGTTGAAATGCCCAAGGAAGTACCCTCACTTATTCGTAGAATTGGCAACGCAAGATCTCGAGGAAGAAACGATGACTACTACTTCCAACTAAATTTCGGGACGAAATTTCTTTTAAGGTGTAGGTAATGTAACATCCCGCATTTTTCCGTTAAATTTATTCTAACGTCATCTTTTTTTTAGATAATATCTTTCGTTATCTAAATTCGTATCTTTTGTTAACTAACGTTCTTAATATTTCCGTTATTTAATTATAACATCTCTCGTTTACCCTAGCGTTTTTAAAATAATTCATTTGGTAAATTCTCGCACCCGACTACAAACTTGAGGGACTAATCTCGTCACTTGACCAAACTTGGACAACTAGTCACCCACCTCCCACCATTTTCCTCATTTTCCTTTTCTTTTTCATTTTCTTTCTTTTATCTCTTCCAAACTTGCATTCTTTTCAACTGCGTATGTGTAAATTGGTTTCCCGAATCATGAAATGCATTTTATGAACTTGAAACTTTGATAATGAACTTTTAACGATCATTCGACCAGGATTTTGATTTTTGTAAATGATATTTTTGGTAAATGAAATGTTTTTAGTTGTATTCCTCGTCAAAATACCTTTCCAACGATATAAGATACGTGTTTTGAATGTTTACGGTTCATTAGTTATGGTTGTTTGAAGTTGGATTCGTGCTTGAGTGTTCAAAAACTGCCCAGACTTGCTGAACAGACATTCTGAGCGCCGCTCAGGATCTTGGAGCACCGCTCCGGGCCCCGGCTATCCAAAAATGCACATTTTCATTTAATTCTAACTATGCTATGCACCCCTGATCAACATGAAACTTGGCCAACATACTTATATATGCTTATCTTTCATAGAAAAATTGTCGGATACCTGACCCGACCCCGTTGACTTTGACTTTAACTTTGACTTTGAATTTTAGTCAAACTTAACCAAACACTTATGCAATCGTTCTAATCTTCTTTTATACTTATATCTTGCATGAAACTTGATAACGTGATTCACATGCTATATATTCGAGTCGTAACGAGCCATAGGACTAATTGAACACATTTCGCCTGACCTTGTGTCGTAATCGGTTAATTGATATAACTTGTTCTAACCCGAGGTGAGATCATAGTCCCACCTTTTCAACAACTTTTACGCTTTAAACTATGGGATGAGAAACATATACGTATCATACTTTTATGCTTTGAACACAAGTACGAAAATAAACATTCCACAGTGAGTTAGAACAAAAAGCCTCAATTCAATTATCATTAGTTACACTTACAGGGAGTAAACGTGAACTTATATTATGTGATCACATGGGCTTGACGAGCCTCATTCGGACGGTTCGCTACCGTCGGCGGATGAAATATATTTTCTGGTTTAGTGTATGTTCTAACACTACGTAACAGGGTGCAAAATAGTTAAGTCTTGATAATTAGGTGCTCGCGAACATACTTTTGGAATGCAAACGATTTGGATAATCAACTATACAAAATCTTGTGGTTCAAAAATAACGTTTACAAATACACCTATGATTTCACCAACGTTTTTCGTTGACAATTTTCTATATGTTTCTCAAGTTCATACTTGGCTACTTGATACATGCTTCCGCACACTTAGATTACTTGCTTGGGGTCAAGCATACATGCATACGATAGTGATAGCACCTTTAGATTCAAGTATATTTGTTTACATACTTACACTATTTATAGCAACCATGGTTTTCAACTTACATTATGTCGCAAGTCATTTCATTTATACTTTATACTTTTGTAAACTTAAACTCTTTGTCGAACCGTTTGGTAACTTAAAACTTTACAAGTCATGCACGTTTTAAATGAATGCGACATAATTTTGGTCAAAAGCGTCTTATTTAGGGACTATGACCACGTTACGGGACCTAAGTTAACGGCGCCGTCAATGACGATTTTGGCCGGGTCATTACAGATGTCACGGAGCTTTGCTTACTGGAGCGTGCAGCTGACATGACTGACATTTGCGTATTACCTCCGAAGCATCTCTGTACATTAACGGCCAATAGTATCGGAGCCGCATTATTTTGGACGCAACTGTTTTGTGCCCTGAATGCAAAGCGCACATTCTCTCGTGCACTTCTCGTATGATTGACTCTGCTTGAGTTGGATTAAGACACCGCAAATGAGGTCCCAACAAGGACTTTCTGTATAGAATGCCTTTGTCTAGCAAATACATTGATGCTTTCATTTTTATCTTTCTTGCCTCTGTTGAATCTACTGGCAATGTACCAGTGTTCAAAAATTCCACTATCGGTGTCATCCAACTTGGCTGATCTTCTTCAACTAAGGTGGATACACCATCTGTATCAATGGATTTAACTTTCACTTCCTCAACCCAAATTTCTTTCTGAAAATGGCTGAATGTTAAGGCGGCCATCTTACTCAGCGCATCCGCCTTTTTGTTCAATGTCCTTCAAACTTACGTTATCTGAAATAAATCAAAATCTACCGCGATTTCTTGCACAAGTTTCAGGTACTTTTGCATCAATTCATCATGTGCTTCGAATATCCCATTGAATTGATTTGCAGCTAGCTGTGAATCAACGTATATTGACAACTCTTTTACCTCCAAGTATTTTTGTACTCATATTCCAGATAATAGTGCTTCGTACTGGGCTTCATTATTTGTTACAGGGAAGCTAAAACGCAGTGCGAAGGTGTATTCTTCTCCTTCTGGACTTTTTAGGACTATTCCTACCCCTACGCCTTCTGGATCACAAGCCCCATCTGTGTGCATTTCCCACAGTTGTTCGGGCAGAGGCGGTATTTCTTTTGACTCATGCGAGATTTCAATGTCTCCGGCTGTTTCAGCCAGATTAGATAATCTGCTAGGACTTGCCCTTTTACCGCACTTCTTGGTGAGAAGCTTATCTCGTGCTCACCTAATTCAATAGCCCATTTAGCCATGCGACCATAATTTTCTGGTTTGTATCGCACCTGCTCAACAATTATCAGCGAATATAAATTTTCGAGATCTTTTCAAGCAATATTGAGCTTTTGACAATATTTGTTTTTTGTCATACCTGCTTTATTGGTTGGTCCATTAGGACCATTATTGGATGCGCTTGGAAATATCTCCTTAAGAGTCTAGCTGTATGCACGAGCGCATAAACCAGTTTTTTGATTGCAGGCTAATTTAATTCGCTTCCCGTTAAGGCTTTACTAACAAAATATACAGGCATTTGTACCTGTTCGCATAGCATAATATATATGATAAATTACTATTGAATTATAAATAACTAGGTGTTAATTTGAGGTGCGTACTTGTCCCCTGTTTGCTATCAATACTGAACTTATTGCTTCTTTTGATGCCGCTAAGTAAAGTATTAGTGTTTCCCCTGCAATAGGCGTAGTCATTGTGGGAAACTCCTTCAACAACTTTTTCATCTCTTGAAAAGCAACTTCTGCTCTGTCCATTTGAAATCCGTTTTCTTCAAACAATTTTTTAGCGTTCCAAAAAATGGCAGTTATCGTTCTGCAGATTTTGATAAGAATCTTGTCAATGCTGCCAGCTTACCCGTCAAACTTTGCACCCTCTTCTTACTTCGAGGTGACGACATGATTTCGATAGCTTCTATTTTCTTTGGATTTGCAAGTATTCCACGTTCAGTAATGATATGACCGTGAAACTTCCCTTCTTCTTCTCCAAAGCTACACTTCAACGGGTTCAGCTTCATGTTTATCTTCCTTAATGACGCGAATGTTTCTAATATATCGTCCAATAAACCTTGCTCTGTTGTGCTTTTTATAACCAAGTCGTCCACGTATGCCTCTAAATTTCTACCAATTTGACTCTTAAAAGCTTCATCTATTACGCGTTGGTATGTTGCTCCGGCGTTCTTTAAACTAAACGGCATCTTTGTATAACAATAGATGCCTTGGCTTGTGTGAAAGGCAGTTTTGTCCTCATCATCCCCAGCCATCTGTATTTGATGGTATCCTTTATACGCGTCCAGAAAACATTTGTACCGGAAACCCGCTAGTGATTCGACTTTCCAATCAATTTCAGGTAAAGGATAATTATCCTTAGGACAAGCTTTATTAATGTCTGTGAAGTCAACACACATGCGCCAAGACCCATCGGGCTTTTTTACTAGTACCAGGTTGGCTACCCAAGTTTGGTACCATACTTCTCGCAATATGTTTGCTTTGACCAATTTGTCGACTTTTACTTTTAACCATTCACTTCTCTCTGGTGCCATACCGCATTTCTTTTGGCATATAAGCATTAGACTTGGATTTGCGTTAAGCCTATGCTCAGCTATTTCTCTCGATACCCCGGTCATATCCATTTCTTTCCATGCGAAAACATCCGTATTGGAGGCTAATATGTTACGAAGCTTAAAAAGTATATGAAAATAATATTTACAGTATAAAATAACTAAACTTGTTCTCCAAGTACGTGATCGTTACCATGATCAACTAATTACCTGATCTTGTCTCTAATACCCCCCCCCCCCCAAGCGAACTGGTGGGGGTCAACATGAAGCTTGTTACGAAACGATTCAAACAATGGACGAGGAAGACTTTTGGTAAAGATGTCCGCAAGTTGAAGTGTCGTTGGAATAACAAACTGCTAAAGATTTTGACTACGCCGACATATTGCTAAAACTGCTTTTGTGAGACGATTCTGAATAACAAACTCATGGTAAATAAATAATATGTCAACAGGGTTATCAGATGTCAATTTGCTAATAAATAAAGGATTCTTGGTAATATAATTGCAATTTAATATCTTTAGAGATGAGGGAAGAGCCGATATGTGATATCGGTATCACGTTACCATTACCAACCATGACTTTCTCATTCCCTGAGTAGGGTGCAGCTGAGTCAAGATGAGATGATAATGGAGTCATGTTGTGATGGTCCGTCCTAATCCACCTGGACGAAGTCATCAACATCTGGTTCCATTGCGAGGTACTGACCTAAATATGCCATGTACGACTCCAAGTAATATCTTTAAAATGAGCAAATGCACAACGGAAGATTTCTTTCATAACTGAGAATAAACATGCTTAAAAGTGTCAACCAAAAGGTTGGTGAGTTCATAGGTTTATCATAACAATCGTTTCAATATATTAATAGACCATAAGATTTCCGTTTATAAATATATATACACTCGCAAGTGTATAAAAGTATTCTATAAGTTGTTGAGTGCTTCGGTAACCATACTTAACTATTATGTGGCATATTCCCTTTATTATGAAATCTACCTACACTCGCAAGTGTAGAAAAACGAAGTACTATGCAACCGTTTAGATACTAGAGCGACTAGCCCGGTTGGGGTGGTCAAACCCGATAGATCTATCAATAGAATTCGCGCTTACATGTTCTTCCTGAAATGTCCCGTTCTTATTGATTAAAAACGTTCCATATTAATTGATTTCGTTGCGAGGTTTTAACCTCTATATGAGACGTTTTTCAAAGACTGCATTCATTTTTAAAACAAACCATAACCTTTATTTCATAAATAAAGGTTTAAAAAGCTTTACGTAGATTATCAAATAATGATAATCTAAAATATCCTGTTTACACACGACCATTACATAATGGTTTACAATACAAATATGTTACAGCAAAATCAGTTTCTTGAATGCAGTTTTTACACAATATCATACAAACAGGGAATCCAAATCTTGTCCTTATTTTAGTATTAAACAGCGGAAGCTCTAAGTATTCACCTGAGAATAAACATGCTTTAAACGTCAACAAAAATGTTGGTGAGTTATAGGTTTAACCTATATATATCAAATCGTAACAATAGACCACAAGATTTCATATTTCAATACACATCCCATACATAGAGATAAAAATCATTCATATGGTGAACACCTAGTAACCGACATTAACAAGATGCATATATAAGAATATCCCCATCATTCCGGGACACCCTTCGGATATGATATAAATTTCGAAGTACTAAAGCATCCGGTACTTTGGATGGGGTTTGTTTGGCCCAATAGATCTATCTTTAGGATTCGCGTCAATTAGGGTGTCTGTTCCCTAATTCTTAGATTACCAGACTTAATAAAAAGGGGCATATTCGATTTCGATAATTCAACCATAGAATGTAGTTTCACGTACTTGTGTCTATTTTGTAAATCATTTATAAAACCTGCATGTATTCTCATCCCAAAAATATTAGATTTTAAAAGTGGGACTATAACTCACTTTCACAGATTTTTACTTCGTCGGGAAGTAAGACTTGGCCACTGGTTGATTCACGAACCTATAACAATATATACATATATATCAAAGTATGTTCAAAATATATTTACAACACTTTTAATATATTTTGATGTTTTAAGTTTATTAAGTCAGCTGTCCTCGTTAGTAACCTACAACTAGTTGTCCACAGTTAGATGTACAGTAATAAATCAATAAATATTATCTTGAATCAATCCACGACCCAGTGTATACGTATCTCAGTATTGATCACAACTCAAACTATATATATTTTGGAATCAACCTCAACCCTGTATAGCTAACTCCAACATTCACATATAGAGTGTCTATGGTTGTTCCGAAATATATATAGATGTGTCGACATGATAGGTCGAAACATTGTATACGTGTCTATGGTATCTCAAGATTACATAATATAAAATACAAGTTGATTAAGTTATGGTTGGAATGAATTTGTTACCAATTTTCACGTAGCTAAAATGAGAAAAATTATCCAATTTTGTTTTACCCATAACTTCTTCACTTTAAATCCGTTTAGAGTGAATCAAATTGCTATGGTTTCATATTAAACTCTATTTTATGAATCTAAACAGAAGAAGTATAGGTTTATAGTCAGAAAAATAAGTTACAAGTCGTTTTTGTAAAGGTAGTCATTTCAGTCGAAAGAACGACGTCTAGATGACCATTTTAGAAAACATACTTCCACTTTGAGTTTAACCATAATTTTTGGATATAGTTTCATGTTCATAATAAAAATAATTTTCCCAGAATAACAACTTTTAAATCAAAGTTTATCATAGTTTTTAATTAACTAACCCAAAACAGCCCGCGGTGTTACTACGACGGCGTAAATCCGGTTTTACGGTGTTTTTCGTGTTTCCAGGTTTTAAATCATTAAGTTAGCATATCATATAGATATAGAACATGTGTTTAGTTGATTTTAAAAAGTCAAGTTAGAAGGATTAACTTTTATTTGCGAACAAGTTTAGAATTAACTAAACTATGTTCTAGTGATTACAAGTTTAAACCTTCGAATAAGATAGCTTTATATGTATGAATCGAATGATGTTATGAACATCATTACTACCTCAAGTTCCTTGGATAAACCTACTGGAAATGAGAAAAAATAGATCAAGCTTCAAAGGATCCTTGGATGGCTTGAAAGTTCTTGAAGCAGAATCATGACACGAAAACAATTTCAAGTAAGATTTCCACTTGAAATAAGATTGTTATAGTTATAGAAATTGAATTAAAGTTTGAATATGATTATTACCTTGTATTAGAAAGATAACCTACTGTAAGTAACAAAGGTTTCTTGATCTTGGATGATTACTTGGAATGGATTTAGAAAACTTGGAAGTAAACTTGCAATCTTGGAAGTATTCTTGACTTTATGAAACTAGAACTTTTGGAATTTATGAAGAACACTTAGAACTTGAAGATAAAACTTGAGAGAGATCAATTAGATGAAGAAAATTGAAGAATGAAAGTGTTTGTAGGTGTTTTTGGTCGTTGGTGTATGGATTAGCTATAAAGGATATGTAATTTTGTTTTCATGTAAATAAGTCATGAATGATTACTCATATTTTTGTAATTTTATGAGATATTTCATGCTAGTTGCCAAATGATGGTTCCCACATGTGTTAGGTGACTCACATGGGCTGCTAAGAGCTGATCATTGGAGTGTATATACCAATAGTACATACATCTAAAAGCTGTGTATTGTACGAGTACGAATACGGGTGTATACGAGTAGAATTGTTGATGAAACTGAACGAGGATGTAATTGTAAGCATTTTTGTTAAGCAGAAGTATTTTGATAAGTGTCTTGAAGTCTTTCAAAAGTGTATGAATACATATTAAAACACTACATGTATATAAATTTTAACTGAGTCGTTAAGTCATCGTTAGTCGTTACATGTAAATGTTGTTTTGAAACCTTTAGGTTAACGATCTTGTTGAATGTTGTTAAACCATTGTTTATTATAACAAATGAGATGTTAAATTGTTATATTATCATGATATTATGATATATAATATATTTTAGTATGATATATATACAGTTAAATGTCGTTACAACGATAATCGTTACATATATGTCTCGTTTCGAAATCATTAAGTTAGTAGTCTTATTTTTACATATGTATTTCATTGTTAATACACTTAATAATATATTTACTTATCATTTAACATAATTAACCAAGTGTATCAATATCTTAATATGATTCATATGTACCTAGTAAGACGTTGTTATAACGATAATCGTTATATATATCGTTTTTGAGTTTCTTAAATTAATAGTCACATTTTTATGTATATAACTCATTGTTAAAATACCTAATGAGATACATACTTATAATAAAATCATGTTAACTATATATATAACCATATATATGTCATCGTATAGTTTTTACAAGTTTTAACGTTCGTGAATCACCGGTCAACTTGGGTGGTCAATTGTCTATATGAAACCTATTTCAATTAATCAAGTCTTAACAAGTTTGATTGCTTAACATGTTGGAAACACTTAATCATGTAAATAACAATTTCATTTAATATATATATAAACATGGAAAAGTTCGGGTCACTACAGTACCTACCCGTTAAATAAATTTCGTCCCGAAATTTTAAGCAGTTGGAGGTGTTGACGTATATTCTGGAAATAAATGCGGGTATTTCTTCTTCATCTGATCTTCACGCTCCCAGGTGAACTCGAGTCCTCTACGAGCATTCCATCGAACCTTAACAATCGGTATCTTGTTTTGTTTAAGTCTCTTAACCTCACGATCCATTATTTCGACGGGTTCTTCAATGAATTGAAGTTTTTCATTGATTTGGATTTCGTCCAACGGAATAGTGAGATCTTCTTTAGCAAAACATTTCTTCAAATTTGAGACATGGAAAGTGTTATGTACAGCCGCGAGTTGTTGAGGTAGCTCTAGTTGGTAAGCTACTGGTCCGACACGATCTATAATCTTGAATGGTCCAATGTACCTTGGATTTAGTTTCCCCCGTTTACCAAATCGAACAACGCCTTTCCAAGGTGAAACCTTAAGCATGGCCATTTATCCAATTTCAAACTCTATATCTTTTCTTTTACTGTCCGCGTAGCTCTTTTGTCGACTCTGGGTGGTTTTCAATCTTTGTTGAATTTGGATGATTTTCTCGGTAGTTTCTTGTATTATCTCCGGACCCGTAATCTGTCTATCCCCCACTTCACTCCAACAAATCGGAGACCTGCACTTTCTACCATAAAGTGCTTCAAACGGCGCCATCTCAATGCTTTAATGGTAGCTGTTGTTGTAGGAAAATTCTGCTAACGGTAGATGTCGATCCCAACTGTTTTCGAAATCAATAACACATGCTCGTAGCATGTCTTTAAGCGTTTGTATCGTCCTTTCGCTCTGCCCATCAGTTTGTGGATGATAGGCAGTACTCATGTCTAGACGAGTTCCTAATGCTTACTGTAATGTCTGCCAGAATCTTGAAATAAATCTGCCATCCCTATCAGAGATAATAGAGATTGGTATTCCATGTCTGGAGACGAATTCCTTCAAATACAGTCGTGCTAAATTCTCCATCTTGTCATCTTCTCTTATTGGCAGGAAGTGTGCTGATTTGGTGAGACGATCAACTATTACCCAAATAGTATCAAAACCACTTGCAGTCCTTGGCAATTTAGTGATGAAATCCATGGTAATGTTTTCCCATTTCCATTCCGGGATTTCTGGTTGTTGAAGTAGGCCTGATGGTTTCTGATGCTCAGCTTTGACCTTAGAACACATCAAACATTCTCCTACGTATTTAGCAACATCGGCTTTCATACCCGGCCACCAAAAATGTTTCTTGAGATCCTTGTACATCTTCCTCGTTCCAGGATGTATTGAGTATCTGGTTTTATGAGCTTCTCTAAGTACCATTTCTCTCATATCTGCAAATTTTGGTACCCAAATCCTTTCAGCCCTATACCGGGTTCTGTCTTCCCGAATATTAAGATGCTTCTCCGATCCTTTGGGTATTTCATCCTTTAAATTTCCCTCTTTTAAAACTCCTTGTTGCGCCTCCTTTATTTGAGTAGTAAGGTTATTGTGAATCATTATATTCATAGATTTAACTCGAATGGGTTCTCTGTCCTTCCTGCTCAAGGCGTCGGCTACCATATTTGCCTTCCCCGGGTGGTAACGAATCTCAAAGTCGTAATCATTCAACAATTCAATCCACCTACGCTGCCTCATATTCAGTTGTTTCTGATTAAATATGTGTTGAAGACTTTTGTGGTTGGTATATATAATACTTTTGACTCCATATAAGTAGTGCCTCCAAGTCTTTAATGCAAAAACAACCGCGCCTAATTCAAATCATGCGTCGTATAATTTTTCTCGTGAATCTTCAATTGTCTAGACGCATAAGCAAACAGCTTCGTTTGTTGCATTAATACACAACCGAGACCTTGCTTTGATGCGTCATAATAAATCACAAAATCATCATTCCCTTCAGGCAATGATAATATAGGTGCCATAGTTAGCTTTTTCTTCAATAATTGAAACGCCTTTTCTTGTTCATCCTTCCATTCAAATTTCTTCCCTTTATGCGTTAATGCAGTCAAGGGTTTTGCTATTTTGGAGAAATCTTGGATGAATCTTCTGTAGTAACCAGCCAATCCTAAAAATTGACGTATATGCTTCGGAGTTTTTTGGGGTTTCCCACTTTTCAACGGTTTCGATCTTTACCTGGTCCACCTAGATACCTTCTTTGTTCACTATGTGACCGAGGAATTGAACTTCTTCCAACCAAAATGCACACTTTGAAAACTTAGCGTACAGTTTTTCTTTCCTCAATACTTCTAGCACTTTTCTCAAATGTTCTTCGTGCTCTTGATCATTCTTTGAGTAAATAAGTATGTCATCGATGAAAACAATGACAAACTTGTCAAGATATGGCCCACACACTCGGTTTATAAGGTCCATGAACACAGCTGGTGCGTTAGTCAATCCAAACGGCATAACCATAAACTCGTAATGACCATAACGCGTCCTAAAAGCAGTTTTTGGAATATCATCCTCCTTTACTCGCATTTGATGATATCCAGAATGTAAATCGATCTTCGAATAAACCGACGAGCCTTGTAGTTGATCAAATAAGTCGTCAATTCTCGGCAGTGGATAACGGTTTTTGATGGTAAGTTTGTTCAACTCTCTGTAGTCAATACACAACCTAAATATACCATCCTTCTTCTTGACAAACAAAACAGGAGCTCCCCATGGTGATGTGCTTGGTCAAATGAAACCACGTTCTAATAGTTCTTGCAGTTGGCTTTGCAGTTCTTTCATCTCGCTGGGTGTGAGTCTATAAGGAGTACGAGCTATTGTTGCAGCTCCTGGTACAAGATCTATTTGAAATTCAACAGATCGATGTGGAGGTAGTCCCGGTAATTCTTTCGGAAATACATCGCGAAATTCTTTTGCGACGAGAACATCATTGATGCTCTTTTCTTCAGTTTGTACTTTCTCGACGTGTGCTAGAACAGCATAACAACCTTTTCTTATTAGTTTTTGTGCCTTCAAATTACTAATAAGATGTAGCTTCATGTTGCCCTTTTCTCCGTACACTATTAAGGGTTCTCCTTCTTCTCGTACAATGCGAATTACATTTTTATAACATACGATCTCTGCTTTCACCTTCTTCAGCCAGTCCATGCCAACTATTACATAAAAACTCCCTAACTCTACTGGTATCAAATCAATCTTAAATATTTCGCTACCCAGTTTAATTTCTCGATTCCGGCATATATTATCTGCTGAAATTAATTTACCGTTTGCTAATTCGAGTAAAAATTTACTATCCAACGGCGTCAATGGACAACTTAATTTAGAACAAAAATCTCTACTCATATAGCTTCTATCCGCACCCGAATCAAATAAAACGTAAACAGATTTATTGTCAATAAGAAACGTACCCGTAACAAGCTCCGGGTCTTCCTGTGCCTCTGCCGCATTAATATTGAAAACTCTTCCGCGGCCTTGTCCATTCGTGTTCTCCTGGTTCGGGCAATTTCTAATAATGTGGCCCAGTTTTCCACATTTATAACAAACTACATTGGCATAACTTGCTCCGACACTACTTGCTCCGCCATTACTCCTTCCGACACCATTTGTTCCTTTCGTTCTGTTAACCCCTGGTCCCTAGATCTCACACTTCGCCGCGCTATGACCATTTCTTTTACACTTGTTGCAAAATTTGGTGCAGAACCCCGAGTGATACTTTTCACACCTTTGGCATAGCTGCTTCTGATTGTTGTTGTTGTTGCGGTTGTTATTGTTGTTGGGATGACTATTGTAGTTGCTGTTGTTGTTGTTGTTGTTGTTGTTGGGCCGTTTGTTGTAGTTGCGATTGTTGGGATAATTGTTGCGATTATTATTGTAATTGCTGTTGTTGTTGTATTGGTGATTCTTATCACCGTTTTCCTCCCACTTTATTTTAACTTGCTTCACATTGGCCTCTTCAGCCGTCTGTTCTTTAATTCTTTCCTCAATCTGGTTCACTAGTTTGTGAGCCATTCTACATGCCTGTTGTATGGAGGCAGGCTCGTGTGAACTTATATCTTCTTGGATTCTTTCCGGTAATCCTTTCACAAACGCGTCGATCTTCTCTTCCTTATCTTCGAACTCTCCCGGACACAATAGGCACAATTCTGTGAATCGTCTTTCGTACGTGGTAATATCAAATCCTTGGGTTCGTAACCCTCTAAGTTCTGTCTTGAGCTTATTGACCTCGGTTCTGGGACGGTACTTCTCGTTCATCAAGTGCTTGAATGCTGACCACGGTAGTGCGTACGCATCATCTTGTCCCACTTGCTCTAGATAGGTATTCCACCATGTTAACGCAGAACCTGTGAAGGTATGCGTAGCGTACTTCACTTTGTCCTCTTCAGTACACTTACTTATGGCAAACACTGATTCGACCTTCCCGGTCCACCGTTTCAATCCGATCGGTCCTTCGGTTCCATCAAATTCCATAGGTTTGCAGGCAGTGAATTCTTTGTAGTTGCATCCTACACGATTTCCTGTACTGCTAGATCCAAGGTTATTGTTGGTATGTAGCGCAGCCTGTACTGTGGCTATGTTTGAAGCTAGAAAAGTACGGAATTCCTCTTCATTCATATTCACGGTGTGTCGAGTAGTCGGTGCCATTTCCTTCAAAATAGTCAAATGGAACAAGTTAATCATATAGAATATTAAGAGTAGTTAATAGTATTTCGTAGCATAATATGAACTCATTTATAAAAGCTTTTTCTTCATATTAGCATTTTATAAGTTTAAATTCGGGTAGTACCTACCCGTTAAGTTCATACTTAGTAGCTAATATACAATTCAACTACTACAATTCTATATGAAAAACTGATTATAATAATATTTCGCATTCAAACTTTTATACAATATTTTACAAACTTACAATACCGCTTATTTTACATAAAGCATGAAATATAACACATAATAACTTTGATACAAGATAGTTGTGAAGATAATTCTAGCTAGTACACAAGTCGTTTAGCAAAGGAAATAAAGACATGTAATTCATACGTCCAGAAACAAGTCATGCATTCTGGTTTTACTAGGACTACTTCCCATCCTTGGTCTTGTGGAACATAACCGTTATGGCCGTTGATAAGACAGAGTGTTGTAACGTCGTCAAAAGAACGAGGGTTACGTAATGACCAACAGTCTCGTAATAACCTAAAAACCTCATTTCTTACCCCAATTACCGACTCCGTCACTTGTGGGAATGTTTTGTTTAATAGTTGTAGCCCGATGTTCTTTTTCTCACTTTGGTGAGAAGCGAACATTACTAACCCGTAAGCATAGCATGCTTCTTTATGTTGCATGTTAGCCGCTTTTTCTAAATCATGAAGTCCTATATTCGGATACATTGAGTCAAAATAATTTCTTAACCCGTTGCGTAAAATAGCATTTGGGTTCCCCGCAATATATGTTTCAAAGTAAACACATCGTAACTTATGGGTTTACCAATGTGATATCCCCCATCTTTCAAACGAAAGTCTCTTATAAACCAAGACATTCTTGAAACGTTCTTCGAATGTCTTACAAACTGATCTCGCCTTAAATAGTTGTGCCGAGGAATTCTGGCCGACTCTAGACAAGATTTCATCAATCATGTCTCCGGGTAGGTCTCTTAAAATATTGGGTTGTCTATCCATTTTGTGTTTTTAAACTGTAAAATAGACAAGAGTTAGATTCATAAAAAAAAAATACTTATTAATACAAGCAATTTTTACATATATCATAAAGCATAAGAACACTATATTACATATATTACACCACACGAATACAACTATCTTATTCCGACTCGCTCGTTTCTTCTTCTTCGGTTTTGGTTCGTTTTGCCAAGTTTCTAGGGATATATGATATTCCCCTAATACGAGCCGTCGTTGTCCACATTGGTTTAGAAAAACCTGGTGGTTTAGAGGTTTCCGGGTCATTGTTACAACTTAAGGACTTCGGGCGTTGACGATACATATAAAGTTCATCGGGGTTGGAATTAGATTTCTCTATTTTTATGCCCTTTCCCTTATTATTTTCTTTTGCTTTTTTAAATTCAGTTGGGGTAATTTCTATAACATCATCGGAATTCTCGTCGGAATCCGATTCATCGGAGAATTGGTAATCCTCCCAATGTTTTGCTTCCTTGGCGGAAACACCATTGACCATAATTAACCTTGGTTGGTTGGTTGAGAATTTTCTTTTACTTAACCGTTTTATTATTTCCCCCACCGGTTTTATTTCTTCATCCGGTTCCGATTCTTCTTCCGGTTCCGATTCTTCTTCCGGTTCCTCTTCTGGAACTTGTGAATCAGTCCAATATATATTCGACTCTTCGATATTAATAGGTGAATCAATGGGATTTATGCTAGAGGTAGACATCTATCACACAATATCAAACATGTTAAGAGATTAATATATCACATAATATATACATGTTAATAATATATAGTTTCCAACAAAAATGTTAAGCAATCATTTTTAAAGAAAACACGGTCGAAGTCCAGACTCACTAATGCATCCTAACAAACTCGATAAGACACACTAATGCAAATTTTCTGGTTCTCTAAGACCAACGCTCAGATACCAACTGAAATGTCCCGTTCTTATTGATTAAAAACGTTCCATATTAATTGATTTCGTTGCGAGGTTTTGACCTCTATATGAGACGTTTTTCAAAGACTGCATTCATTTTTAAAACAAACCATAACCTTTATTTCATAAATAAAGGTTTAAAAAGCTTTACGTAGATTATCAAATAATGATAATCTAAAATATCCTGTTTACACACGACCATTACATAATGGTTTACAATACAAATATGTTACAGCGAAATCAGTTTCTTGAATGCAGTTTTTACACAATATCATACAAACAGGGAATCCAAATCTTGTCCTTATTTTAGTATTAAACAGCGGAAGCTCTAAGTATTCACCTGAGAATAAACATGCTTTAAACGTCAACAAAAATGTTGGTGAGTTATAGGTTTAACCTATATATATCAAATCGTAACAATAGACCACAAGATTTCATATTTCAATACACATCCCATACATAGAGATAAAAATCATTCATATGGTGAACACCTGGTAACCGACATTAACAAGATGCATATATAAGAATATCCCCATCATTCCGGGACACCCTTCGGATATGATATAAATTTCGAAGTACTAAAGCATCCGGTACTTTGGATGGGGTTTGTTAGGCCCAATAGATCTATCTTTAGGATTCAAGTCAATTAGGGTGTCTGTTCCCTAATTCTTAGATTACCAGACTTAATAAAAAGGGGCATATTCGATTTCGATAATTCAACCATAGAATGTAGTTTCACGTACTTGTGTCTATTTTGTAAATCATTTATAAAACATGCATTTATTCTCATCCCAAAAATATTAGATTTTAAAAGTGAGACTATAACTCACTTTCACATATTTTTACTTCGTCGGGAAGTAAGACTTGGCCGCTGGTTGATTCACGAACCTATAACAATATATACATATATATCAAAGTATGTTCAAAATATATTTACAACACTTTTAATATATTTTGATGTTTTAAGTTTATTAAGTCAGCTGTCCTCGTTAGTAACCTACAATTAGTTGTCCACAGTTAGATGTACAGAAATAAATCGATAAATATTATCTTGAATCAATCCACGACCCAGTGTATACATATCTCAGTATTGATCACAACTCAAACTATATATATTTTGGAATCAACCTCAACCATGTATAGCTAACTCCAACATTCACATATAGAGTGTCTATGGTTGTTCCGAAATATATATAGATGTGTCGACATGATAGGTCGAAACATTATATACGTGTCTATGGTATCTCAAGATTACATAATATACAATACAAGTTGATTAAGTTATCGTTGGAATAGATTTGTTACCAATTTTCACGTAGCTAAAATGAGAAAAATTATCCAATCTTGTTTTACTCATAACTTCTTCATTTTAAATCCATTTTGAGTGAATCAAATTGCTATGGTTTCATATTGAACTCTATTTTATGAATCTAAACATAAAAAGTATAGGTTTATAGTCTGAAAAATAAGTTACAAGTCGTTTTTGTAAAGGTAGTCATTTCAGTCGAAAGAACGACGTCTAGATGACCATTTTAGAAAACATACTTCCACTTTGAGTTTAACCATAATTTTTGGATATAGTTTCATGTTCATAATAAAAATCATTTTCCCAGAATAACAACTTTTAAATCAAAGTTTATCATAGTTTTAATTAACTAATCCAAAACAGCCCGCGGTGTTACTACGACGGCGTAAATCCGGTTTTACGGTGTTTTTCGTATTTCCAGGTTTTAAATCATTAAGTTATCATATCATATAGATATAGAACATGTGTTTAGTTGATTTTAAAAGTCAAGTTAGAAGGATTAACTTTTATTTGCGAACAAGTTTAGAATTAACTAAACTATGTTCTAGTGATTACAAATTTAAACCTTCGAATAAGATAGCTTTATATGTATGAATCGAATGATGTTATGAACATCATTACTACCTCAAGTTCCTTGGATAAACCTAATGGAAATGAGAAAAAATAGATCTAGCTTCAAAGGATCCTTGGATGGCTTGAAAGTTCTTGAAGCAGAATCATGACACGAAAACAATTTCAAGTAAGATTTCCACTCGAAATAAGATTGTTATAGTTATAGAAATTGAATTAAAGTTTGAATATGATTATTACCTTGTATTAGAAAGATAACCTACTGTAAGTAACAAAGGTTTCTTGATCTTGGATGATTACTTGGAATGGATTTAGAAAACTTGGAAGTAAACTTGCAATCTTGGAAGTATTCTTGATTTTTGGTCGTTGGTGTATGGATTAGATATAAAGGATATGTAATTTTGTTTTCATGTAAATAAGTCATGAATGATTACTCATATTTTTGTAATTTTATGAGATATTTCATGCTAGTTGCTAAATGATGGTTCCCACATGTGTTAGGTGACTCACATGGGCTGCTAAGAGCTGATCATTGGAGTGTATATACCAATAGTACATACATCTAAAAGCTGTGTATTGTACGAGTACGAATACGGGTGCATACGAGTAGAATTGTTGATGAAACTGAACGAGGATGTAATTGTAAGCATTTTTGTTAAGTAGAAGTATTTTGATAAGTGTCTTGAAGTCTTTCAAAAGTGTATGAATACATATTAAAACACTACATGTATATACATTTTAACTGAGTCGTTAAGTCATCGTTAGTCGTTACATGTAAATGTTGTTTTGAAACCTTTAGGTTAACGATCTTGTTGAATGTTGTTAACCCATTGTTTATTATAACAAATGAGATATTAAATTGTTATATTATCATGATATTATGATATATAATATATCTTAGTATGATATATATACAGTTAAATGTCGTTACAACGATAATCGTTATATATATGTCTCTTTTCGAAATCATTAAGTTAGTAGTCTTATTTTTACATATGTATTTCATTGTTAATACACTTAATAATATATTTACTTATCATTTAACATAATTAACCAAGTGTATCAATATCTTAATATGTTTCATATGTACCTAGTAAGACGTTGTTATAACGATAATCGTTATATATATCGTTTTCGAGTTTCTTAAATTAATAGTCTCATTTTTATGTATATAACTCATTGTTAAAATACCTAATGAGATACATACTTATAATAAAATCATGTTAACTATATATATAACCATATATATGTCATCGTATAGTTTTTATAAGTTTTAACGTTCGTGAATCACCGGTCAACTTGGGTGGTCAATTGTCTATATGAAACCTATTTCAATTAATCAAGTCTTAACAAGTTTGATTGCTTAACATGTTAGAAACACTTAATCATGTAAATAACAATTTTATTTAATATATATATATATATATAAACATGGAAAAGTTCGGGTCACTACACTTCCAACATGTAAATATTAGTTACCAAGCTATTAGGGAAGATATGCAGGGTGGTACAACTCAACGTAGAATATATTTTAAGTACTTATGTCTATTTCGTCAAACAGTTATAAAAGCAACGCATGTATTCTCAGCCCAAAAATATATATTGCAAAAGCAATTAAAAAGGGAGCAAATGAAACTCACCTAATGTATTTTGTAGTAAAAAATACATATGACGACATTGAACAAGTATAAGGTTAGCCTCGGATTCACGAACCTATATCATTTATATATATATTAACACATATCATGGTAACCGAACAAATTTACATATTATTATTGATATAGTGGTTATTTTAATAAATTATATGTTCCATTAGTAACTTAATTAGATATATTTATTTTTATATACATTAAATAGATAACTAGTATTTATTACAAAAATCTCAATATAGTTATGTTTTATGTTAATAATATATTTTTATATAGAAAAATCATTATTTGATATATTAGTAATACTAATAGTAATAATGATAAAATAATACTTATTATGATAATAATCATGATAAAACAAGATAATTTTGATAAGAATGTTAGTTTTAATAATAGTACTAATTTTTAATAAAAATGATAAATTTAAAAAATAATGATACTTTTAGTATTAATAATAATAATAATAATTAAAATATTAATAATAATAATAATAATAATAATAATAATAATAATAATAATAATAATAATAATAATAATAATAATAATAATAATAATAATAATAATAATAATAATAATAATAATAATAATAATAATGATCATAGTTTGTAATATTTTGTATTAGTTAAATAATAATAATAATAATAGAAAAGCTACCTTAGAGAGTTTTCCCAAAATAAAAATGGCATAGACCGGGCTCGAACCCAAGACCTCTCAGTTAAACCCAAAACACCCAACCATCCGTCTGTCCTTGCATTTTTGATTTAATTCGATCTATAATGTATTTAACCTACTATTTCTTCATCATCTAATTATTATTTTATGTATCATTACCATTTACTAACCATCATCTCCTAACATCATTGTCATAATCATGTACGGTATCATTATCATATATGATCATACGCCATTCAAATAACCCCTTTATCATCATCATCCGATTCATCATAATTGTTATTGTTATTCGTTCATCATCATATATATATATATATATATATATATCTCATCTTTTAAATATGAAATATGAGAAGCCCAATAACATATAGCCCAAGATGAAACTCCTTAATACTTAAGTGAAGTCCAAGATGCAATCTCTTAAAGGTTTAAGTGGCCCAATAGTTTGGAAAAAGAAGTTTCACGAGCAGATGTACAAAATATTATTGAGGGTTTTGGTTATTGTTTGATAACAACAACAAAGGTTCGGTGGTGTACAGCAGCATCGTCATTATCAATTCCTAATATCGCCATCCTAATCACATAGGTTATCATCACATCATCTTCTTCCATATCCTAATCACCTTTAATCTTTTTCATGACAGAAATCATAAACAAAACCGAAGAACAACGAGTCGCTTTTATTTGTTGTTGAGGTGCTCAAATTAGGAAATAATAGGAGGAATAGCAGCGGTTAGAAATAGAAATAGAATTGTGCAGCTGTACCAGTAGTAGTCGATGGTTAAGGGGGGTTTTGGTTCGACTATATTCACGAAATAGCAGCAGTAATTTGGTGGACTGCAAACAGAAAAAAAAAAATATATATATATATATATATATATATATATATATATATATATATATATATATATATATATATAACTTCAGTTGTTATTGGGTTTCAAGGGGGTTGATGATGGTTCATGGTGGCGGAGGTTGTAAGTTAAAGATGTTGGTGAGTGTTTGTCTTGAGGGTGGCGGTTTTAGAGGGTGGTGATGTGGTGGTTTTTGTAACCGAAACAGTAACAGGAATCGAATAGCATTATACCGAACAGAAAACTTTGCAGCAATAAACGAAATAGTAGGTAGGCTATTTTGATGTTTGTTAATGGTGGTGATTCAACAAGAAGAAAGGGAGAGAGAGGAAGATAGAGAGAGAGAGAGAGAGAGAGAGAGAAATCGATAGAGAGGTAGAAGGTGGCGTGTGGTGGTTCAATGGTTTCGGTGAAGGTGGTGACTGCAAATTAGAAAAAAATGGTGCGGTTTTTGGTGATAATGTTTTGGTTAGTAATGGCCGATGGAAACAATAAGGAGAACAAGAGGAGTGTTGGGTGCATAAGTATCTTTGCATTATTCATATATATATATATATATATATATATATATATATATATATATATATATATATATATATATATATATGAATATATATTAGTTAGTGGGAAAACAAGTGATTTCTTTTTGTTTGCAGAATATATTGGTGATTGAAACGTCTAACAAACTTGTCCAAATTCGATTCACAAATCATATATATTATATATATATATATTACGTAGTGGTTAATAATTATAATTATATTATAATATAAAATTAATAATCACATGTGAAATGAGAATTGAAAAAGGAAACAACTACACAGTTCAGCTGCCGACATAATATCACGGACTGGGTTTCGTATCCCGTTGTTAATCAGTGGCAGGTAAAAGTTCACAGAAAAATTCTAAAATTTTAAATTAATTATATTTATTTATTTTGGTCATTATGGTATAAAATTCGAGCATTAACTATTAAATAAAAATGACATTAATTATTCACTCCCAACCCCAAGCAAAATATAAAAAGTTTTAAAATTTGAAAAGCAACTTCTAAATATATTATTAACAAGCCTAAAATTTATAAAACTCATTTTCGAATTACCGTTTATTTTAAAATTACATAAGTTCGAATTAACTTCTCTAAATAATAATCAAAACGTCCGACGAGTATTACTATTATTAAATAATTATATTTAATGTACTCTATACATATATTTATTTTTATTTTTATATGTGCACACATTTAATTACAAATAATGGTTCGCGAATCGTCGAGAGCAGTCGAAGGTCAATTGAATATATGAACATTGTTCCAAAATTTTCTAGTCTCAACATTACATACTTTGCTTATCGTATCAAAATCATATAAAGATTAAGTTTAAATTTGGTCGGAAATTTCCGGGTCGTCACAGTAACTGCCCGTTAAAGAAATTTCGTCCCGAAATTTGAGTGGGGTCGTCATAGCTAACAATAAAAATGTTTTCATGACGAATATTAGTTGACAAATAAAGTTTTATCGTTATTGAGTAATACAGATAAAATCGTTTGATTATTCGAAGAGCACGAATGAAGCTATCACAAAAGAGTGAAATGAATAAATAAAGTTTCGTCTTAACTTTTGATGTTGTCTTGGTTGAATTCCGGAATTTAAGGGATTTAAAGAAAATCTTCAAAATCTAAAAGATTTGATTCTTCGGCGAGTAAGGAAATTAGGATATCTATAATTAAATACGGTGATCTGCCTCAATTGCTACGTCTGATATTTTCATTATAAATTTACTTTTCCCGTTTCATTATTTTCACCACTCATATACTTTCTTCCCCAGTTCATATTTTCAAAGCATCTGTTAATGTGCTTAATCCAGTCCTGATCCTTGACTTTAAGTAAGGCGATCAAGACGTCTCAGGTTTGTAGGTACAAAGTTCGAAAAAACATAACTAAGATTATAAACAGGAAGGAAAAAGTACTAGCACAATTTGACTGGTTAAATTACCAGAATCACAAAAAAGATAGAACTATCAAGAATTTACATCCTTGATATGTTTAGAGGTTAAATAGAATGAAAGAATTATGTAACATGGCACATGATGACGGTAGGGTCTGTGAATCATCACGTTCCATTATAAATTCAGCATGACTTACTGTAATATAATCACGTTGGCCAAGCGTAATTATATTATACTAACCCATGCTTCAATTTCCTACACTTCTCCAGAATTCATTCATAATTTATACTTAGGTTTTACAGAAGTTTCCAATATAATGGAATACAAAAAACATAAAGAGGTAGATAATTTCGGACAATAATATTTATGAAAATATCCACAGAAATATCGAAGATATTTATGATGATATTTTGGAATTTCAAAGTTCGAAGGTTGATGAAGAAAGATTTTCCGCAAGATTTTAACATGAGTAAAGAGCAAGATATTCGTTGAAGGTTTCATCGGATCCAGAATTACTTGGATTCTTTGAATATAGGGTTTGGTCCTTGTATTTGTCCTTAGTCTCCTTCATGGTTAGCTCAAACCGTTTTTCAGTACCAATTTTTCTATCGAGCGTTCCCAACATTCCATTCTTTATCATTAAACTTTTGGCCATTTAGGTTATCTACAACATGCTGCTTTGTCAGCATTTTCAAAGTTAACGGATCTGGACCATCGGTTATCAAACCGAGGGTTTTCAAGAATATCAAAGGTTTTTAGATGATTAAACGCTGATTGTGATCGTCAAAATACAAAGGATGTTTAAGATGAAATCAAGTGGCAAACTTGAAGAATTGTCTAGTTTCATATATTATAATCAGTATTTTCATTCATTTTAATTGTCCAATGTTAGTAGTCCACAGTTGATAGTCCACAGTTAACAGTCCAATAATTCATATATAGCTTAATATATAATATTCGAATTAATTAATACGTATCATGACCCGTGTACATGTCTCAGACTCGATCACAACTCAAAGTATATATATTATTGTAGAATCAACCTCAACCCTGCATAGCGAACTCATGCATTACAACATATAGAGTGTCTATGGTTATTCCAAATAATATATATAGATGCGTCGATATGATATGTCAAAACCTTGTATACGTGTCCCGATATTTAAAGTGCGAAAAATAAATAACAGAAATTAAATGACGATAAATAAAATTGCGAGAATATAAATTGAGATAAATAAATTGCGATAAATAAAATGTAATCAGTTAGCTAGGAACAGTTAGCTAGGAACAGTTAGCGTGAATTCTTAACAAAATTTTTCATAGTTAATTTGTTTGTTTCTAACAAATTTTATTTTTGTCCAATGTTTTCTTCATTATGCCACTTGTTGGATTCTGATAAGTCAAAATCCAAATATGAAATTGAATGAAAATGGTTATTCTGTGATGAACGAATTCGTATATCTGTGGATGTAAGTAGGATAGTAAATGACTGTTGAATCAGATTTGAAGAATGTACAGTGTAACTTATTAATGTGAACTCTAAACATTTTTAGGGTATTACCTACCCGTTAAAATATTTCCACAATTAACAGTTTGTACAAAAGTATTTTTAATTACAATCTTTATGAAAATATATACTTACATATATATATATATTTTTTCCCAGATGTAATCATGAATTTAATGAGTCAATTTGATATTAAACTCATTTGATTTATCGTTAGAACGAGAATATATAATCTCTAAAACATTAGAGGTTACATAATCGCCACGTAGAACGAAGATAAATGATGTAGAACGATACGTAGAACGATGATTATGCTCGAGGTACAGAATGAGATGTTGAGGCGTGTGATGTTGGAACTTGGGTTGTTGGTGGTACTGGTGTTGATGTTGGTGGTACTTTTGGTGCCGATGATATTGCTGAAGCTGTTAAGTTTTGCACCATATTCTCCAAATTGATTACTCGAGCGCGAAGTTCATTAACTTCTGTTATTATTCCTGGTTGATTGTCGGTCGGAACGAGCAGATGAATAACGTTTAGAATTTTAGATAGAAGATAATCATGACGAGCTACCCTGGAGATGAGACTAAAAATGGTGTTTCGAACTGGTTCGCCGGTAGTGCTTCAGGTTCTTCGCCAAGATTGCAGGTTGGTGGCTGGAAAGGATCTCCTTCTTCTTGTCTCCATTGACTAAGTCGACTACGAACCCATCAGATGAATTGGGGATGGATGATTGGTTGATTCATTCTGGTGACGCTGCTTCCGGAGCTTAGGTGAAACTCCATATCGGAATCTGAGGGACTTGAACTAGTGGTGAGTTCCATTTCGTACGATTGAATAAAGGATTTTTTTTTTTTGATAAGAAATAGATTATAGGTAGATTAATACCCTGCAATACATAATTTACATATACATATATAATACTAAAATCCCATAAGTTACGGAGAAATCTACGAAAGCTGTCAGGCAGAGTCTACAGTAACAGATACACTAAGATATGAATTTTGTCTATACACTATTCAAGCAATCAATGCAGTAACATGTGTCTAGACTAAGAATGATAAGCAGAAAATTTCCTAAGGATGATAAGTAGATGATTTCCGACTAGATATGATAAGCAAAACTTTTGACATGCAGCTAAGGTCGAAGTCCAGACTCATTAATGCGCCCTAACGACTATCAGTTAGACACACTAATGCAAGACCTGGTTCGCTAAGACCACTGCTCTGATACCACCTGTGATGGCTCGTCCTAATCCACCTGGATGAAGTCACCAACATCTGGTTCCATTGCGAGGTACTGACCTAAATATGCCATGTACGACTCCAAGTAATATCTTTAAAATGAGCAAATGCACAGCGGAAGATTTCTTTCATACCTGAGAATAAACATGCTTAAAAGTTTCAACCAAAAGGTTGGTGAGTTCATAGGTTTATCATAACAATCGTTTTAATATATTAATAGGCCATAAGATTTCCGTTTATAAATATATGTACACTCGCAAGTGTATAAAAGTATTCTATAAGTTGTTGAGCGCTTCGGTAACCATACTTAACTATTAATGTGGCATATTCCCTTTATTATGAAATCTACCTACACTCGTAAGTGTAGAAAAACGAAGTACTATGCAACCGTTTAGATACTAGAGCGACTAGCCCGGTTGGGGTGGTCAAACCCGATAGATCTATCAATAGGATTCGCGCTTACATGTTCTTCCAACATGTAAATATTAGGTACCAAGCTATTAGGAAAGATATGCAGGGTGGTACAACTCAACGTAGAATATATTTTAAGTACTTATGTCTATTTTGTCAAACAGTTATAAAAGCAACGCATGTATTCTCAGCCCAAAAATATATATTGCAAAAGTAATTAAAAAGGGAGCAAATGAAACTCACATAATGTTTTTTGTAGTAAAAATACATATGACGACATTGAACAAGTATAAGGTTAGCCTCGGATTCACGAACCTATATCATTTTTATATATATTAACACATATCATGGTAATCGAACAAATTTACATATTATTATTGATATAGTGGTTATTTTAATAAATTATATGTTCCATTAGTAACTTAATTAGATATATTTATTTTTATATACATTAAATAGATAACTAGTATTTATTACAAAAATCTCAATATAGTTATGTTTTATGTTAATAATATATTTTTATATAGAAAAATCTTTATTTGATATATTAGTAATACTAATAGTAATAATGATAAAATAATACTAATTATGATAATAATCATGATAAAACAAGATAATTTTGATAAGAATGTTAGTTTTAATAATAGTACTAATTTTTAATAAAAATGATAAATTTAAAAAATAATGATACTTTTAGTATTAATAATAATAATAATTAAAATATTAATAATAATAATAATAATAATAATAATAATAATAATAATAATAATAATAATAATAATAATAATAATAATAATAATAATAATAATAATAAAAATTATAATAATGATCATAGTTTGTAATATTTTGTATTAGTTAAATAATAATAATAGAAAAGCTACCTTAGAGAGTTTTCCCAAAATAAAAATGCCATAGACCGGGCTCGAACCCAAGACCTCTCGGTTAAACCCAAAACACCCAACCATCCATCTGTCCTTGCATTTTTTATTTAATTCGATCTAAAATGTATTTAACCTACTATTTCTTCATCATCTAATTATTATTTTATGTATCATTACCATTTACTAACCATCATCTCCTAACATCATTATCATAATCATGTACGGTATCATTATCATATATGATCATACGCCATTCAATTAACCCCTTTATCATCATCATCCGATTCATCATAATTGTTATTGTTATTCGTTCATCATATATACATATATATATATATATATATATATATATATATATATATATATATATATATATATATATATATATATATATATATATATATATATATATATATATATATATATATATCTCATCTTTTAAATATGAAATATGAGAAGCCCAATAACATATAGCCCAAGATGAAACTCCTTAATACTTAAGTGAAGTCTAAGATGCAATCTCTTAAAGGTTTAAGTGGCCCAATAGTTTGGAAAAAGAAGTTTCACGAGCAGATGTACAAAATATTATTGAGGGTTTTGGTTATTGTTTGATAACAACAACAAAGGTTCGGTGGTGTGCAGCAGCATCGTCATTATCAATTCCTAATATCGCCATCCTAATCACATAGGTTATCATCACGTCATCTTCTTCCTTATCCTAATCACCTTTAATCTTTTTCATGACATAAAACATAAACAAAACCGAAGAACAACGAGTCGCTTTTCTTTGTTGTTGAGGTGCTCAAATTAGGAAATAATAGGAGGAATAGCAGCGGTTAGAAACAGAAATAGAATTGTGCAGCTGTACCAGTAGTAGTCGATGGTTAAGGGTGGTTTTGGTTCGACTAAATTCACGAAATAGCAGCAGTAATTTGGTGGACTGCAAATAGAAAAAAATATATATATATCGAACTGCAGTTGTTATTGGGTTTCAAGGGGTTGATGATGGTTCGTGGTAGTGGTGGTTGTAAGTTAAAGATGTTGGTGAGTGTTTGTCTTGAGGGTGGCGGTTTTAGAGGGTGGTGATGTGGTGGTTTTGCAACCAAAACAGTAACAGGAATCGAATAGCATTAAACCGAACAGAAAACTTTGCAGCAACAAATGGAATAGTAGCTAGGCTAGTTTGATGTTTGTTAATGGTGGTGATTCAACAAGAAGAAAGGTAGAGAGAGGAAGAGAGAGAGAGAGAGAGAGAGAGAGAGAGAGAGAGAGAGAGAGAGAAATCGATAGAGAGGTAGAAGGTGGCGTGTGGTGGTTCAATGGTTTCGGTGAAGGTGGTGACTGCAAATTAGAAAAACATGGTGCAGTTTTTGGTGATAATGTTTTGGTTAGTAATGGCCGATGGAAACAATAAGGAGAACAAAAGGAGTGTTGGGTGTATAAGTCTCTTTGCATTATATATGTATATGAATATATATTAATTAGTGGGAAAACAAGTGATTTCTTTTTGTTTACAGAATATATTGGTGATTGATACGTCTAACAAACTTGACCAAATTCGATTCACAAATCATATATATTATATATTTTATATATATATATATATATATATATATATATATATATATATATATATATATATATATATATATATATATATATATATATATATTACGTAGTGGTTAATAATTATAATTATATTATAATATAAAATTAATAATCACATGTGAAATGAGAATTGAAAAAGGAAACAACTACACAGTTCAGCTGCCGACATAATATCACAGACTGGGTTTCGTATCCCGTTGTTAATCAGTGGCGGGTAAAATTTCACAGAAAAATTCTAAATTTTTAAATTAATTATATTTATTTATTTTGGTCATTATGGTATAAAATTCGAGTATTAACTATTAAATAAAAATGACATTAATTATTCACTCCCAACCCCAAGTAAAATATAAAAAGTTTTAAAATTTGACAAGCAACTTCTAAAAATATTATTAACAAGCCTAAAATTTATAAAACTCATTTTCGAATTACCGTTTATTTTAAAATTACATAAGTTCGAATTACCTTCTCTAAATAATAATCAAAACGTCCGACGAGTATTACTATTATTAAATAATTATATTTAATGTACTCTATACATATATTTATTTTTATTTTTATATGTACACACATTTAATTACAAATAATGGTTCGCGAATCGTCGAGAGCAGTCGAAGGTCAATTGAATATATGAACATTGTTCCAAAATTTTCTAGTCTCAACATTACATACTTTGCTTATCGTATCAAAATCATATAAAGATTAAGTTTAAATTTGGTCGGAAATTTCTGGGTCGTCACACATGTACCCTGAATCAATCTACCAAACCGGAGAATTAGAGTTCACATGACAATTTTCATGAAAGGCTTGAGCCAAGTTTACAGCAAAAGGAGATGAGCAAGATGCATAATTATGAAGATCCGAACACGCAGAAGCATAGTGCCCTTCATTACGACATAACTGACAACGAAAAGGTCGTCTACCAAGAGCATAGCCTGTCATGATAGCCTGTCACATGAGTAACACACAATAACAATATTGTGTTATGGCTTAGTATTTAAAAGCAACAAATAAATAATTCAAGCAACTAGGTGATTGCTCCTTATGTATGCACGAATCATTAATTGTGTTGAGATAAAAAAGATAGCAAAATAAAAAATGATGAAGGTCGCTCAAATGGTAAGAACCACCAAACGAAATGAGATATTAAGCCACAGTGACGGTGATATTCTGTTTGTGTGAGATTGAACAAAAGAGCAATCAATTAACTAGTTAGTGTAATTAATTGACTCTTTGTGTTATCATCTACATACATAAATCAGTAAGGTTAATCTGACGTGTCATCAGCTTAGAGCCTAATTAGTCTTCCCAATTTTGTGATTAAAAGTAAATTATCCTTAAATTTATAGGAAAAAAACACGTGTCCTTCTAAACCCCTTTTGAATCAGTTTTATTAGGGGACCGCATCTTAATCATCCGATCTTTCTGTCTCTCTCTGTCTTCAAAACAAAATCACCAGATCTTTTCACCATCGATTGTGTGTTTATCCCGCCGTATTAGGCGACGCAACTACCACGCAACTACCACCAATGAATCCTTCATGTTTTTCTCGACAATTTCGTACAAATTTTATATATTAACGACAAATTCTCAATTAGGGTTTCGAATCGATTGGGAAGAGGATACACAGCAGTTTACCTTAACCGTTCGTGTTCTGTGATCAAGGTTTTTCGTTTAGGGAGAAGATGGTTTTTTGTTCACGATTAACCCATTCTAGGTTCGTTTGAGACGATTACCTTTGTTTTTTGCTTCTTAAAAATCAGACAATCATTTGATGATCAGATCGAATTGTTTTTATAATTGAAATATTCTTATTGATGTGTTTCATGTAATTTGTTATTTAATTGGAATTTTTTTATTTTTGGGTTGGTTGAATTACTGAATTGTGATGTTTAGTATTTTGTGTGATTGCATTGACTTTATATGTGAACATTAAACTTAGATTATTAATATATTACAGTAACATTAGATATATGATTGCGTTTGTTCATGACGTAGGAGATTTTTTTATTGAGATTACATGCCTTCCATGACAACTGTAGCAACTATTCTTTTAGTTTGTTACGGTTTTTTGAAAGATAGATTGCTCGTGATTAAAATTTATACTTGCAAGCAATGAAAGGTAGATTTTATGATTCAGATTATTTGTGTATTTGTTATTGTGGACTGCAAATCAGCATTATCATTATATAATTTTAATTGTATATTGACCATTTAAGTTTAACATGCAGTAAGTCGGTGATGATGAACTCGGGACTCAAAGAATACGAAAGTTAGTGATTATGTAACAGATGAGATGAATTTCCAAACTTTTACTCACAAAAGACTCAGGTATATTATTCTTTTGCTAAATTTCTTATAACTTTTATCTCTTTTAACTCTTCCATGTTTTGTTTATTGTCTTGTGTTTCACGAACTTTTGTCAGTTATTGTTGCGTTGTGTTTTATAATAAATAGCAAAGTAGAGCTGATCTGGATATGAACAAGCATGTTAACAATGTTACTTACGTAGGATGGATTCTTGAGGTTAGTAAATTATGTGAACTTTATGATGTATTCATTCTTTTGACATATCTAAAAAGAGCTAATTCTTCCAACACTTGCAATAATGAGAAAATATGGGTTACATGATGCTGATTAAAATGTGAAGGTGATTAATATATACCAACATCATATTTCATATTGTGGTTTAAAATTATCTTTTCTAAACTGAGATTTGAGAAATGCTAATTGTGCATCTGTCCAACTAGATCTAAGTAGGCTAAAATCTAAGATGAAACTCCTTAATACTTAAGTGAAGTCTAAGATGCAATCTCTTAAAGGTTTAAGTGGCCCAATAGTTTGGAAAAAGAAGTTTCACGAGCAGATGTACAAAATATTATTGAGGGTTTTGGTTATTGTTTGATAACAACAACAAAGGTTCGGTGGTGTGCAGCAGCATCGTCATTATCAATTCCTAATATCGCCATCCTAATCACATAGGTTATCATCACGTCATCTTCTTCCTTATCCTAATCACCTTTAATCTTTTTCATGACAGAAAACATAAACAAAACCGAAGAACAACGAGTCGCTTTTCTTTGTTGTTGAGGTGCTCAAATTAGGAAATAATAGGAGGAATAGCAGCGGTTAGAAACAGAAATAGAATTGTGCAGCTGTACCAGTAGTAGTCGATGGTTAAGGGTGGTTTTGGTTCGACTAAATTCACGAAATAGCAGCAGTAATTTGGTGGACTGCAAATAGAAAAAAATATATATATATCGAACTGCAGTTGTTATTGGGTTTCAAGGGGTTGATGATGGTTCGTGGTAGTGGTGGTTGTAAGTTAAAGATGTTGGTGAGTGTTTGTCTTGAGGGTGGCGGTTTTAGAAGGTGGTGATGTGGTGGTTTTGCAACCAAAACAGTAACAGGAATCGAATAGCATTAAACCGAACAGAAAACTTTGCAGCAACAAATGGAACAGTAGCTAGGCTAGTTTGATGTTTGTTAATGGTGGTGATTCAACAAGAAGAAAGGTAGAGAGAGGAAGAGAGAGAGAGAGAGAGAGAGAGAGAAAGAGAGAGAGAGAAATCGATAGAGAGGTAGAAGGTGGCGTGTGGTGGTTCAATGGTTTCGGTGAAGGTGGTGACTGCAAATTAGAAAAACATGGTGCAGTTTTTGATGATAATGTTTTGGTTAGTAATGGCCGATGGAAACAATAAGGAGAACAAAAGGAGTGTTGGGTGCATAAGTCTCTTTGCATTATATATGTATATGAATATATATTAGTTAGTGGGAAAACAAGTGATTTCTTTTTGTTTACAGAATATATTGGTGATTGATACGTCTAACAAACTTGACCAAATTCGATTCACAAATCATATATATTATATATTTTATATATATATATATATATATATATATATATATATATATATATATATATATATATATATATATATATATATATATATATATATATATATATATTACGTAGTGGTTAATAATTATAATTATATTATAATATAAAATTAATAATCACATGTGAAATGAGAATTGAAAAAGGAAACAACTACACAGTTCAGCTGCCGACATAATATCACAGACTGGGTTTCGTATCCCGTTGTTAATCAGTGGCGGGTAAAATTTCACAGAAAAATTCTAAATTTTTAAATTAATTATATTTATTTATTTTGGTCATTATGGTATAAAATTCGAGTATTAACTATTAAATAAAAATGACATTAATTATTCACTCCCAACCCCAAGTAAAATATAAAAAGTTTTAAAATTTGACAAGCAACTTCTAAAAATATTATTAACAAGCCTAAAATTTATAAAACTCATTTTCGAATTACCGTTTATTTTAAAATTACATAAGTTCGAATTACCTTCTCTAAATAATAATCAAAACGTCCGACGAGTATTACTATTATTAAATAATTATATTTAATGTACTCTATACATATATTTATTTTTATTTTTATATGTACACACATTTAATTACAAATAATGGTTCGCGAATCGTCGAGAGCAGTCGAAGGTCAATTGAATATATGAACATTGTTCTAAAATTTTCTAGTCTCAACATTACATACTTTGCTTATCGTATCAAAATCATATAAAGATTAAGTTTAAATTTGGTCAGAAATTTCTGGGTCGTCACACATGTACCCTGAATCAATCTACCAAACCGGAGAATTAGAGTTCACATGACAATTTTCATGAAAGGCTTGAGCCAAGTTTACAGCAAAAGGAGATGAGCAAGATGCATAATTATGAAGATCCGAACACGCAGAAGCATAGTGCCCTTCATTACGACATAACTGACAACGAAAAGGTCGTCTACCAAGAGCATAGCCTGTCATGATAGCCTGTCAAATGAGTAACACACAATAACAATATTGTGTTATGGCTTAGTATTTAAAAGCAACAAATAAATAATTCAAGCAACTAGGTGATTGCTCCTTATGTATGCACGAATCATTAATTGTGTTGAGATAAAAAAGATAGCAAAATAAAAAATGATGAAGGTCGCTCAAATGGTAAGAACCACCAAACGAAATGAGATATTAAGCCACAGTGACGGTGATATTCTGTTTGTGTGAGATTGAACAAAAGAGCAATCAATTAACTAGTTAGTGTAATTAATTGACTCTTTGTGTTATCATCTACATACATAAATCAGTAAGGTTAATCTGACGTGTCATCAGCTTAGAGCCTAATTAGTCTTCCCAATTTTGTGATTAAAAGTAAATTATCCTTAAATTTATAGGAAAAAAACACGTGTCCTTCTAAACCCCTTTTGAATCAGTTTTATTAGGGGACCGCATCTTAATCATCCGATCTTTCTGTCTCTCTCTGTCTTCAAAACAAAATCACCAGATCTTTTCACCATCGATTGTGTGTTTATCCCGCCGTATTAGGCGACGCAACTACCACCAATGAATCCTTCATGTTTTTCTCGACAATTTCGTACAAATTTTATATATTAACGACAAATTCTCAATTAGGGTTTCGAATCGATTGGGAAGAGGATACACAGCAGTTTACCTTAACCGTTCGTGTTCTGTGATCAGGGTTTTTCGTTTAGGGAGAAGATGGTTTTTTGTTCACGATTAACCCATTCTAGGTTCGTTTGAGACGATTACCTTTGTTTTTTGCTTCTTAAAAATCAGACAATCATTTGATGATCAGATCGAATTGTTTTTATAATTGAAATATTCTTATTGATGTGTTTCATGTAATTTGTTATTTAATTGGAATTTTTTTATTTTTGGGTTGGTTGAATTACTGAATTGTGATGTTTAGTATTTTGTGTGATTGCATTGACTTTATATGTGAACATTAAACTTAGATTATTAATATATTACAGTAACATTAGATATATGATTGCGTTTGTTCATGACGTAGGAGATTTTTTTATTGAGATTACATGCCTTCCATGACAACTGTAGCAACTATTCTTTTAGTTTGTTACGGTTTTTTGAAAGATAGATTGCTCGTGATTAAAATTTATACTTGCAAGCAATGAAAGGTAGATTTTATGATTCAGATTATTTGTGTATTTGTTATTGTGGACTGCAAATCAGCATTATCATTATATAATTTTAATTGTATATTGACCATTTAAGTTTAACATGCAGTAAGTCGGTGATGATGAACTCGGGACTCAAAGAATACGAAAGTTAGTGATTATGTAACAGATGAGATGAATTTCCAAACTTTTACTCACAAAAGACTCAGGTATATTATTCTTTTGCTAAATTTCTTATAACTTTTATCTCTTTTAACTCTTCCATGTTTTGTTTATTGTCTTGTGTTTCAAGAACTTTTGTCAGTTATTGTTGCGTTGTGTTTTATAATAAATAGCAAAGTAGAGCTGATCTGGATATGAACAAGCATGTTAACAATGTTACTTACGTAGGATGGATTCTTGAGGTTAGTAAATTATGTGAACTTTATGATGTATTCATTCTTTTGACATATCTAAAAAGAGCTAATTCTTCCAACACTTGCAATAATGAGAAAATATGGGTTACATGATGCTGATTAAAATGTGAAGGTGATTAATATATACCAACATCATATTTCATATTGTGGTTTAAAATTATCTTTTCTAAACTGAGATTTGAGAAATGCTAATTGTGCATCTGTCCAACTAGATCTAAGTAGGCTAAAATCTAAACTTTTACTTGTGTATGTATATGCAAAATTAGAAGGATAAAACATGATCCATTGATTCAATTTCATTTAAACAAATCGGACAAAGAATAAATCAAAGTCTATAACGCGTTTATCAAGTTCGATACGAATCGGGAGGTATTTTAGGTTCACTCTCCAAATAAAGATTCCCACTTTTTGTGGTATGGCCTTATTCAATTGAGTTTCCCTAGTACTATGAAAATTGAGTCTTGTCCCCATCAATCGCAGCAGCTAGAGTTTTCGTTTTAAATGTCCCTTCGTTATGCAAATTCAAGTTCCACTTGTCCACCGAATTATTGTTAAATTGTATGCTAGAGATGAGGTTAACAAGGTTCCGCAACTCAGAATGCGATCTGCCTCGAATGGGCCTAGCCCAGTCCCATGAAAAAATAGAAGCATCACTCGAAACCTAAATTCGATCCGCAACAGTAACTTGTTTATATTTCTTCAGTAAATATAACCTATTGAATGAGTCAAGCAGCTTGTTGTTGCCAACCCAGATGTCCTCCCAAAACTTGATTAACTGCACATTTATAATTTCCCACGAAAAAGATTTGGAGAAGTCAATTCCATTGAATCAATTACAAGACTTGCTTTAGTTATATTCTTCCACGTCGAAGCTCTCGAAAAGCACATGTCATTATTAAAGGAATATAACCCAACCCGACCTATAAATGCTAGCAATGACCTTTACCCAAAGAGAGTTTTGATCGATTTTGAAACACCACAACCGCTTTTCAAGTAAAGCTAAGTTTTTTGAAAGCAATGAACCAATATTAAGACCACCCAACCCGTAAGGAAGGAGAACCCTATCCCATTTAACCCACAAAGTTTTTTATTATCTCCCAAACCGCCCCAAAAAAATTGTACCTTAGAGATTCAAGAAGCTTCACAACACTTACAGGAGCTCGAAACATGGAGAAGTAATAGAGCGGTATGCTACTTAGCACCGATTTCACGATAGTAAGACGACCCCCAAAAGACATTAATTTAGATATCCAATCACCCAATCTTTTCTTAAACTTATTGATATGGCCGAAACGGACGGTTTTATTTGTGCGGTATCGTTAGGTCGCAACACGTCAGAATCAGCTACCAAGAGGGGACATTATTTTAAATATATTTAGCGGGGCATAAATCGTACTACTCCTTATTATGAGTAAGGGAAGTATGACCTAGAGTCGTATTTTTAAGATATCAGTAGAATTGAGCATATATTTAAAGCTTAAGATAGTTATGAAGGAGTTGCAGTTACCTAATTTTGGGCTTTTCTAGTTTATAAGACAGATAAAGTAAATGCAATAAAATTCGTAATTTAGATAAGGTTAAAACAAGTGCATACTATGATTTCATTAGTTATTCTGTCGAGATTATGGAATGATGGCTCATAAATGGTTAGAGGCCTTGTATTCATTACACTGGTCCTAAACGCCCATGTCGTAAGACATGTCACTGGGTAATGCGATAGGCTTGAAGATTCTGAATAGACAGCAACGTCCCTTACCCCCGACGCCCGTGCAGTCTGACTACAGGCATACACGTTCAGACGGCTCATCCAATTGAGCGACTCGGTTGGGGGACGTGTAGTGACCCGAACTTTTCCATGTTTATATATATTAATTGAGATTGATATTTACATGATTAAATGTTTCCAACATGTTAAGCAATCAAACTTGTTAAGACTTGATTAATTGAAATATGTTTCATATAGACAATTGACCACCCAAGTTGACCGGTGATTCACGAACGTTAAAACTTGTAAAAACTATATGATGACATATATATGGATATATATATAGTTAAAATGATACTATAATAAGTAAACATATCATTTAGTATATTAACAATGAACTACATATGTAAAAACAAGACTACTAACTTAATGATTTTTAAACGAGACATATATGTAACGATTATCGTTGTAAAGACATTTAATGTATATATATCATATTAAGAGATATTCATACATGATAATATCATGATAATATAATAATTTAAAATCTCATTTGATATTATAAACATTGGGTTAACAACATTTAACAAGATCGTTAACCTAAAGGTTTCAAAACAACACTTACATGTAACGACTAACGATGACTTAACGACTCAGTTAAAATGTATATACATGTAGTGTTTTAATATGTATTTATACACTTTTGAAAGACTTCAATACACTTATCAAAATACTTCTACTTAACAAAAATGCTTACAATTACATCCTCGTTCAGTTTCATCAACAATTCTACTCGTATGCACCCGTATTCGTACTCGTACAATACACAGCTTTTAGATGTATGTACTATTGGTATATACACTCCAATGATCAGCTCTTAGCAGCCCATGTGAGTCACCTAACACATATGGGAAACATCATTTGGCAACTAGCATGAAATATCTCATAAAATTACAAAAATATGAGTAATCATTCATGACTTATTTACATGAAAACAAAATTACATATCCTTTATATCTAATCCATACACCAACGACCAAAAATACCTACAAACACTTTCATTCTTCAATTTTCTTCATCTAATTGATCTCTCTCAAGTTCTATCTTCAAGTTCTAAGTGTTCTTCATATATTCTACAAGTTCTAGTTACATAAAATCAAGAATACTTTCAAGTTTGCTAGCTCACTTCCAATCTTGTAAGGTGATCATCCAACCTCAAGAAATCTTTGTTTCTTACAGTAGGTTATCATTCTAATACAAGGTAGTAATCATATTCAAACTTTGGTTCAATTTCTATAACTATAACAATCTTATTTCAAGTGATGATCTTACTTGAACTTGTTTTCGTGTCATGATTCTGCTTCAAGAACTTCGAGCCATCCAAGGATCCGTTGAAGCTAGATCCATTTTTTTATTTTCCAGTAGGTTTATCCAAGGAACTTAAGGTAGTAATGATGTTCATAACATCATTTGATTCATATATATAAAGCTATCTTATTCGAAGGTTTAAACTTGTAATCACTAGAACATAGTTTAGTTAATTCTAAACTTGTTCGCAAACAAAAGTTAATCCTTCTAACTTGACTTTTAAAATCAACTAAACACATGTTCTATATCTATATGATATGCTAACTTAATGATTTAAAACCTGGAAACACGAAAAACACCGTAAAACCGGATTTACGCCGTCGTAGTAACACCGCGGTCTGTTTTGGGTTAGTTAATTAAAAACTATGATAAACTTTGATTTAAAAGTTGTTATTCTGAGAAAATTATTTTTATTATGAACATGAAACTATATCCAAAAATTATGGTTAAACTCAAAGTGAAAGTATGTTTTCTAAAATGGTCATCTAGACGTCGTTCTTTCGACTGAAATGACTACCTTTACAAAAACGACTTGTAACTTATTTTTTTGACTATAAACCTATACTTTTTCTGTTTAGATTCATAAAATAGAGTTCAATATGAAACCATAGCAATTTGATTCACTCAAAACGGAATTAAAATGAAGAAGTTATGGGTAAAACAAGATTGGATAATTTTTCTCATTTTAGCTACGTGAAAATTGGTAACAAATCTATTCCAACCATAACTTAATTAACTTGTATTGTATATTATGTAATCTTGAGATACCATAGACACGTATACAATGTTTTGACCTATCATGTCGACACATCTATATATATTTTGGAACAACCATAGACACTCTATATGTAAATGTTGGAGTTAGCTATACAGGGTTGAGGTTTATTCCAAAATATATATAGTTTGAGTTGTGATCAATACTGAGATACGTATACACTGGGTCGTGGATTGATTCAAGATAATATTTATCGATTTATTTCTGTACATCTAACTGTGGACAACTAGTTGTAGGTTACTAACGAGGACAGCTGACTTAATAAACTTAAAACATCAAAATATATTAAAAGTGTTGTAAATATATTTTGAACATACTTTGATATATATGTATATATTGTTATAGGTTCGTGAATCAACCAGTGGCCAAGTCTTACTTCCCGACGAAGTAAAAATCTGTGAAAGTGAGTTATAGTCCCACTTTTAAAATCTAATATTTTTGGGATGAGAATACATGCAGGTTTTATAAATGATTTACAAAATAGACACAAGTACGTGAAACTACATTCTATGGTTGAATTATCGAAATCGAATATGCCCCTTTTTATTAAGTCTGGTAATCTAAGAATTAGGGAACAGACACCCTAATTGACGCGAATCCTAAAGATAGATCTATTGGGCCTAACAAACCCCATCCAAAGTACCGGATGCTTTAGTACTTTGAAATTTATATCATATCCGAAGGGTGTCCCGGAATGATGGGGATATTGTTATATATGCATCTTGTTAATCTCAGTTACCAGGTGTTCACCATATGAATGATTTTTATCTCTATGTATGGGATGTGTATTGAAATATGAAATCTTGTGGTCTATTATTATGATTTGATATATATAGGTTAAACCTATAACTCACCAACATTTTTGTTGACGTTTTAAGCATGTTTATTCTCAGGTGATTATTAAGAGCTTCCGCTGTCGCATACTTAAATAAGGACAAGATTTGGAGTCCATGCTTGTATGATATTGTGTAAAAACTGCATTCAAGAAACTTATTTTGTTGTAACATATTTGTGTTGTAAACCATTATGTAATGGTCGTGTGTAAACAGGATATTTTAGATTATCATTATTTGATAATCTACGTAAAGCTTTTTAAACCTTTATTGATGAAATAAAGGTTATGGTTTGTTTTAAAATGAATGCAGTCTTTGAAAAACGTCTCATATAGAGGTCAAAACCTCGCAACGAAATCAATTAATATGGAACGTTTTTAATCAATAAGAACGGGACATTTCAGTTGGTATCCGAGCGTTGGTCTTAGAGAACCAGAATTTTGCATTAGTGTGTCTTATCGAGTTTGTTAGGATGCATTAGTGAGTCTGGACTTCGACCGTGTTTACTTGAAAAATGATTGCTTAACAAATTTTATTGGAAACTATATATTTTTAACATGTGAATATTATGTGATATATTAATCTCTTAACGCGTTTGATATTATGTGATAGATGTCTACCTCTAGAACAAGTCCCATTGACTCACCTAATAATAATGAAGAGTCAAATGTAAATTGGAATGATTCGTGGACTGATTCACAAGTTCCCGAAGAGGAACCGGAAGAAGAATCGGAACCGGAAGAAGAATCGGAACCGGATGAAGAAATAGAACCGGTGGGGGAAATAATAAAACGGTTAAGTAAAAGAAAATCCTCAACCAACCGACCAAGGTTAATTATGGTCAATGGAGTTTCCGCCAAGGAAGTAAAATATTGGGAGGATTACCAATTCTCCGATGAATCGGATTCCGACGAGAATTCTGATGATGTTATAGAAATTACCTCAACTGAATTTAAAAAGGCAAAAGAAAATAATAAGGGAAAGGGCATAAAAATAGAGAAATCTAATTCCAACCCCGATGAACTTTATATGTATCGTCAACCCCCGAAGTCCTTAAGTTGTAACAATGACCCGGGAACCTCTAAACCACCAGGTTTTTCTAAACCAATGTGGAAAACGACGGCTCGTATTAGGGGAACATCATATATCCCTAGAAACTTGGCAAAACGAACCAAAACCGAAGAAGAAGAAACAAGCGAGTCGGAATAAGATAGTTGTATTCGTGTGGTGTAATATATGTAATATAGTGTGCTTATGCTTTAAGATATATGTAAAAATTGCTTGTATTAATAAATATTTTTTTTATGAATCTAAATCTTGTCTATTTTACAGTATAAAAACACAAAATGGATAGACAACCCAATATTTTAAGAGACCTACCCGGAGACATGATTGATGAAATCTTGTCTAGAGTCGGTCAGAATTCTTCGGCACAACTATTTAAGGCGAGATCAGTTTGTAAGACATTTGAAGAACGTTCCAAGAATGCCTTGGTTTATAAAAGGCTTTTGTTTGAAAGATGGGGGATATCACATTGGGAAATCCATAAGTTACGATGTGTTTACTTTGACGCATATATTGCGGGGAACCCAAATGCTATTTTACGCAATGGGTTAAGAAATTATTTTGACTCAATATATCCGAATATTGGACTTCGTGATTTAGAAAAATTGGCTAACATGCAACATAAAGAAGCTTGTTACGCTTACGGATTAGTAATGTTCGCTTCTCACCTAAGTGAGAACAAGAACATCGGGCTACAATTATTAAACAAAACGTTCCCACAAGTGACGGAGTCGGTAATTGGGGTAAGAAATGAGGTTTTTAGATTGTTACGGGACTGTTGGACATTACGTAACCCTCGTCCCTTTGACGACGTTACAACACGCTGTCTTATCAACGGCCATAATGGTTATGTTCCACAAGACCAAGGATGGGAAGTAATCCTAGTAAAACCAGAATGCATGACTTGTTTCTGGACGTATGAATTACGTGTCTTTATTGCCTTTGCTGAACGACTTGTGTACTAGCTAGAATTATCTTCACAACCATCTTGTATCAAATTTATTGTGTGCTATATTTCATGCTATATGTAAAATAAGCGGTATTGTAAGTTTGTAAAATATTGTGTAAAAGTTTGAAAGCGAAATATTATTATAATCAGTTTTTCATATAGAATTGTAGTAGTTGAATTGTATATTAGCTACTAAGTATGAACTTAACGGGTAGGTACTACCCGAATTTAAACTTATAAAACGCTAATATGAAGAAAAAGCTTTTATAAATGAGTTCATATTATGCTACGAAATACTATTAACTACTCTTAATATTCTGTATGATTAACTTGTTCCATTTGACTATTTTGAAGGAAATGGCACCGACTACTCGACACACCGTGAATATGAATGAAGAGGAATTCCGTACTTTTCTAGCTTCAAACATAGTCGCAGTACAGGCTGCGCTACATACCAACAATAACCTTGGATCTAGCAGTACAGGAAATCGTGTAGGATGCACCTACAAAGAATTCACTGCCTGCAAACCTTTGGAATTTGATGGAACCGAAGGACAGATCGGATTGAAACGGTGGACCGAGAAGGTCGAATCGGTGTTTGCCATAAGTAAGTGTACTGAAGAGGACAAAGTGAAGTACGCTACGCATACCTTCACAGGTTCTGCGTTAACATGGTGGAATACCTATCTAGAGCAAGTGGGACAAGACGATGCGTACACACTACCGTGGTCAGCATTCAAGCACTTGATGAACGAGAAGTAACGTCCCAGAACCGAGGTCAATAAGCTCAAGACAGAACTTAGAGGGTTACGAACCCAAGGATTTGATATTACCACGTCTAAAAGACGATTCACAGAATTGTGCCTATTGTGTCCGGGAGCATTCGAAGATGAGGAAGAGAAGATCGACGCGTTTGTGAAAGGATTACCGGAAAGAATCCAAGAAGATATAAGTTCACACGAGCCCGCCTCCATACAACAGGCATGTAGAATGGCTCACAAACTAGTGAACCAGATTGAAGAAAAAATTAAAGAACAGACTGCTGAAGAGGCCAATGTGAAGCAAGTCAAAAGAAAGTGGGAGGAAAACGGTGATAAGAATCACCAATACAACAACAACAGCAATTACAACAATAATCGCAACAATTATCCCAATAATCGCAACATCAATCGTAACTACAACAAACGGCCCAACAACAACAACAACATCAACAACAACAACAACTACAACAATCATCCCAACAACAATAATAACCGCAACAACAACAACAATCAGAAGCAGCTATGCCAAAGGTGTGAAAAGTATCACTCGGGGTTCTACACCAAATTTTGCAACAAGTGTAAAAGAAATGGTCATAGCGCGGCGAAGTGTGAGGTCTACGGACCAGGGGTTAATAGAACGAAAGGAACAAATGGTATCGGAACGAGTAATGGCGGAGCAAGTAGTGTCGGAGCAAGTTATGCCAATGTAGTTTGTTATAAATGTGGAAAACCGGGCCACATTATTAGAAATTGCCCGAACCAGGAGAACACGAATGGACAAGGCCGCGGAAGAGTTTTCAATATTAATGCGACAGAGGCACAGGAAGACCCGGAGCTTGTTACGGGTACGTTTCTTATTGACAATAAATCTGCATACGTTTTATTTGATTCGGGTGCGGATAGAAGCTATATGAGTAGATATTTTTGTGCTAAATTAAGTTGTCCATTGACGCCTTTGGATAGTAAATTTTTACTCGAATTAGCAAATGGTAAATTAATTTCAGCAGATAATATATGTCAGAATCGAGAAATTAAACTGGTTAGCGAAACATTTAAGATTGATTTGATACCAGTAGAGTTAGGGAGTTTTGATGTGATAATCGGTATGGACTGGTTGAAAGAAGTGAAAGCAGAGATCGTTTGTTACAAAAATGCAATTCGCATTATACGAGAAAAAGGAAAACCCTTAATGGTGTACGGAGAAAAGGGCAACACGAAGCTACATCTTATTAGTAATTTGAAGGCACAAAAACTAATAAGAAAAGGTTGCTATGCTGTTCTAGCACACGTCGAGAAAGTACAAACTGAAGAAAAGAGCATCAATGATGTTCCCATTGCAAAAGAATTTCCCGATGTATTTCCGAAAGAATTACCGGGATTACCCCCACATCGATCCGTTGAATTTCAAATAGATCTTGTACCAGGAGCTGCACCAATAGCTCGTGCTCCTTACAGACTCGCACCCAGCGAGATGAAAGAACTGCAAAGCCAATTACAAGAACTTTTAGAGCGTGGTTTCATTCGACCAAGCACATCACCGTGGGTAGCTCCTGTTTTGTTTGTCAAGAAGAAAGATGGTACATTCAGGTTGTGTATCGACTACTGAGAGTTGAACAAACTTACCATCAAGAACCGCTACCCACTACCGAGAATCGACGACTTATTTGATCAACTACAAGGCTCATCTGTTTATTCAAAGATTGACTTACGTTCCGGGTATCATCAAATGCGGGTGAAAGAAGATGATATTCTAAAGACTGCTTTCAGAACACGTTACGGTCATTACGAGTTTATGGTCATGCCGTTTGGTTTAACTAATGCACCAGCTGTATTCATGGACCTTATGAACCGAGTGTGTGGACCATACCTTGACAAGTTTGTCATTGTTTTCATTGATGACATACTTATTTACTCAAAGAATGACCAAGAACACGGTGAACATTTGAGAAAGGTGTTAGAAGTATTGAGGAAGGAAGAATTGTACGCTAAGTTTTCAAAGTGTGCATTTTGGTTGGAAGAAGTTCAATTCCTCGGTCACATAGTGAACAAAGAAGGTATTAAGGTGGATCCGGCAAAGATAGAAACTGTTGAAAAGTGGGAAACCCCGAAAACTCCGAAACACATACGCCAGTTTTTAGGACTAGCTGGTTACTACAGAAGGTTCATCCAAGACTTTTCCAGAATAGCAAAACCCTTGACTGCATTAATGCATAAAGAGAAGAAATTTGAATGGAATGATGAACAAGAGAAAGCATTTCAGTTATTGAAGAAAAAGCTAACTACGGCACCTATATTGTCATTGCCTGAAGGGAATGATGATTTTGTGATTTATTGTGACGCATCAAAGCAAGGTCTCGGTTGTGTATTAATGCAACGAACGAAGGTGATTGCTTATGCGTCTAGACAATTGAAGATTCACGAACAAAATTATACGACGCATGATTTGGAATTAGGCGCGGTTGTTTTTGCATTAAAGACTTGGAGGCACTACTTATATGGGGTCAAAAGTATTATATATACCGACCACAAAAGTCTTCAACACATATTTAATCAGAAACAACTGAATATGAGGCAGCGTAGGTGGATTGAATTATTGAATGATTACGACTTTGAGATTCGTTACCACTCGGGGAAGGCAAATGTGGTAGCCGATGCCTTGAGCAGGAAGGACAGAGAACCCATTCGAGTAAAATCTATGAATATAATGATTCATAATAACCTTACTACTCAAATAAAGGAGGCGCAACAAGGAGTTTTAAAAGAGGGAAATTTAAAGGATGAAATACCCAAAGGATCGGAGAAGCATCTTAATATTCGGGAAGACGGAACCCGGTATAGGGCTGAAAGGATTTGGGTACCAAAATTTGGAGATATGAGAGAAATGGTACTTAGAGAAGCTCATAAAACCAGATACTCAATACATCCTGAAACGGGGAAGGTGTACAAGGATCTCAAGAAACATTTTTGGTGGCCGGGTATGAAAGTCGATGTTGCTAAATACGTAGGAGAATGTTTGACGTGTTCTAAGGTCAAAGCTGAGCATCAGTAACCATCAGGTCTACTTCAACAACCCAAAATCCCGAAATGGAAATGGGAAAACATTACCATGGATTTCATCACTAAATTGCCAAGGACTGCAAGTGGTTTTGATACTATTTGGGTAATAGTTGATCGTCTCACCAAATCAGCACACTTCCTGCCAATAAGAGAAGATGACAAGATGGAGAAGTTAGCACGACTGTATTTGAAGGAAGTCGTCTCCAGACATGGAATACCAATCTCTATTATCTCTGATAGGGATGGCAGATTTATTTCATGATTCTGGCAGACATTACAGCAAGCATTAGGAACTCGTCTAGACATGAGTACTGCCTATCATTCACAAACTGATGGGCAGAGCGAAAGGACGATACAAACGCTTGAAGACATGCTAAGAGCATGTGTTATTGATTTCGGAAACAGTTGGGATCGACATCTACCGTTAGCAGAATTTTCCTACAACAACAGCTACCATTCAAGCATTGAGATGGCGCCGTTTGAAGCACTTTATGGTAGAAAGTGCAGGTCTCCGATTTGTTGGAGTGAAGTGGGGGATAGACAGATTACGGGTCCGGAGATTATACAAGAAACTACTGAGAAAATCATCCAAATTCAACAACGGTTGAAAACCGCCCAAAGTCGACAAAAGAGCTACGCTGACATTAAAAGAAAAGATATAGAATTTGAAATTGGAGAGATGGTCATGCTTAAAGTTGCACCTTGGAAAGGCGTTGTTCGATTTGGTAAACGAGGGAAATTAAATCCAAGGTATATTGGACCATTCAAGATTATTGATCGTGTCGGACCAGTAGCTTACCGAATTGAGTTACCTTAACAACTCACGGCTGTACATAACACTTTCCATGTCTCGAATTTGAAGAAATGTTTTGCTAAAGAAGATCTCACTATTCCGTTAGATGAAATCCAAATCAACGAAAAACTTCAATTCATCGAAGAACCCGTCGAAATAATGGATCGTGAGGTTAAAAGACTTAAGCAAAACAAGATACCAATTGTTAAGGTTCGATGGAATGCTCGTAGAGGACCCGAGTTCACCTGGGAGCATGAAGATCAGATGAAGAAGAAATACCCGCATCTATTTCCAGAAGATTCGTCAACACCTTCAACAGCTTAAAATTTCGGGACGAAATTTATTTAACGGGTAGGTACTGTAGTGACCCGAACTTTTCCATGTTTATATATATTAATTGAGATTGATATTTACATGATTAAATGTTTCCAACATGTTAAGCAATCAAACTTGTTAAGACTTGATTAATTGAAATATGTTTCATATAGATAATTGACCACCCAAGTTGACCGGTGATTCACGAACGTTAAAACTTGTAAAAACTATATGATGACATATATATGGATATATATATAGTTAACATGATACTATGATAATTAAACATATCATTAAGTATATTAACAATGAACTACATATGTAAAAACAAGACTACTAACTTAATGATTTTTAAACGAGACATATATGTAACGATTATCGTTGTAAAGACATTTAATGTATATATATCATATTAAGAGATATTCATACATGATAATATCATGATAATATAATAATTTAAAATCTCATTTGATATTATAAACATTGGGTTAACAACATTTAACAAGATCGTTAACCTAAAGGTTTCAAAACAACACTTACATGTAACGACTAACGATGACTTAACGACTCAGTTAAAATGTATATACATGTAGTGTTTTAATATGTATTTATACACTTTTGAAAGACTTCAATACACTTATCAAAATACTTCTACTTAACAAAAATGCTTACAATTACATCCTCATTCAGTTTCATCAACAATTCTACTCGTCTGCACCCGTATTCGTACTCGTACAATACACAGCTTTTAGATGTATGTACTATTGATATATACACTCCAATGATCAGCTCTTAGCAGCCCATGTGAGTCACCTAACACATGTGGGAACCATCATTTGGCAACTAGCATGAAATATCTCATAAAATTACAAAAATATGAGTAATCATTCATGACTTATTTACATGAAAACAAAATTACATATCCTTTATATCTAATCCATACACCAACGACCAAAAACACCTACAAACACTTTCATTCTTCAATTTTCTTCATCTAATTGATCTCTCTCAAGTTCTATCTTCAAGTTCTAAGTGTTCTTCATATATTCTACAAGTTCTAGTTACATAAAATCAAGAATACTTTCAAGTTTGCTAGCTCACTTCCAATCTTGTAAGGTGATCATCCAACCTCAAGAAATCTTTGTTTCTTACAGTAGGTTATCATTCTAATACAAAGTAATCATCATATTCAAACTTTGGTTCAATTTCTATAACTATAACAATCTTATTTCAAGTGATGATCTTACTTGAACTTGTTTTCGTGTCATGATTCTGCTTCAAGAACTTCGAGCCATCCAAGGATCCGTTGAAGCTAGATCCATTTTTCTCTTTTCCAGTAGGTTTATCCAAGGAACTTAATACAGTAATGATGTTCATAACATCATTCGATTCATATATATAAAGCTATCTTATTCGAAGGTTTAAACTTGTAATCACTAGAACATAGTTTAGTTAATTCTAAACTTGTTCGCAAACAAAAGTTAATCCTTCTAACTTGACTTTTAAAATCAACTAAACACATGTTCTATATCTATATGATATGCTAACTTAATGATTTAAAACCTGGAAACACGAAAAACACCGTAAAACCGAATTTACGCCGTCGTAGTAACACCGCGGGCTGTTTTGGGTTAGTTAATTAAAAACTATGATAAACTTTGATTTAAAAGTTGTTATTCTGAGAAAATGATTTTTATTATGAACATGAAACTATATCCAAAAATTATGGTTAAACTCAAAGTGAAAGTATGTTTTCTAAAATGGTCATCTAGACGTCGTTCTTTCGACTGAACTGACTACCTTTAAAAAAACGACTTGTAACTTATTTTTTTTGACTATAAACCTATACTTTTTTTGTTTAGATTCATAAAATAGAGTTCAATGTGAAACCATAGCAATTTGATTCACTCAAAACGGATTTAAAATGAAGAAGTTATGGGTAAAACAAGATTAGATAATTTTTCTCATTTTAGCTACGTGAAAATTGATAACAAATCTATTCCAACCATACCTTAATCAACTTGTATTATATATTATGTAATCTTGAGATACCATAGACACGTATACAATGTTTCGACCTATCATGTCGACACATCTATATATATTTCAGAACAACCATAGACACTCTATATGTAAATGTTGGAGTTAGCTATACAGGGTTGAGGTTGATTCCAAAATATATATAGTTTGAGTTGTGATCAATACTGAGATACGTATACACTGGGTCGTGGATTGATTCAAGATAATATTTATCGATTTATTTCTGTACATCTAACTGTGGACAACTAGTTGTAGGTTACTAACGAGGACAGCTGACTTAATAAACTTAAAACATCAAAATATATTAAAAGTGTTGTAAATATATTTTGAACATACTTTGATATATATATATGTATATATTGTTATAGGTTCGTGAATCAACCAGTGGCCAAGTCTTACTTCCCGACGAAGTAAAAATCTGTGAAAGTGAGTTATAGTCCCACTTTTAAAATCTAATATTTTTGGGATGAGAATACATGCAGGTTTTATAAATGATTTACAAAATAGACACAAGTACGTGAAACTACATTCTATGGTTGAATTATCAAAATCGAATATGCCCCTTTTTATTAAGTCTGGTAATCTAAGAATTAGGGAAGATACACCCTAATTGACGAGAATCCTAAAGATAGATCTATTGGGCCTAACAAACCCCATCCAAAGTACCGGATGCTTTAGTACTTCGAAATTTATATCATATCCGAAGGGTGTCCCGGAATGATGGGGATATTCTTATATATGCATCTTGTTAATGTCGTTTACCAGGTGTTTACCATATGAATGATTTTTATCTCTATGTATGGGATGTGTATTGAAATATGAAATCTTGTGGTCTATTATTATGATTTGATATATATAGGTTAAACCTATAACTCACCAACATTTTTGTTGACGTTTTAAGCATGTTTATTCTCAGGTGATTATTAAGAGCTTCCGCTGTCGTATACTTAAATAAGGACGAGATTTGGAGTCCATGCTTGTATGATATTGTGTAAAAACTGCATTCAAGAAACTTATTTTGTTGTAACATATTTGTATTGTAAACCATTATGTAATGGTCGTGTGTAAACAGGATATTTTAGATTATCATTATTTGATAATCTACGTAAAGCTTTTTAAACCTTTATTGATGAAATAAAGGTTATGGTTTGTTTTAAAATGAATGCAGTCTTTGAAAAACGTCTCATATAGAGGTCAAAACCTCGCAACGAAATCAATTAATATGGAACGTTTTTAATCAATAAGAACGGGACATTTCAGGACGTATTAACATTCCATAAAGGTCTAAACTTTCTTAAGCATAATAGAATACAAGGTTTACCATATCCGAGAGACGTGATGTGTTTCAATGCTTTCGTTAATGAATGGTTTTAAAAGGTAGTTAGGCCCTTAAAAAGAGTTCAACCATAAAGAACACAATGGCCAAGTCAAGTTGACTTCCATGAACACGTTCGGTTATCCTAACGGTCCAATCCTTTATGTGTTTAAACAAACAGTTCCTTAATTAACTAAGAATCCCTCAAGCAGGGTGCAATGCTTGAGACCGCGTTATGGTGCAGTGTACTGATTAACACTGACCGTGTTCCATGGCCTTACTTAGCAGAGGTACAGCTTACAACAACCATTGTGCTTCAGCATGCACGTACGAAGTTTATATGCTTGGTGACTACACTAGCATGGTCTGGGACCGACAATGTACTAAGGGTCTAGTCAGATGTTTCACTACGAAAGAGTCCTCAGTCGGAATCCAAAGCTTGATAGACTTACTACAACTGGTGAGTTTAAAGCATAATCGGAAAGCATTTTAACAACATACACAAACCATAACATTATTTCGGCATTATAACTGGTTACATCATAGCATACACTAAAGATAACTACTCGCTCATCATGGGTACAACATCACAGAACATAATGATAGAAAACATTATATAAAGATAAAGGATAGAAGTACCAGTAGATTAAACGAGTTCCGAATACAAAAGTGACAACTTTAAACTCTATACCGCTCCTAATACAATATTCGGCATTCTTCTCCGGGTACTAGGTTTCACGCACGGAGTTAAAGACGTTGAAAGTATGACTAATATTGTATAAGAGAGAGAAAAAAGTGAATTGAAGTGTGTGCTGGAATGAATGACAAAGACTCTTTAAATAAGCTTGAAATTCGCCTGCAAACGGCTGGCAGGCTGTTTGCAGGGGCCGTTTGCCAGGCCAGCCCGTTTGCAGGGGCCGTTTAACTTGGGCATATAGCAGGCCGTTTGCAAGCCAGGCAAGCCGTTTAGCAAGCCTTTTGGCAGGCCATTTGGCTTGATGATACGCTGGATCGTAACTTGATTTCTTGTCTTTCACCGTTTTTGCTCTAGAATCTTCGTTTTAGCTCCGATTCTCTTGATTCTTTTTGCACTGTCTTCGTAATTACTTGTTCTTCAATTCTAACCGACGAAGTAGGTATTTTGCCGATAAAGTTTGAATCTTTCTTGTTTTTGGGCCTTAATACCGAGGTTAAAACATGACTTTTTAGCTGATATCAAATATCCCACACTTAGACTTTGCTTGTCTTCAAGCAAACTCTCATTTTACCTTAAGAAATCTTTTCAAAGTTTCTTTTCTAATAGCCTAAGCGGTTTGCTTTTTATTATAAGAGTAAAAAGATAAGGTGAGTCATCTATGTTAGGATTGAAACTATCTCTGCAAGCATGCAAAGAGGTTACATGACTTAGGCTAGCTTTCATGGGTCACTCAAATCACACAAGTGTTTAGGGTTCCCTATAGATCTAAGAAATGAATTCACTCATACCCAGTCATGCTGTAACCATCATCATAGGCTTGATAAAGACTCAAATCCTTGCTACTAATGTGAGAACGGTAGTAACCAAAGATTCTAGGTCATTTGTCAATGGTGGAAAGGAATTTTGGAGTGGTAGTGAAGTTGTTTTTGAGGGGTGAGAAAAAAGGTAACATAGTCTTAAGAGACTTTTATTCAGAATTTTGAAAAAATTAAGATAGATAGGAGTTCTGAAATTTTTGAAAAGTACTTTTGAACTTTTCTTCATTTGATAATCATTTTCGGTCAAGTTCTTCTTTAGCGTTTCTCTTTATAAGTTCTGCTCCTTTTTTCATAACTTTGAAATATATATATATATATATATATATATATATATATATATATATATATATATATATATATATATATATATATATATATATATATATATATATATATATATATATATATATATATATATATATATATATATATATATATATATATATATATATATATATATATTTGGAGATTTCATCTCGAGAAACTTTTTGCCGGTAAACTTTTTCAAGACCTTTGCTATGATACTTGAGAGGTTTATAACTTCGGGTTTTCGGAAGGAATCTCATTTTCTGGATTTTTCGAGTGATAGTAAATATGATGTGAATGTGGTGGTGAAGTAAAGTAGTGGAGGTGCGAAAGGCATATTTTTTTGACAAATGGCTAGCTCTTCTGATTATAATTGAATCACGTTTCGCTGCTTTGGAAATGTAGATCTAAAGCAAGTTCTGATTCTGAGCACAGAAATGGCACTCTCAACGAAAAATAGTGAAGTATTAAAGATGAATGCAGGTCTTATTTGTAGTGACCCGAACTTTTCCATGTTTATATATATTAATTGAGATTGATATTTACATGATTAAATGTTTCCAACATGTTAAGCAATCAAACTTGTTAAGACTTGATTAATTGAAATATGTTTCATATAGACAATTGACCACCCAAGTTGACCGGCGATTCACGAACGTTAAAACTTGTAAAAACGACATGATGATATATATATGGATATACATATGGTTAACATGAGATTATGATAAGTAAGTATCTCCCTAAGTATATTAACAATCAGTTATATACATATAAACAAGACTACTAACTTAAGGATTTCGAAACGAGACATATATGTAACGATTATCGTTGTAACGACATTTAAATGTATATATATCATATTAAGGTATATTAATATATCATAATATCATGATAATATAATAATTTAACATCTCATTAGATATAATAAACAATGGGTTAACAACATTAATTGAGATCGTTAACTTAAAGGTTTCAAAACAACACTTACATGTAACGACTAACGATGACTTAACGACTCAGTTAAAATGTATATACATGTAGTGTATTTAGATGTATTAAAATACTTTTGGAAGACTTCAAGACATATATCAAAACACTCATACTTAACGAAAATGGTTACAGTTACTTTCCCATTCTTTTCTTTCATCAAGAATTCTAGTCGTATTCTTACCCGTATTATACACAGCTTCAAAACGTACTTACTATGGGTATATACCAATAGGAATAGCATGGGATTCCACTCTTGATTATGTCATGTATGACTAATCAATTTTAACTTCTACCATGAGCTAGTCAACTAACTAGAACTCCTTTTAACCCCACTCACCACTCATCATTCACTCCATTTCACTTCCAATTCTCTTTCTAATTCTCTCTCAACACACACACACTATTATGAACGTATTTTTCCAGTAGTTAATCATCATCTTCATCAAAAATCACTTCAATAATCAAGCTATAATCATCATAGGAAGAACACTTCAAGAACACTTCAAAAATCCCTTCAAGTTTACTAATTTACTTCCAAGCTTTCTAATCCATTCCAAGTAATCATCTAAGATCAAGAAACCTTTGTTATATACAGTAGGTTATCTTTCTTATTCAAGGTAATATTCATATTCAAACTTTGATTCAATTTCTATAACTATAAACTATCTTAATTCGAGTAAAAATCTTACTTGAACTTGTTTTTGTGTCATGATCCTACTTCAAGAACTTTCAAGCCATCCAAGATCCTTTGAAGCTAGATCATTTCTTGTCACTTCCAGTAGGTTTACCTACTAAACTTGAGGTAGTAAATATGTTCATAACATCATTCGATTCATATATATAAAACTATCTTATTCGAAGGTTTAAACTCGTAATCACTAGAACATAGTTTAGTTAATTCTAAACTTGTTCGCAAACAAAAGTTAATCCTTCTAACTTGACTTTTAAAATTAACTAAACACATGTTATATATCTATATGATATGCTAACTTAATGATTTAAAACCTGGAAACACGAAAAACACCGTAAAACCGGATTTACGCCGTCGTAGTAACACCGCGGGCTGTTTTGGGTTAGTTAATTAAAAACTATGATAAACTTTGATTTAAAAGTTGTTATTCTGAGAAAATGATTTTTATTATGAACATGAAACTATATCCAAAAATTATGGTTAAACTCAAAGTGGAAGTATGTTTTCTAAAATGGTCATCTATACGTCGTTCTTTCGACTGAAATAACTACCTTTACAAAAACGACTTGTAACTTATTTTTACGACTATAAACCTATACTTTTTCTGTTTAGATTCATAAAATATAGTTCAATATGAAACCATAGCAATTTGATTCACTCAAAACGGATTTAAAATGAAGAAGTTATGGGTAAAACAAGATTGGATAATTTTTCTCATTTTAGCTACGTGAAAATTGGTAACAAATCTATTCCAACCATAAATTAATCAACTTGTATTGTATATTATGTAATCTTGAGATACCATAGACACGTATACAATGTTTCGACCTATCATGTCGACACATCTATATATATTTCGGAACAACCATAGACTCTCTATATGTGAATGTTGGAGTTAGCTATACAGGGTTGAGGTTGATTCCAAAATATATATAGTTTGAGTTGTGATCAATACTGAGATACGTATACACTGGGTCGTGGATTGATTCAAGATAATATTTATCGATTTATTTCTGTACATCTAACTGTGGACAACTAGTTGTAGGTTACTAACGAGGACAGCTGACTTAATAAACTTAAAACATTAAAATATATTAAAAGTGTTGTAAATATATTTTGAACATACTTTAATATATATGTGTATATTGTTATAGGTTCGTGAATCAACAGTGCCCAAGTCTTACTTCTCGATGAAGTAAAAATCTGTGAATGTGATGAGAATACATGCAGGTTTTATAAATGATTTACAAAATAGACACAAGTACGTGAAACTACATTCTATGGTTGAATTATCAAAATCGAATATGCCCTTTTTTATTAAGTCTGGTAATCTAAGAATTAGGGAACAAACACCCTAATTGACGCGAATCCTAAAGATAGATCTATTGGGCCCAACAAGCCCCATCCAAAGTACCGGATGCTTTAGTACTTCGAAATTTATATCATATCCGAAGGGTGTCCCGGAATGATGGGGATATTCTTATATATGCATCTTGTTAATGTCGGTTACTAGGTGTTCACCATATGAATGATTTTTATCTCTATGTATGGGATGTGTATTGAAATATGAAATCTTGTGGTCTATTGTTACGATTTGATATATATAGGTTAAATCTATAACTCACCAACATTTTTGTTGACGTTTAAAGCATGTTTATTCTCAGGTGAATATTAAGAGCTTCCGCTGTTGCATACTAAAATAAGGACAAGATTTGGAGTCCATGTTTGTATGATATTGTGTAAAAACTGCATTCAAGAAACTGATTTCGATGTAACATATTTGTATTGTAAACCATTATGTAATGGTCGTGTGTAAACAGGATATTTTAGATTATCATTATTTGATAATCTACGTAAAGCTTTTTAAACCTTTATTTATGAAATAAAGGTTATGGTTTGTTTTAAAAATGAATACAGTCTTTGAAAAACGTCTCATATAGAGGTCAAAACCTCGCAACGAAATCAATTAATATGGAACGTTTTTAATCAATAAGAACGGGACATTTCAGTTGGTATCAGAGCGTGGGTCTTAGAGAACCAGAATTTTGCATTAGTGTGTCTTATCTAGTTTGTTAGGATGCATTAGCGAGTCTGGACTTCGACCGTGTTTACTTGAAAAATGATTGCTTAACAAATTTTGTTGGAAACTATATATTTTTAACATGTGAATATTATGCGATATATTAATCTCTTAACGCGTTTGATATTATGTGATAGATGTCTACCTCTAGAACAAGTCCCATTGACTCACCTAATAATAATGAAGAGTCAAATGTAAATTGGAATGATTCGTGGACTGATTCACAAGTTCCCGAAGAGGAACCGGAAGAAGAGTCGGAACCGGAAGAAGAATCAGAACCGGAAGAGGATGAACCGGATGAAGAAATAGAACCGGTGGGGGAAATAATAAAACGGTTAAGTAAAATAAAATCCTCAACCAACCGACCAAGGTTAATTATGGTCAATGGTGTTTCCGCCAAGGAAGCAAAATATTGGGAGGATTACCAATTCTCCGATGAATCGGATTCCGACGAGAATTCCGATGATGTTATAGAAATTACCCCAACTGAATTTAAAAAGGCAAAAGAAAATAATAAGGGAAAGGGCATAAAAATAGAGAAATCTAATTCCAACCCCGATGAACTTTATATGTATCGTCAACCCCCGAAGTCCTTAAGTTGTAACAATGACCCGGGAACCTCTAAACCACCAGGTTTTTCTAAACCAATGTGGAAAATTATGGCTCGTATTAGGGGAACATCATATATCCCTAGAAACTTGGCAAAACGAACCAAAACCGAAGAAGAAGAAACAAGCGAGTCGGAATAAGATTGCTGTATTCGTGTGGTGTAATATATGTAATATAGTGTGCTTATGCTTTATGATATATGTAAAAATTGCTTGTATTAATAAGTATTTTTTTTTATGAATCTAACTCTTGTCTATTTTACAGTATAAAAACACAAAATGGATAGACAACCCAATATTTTAAGAGACCTACCCGGAGACATGATTGATGAAATCTTGTCTAGAGTCGGTCAGAATTCTTCGGCACAACTATTTAAGGCGAGATCAGTTTGTAAGACATTCGAAGAACGTTCCAAGAATGCCTTGGTTTATAAAAGGCTTTCGTTCGAAAGATGGGCGATATCACATTGGGAAATCCATAAGTTACGATGTGTTTACTTTGATGCATATATTGCGGGGAACCCAAATGCTATTTTACGCAATGGGTTAAGAAATTATTTTGACTCAATATATCCGAATATTGGACTTCGTGATTTAGAAAAAGCGGCTAACATGCAACATAAAGAAGCATGTTATGCTTACGGATTAGTAATGTTCGCTTCTCACCAAAGTGAGAACAAGAACATCGGGCTACAACTATTAACCAAAACGTTCCCACAAGTGACGGAGTCGGTAATTGGGGTAAGAAATGAGGTTTTTAGATTGTTACGGGACTGTTGGACATTACGTAACCCTCGTCCCTTTGACGACGTTACAACACGCTGTCTTATCAACGGCCATAACGGTTATGTTCCACAAGACCAAGGATGGGAAGTAATCCTAGTAAAACCAGAATGCATGACTTGTTTCTGGACGTATGAATTACGTGTCTTTATTGCCTTTGCTGAACGACTTGTGTACTAGCTAGAATTATCTTCACAACCATCTTGTATCAAATTTATTGTGTGCTATATTTCATGCTATATGTAAAATAAGCGGTATTGTAAGTTTGTAAAATATTGTGTAAAAGTTTGAACGCGAAATATTATTATAATCAGTTTTTCATATAGAATTGTTGTAGTTGAATTGTATATTAGCTACTAAGTATGAACTAAACGGGTAGGTACTACCCAAATTTAAACTTATAAAACGCTAATATGAAGAAAAATCTTTTATAAATGAGTTCATATTATGCTACAAAATACTATTAACTACTCTTAATATTCTGTATGATTAACTTGTTCCATTTGACTATTTTGAAGGAAATGGCACTGACTACTCGACACACCGTGAATATGAATGAAGAGGAATTCCGTACTTTTCTAGCTTGAAACATAGCCGTAGTACAGGCTGCGCTACATACCAACAATAACCTTGGATCTAGCAGTACAGAAAATCGTGTAGGATGCACCTACAAAGGATTCACTGCCTGCAAACCTTTGGAATTTGATGGAACCGAAGGACCGATCGGATTGAAACGGTGGACCGAGAAGGTCAAATCGGTGTTTGCCATAAGTAAGTGTACTGAAGAGGACAAAGTGAAGTACGCTACGCATACCTTCATAGGTTCTGCGTTAACATGGTGGAATACTTATCTGGAGCAAGTGGGATAAGACGATGCGTACGCACTACCGTGGTCAGCATTCAAGCACTTAATGAATGAGAAGTACCGTCCCAGAACCGAGGTCAATAAGCTCAAGACAGAACTTAGAGGGTTACGAACCCAAGGATTTGATATTACCACGTACGAAAGACGATTCACAGAATTGTGCCTATTGTGTCCGGGAGCATTCGAAGATGAGGAAGAGAAGATCGACGCGTTTGTGAAAGGATTACCGGAAAGAATCCAAGAAGATATAAGTTCACACGAGCCCGCCTCCATACAACAGGCATGTAGAATGGCTCATAAACTAGTGAACCAGATTGAAGAAAGAATTAAAGAACAGACTGCTGAAGAGATCAATGTGAAGCAAGTCAAAAGAAAGTGGGAGGAAAACGGTGATAAGAATCACCAATACAACAACAACAGCAATTACAACAATAATCGCAACAATTATCCCAGCAATCGCAACATCAATCGCAACTACAACAAATGGCCCAACAACAACAACAACAACAACAACATCAGCAACTACAACAATCATCCCAACAACAATAATAACCGCAACAACAATAACAATTAGAAGCAGCTATGCCAAAGGTGTGAAAAGTATCACTCGGGGTTCTGCACCAAATTTTGCAACAAGTGTAAAAGAAATGGTCATAGCGCGGCGAAGTGTGAGGTCTACAGACCAGGGGTTAATAGAATGAAAGGAACAAATGGTGTCGGAACGAGTAATGGCGGAGTAAGTAGTGTCGGAGCAAGTTATGCCAATGTAGTTTGTTATAAATGTGGAAAACTGGGCCACATCATTAGAAATTGCCCGAACCAGGAGAACACGAATGGACATGGCCGCGGAAGAGTTTTCAATATTAATGCGGCAGAGGCACAGGAAGACCCGGAGCTTGTTACGGGTACGTTTCTTATTGACAATAAATCTTCTTACGTTTTATTTGATTCGGGTGCGGATAGAAGCTATATGAGTAGAGATTTTTGTGCTAAATTAAGTTGTCCATTGACGCCTTTGGATAGTAAATTTTTACTCGAATTAGCAAATGGTAAATTAATTTCAGCAGATAATATATATCGGAATCGAGAAATTAAACTGGTTAGCGAAACATTTAAGATTGATTTGATACCAGTAGAGTTAGGGAGTTTTGATGTGATAATCTTTATGGACTGGTTGAAAGAAGTGAAAGCAGAGATCGTTTGTTACAAAAATGCAATTCGCATTATACGAGAAAAAGGAAAACCCTTAATGGTGTACGGAGAAAAGGGCAACACGAAGCTACATCTTATTAGTAATTTGAAGGCACAAAAACTAATAAGAAAAGGTTGCTATGCTGTTCTAGCACACGTCGAGAAAGTACAAACTGAAGAAAAGAGCATCAATGATGTTCCCATTGCAAAAGAATTTCCCGATGTATTTCCGAAAGAATTACCGGGATTACCCCCACATCGATCCGTTGAATTTCAAATAGATCTTGTACCAGGAGCTGCACAAATAGATCGTGCTCCTTACAGACTCGCACCCAGTGAGATGAAAGAACTGCAAAGCCAATTACAAGAACTTTTAGAGCGTGGTTTCATTCGACCAAGCACATCACCGTGGGGAGCTCCTGTTTTGTTTGTCAAGAAGAAAGATGGTACATTCAGGTTGTGTATCGACTACCGAGAGTTGAACAAACTTACCATCAAGAACCGCTACCCACTACCGAGAATCGATGACTTATTTGATCAACTACAAGGCTCGTCTGTTTATTCAAAGATTGACTTACGTTCCGGGTATCATCAAATGCGGGTGAAAGAAGATGATATTCCAAAGACTACTTTCAGAACACGTTACGGTCATTACGAGTTTATGGTCATGCCGTTTGGTTTAACTAATGCACCAGCTGTGTTCATGGACCTTATGAACTGAGTGTGTGGACCATACCTTGACAAGTTTGTCATTGTTTTCATTGATGACATACTTATTTACTCAAAGAATGACCAAGAACACGGTGAACATTTGAGAAAGGTGTTAGAAGTATTGAGGAAGGAAGAATTGTACGCTAAGTTTTCAAAGTGTGCATTTTGGTTGGAAGAATTTCAATTCCTCGGTCACATAGTGAACAAAGAAGGTATTAAGGTGGATCCGGCAAAGATAGAAACTGTTGAAAAGTGGGAAACCCCGAAAACTCCGAAACACATACGCCAGTTTTTAGGACTAGCTGGTTACTACAGAAGGTTCATCCAAGACTTTTCCAGAATAGCAAAACCCTTGACTGCATTAACGCATAAAGGGAAGAAATTTGAATGGAAGGATGAACAAGAAAAAGCGTTTCGATTGTTAAAGAAAAAGTTAACTACGACACCTATATTGTCATTGCATGAAGGGAATGATGATTTTGTGATATATTGTTACGCCTCAAAGCAAGGCCTCCGTTGTGTATTAATGCAACGAACGAAGATAATTGCTTATGCGTCTAGACAATTGAAGATTCACGAGCAAAATTATACGACACACGATTTGGAATTAGGCGCAGTTGTTTTTGCATTAAAGACTTGGAGGCACTACTTATATGGGGTCAAAAGTATTATATATACCGACCACAAAAGTCTTCAACACATATTTAATCAGAAACAACTGAATATGAGGCAGCGTAGGTGGATTGAATTATTGAATGATTACGAATTTGAGATTCGTTACCACCCGGGGAAGGCAAATGTGGTAGCCGATGCCTTGAGCAGGAAGGACAGAGAACCCATTCGAGTAAAATCTATGAATATAATGATTCATAATAACATTACTACTCAAATAAAGGAGGCACAACAAGGAGTTTTAAAAGAGGGAAATTTAAAGGATGAAATACCCAAAGGATCGGAGAAGCATCTTAATATTCGGGAAGACGGAACCCGGTATAGGGCTGAAAGGATTTGGGTACCAAAATTTGGAGATATGAGAGAAATTGTACTTAGAGAAGCTCATAAAACCAGATAGTCAATACATCCTGGAACGGGGAAGATGTACAAGGATCTCAAGAAACATTTTTGGTGGCCGGGTATGAAAGCCGATGTTGCTAAATACGTAGGAGAATGTTTGACGTGTTCTAAGGTCAAAGCTGAGCATTAGAAACCATCAGGTCTACTTCAACAAGCCGAAATCCCAGAATGGAAATGGGAAAACATTACCATGGATTTCATCACTAAATTGCCAAGGACTGCAAGTGGTTTTGATACTATTTGGGTAATAGTTGATCGTCTCACCAAATCAGCACACTTCCTGCCAATAAGAGAAGATGACAAGATGGAGAAGTTAGCACGACTGTATTTGAAGGAAGTCGTCTCCAGACATGGAATACCAATCTCTATTATCTCTGATAGGGATGGCAGATTTATTTCAAGATTCTGGCAGACATTACAGCAAGCATTAGGAACTCGTCTAGACATGAGTACTGCCTATCATCCACAAACTGATGGGCAGAGCGAAAGGACGATACAAACGCTTGAAGACATGCTACGAGCATGTGTTATTGATTTCGGAAATAGTTGGGATCGACATCTACCGTTAGCAGAATTTTCCTACAACAACAGCTACCATTCAAGCATTGAGATGGAGCCGTTTGAAGCACTTTATGGTAGAAAGTGCAGGTCTCCGATTTGTTGGAGTGAAGTGGGGGATAGACAGATTACGGGTCCGGAGATTATACAAGAAACTACCGAGAAGATCATCCAAATTCAACAACGGTTGAAAACCGCCCAAAGTCGACAAAAGAGCTACGCTGACATTAAAAGAAAAGATATAGAATTTGAAATTGGAGAGATGGTCATGCTTAAAGTTGCACCTTGGAAAGGCGTTGTTCGATTTGGTAAACGAGGGAAATTAAATCCAAGGTATATTGGACCATTCAAGATTATTGATCGTGTCGGACCAGTAGCTTACCGACTTGAGTTACCTCAACAACTCGCGGCTGTACATAACACTTTCTACGTCTCGAATTTAAAGAAATGTTTTGCTAAATAAGATCTCACTATTCCGTTAGATGATATCCAAATCAACGAAAAACTCCAATTCATCGAAGAACCCGTCGAAATAATGGATCGTGAGGTTAAAATACTTAAGCAAAACAAGATACCAATTGTTAAGGTTCGATGGAATGCTCGTAGAGGACCCGAGTTCACCTGGGAGCGTGAAGATCAGATGAAGAAGAAATACCCGCATCTATTTCCAGAAGATTCGTCAACACCTTCAACAGCTTAAAATTTCGGGACGAAATTTATTTAACGGGTAGGTACTGTAGTGACCCGAACTTTTCCATGTTTATATATATTAATTGAGATTGATATTTACATGATTAAATGTTTCCAACATGTTAAGCAATCAAACTTGTTAAGACTTGATTAATTGAAATATGTTTCATATAGACAATTGACCACCCAAGTTGACCGGCGATTCACGAACGTTAAAACTTGTAAAAATGACATGACGATATATATATATGGATATACATATGGTTAACATGAGATTATGATAAGTAAGTATCTCCATAAGTATATTAACAATGAGTTATATACATATAAACAAGACAACTAACTTAAGGATTTCGAAACAAGACATATATGTAACGATTATCGTTGTAACGACATTTAAATGTATATATATCATATTAAGGTATATTAATATATCATAATATCATGATAATATAATAATTTAACATCTCATTAAATATAATAAACAATGGGTTAACAACATTAATTGAGATCGTTAACTTAAAGGTTTCAAAACAACACTTACATGTAACGACTAACGATGACTTAACGACTAAGTTAAAATGTATATACATGTAGTGTATTTAGATGTATTAAAATACTTTTGGAAGACTTCAAGACATATATCAAAATACTCATACTTAACAAAAATGGTTACAGTTACTTTCCCATTCTTTTCTTTCATCAAGAATTCTAGTCGTATTCTTACCCGTATTTTACACAGCTTCAAAACGTACTTACTATGGGTATATACCAATAGGAACTAGCATGGGATTCCACTCTTGATTATGTCATGTATGACTAATCAATTTTAACTTCTACCATGAGCTAGTCAACTAACTAGAACTCCTTTTAACCCCACTCACCACTCACCAATTACCACTCATCATTCACTCCATTTCACTTCCAATTCTCTTTCCAATTCTCTCTCAACACACACACACACTATTATGAACGTATTTTTCCAGTAGTTAATCATCATCTTCATCAAAAATCACTTCAAGAATCAAGCTATAATCATCATAGGAAGAACACTTCAAGAACACTTCAAAAATCCCTTCAAGTTTACTAATTTACTTCCAAGCTTTCTAATCCATTCCAAGTAATCATCTAAGATCAAGAAACCTTTGTTATATACAGTAGGTTATCTTTCTTATTCAAGGTAATATTCATATTCAAACTTTGATTCAATTTCTATAACTATAAACTATCTTAATTCGAGTAAAACTCTTACTTGAACTTGTTTTTGTGTCATGATCCTACTTCAAGAACTTTCAAGCCATCCAAGATCCTTTGAAGCTAGATCATTTCTTTTCACTTCCAGTAGGTTTACCTACTAAACTTGAGGTAGTAATGATGTTCATAACATCATTCGATTCATATATATAAAACTATCTTATTCGAAGGTTTAAACTCGTAATCACTAGAACATAGTTTAGTTAATTCTAAACTTGTTCGCAAACAAAAGTTAATCCTTCTAACTTGACTTTTAAAATTAACTAAACACATGTTCTATATCTATATGATATGCTAACTTAATGATTTAAAACCTGGAAACACGAAAAACACCGTAAAATCGGATTTACGCCGTCGTAGTAACACCGCGGGCTGTTTTGGGTTAGTTAATTAAAAACTATGATAAACTTTGATTTAAAAGTTGTTATTCTGAGAAAATGATTTTTATTATGAACATGAAACTATATCCAAAAATTATGGTTAAACTCAAAGTGGAAGTATGTTTTCTAAAATGGTCATCTAGACGTCGTTCTTTCGACTGAAATGACTACCTTTACAAAAACGACTTGTAACTTATTTTTCCGACTATTAACCTATACTTTTTCTGTTTATATTCATAAAATATAGTTCAATATGAAACCATAGCAATTTGATTCACTCAAAACGGATTTAAAATGAAGAAGTTATGGGTAAAACAAGATTGGATAATTTTTCTCATTTTAGCTACGTGAAAATTGGTAACAAATCTATTCCAACCATAACTTAATCAACTTGTATTGTATATTATGTAATCTTGAGATACCATAGACACGTATACAATGTTTTGACCTATCATGTCGACACATCTATATATATTTCGGAACAACCATAGACACTCTATATGTGAATGTTGGAGTTAGCTATACAGGGTTGAGGTTGATTCTAAAATATATATAGTTTGAGTTGTGATCAATACTGAGATACGTATACACTGGGTCGTGGATTGATTCAAGATAATATTTATCGATTTATTTCTGTACATCTAACTGTGGACAACTAGTTGTAGGTTACTAACGAGGACAGCTGACTTAATAAACTTAAAATATCAAAATATATTAAAAGTGTTGTAAATATATTTTGAACATACTTTAATATATATGTATATATTGTTATAGGTTTGTGAATCAACAGTGGCCAAGTCTTACTTCTCGACGAAGTAAAAATCTGTGAATGTGAGTTATAGTCCCACTTTTAAATTCTAATATTTTTGGGATGAGAATACATGCAGGTTTTATAAATGATTTACAAAATAGACACAAGTACGTGAAACTACATTCTATGGTTGAATTATCGAAATCGAATATGCCCTTTTTTATTAAGTCTGGTAATCTAAGAATTAGGGAACAGACACCCTAATTGACACGAATCCTAAAGATAGATCTATTGGGCCCAACAAGCCCCATCCAAAGTACCAGATGCTTTAGTACTTCGAAATTTATATCATATCCGAAGGGTGTCCCGGAATGATGGGGATATTCTTATATATGCATCTTGTTAATGTCGGTTACCATGCGTTCACCATATGAATGATTTTTATCTCTATGTATGGGATGTGTATTGAAATATGAAATCTTGTGGTCTATTGTTACGATTTGATATATATAGGTTAAACCTATAACTCACCAACATTTTTGTTGACGTTTAAAGCATGTTTATTCTCAGGTGAATATTAAGAGCTTCCGCTGTTGCATACTAAAATAAGGACAAGATTTGGAGTCCATGTTTGTATGATATTGTGTAAAAACTGCATTCAAGAAACTGATTTCGATGTAACATATTTGTATTGTAAACAATTATGTAATGGTCGTGTGTAAACAGGATATTTTAGATTATCATTATTTGATAATCTACGTAAAGCTTTTTAAACCTTTATTTATGAAATAAAGGTTATGGTTTGTTTTAAAAATGAATGCAGTCTTTGAAAAACGTCTCATATAGAGGTCAAAACCTCGCAACGAAATCAATTAATATGGAACATTTTTAATCAATAAGAACGGGACATTTCATTATTTGGGTGCCTCACCATAATCAATTTAGGTCGATAATGCCCAGGCATGCAATGCTCTATTAGAGATTTGGTTCAACCTAGCAAAATTTCCACCTTAGTTAAGCCTTACTTTTATTTACAATAGTTTTAGGTTTTCAAAAAAACTTTTTCAGAAAGGCTTTCTCTTGTTAAAAGTTTTGAAATTCGGCTTAAGAACTTGGAATTCTCGTAATGGGTTATTTTAATACAGCATAAAAGGATTATACCAACATCCCACACTTAGACGAACATTGTCCTCAATGTTCCTAGTGTATCCCAAAATTAGGAGTTTTAGTTGAAGATTTGGGAGTATTTATCTAGTGTTTATTTGGGTTGGGATCCCACACTTAGTGATAAGCTAGGATGTGGCATAATTTAAAGTTTGAGCTAGTAACGGGAAGAAAGAAGTACCCCTAGCGGATGTTGCTTGTGATGATGCTAGCTGGCTTTTAATCCTCGCGTCCTTTATTGATTGGCTCATTTGTCATCCTTTATTCTTCTACTCTACTTTATTGCACAGGTTGCCTCCCGAAAAGCGCTTTTGTTTAATGTCGTTGGCTCTACCGTAGTGATGCTTAGAAAGCAAACATTCCTCGCTGATGGTTATAATCTTCATCTTCTCGAGGGAATGTGAGTCTTGGTGGGTAAATCCTATGAAAGTGTCGAACCAAAAGTGGTAGTAGATCCGGTACTTCTCTCGAAGATCTTCTGAAAGATAGGTAGTGTGCAGTTTCGGCTCATGATAAATCTTGAAGTTCGATGAGAATATGATCCATGGCTCTGCTGGTTTACTCATTAATGTCAATCATAGAGGCAGTGCTGGTGGTGATTCTTTCTTTGATGGGATGCTCATTTTGGAGGTCTTCAAACAATGTTAGAAACTGTATCTTTAGTATCTCGATATCTTCGAAATGGTGATCTCCACAGTAGGAGTCTGTAGCTTTGCACAGATTGGTCAAAAGGCGAAGCTAAAAAGAAGTGAACAGCAATCCTGACCCGAGCATCAACGTCACTAATTTTAAGTATATCTCCCGACATCTGGCTTTAAATATGAAACTTGGATCCGTGGATTCAAGGAGGATATGTGCTATCTGCTTCGTAACGTAGGTGGCAATGTTGACTAGGTCTGGTTCAAGGTGAGAGAACGGATTATTGCGCCTTACTTCCTCTGTAACTGCGTCTCGTAACTCTTTGACAATCAGATCAGCGTGGTGATCAATTGTACGTAAATCACTAGCCTGTTTGGTGTGCTTTCGAAATTATCTCTTTCCAGGAGAGCGAAAAAGCTGTGAATATCCTCGATCATTTGCAAATCAGAGTGATAAGTCGGGCGTTCGGTGGAAAGATCCATGTGCTTCCGGATGAAAGTCAGTAGTGCTCATTGTTTTGCTGAGAACGGAAGTGCAGATCCGGCTAAGGCGTTGTAAACCTTATAGTAAATGATCTTCTGATCTCGACATAATCTTGTCTCATGAATAGTGCGAACCACTGAATTGTGCTATCGTTGCCTTTTTTCGCAGTAGATATGATCGTGAAGAGTGTTGATAAAGTCTTGAATGCGTTCTTCTAGGATTTCAACATCATTGTCTTCTCTTTGGAGATAGAGGTTGTATTCTTCTCGGATAGCCATAATTCATTCTGTTAAGCATAGCGTGCAATCAATTGTTGATTTACGGATGTCTTCAAGAATATCTTCAAATTCATCAGTACCTGATAATGCTAAAAATGAACATATATTTCATAGCATTATCCCTCAAGAAAGACAAGCTTTTAGTTGCAATTGTTCTATTTACAAGTGATATTCGTTTAAATAATAAAAGGTGAAGACAAAAGACAGATTCGACGAATTGAAGACTCAAACGACCAAAAAGCTCAAAAGTACAAAGTACAATCAAAGTGGTTCAAATTATTGATGAGAAACGTCTCAAAATTACTAGAGTACAAGATACGAAATGCAAAGTACAAGATATTAAATTGTACGCAAGGACGTTCAAAAAACCGGAACCCAGACCAGAGTCATCTCTCAACGCTCGACGCAATGAACTAATAATTACAAGTCAACTATGCACATGAATATAATATAATATATAATTAATTCTTAAAATTAATATATATATTATATTATATATTATAAACGTCGTCAAACAAGAAAACAAACTTATGTGAGCTGGTACCTACCTCCATGCGATCGCATGGCCTGTAGGCTTGTTTTCCATGCGATCACATGGGCCACTTTTTGTGGCCACATGCCTATAAATTTCGCGGTTTTGCTCGAACTTTAACACATCTTTTTCCTTTCATCTATCAACGTATATATATTTATATTTATATTATAATTTTAATTTGAATTTTAATTCTAATAATAAGGGTATGTTAGCGAAAGTTGTAAGAGTGTAAGTCGAAATTCTGTCCGTGTAACGCTACGCTATTTTTAATCACTGTAAGTTATGGTTAATGTTATTTTTCAATTAATGTCTCGTAGATAAGTTATTATTATGCTTATTTAATGCTGAAGTAATCGTGATATTGGGCTAAATATTAAAATTGGGTAATTGGGCTTTGTACCATAATTGGGGTTTGGACAAAAGAACGACACTTGTGGAAATTAGACTATGGGCTATTAATGGGCTTTACATTAACTAAATGATACCTCGTTAATTTAATATATAGACTTATAATTTGACGTATTTATATATAACCACATACGCTTGACTGGGAACGGTGGGCGGGATATCTATAAATACCAATATTTGTTCATTTTACCGGACACGGGACTGGATTAATAGTTAATGGACTAGTTAAAATAGGGGTGGATTACATTCAAGGGTAATTGGTGTAATTGTTAACTAAGTATTAAAACCTTGGTTTACACGCAGTCGATAACCTGGTGTATTCATTAAACAAAGAATTAAGACCTTGTTATAGTTCGAGTCCCCAATTAGTTGGAATATTTGACTTCGGGAATAAGAATAATTTGACGAAAAACTCCGCACTTTATAATTATGACTGATGGACTATTATGGACAAATCCGTATGGACATATCGAATAATCCAGGACAAAGGACAATTAACCCATGGTAATAAACTAAAATCAAAACGTCGAACATCATGATTACGGAAGTTTAAATAAGCATAATTCCTTTATTTCATATTTTATCGCACTTTTATTTTATTTAATTGTACTTTTAATTATCGTACTTTTTAATTATCACAATTTTATTTACCGTTATTTTATTTATCGCACTTTTATTTATCGCAATTTCATTATCGTTATTTACTTTACGCTTTAAATTAAGTTATATTTATTTTTAATATTTTACATTAGGTTTTAACTGCGACTTAAGTTTTAAAATCGACAAACCGGTCATTAAACGGTAAAAACCCCCTTTTATAATAATAATACTACTTATATATTTTTTTGTATTTTTACAATTATAAGTTAAAACTAATATAGCGTTAAGCTTGGCTAGAGTTCCCTGTGGACGAACCGGACTTACTAAAAACTACACTACTGTACAATTAGGTACACTGCCTATAAGTGTTGTAGCAAGGTTCCGGTATATTGATAATGCAAAAAATGAACATATAATTCATAGCATTATTCCTCAAGAAAGACAAGCTATTAGTTGCAATTGTTCTATTTACAAGTAATATTCGTTTAAATAATAAAAGGTGAAGACAAAAGACAGATTCGACGAATTGAAGACGCAAACGACCAAAAAGCTCAAAAGTACAAAATACAATCAACGAGGTTCCAATTATTGATAAGAAACGTCTCAAAATTACAAGAGTACAAGATTCAAAACAAAAAGTACAAGATATTAAATTGTACGCAAGGACGTTCGAAAATCCGGAACCGGGACCAGAGTCAACTCTCAACGCTCGACGCAACGGACTAAAAATTACAAGTTAACTATGCACATAAATATAATATAATATTTAAATAATTCTTATAATTATTTAATATATTATATATTTATTTATAAAACCGTCGGCAGAAGAAAATAACCAAATGTGAGCCTCCCCAGCTGGCCATGCGATCGCATGGCCTTGAAGAGCAAAGCTCATGCGATCGCATGAGCTCCTTTTTCAGTTCACAGGCCTATAAATTCGCAGTTTGGTGAACGTAAAATCCATCTCTCTATCTATATCGTAATATTTATATTTATAATTTATATTTTAATTTTAATTTTAATTTTAATTCTAATAATAAGGGTATGTTAGCGAATGTTGTAAGGGTGTAAGTCGAAATTCTGTCCGTGTAACGCTACGCTATTTTTAATCATTGTAAGTTATGTTCAACCTTTTTAATTTAATGTCTCGTAGCTAAGTTATTATTATGCTTATTTAATCCGAAGTAATCATGATGTTGGGCTAATTACTAAAATTGGGTAATTGGGCTTTGTACCATAATTGGGGTTTGGACAAAAGAACGACACCTGTGGAAATTAGACTATGGGCTATTAATGGGCTTTATATTTGTTTAACTAAATGATAGTTTGTTAATGTTAATATAAAGATTTACAATTGGGCGTCCCTATAAATTACCATATACACTCGATCGGACACGATGGGCGGGGTATTTATATGTACGAATAATCGTTCATTTAACCGGACACGGGAATGGATTAATAGCCACTAGAATAATTAAAACAGGGGTGAAATTATGTACAAGGACACTTGGTATAATTGATAACAAAATATTAAAACCTTGGGTTACACTCAGTCGACATCTTGATGTAATTATTAAACAAAGTATTAAAATCTTGTTACAGTTTAAGTCCCCAATTAGTTGGAATATTTAACTTCGGGTATAAGAATGATTTGACGAGGACACTCGCACTTTATATTTATGACTGATGGACTGTTATGGACAAAAACCAGACGGACATATTAAATAATCCAGGACAAAGGACAATTAACCCATGGACATAAAACTAAAATCAACACATCAAACATCATGATTACGGAAGTTTAAATAAGCATAATTCTTTTATTTCATATTTAATTTCCTTTATTTTATATTTAATTGCACTTCTGATTATAGCACTTTTATTTGTTGTTATTATATTTAATTGCACTTTTAATTATCGTACTTTTTAATTATCGCAAGTTTATTTTATCGCACTTTTATTATTCGAAATTTCATTATCGTTGTTTACTTTACGCTTTAATTTAAGTCTTGTATTTATTTTTAATATTTTACATTAGGTTTTAACTGCGACTTAAGTTTTAAAATCGACAAACCGGTCATTAAACGGTAAAAACCCCCTTTTATAATAATAATACTACTTATATATTTTTTTGTATTTTTACAATTATAAGTTAAAACTAATATAGCGTTAAGCTTGGCTAGAGTTCCCTGTGGACGAACCGGACTTACTAAAAACTACACTACTGTACAATTAGGTACACTGCCTATAAGTATTGTAGCAAGGTTCAGGTATATTGATAATGCTAAAAATGAACATATAATTCATAGCATTATTCCTCAAGAAAGACAAGCTTTTAGTTGCAATTGTTCTATTTACAAGTAATATTCGTTTAAATAATAAAAGGTGAAGACAAAAGACAGATTCGACGAATTGAAGACGCAAACGACCAAAAAGCTCAAAAGTACAAAATACAATCAACGAGGTTCCAATTATTGATAAGAAACGTCTCAAAATTACAAGAGTACAAGATTCAAAACAAAAAGTACAAGATATTAAATTGTACGCAAGGACGTTCGAAAATCCAGAACCGGGACCAGAGTCAACTCTCAACGCTCGACGCAACGGACTAAAAATTACAAGTCAACTATGCACATAAATATAATATAATATTTAAATAATTCTTATAATTATTTAATATATTATATATTTATTTATAAAACCGTCGGCAGAAGAAAATAACCAAATGTGAGCCTCTCCAGCTAGCCATGCGATCGCATGGCCTTGAAGAGCAAAGCTCATGCGATCGCATGAGCTCCTTTTTCAGTTCACAGGCCTATAAATTCGCAGTTTGGTGAACGTAAAATCCATCTCTCTATCTATATCGTAATATTTATATTTATAATTTATATTTTAATTTTAATTTTAATTTTAATTCTAATAATAAGGGTATGTTAGCGAATGTTGTAAGGGTGTAAGTCGAAATTCTGTCCGTGTAACGCTACGCTATTTTTAATCATTGTAAGTTATGTTCAACCTTTTTAATTTAATGTCTCGTAGCTAAGTTATTATTATGCTTATTTAATCCGAAGTAATCATGATGTTGGGCTAATTACTAAAATTGGGTAATTGGGCTTTGTACCATAATTGGGGTTTGGACAAAAGAACGACACCTGTGGAAATTAAACTATGGGCTATTAATGGGCTTTATATTTGTTTAACTAAATGATAGTTTGTTAATGTTAATATAAAGATTTACAATTGGGCGTCCCTATAAATTACCATATACACTCGATCGGACACGATGGGCGGGGTATTTATATGTACGAATAATCGTTCATTTAACCGGACACGGGAATGGATTAATAGCCACTAGAATAATTAAAACAGGGGTGAAATTATGTACAAGGACACTTGGTATAATTGATAACAAAATATTAAAACCTTGGGTTACACGCAGTCGACATCCTGGTGTAATTATTAAACAAAGTATTAAAATCTTGTTACAGTTTAAGTCCCCAATTAGTTGGAATATTTAACTTCGGGTATAAGAATAATTTGACGAGGACACTCGCACTTTATATTTATGACTGATGGACTGTTATGGACAAAAACCAGACGGACATATTAAATAATTTAGGACAAAGGACAATTAACCCATGGGCATAAAACTAAAATCAACACGTCAAACATCATGATTACGGAAGTTTAAATAAGCATAATTCTTTTATTTCATATTTAATTTCCTTTATTTTATATTTAATTGCACTTCTGATTATAGCACTTTTATTTGTTGTTATTATATTTAATTGCACTTTTAATTATCGTAATTTTTAATTATCGCAAGTTTATTTTATCGCACTTTTATTATTCGCAATTTCATTATCGTTATTTACTTTACGCTTTAATTTAAGTCTTGTATTTATTTTTAATATTTTACATTTGGTTTTAACTGCGACTAAAGTTTTAAAATCGACAAACCGGTCATTAAACGGTAAAAACCCCCCTTTATAATAATAATATTACTTGTATATATATTTGTATTTTTATAAAAGTAAACTAATATAGCGTTAAGCTTTGTTTAAAAAGATTCCCTGTGGAACGAACCGGACTTACTAAAAACTACACTACTGTACGATTAGGTACACTGCCTATAAGTGTTGTAGGAAGGTTTAAGTATATCCATTCTATAAATAAATAAATATCTTGTGTAAAATTGTATCGTATTTAATAGTATTTCCTTGTAAAATTTAATAGTATTTTATATACACCTCGCAAAACATCAAGTTATTTTTGGCGCCGCTGCCGGGGAATCAATCTAGCTTAAAAGCCGGAAGCGCAACGCTAATATATATAAAAAAAGATTTTTATTTTTAGTACGCTTTTGTAAAAACACGTTTTAAATATTCAAAAATATTAAAAGAAAAAAAAAAATAAATATTTTTTTTTAGAGTTTGGTAAATATTTAAGTTTTATAAAGTTTCTTTATTTCTATTTCTTTTAGTTTGTAAAAATATAAGTTTTATTTAATAAATATATTTTATATTTTACAGCAAAAACAGAAAAAAAAATTAAAACTCGAGTCCGGTACTGTAGCAGCCCACTCTGTGGCCCAAAACCCTAGCCCATGCGATCGCATGGCCGGATTGTTTAGGACTCATGCGATCGCATGAGCCCATCTGACACGCCAGACTGCAACTGCATTAATTACGGAGTATATTTTAATTATTATTATTATTAAAACCCTAATTAGGGTTTATTATTTAATTAATATATTAATTTAGTTTTATTTATTATTTGTATTATTTAGTTTAATTAGTTTAATTAAATTGTAAAATTAATAGTTTTATAAAATAAATAATATAAAAATAATATTTTTATAAAAATTGTAATTTTTACAACTTTTTGTATATTTTTATATTTTGTCCCTTTTTAATCGTTTTAGCGTAATATTTGTATTTTTAGCTCATATTTAGTTTTAAACTTAGTTTTTGCCGTAGTTATTTTTACTTCTAGACTTTTAGGCTTTTCCGTAGAATTCCTTAAGTGCTTTTTCTTTAGACTAAGATTTAGGTGCTTTAGAATTTTGCGACGCCTTTTTAAGTTTTAGTTTCTTTTTAAGTTATTTCCATTTGGGATTTAGTTTTTCCTGTAAGCTTTAATATTTTTAGACACATTTTACCTATGTATCAATTATCATTCCAATTAGTAATCTCAATTTGCGATTATAATTTTAAGTTAGTTGTAGTAATAAGGTTAGGTTAGTCAAGTGTTTTTAAGTTTTATAAGTTTCTTTTATTTTTCCGTCACCTTTTATTTTTCAACTATTTTTCTTTTTCGACCTTTTTCCGATGAACTCTTTTTCTTTCTTATTTCTCGCTATTCTAGTTTTAGGACATAGATTTTTATTCTACTTCTTATCTAAATTTCGTAAAATTACGAAAATTTATTTTAAGTGGTTAAATTGATAGACCTCAAAATTTTCTGGTTCGTAGTAATAGTTGGATTTGTACGTGGACCGGGTTATTGGAGCCAAACAGTCCTCAATTATATTGAGACCAAACGAATCCTGCCCCTCTGCTGCATCTTTTGGCTATTCGAAACGTGGGCAAAATCAGAAAAGTCTATTGATTGGATAACTTATTATAATTTTTCTTTCCTTTTAAAAACTAATAGGATATTCAGTGAATGCACCGAGCAAGACGTTCACCACCTTTTGTACGTTCACCACCTGTAACTAGATCAAGATATTTAGCAAATATTACTGCCGTTGATTTTTCTTTAGAATCGTCATCCAGTCGACCAAGTACTCCAGTTCAAATTTCCGATAATCCATTTTTTGAACCCGACCTCACAATTGAGAATCCGGAGAATATTCAGGGACGATTCATACGAACCACTAAACTTTCCTCCGGAACCACCAATCATTCAAACAGAGATTGTTGAGGAACGAACCATTAAATCAGAATCCTCTAGTGATTCCGATTCAACAAATTCAATTATGGAGAATCTGGAACCTTTAAGTATAGAAGACCGAATGAGAGCTAAACGCACTAGCCAAGGTCACACAATTACTCATCCAGACATTAATGCGGCAGATTATGAAATCAAAGGACAAATTCTACACATGGTGACTAATCAATGCCAATTTAGTGGTGCGCCGAAGGAAGATCCAAATGAACATCTACGTACCTTTAATAGGATCTGCACACTATTTAAAATAAGAGAAGTTGAGGATGAACAGATATATCTCATGTTATTTTCCTGGACTTTAAAGGGAGAAGCCAAAGATTGGTTGGAATCGTTACCTGAAGGGGCGATCGATACATGGGACGTATTAGTTGAAAATTTTCTTAAACAATTCTTTCCGGCATCTAAAGCCGTAAGACTTCAAGCAGAAATTGTTACGTTTACACAGAAGCCAAATGAAACTCTATATGAGGCGTGGACAAGATTTGGAAAGTTGTTAAGAGGATGTCCGCAACATGGTTTAGACACCTGTCAAATAGTACAAATATTCTACCAAGGATGCGACATCACTACAAGGAAAGACATAGATATAGCAGCTGGTGGTTCTATTATGAAGAAAACCGAAACTGATGCTTACAAAATTATTGATAACACTGCTTCCCACTCAGATGAGTGGCACCAAGAAAAAGATATCGTTAGATCATCTAAAGCAGCTAGAGCCGATTCTAGCCATGACTTAGATTCCATATCCGCAAAGATAGATGCTGTCGAAAGACGAATGGAAAAGATGACTAAAGATATTCACTCAATACGAATTAGTTGTGAGCAGTGTGGAGGACCACATTTGACAAAAGATTGTCTCAGTATTGAATTAACAATGGAACAAAGAGAGAATATTTCATACATAAACCAAAGGCCTGGCAATAATTATCAAAATAATTATCAACCGCCAAGACCGATTTACAATCAAAACCAGAATTATAACCGAAATATTCCATACAACAACCAACAAGGTCCTAGCAATCAACAAGTATCCAATAATACTTACAACCAGCAAAGACCTAATTTTCAAACCAAACCACCACAACAAACCGATGATAAAAAGCCGAATTTAGAAGATATGATGACGAAGCTAGTTGAAACTCAAACGCAGTTTTTCACATCTCAGAAACAAACTAATGGACAAAATGCTCAAGCATTTAGAAATCAACAAGCTTCTATTCAAAACTTGGAACAAGAAGTAAGTAACCTAGCAAGGTTAATAGGTGAAAGAAAACCGGGAAGTCTACCTAGTGATACAAATGCTAACCCCCGGAATGAAACAGCTAAAGCCATTACCACAAGAAGTGGTACAACACTTAAACCACCTGAAATACCTGTAACTTCTGATGAAGCTATTCCTACTCCACAAGAACCCCAACCTAATCAAGATTAGGAAAAAGAACCGGTAGTTGAAAAGGTTAATGAAGATAACACAGTTAAGGCTAAACCTTATGTTAAACCATACCAACCACCACTTCCTTACCCGAGTAAAATGAAGAAAGAGAAACTTGAAGCCGAGCAATCCAAATTCTTGGATATGTTTAAACAGATAAATGTAAATCTTCCTTTCATTGATGTGATTTCAGGAATGCCTAGATATGCTAAATTCTTGACAGATCTAATCTCAAATAGAAAGAAAATGGAAGAACTCTCAGCTGTTACCATGAATGCTAATTGTTCAGCAGCGCTATTGAATAAGATACTAGAAAAACTATCTGATCCAGGAAGTTTCACAATTCCATATTTTCTGGGTAGTCTTAGTTCAATAGAAGCATCGGTAGACTTAGGTGCTAGTATAAATCTAATGCCATATTCACTATACGCTAAACTAGACCTTGGAGAATTGAAACCAACCAGAATAAGCATACAACTAGCTGATCGATCAATAAAATATCCTAGAGGAATAATGGAGAACATGCTAGTTAAAGTTGGTACTTTAGTATTTCCAGTAGATTTTGTTGTTCTGGACATGGAAGAAGATTCTCAAGTTCCTCTCATATTAGGAAGACCATTCTTAAACACTGCTAAAGCAATGATAGACGTGTTCGGTAAGAAACTGACGCTAAGTATAGAGGATGAGAGTGTTACCTTTTCAGTTGATAGAGCAATGCAACAACCACAATCTGCAGATGATACATGTTATTATATTCAAACTATAGATGCACATGCAGAATTGTTAGAAGAATTTTCAGAATTACAAGGAACAGGAGAATGTTCTTTAGGAGAAGGTAATGAACCAATTGATGAAGCTGAAATGTTAGCTACACTTATAGCTAATGGATATGAACCAACAACAGAAGAAATTCAAATGCTAAAAGAAGAAGACAGATATCGATATAAATCATCGATAGAAGAACCTCCAAAATTAGAGTTAAAGCCACTTCCAAACCATTTGGAATACGCTTATTTACATGGTGAATCTGAATTACCTGTAATAATATCGTCTTCTCTTACTGAAAATGAGAAATCACAACTCATTTCTGTTTTGAAAGCTCATAAACTAGCCATTGCATGGAAGATTCATGATATTAAAGGAATAAGTCCTTCGTATTGCACACATAAAATCCTTATGGAAGAAGGTCATAAAACGTATGTGCAACGCCAACGAAGACTAAATCCTAATATGCAAGATGTAGTTAAGAAAGGGATTATTAAACTGCTAGATGCAGGTTTAATTTATCCAAATTTCTGATAGTCCATGGGTAAGCCCAGTTCAATGCGTGCCTAAGAAGGGTGGCATGACTGTCATTACAAATGAGAAAAATGAGCTTATTCCTACTAGGACTGTAACAGGATGGCGTGTATGTATTGATTATAGAAAATTAAATGACGCCACCAGAAAAGATCACTTTCCCTTACCTTTCATTGATCAAATGTTGGAAAGATTAGTCGGAAATAGTTACTATTGTTTTCTAGATGGATTTTCCGGATATTTTCAAATTCCAATAGCACCCGAAGATCAAGAGAAAACCACATTCACGTGCCCTTATGGTACTTTTGCTTACAAACGCATGCCATTTGGACTTTGTAACGCCCCTTCAACCTTTCAAAGGTGTATGATGGCGATTTTTCACTACATGATAGAAGAATGCATGGAAGTTTTCATGGATGACTTTTCAGTCTTCGGTGATACATTTGAATCATGTCTAGTTAATCTGGAACGAATGGTTATTAGATGCGAACAATCAAATCTAGTACTTAATTGGGAGAAGTGCCATTTCATGGTTAAAGAAGGCATCGTTCTTGGACATAAAATTTCAAAAGAAGGAATTGAAGTGGATAGAGCTAAAGTAGATGTAATTGCTAAACTTCCACATCCCACCAATGTTAGAGGAGTTAGGAGTTTTCTAAGGCATGCCGGTTTTTACCGACGTTTCATAAAAGATTTTTCTAAAATTGCCACTCCTATGAATAAATTCCTAGAAAAGGATGCTCCATTCATCTTTTCAGATGAGTGTATCAAATCTTTTAATATTCTTAAAGAGAAACTCACTAATGCGCCGATCATGATAACACCAAATTGGAATCTACCATTTGAACTAATGTGCGATGCAAGTGATTTTGCAATGGGAGCCGTTTTAGGACAAAGGATTGAAAAACGATTTCAACCTATATATTATGCTAGTAAGACGTTACAAGGAGCACAAACGAACTATACAACTACTGAAAAAGAACTCCTTGCTATTGTCTTTGCTTTTGACAAATTTCGATCATATCTCGTTCTAGCAAAAACGGTGGTTTATACCGACCATTCTGCTCTTAGATACATATTTTCAAAACAAGATGCTAAACCAAGATTAATCCGTTGGATCTTACTCTTACAAGAGTTTGATATTGAAATCCGAGATAAAAGAGGAGCAGAAAATCTCGTCGCTGATCATCTTTCTCATCTTGAAAATCCCGAATTAGAAGTTCTAAATGAATCGGCCATACAAGACAACTTTCCTGATGAATATCTATTGAAGATAGATTATAAAGAAATTCCATGGTTTGCAGACTATGCAAGCTATTTAGTATGTGGATTCCTTGAAAAAGGATTATCGTACCAAAGACGAAAGAAATTCTTCAGTGATATAAAACACTATTTTTGGGAAGATCCACATCTGTTTAAAAGTTGTCCCGATGGAATAATACGCCGATGTGTATTTGGAGATGAAGCTAGTAAAATATTAAACCATTATCACACAGGACCAACAGGAGGGCATTATGGGCCTCAACTAACAGCAAAAAAAGTTTATGATGCTGGATTCTATTGGCCTACAATTTACAAAGACGCACACCTTCTTTGCAAATCCTGTGATGCTTGTCAAAGGGCCGGAAAAATAAGTCAACGTGATGAAATGCCACAAAATGTCATCCAAGTATGTGAAGTATTTGACATTTGGGGTATTGACTTTATGGGTTCATTTCCAAAATCTCATAATAATCTATATATACTCGTAGCCATTGATTATGTATCTAAATGGGCGGAAGCACAAGCTCTCCCAACTAACGATGCACGAGTTGTAGTCAACTTTTTAAAACGTCTTTTTGCAAGGTTTGGAACACCGAAAGCTTTAATAAGTGATCGGGGTACTCATTTCTGTAATAATCAACTTGCGAAAGTTCTTAAAAGATATGGAGTAACTCATAAAATCTCCACCGCATATCATCCACAAACAAGTGGACAAGTTAAAAATACCAACCGAGCTTTAAAACGTATTCTAGAGAAAACCGTAGGATCAAATCCGAAGGAATGGTCCATTAAATTGGAGGATGCACTCTGGGATTTTAGAACAGCCTACAAAACTCCAATTGGAACCACACCTTTTAGACTTGTTTATGGAAAAGCATGTCATCTTCCAGTAGAAATTGAACACAAAGCATTTTGGGCTTTGAAGACATGTAATCTTGAATTACATGAAGCTGGACGTCTACGGTTAAGTCAACTAAACGAATTAGAAGAATTAAGACATGAAGCATACGAAAATTCGTTAATCTATAAAGAAAGAACGAATAAATGGCATGATAAAAGAATCAGAAGTTCAAAAGAATTTAAAGAAGGAGACAGAGTTCTTCTTTTCAATTCACGATTCAAGCTATTTCCTGGAAAATTGAAATCAAGATGGTCTGGACCATTCATAGTTAAAAGAGTTTTTCCATACGGAACGATAGAATTAATAAATTCAAATGGGATGGAATTTAAAGTTAATGGTCACAGAATTAAACATTACATACATGGTCCGATGGAAGTTGACAATGAAGTTAATCACAATTTCGATACCACAGCTAACTAAGTGTGGGGAGAATCAAGTCTTTAAAGGGGTTTATGTATTTCTGTTAGAGTTAGATTGTCTGTTTTCGTGTAGTTCTCGAAAATGGAACCCGAATGGTCTTTCCCTAGCAGACCCTAAAGAACTAGTCTTCTCCCCCCATTCTGAATTTTTATTTTTTTTAGGAAATGAAGACTGCCTGTGAACTAAACCATGGTCTAATGCTACACGCTTTGATCACTAAACGTAATAATGACACACTACCGAGTGAAATAGTATCAGTAATCAGAGAAAGATTGGACGGAGTTAGAAAAGAATCCAGATGCGAAGATAATAAGTTACAATTTGGTAAAGGAAAATTAAAATCCGCAGCGAAAAGAAGAGCACGACACCTAGAAAGATGTCACAAATGCGGAAAATGGTCACATGGAGGTAAATGTTCAAATAATCAAACCTATTCAAACACCGAATTTGTTACTTTATGCAGAGACTGACCGTTCATATGTTTAGAAGAAAAGACACAGAATGCTCGAGGTTACGCCTATGTAGCTATGGAAAACCAATTAAACCGACTATCTTATGAATGGGATAGATCATATAACTAAGAAATCTATTTCACAGGTATGTCTGTACAGTATTTAGTTTTTATTTTTTTTTAACCTTTTGATAATAAACGCTAATTTGTTCGCTATAAAGTATTAAATTGGTATTGAATAAAATTAGGTTTGGCGACCGAAATTATTGATATCATACAAAAATTTATTACATCACTGCGAAATTTAACGTTTATTCTTAAGGTATAAATATCTTTAATCAATCAACACAAAATATTTCAAAAATTCGTCATGAGTTAAATTAGGTTTTGGAACCGAAATTACTTTACCGAAAAGAGTGGGGTATATTTTTGATAATATTTGATTGATTAAAGTGGGATAAAAAGCCAAAAAGATTTTTAATTTTATTTTTACCATGTTTTTAAAATTAATATATAAATCTTAAATTAATATTGTAAACTTTGTAAAATCAATATATTTAAAATTGTAAATATTTGAAAAATTAATATAAGTTTGGTGTGAATTTATAATATGAATTTTTAAATTAAGTTTAGTGTGAATTTTTAATTTTTAAAATATGAATTTTTAATTTTATGCATTTCAAATTTTAAGTTCGTGTGAATTTTTAATATTAATTTTGAATTTTATATTTAAATTGTGTGAATTTAAAAACAAAAATTTACTTTATCTCATTAAGTTAATAATATGATTTTTAAAATTCGTCGTAAGTTGAAGACTAGGTCTTTGAACCGAAATTGCTTTACCCGAGGGAGGGACGAGAACTTTTATTATCATTATTTTTAATCTTATTGAATTAAAGTATGCCAAAAACATTAATAAAATCCAAAAATCTTTACTTTTAAACCGCGCTTTGATTTGACAAATTTTAAAATTTTGTCGAGGGATAGACTAGGACAACGATCCGAAACGCCCTCGCTCCTAAAGGAAAACAAAATTTTTAAAATTTAATTAATTATAAGTTTTATAAAGTATAAGGTTTAAAAAAAAAAAATATCACTGTAGCCGGCACCCCATGCGATCGCATGGGGTTTGCACTTGGAACCCATGCGATCGCATGGGGACCAAATGCAGGCCTGATACATACAGCAGCTCGGTTCTGCCTCAACACAAACACACACATACATTCACGAAACTCACCCAAAAATTCACCAATGTTCGCCATTTTTTCACCGTAATTCATCAAAATTCTTCCTCTAATCATGCCTAGATTCTCATTCTTCAGCAAATTGGTAAAAATTACACCCCTAAACTCTATAAATTCCTAGTTTTTGTGATAATTACCAATTTTTTTACCTAATGCAATTTTGTTAATTTCTAGTGTAATTAGTGTTAAATTGTTAGTATTTTATGCATGTATAACCTAGATTGATGCTATTTAACATGATTTGAAGCCAAAAACTTCAAAAATTTTAGAAATCTAGGGTTTGTGTTCTTGAGCAATTTGGGGCTTTTTGATATAAACAGGTTATGGCCGATTTTTGTCATGAATTATTGCTAAATTGAGTAGTGTAACATGTTTAGATAGTTAAATGATCCAAACAATGATCCTAAACATGATTTTTGGAGATTAAAGTGGACTTTTTAAGTCCAAAATTTATGAACTTGATTAATTTGATATATTTGCCATTTGAGACTTGTTTAATTATTAGTAATGAATATTTTGACATGTTATTTGAGTTAAATGCTTATGAATTTTGTATACATTTTCATATGTGCTTATTTGAAAAGTGTAGAATTGTGAAAAATTGTGAAAATGTGTATAAGTTTAATTTTGATTTAACATGTTATAGTGATTGTTTTAAGTTGTTATTTTGCTAACACTAATGCATATTTGGATGCACAAATTTTGTGTTTAATGTGTTTTGCAGAAAGCCGATACTAGAGGTTCAGGAGCATCATCATCTAGACGACCAGCACCAGAACCAGAACCAGAAATGCAACACGAACAAGAACCACAACAGGAACAACAACAGCCTGATCAGCACATACCTTATTATGATCCGGTACAGTTTGTTGATGAATTCATAGTATTCCCAATGAGGCCGACAGTAGAATTCCCAACGATTCCTGAGCACACTCTACATCCTAATCTGAGATTTGATAGGAGATGGAGAGATTACGAGACATATCAAAGGAACAAATTCAAATTGGTAATAAAAAATGTAGAGGTGCCAAGGGTAATCGATTGGGCCCCTTTGGAAAAGGTCCATCTAGCTGACCGTGTTAGATAGCTTTTAGTTCAAAGGTATGGCAGTTCTTCTTTTACAGATTGGGAACGTCTTTTCACCATTCGTCTTTTCACCATTCGTAGACCTGTATATAAGGAATGGTGTGTTGAGTTGATGAGTACTGTATCACTTGATACAAATATAGTTAGAATAGATGATAGAAGATTTCTTAGGTTTATCCTTGGCGGTAGGATGTACAGAATGTCCATGCTGGACATGGCCAGGGCCTTACAGATATATACTCCTAGTGAGTTGCTATTACCCGATTGTACAAACTTGATTCATTATGGTGAACGGGTAGATAGTAACTTTAACGCCGACGCCAGTTGGAGGCGTATGTCACATTTTGATGTTTTTACACGAGCAGGAGGACACTCCTATACACATATTGACAGAGCCGAGCTTCGTATTATTCATAGATTTTTGGCTAACTCGATTACACAAAGAGGTCATAATAAAGAAAAAATTACCTTATATGATTTATTCTACCTAAAGAGTATTCGGGATCCTAGAAGCTTTGTCAATATCCCTTACTGTGTTGCTTTTTATTTATCTAAAATGGTAGAGGGAATGCCGGACGGGAGTATAATAGGAGGAGGTATTTTTGTTACTCTCATTGGAGAGTATTTAGGTGTTGATAGGAACCAAGGGGGTTCATTACAGATTTGTAGAGAACATGTTGAGCCCTTAGGATTGAAAGTTTATGTGGGTGCTAAGGTATTGAAAAGTAGACGTAACCAAGCAATACCCTATGAGGGATCTCATCCTCAGGTAAAGAGAGGCTCAGACGAGGAAATGGAGGAGGCGGAAGACATTAGGGATGTCTTTCGAGACGCTATTCTTGACGTCCACATTCGTATAGATGAGGAAGCAATGACGAACGCGGCAAGACATAGTATGTATGAGCAGTGGAACTCCGAGCGAGTATACGAGGATTATAGGCGACGCCAACACGATAGCTGGTTAGTTCATCAGCACCAAATCATGAGCCAGCTATCATATCATGTACCAAATAACTATGTACCTACGCGACCTACTCATTTTCCGCCACATAGCCCCGATATCCGACCACCCTTTAACCAGTATGACTATAACCAAGCCTATCAGAACACCTATAACCAACAATGGAACCCACCCCATGAGATGAACTGGAACCCCTATCCAGACTGATTTAGTTCCATTTGGTTATTTTTATAATTTTTATGTTTTTATCTTTTGACTTTTTCATGTTTAAACTTATGTTATTGGATATATTTGTGTAATTTTTATTATTTTATTATTATTGTGTACTAATATTTCATATTTAGAATTTGAAAGTGGGATATTAAGTCCCATTTCAAATTGCCATGCATGATTATATTTGTATGTATGTATATTGTCGATTGTACAAAACAGGGTAAAACAGCGCATTTTCAAAGACTGGCATTAAGTTCAGCAAAAGCTACTAATTTTGACGACAAGATGACAAATAAATGTGATGTAACAACAGACGAAATGAACAAATGATATGAACCATTTATCATTCAGCAAACAAACGCCAATATGTTTGGAAACTTTGGTAAAATTTAATCATTTCTACGCTAATCACCCTCAATAATTTAAATTGTACTGATTTCTTGCAAATGAGGGCATTGCAAGATCTTAAGTGTGGGAAGGGGTTAAATTCTTTCGGTTTTTTAAAATTTTTATCTTTATACACTTGGTTACCGTTAAAAATACTAGTAACGTAGTAGTTGTATTAGAATCTAGTGCTCTCTGATAATAAAGAACAGCCCTAGTCTTATATACTGACTACCCAATTCTAGTAAAATTTTTCAAAATTTTCAATTAAATGAACTCAAAATCATGTTTATACATATTTATGAACGATAAAACTAGGTGTTAACACCGAAATTATTGTTACCTCGGAAAGGACATAAATTGAGAAACAAACCAAAATGTTAAAATTCATTTAAAATGGAATAGAGAACAATAAAAAGGAAAATAAAAGCCAAGTGCGGGAAAAATTACCAAGTTATCTTAAACATATGTCACATATTTCTGTAACAAATAACTGAAAATACTTTTGCTTTGGACTAAACTAAACTATTTTACCCGATGAAAGAAAAGAAGAGATGGATCTACACGATGAATCAATTCCATCATTAAAAGGAAGTAAAGTCTTCCGAAAAAGAAACGCACTTCTTGAGTTAGGTCATGAAGTTGTCGTCCAGACCAGCTGTAGGTTGACGAAAAACCTAGAAAAGTCATCACTAAAATCAGCAGGAAATCCACGGACCTCAGCATCAAACAGGGTCGCCAAGTGGTCAGATTGATCCTAACCATGAGAAGGATTTATCTCGTAAAATGGGGGGGCACCATGCAAATTAGCTGGATAAGACTAATGAATCAGATCCCCAGAAAGGATAATCTCCTTAAAGATTAAAAATCAGCTTTTAAGCCTGATATTACTCAATCCTAGAGATTGACCTTAAAGATTGAGAATTCAGACTCATGGAATTCAATGATATCTAAACTCGAGCTTGAACGAGAAAATATTTTGATCAAAATTACAAACCGATTTGTTTTCTGAAAACCCTATTTTCAATGCGTTCATTACCATTGAACGTAAAATCCTAGGAATTCACCTGGAATTCATTAGGTCACCTGAACCAAATCGGGTGTCAACCGTAAGAACGGTGGTTGCATAGCATGGTCGAAGACAGGACCTTGTACCAGCCCGAAAAATCATAAGGGTGAGCTTTACTATTGCTCCTACCAAGGATAGTAATTGCGTCCGACACGTTATAGATCATAATTAAAAGCATGTCAGGGGACATTGCCTTAACAGTTGCTTGTTCAACGCTTTCCTTTACAACCGGACGGTTGTTTATCGAAAGGTAATATACGGGACAAGTAAACTGGACGTGTTGCTTTCCTAATACAAGGTTAGCAAGTGGGTGACACAAAACCGCAAGTTTTGAGCTAAAATTTTCAAATCTGAAACCCACCAAGCCCACAAAAATATTTTGCAAACACCGGTGAAGTGTTATTCCGGAAAACTTATCTAAGGTAAAAACTAGATTTAATTTTCAAAAGATCAAATGTTTTTATAAAGATCCAATTTCCTTAATGGATCTAAATTTTTATATAGTCATATGGGACTGTAAACCACATCGTTACTACCATTGTTTATACCGCCGTATAGAAATCACTGATGTACAAAGTGTGAAGAATAAAGAAGTGATTCTTGTATTTCAAGACTATATTGCTTGAGGGCAAGCAACGCTCAAGTGTGGGAATATTTGATAATGCTAAAAACGAACATATAATTCATAGCATTATTCCTCAAAAAAGACAAGCTTTTAGTTGAAATTGTTCTATTTACAAGTAATATTCGTTTAAATAATAAAAGGTGAAGACAAAAGACAGATTCGACGAATTGAAGACGCAAACGACCAAAAAGCTCAACAGTACAAAATACAATCAACGAGGTTCCAATTATTGATAAGAAACGTCTCAAAATTACAAGAGTACAAGATTCAAAACAAAAAGTACAAGATATTAAATTGTACGCAAGGACGTTCGAAAATCCGGAACCGGGACCAGAGTCAACTCTCAACGCTCGACGCAACGGACTAAAAATTACAAGTCAACTATGCACATAAATATAATATAATATTTAAATAATTCTTATAATTATTTAATATATTATATATTTATTTATAAAACCGTCGGCAGAAGAAAACAACCAAATGTGAGCCTCCCCAGCTGGCCATGCGATCGCATGGCCTTGAAGAGCAAAGCTCATGCGATCGCATGAGCTCCTTTTTCAGTTCACAGGCCTATAAATTCGCAGTTTGGTGAACGTAAAATCCATCTCTCTATCTATATCGTAATATTTATATTTATAATTTACATTTTAATTTTAATTTTAATTTTAATTCTAATAATAAGGGTATGTTAGCGAATGTTGTAAGGGTGTAAGTCGAAATTCTGTCCATGTAACGCTACGCTATTTTTAATCATTGTAAGTTATGTTCAACCTTTTTAATTTAATGTCTCGTAGCTAAGTTATTATTATGCTTATTTAATCCGAAGTAATCATGATGTTGGGCTAATTACTAAAATTGGGTAATTGGGCTTTGTACCATAATTGTGGTTTGGACAAAAGAACGACACCTGTGGAAATTAGACTATGGGCTATTAATGGGCTTTATATTTGTTTAACTAAATGATAGTTTGTTAATGTTAATATAAAGATTTACAATTGGGCGTCCCTATAAATTACCATATACAGTCGATCGGACACGATGGGCGGGGTATTTATATGTACGAATAATCGTTCATTTAACCGGACACGGGAATGGATTAATAGCCACTAGAATAATTAAAACAGGGGTGAAATTATGTACAAGGACACTTGGTATAATTGATAACAAAATATTAAAACCTTGGGTTACACTCAGTCGACATCCTGGTGTAATTATTAAACAAAGTATTAAAATCTTGTTACAGTTTAAGTCCCCAATTAGTTGGAATATTTAACTTCGGGTATAAGAATAATTTGACGAGGACACTCGCACTTTATATTTATGACTGATGGACTGTTATGGACAAAAACCAGACGGACATATTAAATAATTCAGGACAAAGGACAATTAACCCATGGGCTTAAAACTAAAATCAACACGTCAAACATCATGATTACGGAAGTTTAAATAAGCATAATTCTTTTATTTCATATTTAATTTCCTTTATTTTATATTTAATTGCACTTCTAATTATAGCACTTTTATTTGTTGTTATTATATTTAATTGCACTTTTAATTATCGTACTTTTTAATTATCGCAAGTTTATTTTATTGCACTTTTATTATTCGCAATTTCATTATCGTTATTTACTTTACGCTTTGATTTAAGTCTTGTATTTATTTTTAATATTTTATATTTGGTTTTAACTGCGACTAAAGTTTTAAAATCGACAAACCGGTCATTAAACGGTAAAAACCCCTCTTTATAATAATAATATTACTTTTATATATATTTGTATTTTTATAAAAGTAAACTAATATAGCGTTAAGCTTTGTTTAAAAAGATTCCCTGTGGAACGAACCGGACCTACTAAAAACTACACTACTGTACGATTAGGTACACTGCCTATAAGTGTTGTAGCAAGGTTTAAGTATATCCATTCTATAAATAAATAAATATCTTGTGTAAAATTGTATCGTATTTAATAGTATTTCCTTGTAAAATTTAATAGTATTTTATATACACCTCGCGAAACATCATATATCCACTCTATAAATAAATAAATCACTTGTGTAAAATTGTATCGTATTTAATAGTATTTCCTTGTAAAAATAATACTATTTCATATACCACCTCGCACACATCAAGTATTTTTGGCGCAGCTGCTGGGGAACGCTAAAACGCCGAAAGCGCAACGCTATAAAGAAAGATTTTTTATAAAGTTCCTTTTTTGTAAAAATATACGTTTTAATTATTAAAAACCAAAAATATAAAAAAGAAAAACAAAATATTTATATATTTTTAATAGTTTGTTATATATATATATATATAAAATTATAAAGTTTCTTTATTTTTATTTTAGTTTTTAAAATACAAGTTTTTATTTATTTATATAATTATTTATTAAAACATAAAACAGAAAAAAAAAAATATAACTCTCGGCCTGGTACTGTAGCAGCCCAACACCTGGCCCGAAAACCTAGCCCATGTGATCGCATGAGCCCGAAGGCAAAATTTCATGCGATCGCATGAACGTACCTGACACGCCAGGTTTGACCCTAATTCTGCATTAATTACGGAGTATTATTTATTATTATTAATAAAACCCTAATTAGGGTATTGTTATTATATTATTTAGTTTATTTTGTATTTTTTTTAGTTTTAATTAGTTTAATTAGTTTTAATAAATTATAAAATTAATAGTTTTATAAAATAAATAATATAAAAATAATATTTTTATAAAAATTGTACTTTTTATAACTTTAAGTATATTTTAATATTTTGTACCTTTTTAATCGTTTATTCATAATATTTGTATTTTTCGCTCGTATTTAGTTTTAAGTCATAGTTTTTGCCATAGTTATTTTTATTTCTAGATTTTTAGGCTTTGCCATAAAATCCCTTAAGTGCTTTTTCTTTAGACTAAGATTTAGGTGCTTTAGAATTTTGCGACGCCATTTTTATATTTTAGTACCTTTTTAAGTAATTGCCGTTTTTGAATATAGAATTCCTTTTAAGCTTTAATACTTTTAGACACAACTTTTAATTCTTAGATTTTAGTTCCTTTTTAAGTTTCGACGCGCTACTTTCCTTTTATTTTTCGACATTTTTCGACGCGCAATCTTTTTATTTCTTATTTCTCGACGCTCTAGTTTATAGGACATAGAATTTTTTTCTATGTCTTCTCTAAAATTTCAAAACGAAAAATTATTTTAAGTGGTTAAATTGATAGACATCCATTTTCTGGTTCGTAGTAATAGTTGGATTTGTACGTGGACCGGGTTATTGGAGCCAAACAGTACTCAATTATATTGAGACCAAACGAATCCTGCCCCTCTGCTGCATCTTTTGGCTATTCGAAACGTGGGAAAAATCAGAAAAGTCTATTAATTTGATAAATTATATAATTTTTCTTATTTTTATATCTAATAGGATATTCAGTGAATGCACCGAGCAAAACGTTCACCACCTTTTGTACGTTCACCACCTGTAACTCGATCAAGACATTTAGCAAATATTGTCGCCGTTGATTTTTCTTTAGAATCGTCATCCAGTCAACCAAGTACTCCAATTCAAATTTCCGATAATCCATTTTTTTGAACCCGACCTCACAATTGAGAATCCGACAGATATTCAGGGACAATTCAGAGATCCTGAACCATTAATCTTTCCTCTGGAACCACCAATCATTCAAACAGAGATTGTAGAGGAACCAACCATTAAATTAGAATCCTCTAGTGATTCAGATTCAACAAATTCAATTATGGAGAATCTGGAACCTCTAAGTATGGAAGACCGAATGCGAGCTAAACGCACTGGCCAAGGTCACGTAATTACTCAACCTGACATTAATGCGCCAGATTATGAAATAAAAGGACAAATCCTACACATGGTAACTAATCAATGCCAATTTAGTGGTGCGCCGAAGGAAGATCCAAACGAACATCTTCGAACCTTTAATAGGATCTGCACTATATTTAAAATAAGAGAAGTGGAGGATGAACAGATATATCTCATGTTATTTCCCTGGACTTTAAAGGGAGAAGCCAAAGATTGGTTAGAATCGTTACCTGAAGGGGCGATTGATACATGGGATGTTTTAGTTGAAAAATTTCTTAAACAATTCTTTCAGGCATCTAAAGCCGTGAGACTTCAAGGAGAGATTGTTACGTTCACACAAAAGCCAAATGAAACTCTATATAAGGCGTGGAGAAGATTTGGAAAGTTGTTAAGAGGATGTCCGCAACATGGTTTAGACACCTGTCAAATAGTACAAATATTCTACCAAGGATGCGACATCACTACAAGAAAAGACATCGACATAGCAGCTGGTGGTTCCATTATGAAGAAAACAACAACGGATGCTTACAAAATTATTGATAACACTGCTTCCCACTCACATGAGTGGCACCAAGAAAAAGATATCATTAGATCATCTAAAGCAGCTAGAGCCGATTCTAGCCATTTCCGCAAAGATAGATGCTGTCGAGAGACGAATGGAAAAGATGACTAAGGATATTCACTCAATACGAATTATTTGTGAGCAGTGTGGAGGACCACATTTAACAAAAGATTGTCTCAGTATTGAATAAACAGTGGTACAAAGAGAAAATGTTTCGTACATGAACCAAAGGCCTGGGAATAATTATCAGAATAATTATCAACCGCCAAGACCAATTTACAATCAAAATCAGAATTATAACCGAAATGTTCCGTACAACAACCAACAAGGTCCTAGCAACCAACAAGTATCCCACAATACTTACAATCAGCAAAGACCAATTTTTCAAAACAAACCACCACAAACCGATGATAAAAAGCCAAATTTAGAAGATATGATGTCGAAGCTAGTTGAATCTCAAACTCAGTTTTTCACATCTCAGAAACAAACCAATGAACAAAATGCTCAAGAATTTAGAAATCAACAAGCTTCGATTCAAAATTTGGAACAAGAAGTAAGCAACCTAGCAAGGTTAATAGGTGAAAGAAAACCGGGAAGTTTACTTAGTGATACAAATGCTAATCCCCGGAATGAAACAGCTAAAGCCATTACCACAAGAAGTGGTATTACACTTAAACCACCTGAAATGCCTGTAATTTCTGATGAAGCTATTCCTACTCCACAAAAACCAAAATCTGATCAAGAAAAGGAAATAGAACCGGTAGTTGAAAAGGTTAATGAAGATAAGACAGCAAAAGCTAAACCTTATGTTAAACCATACCAACCATCACTTCCATACCCGAGTAAAATGAGAAAAGAGAAACTTGAAGATGAGCAATCTAAATTCTTGGATATGTTTAAACAAATAAATGTAAATCTTCCTTTCATTGATGTAATTTTAGTAATGCCTAGATATGCTAAATTTTTGAAAGATCTAATCACAAATAGAAAGAAAATGGAAGAACTCTCGGCTGTTACTATGAATGCTAATTGTTCTGTAGTGCTTTTGAATAAGATACCAGAAAAATTATCAGATTCAGGAAGTTCACAATTCCATGTTTTCTGGGTAGTCTTAGTTCAATAGAAGCATTGGCAGGCTTAGGTTCTAGTATAAATCTAATGCCGTATTCACTATACGCTAAACTAGACCTTGGAGAATTGAAACCAACACGAATAAGTATACAACTAGCCGATAGATCAGTAAAATATCCTAGAGGGATAACGGGGAACATGCTAGTTAAAGTTGGTACTTTAGTATTTCCAGTAGATTTTGTTATTCTGGACATGAAAGAAGATTCTCGAGTTCCTCTCATATTAGGAAGACCATTCTTAAACACGGCCAAAGCAATAATAGACGTGTTTGGTAAGAAACTGACCCTAAGTATAGAGGACGAGAGTGTTACATTTTCTATTGATAGAGCCATGCAACAACCGCAATCTGCAGATGATACATGTTATTATATTCAAACTATAGATTCACATGCAGAATTGTTAGAAGAATTTCCAGAATTACAAGGAACAAGAGAATGTTCTTTAGGAGAAGGAACTGAACCAATTGATGAAGCTGAAATGTTAGCAACACTTATGGCTAATGGATATGAACCAACAACAGAAGAAATTCAAATGCTAAAAGAAGAAGACAGATATCGATATAAATCATCGATAGAAGAACCACCGGCATTAGAGTTAAAGCCACTTCCAAACCATTTGGAATATGCTTATTTACATGGTGAATCTGAATTACCTGTAATAATATCGTCTTCTCTTACTGAAAATGAAAAATCTCAACTCATTTCTGTGCTAAAAGCTCATAAACCAGCTATTGCATGGAAGATTCATGATATTAAAGGAATAAGTCCTTCGTATTACACACATAAAATCCTTATGGAAGAAGGTCATAAAATGTATGTGCAACGCCAACAAAGACTAAATCCTAATATGCAAGATGTTGTTAAGAAAGAAATTATTAAACTGCTTGATGCAGGTTTAATTTATCCAATCTCTGATAGTCCATGGGTAAGCCCAGTTCAATGCGTACCTAAGAAGGGTGGCATGACTGTCATCACAAATGAGAAAAATGAGCTTATTCCTACTAGGACGGTAACAGGATGGCGTGTTTGTATTGATTATAGAAAATTAAATGACGCCACCAGAAAAGATCACTTTCATTTACCTTTTATTGATCAAATATTGGAAAGATTAGCCGGAAATAGTTACTATTGTTTTCTTGATGGTTTTTCCGGATATTTTCAAATTCCAATAGCACCCGAGGACCAAGAGAAAACCACGTTCACGTGCCCTTATGGTACTTTTGCTTACAAACGCATGCCATTTGGACTTTGCAACGCCCCTGCAACCTTTCAAAAGTGCATGACGGCGATTTTTCACGACATGATAGAAGAATGCATGGAAGTTTTCATGGATGACTTTTCAGTCTTCGGTGATACATTTGAATCATGTCTAGTTAATCTTGAACGAATGCTTATTAGATGCGAACAATCAAATCTAGTACTTAATTGGGAGAAATGCCATTTCATGGTTAAAGAAGGCATCGTTCTTGGTCATAAAATTTCAAAGGAAGGAATTGAAGTGGATAGAGCTAAAGTAGATGTAATTGCTAAACTTCCACATCCCACCAATGTTAGAGGAGTTAGGAGTTTTCTAGGGCATGCCGATTTTTACCGACGTTTCATAAAAGATTTTTCTAAAATTGCCACTCCTATTAATAAACTCCTAGAAAAGGATGCTCCATTCATCTTTTCATATGAATGCATCAAATCTTTTAATATTCTTAAATAAAAACTCACTAATGGGCCGATCATGATAACTCCAAATTGGAATCTACCATTTGAACTTATGTGCGATGCAAGTGATTTTGCAATGGGAGCCGTTTTAGGACAAAGGATTGAAAAACGATTTCAATTTATTTATTACGCTAGTAAGACGTTACAAGGAGCACAAACGAAATACACAACTACTGAAAAAGAACTCCTTGCTATTGTCTTTCCTTTTGACAAATTTCGTTCATATTTCGTTCTAGCTAAAACGGTGGTCTATACCGACCATTCTGCTCTTAGATACCTATTTTCGAAACAAGATGCCAAACCAAGATTAATCCGTTGGATCTTACTCTTACAAGAGTTCGATATTGAAATCCGAGATAAAAAGGGAGCAGAAAATCTCGCCGCTGATCATCTTTCTCGTCTTGAAAATTCTGAATTAGAAGTTCTAAATGAATCGGCAATACAAGACAACTTTCCTGATGAATATCTATTGAAGATAGATTATAATGAAATTCCATGGTTTGCAGACTATGCAAACTACTTAGTATGTGGATTCTTTGAAAAAGGTTTATCGTACCAAAAATGAAAGAAATTCTTTAGCGATATAAAACACTATTTATGGGAAGATCCACATTTGTTTAAAAGTTATCCCGATGGAATAATACCCCGATGTGTATTCGGAGATGAAGCTAGTCAAATATTAAACTAATGTCACACAGGACCAACAGGAGGGCATTATGGGCCTCAACTCACAGCAAGAAAAGTTTACGATGCTGGATTCTATTGGCCTACAATTTTCAAAGACGCACACCTTCTTTGCAAATCCTGTGATGCTTGTCAAAGGGCCGGAAAAATAAGTCAACGTGATGAAATGCCACAAAATGTCATTCAAGTATGTGAAGTATTTGACGTTCGGGGTATTGACTTTATGGGTCCATTTCCAAAATCTCATAATAATCTCTACATTCTCGTTGCCATTGATTATGTATCTAAATGGGCGGAAGCACAAGCTCTCCTAACTAACGATGCACGAGTTGTAGTCAACTTTTTAAAACGTCTTTTTGCAAGGTTCGGAACACCGAAAGCTTTAATAAGTGATCGGGGTACTCATTTTTGTAATAATCAACTTGAGAAAGTTCTCAAAAGATATGGAGTAACTCATAAAATCTCCACTGCTTATCATCCACAGACAAGTGGACAAGTTGAAAATACCAACCGAGCATTAAACATATTCTAGAGAAAACCGTAGGATCAAATCCGAAGGAATGGTCCATGAAATTGGAGGATGCACTCTGGGCTTTTAGAACAGCCTACAAAACTCCAATTGGAACCACACCTTTTAAACTCGTTTACGGAAAAGCATGTCATTTTCCAGTAGAAATTGAACACAAAGCATTTTGGGCTTTGAAGACATGTAATCTTGATTTACATGAAGCCGGACGTCTACGATTAAGTTAACTAAACGAATTAGAAGAATTGAGACATGAAGCATACGAAAATTCGTTAATCTATAAAGAAAGAACGAAGAAATGGCATGATAAAAGAATCAGAAGTTCAAAAGAATTTAAAGAAGGAGACAGAGTTCTTCTTTTCAATTCACTATTCAAGCTATTTCCTGGAAAATTGAAATCAAGATGGTCTGGATCATTTATAGTCAAAAGAGTTTTCCCATACGAAACAATAGAATTAATAAATTCAAATAGGATTGAATTTAAAGTTAATGGTCACAGAGTTAAACATTACATACATGGTCTGATGGAAGTTGACAATGAAGTCAATCATAATTTCACAACCCAAGAAAACCCTCAAAATGAAAACATAAATATGTTATCAACAACATATGAAAAACCAAAATTAGAAAATAGGGAGGATTCAAATTGGAGTGATGAAGAAGAATTCCTATATAAACCTCCCATTCCAAGAAATGAAGAACAAGAAGTTCAAGAGAAAGAACCAAGAAAAGAACACCCGAAAAAGGTTTACAAACCAACTCGACTTACTAAAGCAGGGGACCCGGGTGAATTTATCATTTCTTGCTTGCTTAATGATGGTGCTGTATATAATGGACTCGCATATTTAGGAGCAAGTGAAAACATTATGCCTCTTTCCTTATACAAAATATTAGGTGTGGGTAAATTAAAACCAACCAAAATAGGTGTTCAATCATTCGACCTAACCATTAAACACCCGATTGGAATAGCCAATAATTTACTTGTTAAAATGGGAAGTTTGACCTTTATTGCAAACTTTATAGTTATTAATATGGAGGAAAACCTTGATATTCCTCAAATTTTAGGTCGCCCATTTGTAGCAACCACCGAGGCATTCATTGATGTAAGAGAAGGTAGAATGACACTTAGGGATGGTGATAAATCGATCACCTTTATAAATCGGAAGTTTAGATCTCCACCAACCAAAACTGTTAAACCAATAAAAATGCATAAGTGTGGGGAAGATGAAGAAACACTTAATGATGATCCGATCACAAAGAACCCCGTTGATGATAAGAAATTAGATGAACCCGGTTTTAACAGTTCAACGAAGAAACTTTATAAACAGATTCACGATGCTAAGATTAAGGGAAACCTTAAGTTATGTAACCGATTAGTATCCAATTTATCGCCAAAAGAAAAGGCAATGTTAGTTGAATTTGTGAAAGCTACGGAGGAAATCAACAAATGGATTGAAGCAAAAGTCAGAGATATAAAAATTGTTGATGATCCAATTGAAAATAACGATAATCACAATTTCAACACCACATCTAACTAAGTGTGGGGAGGTTCGAATCTTTTTAGGGTAATATATATTTCTGTTAGAGTTAGATATTCTGTTTTCGTGTAGTTCTCGAGAATGGAATCCGAATGGTCTTTCCCTAGCAGACCCTAAAGAACTAGTCTTCTCCCCCCATTCTGAATTTTTATATTTTTTAGGTTTTACGAGATGAATAATTCCTGTGAACTAAATCATGGTCTAATGCTACATGCTTTGATCACTAAACATAATAATGACACACTCCCGAGTGACCTGGTATCAGTAATAAGAGCCAAATTGGACGGAGTAAGAAAAGAACTCAGGAACGATCATAATAAGTTACACTTTGGTAAAGGAAAATCAAAATCCGCAGCGAAAAGAAGAGCACGACACCTTGAAAGATATCACAAATGCGGAAAATGGTCACACGAAGGTAAATGTTCAAATAATCAAACATATTCCAATACCGAGTTCGTTACTTTATGCAGAGAAGGACCGTTCATATGTTTCGAAGAAAAATCGTTGAATGCTCGAGGTTATGCCTATGTAGCTATGGAAAACTAATTAGTCCGACTATCTTATGAGTGGGCTAAAGCAGGTCACTGAGAATTCTATCTCACAGGTAAGTTTGTGTAGTTTTTATTTTTATTTTATTGCTTTTAACCTTTTGATAATAAACGCTAAATCGTTCGCTATAAAGTATTAAATTGGTATTCAATAAAATTAGGTTTTGCGACCGGAATTATTGATATCATACAAAAATTTACTACATCACTGCGAAATTTACCGTTTATTCTTAACGTATAAATATCTTTAATCAATCAACCCAAAATATTTCAGAAATTCGTCACGAGTAAAACTAGGTTTTGGAACCGAAATTACATTACCGAAAAGAGGGGCGTATATTTTTGATAATATTTGATTGATTAAAGTGGGGTATAAGACCAAAAAGATTTTTAATTTTATTTTTACTTTGTTTTTAAAATTAATATTAAATTATTAATGTAAACTTTTTAAAATCAATATATTTAAGTTTGTAAATATTTGAAAAATTAATATTATTAATATAAGTTTGTATGTATAAAAACAAAAATATACTATAAGTTGGTGTGAATTCTTAAAAATATTAATAATATGAATTTTTAATTTTATGCATTTTAAATTTAAGTTTGGTGTGAATTTAAAAACAAAAATTTACTTTATTTCACTAAGATAAAAATATGATTTTTAAAATTCGTCGTGAGTTGAAAACTAGGTCATTGAACCGAAATTGCTCTAACCAAGCGAGGGACGAGAACTTTTATTATCATTATTTTTAATCTTATTGAATTAAAGTATGCTAAAAACATTAAAAAACCCGAAAATCTTTGCTTTTAAAACTGCGCTTAAAAATGACAAATTTTAAAATTTTGTCGAGGGATGGACTAAGACAACGATCCGAAACGCCCTCATCCTAAAAAAAGAAACAAAATTTTAATTTTTAATTAATTAAATTTTTTATTAGTAAAGGTTTTTATAAAAAAAAAAAAACCAAAAATCTTTGCTTTTAAAACAAACGCCAATATGTTTGGAAACTTTTGTAAAATTTAATCATTTTTCTATGCTAATCACCCTCAATAATTTAAATTATTACTGATTTCTTGCAAATGAGGGCATTGCAAGATCTTAAGTGTGGGAAGGGGTTAAATTCTTTCGGATTTTTAAAATTTTTGACTTATACACTTGGTTACCATTAGAAATACTAGTAACGCAGTAGTTGTATTAGAATCTAGTGCTCTCTGATAATAAAGAACAGCCATAGTCTTATATACTGACTACCCAATTCTAGTAAAAGTTTTCAAAATTTTCAATTAAATGAACTCAAAATCATGTTTATACATATTTATGACCGATAAAACTAGGTGTTAACACTAAAATTATTGTTACCTCAGAAAGGACATAAATTGAGAAACAACCTAAAATGTTAGAATTCATTTAAAATGGAATAGAGGACAATAAAAAGGCATAGAAAGGAAAATAAAAGCCAAGTGTGGGAAAAATTACCAAGTTATTTTGAACATATATCACATATTTTTGTAACAAATAACTTAAGATACTTTTGCTTTGGACAATACTAATCATTTTTACCCGATTTACTGTAATATATTTGAAATAAAGATGGATCTACACGATGAATCAATTCCATCATTAAAAGGAAGTAAAGTCTTCCGAAAAAGACACGCGCTTCTTGATTTAGGTCAGGAAGTTATCGTCCAGACCAGTTGTAGAGTCTACGAAAAACCTTGAAAAGTTTTCTCGAAAATCAGCTAGAAATCCACGGACCTCAGCATCAAATAGGGTCACCAAGTGGTCAGACTTATCCTAACCATGAGAGGATCTGTCTCGTAAAATGGGGAGGACGCCGTGCAAATTAGCTTGATAAGACTAATGAATCAGACCCACAGAAAGGATAATCTCCTTAAAGATTAAAAATCAGCTTTTAAGACTGATATTTCTCAATCCTAGAGATTGACCTTAAAGATTGAGAATTACAAACTCATGGAATTCGATGATATCTAAACTCGAGCTTGAACGAGAAAATATTTTGATCAAAATTAAACCGATTTGTTTTCTGAAAACCCATTTTCAATGCGTTCATTACCATTGAATGTAAAATCCTAGGAATTCACCTGGAATTCATTAGGTCACCTGAACCAAATCGGGTGTCAACCGTAAGAACGGTGGTTGCATAGTATAGTCGAAGACAGGACCTTGTGCTAGACCAAAAAATTATAGGGTGAGCTTTACTATTGCTCCTACAAAGGATAGTAATTGCATTCGACGCGTTATAGACCATAATTAAAAGCATGTCAGGGGACATTGCCTTAACAGTTGCTTGTTCAACGCTTTCCTTTACAACCGGACGGTAGTTTTCCGAAAGGTAATATACAGAGCAAGTATACTGGATGTGTTGCTTTCCTAATACAAGGTTAGCAAGTGGGTGACACAAAACCATAAGTTTTGAGCTAAAATTTTCAAATCTGAAACCCACCAAACCCACAAAAACATTTTGCAAACACCGGTGAAGGGTTATTCCGGAAAACTTATCTAGGGTAAAAGCTAGATCGTATTTTCAAAAGATCAAATGTTTTCATAAAGATCCAATTTCCTTAAGGATCTAAATTTTCATAGTCATGTGGGACTGTAAACCACAACGTTACTACCATTGTTCATACCGCCGTATAGAAATCACTGATGTACAAAGTGTGAAGAATAAAGAAGTGATTCTAGTATTTTTTTATTTCAAGACTATATTGCTTGAGGACAAGCAACGCTCAAGTGTGGGAATATTTGATAATGCTAAAAACGAACATATATTTCATAGCATTATCCCTCAAGAAAGACAAGCTTTTAGTTGCAACTATTCTATTTACAAGTGATATTCGTTTAAATAATAAAAGGTGAAGACAAAAGACAGATTCGACGAATTGAAGACGCAAACGACCAAAAAGTTCAAAAGTACAAAGTACAATCAAAGTGGTTCAAATTATTGATGAGAAACGTCTCAAAATTACAAGAGTACAAGATACGAAACGCAAAGTACAAGATATTAAATTGTACGCAAGGACGTTCGAAAAACCGGAACCGGGACCAGAGTCATCTGTCAACGCTCGACGCAACAGACTAAAAATTACAAGTCAACTATGCACATGAATATAATATAATATATAATTAATTCTTAAAATTAATATATATATATATATATATATATATATATATATATATATATATATATATTATATACTACCTCCATGCGATCGCATGGCCTGTAGGCTTGTTTTCCATGCGATCGCATGGGCCACTTTTTGTGGCTACATGCCTATAAATTTTGCGGTTTTGCTCGAACTTTAACACATCTTTTTCCTTTCATCTATCAACGTATATATATTTATATTTATATTATAATTTTAATTTTAATTCTAATAATAAGGATATGTTAGCGAATGTTGTAAGGGTGTAAGTCGAAATTCTCCGTGTAACACTACGCTATTTTTAATCACTGTAAGTTATGGTTAATGTTATTTTTAAATTAATGTCTCGTAGATAAGTTATTATTATGCTTATTTAATGCCGAAGTAATCGTGATGTTGGGCTAAATATTAAAATTGGGTAATTGGGCTTTGTACAATAATTGGGGTTTGGACAAAAGAACGACACTTGTGGAAATTAGACTATGGGCTATTAATGGGCTTTATATTAACTAAATGATACCTCGTTAATTTAATATATAGACTTATAATTTGACGTATTTATATATAACCACATACGCTTGACTGGGCACGGTGGGCGGGATATCTATAAATACCAATAATTGTTCATTTTACCGGACACGGGACTGGATTAATAGTTAATGGACTAGTTAAAATAGGGGTGGATTACATTCAAGGGTAATTGGTATAATTGTTAACAAAGTATTAAAACCTTGGTTTACACGCAGTCGATAACCTGGTGTATTCATTAAACAAAGAATTAAGACCTTGTTACAGTCCGAGTCCCCAATTAATTGGAATATTTGACTTCGGGAATAAGAATAATTTGACGAAGAACTCCGCACTTTATAATTATGACTGATGGACTATTATGGACAAATTCGTATAGACATATCGAATAATCCAGGACAAAGGACAATTAACCCATGGTAATAAACTAAAATTAACACGTCGAACATCATGATTACGGAAGTTTAAATAAGCATAATTCCTTTATTTCATATTTTATCGCACTTTTATTTTATTTAATTGTACTTTTAATTATCGTACTTTTTAATTATCGCAATTTTATTTACCGTTATTTTATTTATCGCACTTTTATTTATCGCAATTTCATTATCGTTATTTACTTTACGCTTTAAATTAAGTTATATTTATTTTTAATATTTTACATTAAGTTTTAACTGCGACTTAAGTTTTAAAATCGACAAAACGGTCATTAAACGGTAAAAACCCCCTTTTATAATAATAATACTACTTATATATATTTTTGTATTTTTACAATTATAAGTTAAAACTAATATAGCGTTAAGCTTGGCTAGAGTTCCCTGTGGACGAACCGGACTTACTAAAAACTACACTACTGTACGATTAGGTACACTGCCTATAAGTGTTGTAGCAAGGTTTAGGTATATCCACTCTATAAATAAATAAATCACTTGTGTAAAATTGTATAATATTTAATAGTATTTCCTTGTAAAAATAATGCTATTTCATATACCACCTCGCACACATCAGTACCATTGATGAAGGTTTTCATGTCGGCATGTGTGGATATGACCGGAATCTGATCTGAAGAAGAGTCCGGCTCCCCTTGATCTGGTTCGGTTGGAGAGTGTGAGTTATCTAGAATGTCTTCATTTTGCTCTTCCTCGTCATCATTGGTATAGTGTTCTTCTGAGAATTCGTATGATGAACGGGTTTCTTCAGTATTCTGGTTCTCTACTTTGATACTTGCAAGGTCAATTTTTATATCTTTAACTTCAACCTTATCAGTCTTTTTCTTGAAACGAATGACAAAACTATGATCTTCCGTCTCTAGCCTCATTAATTCTTCATGATGCTTAATGCTTAGAGAGGGTATTATCGCAGTTTCTTTTATATCTTCCATTTCCTCTTCCTCTTCAGATTCCTCCTCTTCCTCTATTTCTTCGCTGGGATCCTCTTCATCCATTTCTGGGTCCTCTGCAGACTGTGATTCGACACCCATTTCGATTTCATTGGCTGGTGCTGAAGATTCATCATCGAAAGTGATCCGTCTGGTGGAAATAGCAAACATATCTGCCTGTCCAGAAAGATCTGTAGGTCTGTCAATTTTGAAGGTAACGCTCTCCCCATGTTATCGCAAGATCAAGGTTTGATTGTACACATCAATGACAGTCCTAGCCGTATTCATGAAAGGTCTTCCTAACACTACTGGTGTGTGTAGGTCTTCCTTAATGTCCATTACTACGAAATCCGTAGGATACAAGAATTTGTCTACTTTCACCAAGACGTTCTCAACTATGCCCTTAGGATATCGAATTGTGTGATCGGCAAGTTGGATTGTCATTTTAGTTGATGACAAGTCTTCTAACTCTAATCTGTTGTAGAGAGAGTAGGGGAATAGGTTGATACTTGCTCCTAAATCTGCTAGCGCATGAATGGTTCCAGATTGGTAGATCAAACACGGGAAAATGAATTGGATTGTGTCTCTTAGTGTTGGTGGTAGAGAGTTTCTGAGTAATGCTGAGTATTCTTCACTCAGTATAATTTTGTTAAAATCTGGTATCCTCTCCTTTGTAGAGAGAAGCATTTGGATGTATCTCTTCTGGTTAGGAACTTTGGACATAGTGTCCAGGAATCTTCCATCAAGTTTAAAGGATTCAAGCTTGGATGGTTCCTCATGTAGCCTTCCAGGATAGGGTACACGAACTGCAGTTGCAGGGGGCAGCTTCTGAGTATATGTCGATTTGTTCTTGAGCCTAGCTGACCTTCTCCGTGGTTCTTCCTCTGGGATTACAGAATCCATTTGCTTAGCTTCCTCTATGTGGGGATTTTGGATAGTATTACTGGGTAACCTTCCTTGTGGTTGGGTTTTAAGGCGTTGTGATAACTGTCCGAGCTGCGTCTCTAGACTTTTGAGTAGAGCTAATTGATTTCTCATTAGTATCTCCGTCTGGTCTTGTCTGGCTGCAGTTCTCTGATTTAGCTGTTGTCGTCCTTGAATGAACTGAGTCAACTGATCATCAGCTCCGAAAGTGGGGTTGGTTACTTTTGTTATATGGGAGGTTGGGGAATTTTCCTCGACTGGTAGACCAGTGAGTAGAAGTGGTTGATCGTAGGGAAATTGAGATTGTTGTGCTGGATAAGGTCGGTAGCTATAGCGAAAAGGCTGGTTGTTTCATTGAAATTGATTAACCCTAGGTTGTAGATTGAATCCGGGATTTGGTTGACGAGTTGGGTATTGAACGTAACAAACTGAACCGTTAGGGTTTTCGTACTCAACTTGATATTCTTCAGGGGGTTGCGGGTTGGTACAATTTACACAGGCCTGAGCCTGGTTGACCTGCTGCGGCTTCGTCTTCAATTCTTCGAGTTGTTTGGCGAGAGATTCCATCTTATCCATGAGGGATTTGATGGCCTCCGTTTGATTATTAAGTGCAGAGAGTGGGGCAGAACATGAAGTTGTTTCACCACTGTTCCAGTCATGATGATGCATTGTCATGTTCTCGAGCAATTCCGATGCTTCGTCTGCGATTTGGTTCATCAGATTCCCTTGAGCTGCTCTATCGACCGTCGTCCTATGATTTACCGTAAAACCATTGTAGAAGGTACAGATTTGAGCTGACTGTTATAGCTGGTGATTAGGGCACTTCTTCAGCAGGGTTTTGAATCGCTCCCATGCAGTGTAAAGAGATTCATCATAACTTTGTTTGAAGTTAATGATGTCATTCTTTAGTTTGGTTTGTTTAGAATGAGGGAAATATTTGGTTAGGAATTTAATAGCCATCTCCGTCCATGACGTGATGGAATCTTTTTCCAGTCCTTCGAGCAATGTTTGAGCATGATGAGTGAGAGAATAGGGAAACAAGTATAGCAGGACTATATCTTGTCCTATCCCTGGCTGTTTGTAGGAATTCGTAAGAGATATGAATTTATCAAGGTTAGAGTTAGGATCGTCATTCGGTAGTCCATGAAACTGACAGCTATTTTGGATGAGCTGGATGATGTGATGTTTTAACTCGAACGAGTGTCCTTGAATCTCTTGAAATCTGATTGGTCCTCCTCGACCTTCAATTGAGGGTTTGGTGTTTTCTGCTAAAGTAACGCGTAACGCCATTTGATTTCTGATTCGTGCTTCCTTGCGTGCTTTAGAGATTATTGTGCCTGGATCAGGTACGAATAACAACGGCCCCGGTCTAGATCGGGTTTGGGTCATACACTGGGTATGCCTTTTTGTTTTTAATTTTAAGCAGATAAACTAAATTTCTAAGATAATCTAAGGTAATTCTGATGCAATCTAAGGTAATCTTAATCTAAGGTAGTCTAAAGTAATCTAATTTAGTCTAAGATAAGCTAACTATCCTAAGGTTGAATATGTTTTTGGTTCTTGCTACTGATTCCCTGGTATTTCGATAACAGAGCTTCGTACGAACTATTCAACAAACCAAGTGGCCAGGCCGACTACGGAGAGGCATGATCCTTTTGGTCCCATTATAATTGAAGACTGTTTGGAAAATCTAACTCGCAAGTCCGTGTATAATTATCTTTCTTAGACACCACTAAATGCTTGTGAATAAGTTTGATAGAGAGCAGTATTATCTGATACTAGTTCCCCGGCATCGGCGCCAAAAACTTATACTCCCTCTTGATATGGCATTAGGTCGCAACATGTCAGAATCAGCTACCAAGAGGGGGGGGGTACTCTTTTAAATTTATATTTAGCGGGGCCTAAATCGTACTACTCTTTATTATGAGTAAGGGAGGTATGACCTAGAGTCGTATTTTTAAGATATCAGTAGAATCGAACCTATATTTAAAGCTTAAGATAGTTATGAAGGAGTAGCAGTTACCTAATTTTGGGCTATTCTAGTTTATAAGACAGATAAAGTAAATGCAATAAAATTCGTAATTCAAATAGGGTTAAAACAAGTGCATACTATGATTTCATCAGTTATTCTACCGAGATTATGGAATACTGGATCATGAATGGTTAGAGGCCTTGTATTCATTACACTGGTCCTAAATGCCCATGTCGTAAGATATGTCACTGGGTAATGCGATAGGCTTGAAGATTCTGAATAGACAGCAACGTCCCTAACCCCCGACGCCCGTGTAGTCTGACTACAGGCATACACGTTTAGACGGCTCATCCATTTGAGCGACTCGGTTGGGTGACGTATTAACATTCCACAAAGGTCTAAACTTTCTTAAGCATAATAGAATACAGGGTTTACCATATCTTAGAGGCGTGATGTGTTTCAATGCTTTCGTTAATGATTGGTTTTAAAAGGTAGTTAGGCCCTTAAAAAGAGTTCAACCATAAAGAACACCATGGCCAAGTCAAGTCAACTTCCATGAACACGTTCGGTTATCCTAACGGTCCAATCCTTTATGTGTTTAAACAAACAGTTCCTTAATTAACTTAGAATCCCTCAAGCGGGGTGCAATGCTTGAGACCACGTTATGGTGCAGTGTACTGATCAACACTGATCGTATTCCATGGCCTTACTTAGCAGAGGTACAACTTACAACAACTGTTGTGCTTCAGCATGCACGTACAAAGTTTATATGCTTGGTGACTACACTAGCATGGTCTGGTTCCGACAATGTACTAAGGGTCTAGTCAGATGTTTCACTACGAAAGAGTCCTCAGTCGAAATCCAAAGCTTGAAAGACTTACTACAACTGGTGTGCCTCAGTCGAACTTAAGTTGTATCTGATAGACTTCTCTTACGAAGGGGTGACACAGATAGGGTACTCTGAATCGGGGTTCGCGACTTCCCAATAATAGAGCCAATAACTACGTTCTATTATTTGGAAAAGCGATTGAGTTTAAAGCATAATCGGAAAGCATTTTAACAACATACACAAACCATAACATTATTTCGGCATTATAACTGGTTACATCATAGCATACACTAAAGATAACTACTCGCTAATCATGGCAACAACATCACAGAACATAATGATAGAAGACATTATATAAAGATAAAGGATAGAAGTACAAGTAGATTAAACGAGTTCCGAATACAAAATTGACAACTTCAAACTCCAGACCGCTCCTAATACAATCTTCGGTGTTCTTCTCCGGGTAATAGGTTTCCCACACGGAGTCGAAGACCTTGAAAGTATGACTAATATTGTATAAGAGAGAGAAAGAAGTGAATTGAAATGTGTGTTGGAATGAATGACAAAGACTTTTTAAATAAGCTTGAAATTTGCCTGCAAACGGCTGGCAGGCCATTCGGCAGGCTGTTTGGCAGGCCGTTTGCAGGGGCCGTTTGCCAGGCTAACCCGTTTGTAGGGGCCGTTTAACTTGGGCGTATGGCAGGCCGTTTGCAAGCCAGGCAAGCCGTTTGGCATTCCGTTTGGCATGCTGATTCGCTGAATTGTAACTTGATTTCTTGTTTTTCACCGTTTTCGCACTAGAATCTTCGTTTTAGCTCCGATTCTCTTGATTCTTTTTGCACAGTCTTCATAATTACTTGTTCTTCAATTCTAACGGACAAAGTGGGTATTTTACCGATAAAGTTAGAATCTTTCTTGTTTTTGGGCCTTAATACCGGGTGAAAACGTGACTTTTTAGCCGATATCACTTATGAATAACCAGTTGCCACATATTAAATTTATTCATTCTGACCCCGAGAGGAAAACCAAGATGAGTAAGTGGGAAAGAGCCGGAGGTACAATTAATTATGCTTGCCATAAGAGAGATTTCCATATTTACACCAATCCCGAAGAGGCTACTTTTAGTAAGATTGACTTTAAGACCCAATAGCTTCTCAAAACATTTTAGCAACTTCATGATATTTTTTAGATTTTTGGAAAGTCCATTCACCAAAAAATATCATATCATATAGTCATATGGTAGATGCATCTCACAAAAATCAAGTCAATGGCCAAAATTGAAAAAACATGAATATGTTAGGATTCATCTCGTGAATCTATGTGTAAAGTTTCAGATTCTAACTATTATATTCGAGCTCGAATTCGTGAGTAAATGGTTTGGGAAAAAAGTCAACAATTTCTTCATGATTCAAGTTCATAATCTATATGATGTTTTAGCTTTAATTGACGATTGGCGAGTACTAGATGAAACATTTGAAGTAACTTTCATGTTGAAATCATCATCTAAAATGCCTTGGATTGATGAATTGAATTCATGTTCGTCGTTCATCATAGCGGCTTTTTTTCTTGCTTTGGTTCTCTGGTTCGCTCATATGGAAAAAGTTCTCACAGTTCTCGCCATTTTTGTGTTGTCGTTTGAACCTTTTACTATATATATATATATATATATATATATATATATATATATATATATATATATATATATATATATATATATTAGGAATATTCATTTGAATACATAAATTAAGTTGAGATTCAAGGGACCAATGAGAGCGCAACATGTGGCGCGAAAATCACATATGATTGATTTAAAAAAAAAACATATATATATATACATATATATACTCATCTAAAACATTGAGCGCTTATGTCGCAATACAAAGCTGACAGATAGAATGGAAAACATGGTGATCACAACATACAGCATGTGAACTTATCCTTGGATGGAATGAAAGCATAGTTCCATTATGTAACTTTATCCTTTCAGTTACATGTTGAAGTTATGGTTAACATCGACTAGAACAATATATAGTTATAACTAACGAAGGAAGGAATATGTAGAGTAATCACATCTATGTTATAGACATTTTAAGCAGTTCCTTCCAAGAGGATAACAAGATTGATAGATTCTTAAAGTATTTTACATTACATTTCCGAAAGAGAATCGCTCAAAAGGTGTGATCTTTGAACGAGAGTGAACTCTTCGAGCGGTTTGTTCTGAATTTATCCTTATACTTAAGGGGGTGCGCGGATGAGAAGATACGTGAACTCTTGGTCCTAAAAAATGGTTTACTCTAAGTGAAAAGAATTTCAAAAATGTTTGCTTGTACCTCAACATTTTGAGTCATGGAGATGATGGTTACTAGGGTGTTGCGGTTAGCCATGAAATATTGAGAGTAGAAACCTACCTAGTGCCTTTCCTACAATGGGGTGACCACTGAGTGTACCTCAGAAAACTGATTTATCAGCCCGCATTTTTACCATGTCTAACCTTAAAAGGATCATTTTATGGGCGTAAAGACTTCCTAACAACTTTTATAAAACTGCCATCCTTAGTGGCTCAAGAGTTTTTAACAAAGATTTTAATCGTAAGCTTCATCCCTAACGGTGGACGAAAGGAAATGTGATTAATACGAAAACCTTCAATAAAATCAACCAAGAAAGTTTTGAAAAACCTTTAAACATTTGATGTAACAACATAAACGGAATGAAGTTCTTAGTTAATTTGGAAATAAGTACCACGTGTACAATTTTGCACAAAACTATTTGACTTAAGTTAAACTACTCAATAAAGGAGCGATTTTTAAATAGTTTGAAGGTATAACTTAGTATGTACTAATGAAAATAAGTAAAGGTAAATTTATTAACTGAATTATATACGTATATAATTTTTATATATCGCATAAGTGACAGAAAAATTTCATTACTTTCATTTGTTCATAATTCTCGTGAAGACCGCACAAATAAACAACGTGTAAAATTTTGATAAGCATAGTTTTTCGTATTTCAGAGGTTACGAGTTGAAAAAGATCGAGTGAAAAATCCTTGAATTTTCGAGTGACATGTTACTAGGTAATGAAAACTAATGAATTAATGTAGTTTTGATAATTATCAGGACATAAGTCTTTGCCCAAAAAATGTTCGCGTGCGAAGCCGTTGCTAAAAAGTGAGGTATGAAGGATAGAGCATGAGAATGAGAAGTTAATCACTTCTTGACTTTGCAAAATGCCAAACAGTTTATGACTAATATTAAAGTCAGAATACTGATGGTGTTAATATCACTAAATGAGAATCCCTTGGAATAAGTCAGGACTTAGAGTTATGTAAGAAAGAGTATCGCTCCAACGGGTGTGGCAGATAAGATCCCTGGGGTAACGCAATAATTTTGAATGGTTTAAGTGTTAGTGGATGCCCAAAGGCTCTGCATGACGTGGTAGTAAGTGTCTTCAAATCTTCAACACTTACACACACACATGAATCTCTTGATTTCGATGGATGTAAAGTCTTCATGATGACTTGGATACGAATAAGCAATGAAAATTTTTTATAATAAGCAACGAAAATTTTATAGAAATCATTTTAGGTGACAATGTAAGAAAGGAAACGAAGTTCTTAGTAAACTAGAGTTATGTACAACATGTACCATTCTAAGTAAAATATCCTTTGAATAAGAGAATTGATTTGTAAAAGTGAAAGTAAAATTTCATATGTACTAGTCAAAAATAAGTAATTATTTACTTTGTTATATATAACATATATGGTTTCTAAAATTTGTACGAATGGCAGTAAAATAAATTTATTTTTATAAAACTTTGAGAGGATCGTACAGTAAAATAGTATGTGTAAAATTTTGGCAAACAACTTTTCATATTTTGGAGGTTACAAGTTAGAAAAAGATTTATTGGATTGAGTAAAAGATTTTAAAAATTTCGGGTGATATTTGAGGTAATAAAAACTAATGTATTTAAATGTAGTTGATGACTATTAGTAGGGCATAAGTCCTTCGACCAAAAATGCTTAAGTGTGAAGTTGTTGCTTATAAGTGAGATACGAATGGGAGAGTATGAGGATAAGAATTAACCACCATTGAGTTTTGAAAAATTTCGAACTGGTATGACTAATACCGAAGTAAGAAGGATGATGATGTGATTATCATCAAATAAGAAATCTCTCAGAATAAGTTAGGATTCAGAGTCCCGTAAGAATGAGTATCAAATAAGATTCTTGGGTATTTTTTAATATAGAATTTGAATTGCTCAAGTGACGGGATACAATTTCCTTTATGTATCGTTGTGCAAGTTTGTCCATGGTATCGGTTTCTTTCATGGCTAGAAAGTGGGCAAATTTGGTGAGACGGTCAACAATAACCCAGATAGTGTCCTAACCGCCTACCATTTTTGGTAGCTTCGTGATGAAATCCATTGTTATTCTCCCATTTCCATTGTGGGATTTCGGGTTTTTGTCATACAACTAATAAGGTTCAGCTTCGGGCTACTTCTCTCCCCGTAACTATTAATGGCTCACCATTCTCGCGAATAATCTTCTTACTATAAATAACCTTCACTTTCTTCCTTGAAAGCCAGTCCATTCCAACTATTTCATCAAAGCTTCCTAACTTGATGAGTATCAGGTTAATCCTAAAGTCCATTCCAACTATTACATCAAGCTTCCCAAGTTGATGGGTGTTAGGTTAATCTTAAGGTTCATTCCAACCAAATCTTATTATACTACCGTGAAAAATTCTATCAATCTTCTCAAATAACATCTGCTTGTGCATAGGTAACTAATCCTTTCTAACTACTACTTCGAAACTTCCAAGTTTTGTTGACATGAGGTCATCCCCAGATGACCCACCAGTTAATTTTAAGGTACTACCATAATGTATTCCTATATCGCTGCCAGCTTACCATAGCTTGTCCTATAGAATACTTAACTCTCATGGTTGTTAATGGCTTATTAGTCATAACATTAAGGTTCTTAGATATAAGGTTTCTATTGTTCTAGTATTAAAAAACTCCTGAGACAATAAAACGTTGTGACAAAACGTACCCTAACTAAAATCAGGATCCATGCGAGTCTCCATAGCTGAGATAACGATTGTTCTACAGCAAGTAAGTCCAAAGTTTTTCCTATTTGAGAACTTTTTCGTTAAGTGTCCAGGGTATCTATATCTATAACAAATTTTCGGGTTATCAATTCTGCAATCAAGGCCCCCTTTGTACAGTATCTAGGCTAAGTAGTTATTCTTTCCCTACCTCTAACAGACCATAATGTGTATACCAAAATTTCCTTTGAATCGCTTCATATTCCTTATATAGTAACATTAAGACTTCTGCATGATTTACTTCAATATAATCACGCTGGTCTGGCGTCATTATATTTTACTAAATCGTACGTTCATTCCAATATCACTCCATATGGTCAATGTAACGTGATCACTTCAATTTCTACTCAATTTCATCTAACGGTGCCTTTATCTATGTTATCTTAAAATAAAATCTACATAATTAACCTAACGGTTTCCCGGTGTGGGTGCGTAGGTTCCGTAGGTCATGCATCAATGCCTAAATGCCCCGAAATTTTCTTCAAAATGTTCGGGTTCAGGTAATGTAATTAGGTTCCTTTCTAGAGATTCAATCTGGGTCTCGTGTCGAGTCGTACGTGTAGCAAGTAGTAATACGATATGTCTTGAGGCGACTCCCAAGTCTTTGGTATGGCTGAGCATCAGTAGAAGACACTATGACCTTGTGAAAGGAGGTGCCTTCCTGACTTCTCCAATGCCTAAGAGTGTTAGGGACCTAAATCTAGAAGTGTCTATCGTCGAGTAGTGGTGAAGTATAAAAGAGATAAGTGACGGTCATGAAAGCGTACGGGATACGGGTCAATTCACAGAAACTAAATAACCTTCTAATGTTCATACGTTGTACGTGGCTAATTAGGGTGAGCTCGGGGGTGGGGCAAGGTGCAGTTACTCCGACAAGTCCTCACATATCTCCTCCTTCGAGAATCAACTTTAGTGGGCGTGCAATCCTAGGGGTTCTCTTCCTAGATTGCGTGAAGTAATGTTTCGATCTCTGGGACGGTGGAACGGTAGTAACAGGTGGATTACAATACTAGTCCTTAGGATTAGACGAGTGGGAAATGGGTTCAGAAAAACATCTGAACTAGAAAAGATAAATTCTCCAAGTCGGTACAGAGAATAGCAGACATGTAGCAAGAACATAATCAGGCATAGTAACTACAGTAGCCTAGATCGTCTACAGCAATACATAGCATGACAATAATAACAGTATCAAACAGAAGTATCATGAAAAAAGCAGATAGTAGCATGCAGTAGCGAGAATAAGCAAAAGCATACAACAAGTTCACATAGCAGTAAAAGTATGCAGTAGCATGCAGCAAGTTCATATAGCAGTAAAAGTAAGCAGTAGCATGCCGTAGTAATAAGCAGTAACATGTAATAAGATCTAGCAGTAGCATGCAGCAGTTTCGCAGATACAAATAAACGAGCAAGTTGTAGATTAGTCCTATTAGTGAATCCTACTCGACTCGGCCAAGACTCACTAATGCAACCTAATTCCCTACAACCAATGCTCTGATACCAAATGTGACGCCCCGTACAAAACCATCATGTATGAATCGTCAACAACAGGTCCATTACACGGTGTAATACTACATGCTGTTTTAAAACAAGTTTTGCATTCATGAAAGGATAACGTTTTACAAAAGATAACGTGACACAAAGTTCGTTACAAAGCCATTATTCAAAATAACATAAGTTGCGAATGCAAAATAAAAGTTCCATGATTGAGACATCTCTAAGTAATGCAGCGGAAGTCTAACACAGCGAGTCTGTAACAGCGAGTCTAACACCAAGACTATAACAGCAAGTCTAACAGCGGAGGCAACAACGTCTAAGCACCTGAGAAATACATGCTTAAAAAGTCAACACGAATATTGGTGAGCTATAGTTTATTTGTAATCAGTAATGTAATGTAGACGACGAGATTTCAGTGCTTCAACCAGCAATTCAAATCAGTATGATAAAGTATATGCTTATCCGTGGGCACCCGGTAACTAACTTAACGTAATAATACCCCCTAAAAGTACACTTGGCGAGTGCGTATGTTCTCGAAGTATTAAACATCCGTTAAATGCTAGCGCGACTAGCCCGAGTGGGGATGTCAAACCCTATGGATCCATATATAATATTCGCATTCACCGGTTCATAAACCAATGATTAAACGTTACCGTGCTAAGGGGAATCTTTGTGTCGTTATATCACCCATACATATATAAAGTTTAAGTACTCGTTTCTATTATGTAAAAACATAAAAAGTGCATGTATTCTCAGTCCCAAAAATAGTTAAAGTAAAAAGGGAAGCTATAACTCACAGTGAATGTGCGGTAAAAGTTGATATGAAAAGTATGCTGGTAGTAAGTCGGTCTGAAAGGTCGTCAACCTAAGTCAAAGGTCACTAAGTCAGTATATTGTCCCCAAAAGTTTAAAAGTGAATAAATTAAGTCTTAAGTATCATAATCATCATCATCCGTAAAAGCTAAAGTAAGTTTTCAACAAGAATAGAGATCGAAACAAAAGGCTGACTTCGGACAGCTGCTACGACCTCTATACAAATAAAAAAGATGCATGGTCAGTGGCTAAGGTTCTGTATGTGAGTCCTCTAACCTCTATCCAATTTTCAGATCCTAACTCGATGTTGTTTGACCGTGGCGATAGTTCAAGCGCGAGTAGGTCAGAATTTTTCAGCACGTCGTTTTAAAGGCGTAGTGATTTTCGGAAGGCTATAAATCCTAAACCGTATATTAGATTTAGGCGAGTCCTAAATGAAAAGTCATCTACTCAAAACGAACTATCTGAAAATAAATTTTCCAGAAGTCCCAGGAGCCTGATCAGACCGCAAAAAACAGAAAACAAGTGCTCCAGTGGGTTTCTTGGTGCTTGATGCTCATCACGGTTCTCATCCTTGATGTGTGTAAGCTTCAAGTGTACAACTCCTTGATGTTTTAGCATCACTTTAACCAAGTTTCAACCATCAACACACAACTAAGAGTAAAAGCTAACATTCTACAAGTTTTAAACATCAAGGTTGTCTCTTTATTGCATAAACCAAATAAAACTTCAACCTTTGTCCTTTAGACACAAGTTTATGCATCTTCATCATATGAGATGATGAAGAATTGATTTTTATCACCACAAAAATTATAAAAAGGTTCCAAGTAACTGAGATCTACAATAATAACTTAGATCTCAAGTATTAAGAAATCATAAGCTAGAAAGCTTGGATCTTTACAAGATTAATGAGATCATAAGCTAAAAAGCTAAGATCTAGTGAAAGTAATGAAACCATAAGCTAAAAAGCTAAGATCTTTAACAAAATAATGAAAATCCTAAGCTAGAAAGCTTGGATCTTTAATTTTCCTGAAGATCCTTAGAGCAAAAGGCTAGATCTTCAAGTTTCATGAAGATCATAAACATTAGTTTTGATCTTTTTAACAAAATAAAGGGATCATAAGCTAGAAAACTTAGATCCAACAAAGTAATGAAGATTCAAAGCTAGAAAGCTTGAATCTTTCATGTTCTTGAAATATTCAAATCAAAGTTTGAATCTTCAAGATATAACAAGATCAAGAAGCTAAAAAGCTTGATCCTTTAATGATGATGATGATGTCGTGATGATGAAGAGAAGAAGAAGAAAATTTAAAACTTACAATTTTTAGTGTGAGAAAGACTTGAGAGAGAATTAGATAGCAAGTGTGTGTAAAATGAGAATGAGATCAAGTGTGAAATGGGTGAATGAGGCTTATATTTATAGTGTGGTGTTGGTGGTGGTGGTCTTCCAAAATCGTGGGCACCATGGGGGGACAAGGGGGATAACTTTTGCTTTTTGGTTAGTGGTGGTCTAAAGGTGGTGCTTATTGTTAGGATCCCATGCAACATGTGTGGTAATGGTTACCAAAAATACTAGTATGTTGGCTCTTATAAATGGATTTTTGTCCAACATCATAATGGGTCACTAATCCATAAAAATTGGGCTAATTGAATGGTCCATTAGCTAGAGTAGGGTGAGCTCAAGTCCAATAAGGTAGAAAGTCCATTAAGACTAACTAGTGTGCATTAGTAAAATACTAAGCATAATTAAGCAACCAATAACCCAAGTAATTGTCATTGTAAAAATAACAATTAGTATTACGTAGTCATAATGTTTCAATTATGACCAAAGTCAAACATGTATCAAAATACATAGCTCGTTTTAAACGTCAAGTGACACTAACGGTCATAAAAGCATTCGGGGATCAAGTTAGGTAACTACGTTCTAAATGGCACGTTGTAAGGTATTAATGAAAGTAATTAACATGAATTAAGATCCCAGAATATAATATAGCTTAGTACACATAAATACACAGTTTCGTGAAAGTATAGAGCACAAAAATATAATTCGAAAAAGTCGGGTCGTTACATACCATGGCTATATGCAGTCAAGATCAAATTTAGAAGTATCTGTTCTTTACACCTCCTGAAGGAAATCTTGATAACCATTCAGCCATATATCCTGATCAACATAAATCTCCCCTATCCGAAAGTAACTTTCTCAGCAAAACTATCCGTATAGCACCGCTAGGTCAAGGCATTCCATGCCTCTGTTAAGGAGAAGACCTAATGAAGAAACAGATTTCTTTCCGGTATCCCAGGAAACGCAGTTAAATGAGGACTATGATGAAATTCCTGAGCCGATCTTCGAAACTAAAGAAGAAGTTTCTGAACACGAAGCGTTAAGAAGGACAATTTCTAGAACCAAAGAACAGATAGCATCATTAACCGCTATTAAGGAAGAAGAATCAGAATTCCACGAGAGATATGACTCGTTAGATTGAAAGAAGATAACAAGTATGAAGTCATCTATCGTGGTGTGAGGACCCGTCCTAATCCACCTGGACAAAGTCATCAACATTTGGTCCCATTGCGATGATCGACTCCAAATAATGTCCTTAAAATGAGCAAATGCACAGCGGAAGACTTAATTTGTACCTGAGAATAAACATGCTTAAAAGTGTCAACCAAAAGGTTGGTGAGTTCATAGGTTTATCATAACAATCATTTCAATATATTAATATACCACAAGATTTCATCATCATAATCATAAACATAATACACTAGCAAGTGTATGTAAAGCATTCTAAGTGGTTGAGCACTTGGTAACCATACTTAACATTTAATCAACGTCGCATATTCCCTTTTTTATGAAATCTCACTACACCGTACTAAGTGTAGTCACCAAAACGAAGTACTGTGCAACCGTTGAATACTGGTCGTCCAATCCGGTTGGGGTTGTCAGGCCCGATAGATCTATCAACAGGATTCGCGTTTACAATACCCATGTAAATAGTAGTTACCAAGCTACAGGAAAATATGCCAATGGTACAACTCAACGTAGAATATATTTTTAAGTACTTGTGTCTATTTTGTAAACATGTATAAAAGCAGCGCATGTATTCTCAGCCCAAAAATATATATTGCAAAAGCAATTAAAAAGGGAGCAAATGAAACTCAAAATACGATATTTTGTAGTAAAAATATGCATACGACGATACTGAACAATGCAGGGTTGACATCGGATTCACGAACCTATATCAAGTATATATATTAACACATATCACATTTAATCAACTAAATTTCATTTATATTTTATAAATTATTAAGATTTATATTCCTATATATAATTATATTTAATACTTATTTTTAGGTTATATATGATACTTATATTTTACATAAATAATATTTGTTGTAATGATATTAATAATGCTAATAGTAATATTAGTAATACCAATAATGATATTAATAATAATTTTTAAAATAATAATTTTAATGTTTGTAATAATAATAATTATACCATTCATAAAATTAATGATATTAGAAATTTTCATAAAAAAAAATAATAGTAATATTCATAAAAATAATAATAATGATAATAATAATAATAATAATAATAAAAAAAAAAATAATAATAATAATAATAATAATAATAATAATAATAATTTTATTAATAATGATTAATGATAATACTTCATTTACATCACATCTTATTTATAGTTTGCATTATAATCTTTAATTCATTTTTAACCAAATTATTACTACATAATAATAAACATAATAATAATAATAATAATAATAATAATAATAATAATAATAATAATAATAATAATAATAATAATAATAATAATAATAATAATAATAATAATAATCATAATTATAATAATAATAATAATAATAATAATAAAAATAATAATAATAATAATAATAATAATAATAATAATAATAATAATAATAATAATAATAATAATAATAATAATAATAATAATATAATTATAATTGTAATAATAATTATACCTAATTAAAAAGGCAACCCGTTTGGTAGATCCTAAATCAGATCGAGGATTTGCAAAGAAAACCATTCACAGAGAAAATTTTCACCATCGTGTAATTCGATTAACAATCATCTTCATCATCACAGATCAATCAAATAGCAATCATCGATGAGTAGCAGGTTATCAATTTTTCATCATTCTCGTTCAACATCATCACCAGTCTTCGTCATCCTCATCCATCATTAATCGATCAAATTATCGGTTCCTTAAATGGTGTCCTTGGTGGTTTTGACGATCGATGGTGGAGGTGGTGTTATCGTATAATAGAAACTGATAGAAGGCTGCAGATATTTGAGAATTCGATGGTGATTGTCGATGGATTTGATGAGGGTGTTGATGCTTTATCTTCTCAAATCATATTCATCATCATCTTCATCATCAATTCGATTTTCTGTTTAAATTGATATATATATACAATGAAGGAAATGGGTACGTAATTCGACCCATTTATAATTAATTCGAATACTAGTGATCTTATTAGTCTGATTGAATTGTTTATGCTAAATCTTAGGTTCATAGTTACGATTTTTGTTTATTTTTGTTGAAATAAAAACTTGATTTTTATCTTAAGGATTGGTTTGGTGTTGTGAGCGTTCAAATATTAATCAGGGAGTAGCAGGTCTTCGGTTTAGAAATAATACAAGAAAACAGATTTAATAGAAGCAGATTGTCGACCTAATTGCGCAGTAGTTACTAGTGGAACACGTTCAAACAGTGGCAGTAGCAAATAGGCTTGTTCGGCAGCAGGAACAGGTAAGATTGATTAGTGGTTATTAGGTTTCATCAAGTGAGTGAAGAAACTGTAAAACGAAGAATAGGTTGAACGAAAAAATATAATGACAGCAGCTGCAATATAGTAATCTATAGTATTGATTGATTTCGTGCAGGTGGAGGTTTGAGATTTTCATGGTTGTACAAACAGAACCCAATGATGCAGTTTGGTGGTAGTCGATGAAAACAAGAAAGAGAAGAAAAAAATAAATGAAAATCAGGAAATAGCAATAGGTGGTGGGAGGTTATGGGTGATGGTTATGGTAGCCGGTGGTAGTTAATGGTGTCATGTTGAGGTTGGCGGCCGGAGATGGATGGTTGTGGTGATGGCTCTCGGCTAACCAATATAAAGAAAATGGAAAGAAGAGATGGGATGATAGTTGATTTAATTAGTGTGTTTGTGTATTATGCATAAGTAAATAAATGTATATATTATAGATACTTGTATCAATCATAAGCATCAACAATATAAATCTCGTGATCGAATAAGAAGAAGAAAGAAAACAACATACTCTGGTCCCAGTTTGTTACATGTATCAATCATTAATCAATTTTATTATATTACAGTGATTTGATTTCATGCATGTGGGTGTCGATGATTGATGATGATGTTAGTCTATTAGGAAATCAATACAACTTTTGTGGTGTAGTTGGTTATTACACAAAAACAAGAACAATAAATGGGTTGAGAAAGGAATCAAACAAGCATAGTAATCCCCATATCCATTATATTATGCCTTCTTAATTCACGGTTATTCATCTAATCAAAATGGAAATAAAAGTAATAATATTAATAATATAATAATAATAATGTTTATAATATAATTTGATATATAAACGTGATTAAGTTAGCCGTCGTCTTTCCCGAATTGAATTTCGTACTCCGTTGTTAAACAGTGGCGGATAAAGTATTTGGAAGAATCCTAAATTTTTACTTTAATTATCTTTATTTGTTTCAGTCATTATAGTAGAAATAATCGGTCATTAATTGTTTAAAATTATTAAATAAAAATTAAATTAATTATTAGCCCCAACCCCAAGTAAAATATAATAAGTGTTATAATTTAACAGATAGATTCTAATTCTAAATATATATAATGAAGCTATAACTTATATGACTTCTTTTTGGATTACCGTTTATTTAAAAATCACATAAGTTTCTTTTTAACTCGTTTATTATCGATCGAATGATAATTGAGCGTTACTGTCGTTTACAGAATGAATTCGAAATCACAAAATATATTTAATACAATTTATTTATATAGATGTGTTTTAAATAATATTTAATATATTATCCTATTTTTATTTTCTTAATTTTTAATAACACAACATATAATACTTCAAATTATATTTCGAATTATTATTTATATATACATACACACATATCTATTTACAATTAATTGTTCGTGAATCGTCGAGAGCAGTCGAATGTCAATTGAATATATGAAACAGTTCACAATTTTTGAGACTCAACCTAACAAACTTTGCTTATTGTGTTAAAGATATTAAATCGTATCGAGAGTTTGGTTCAAAATTAGTCTAAATTTTCCGGGTCGTGACAGGAACTACCCGTTTAAGAAATTTCGTCCCGAAATTTGGTCGAGGTCGTCATGGCTAACCATAAAAATGTTTTCATGATGAATATGAGTTGATAATTAAAGTTTTATCATTATTGATTAATATAGATAAAACGATTCGATCATGTGATGCGTACGAGTGAAGCTATCACAAAAGAGTGAAAAGTTTCGTCTTAAGTTTTGACGTAGTCATGGTGGATTTCCGGAATTCAAGGAATTTAAGGAAAATCTTCCAATCAGAAAGAAAATGTAATAGCACGATTTATTAGCAAACTATCGGAATTACGGAAGAACGGGAATATCGAGGAAATATTTCTGTGATATGCTTAGAAATTAAGTAGAATGAAAGAGTCGTGTAACATGGTACATGATGAGGATAAGGTCTGTGAATCATCATCACGTTACATTAGAAATTTAGCATGACTTACTGTAATATAACCACGTCGGCCAAGTGTCATTATATTATACTAACCCATGCTTCAATTCCCAACAATTCTCCACAATTCATTCATAATTAATACTTAGATTTTACTGAAGTTTCCAATATAATGGAATACTGAAAACACGAAGAGGTAGATAATTTCAGACAGGAATATTTATGAAAATATCCTCAAAAATATCGAAGATATTTATGATGACATTTTGGAATTTTCTAAGTTCGAAGATTGATGGAGAAAATTTTCTGCAAGATTTTAACGTGAGTACGGAGCAAAATATTCTCTAAAGATTTCATCGGATCCAGAATTACCTGGATTCTTTGAATATAGGGTTTAGTCCTTGTATTTATCCTTGGTCTCCTTTATGGTGTGCTCAATCCAATTTTCAGTACCAAATTTTCTATCGAACGTTCCTAACACTTCCTTCTTTATCGTCAACTTTTGGCCATTAAGACCATCTACGACATGCTGCTTCATCAGCATTTTCAAAGTTAACGGATCTGGGTCATCGGTTATCAAACCGAGGTGGTTTAAGGAGAATTGTGTTTTTAGATGATTAAATGCTGATGGTAATATGGTAGAATATAAAAGGTTCCCCAGTAACAATAAAGAGTACGCGTATATATCAAGGTTATAATAAGGTTGTTTCGGATGAAAAGTCGGAGTTGACTTGCTGGAGCTGTGACAAAATTTGCTACTTTGAAAGGGATTACCACATTATTTTGGGTAATAATAACACTAAAGGAATTAGCACAACTACGTGTTAAACGTTTACTCAGTTTCCGAGGGTTTTTCAGGTGCATATCTATATGCATCAATCTTTTCTTCCGTAGGTGAAATGCAGTTAGTTCATTCTCTCAATCGAGGTGTTTTCAAGAATCATGAAAGGTTTGAACGCGGATTGTAATCGTCAAGGTACAAATGAGGTTCAAGATGAAAATCAAGTGGCAAGCTTGAAGAAGTGTTTAGTTTCATATATTATAATCAATATTTTAATTCGTTTTAATTGTCCAAAGTTAGTAGTCCAATAGTCCAATAGTCCAATAATTCATATATAGTTTAATATATAATATTCGTATTAATTAATACGTATCATGACCAGTGTACCGGTCTCAGTGTTGATCACAACTCAAACTATATATATATTTTGGAATCAATCTCAACCCTGTATAGCTAACTCCGTCATTTGCATATAGAGTGTCTATGGTTGTTCCAAGATAAATATATAGATGGGTCAATATGATATGTCAAAACCTTATATACGCGTCCCGTTATTTAAAGTGCGTAAAATAAATATAAAAATTAAATGACGATAAATAAAATTACGAGAATGTAAATTGCGAGAATGTAAATTGCGAGAATATAAATTGCGATAGTTAAATTACGATAAATAAAATGTAACCAGTTAGCTAGGAACAGTTAGCTAGGAACAGTTAGCGTAGATTCTTAACAATATTTCAATTAATTAGTTCGTTTGTTTCTAACAAATTTTACTTTGTCCGATGTTTTCTTCATTAAGCCACTTGTTGGATTCTGATAGGTCAAAATCCAAATATGAAATTGAACGAAAATGGATTCTGTGATGAACGGATACGTATATATGTGGATATAAGTAGAATAGTGACTGACTTTGAATCAGAGTCGAAGAATGTACAGTGCAACTTATTAATGTGAAATCTAAATATTCCTCGGGAATTACCTACCCGTTAAAATATTTTTACCATTAACAGTTTGTACAAAAGAATTTTTAATTACAATCTTTATGAAAATATACTGACATATATATTTTCTGCAGATGTAATCATGGATTTAATGAGTTAATATGATATTAACCTCATTTTTTTTTCGATTTGAGCTAGAATAAGAAATCTCTAAAACTATTAGGAACCACATATTCTTCGCAGAATATTAATGAAGTTATGGATCAATACTTCATCATTCGTTGTTGTTGGTACTCCTTGGTATCCATGGTGCGTATGATGTGGATGTTCGAGGTATAGATTATGGTGTCGAGATGTGTGATGCGGATGTTGATGTTGGTGGTACTGCTGGTGCCAGTGATGTTGCTGAAGCTGGTACGTTTTGCACCATATTTTTCAAGGCTACAACTCGGGCGCGAAGCTCGTTAACTTCTTCTATTATACCAGGATGATTGTCGGTTCGGACGAGCAGATGAATAAGGTTTAGAATCTGAGATAGTATATGATAGTGATGAGATACTCTGGAAATGAGAGATTAAATGGTGTCTCGAACAGGTTCGCCGGTAAACGCTTCAGGTTCATTTTCAAGAGGTGAATTCGGTTGGTGGAAGGGATCGCCTTCTTCGCGTATCCATTGATTAAGTCGACTACGAACCCATCAGATGAATTGGGGATGGCTGATTGGTTGATTCATTATGATGGCACTGCTTTTGGAGCTTAGGTGAAACTCCATATTAGAATAGCTGTCGGAATCCAAGGAATTCGAATTGGTTGAGGGATTCGTCTCGTACGATCAGATGAAGGATTTTCGTTAAGAAATAGATTATAGGATGTAGATTAGTACCCTGCAATACATAATTTACATATGCATATATAATACTAAAATCCCATAAGTTACGAAGGAATCTACGGAAGCTGTCAAGTAAGGTCTACAGTAACAGATACGCTAAGATATGAATTAGTAGATATGCTAAGATATGAGTTTTGTCTATACACTATCTAGGCAATAGAGGCAGTAAGATGTGTCTAGACTTTAAAGATGATAAGTAAGTAATTTTCGACAAGAAATGATAAGAAAAACTTTTGACATGCAGACACGGTCGAAGTCCAGACTCATTAATGCATCCTAACAACTATCAGTTAGACACACTAATGCAAGACCTGGTTCGCTATGACCACCGCTCTGATACCACCTGTGAGGACCCGTCCTAATCCACCTGGACAAAGTCATCAACATTTGGTCCCATTGCGATGATCGACTCCAAATAATGTCCTTAAAATGAGCAAATGCACAGCGGAAGACTTAATTCGTACCTGAGAATAAACATGCTTAAAAGTGTCAACCAAAAGGTTGGTGAGTTCATAGGTTTATCATAACAATCATTTCAATATATTAATAGACCACAAGATTTCATCATCATAATCATAAACATAATACACTCGCAAGTGTATGTAAAGCATTCTATGTGGTTGAGCACTTGGTAACCATACTTAACATTTAATCAACGTCGCATATTCCCTTTATTATGAAATCTCACTACACCGTACCAAGTGTAGTCACCAAAATGAAGTACTGTGCAACCGTTGAATACTGGTCGTCCAGTCCGGTTGGGGTTGTCAGGCCCGATAGATCTATCAACAGGATTCGCGTTTACAATACCCATGTAAATAGTAGTTACCAAGCTACAGGAAAATATGCCAATGGTACAACTCAACGTAGAATATATTTTTAAGTACTTGTGTCTATTTTGTAAACATGTATAAAAGTAGCGCATATATTCTCAGCCCAAAAATATATATTGCAAAAGCAATTAAAAAGGGAGCAAATGAAACTCACAATACGATATTTTTTAGTAAAAATATGCATACTACGATACTGAACAATGCAGGGTTGACCTCGGATTCACGAACCTATATCAAGTATATATATTAACACATATCACATTTAATCAACTAAATTTCATTTATATTTTATAAAGTATTAAGATTTATATTCCTATATATAATTATATTTAATACTTATTTTTAGGTTATATATGATACTTATATTTTACATAAATAATATTTGTTGTAATGATATTAATAATGCTAATAGTAATATTAGTAATACCAATAATGATATTAATAATAATTTTTAAAATAATAATTTTAATGTTTGTAATAATAATAATTATACCATTCATAAAATTAATGATATTAGAAATTTTCATAAAAAAATAATAATAGTAATGTTCATAAAAAAATAATAATAGTAATGTTCATAAAAATAATAATAATGATAATAATAATAATAATAATAATAATAATAATAATAATAATAATAATAATAATAATAATAATAATAATAATAATAATAATAATAATAATAATAATAATAATAATTTTATTAATAATGATTAATGATAATACTTCATTTACATCACATCTTATTTATAGTTTGCATTATAATCTTTAATTCATTTTTAACCAAATTATTACTACATAATAATAAACATAATAAACATAATAATAATAATAATAATAATAATAATAATAATAATAATAATAATAATAATAATAATAATAATAATAATATAATTATAATTGTAATAATAATTATACCTAATTAAAAAGGCTACCCGTTTGGTAGATCCTAAATCGGATCGAGGATTTGCAAAGAAAACCATTCGAAGAGAAAATTTTCACCATCGTGTAATTCGATTAACAATCATCTTCATCATCACAGATCAATCAAATAGCAATCATCGATGAGTAGCAGGTTATCAATTTTTCATCATTCTCGTTCAACATCATCACCAGTCTTCGTCATCCTCATCCATCATCAATCGATCAAATTATCGGTTCCTTAAATGGTGCCCTTGGTGGTTTTGACGATCGATGGTGGAGGTGGTGTTATCGTATAATAGAAACTGACAGAAGGCTGCAAATATTTGAGAATTCGATGGTGATTGTCGATGGATTTGATGAGGGTGTTGATGCTTTATCTTCTCAAATCATATTCATCATCATCTTCATCATCAATTCGATTTTCTGTTTAAATTGATATATATATACAATAAAGGAGATGGGTACGTAATTCGACCCATTTATAATTAATCCGAATACTAGTGATCTTATTAGTCTGATTGAATTGTTTATGCTAAATCTTAGGTTCATAGTTACAATTTTTGTTTATTTTTGTTGAAATAAAAACTTGATTTTTATCTTAAGGATTAGTTTGGTGTTGTGAGCGTTCAAATACTAACCAGGGAGTAGCAGGTCTTCGGTTTAGAAATAATATAAGAAAACAGATTTAATAGAAGCAGATTGTCGACCTGATTGCACAGTAGTTACTAGTGGAACACGTTCAAACAGTGGCAGTAGCAAATAGGCTTGTTCGGCAGCAGGAACAGGTAAGATTGATTAGTGGTTATTAGGTTTCGTCAAGTGAGTGAAGAAACTGTAAAAACGAAGAAGAGGTTGAACGAAAAAATATAATGACAGCAGCTGCAATATAGTAATCTATAGTATTGATTGATTTTGTGCAGGTGGAGGTTTGAGGTTTTCATGGTTGTACAAACAGAACCCAATGATGCAGTTTGGTGGTAGTCGATGAAAACAAGAAAGAGAAGAAAAAAAATAAACGAAAATCAGGAAATAGCAATAGGTGGTGGGAGGTTATGGGTGATGGTTATGGTAGCCGGTGGTAGTTAATGGTGTCATGTTGAGGTTAACGGCCGGAGATGGATGGTTGTGGTGATGGCTCTCGGCTAACCAATATAAAGAAAATGGAAAGAAGAGATGGGATGATAGTTGATTTAATTAGTGTGTTTGTGTATTATGCATAAGTAAATAAATGCATATATTATAGATACTTGTATCAATCATAAGCATCAACAATAGAAATCTCGTGATTGAATAGGAAGAAGAAAGAAAACAACATACTCTGGTCCCAGTTTGTTACATGTATCAATCATTAATCAATTTTATTATATTACAGTTTGTTACATGTATCAATCATTAATCAATTTTATTATATTACAGTGATTTGATTTCATGCATGTGGGTGTCGATGATTGATGATGATGTTAGTCTATTAGGAAATCAATACAACTTTTGTGGTGTAGTTGGTTATTACACAAAAACAAGAACAATAAGTGGGTTGAGAAAGGAATCAAACAAGCATAGTAATCCCCATATCCATTTTATTATGCCTTCTTAATTTACGGTTATTCATCTAATCAAAATGGAAATAAAAGTAATAATATTAATAATATAATAATAATAATGATTATAATTGATAATGCTAAAAACGAACATATATTTCATAGCATTATTCCTCAAGAAAGACAAGCTTTTAGTTGCAATTGTTCTATTTACAAGTGATATTCGTTTAAATAATAAAAGGTGAAGACAAAAGACAGATTCGACGAATTGAAGACGCAAACGACCAAAAAGCTCAAAAGTACAAAAGACAATCAAAGAGGTTCCAATTATTGATAAGAAACGTCTCGAAATTACAAGAGTACAAGATTCAAAACGCAAAGTACAAAATATAAAATTGTACGCAAGGACGTTCGAAAATCCGGAACCGGGACCAGAGTCAACTCTCAACGCTCGACGCAAAGGACTAAAAATTACAAGTCAACTATGCACATAAATATAATATAATATTTAAATAATTCTTATAATTATTTAATATATTATATTTATATTTAAACCGTCAGTAAACAAAGAGCCAAACTCCTCCGAGCTGTAAAAGTAAACTCCGCGACTCGCGGAGTTTGAAGGCAAAATTGGCCGCGAGTCGCGGAGCCCCAAAATGAAAAACTGCCTATAAAGCCAACCGAATTCTGATCGCAAATCATCATCTTTTTCTTCTTCTTCTCATACGTAAATTATATATATATATTTATAATTTATATTTTAATTTTAATTATAATTCTAATAATAAGGGTATGTTAGCGAATGTTGTAAGGGTGTAAGTCGAAATTCTGTCCGTGTAACGCTACGCTATTTTTAATCATTGTAAGTTATGTTCAACCTTTTTACATTAATGTCTCGTAGCTAAGTTATTATTATGCTTATTTAAAACGAAGTAATCATGATGTTGGGCTAATTACTAAAATTGGGTAATTGGGCTTTGTACCATAATTGGGGTTTGGACAAAAGAACGACACTTGTGGAAATTAGACTATGGGCTATTAATGGGCTTTATATTTGTTTAACTAAATGATAGTTTGTTAATGTTAATATAAAGATTTACAATTGGGCGTCCCTATAAATTACCATATACACTCAATCGGACACGATGGGCGGGGTATTTATATGTACGAATAATCGTTCATTTAACCGGACACGGAAATGGATTAATAGTTAATAAACTTGTTGAAACAGGGGTGAATTACATTCAAGGGTAATTGGTGTAATTGTTAACAAAGTAGTAAAACCTTGGTTTACACGCAGTCGATAACCTGGTGTATTCATTAAACAAAGTATTAAAACCTTGTTACAATTCGAATCCCCAATTAGTTGGAATATTTAACTTCGGGTATAAGAATAATTTGACGAGGACACTCGCACTTTATATTTATGACTGATGGACTGTTATGGACAAAAACCAGACGGACATATTAAATAATCCAGGACAAAGGACAATTAACCCATGGGCATAAAACTAAAATCAACACGTCAAACATCATGATTACGGAAGTTTAAATAAGCATAATTCTTTTATTTCATATTTAATTTCCTTTATATTATATTTAATTGCACTTCTAATTATCGCATTTTTATTGTTATTTTATTTAATTGCACTTTTAATTATCGTACTCTTTAATTATCGCAAGTTTATTTTATCGCACTTTTATTATTCGAAATTTCATTATCGTTATTTACTTTACGCTTTAATTTAAGTCTTGTATTTATTTTTAATATTTTACATTTGGTTTTAACTGCGACTAAAGTTTTAAAATCGACAAACCAGTCATTAAACGGTAAAAACCCCCCTTTATAATAATAATATTACTTATATATATATTTATATTTTTATAAAAGTAAACTAATATAGCGTTGAGCTTTGTTTAAAAAAGATTCCCTGTGGAACGAACCGGACTTACTAAAAACTACACTACTGTACGATTAGGTACACTGCCTATAAGTGTTGTAGCAAGGTTTAAGTATATCCATTCTATAAATAAATAAATATCTTGTGTAAAATTGTATCGTATTTAATAGTATTTCCTGCAAAAATCAAAAACTATTTTATATACACCCCGCTGCACATCAAGTATTTTTGGCGTCGCTGCCGGGGAACTCTCTTAAAAGCCGGAAGCGCAACACTAATATAAAAAAAAAAAAAAAATTTAGTTAACTTTTATTAAAATTCGTTTTTGTAAAAATACGTTTTAATTATTCGAAAATATAAAAAGAAAAACAAAAATTTATGTATTTTTAGGAGTTTGATAAATATAAGTTTTATTTTGTAAAAATATGAGTTTTATTTAATTTATTTTATAAACATATTTTATAAATATAAAAAACCGAAAAGAAAAAAAAGAAAAAAAATATATATATATAAATCTAATTTTTTTTATTGTTATAAAGTATTTTATTTTTATCTTAGTTATTAAAGATAAGTTTTATTTAGATTACATAAATATTTTAATAAGATAATATAAACTGAACCATTAAAAAAAAAAATCGCGTAAATTAAAACTGCTCCAGAGTTGAATTTCTGAACCCCGCGACTCGCGGGGTTTGATGCAATAAATACCGAACTCGCGGAGATTTTCTGACAGGCGACAAAACCCTAATTCAGCATTAATTACGGATAATTATTAATTATTATTATTATTTAACCCTAATTATTATTATTATTATTATTAGTTTTATTTTAACTTTTACTTTTTAATTAATTTCTATTTTTAGTTTAATTAATTTATTTAAATTGTAAAATTAATAGTTTTATTAAATAAATAATATAAAAATAATATTTTTATAAAAATTGTACTTTTTACAACTTTTTGTATATTTTTATATTTTGTCCCTTTTTAATCGTTGTAGCATAATATTTGTATTTTTACCTCATATTTAATTTTAAACTTAGTTTTTGCCATAGTCATTTTTACTCCTAGATTTTTAGGCTTTGCCGTAAAATTCCTTAAGTGCTTTTTCTTTAGACTAAGATTTAGGTGCTTTAGAATTTTGCGACGCCTTTTTAAGTTTTAGTTTCTTCTTAAGTTATTTCCATTTGGGATTTAGTTTTTCCTGTAAGCTTTAATATTTTTAGACACCTTTTACTATGTATCAATTATCATTCCAATTAGTAATCTCAATTTGCGATTATAATTTTAAGTTAGTTGTAGTAATAAGGTTAGGTTAGTCAAGTATTTTTAAGTTTTATAAGTTTCTTTAATTTTTCCGTCACCTTTTATTTTTCAACCATTTTTCTTTTTCGACCTTTTTCGACGAACTCTTTTTCTTTCTTATTTCTCGCTATTCTAGTTTTTAGGACATAGATTTTTATTCTACTTCTTATCTAAATTTCTTAAAATTACGAAAATTTATTTTAAGTGGTTAAATTAATAGACATCAAAATTTTCTGGTTCGTAGTAATAGTTGGATTTGTACGTGGACCGGGTTATTGGAGCCAAACAGTCCTCAATTATATTGAGACCAAACGAATCCTGCCCCTCTGCTGCATCTTTTGGCTATTCGAAACGTGGGCAAAATCAGAAATGTCTATTGATTGGATAACTTATTATAATTTTTCTTTCCTTTTAAAAACTAATAGGATATTCAGTGAATGCACCGAGCAAGACGTTCACCACCTGTAACTAGATCAAGTATTTTATCAAATATAACCGTGATGTGAAGCGAGGTGTATATAAAATAGCTTATATTTTACTAGGAAAAACTATTAAATACGATACAATTTTACACAAGATATTTATTTATTTATAGAATGGATATACTTAAACCTTGCTACAACACTTATAGGCAGTGTACCTAATCGTACAGTAGTGTAGTTTTTAGTAAGTCCGGTTCGTTCCACAGGGAAATCTTTAAACAAAGCTCAACGCTATATTAGTTTACTTTTATAAAAATACAAATATATATATAGGTAATATTATTATTATAAAGGGGGGGTTTTTACCGTTTAATGACCGGTTTGTCGATTTTAAGATTTTAGTCGCAGTTAAAACCTAATGTAAAATATAAAATAAATACAAGACTTAAATTAAAGCGTAAAGTAAATAACGATAATGAAATTGTGAATAATAAAATTGCGATAATTAAAAAGTACGATAATTAAAAGTGCGATTAAATAACAAATAATAACAGTGCGATAATTAGAAGTGCAATTAAATATAAAATAAAGGAAATTAAATATGAAATAAAAGAATTATGCTTATTTAAACTTCCGTAATCATGATGTTTGACGTGTTGATTTTAGTTTTATGCCCATGGGTTAATTGTCCTTTCTCCTGGATTATTTAATATGTCCGTCTGGTTTTTGTCCATAACAGTCCATCAGTCATAAATATAAATTGCAAGTGTCCTTGTCAAATTATTATTATACCCGAAGTTAAATATTCCAACTAATTGGGGATTCGAATTGTAACAAGGTTTTAATACTTTGTTTAATGAATACACCAGGTTATCGACTGCGTGTAAACCAAGGTTTTACTACTTTGTTAACAATTACACCAATTACCCTTGAATGTAATTTCACCCCTGTTTTAATTATTCTAGTGGCTATTAATCCATTCCCGTGTCCGGTTAAATGAACGATTATTCGTACATATAAATACCCCGCCCATCGTGTCCGATCGAGTGTATATGGTAATTTATAGGGACGCCCAATTGTAAATCTTTATATTAACATTAACAAACTTTCATTTAGTTAAACAAATATAAAGCCCATTAATAGCCCATAGTCTAGTTTCCACAAGTGTCGTTCTTTTGTCCAAACCCCAATTATGGTACAAAGCCCAATTACCCAATTTTAGTAATTAGCCCAACATCATGATTACTTCGTTTTAAATAAGCATAATAATAACTTAGCTACTAGACATTAATATAAAAAGGTTGAACATAACTTACAATGATTAAAAATAGCGTAGCGTTACACGGACATAATTTCGACTTACACCCTTACAACATTCGCTAACATACCCTTATTATTAGAATTAAAATTAAAATTAAAATATAAATTATAAATATAAATATAAATTTTACGTATGAAGAGAAAGAAAAAGATGATGAAATTTGATCAGAATTCGGTTGGCTTTATAGCCAGAGTTGAAAATTGGGGCTCCGCGACTCGCGGCAAAATGCCCTTAAAACTCCGCGAGTCGCGGAGATGTATTTACAGCTCACACCCTTGGAGTTTCTTGCTGCCGATGGTTTTTTTAATATATATATATAATATATATATAATTAATATAATTAATTATATATTATATTATATTTATATACATAGTTAACTTGTAATTTTTAGTCCGTTGCGTCGAGCGTTAAGAGTTGACTCTAGTCCCGGTTCCGGATTTTCGAACGTCCTCGCGTACAATTTAATATCTTGTACTTTGCGTTTTGAATCTTGTACTTCTGTAATTTCGAGACGTTTCTTATCAATAATTGGAACCTTTTTGATTGTCTTTTGTTCTTTTGAGCTTTTTGGTCATTTGCGTCTTCAATTCGTCGAATCTGTCTTTTGTCTTCACCTTTTATTATTTAAACGAATATCACTTGTAAATAGAACAATTGCAACTAAAAGCTTGTCTTTCTTGAGGAATAATGCTATGAAATATATGTTCGTTTTTAGCATTATCAAATATTTCCACACTTGAGCGTTGCTTGTCCTCAAGCAATATTGTCTTGAAATACTAGAATCACTTCTTTATTCTTCACACTTTGTACATCAGTGATTTCTATACGGCGGTATAAACTATGGTAGTAACGATATGGTTTACAGTCCCACATGACTATAAAAATTTAGATCCATTAAGGAAATTGGATCTTTATGAAAACATTTGATCTTTTGAAAATTAAATCTAGTTTTTACCCTAGATAAGTTTTCCGGAATAACCCTTTACCGGTGTTTGCAAAATATTTTTGTGGGTTTGGTGGGTTTCAGATTTGAAAATTTTAGCTCAAAACTTGCGGTTTTGTGTCACCCACTTGCTAACCTTGTATTTGGAAAGCAACACGTCCAGTTTACTTGTTCCGTATATTACCTTTCGGCAAACTACCGTCCGGTTGTAAAGGAAAGCGTTGAACAAGCAACTGTTAAGGCAATGTCCCGTGACATGCTTTTGATTATGGTCTATAACGTGTCGGACGCAATTACTATCCTTGGTAGGAGCAATAGTAAAGCTCACCCTTATAATTTTTTTCGGTCTGGCACAAGGTCATGTCTTTGACCACTATGCAACCACCGTTCTTACGGTTGACACCCGATTTAGTTCAGGTGACCTAATGAATTCCAGGTGAATTCCTAGGATTTTACGTTCAATGGTAATGAACGCATTGAAAATAGGGTTTTCAGAAAACAAATCGGTTTGTAATTTTGATCAAAATATTTTCTCGTTTAAGCTCGAGTTTAGATATCATCGAATTCCATGAGTTTGAATTCTCAATCTTTAAGGTCAATCTCTAGGATTGAGTAATATCAGTCTTAAAAGCTGATTTTTAATCTTTAAGGAGATTATCCTTTCTGGGGATCTGATTCATTAGTCTTATCTAGCTAATTTGCATGGTGCCCCCCCATTGTACGAGATAAATCCTTCTCATGGTTAGGATAAATCTGACCACATGGCGACCCTGTTTAATGATGAGGTCCGTGGATTTCCTGCTGATTTTAGTGATGACTTTTCTAGATTTTTCGTCAACCTACAGCTGGTCTGAACGACAACTTCATGACCTAAATCAAGAAGCGCGTTTCTTTTTCGGAAGACTTTACTTCCTTTTAATGATGGAATTGATTCATCGTGTAGATCCATCTCTTCTTTTCTTTCATCGGGTAAAACAGTTTAGTTTGGTCCAAAGCAAAAGTATTTTCAGTTATTTGTTACAGATATATGTGACATATGTTTAAAATAACTTGGTAAATTTTCCCACACTTGGCTTTTTATTTTTCTTTTTATCGTCCTTTATTCCATTTTAAATGAATTTTAACATTTTAGTTTGTTTCTCAATTTATGTCCTTTCTGAGGTAACAATAATTTCGGTGTTAAAACCTAGTTTTATCGTTCATAAATATGTATAAACATGATTTGAATTCATTTAATTGAAAAATTTTACTAGAATTGGGTAGTTAGTATATAAGACTAGGGCTGTTCTTTTTTATCAGAGAGCACTAGATTCTAATACAACTACTGCTTTACTAGTATTTTTAATGGTAACCAAGTGTATAAAGTAAAAATTTTTAAAATCCGAAAGAATTTAACCCCTTCCCACACTTAAGATCTTGCAATGCCCTAATTTGCAAGAAATCAGTAACAATTTAAATTATTGAGGGTGATTTGTGTGAAAATGATTAAATTTTTACCAAAGTTTCCAAATATATTGGCGTTTGTTTGCTGAATGATAAATGGTGCACATCATTTGTTCATTCCGTCTTGTTGTTATTTCACATATATTTTGCATCTTGTCGTCAAAATTAGTTGCTTTTGCTGAACTTAATGCCAGTCTTTGAAAATGCGTTGTTTTACCCTGTTGTGTACATAAGATAAACTGCAAACATATATACATATTTTTGAAGTTTGGTTTATTACCCCACATTCAAAAATTATTAAAATCTAAGAATAAAAGTTAGATAATTATAAAAATGATTACAATATTAACAAAAGTATTAAACATATCAATAATTACAAATTACAAAAAAAAAAAAAAAAAAAAAAAAAAAGTAAACTAAGGATGATATTGGTACCAATAGGGGTTCCACGCATAACCATAAGTGCTATAGAATGCTTCGGCAGGGTCATACGTAGGATATGGTGGCTGCATCTCTATCGACCAAGGAGGGAAGACGGGTTTCGGTGTAGGAATATAGTTTCTACCTATATGTTGGCAATGCGCTATGATCTGGTTCTGATGAACTTGCCAATCTTCAAATGCTCTCTGTCTAGCATTTTCGTATTCCTGAGAAGCTATAAACCTATGCATTTCTTGCATCTCATTCCCCCCTCCTACATTACCTTGTTCCTGGTTTCTCTCCACCTGTGGATGTCTACCATGGTATCGTACTGCGGCGTTATTTCGCCGCTTCAAAACTTTCGCACCATGGTATACATTTAAACCTATAGTATCGCGGGGTTCCGGCTCTTCTAGTAATAATCCCCCCCGACTTATATCCACACCGAGATATTCACCAATCAAAGTAATAAAAATACCACCTCCTATTATGCTATGTGGACGCATCCCCCGAACCATAGCTGATAAATAATAACCCACACAATATGGTATACTTACAGCGCTCTGTGGGTCTCGAATACACATATGGTAAAACAAATCTTGTTCATTTACCTTTTCTTTGTTTTTACCCCTTTGTGTAATCGAATTAGCTAAAAACCTATGTATTACTCTTAATTCGGCTCTATCTATATCCAAATAAGAGTAGTTTCCCCCTTTGAAACGGTGATGGCTTGTCATTTGACTCCACACACCGTGTGTATCAAAATTCTCATCTATCTTTCTACCGTTTAGTATCAATCCTCTACAATCGGCAGACGCTAACTCCTCAGGCGTATATATACGTAAAGCCTGAGCCATGTCCAGTAAAGACATGTGGCGCATCGAACCGCCTAACAAAAATCTAATAAAAGAACGATCGGTTAAACTAGCTACCCGATCATTCAACTCTATACTACATAACAACTCTTCACACCATACTTTATATACAGGTCTGCGTATGGTGAATAAACATATCCAGTCATTAAAAGAAGAATTACCATACCTCTGTACCAGTAATTCCCTAATTGGCCCGGCCAATTCTACAGCTTCCAAGGGTCCCCATTCTATGACCCTCGGTACCTCAACAACCTTGGAATGAAGAGTATGCAAACCCCGTTGATATTTTGGATAATCTATCCAAAGTCTGTCAAATCTCAGGTTCGGGTGCAACTCTTCCAAATGCATATCGGAAAAGGTCATGACTGGATGAGGTACATCCTGCTTGTAGTAGTTATCTACCTCCTGTTGTTCCAAGTTCTCAGCAGGAGCATGGCGGGCTTGGGATGAAGATTCACCCCTTTCATTCTGCAAAACACATCAAACACAAATTTTGTGCATCCAAATATGCATTAGTGTCAGCAAAATCATCAATCAAAATAATTACAATGACATTATCAATTTATATCAAACTTAAGCTTATTTTCACATTTTTATCAAATCTACACTTTTTCAAATAAGCATATACGAAAATGTTCGCCAAGTTCATAACATTCAACTCAAATAACATGTCAAAATAATCATTACTAGCAATTAAACAAGTCTCAAATGGCATTATCTTTCAAAAATCAAGTTCATGAATTTTGGACTTGAAAAAGTCCGCTTTAATTCTCAAAATCATGTTTAGGCTCAAAGTTTGGATCATTTAACTACCTAGACATGTTACACTACTCAATTTAGCAACAATTCATGACAAAAATCGGCCATAACCTGTTTATAACAAAAAGCCCCAAATTGCTCAAGAACACAAATCCTAGATTATTCAAATTTTGAAGTTTAAGGCTTCTAATCATGTTAAACAGCATCAATCTAGGTTATACAAGCATAATACATAAACAATTTAAGTCTAATTACACTAAAAAGCATCAAAATCAAATTGGGGAAAAAATAGCTCAAGAACACTAAAATTCGAATTAAATGGTGTTTAGGTGTAGAAATTTACCGTTTTTCTTGAGTAGTTCTTAGATATCATCCTTCTCAACATGATTTTAGCAAAAAATTTGGTGATTAACGGTTAAAAATTGGGATTTTTGGGGGTGATTTTCGGGTTTTTTCGGCAGTATATCGCAGTATTTTTCGGGTTGTTTTTGTGTTGTTGAGTGTACTGATCGTTTCAGCTGTTTTTATTTTTTTCTGGGTTTTGGTCCCTCCGCGAGTCGCGGAGGTTTTGTACTTCAAACTCCGCGAGTCGCGGAGTTTACTCTTTTTTTTTTTTTTTTTTTTTTTTTTTTTTTTTTTTATAATCTTTAACTTCTTAAAACAATTTAGTAATTAATTTTAAAATTTTGTTTCCCTTGTTATTTAGGATGAGGTCGTTTCGGATCGATGTCCTAGTCCGTCCTTCGACAAAATTTTAAAATTTGTCTTTTTGTAGCGATTGTTTTAAAAGCTAAGATTTTTGGGTTTTTTCAATGTTTTTGGCATACTTTAATTCAATAAGATTAAAAATAATGATAATAAAAGTTCTCGTCCCTCCCTCGGGTAAAGCAATTTCGGTTCAAAGACCTAGTCTTCAACTTACGACGAATTTTAAAAATCATATTCTTAACTTAATGAGATAAAGTAAATTTTTGTTTTTAAATTCACACAACTTAAATATAAAATTCAAATTTAAAAATTAAAAATTAAAAATTAAAAATTCACACCAAACTTAAAATTTGAAATGCATAAAATTAAAATTTCATATTTTAAAAATTAAAAATTCATACCAAACTTATATTATTTTTTCAAATATTTACAATTTTAAAAATATTGTTTTTACAAAGTTTACAATATTAATTTAAGATTTAAATATTAATTTTAAAAACATGGTAAAAAAATTAAATTAAAAATCTTTTTGTCTTTTTATCCCACTTTAATCAATCAAATATTATCAAAAATATGCGCCCCTCTTTTCGGTAAAGTAATTTCGGTTCCAAGACCTAATTTAACTCATGACGAATTTTTGAAATATTTTGGGTTGATTGATTAAAGATATTTATACCTTAAGAATAAACGTTAAATTTCGCAGTGATGTAATAAATTGTTGAATGATATCAATAATTTCGGTCGCCAAACCTAATTTTATTCAATACCAATTTAATACTTTTTAGCGAACAAATTAGCGTTTATTATCAAAAGGTTAAAAATAAAAATAAAAATAAAAACTGTACAGACATACCTGTGAAATAGATTTCTTAGTTATATGATCTATTATATTCATAAGATAGTTGGTTTAATTGGTTTTCCATGGCTCCAAAGGCGTAACCTCGAGCATTCATTGTCTTTTCTTCTAAACATATGAACGGTCCGTCTCTGCATAAAGTAACAAATTCGGTATTTGAATAGGTTTGATTATTTGAACATTTACCTCCATGTGACCATTTTCCGCATTTGTGACATCGTTCTAGGTGTCGTGCTCTTCTTTTCGCTGCGGATTTTGATTTTCCTTTACCAAATTGTAACTTATTATCTTCGCATCTGGATCCTTTTCTAACTCCGTCCATTCTTTCTCTGATTACTGATACTAATTCGCTCGGTAGTATATCATTATTTCTTTTAGTGATCAAAGCGTGTAGCATTAGACCATGGTTTAGTTCACAGACAGTCTTCATTTTGTAAAAACCTAAAAAAAATAAAAATTCAGAATGGAGGGAGAAGACTAGTTCTTTAGGGTCTGCTAGGGAAAGACCATACGTGTTCCATTTTCGAGAACTACACGAAAACAGACAATCTAATTCTAACAGAAATACATATTATCCTTTAAAGACTTGATTCTCCCCACACTTAGTTAGCTGTGGTGTCGAAATTGTGATTAACTTCGTTGTCGACTTCCATCGGACCATGTATGTAATGTTTAACTCTGTGACCATTAACTTTAAATTCAATCCCATTTGAATTTATTAATTCTATCGTTCCGTATGGGAAAACTCTTTTGACTATGAATGGTCCAGACCATCTTGATTTCAATTTTCCAGGAAATAGCTTGAATCGTGAATTGAAAAGAAGAACTCTGTCTCCTTCTTTAAATTCTTTTGAACTTCTGATTCTTTTATCATGCCATTTCTTCGTTCTTTCTTTATAGATTAACGAATTTTCGTATGCTTCATGTCTTAATTCTTCTAATTCGTTTAGTTGACTTAATCGTAGACGTCCGGCTTCATGTAAATCAAGATTACATGTCTTCAAAGCCCAAAATGCTTTGTGTTCAATTTCTACTGGAAGATGACATGCTTTTCCATAAACAAGTCTAAAAGGTGTGGTTCCAATTGGAGTTTTGTAGGCTGTTCTAAAAGCCCAGAGTGCATCCTCCAATTTAATGGACCATTCCTTTGAATTTGATCCTACGGTTTTCTCTAGAATACGTTTTAAAGCTCGGTTTGTATTTTCAACTTGTCCACTTGTTTGTGGATGATATGCGGTGGAGATTTTATGAGTTACTCCATATCTTTTAAGAACTTTCTCAAGTTGATTATTACAGAAATGAGTACCCCGATCACTTATTAAAGCTTTCGGTGTTCCAAACCTTGCAAAAAGACGTTTTAAAAAGTTGACTACAACTCGTGCATCGTTAGTTGGAAGAGCTTGTGCTTCCGCCCATTTAGATACATAATCAATGGCTACGAGTATATATAGATTATTATGAGATTTTGGAAATGGACCCATAAAGTCAATACCCCAAATGTCAAATACTTCACATACTTGGATGACATTTTGTGGCATTTCATCACGTTGACTTATTTTTCCGGCTCTTTGACATGCATCACAGGATTTGCAAAGAAGATGTGCGTCTTTGTAAATTGTAGGCCAATAGAATCCAGCTTCATAAACTTTTCTTGCTGTTAGTTGAGGCCCATAATGCCCTCCTGTTGGTCCTGTGTGACAATGGTTTAAAATTTTACTAGCTTCATCTCCAAATACACATCGGCGTATTATTCCATCGGGACAACTTTTAAACAGATGTGGATCTTCCCAGAAATAGTGTTTTATATCACTGAAGAATTTCTTTCGTCTTTGGTACGATAATCCTTTTTCAAGGAATCCACAAACTAAGTAGTTTGCATAGTCTGCAAACCATGGGATTTCTTTATAATCTATCTTCAATAGATATTCATCAGGAAAGTTGTCTTTTATGGCCGATTCATTCAGAACTTCTAATTCGGGATTTTCAAGACGAGAAAGATGATCAGCGGCGAGATTTTCTGCTCCTCTTTTATCTCGGATTTCAATATCAAACTCTTGTAAGAGTAAGATCCAACGGATTAATCTTGGTTTAGCATCTTGTTTTGAAAATAGGTATCTAAGAGCAGAATGGTCGGTATAGACCACCGTTTTTGCTAGAACGAGATATGATCGAAATTTATCAAAAGCAAAGACAATAGCAAGGAGTTCTTTTTCAGTAGTTGTATAGTTCGTTTGTGCTCCTTGTAATGTCTTACTAGCATAATATATAGGTTGAAATCGTTTTTCAATCCTTTGTCCTAAAACGGCTCCCATTGCAAAATCACTTGCATCGCACATTAGTTCAAATGGTAGATTCCAATTTGGTGTTATCATGATCGGCGCATTAGTGAGTTTTTCTTTAAGAATATTAAAAGATTTGATACACTCATCTGAAAAGATGAATGGCGCATCCTTTTCTAGGAGTTTATTCATAGGAGTGGCAATTTTAGAAAAATCTTTTATAAAACGTCGGTAAAAACCGGCATGCCCTAGAAAACTCCTAACTCCTCTAACGTTGGTGGGATGTGGAAGTTTAGCGATTACATCTACTTTAGCTCTATCCACTTCAATTCCTTCTTTTGAAATTTTATGTCCAAGAACGATGCCTTCTTTAACCATGAAATGGCATTTCTCCCAATTAAGTACTAGATTTGATTTTTCGCATCTAATTAGCATTCGTTCCAGATTAACTAGACATGATTTAAATGTATCACCGAAGACTGAAAAGTCATCCATGAATACTTCCATGCATTCTTCTATCATGTCGTGAAAAATCGCCATCATGCACCTTTGAAAGGTTGCAGGGGCGTTGCAAAGTCCAAATGGCATGCGTTTGTAAGCAAAAGTACCATAAGGGCACGTGAATGTGGTTTTCTCTTGATCTTCGGGTGCTATTGGAATTTGAAAATATCCGGAAAATCCATCTAGAAAACAATAGTAACTATTTCCGGCTAATCTTTCCAACATTTGATCTATGAAAGGTAAGGGAAAGTGATCTTTTCTGGTGGCGTCATTTAATTTTTTATAATCAATACATACACGCCATCCTGTTACAGTCCTAGTAGGAATAAGCTCATTTTTCTCATTTGTAATGACAGTCATGCCACCCTTCTTAGGCACGCATTGAACTGGGCTTACCCATGGACTATCAGAGATTGGATATATCAAACCTGCATCTAGCAGTTTAATAATCTCTTTCTTAACTACATCTTGCATATTAGGATTTAATCTTCGTTGGCGTTGCACATACGTTTTATGACCTTCTTCCATAAGGATTTTATGTGTGCAATACGAAGGACTTATTCCTTTAATATCATGAATCTTCCATGCAATGGCTGGTTTATGAGCTTTCAACACAGAAATGAGTTGTGATTTCTCATTTTCAGTAAGAGAAGACGATATTATTACAGGTAATTCAGATTCACCATGTAAATAAGCGTATTCCAAATGGTTTGGAAGTGGCTTTAACTCTAATTTCGGAGGTTCTTCTATCGATGATTTATATCGATATCTGTCTTCTTCTTTTAGCATTTGAATTTCTTCTGTTGTTGGTTCATATCCATTAGCTATAAGTGTAGCTAACATTTCAGCTTCATCAATTGGTTCATTACCTTCTCCTAAAGAACATTCTCCTGTTCCTTGTAATTCTGGAAATTCTTCTAATAATTCCGCATGTGCATCTATAGTTTGAATATAATAACATGTATCATCTGTAGATTGTGGTTGTTGCATTGCTCTATCCACTGAAAAGGTAACACTCTCATCCTCTATACTTAGGGTCAGTTTCTTACCGAACACGTCTATCATTGCTTTAGCCGTGTTTAAGAATGGTCTTCCTAATATGAGAGGAACTTGAGAATCTTCTTCCATGTCCAAAACAACAAAATCTACTGGAAATACTAAATTACCAACTTTAACTAGCATGTTCTCCATTATCCCTCTAGGATATTTTATTGATCTATCGGCTAGTTGTATGCTTATTCTGGTTGGTTTCAATTCTCCAAGGTCTAGTTTAGCGTATAGTGAATACGGCATTAGATTTATACTAGCACCTAAGTCTGCCAATGCTTCTATTGAACTAAGACTACCCAGAAAACATGGAATTGTGAAACTTCCTGGATCAGATAGTTTTTCTGGTATCTTATTCAACAGCACTGCTGAACAATTAGCATTCATAGTAACAGCCGAGAGTTCTTCCATTTTCTTTCTATTTGAGATTAGATCTTTCAAGAATTTAGCATACCTTGGCATTCCTGAAATCACATCAATGAAAGGAAGATTTACATTTATCTGTTTAAACATATCCAAGAATTTGGATTGCTCGGCTTCAAGTTTTTCTTTCTTCATTTTACTCGGGTAAGGAAGTGGTGGTTGGTATGGTTTAACATAAGGTTTATCTTTAACTGTGTTATCTTCATTAACCTTTTCAACTACCGGTTCTTTTTCCTTATCTTGATCAGGTTGTGGTTCTTGTGGAGTAGGAATAATTTCATCAGAAGTTACAGGTATTTCAGGTGGTTTAAGTGTTGTACCACTTCTTGTGGTAATAGCTTTAGCTGTTTCATTCCGGGGGTTAGCGTTTGTATCACTAGGTAGACTTCCCGGTTTTCTTTCACCTATTAACCTTGCTAGGTTACTTACTTCTTGTTCCAGATTTTGAATAGAAGCTTTTTGATTTCTAAATGCTTGAGCATTTTGTTCATTAGTTTGTTTTTTAGATGTGAAAAACTGCGTTTGAGTTTCAACTAGCTTCGTCATCATATCTTCTAAATTTGGCTTTTTATCATCGGTTTGTTGTGGTGGTTTGTTTTGAAAATTCGGTCTTTGCTGATTGTAAGTATTATTGGATACTTGTTGATTGCTAGGACCTTGTTGGTTGTTGTATGGAATATTTCGGTTATAATTCTGGTTTTGATTGTAAATCGGTCTTGGCGGTTGATAATTATTCTGATAATTATTTCCAGGTCTTTGGTTTATGTATGAAATATTCTCTCTTTGTTCCATTGTTAATTCAATACTGAGACAATCTTTTGTCAAATGTGGTCCTCCACACTGCTCACAACTAATTCGTATAGCATGAATATCTTTAGTCATCTTTTCCATTCGTCTCTCGAAAGCATCTATCTTTGCGGAAATGGAATCTAAGTCATGGCTAGAATCGGCTCTAGCTGCTTTAGATGATCTAATGATATCTTTTTCTTGGTGCCACTCATGTGAGTGGGAAGCAGTATTATCAATAATTTTGTAAGCATCAGTTTCGGTTTTCTTCATAATAGAACCACCAGCTGCTATATCTATGTCTTTTCTTGTAGTGATGTCGCATCCTCGGTAGAATATTTGTACTATTTGACAGGTGTCTAAACCATGTTGCGGACATCCTCTTAACAACTTTCCATATCTTGTCCACGCCTCATATAGAGTTTCATTTGGCTTCTGTGTGAACGTAACAATTTCTGCTTGAAGTCTTACGGCTTTAGATGCAGGAAAGAATTGTTTAAGAAATTTGTCAATTAAAACATCCCATGTATCAATCGCCCCTTCAGGTAACGATTCCAACCAATCTTTGGCTTCTCCCTTTAAAGTCCAGGGAAATAACATGAGATATATCTGTTCATCCTCCACTTCTCGGATTTTAAATAGTGTGCAGATCCTATTAAAGGTACGTAGATGTTCATTTGGATCTTCCTTCGGCGCACCACTAAATTGGCATTGATTAGTCACCATGTGTAGAATTTGTCCTTTGATTTCATAATCTGGCGCATTAATGTCTGGATGAGTAATTGCGTGACCTTGGCCAGTGCGTTTAGCTCTCATTCGGTCTTCCATACTTAAAGGTTCCAGATTCTCCATAATTGAATTTGTTGAATCGGTATCACTAGATGATTCTGATTTAATGGTTCGTTCCTCAACAATCTCTGTTTGAATGATTGGTGGTTCCGGAGAAAAGTTTAGTGGTTCAGGATCTACGAACCGTTCCTGAATATTCTCTGGATTCTCAATTGTGAGGTTGGGTTCAAAAAATGGATTATCGGAAATTTGAACTGAAGTACTTGGTCGACTGGATGACGATTCTAAAGAAAAATCAACGGCGGTTATATTTGTTAAACGATGTCTTGATCGAGTTACAGGTGGTGAACGTACAAAAGGTGATGAACGTCTTGCTCGGTGCATTCACTGAATATCCTATTAGTTTTAAAAAGGAAAGAAAAATTATAATAAGTTATCCAATCAATAGACTTTTCTGATTTTGCCCACGTTTCGAATAGCCAAAAGATGCAGCAGAGGGGCAGGATTCGTTTGGTCTCAATATAATTGAGGACTGTTTGGCTCCAATAACCCGGTCCACGTACAAATCCAACTATTACTACGAACCAGAAAATTTTGATGTCTATCAATTTAACCACTTAAAATAAATTTTCGTAATTTTGAGAAATTTAGATAAGAAGTAGAAAAAATTCTAAGTCCTAAAAACTAGAATAGCGAGAAATAAGAAAGACAAAGAGTTCGTCGCAAAAGGTCGAAAAAGAAAAAAAAATGGTTGAAAAATAAAAGGTGACGGAAAAAAAAAAAAAAAAAAAACTTATCAAAACTTAAAAATACTTAACTAACCTAACCTTATTACTACAACTAACTTAAAATTATAATCGCAAATTGAGATTACTAATTGGAATGATAATTGATACATAATAAAAGGTCTAAAAATATTAAAGCTTACAGGAAAAACTAAATCCCAAATGGAAATAACTTAAAAAGAAACTAAAACTTAAAAAGGCGTCGCAAAATTCTAAAGCACCTAAATCTTAGTCTAAAGAAAAAGCACTTAAGGAATTCTACGGCAAAGCCTAAAAATCTAGGAGTAAAAATAACTATAGCAAAAACTAAGTTTAAAATTAAATATGAGCTAAAAAATACAAATATTACGTTACAACGATTAAAAAGGGACAAAATATAAAAATATATAAAAAGTTGTAAAAAGTACAATTTTTATAAAAATATTATTTTTATATTATTTATTTAATAAAACTACAAATTTTACAATTTTATAAAAACTAATTAATACTAAATACATAAATTAAATAAAAAGTAAAAATAAAACTAAAACTAATAATAATAATAATAATAATAATTAGGTTTTAATAATAATTAATTAATAATATCCGTAATTAATGCTCGATTAGGGCTTCCTTGTCGCCTGTCAGATGATCTCCGCGAGTCGCGGCAATTAAAGAAGAAAACCCCGCGAGTCGCGGGGTTCAGAAATTCAGTTGACAGCTGATAATTTTTACGCGTTTTTCTATTTTTTTTTTTTTTTTTTATTTTCTGTTTTTTAAATAAATAAAAGATTTTAAAATAAAACTTATATTTTTATAAACTAAAATAGAAATAAAGAAACTTATAAAACTTAAATATTTAACAAAATCTTAAAAATACTAATATTTTTGTTTTTTTCTTTTTATATTTTCGAATATTTAAAACGTATTTTTACAAAAACGACTTTTAATAAAAGTAACTAAAAATCTTTTTTTTTTTTTTATATTAGCGTTGCGCTTCCGGCTTTTAAGATAGTTCCCCGGCAGCGGCGCCAAAAATACTTGATGTGAAGCGAGGTGTATATAAAATAGCTTATATTTTACTAGGAAAAACTATTAAATACGATACAATTTTACACAATATATTTATTTATTTATAGAATGGATATACTTAAACCTTGCTACAACACTTATAGGCAGTGTACCTAATCATACAGTAGTGTAGTTTTTAGTAAGTCCTGTTCGTTCCACAGGGAAATCTTTAAACAAAGCTCAACGCTATATTAGTTTACTTTTATAAAAATACAAATATATATATAGGTAATATTATTATTATAAAGGGGGGTTTTTACCGTTTAATGACCGGTTTGTCGATTTTAAGATTTTAGTCGCAGTTAAAACCTAATTTAAAATATAAAATAAATACAAGACTTAAATTAAAGCGTAAAGTAAATAACGATAATGAAATTGTGAATAATAAAATTGCGATAATTAAAAAGTACGATAATTAAAAGTGCGATTAAATAACAAATAATAACAGTGCGATAATTAGAAGTGCAATTAAATATAAAATAAGGGAAATTAAATATGAAATAAAAGAATTATGCTTATTTAAACTTCCGTAATCATGATGTTTGACGTGTTGATTTTAGTTTTATGCCCATGGGTTAAATGTCCTTTGTCCTGGATTATTTAATATGTCCGTCTGGTTTTTGTCCATAACAGTCCATCAGTCATAAATATAAATTGCAAGTGTCCTTGTCAAATTATTATTATACCCGAAGTTAAATATTCCAACTAATTGGGGATTCGAATTGTAACAAGGTTTTAATACTTTGTTTAATGAATACACCAGGTTATCGACTGCGTGTAAACCAAGGTTTTACTACTTTGTTAACAATTACACCAATTACCCTTGAATGTAATTTCACCCCTGTTTTAATTATTCTAGTGGCTATTAATCCATTCCCGTGTCCGGTTAAATGAACGATTATTCGTACATATAAATACCCCGCCCATCGTGTCCGATCGAGTGTATATGGTAATTTATAGGGACGCTCAATTGTAAATCTTTATATTAACATTAACAAACTTTCATTTAGTTAAACAAATATAAAGCCCATTAATAGCCCATAGTCTAGTTTCCACAAGTGTCGTTCTTTTGTCCAAACCCCAATTATGGTACAAAGCCCAATTACCCAATTTTAGTAATTAGCCCAACATCATGATTACTTCGTTTTAAATAAGCATAATAATAACTTAGCTACTAGACATTAATATAAAAAGGTTGAACATAACTTACAATGATTAAAAATAGCGTAGCGTTACACGGACAGAATTTCGACTTACACCCTTACAACATTCGCTAACATACCCTTATTATTAGAATTAAAATTAAAATTAAAATATAAATTATAAATATAAATATAAATTTTACGTATGAAGAGAAAGAAAAAGATGATGAAATTTGATCAGAATTCGGTTGGCTTTATAGCCAGAGTTGAAAATTGGGGCTCCGCGACTCGCGGCAAAATGCCCTTAAAACTCCGCGAGTCGCGGAGATGTATTTACAGCTCACACCCTTGGAGTTTCTTGCTGCCGACGGTTTTTTTAATATATATATATATAATATATATATAATTAATATAATTAATTATATATTATATTATATTTATATACATAGTTAACTTGTAATTTTTAGTCCGTTGCGTCGAGCGTTAAGAGTTGACTCTAGTCCCGGTTCCGGATTTTCGAACGTCCTCGCGTATAATTTAATATCTTGTACTTTGCGTTTTGAATCTTGTACTTCTGTAATTTCGAGACGTTTCTTATCAATAATAGGAACCTTTTTGATTGTCTTTTGTTCTTTTGAGCTTTTTGGTCGTTTGCGTCTTCAATTCGTCGAATCTGTCTTTTGTCTTCACCTTTTATTATTTAAACGAATATCACTTGTAAATAGAACAATTGCAACTAAAAGCTTGTCTTTCTTGAGGAATAATGCTATGAAATATATGTTCGTTTTTAGCATTATCAAACCGCCGTTGATTTTTCTTTAGAATCGTCATCCAGTCGACCAAGTACTTCAGTTCAAATTTCCGATAATCCATTTTTTGAACCCGACCTCACAATTGAGAATCCAGAGACTTTCCTCCGGAACCACCAATCATTCAAACAGAGATTGTTGAGGAACGAATCATTAAATCAGAATCCTCTAGTGATACCGATTCAACAAATTCAATTATGGAGAATCTGGAACCTTTAAGTATGGAAGACCGAATGAGAGCTAAACGCACTGGCCAAGGTCACGCAATTACTCATCCAGATATTAATGCGCCAGATTATGAAATCAAAGGACAAATTCTACACATGGTGACTAATCAATGCCAATTTAGTGGTGCGCCGAAAGAAGATCCAAATGAACATCTACGTACCTTTAATAGGATCTGCACACTATTTAAAATCCGAGAAGTGGAAGACGAACAAATATATCTCATGTTATTTCCCTGGACTTTAAAGGGAGAAGCCAAAGATTGGTCGGAATCGTTACCTGAAGGGGCGATCGATACATGGGATGTTTTAGTTGAAAATTTTCTTAAACAATTCTTTCCTGCATCTAAAGCCGTAAGACTTCAAGCAGAAATTGTTACGTTCACACAGAAGCCAAATGAAACTCTATATGAGGCGTGGACAAGATATGGAAAGTTGTTAAGAGGATGTCCGCAACATGGTTTAGACACCTGTCAAATAGTACAAATATTCTACCAAGGATGCGACATCACTACAAGGAAAGACATAGATATAGCAGCTGGTGGTTCTATTATGAAGAAAACCGAAACTGATGCTTACAAAATTATTGATAACACTGCTTCCCACTCACATGAGTGGCACCAAGAAAAAGATATCGTTAGATCATCTAAAGCAGCTAGAGCCGATTCTAGCCATGACTTAGATTCCATTTCCGCAAAGATAGATGCTGTGGAGAGACGAATGGAAAAGATGACTAAGGATATTCACTCAATACGAATTAGTTGTGAGCAGTGTGGAGGACCACATTTGACAAAAGATTGTCTCAGTATTGAATTAACAATGGAACAAAGAGAGAATATTTCATACATAAACCAAAGGCCTGGAAATAATTATCAGAATAATTATCAACCGCCAAGACCGATTTACAATCAAAACCAGAATTATAACAGAAATATTCCATACAACAACCAACAAGGTCCTAGCAATCAACAAGTATCCAATAATACTTATAATCAGCAAAGACCTAATTTTCAAAACAAACCACCACAACAAACCGATGATAAAAAGCCGAATTTAGAAGATATGATGACAAAGCTAGTTGAAAATCAAACGCAATTTTTCACATCTCAAAAACAAACCAATGAACAAAATGCTCAAGCATTTAGAAATCAACAAGCTTCTATTCAAAATCTGGAACAAGAAGTAAGTAACCTAGCAAGGTTAATAGGTGAAAGAAAACCGGGAAGTCTACCTAGTGATACAAATGCTAACCCCCGGAATGAAACAGCTAAAGCCATTACCACAAGAAGTGGTACAACACTTAAACCACCTGAAATACCTGTAACTTCTGATAAAGCTATTCCTACTCCACAAGAACCACAACCTGATCAAGATAAGGAAAAAGAACCGGTAGTTGAAAAGGTTAATGAAGATAACATAGTTAAGGATAAACCTTATGTTAAACCATACCAACCACCACTTCCTTACCCAAGTAAAATGAAGAAAGAGAAACTTGAAGCCGAGCAATCCAAATTCTTGGATATGTTTAAACAGATAAATGTAAATCTTCCTTTCATTGATGTGATTTCAGGAATGCCTAGATATGCTAAATTCTTGAAAGATCTAATCTCAAATAGAAAGAAAATGGAAGAACTCTCGGCTGTTACTATGAATGCTAATTGTTCAGCAGTGCTGTTGAATAAGATACCAGAAAAATTATTTGATCCAGGAAGTTTCACAATTCCATGTTTTCTGGGTAGTCTTAGTTCAATAGAAGCATTGGCAGACTTAGGTGCTAGTATAAATCTAATGCCGTATTCACTATACACTAAACTAGACCTTGGAGAATTGAAACCAACCAGAATAAGCATACAACTAGCCGATAGATCAATAAAATATCCTAGAGGGATAATGGAGAACATGCTAGTTAAAGTTGGTACTTTAGTATTTCCAGTAGATTTTGTTGTTTTGGACATGGAAGAAGATTCTCAAGTTCCTCTCATATTAGGAAGACCATTCTTAAACACGGCTAAAGCAATGATAGACGTGTTCGGTAAGAAATTGACCCTAAGTATAGAGGATGAGAGTGTTACCTTTTCAGTTGATAGAGCAATGCAACAACCGCAATCTACAGATGATACATGTTATTATATTCAAACTATAGATGCACATGCAGAATTATTAGAAGAATTTCCAGAATTACAAGGAACAGGAGAATGTTCTTTAGGAGAAGGTAATGAACCAATTGATGAAGCTGAAATGTTAGCTACACTTATAGCTAATGGATATAAACCAACAACAGAAGAAATTCAAATGCTAAAAGAAGAAGACAGATATCGATACAAATCATCGATAGAATAACCTTCGAAATTAGAGTTAAAGTCACTTCCAAACCATTTGGAATACGCTTATTTACATGGTGAATCTGAATTACCTATAATAATATCGTCTTCTCTTACTGAAAATGAGAAATCACAACTCATTTCTGTGTTGAAAGCTCATAAACCAGCCATTGCATGGAAGATTCATGATATTAAAGGAATAAGTCCTTCGTATTGCACACATAAAATCCTTATGGAAGAAGGTCATAAAACGTATGTGCAACGCCAACGAAGACTAAATCCTAATATGCAAGATGTAGTTAAGAAAGAGATTATTAAACTGCTAGATGCAGGTTTAATTTATCCAATCTCTGATAGTCCATGGGTAAGCCCGGTTCAATGCGTGCCTAAGAAGGGTGGCATGACTGTCATTACAAATGAGAAAAATGAGCTTATTCCTACTAGGACTGTAACAGGATGGCGTGTGTGTATTGATTATAGAAAATTAAATGATGCCACCAGAAAAGATCACTTTCCCTTACCTTTCATAGATCAAATGTTGGAAAGATTAGCCGGGAATAGTTACTATTGTTTTCTAGATGGATTTTCCGGATATTTTCAAATTCCAATAGCACCCGAGGACCAAGAGAAAACCACATTCACGTGCCCTTATGGTACTTTTGCTTACAAACGCATGCCATTTGGACTTTGTAACGCCCCTGCAACCTTTCAAAGGTGTATGATGGCGATTTTTCATGACATGATAGAAGAATGCATGGAAGTATTCATGGATGACTTTTCAGTCTTCGGTGATACATTTAAATCATGTCTAGTTAATCTGGAACGAATGCTAATTAGATGCGAAAAATCAAATCTAGTACTTAATTGGGAGAAATGCCATTTCATGGTTAAAGAAGGCATCGTTCTTGGACATAAAATTTCAAAAGAAGGAATTGAAGTGGATAGAGCTAAAGTAGATGTAATTGCTAAACTTCCACATCCCACCAATGTTAGAGGAGTTAGGAGTTTTCTAGGGCATGCCGGTTTTTACCGACGTTTCATAAAAGATTTTTCTAAAATTGCCACTCCTATGAATAAACTCCTATAAAAGGATGCTCCATTCATCTTTTCAGATGAGTGTATCAAATCTTTTAATATTCTTAAAGAGAAACTCACTAATGCGCCGATCATGATAACACCAAATTGGAATCTACCATTTGAACTAATGTGCAATGCAAGTGATTTTACAATGGGAGCCGTTTTAGGACAAAGGATTGAAAAACGATTTCAACCTATATATTATGCTAGTAAGACGTTACAAGGAGCATAAACGAACTATACAACTACTGAAAAAGAACTCCTCGCTATTGTCTTTGCTTTTGACAAATTTCGATCATATCTCGTTCTAGCAAAAACGGTGGTCTATACCGACCATTCTGCTCTTAGATACCTATTTTCAAAACAAGATGCTAAACCAAGATTAATCCGTTGGATCTTACTCTTACAAGAGTTTGATATTGAAATCCGAGATAAAAGAGGAGCAGAAAATCTCGCCGCTGATCATCTTTCTCGTCTTGAAAATCCTGAGTTAGAAGTTCTAAATGAATCGGCCATACAAGACAACTTTCCTGATGAATATCTATTGAAGATAGATTATAAAGAAATCCTATGGTTTGCAGACTATGCAAATTATTTAGTATGTGGATTCCTTGAAAAAGGATTATCGTACCAAAGACGAAAGAAATTCTTCAGTGATATAAAACACTATTTCTGGGAAGATCCACATTTGTTTAAAAGTTGTCCCGATGGAATAATACGCCGATGTGTATTTGGAGATGAAGCTAGTAAAATATTAAACCACTGTCACACAGGACCAACAGGAGGGCATTATGGGCCTCAACTAACAGCAATAAAAGTTTATGAAGCTGGATTCTATTGGCCAACAATTTACAAAGACGCACACCTTCTTTGCAAATCCTGTGATGCATGTCAAAGGGCCGGAAAAATAAGTCAACGTGATGAAATGCCACAAAATGTCATCCAAGTATGTGAAGTATTTGACATTTGGGGTATTGACTTTATGGGTCCATTTCCAAAATCTCATAATAATCTATATATACTCGTAGCCATTGATTATGTATCTAAATGGGCGGAAGCACAAGCTCTCCCAACTAACGATGCACGAGTTGTAGTCAACTTTTTAAAACATCTTTTTGCAAGGTTTGGAACACCGAAAGCTTTAATAAGTGATCGGGGTACTCATTTCTGTAATAATCAACTTGAGAAAGTTCTTAAAAGATATGGAGTAACTCATAAAATCTCCACCGCATATCATCCACAAACAAGTGGACAAGTTGAAAATACCAACCGAGCTTTAAAACGTATTCTAGAGAAAACCGTAGGATCAAATCCGAAGGAATGGTCCATTAAATTTGAGGATGCACTCTGGGATTTTAGAACAGCCTACAAAACTCCAATTGGAACCACACCTTTTAGACTTGTTTATGGAAAAGCATGTCATCTTCCAGTAGAAATTGAACACAAAGCATTTTGGGCTTTGAAAACATGTAATCTTGATTTACATGAAGCCAGACGTCTACGATTAAGTCAACTAAACGAATTAGAAGAATTAAGACATGAAGCATACGAAAATTCGTTAATCTATAAGGAAAGAACGAAGAAATGGCATGATAAAAGAATCAGAAGTTCAAAAGAATTTAAAGAAGGAGACAGAGTTCTTCTTTTCAATTCACGATTCAAGCTATTTCCTGGAAAATTGAAATCAAGATGGTCTGGACCATTCATAGTCAAAAGAGTTTTCCCATACAGAACGATAGAATTAATAAATTCAAATGGGATTGAATTTAAAGTTAATGGTCACAGAGTTAAAAATTACACACATGGTCCAATGGAAGTCGACAACGAAGTTAATCACAATTTCGACACCACAGCTAACTAAGTGTGGGGAGAATCAAGTCTTTAAAGGATAATATGTATTTCTGTTAGAGTTAAATTGTCTGTTTTCGTGTAGTTCTCGAAAATGGAACCCGAATGGTCTTTCCCTAGCAGACCCTAAAGAACTAGTCTTCTCCCCCCATTCTGAATTTTTATTTTTTTTAGGTTTTAACAAAATGAAGACTGCCTGTGAATTAAACCATGGTCTAATGCTACACGCTTTGATCACTAAAAGAAATAATGACATACTACCAAGTGAAATAGTATCAGTAATCAGAGAAAGAATGGACGGAGTTAGAAAAGAATCCAGATGCGAAGATAATAAGTTACAATTTGGTAAAGGAAAATCAAAATCCGCAGCGAAAAGAAGAGCACGACACCTAGAAAGATGTCACAAATGCGGAAAATGGTCACATGGAGGTAAATGTTCAAATAATCAAACCTATTCAAATACCGAATTTGTTACTTTATGCAGAGACGGACCGTTCATATGTTTAGAGGAAAAGACACTGAATGCTCGAGGTTACGCCTATGTAGCCATGGAAAACCAATTAAACCGACTATCTTATGAATGGGATAGATCATATAACTAAGAAATCTATTTCACAGGTATGTCTGTACAGTTTTTATTTTTATTTTTATTTTTAACCTTTTGATAATAAACGCTAATTTGTTCGCTAAAAAGTATTAAATTGGTATTGAATAAAATTAGGTTTGGCGACCGAAATTATTGATATCATTCAAAAATTTATTACATCACTGCGAAATTTAACGTTTATTCTTAAGGTATAAATATCTTTAATCAATCAACCCAAAATATTTCAAAAATTCGTCATGAGTTAAATTAGGTTTTGGAACCGAAATTACTTTACCGAAAAGAGGGGCGCATATTTTTGATAATATTTGATTGATTAAAGTGGGATAAAAAGACAAAAAGATTTTAAATTTTATTTTTACCATGTTTTTAAAATTAATATTTAAATCTTAAATTAATATTGTAAACTTTGTAAAAAAAAAAATATTTTTAAAATTGTAAATATTTGAAAAATTAATATAAGTTTGGTGTGAATTTATAATATGAATTTTTAAAATTAAGTTTGGTGTGAATTTTTAATTTTTAAAATATGAATTTTTAATTTTATGCATTTCAAATTTTTAAGTTTGGTGTGAATTTTTAATATTAATTTTGAATTTTATATTTAAGTTGTGTGAATTTAAAAACAAAAATTTACTTTATCTCATTAAGTTAAAAATATGATTTTTAAAATTCGTCGTAAGTTGAAGACTAGGTCTTTGAACCGAAATTGCTTTACCCGAGGGAGGGACGAGAACTTTTATTATCATTATTTTTAATCTTATTGAATTAAGGTATGCAAAAACATTAAAAAACCCAAAAATCTTAGCTTTTAAAACAATCGCTACAAAAAGACAAATTTTAAAATTTTGTCGAAGGACGGACTAGGACATCGATCCGAAACGACCTCGTCCTAAATAACAAGGGAAACAAAATTTTAAAATTAATTACTTAATTGTTTTAATAAGTTAAAGATTATAAAAAAAAAAAAAATACCAAACTCCGCGACTCGCGGAGTTTGGAGCTTTAATCTCCGCGACTCGCGGAGGGGTCGAAAAATCAGAAAAAAATATAAACACCCGAACTGATCAGTCCCAACACAGAAAAAAAAAAACTGCGAAAACCTGCGCGAAAAACCCGAAAAATACACCCCAAAATCACAATTTTTAACCGTTAATCATCAAATCTTTTGCTAAAATCATGTTGAGAAGGATGCTATCTAAGAATTACTCAAGAAAAACGGTAAATTTCTACACCTAAACACCATTTAATCCGAAATTTGATGTTCTTGAGCAATTTTTTCCCCAATTTGATTTTGATGCTTTTTAGTGTAATTAGGCTTAAATTATTTATGTATTATGCTTGTATAACCTAGATTGATGCTGTTTAACATGATTAGAAGCCTTAAACTTCAAATTTTGAGTAATCTAGGGTTTGTGTTCTTGAGCAAATTTGGGGCTTTTTGATATAAACAGGTTATGGCCGATTTTTGTCATGAATTGTTGCTAAATTGAGTAGTGTAACATGTCTAGGTAGTTAAATGATCCAAACTTTGAGCCTAAACATGATTTTGAGAATTAAAGTGGACTTTTTCAAGTCTAAAATTCATGAACTTGATTTTTGAAAGATAATGCCATTTGAAACTTGTTTAATTGCTAGTAATGATTATTTTGACATGTTATTTGAGTTGAATGCTTATGAACTTGGCAAACATTTTCGTATATGCTTATTTGAAAAAGTGTAGATTTGATGAAAATGTGAAAATAAGCTTAAGTTTAAAATGTCATTGTAATTATTTTGATTGATGATTTTGCTGACACTAATGCATATTTGGATGCACAAAAATTGTGTTTGATGTGTTTTGCAGACTGAAAGGGGTGAATCTTCATCCCAAGCCCGCAATGCTCCTGCTGAGAATATGGAACAACAGGAGGTGGATAACTACTACAAGCAGGATATACCTCATCCAGTCATGACCTTTTCCGATATGCACTTGGAAGAGTTGCACCCGAAACTGAGATTTGACAGACTTTGGATAGATTATCCAAAATACCAAAGGGGTTTGCATACTCTTCATTCTAAGGTTGTTGAGGTACCAAGGGTCATAGAATGGGGACCCTTAGAAGCTGTAGAATTGGCCGGGCCAATTAGGGAATTACTTGTACAGAGGTATGGTAATTCTTCTTTTAATGACTGGGTACGTTTATTCACCATGCGTAGACCTGTATATAAAGTATGGTGTGAAGAATTGTTATGTAGTATAGAGTTGAATGATCGGGTAGCTAATTTAACCGATCGTTCTTTTATTAGATTTTTGTTAGGCGGTTCGATGCGCCACATGTCTTTACTGGACATGGCTCAGGCTTTACGTATATATACGCCTGAGGAGTTAGCGTCTGCCGATTGTAGAGGATTGATACTAAACGGTAGAAAGATAGATGAAAATTTTGATACACACGGTGTGTGGAGTCAAATGACAAGCCATCACCGTTTCAAAAGGGGAAATTAATCTTATTTGGATATAGATAGAGCCGAATTAAGAGTGATACATAGGTTTTTAGCTAATTCGATTACACAAAGGGGTAAGAACAAGGAAAAAGTAAATGAACAGGATTTGTTTTACCATATGTGTATTCGAGACCCACAAAGCGCTGTAAGTATACCGTATTGTGTGGGTTATTATTTATCAGCTATGGTTCGGGGGATGCGACCGCATAGCATAATAGGATGTGGTATTTTTATTACTTTGATTGGTGAATATCTCGGTGTGGATATAAGTCGGGGGGGATTATTAGTAGAAGAACCGGAACCCCGCGATACTATAGGTTTAAATGTATATCATGGTGCGAAAGTTTTGAAGAGGCGAAATAACGCCGCAGTACGATACCATGGTAGACATCCACAGGTGGAGAGAAACCAACAGCAAGGTAATGTAGGAGGGGGGAATGAGATGCAAGAAATGCAAAGGTTTATAGCTTCTCAGGAATACGAAAATGCTAGACAGAGAGCATTTGAAGATTGGCAAGTTCATCAGAACCAAATCATAGCTCATTGCCAACATATAGGTAGAAACTATATTCCTACACCGAAACCCATCTTCCCTCCCTGGTCTATAGAGATGCAGCCACCATATCCTACGTATGACCCTGCCGAAGCATTCTATAGCACCTATGGTTATGCCTGGAACCCCTATTGGTACCAGTATCATCCCTAGTATACTTATTTTTTTTTTGTAATTTGTAATTATTGATACGTTTAATACTTTTGTTAAATATTGTAATCATTTTTATAATTATCTAACTTTTATTCTTAGATTTTAATAATTTTTGAATGTGGGGTAATATACCAAACTTCAAAAATATGTATATATGTTTGCAGTTTATCTTATGTACACAACAGGGTAAAACAACGCATTTTCAAAGACTGGCATTAAGTTCAGCAAAAGCAACTAATTTTGACGACAAGATGCAAAATATATGTGAAATAACAACAAGACGGAATGAACAAATGATGTGCACCATTTATCATTCAGCAAACAAACGCCAATATATTTGGAAACTTTGGTAAAATTTAATCATTTTCACACAAATCACCCTCAATAATTTAAATTGTTACTGATTTCTTGCAAATGAGGGCATTGCAAGATCTTAAGTGTGGGAAGGGGTTAAATTCTTTCGGATTTTAAAAATTTTTACTTTATACACTTGGTTACCATTAAAAATACTAGTAAAGCAGTAGTTGTATTAGAATCTAGTGCTCTCTGATAATAAAGAACAGCCCTAGTCTTATATACTGACTACCCAATTCTAGTAAAATTTTTAAAAATTTTCAACTAAATGAACTCAAATTCATGTTTATATATATTTATGAACGATAAAACTAGGTTTTAACACCGAAATTATTGTTACCTCAAAAAGGACATAAATTGAGAAACAAACCAAAATGTTAAAATTCATTTAAAATGGAATAGAGGACGATAAAAAGGAAAATAAAAGCCAAGTGTGGGAAAATTTACCAAGTTATCTTAAACATATGTCACATATATCTGTAACAAATAACTGAAAATACTTTTGCTTTGGACTAAACTAAACTGTTTTACCCGATGAAAGAAAAGAAGAGATGGATCTACACGATGAATCAATTCCATCATTAAAAGGAAGTAAAGTCTTCCGAAAAAGAAACGCGCTTCTTGATTTAGGTCATGAAGTTGTCGTCCAGACCAGCTGTAGGTTGACGAAAAATCTAGAAAAGTCATCACTAAAATCAGCAGGAAATCCACGGACCTCAGCATTAAACAGGGTCGCCAAGTGGTCAGATTTATCCTAACCATGAGAAGGATTTATCTCGTAAAATGGGGGGCACCATGCAAATTAGCTGGATAAGACTAATAAATCAGATCCCCAGAAAGGATAATCTCCTTAAAAGATCAAAAATCAGCTTTTAAGCCTGATATTACTCAATCCTTGAGATTGACCTTAAAGATTGAGAATTACAAACTCATGGAATTCAATGATATCTAAACTCGAGCTTGAACGAGAAAATATTTTGATCAAAATTACAAGCCGATTTGTTTTCTGAAAACTCTATTTTCAATGCGTTCATTACCATTGAACGTAAAATCCTAGGAATTCACCTGGAATTCATTAGGTCACCTGAACTAAATCGGGTGTTAACCGTAAGAACGGTGGTTGCATAGTGGTCAAAGACAGGACCTTGTGCCAGGCCGAAAAATTATAAGGGTGAGCTTTACTATTCCTCCTACCAAGGATAGTAATTGCATCCGACACGTTATAGACCATAATTAAAAGCATGTCAGGGGACATTGCTTTAACAGTTGCTTGTTCAACGCTTTCCTTTCAACCGGACGGTAGTTTACCGAAAGGTAATATACGGGACAAGTAAACTGGACGTGTTGCTTTCCAAATACAAGGTTAGCAAGTGGGTGACACAAAACCGCAAGTTTTGAGCTAAAATTTTCAAATCTGAAACCCACCAAACCCACAAAAATATTTTGCAAACACCGGTAAAGGGTTATTCCGGAAAACTTATCTAGGGTAAAAACTAGATTTAATTTTCAAAAGATCAAATGTTTTCATAAAGATCCAATTTCCTTAATGGATCTAAATTTTTATAGTCATGTGGAAATGTAAACCATATCGTTACTACCATTGTTTATACCGCCGTATAGAAATCACTGATGTACAAAGTGTGAAGAATAAAGAAGTGATTCTTGTATTTCAAGACGATATTGCTTGAGGACAAGCAACGCTCAAGTGTGGGAATATTTGATAATGCTAAAAACGAACATATATTTCATAGCATTATTCCTCAAGAAAGACAAGCTTTTAGTTGCAATTGTTCTATTTACAAGTGATATTCGTTTAAATAATAAAAGGTGAAGACAAAAGACAGATTCGATGAATTGAAGACGCAAACGACCAAAAAGCTCAAAAGTACAAAAGACAATCAAAGAGGTTCCAATTATTGATAAGAAACGTCTCGAAATTACAAGAGTACAAGATTCAAAACGCAAAGTACAAAATATAAAATTGTACGCAAGGACGTTCGAAAATCCGGAACCGGGACCAGAGTCAACTCTCAACGCTCGACGCAAAGGACTAAAAATTACAAGTCAACTATGCACATAAATATAATATAATATTTAAATAATTCTTATAATTATTTAATATATTATATTTATATTTAAACCGTCGGTAAACAAAGAGCCAAACTCCTCTGAGCTGTAAAAGTAAACTCCGTGACTCGCGGAGTTTGAAGGCAAAATTGGCCGCGAGTCGCGGAGCCCCAAAATGAAAAACTGCCTATAAAGCCAACCGAATTCTGATCGCAAATCATCATCTTTTTCTTCTTCTTCTCATACGTAAATTATATATATATCTTTATAATTTCTATTTTAATTTTAATTATAATTCTAATAATAAGGGTATGTTAGAGAATGTTGTAAGGGTGTAAGTCGAAATTCTGTTCGTGTAACGCTACGCTATTTTTAATCATTGTAAGTTATGTTCAACCTTTTTACATTAATGTCTCGTAGCTAAGTTATTATTATGCTTATTTAAAACGAAGTAATCATGATGTTGGGCTAATTACTAAAATTGGGTAATTGGGCTTTGTACCATAATTGGGGTTTGGACAAAAGAACGACACTTGTGGAAATTAGACTATGGGCTATTAATGGGCTTTATATTTGTTTAACTAAATGATAGTTTGTTAATGTTAATATAAAGATTTACAATTGGGCATCCCTATAAATTACCATATACACTCAATCGGACACGATGGGCGGGGTATTTATATGTGCGAATAATCGTTCATTTAACCGGACACGGAAATGGATTAATAGTTAATAAACTTGTTGAAACAGGGGTGAATTACATTCAAGGGTAATTGGTGTAATTGTTAACAAAGTAGTAAAACCTTGGTTTACACGCAGTCGATAACCTGGTGTATTCATTAAACAAAGTATTAAAACCTTGTTACAATTCGAATCCCCAATTAGTTGGAATATTTAACTTCGGGTATAAGAATAATTTGACGAGGACACTCGCACTTTATATTTATGACTGATGGACTGTTATGGACAAAAACCAGACGGACATATTAAATAATCCAGGACAAAGGACAATTAACCCATGGGCATAAAACTAAAATCAACACGTCAAACATCATGATTACGGAAGTTTAAATAAGCATAATTCTTTTATTTCATATTTAATTTCCTTTATTTTATATTTAATTGCACTTCTAATTATCGCATTTTTATTGTTATTTTATTTAATTGCACTTTTAATTATCGTACTCTTTAATTATCGCAAGTTTATTTTATCGCACTTTTATTATTCGAAATTTCATTATCGTTATTTACTTTACGCTTTAATTTAAGTCTTGTATTTATTTTTAATATTTTACATTTGGTTTTAACTGCGACTAAAGTTTTAAAATCGACAAACCGGTCATTAAACGGTAAAAACCTCCCTTTATAATAATAATATTACTTATATATATATTTGTATTTTTATAAAAGTAAACTAATATAGCGTTGAGCTTTGTTTAAAAAAGATTCCCTGTGGAACGAACCGGACTTACTAAAAACTACACTACTGTACGATTAGGTACACTGCCTATAAGTGTTGTAGCAAGGTTTAAGTATATCCATTCTATAAATAAATAAATATCTTGTGTAAAATTGTATCGTATTTAATAGTATTTCTTGCAAAAATCAAAAACTATTTTATATACACCACGCTGCACATCAATAATATAATTTGATATATAAACGTGATTAAGTTAGCCGTCGTCTTTCCCGAATTGAATTTCGTACTCCGTTGTTAAACAGTGGCGGATAAAGTATTCGGAAGAATCCCAAATTTTTACTTTAATTATCTTTATTTGTTTCAGTCATTATAGTAGAAATAATCGGTCATTAATTGTTTAAAATTATTAAATAAAAATTAAATTAATTATTATCCCCAACCCCAAGTAAAATATAATAAGTGTTATAATTTAACAGATAGATTCTAATTCTAAATATATATAATGAAGCTATAACTTATATGACTTCTTTTTGGATTACCGTTTATTTAAAAATCACATAAGTTTCTTTTTAACTCATTTAATATCGATCGAATGATAATTGAGCGTTACTGTCGTTTACAGAATGAATTCGAAATCACAAAATATATTTAATACAATTTATTTGTATAGATGTGTTTTAAATAATATTTAATATATTATCCTATTTTTATTTTCTTAATTTTTAATAACACAACATATAATACTTCAAATTATATTTCGAATTATTATTTATATATACATACACACATATCTATTTATAATTAATTGTTCGTGAATCGTCGAGAGCAGTCGAATGTCAATTGAATATATGAAACAGTTCACAATTTTTGAGACTCAACCTAACAAACTTTGCTTATTGTGTTAAAGATATTAAATCGTATCGAGAGTTTGGTTCAAAATTAGTCGAAATTTTCCGGGTCGTGACACGTGGAACCTCCGGTATTGGAGCTAAAGAAGTTACACGAACATCTGAAGTATGTGTTCTTAGAAGGAGTATCGCAACCCCTGTAATCATTTCTAAAGATCTCACGCTACATGAGAAGGCGGAATTGATTAAGGTTCTGAAATCCCATAAGAAGGCAATTGCTTGAAAGATTCCTGACATAAAGGGATCAGTCCAAACTATTGCACCCACAAGACTTCATGGAAGATGATTTCAAACCATCAGTTCGGAGGCAAAGAAGTCGTCAAGAAAGAAGTAATTAAACTTCTGAACGCCGGTCTGATCTATCCTATTTCTGATTCGCCATGGTTCAGTCATGTTCAAGTGGTACCCAAGAAAGGAGGAATGACCGTAATCAAAAATGAGAATAATGAACTTATTCCCACACGGGAGGTCACCGGTTGGAGGGTTTGCAAAGATTATCATAAATTAAATGATGAAACCTGGAAAGATCATTTTCTACTTTCGTTTATTGATCAACTGTTGTAATGTCTATCAGGAAATGAGTTCTATTGTTTCCTTGACGGTTTTTTCGGCTACTTTCAATTTCTCCTCGATCCAAAGAACCAATAAAAGACAACCTCCACCTGTTCTTATGGAACATTTTCCTATCGACGCATGCCCTTTGGGTTGTGCAATGCACCTGCTGTAAAGACCCGTCCTAATCCATAAGAACGAATATAATAACATATGATTACATTGCGAGGTATTTGACCTCTATATGATACATTTTACAAACATTGCATTCTTTTTGAAAGACCAACTTTCATTACATCGAAAGTTGACAAAATGCATACCATTTCATAATATCTATCTATAATTGATTTAATCTTTCATTTACTTAATCATAATTTTTACTGAATTCAACGACTTGAATGAAACGTCTTTTGAAATATGCCATGAATGACTCTAAGTAATATCTTTAAATTGAGAAAATGCACAGCGGAAGATTTCTTTCAATCATGAGAATAAACATGCTTTCAAGTGTTAACCAAAAGTTTGGTGAGTTCATTAGTTTATCATAATCATTCATTTCCATTATTTTAATAAACCATAAGATTTTTATTAAACATAATTCCAATAGCAGAATCCTCTCGTCCGCATAAAGGTAAAATCTTTTCCAATAATATAATAGACCACAAGATTTTCATTTTCCATAAACATAATCCTCAAGCAGAATCCTCTCGTCTGCATTAAAGTAAAATCATTCATATGGTGAACACCTGGTAAGCGACATTAACAAGATGCATATAGAATATCCCCAAAACAGAATCCTCTCGTCTGTATCTCGTCTGTATAAAAATCGAAGTACTAAAGCATCCGTACCTCGGATGGGGTTTGTTAGGCCCATATATCTATCTTTAGGATTCGCGTCAATTAGGGGTACTGTTCCCTAATTCTTAGGTTACCAAGCTAAAGGGGGTGATATTCGATTTTGATAATCCAATCATAGAATGTAGTCTCGATTACTTGTGTCTATTTCATAAAACATTTATAAAAGCAGCGCATGTATTCTCAGTCCCAAAAATATATATTGCAAAAGCATTTAAAAAGGGAGCAAATGAAACTCACAAAACTGTATTTCGTAGCAATAATGCATATGACGGCACTGAACAAGTGCAATGTTGTCCTCGGATTCACGAACCTAAATTAAGTATATATATTTATATGTTGGTCAATATTTGTCTTAACAAATTAGGTCAAGTCATAGTGTACCACAATCCTAATGCTCGAGACTAATATGCAAAAGTCAACAAAAGTTAATATGACTCAAAATGATTTCCAAAATTTATACATGATTATTATATAGTTTAAATATCGTCGTTATATATTTTTAAATATTTTTAAATGATTTATTAGAGTAAATAATACAATTCATTTATTGATAAATAAAACTTTATATAAAAATATACTTTTATATATCTTAAGTAATAAAATTTATAAAGTTCATTTAATATCATAATATATTATGATAGGTTTATTAAGGTAATTATATTATTTGTATTACATATTTATTTGATAAAATAACATTGATAATAATAAGAAGTAAAGGTTGTATTATTTTTCAATAATAATTATTATTATTCTATTAATAAGAATATCAATATTTACTAAAAAGGATATTATGATAAAATGATAATTCTAATTATGATAATTTTAATATTTACGATACTTTTTAATATTGACTTTAAAATAATAATTTTATTTAAAATGATAATAATAATAATAACAATGATATTTCTATTAAAATGATAATTTTTGTTAAAATGATAGTTTTAATACTAACGATACTTTTAATAATAATAGTAATGATAAAAATAATAAGAACGATAATTTTATCTATTTTCATATCCTACAATATTTTAATTTCATCATGATACTCATACTCATTATTTCATAATTGATTCATTTAATAACTTTTAATCGTCTTTTATATCGCGTTCATATTAATGATAATAATAGTAATTATAATAATTAGGTGTTAATAATATTAGTTTCTAGTTATAATAGTACTAAAGGTAATAAATATTACGATGATAATACTAATTATAACTTTAACGATAATCACGATAGTAATAATAATAAAATAAATTTTTTTAATGATAATACTTTTTATGGTTAATGATGATGATGATAATAATAATAATAATAATAATAATAATAATAATAATAATAATAATAATAATAATAATAATAATTAGATAAAAACTATAAACGACGATAATAACGACGATAATAATAATCATTTTTAATAATAATACAAAAATTCAATTGACTATAACTTTTAATTCGTTCATCGAAACCATTCGATATCTAAATGAAAAGTTCTTAATTTTTCGCTAGCTTTCCAACGACATGCTATCTTATACCTTATCTTAACCGCGTAGGTAACTAATTCAGGATTCAACATAACCTATCTAATGGCAATATCAAAAGTACAAGCATGCATAATCCTATATACTCGAGCACTAGTCAGGGATACACTATTAGTATGTAAAAATTAAATTATGAGTACTCACGTATCAATATTGAGATTTAATATTGCAGGAAAGGTACGTAAACGCAACGGAGATGATAAACACTAGGTTGACCTCACGAGCATACCCTCGAACATTACCCATAACCTCCATAGCTATAACCCATAATTTCCTTAGCCCTATCCCACTCGAAAAACCATTTTTTGAAATCACTCGGACAGCACTCTGTCGTAATATTTTATGTATAATACTAATAATAACACTCATTAATAATACTAGTATTAAAAATAATAAAAGGAATGATCAATAATAATATGTATTACAGAGTAATTGATTATCTATGTATGTGTGTGAGAATTCAAAAGCAGAAGGATATATATATACACAAACACTGCATCGTGTGAAATGAACTCAATAATTCTGGTACCTGTTCACCATGCGATCACATGGCTTGGTGTAGAAGATTCCATGCGATCGCATGAGAGTCTTCTACAGCTCACATCGATCAATCATATATGCCGACACTATCTTATGTTTAATATATATATTATTTAATAAATAATATATTTAATCTTTAGAATTAATTAAATATTATATTATATTCTCGTGCATAGTTAATTTGTAATTTTAGTTCCAATGAGTCGTATGTTGTCACTCGACTTATGTACCACTTTCAGTTTTTCGAACGCACTTTCATAAGTTTAGAAAACTAGCCTTTTATGTTACGCGACGAGTACCCTTATTAATAATTTGACTTACTCATCAATAAATTACCTTATAAAAAATGTAATTTATAAAATTGAGCGTTGTGGTCATTTGCTTCTATAAATCAGTGACTCGTTGTTTATCAAAATATATTATTTTAAATCAGGACGTTTTATGACTAAGTTAAAATATATATATTTTTATATTTTCATTTCGTAATATAAATTTGGGACAATATGTAATATATAGTTTTTCAAAACTAATAATATTCAAATTTATATATCTTGAAATCGTTTAAGTAATAAGAAATATTATTTCGTAACATTTGTATTTTTAAAGTTTAAAATTGATTTACTTTATTTATATAAAAAAATGTTTACAAAGAAATTTTAATATTCCAATTACTTAATATTCCAAATCATTTTATCACAAAGGTTATATTAATAGAAGTTGTTATGTCATAGGACGTTCTTAAAAAGTCTATTATATCGAAATGACGTTTTCGTTTATGAAAGTAAAAATCATATATAAATCATATCAGGTTTCAAGGTTTTAACTTCCAGTTTAATCATGACTAGTAGAATTAAGTCTAAAGGAAAATCAAACGTAAGGAATCATCTTAATGTAAAATGTCGATCTATTTAACTTGTCAATATCTATTCTCTAATTTCACTTACACAATACTTAATATGAAGGTTAATTAATTTATCTTATCAAAATCATGAGGCAATTATCGTAAGGCATGTATTGGAATTTAACAAAAACTTCCACCAATCTGACTTGCTCTCACTACTTGACACTTTGTCCTTACTCGAAGATCACTTTACCATTTATTGCGAATATCATTAAAAAGGAAAGGTTTTCTAAATCAAAGTGGACCTCTTAACAGAGACTCGTAATCAATGTATCTGATAAATCAATCATTTGATATCATCTTCTAATTCCATCGATAATCATTTGAATATATTTTAAAACAATTACGTTCATGTAAAGTATTCTACGTCTAAAACTTTGTTAATATTTTCAAGTTATAATATATACACATATACATACATAATCATATCCGTTCATATAATGGTTCGTGAATCATTGGAATTTGGTCGAGGTTAAATGAATGTATGAACATCTTTTAAAATCCTTGAGATTCAACTCAACAAACTTTGCTTATCTTGTCGGAAATATATAAAGATTAAAGTTTAAATTTGTTCGGAAATTTTCGGGTCGTCACAGTACCTCCCGTTAAAGAAATTTCGTCCCCGAAATTTGATAGAGGTTGTCATGGCTAACAAAGAGAATGTTATTATGACGATTATAGAGTTTTATCATGTTTAAGAAGTATGGATAAAATAATTCAATTACTCGAGGTGTATGAGTGAAACTATCGTAAATGAATGAAATAAGTTAATAGTGATTCGTCATATCTTTTGACGTAGATAGGTTTGATTTTCAAGTTCAAGAGATTTGGAGAAAATATTCGTAATAAGATTTGATTCTCCGGTAACCAAGGGAATTAGGATCCGCTTTAAATGTGATCATCCTTTTTTATTGCTCTGTCGGATGTTTTGCTATAAATTCCACCCTCTTCGTTTTCTTACAACTCACACCTTCTATTCTTTCTCCTTTAATTCATACTTTGAGTCATTTGTCAATATACTCCATCCAGTTCTGGTTCTTGATATACTACTAACCTTCATATCTGTCATTCTCCTTTTTCATCTACCACCGGAGGATTTTGTTTACTTTTACTATTACATTGGAGTTATAGTAATTTTAATTCTCCCGTGCCTTTACGTTGCAATACGTATTGATATGCACGGTTTGTAATTTACGTGTTGTTGTCGAGATTTATATTTTCTTTTATATTTAAGAGTTCCATACTTTTGTCTCCTCTTCCCGACTTCAAGTCAAGCGAATAACGGTCCAGAATTCGTAGGTATGGATTTTGAAATAAATAAAGTTAATGTTCTAAGAAAGAAATTATAATAGTACGGTCTTGATTTGTCAAATTACCATAATATCCTGGAAAAGACCGAATCATCAAGAAATATTTTCTTGATATTTTTAGAGGTTAAATAGAATACAAAAGTCGTGTAACATGGCACATGATGACGTTATGATCTGTGAATCATCACGTTCCCTTTAGAAACTCAGCATGAATTTCTGTAATATAATCATGTTGATCAAGTGTAATTATATTATGATAACTCATGCTTCAGCTCCCAACACTACTTCAAAAATATTCTTATTTTAAACTCGAAGGTTTCAGAATTTAGAAACTAAAATAGTTTCTTTTATGATGTAACACATATAACGCGTGGAGATAAATGATTTCAGATAAGAATAGCTATGAAAATATCTTCAGAAATATGGAGGATATTTATAATGAAAGATACAATGATATCTTATAATTTCTTATATCAGGGGATGATGAAAAATATTGTCCGCAGGGGTTTAGAGTTAGGAGCAAGGTATTCGTTAATGACTTTAGCAGATACTGAATCATTCGGATTCTTTCAAGGCAGGTTTAGTCTTTGTAGTTTGTCCACAGCCTCCTTCATACTTTGCTCAATCCGTTTTCCAGTTTCAAATCTTCTCTTTTTCCGAGCTTTACCAACACACTATTCTTTATCATCAAACTTTTTACTATTAAGGTCGTTTATAGTTTTTGCTGCTTCATCAGCATTTCGAGAACTATTCCGCAGTTCGGGGTGTTTTTCAGAAACTTCACATTCAAAATATGTAAGTCCGTTATATGTACACATATAACTATTGGCATAGACATGCTACGAGATTTCAAAATACTGATTGCTAATTTCCGATGATTCGTATGGCAATTCTCATTACAAGATGCAGATGAATAAATGATGGGGTTTTAATGAGTAAATATAATGACTTTTCGGAGAGGCTAAAGTCAAAGGGTAATGAAGTTGTTGGTACATCTGTTGATAATGTAGTGGAATATAAAAGGTTCCCCGGTAACAAAAGGGTAATTGTACATGTCAGTGGTTATAATAAGACTACTACTCCGGATGAAAATCGAAGTTGACTTGTTGGAGCTGTGACAAAACTGGCTAATTTGAAAAGGAATCGCAAAGTTATTTTTGCTAATAAATGCCAAAGGGTCTGACACGAATACGTGTTAAATTATGACTTAGGTTTCGAGGGTTTTTCAGGTACATAACTGTGGGTAACATGTGGTTGGATCATCATCTCTATTGTTCATTGTTTGAAGTGTCTTCAGAAATTTCAGAGGGTTTGAACACAGATTGTAATCGTTAATATGCATATGATGTTTTAGCACAGTTTTGAAGTCAAAGTATAGCTTTGAAAGATGTAGGAATCTAAGAGTAATGATATCTGTTATATCTTGAATTGAATTCTACGATTTTAAAATTAGAATATATAATTGAATTTGAATGAGTATGGTTGTTTTGATTTCTATGAAAGAATGTATATTGTTATGAAAATAGTGAGTACAGTTGATGATTGCTGAATCAGATTCGAAAAAATGTAACATATTAATTGTGAATTTATATATCTCTCGGGTATTACCTACCCGTTAAAAAAATTTCACAATTAATATTTTGTACAGAAGAATTTTATTACAGTCTTTATGAAAATATATATGTGTATATTTTCTTCAGATGTAACATAGATTTAATGAGTTAATATTAAACTCATTTGATTTACGGTTGAAACTAGAATTGAGTAATCCCTAAAGCTTTAGAAATCACATAAGTATTTCTTCAATGATATTGAAATTTTGAATCAATACTTTGTTATTTGTTGATGCATGATGTTGGTTTTCGTGATATTCTTGTGAACTTCGCAAGGTACGAATGATGTTATTTGAAAAGTTTCGAGTACATTGATGATGAAAGTGTAAAATCAAACATATTTTTGATTAATACACTTGTTTTATTATGAGATTGAATTCATTGAATTAAGACAGAGATTGTAGTTAACGATGGTTAAGTTGCTGACGAAGGACGTACATCATTGCATATTTGTGATATGAATTAACCGAGTAGTAAAGATTCACAAATAATAGCTTAGTACGGAAAATTTATTTTTGATCTCAAAATTTATATATATATATATATATAAAATATACATATAATTTCTTCAGAGGAAATGAGTTAATACTTCATAACTCGTTGATACAATATACGCCTTATTGATTCGTAATGATGTCCACGGTGATTCTTGAACTTGTGGAGTTTATAATGTTATAGGTGCTGCTGATTCTGATGATACTGATGGCACTGACTGTGATGATGATGCTACGGTATTGCTGATGCTGTTGGTAAAACAAGTCTAGCTTGTAAATCACACACCATTCTTGTTAGAGTTTCTACTCTTCCTTCTGTCATTTTGGTTCACTCAACTGATTATGGTTAGGGCTAGAATACATAATCTCTAAGACTTTAGAGACTACATAATTGTCACATAATGTTTCTCCAATAAAGTTATGAATCAACACTTCATCGTTTGTTGTTGTTGGTATTCCTTGGTATCTACAGAGCGTATCACATTGGTGCTCGTGCGACAGAATGTAAAGTTGAGGTTTACGACGCGGTTATGGTTGGGGTGGTAATGGTACTATTGGCGTAGTACTAGTTATGCTGCTGGTGCTGCTGCTAGTGTTTATAACCTTTGCACCATATTCTCCAAAGCCACTACCCGAGTGCGTAGCTCGTTGACTTCTTCTATTTCACCGGGGTGATTGTCGGTTCGGACGAGCGGATAAATAAAATCTAGAATTTGATGTAGTATATAATCGTGATGAGATACTCTGGAAATGAGAGAGAAAATGATGTTTCAGACAGGTTCGCCGGTAAGTGCTTCAGGTTCATCGTCAAGAGGACAATGTGGTGGATGGAAGGGATCACCTTCTTCTTTTCTCCAATGATTGAGGAGGCTACGAACCCATCCGTAATTCATCCAGAATAGATGATGACTGATTGGTTGATCCATTCTGGTCACACTGCTTTCGGAGCTTGAGTGGGATTCCATATCGGAATTCGAGGGACTTGAACTAATGACGAATTCCATTTCGTTCGATTGAATAAAGGATTTTTCGATATGAAATAATTTTTTAGATATCGGGTGGTATTCTAATTACATAGAATATCTATATATATAGTGAAGCGACCCATCCTAATCCATCTGGACGAAGTCCATATCGATTACAAACGATTCACAATAGTTGATTACATTGCGAGGTACTTGACCTCTATATGATACATTTTACAAACATTGCATTCGTTTTTAAAAGACAAACTTCCTTTACATTGAAAGTTGACAGGCATGCATGCTATCTCATAATATATCCAAACTATAAACGACTTAATAATATTCTTGATGAACTCAACGACTCGAATGCAACGTCTTTTGAAATATGTCATGATTGACTCCAAGTAATATCTCTAAAATGAGCAAATGCACAGCGGAAAATTTCTTTAATACCTGAGAATAAACATGCCTTAAAGTGTCAACCAAAAGGTTGGTGAGTTCATTAGTTTAACATAAATAATCATTTCCATCATTTTAATAGACCAAAAGATTTCATTTTCAGTTCTCACAAATATACGTCCCATACATAGAGACAAAAATAATCATTCATATGGATTGAACACCTGGTAACCGACATTAACAAGATGCATATAAGAATATCCCCATCATTCCGGGATCCTCCTTCGGACATGATATAAATTTCGAAATACTAAAGCATCCGGTACTTTGGATGGGTCTTGTTGGGCCCGCTAGATCTATCTTTAGTGTTCGTGTCAATTAGGGTGTCTGTTCCCTAATTCTTAGATTACCAGACTTAATAAAAAGGGCATATTCGATTTCGATCATTCCACCATATAATGTAGTTTTGATCACTTGTGTCTATTTCGTAAAGCATTTGTAAAAGCAGCGCATGTATTCTCAGCCCAAAAATATAAATTGCAAAAGTATTTAAAAAGGGATTAATGAAACTCACGCATATAAATATTGTAAAACAGTAAATAAAGTATTTGCATGTATTCTCAGTCCCAAAAATGTAAAGAGTAAAAGGGAATCAAATGAAACTCACCTAATGTATTTTGTAGTAAAAATACATATTACGACATTGAATAATGCAGGGTTAGCCTCGGATTCACGAACCTATATCATTTGTGTATTCATTAATATATATATATATATATATATATATATATATATATATATATATATATATATATATATATATATATATATATATATGTATACATATACATACATATATATATATATATATATATATATATATATATATATATATATATATATATATATATATATATATATATATATATACATATATATATATATAATCGTAATCGAATAAATATATATATTATTATTAGTGATGTAATTTTTATATTAGTAACTTATATATACTTCATTAATTAATTAAATGTATTCATTTTGTATAAAAATATTAATATAGTTATATTAATATATATTTGGTTAATATTGTATTAAAATACTTAATTTGTTCTATATGAATATCTATATACAAATGTTAATAATTAAAAAAATTATATTAGGATTTATATATGATGACAACATATATTTATATAATAACTGTTACATTTTATATATAGCTTAGATACTATCATTTTAACAAAAACATAGTGATATGTATTATTAATATTATTGTAATGTATTTTTATGTAAAAAATATATATATTTGTCATAATACTGATAATGATACTTATGATAATAATGATCATAATAATCTTAATAACTATAACAATGATATTATTACTAATATTAATGAAAACAATAATGTTAATTCCAATACTATTGTTAGTATTAATAATAACAGTCCTATTATCGATCATTTAATGCTAATGATAATAATTTTAATAGTAATTCATTTATAATGATACACATAATAATAATGATAATGTTAATAAAAATACTTATATTAATACTAATACTAATAATCATAAAGTGATCCTAATACTAATATTAATGAAAATAATAATAAATTGTATTATATTCATACTAATAATAATCATAGTCTTAATGATAATAATAATTATAATTGTATTTATAATTATGATAATAATAAAAGGTAACTAGTACTTATTAGTAACTTTAATAATAATAATAATAACTATAATACTTAGTAATAATACTAATAATTAATAATAACAATAATAATAATAATAACAATAATAATAATAAATAAAGTAGTCGTGTATACCCTTAAATCTTTGTCTAAAAAGAATGCTCCAATCGAGTCTCGAACCCATGACCTCTCGTTCAAACCCAAAACTGCCTAAACCATTCGCCTGCCGCTGATTTTTCTGTTATTTTTATCACGTTATAATCTTTTGACTTATACCAACATTGCTTATTATTAATTATAGTAGCCCAATCAGAAAGTTATGGAGTTCGGCCCAATTCAATAACTGCCCAACATAATAGCAGTCCATTTGCAAGTTAACAAGCCCAGTCCACAATCCCAACCTCTCAAGACAACTTTTATTAAAAAAAAATCCTTGTAGTTGCCTGGTTTCGAACCTCAGACCTCCAGTTCAAACCTCCAACACCCAACCATCCTTCCAATTAAACTTATCTGAAATTAATTCCCCCTAATTATATATATGTAAATCTCTTTTAGTTTCTACTTCATCTTCTACCTCTAAATATCAAAATCGAATCCATGTCATCTCAAACTTAATATTAGTTACAAAAAATCGGTTTTTAAGATAAAGTATCCAATACAGAATACTCCGTACTTCATTCGTGATTAACAAAAAAAAAATAAAATAAAGAAAATAAAAAAAAGCCATCGCTGATTATAAGAGAAGAAAGAAAAAAAAATGATTTTGATTTTACGAAATTTTTAGACAATTGTTATAACATGAAAAAAGTTAGAAATCATTTATGTAATCTTTTTGAATCGTCAATTGATCCTAAAACTTAACATCCAAATCGAATTTAATCCAAGAACATAACGTTTGACTTTTGAATAAATAACTTTGACTCAGTAATTTGAGCTTGATAATAAGAATTAGGATTTAAAACTTGGCAGAGAGTTTATATAAACGATTTATAACATCATCACATTAATAGATTGTGAAAACTCACCAAAAATCGATTTCTTGCTCATCCTAGTCGCGAACATAAAGTCAGGTTGTTTTTCTTTTTTTTTTATATAACTGTTCTCCTTTACTAACAATAGCAGACGAGTTATAAGGAGGAATTGAATGATTAATGCTACAACAAATTTGATTTAGGATTGTTTGATAGTGATAATTGAAGCGACAACATATCACGAGCAGTTGAAAAGGAAAGGATGAAAAAGAAAGAAAGAATATAATGAATGAAGCAGATATCTATTCTATATATCTTGTATATTATTAATAATTTATTAATTAAAATTTAATACCATAAATAATTAAATATATATGTATTAATACTAATAACAATTATATAGAATTTATAATAATGATAATAATATCAATATTGTTAATAACTAATAATTAATAATTAATTAATTTAATAATAATACAATTGTATATTTAATGATTTTATTAATTATCAAATAAATAATAACAATAATAATCAAAAGTATCAGGTTTTAGTATTTTAATAATATTAATAATACTAACTAATGAAATAATAATACTATCCTTAAAACAATTTTACTTTTAGTTTGTAATTAAATTTAATATATTACTATTATATGTTATTAATCATGTAATAGTTAATGATTATATATAGTAATTTATTTTGAGTATTAAATGTTCATACATTTTAATATATACTACATTATACATATAATAATATTTATGTATGGAAATCATATATGTATTTATATATAGATTCCTTTTAATAACAACCTTTTATCTTGAATATAACTTGTTACATAATTAATTCTGCTGATTAAATTTGTACTCAATTATTATATAAATTTATATTTATATATATATTTTCATTTACAACACTTGTTCGTGAATCGTCGGGAGTAGTCAAAGTCAAATGCATTCATGGAAATAGTTCAAACATTATGAGACTCAGTTTAATAGACTTTGCTTATCGTGTTGAAATCATATAAGATTAAGTTTAAATTTTGTCGAAAATTCCCGGGTCATCACATATAGAGCAAAAGATTTCGTAGATTACGGAGGAATTTACGGAATATGTCAGGCAAAGCTTACAGTAATAGATACGATAAGATATGATTTAGCAGATACGCTAAGATATGAATTTTGTCTATACACTATTCATGCAATCAATGCAGTAAGACGTGTCTAGACTAAGAATGATAAGCCAGTAATTTCCTAAGGATGATAAGTAGAAAATTTTTGACACAATAATGATAAGCAAAAATTTTGACATGCAGACACGGTCAAAGTCTAGACTCACTAATGCATCCTAACGACTTGTCAGTTAGACACACTAATGCAGACCTGGTTCGCTAAGACCACCGCTCTGATACCACATGTAAAGACCCGTCCTAATCCATAAGAACGAATACAATAACATATGATTACATTGCGAGGTATTTGACCTTTATATGATACATTTTACAAACATTGCATTCTTTTTGAAAGACCAACTTCCATTACATCGAAAGTTGACAAAATGCATACCATTTCATAATATCCATCTATAATTGATTTAATCTGTCATTTACTTAATCATAATCTTTACTGAATTCAACGACTTGAATGCAACGTCTTTTGAAATATGCCATGAATGACTCCAAGTAATATCTTTAAATTGAGCAAATGTACATCGGAAGATTTCTTTCAATCATGAGAATAATCATGCTTTCAAGTGTCAACCAAAAGGTTGGTGAGTTCATTAGTTTATCATAATCATTCATTTTCATTATTTTAATAAATCACAAGATTTTTATTAAACATAATTCCATTAGCAGAATCCTCTCGTCCGCATAAAGGTAAAATCATTTCCAATAATATAATAGACCACAAGATTTTCATTTTCCATAAACATAATCCTCAAGCAGAATCCTCTCGTTTGCATTAAGGTAAAATCATTCATATGGTGAACACATGGTAACCGACATTAACAAGATGCATATAGAATATCCCCAAAACAGAATCCTCTCGTCTGTATAACAGAATCCTCTCGTCTGTATAAAAATCGAAGTACTAAAGCATCCGTACCTCGGATGGGGTTTGTTAGGCCCATAGATCTATCTTTAGGATTCGCGTCAATTAGGGGTACTGTTCCCTAATTCTTAGGTTACCAAGCTAAAGGGGGTGATATTCGATTTCGATAATCCAACCATAGAATGTAGTTTCGATTACTTGTGTCTATTTCGTAAAACATTTATAAAAGCAGCGCATGTATTCTCAGTCCCAAAAATATATATTGCAAAAGTATTTAAAAAGGGAGCAAATGAAACTCACAAAACTGTATTTTGTAGCAATAAAAATATGACGGCACTGAACAAGTGCAAGGTTGTCCTCGGATTCACGAACCTAAATTAAGTATATATATTTATATGTTGGTCAATATTTGTCTTAACAAATTAGGTCAAGTCATAGTGTACCACAATCCTATTGCTCGAGACTAATATGCAAAAGTCAACAAAAGTTAATTTGACTCAAAATGTTTTCCAAAATTTATACATGATTATTATATAGTTTAAATATCGTCGTTATATATTTTTAAAAGATTTATTAGAGTAAATAATATAATTCATTTATTGATAAATAAAACTTTATATAAAAATATACTTTTATATATCTTAAGTAATAAAATTTATAAAGTTCATTTAATATCATAATATATTATGATAGGTTTTATTACGGTAATTATATTATTTTTATTACAAATTTATTTGATAAAATAACATTGATAATAATAATAAGTAAAGGTTGTATTATTTTGTAATAATAATTATTATTATTCTATTAATAAGAATATCAATATTTACTAAAAAGGATATTATGATAAAATGATAATTCTAATTATGATAAATTTAATATTTACGATACTTTTTAATATTGAATTTAAAATAATAATTTTATTTAAAATGATAATAATAATAACAATGATATTTCTATTAAAATGATAATTTTTGTTAAAATAATAGTTTTAATACTAACGATACTTTTAATAATAATAGTAATGATAAAAATAATAAGAACGATAATTTTATCTAATTTCATATCCTACAATATTTTAATTTCATCATGATACTCATACTCATTATTTCTTAATTGATTCATTTAATAACTTTTAATCGTCTTTTATATCACATTCATATTAATGATAATAATAGTAATTATAATAATTAGGTGTTAATAATATTAGTTTCGAGTTATAATAGTACTAATGGTAATAAATATTACGATGATAATACTAATTATAACTTTAACGATAATAACGATAGTAATAATAATAAAATAACAATTTTTATGGATAATGATGATGATAATAATAATAATAATAATAATAATAATAATAATAATAATAACAATAATAATAATAATAATAATAATAATAATAATAATAATAATAATAATAATAATAATAATAATAATAATAATAATTAGATAAAAACTATAAACGACGATAATAATAATCATTTTTAATAATAATACAAAAATTCAATTGACTATAACTTTTAATTCGTTCATCGAAACCATTCGATATCTAAATGAAAAGTTCTTAATTTTTCGCTAGCTTTCCAACGACATGCATATCTTATACATTATCTTAAATGCATATGTAACTAATTCAGGATTCAACATAACCTATCTAATGGCAATATCAAAAGTACAAGCATGCATAATCCTATATACTCGAGCACTAGTCAGGGATACACTATTAGTATGTAAAAATTAAATTATGAGTACTCACGTATCAATATTGAGATTCAATATTGCAGGAAAGTAACGTAAATGCAACGGAGATGATAAACACTAGGTTGACCTCACGAGCATGCCCTCGAACATTACCCATAACCTCCATAGCTATAACCCATAATTTTCTTAGCCCTATCCCACTCGAAAAACCATTTTTTGAAATCACTCGGAAAGCACTCCATCATAATATTTTATGTATAATACTAATAATAACACTCATTAATAATACTAGTACTAAAAATAATAAAAGGAATGATCAATAATAATATGTATTACAGAGTAATTGATTATCTATGTATGTCTGTGAGAATTCGATAGCAGAAGGATATATATATATATATATATATATATATATATATATACACACACACACACACACACAAACACTGCATTGTGCGAAATGAACTCAATAATTCTGGTACCTGTTCACCATGCGATCGCATTTTCTTGGTGTAGAAGATTCCATGCGATAGCATGAGAGTCTTCTACAACTCACATCGATCAATCATGTATGCCGGCACTCTCCTATGTTTAATATATATATTATTTAATAAATAATATATTTAATCTTTAGAATTAATTAAATATTATATTATATTCTCGTGCATAGTTTATTTGTAATTTTAGCTCCAATGATTCGTATGTTGTCACTCGACTTATGTACCACTTTCGGTTTTTCAAACGCACTTTCGTACGTTTAGCAAACTAGCCTTTTACGTTACGCGACGTGTACCCTTATTAATAATTTGACTTACTCATCAATAAATTACCTTATAAAAAATGTAATTTATAAAATTGAGCTTTGTGGTCATTTGCTTCTATAAATTAGTGACTCGTTGTTTATCAAAATATATTATTTTAAATCAGGACGTTTTATGACTAAGTTAAAATATATATATTTTTATATTTTCATTTCAAAATATAAATTTGGGACAATATATAATATATAGTTTTTCAAAACTAATAATATTCAAATTTATATATCTTGAAATCGTTTAAGTAATTAGAAATATTATTTCGTAACATTTATATTTTTAAAGTTTAAAATTGATATACTTTATTTATATAAAAAAATGTTTACAAAGACATTTTAATATTCCAGTTACTTAATATTCCAAATCATTTTATCACAAAGGTTATATTAGTAGAAGTTGTTATGTCATAAGACGTTCTTAAAAAGTCTATTATATCGAAATGACATTTTCGTTTATGAAAGTAAAAATCATATATAAATCATATCAGGTTTCAAGGTTTTAACTTCCAGTTTAATCATGACTCGTAGAATTAAGTCTAAAGGAAAATCAAACGTAAGGAATCATCTTAATGTAAAATGTCGATCTATTTAACGTGTAAATATCTATTCTCTAATTTCACTTACACAATACTTAATATGAAGGTTAATTAATTTATCTTATCAAAAGTCATGAGGCAATTATTGTAAGGAATGTATTGGAATTTAACAGAAATTTCCACCAATCTGACTTGCTCTCACTACTTGACACTTTGTCCTTACTCGAAGATCACTTTACCATTTATTCCGAATATCGTTAAAAAGGAAAGGTTTTCTAAATCAAAGTGGACCTCTTAACAGAGAATCGTAATCAATGTATCTGATAAATCAATCATTTGATATCATCTTCTAATTCCATCGATAATCATTTGAATATATTTTAAAACAATTATGTTCATGTAAAGTATTATACGTCTAATACTTTGTTAACGTTTTCAAGTTATAATATATACACATATACATATATAATCATATCCGTTCATATAATGGTTCTTGAATCATTGGAATTTGGTCGAGGTTAAATGAATGTATGAACATCTTTTAAAATCCTTGATATTCAACTCAACAAACTTTGTTTATCGTGTTGGAAACATATAAAGATTAGAGTTTAAATTTGTTCGGAAATTTCCGGGTCGTCACACCTGCTACATTTCAGAGGTGTATGGTGGCTATATTCTATGACATGATCGAATGTGGTATGGAAGTCTTTATGGATGACTTCTCCATCTTTGGTAGTACCTTTGAGTCGTCCCTTGCTAACCTTGACAAGATGCTCACCCGGTGTGAAGATTCGAACTTAGTTCTAAATTGGGGAAAATGTCACTTCATGGTAGAAGAAGGAATAGTTTTAGGATAAAAGATATCAAAGTCAGGAATAGAAGTCGACAAGGCTAAGATTGAAACCATAACCAAGCTTCCAAAACCTACCACAGTAAAAGCTGTGAGGAGTTTCCTTGGACACACCGGATTCTACCGATGTTTTATCAAAGATTTTTCAAAGGTCACATGACCTATTACTCATCTCCTCGGAAAGGAAGTCCCGTTTTTTTAATGAAGAATGTATTCAAGCATTCAACTATCTAAAGGAACAGCTCACATATGCACCCATCATGATAGTTCCTGATTGGAGTTTACCCTTTGAGATCATGTGTGATGCTAGTGACTTTGCAGTTGGAGCTGTACTAGGACAACGAAAAGATAAGCATTTTAATCCAATCTATTATGCGAGCAAAACCTTAACTGGAGCTCAATAGAAGTTTACCACTATGGAAAAGGAGCTGCTAGCAGTAGTTTTTGCCTTCGACAATTTCCGTTCGTATCTCATCCTGTCCAAAATCACAGTTTACACAGATCATTTAGCCTTAAAATATATGTTTACTAATGGATCTTACTCCTTCACGAATTCGATATTGAGATAAAAGATAAGAAATGAGCATAGAACGTCGCAGCAAATCATCTTAGTCGCTTGGAGAATCCGGTGATGGAACAACTTGCTGAACAAGATATTAGAGACAAATTTCCGGAAGAACATCTTATAAGCTTAGGACAAGCCAACATAGGATCACAATTCACTGATACCCCTTGGTACGCTAACATAGCCAACTACCTAGTTGCTGGAGTAATACAAAAAGGAATGAGCACATCCAGAAGAAGGAAGTTCATCAGGGATGCTAAGTTTTACTAATAGGACTATCCGTACGTGTTCAGAATTTTCCCTGATCAGATAATCAGGAGATGCGTAGATGAGAAACAAGCAACATAGATTCTTCACCAATGTCATCACGGACCAACTTGAGGTCAACATGGAGCAAATTTAACCACAAGAAAAGTCTACGATTCTGGATTTTATTGGCCTACAATATTCCGAGATGTGCAAGAGCTTGTAAAGCGTTGCGACGCTTGCCAAAGACAAGGTATTATCTCTATGAGGAATGAGATGCCTTGGACTAATATCCAAGCTTGCAAAATCTTCGATATATGGGGATTAGACTTTATGGGGCCATTCTCCAAGTCCAATGGGAAAGAATATGTCCTCGTAGCAGTAGATTACGTCTCCAGATGAGTCGAAGCTCAAGCATTTCTAACCAATGATGCCAAGGTCGTCACCAATTTCCTAAAAAGACTCTCCTGTCGATTCGGAGCTCCTTGTACTATAATAAGTGACAGAGGCACACACTTCTATAATACTCAATTCATGAAGGTGATGCAACATTATGGAGTTACCCACAAGATGACCACTGCCTATCATCTGCAAACCAACGGGCAGGCAGAAGTCACTAACAGAGCACTCAAAAGAATTCTAGAATGAACCGTCAGCCATCATGGAAATAAATGGGCCGAGAAACTAGATGATGCTCTGTAGGCATTCTGGACAACTTACAAGAATCCTCTAGGAACTACACCCTACCGCATGATCTATGGAAAAGCATATCACCTTCTGCTAGAACTCGAATACAAAGCTCTCTGGGCACTGTAAACCTGTAACCTCGATCCTTTAGTAACTGCTAGGCATCGGGAGATGCATATGAATGAACTGCCGAATTAAGAGATCAAGCATACGAGACGTCATATATCTACAAAGAACGAACGAAGCTGACACAAGATGAAAAACTGATACCAACAAAGTTCGCTCCTGGAGATAAAGTTCTACTCTTCAATTCTCGAATCAAGAAATTTGCCGGTAAATTCAGATCACGATGGAGTGGACCATTTAAAGTAATACACGCTTCTTCGCACGGAGCCATAGAATTAGAAGGAGCTACTGGAAATTTCAAAGTTAATGGTCATCGATTGAAAGCTTATCTAGAAGACCACAACATAGGGAAATATCTCTTCTTCCTTGATCCATTCTGAAGACGTGCCATAAAAGTCGAGCTGTAACGACTTGATAAACAAAGCGCTCTTAGGAGGCACCCCTTGCTTATCGTTTTTATTTTTTAAATATTTAATTTCAATTTATTTTTAGTCAACGATTTATTTTACTGTGCACTAACCCTAAGCGCCGTACTTGCGCTTAGTACTTACTAGTTTGTTGAAATGTATCCAGGCAAAATGCCAAGTTCAGGAGTTTCCTATAACATACCCATCCGTAGGAGAAGGACTCCCAGAGTTTACCTTTCAAAGAGCAGTACAGATCAGCACAGGCCTTCGACGGGATAGGTAGGCCCAAGACATTTGATTCTAGAGAGTGTTGAAGAGGATATCAGTATGGCACTGCCAGCTCCTCTAGTATGATGCTTTAGGCGTTTAGCTTCTAGACCCGCTAAGCATTCAGAGCCATTAGAGCCGCGTGAGTTGCAGGTTGTAATTCACCATGGAGACACCATGAGTGATCCAATTGTCACATGAGCATTACTTAGAGATCACCAGAGACTCTATAGAGCTTTCAAAGAATATCTTAGCATATCTTCTACCTACACGACAAGCTACTCCTAGGCGCTCTACTCCAATTTCGGTTCATTCCGTACCCTCAGCAGTCGCCCCAGTTCGTGCTACTCCTATCACGTTGCCTGTTTCAGCTACTGCACCTACTCCAGTCATTGAAACAATCCCTATTCATGAGCTACTTGAGGGCTGCCATCTAGTCACAGTCCCTATCTCAGTAGAGCCACCTATGGCCCCGGTCTTTGATGAAACATGACTAGTAACTTCAAATACAACAGATTTAACTCACACAAAGGCGGAATAGTGAATAAAACCCTCTAGTGAATATCAAATTGCTTTTTGGGATTGATTTAGTCAAACCATAAAACGGATTGTGTGATTAGATCAACACCTAGAGCTATTATTCACCTTTTACAAGGATTTAGGCTTGAAGCACAGAGAGAGAATCGAACAGGTTACCAGATCTGAGTGATAGCATAAAATGAGAGGCTTAACCTAAAATGAAGAACACAACACATTATATACCTCTGCTGTTAAGTCAACCGTACGAGTCATTTCTCACTCGTACGAGTGGATAGACTCAACCGTACGGGTGATCACTCACTTGTGTAAGTGTAAACAAATTAGGTTTGTGACTCAGCTCAACACACTCGTGCGTATGAGCTTGTCATCCGTACGAGTGAGGCTTCACTTGTACATCTGATAGAGTCTAAGTTAGGCATACTTCCATATCTTGTTCCTGCAGTACCTGTAATTGCATATAAACATAGATAGGATAACAACGAGCGATCATGGTAACCTACTAACTGAAGTACCTGTCATGGACATGGGTTAGATGTCTAGGGACTTATGTAAAAATGCATCAACAACTCCCCCTAGGACCTAGAACATCTATTACAATAAGTAAACGTCCATATAATATAAAAATTCACAAGTACCAACAGTTTAAACATGATTATAGTCCCAAATTCTCTCTCTCTCACATAGTCAAACATACAAACACAAAATAAACAAACATTTAGCATCAGAAAAATATTGGCTTAGACTTGATTCGAGCTTTGAGCATCACTTTCTTTGGTAGGGTAGGCATGGTAGACATTAATGACACGCAGATATATCATTGCTTCCTCCCGTTTCTCATATCTGAAGGTTATGTGATGGAGGTGAAGGACATTCACATCAAATCTCGACAAGTTTCTCAACCACATTGGATCAAAAATCCTCACATTGTCAAACTGAATATTCCCATCCTCTTTCTCAATCATAGTAAGAATCACTGCTTCTTTCGACAACTCATCATAGAACCACCAACTGAAGTTTTTGCAGATATCTTTGGGTAAAGGCATCAAGGGAGATTATTTCATGTACTTAGCTGGGCCGAACTTGACAACATGCACATGACCACCCTTAGAATTTTTCTTTGTTGGATGCATAGAAAACCTGGCAGCTGTTGATTTGAAGATATCCCATTTACCTATCTTATATTCTAATATGAGCTTTCTCTGAAACCACTTAGACAGATCACTATCTTCAAAGTTCAACATCCTTAGCTTCGCAAGTTGCATTATCTCGAAGTAAGGTAGAGCTTTGAAGTGACTAGGTCTGGCCATGTAATCAACTCCTCCTTCCCTCTTGATAGCAAAACAATTAATCTCCTTGAAGTAACCCCAGCTCAAAATCTGACTCTTAGCATACTTCTTGGTTCTCTTTCCTTTCTCATAGAAACTAAAAAACTTTGGCTTAAGTTCTGGCTTGTTGATCAGGTTAGGGTTCACAACGTTCTGTTTCCACCAACTTTGACGAATTTCATCTTCCTCAGCGTTCCTACTCACCTTAATCCTATCATCACGATCAAACCATTTCTTAATCTCATCCCATCCCTTAGCCTTAACTTGTTTGGCTCAGATTTTCTTATTCTTTTTTTCAATCTCAACCTTTTCTCTCTCATCGAGCAGTTTCTGATGTCGGATTCTCTTGTTTCTCTCTAACAATCTATCAACCTCTTTCACTTTTTGATTGTATACCTTCCTCGATTTATCAAGTTCAACTAAGTTCTTTTGTTTCTCCTCACAACTCAACTTAAAGAAATCACTTAAGGTACTGAGTGATGGATTTGAGTGTGGCCTGAGTGAAGGTATCACAATCTCAACTTCTTCTTCTTCTTCTTCCTTCTCCGATTCTGTTTCTAGTTCATTCTCAGATTCAACAATCACATTTTCTTTCAACACATCTTCTTCATCAACACTTTGGGCTTTTTCTTCTTCAAACAAATTCTCAAAATCACTTAAATCAATATTTTGGATTAGTTTGGGAGACACTTCATCAATTAGCTCTTCTTGTGGAGCTTTGTTCTCAACTTCAACTGCGACTGCATCCTTTGTATCGTAATCAATGTCATATGCTAGTGCAGCAATCTGTTCCATCAGAAAATCACTTGGTGGAAGATCCCCCTTTTCTGCATCATTAAAAACATTTGAATAATTCATAGAGTATTCAGCAGTAAACACGTCACCATATTCATTGAAGCTTCGAATAGGTATAACTAACGGATATTCAAAAGAGGGTCCTACAGTTCTTGCATCAGCATTCTCATCATCTTCTGACTCGTCTCCACCCAAATCAGAGTAATATGGTTCTCTTCCCTTGGTAATCAACTTAGTTTTCCCAGACGTGAGTTGTTTAAGATTATCATTCACATTTTTCAATTCAACTTCATGCTTGCTCTTAACTGCCTCAAGATGTTTGTTTAGAGACTCAATCTTCTCCCTTTGACAATTCACACGCTTCCACAACTTCTTATTGTGTTTCTCCAACAGTTCAATTTTAGCACTACTTGCTTTCTTTTCCTCAACAGCTTGGTTCTCAAGGTTATTCATCTTTGTCACTAAGGACATCAAGAGATTTTGTTGTGTCTTAAACTCAGAAGGTGTGATTTGAGATGGTATAGTAGCAGCTCTTGCATCTTTCATGAAGCCGGAGGGTTGGCGTTGAGTTGGTTACCTAAAACCTCTGCGAGATGATCTTTGAGGTGAGTCGTGGTGGTGTTTGGTTCTTCTTTCTTTCTTTTGGGGTTGCTCAGATGACATCTGTTCCCCTTTCTTTTCCTACGCACCAGACTTGTATCTTCCTTAGTATCTTCATCACCATCATCATCATCATCATCATTATCATTACCTCTGTTTCCTTCTTGTGTTTCACCAGCAGCTCTTTTATTATCGCCTTCTCCCTCTTCGTCATCTGTTACCTCATAATTTGAATCAGAATCCTCATTTCTCCACTCATTCCCAGATGGACATCTATAATCTTCTCTAATCAAGTGACAAACAATTACCCTTTCGAAGTCAGGTTGCTCATCATTTCTAGTTTACTCCATTCTTTTGAAAGTCACAACATTCATAGGACGTAGCAGAATAACATCAAATTCAATTTTGGGTAGACTTGGTGCAGCATCATTTATAATCAACAGAAGAAATCGGGCATAGATGAGATACTTTTGTGTAGAGCAGAAGTGATTTGCTCTGAAGTAATGAAAGACAAAACTACAAAAATCATATGGAGCTTTCAGAACGAGTACAACCAACATACTTTGCACCTTGTCATTGAGTTTATGAAAACCAGCTTTTCTTTCACTCATACAGTGCATTAAGACATGAGCTAAATATCGATATTGTGGAGGCAACAGTGTTTTCATCAGCTCAGAATTACCAGCTAGAAAACCAGAATATCCACATCTCTTAAAACATCCGTGGATTCTTTCTCTGTTTATCGTCATGTGAGAGCAGTTTTCATCATCGAAGCCTAAAATTCTTCTGATTACTGACTTTGATACAACAATCTCGTTCCTTTGAACGGTACTAACCAACCTAATTTCATTATCAGAAACATCAAGATTCACATTCTTCCAGAATTCCCTTTGATGACTGTAGTAGGCTGTACACTGTGTTGAGATGGCAGTATGGATCCTTAACCTTTTAAGAAAATCTACAATATCCACAAAATGACTTCCGTTCTTAAGAGTAGTATCATAAAGAGCAACCTGATTATTTTGATCACTCATTTCTAGACGATCAGATAAATCGATAATTTTTGGTTGAACCACATGAGAGTTCACTTGAGGGTTAGGAATTTGCTCCCCCTGGATCTGTGGATTTCCTTGAGTCTTAAACTGACTAAAATATAACAACAAATAAGAAACAGAAACCATAATAAGTAAGATATTACATCAAACGTTTTAAAAACAGGACCAATTGTACGAGTAACAAGATCAACCGTGCGGCTGAGAGGTCATTCGTGTGGTTCACACTGTCACTCGTGTCACTGTTGACACTTTTGATCAAAATCATGGTCTTCAGACAAGATACACGATTGAGGCAACATGTAAGCCAGTGATTGTTAAACGTGTGGTGACTCGTGTGGTTAAGCACACGTGTCAGCTAAAATATACGAGTGGGCAACAAAATAAACATTAAGTAAAGTCATATGAGTGAGCTCAAGTGTTCACACGGTTGAGCCTCAACCGTGCACTGACTCGTGCGAGTCATGTCTCACGCGTGCGAGTGATGATCACTCGTGCATGTCTGATTGAAACACAATAAATGCGTTTTTTAAATTCACAAAATTATATGTTTGGGTGTTAAACGACTCGATTTGCATCGCGATAGCATGTATCAGTTCCATTTAACATAAAATAATAACAGATATTGATCAAAAATACATCAAAATTGCACAAAATTGGACTTAAAAACCACTAGGGTTTCGATACTCATAATCAACAAATTAACATAGTAAAACTCGATGAAATCATACCAAGTAAGTGGCATTGTGATCGGCTATTAACGCTTAACAATTCCTACTGTGGAAATAGCAAATGGCAAGAATCGATTTCGGGTGCAAAATCTAGAGTGGTGGGAAAAAATGAAGTCTGTGTTCATCATCTCCCTATTTATACCCTCGTGCTCAACCTTACGGTTAAGCATACGATTCACCATCCAACCGTGCGTCTTACTATCACTCGTGCGTTTGACCTAGAAGACTAAAGGACAAATCTAAGTCTTGGACATTCGTATAGTTAACCTCAAACGTGTGGTAACCCGTACGGTTCACTTGTTAGTCGTGCGAGTGAGCCACTTTAGCAATTCCAGAATTTTTACAACTTAGGATTTCGACTCATTTGTCAATCTTAGAGCTAACTAGCACCTTCAATTTGAGTCATAGATCACTATTTCATCAAGAAATAAACATTAACAATTAGGTAATTCTATAACTTCTTAACCAAAAAGAGGTTAATTCTTCAAACATTCTGTTTCACGAGAAGTATGTCTTACAGTGTAATGTCATTTTAATGTAACTAATTTCTCAAATCAGAAAATCCTTCAACTAATCACAAGCTTCACAAACTTCTATCTTATGGATTTGGTGGCTAGAAATATTTTAATCTCAACAAGGTTCTTTCAGATGTCATTGTGCTTTCAGAGGATAATCAGAAAATAAAAGAAGTATAAAATCTTTTATAAATTTTCTGTGATATAATGTCATGCAACTAAAATTATGCAAAAGAAAGACATTCTATCATGAAATGCAATAACATGCAAAACCAAAATCTTTTTGTTGTTTTACAGTTTTTAAAGCAACCTATTTAAGATAATCATACAACTAAGCATATCTGAACATATAAATCCACATTCTTTTTGTGAGCAAGATGATTAACAATTTTAAAAATGGATCGGAACTGACATATTGAATCAACTTCTATTTTTTATTCCCAATTCTCCAGTCTATGTCTATTATCATGCAATTACTGATATCAATCCTCATTAAACATGAACATATTCTTTCCGGAGACTTCGACAATCATGTTGACATTAATTGCTTGAACATTATAGAGCAGTGACTTTTGAGATCACGCTGAGTTCATTAATCCTTGATTCTTTCATCACTTATGATTGTGCATTTTTATTAGCTTGTCAATTCATTACACGTAACTTTCCATTATCTCTATCCATGTACTTCATTGAAATTGAACAGGATGGTTCTCACGGTGTATGGAATAACCCTGTCAACCTTTGGCTTCTACCAATGTGTTGACAATCTTCAATCTAGTTGGTCGCCAGATCTCAGAATATATTGGATTATCCGAATACGCGCATAATTTACCGCGGGGATTGGCCTACAGTTAAAGCAGACTTGCCTGATGACCAGTCATCACACGAAATAAATCTCAAGGCCCTTAACTTCTTTATGTTCAAGTTGACATGGAAAACGGAATCAAAAGATAAACTTTCATGTATATACGTTTAGAGTATATCTAGGTAAGTATCTATCCAACTAATAGTCTAAATGGGTATAACTCTAAATCGCAGATGACAAGAATCTTGATAGTTCGGTGTGAACGTTGTGGTTAAACAACTCAAGCTGTGCTGGGGCATCACACTAAGAATGATCTGAGTTCTTTTATGAGCACTTCATGAGTCAACATTCTTTATACTTTCAAGACTTTGCCATCTTGATACGCCAATTATTATTGACATTGATTTTCTTTTGATATTTTACCTTTTTAGCATATCATTGTCTATTGATATATTGATTTTGAATGCCATCATGAATGGATTTTCCATTTTTATGTTGTACTCATGTTTCTTTGTTGTGTGCTCAGATCACTCGAAGGTGTTCTCTCTAAAATGCTTGAATGGCCCGCAATAAAGAATCATACTTTTCAACTTTAAGCTAGAATGAATACCTACTTCAACATACTAATTTCTCTGTATTTCTGGGGTTTATTTTCGATTATAAAGTCTTATGCTCGTGACAACGTGGTATGCACCAACCAAAAAGATAATCCTCAACCCTTTAATCTTACACCAACCTTTTCTAATGATTATCAATTATGATAGGGGATACCTTCAACCGACTGTTGAGTTCCTCAACAATTATCATTAGATACACTTTCAGAGATAATTAGGTGACTGCCTTCAAACACTACAGATTGTCCATGACTTTTGAATCTTATATGATTATGTTATTCTTAGTATGATTGTCTAATGCCAAGAATTCATAAGTCACATCTATCAGTACATCACACAACAGATAAACATAAGCGTTCAAATCAGTCCTTACTAAATAGTTATATCAATTCTCAGTACAGTAATTCCTTCATCTCCAACATATTAATCAAAACAAGCTCATTTTCAGAATTTTCAACTTTTTAGGGTTTTTTGATGAGGCATTTTACACTTTTTAGGTATTTTTTGTTGAAACATATACTCCCCCTAAAATACTAAAACATAAAATCTTTTTGTCTTTTAGCATTTTAAACAAAAGGAAACAGAAAATAGCTACAGACTAGCATGCAAACATGAAGGAAATCATGCAAAGATGTGCAGACAACAAACATTAAAAGCAATATAGATAAACATAAATTAATTATCTATATGTCATGCAACCTACAAGCAAAGTCTAAAAGTTTGATTAAACCTCACAAGCGACATCCGAAATTACTTTATCTCGATCAACAATGCCATTCATCTCTAATAGTAGCAAGAAATTAGGTTTATCAAAAGCCTTAGTGAAGAGGTCAACTCTCTGGTCCTTAGTACCTATTCTCTTAACCTCAATTATCTTTTTCTCATGGCAATCTCTAAGAAAGTGTTACTTAACTCCTATGTGCTTAGTCTTAGAATGTTGAACAGGATTCTTAGTAATAGCAATAGCATCAGTATTATCAATATAAAGAGGAGATAAAGAGATTCTTAGTCCGTAATCGCGAAGTTGTTGTTGATTCCAGAAAACTCGCGAACAACAACTAGCAACAGCAATATATGTAGTGACCCGAACTTTTCCATGTTTATATATATTAAATGAAATTGATATTTATATGATTAAGTATTTCCAACATGTTAAGCAATCAAACTTGTTAAGACATGATTAATTGAAATAGGTTTTATATAGACAATTGACCACCCAAGTTGACCGGTGATTCACGAACGTTAAAACTTGTAAAAACCATATGATGTCATATATATGGATATATATATATATATATATATATATATATATATATATATAGTTAACATGGTATTACGATAAGTAAACATATCATTAAGTATATTAACAATGAACTACATATGTAAAAACAAGACTACTAACTTAATGATTTCGAAACGAGACATATATGTAACGATTATCGTTGTAACGACGTTTAATTGTATATATATCATATTAAGATATATTAATATATCATAATATCATGATAATGTAATAATTTAACATCTCATTTGATATAATAAACAATGGGTTAACAACACTTAACATGATCGTTAACCTAAAGGCTTCAAAACAACATTTACATGTAACGACTAACGATGACTTAACGACTCAGTTAAAATGTATATACATGTAGTGTTTTAATATGTATTTATATACTTTAGAAAGACTTCAAGACACTTATCAAAATACTTCTACTTAACAAAAATGCTTACAATTACATCCTCATTCAGTTTCATCAACAATTCTACTCGTATGCACCCGTATTCGTACTCGTACAATACACAGCTTTTAGATATATGTACTATTGGTATATACACTCCAATGATCAGCTCTTAACAGCTCATGTGAGTCACCTAACATATGTGGGAACCATCATTTGGCAACTAGCATGAAATATCTCATAAAATTACAAAAATATTAGTAATCATTCATGACTTATTTACATGTACACAAAATTACACACCCTTTATATCTAATCCATATACCAACGACCAAAAACACATACAAAAACTTTCATTCATCAATTTTATTCATCAAATTGATCTCTCTCAAGTTCTATCTTCAAGTTCTAAGTGTTCTTCATAAATTCTATAAGTTCTAGTTTCATAAAATAAATAATACTTCTAAGTTTGCTAGCTTACTTCCAATCTTGTAAAGTGATCATCCAACCTTAAGAAATCTTTCTTATTTATAGTAAGATATCTTTCTAATACAAGGTAATACTCATATTCAAATTTTGATTCAATTTCTATAACTCTAACAATCTTATTTCGAGTGAAAATCTTACTTGAACTTGTTTTCGTGTCATGATTCTGCTTCAAGAACTTTCAAGCCATCCAAGGATCATTTGAAGCTAGATATATTTTTCTCATTTCCAGTGGGTTTATCCACAAAACCTGAGGTATTAATGATGTTCATAACATCATTCGATTCATATATATAAAACTACCTTATTCGAAGGTTTAAACTTGTAATCACTAGAATATAGTTTAGTTAATTCTAAACTTGTTCGCAAACAAAAGTTAATCCCTCTAACTTGAATTTTAAAATCAACTAAACACATGTTCTATATCTATATTATATGCTAACTTAATGATTTAAAACCTGAAAACACGAAAAACACAGTAAAACTGGATATACGCCGTCGTAGTAACACCGCGGGCTGTTTTGGGTTAGTTAATTAAAAACTATGATAAACTTTGATTTAAAAGTTGTTCTTCTGGGAAAATTATTTTTCTTATGAACATGAAACTATATCCAAAAATCATGATTAAACTCAAAATGAAAGTATGTTTTCCAAAATGGTCATCTAGCTTTCGACTGAAATGACTACCTTTACAAAAATGACTTGTAACCTGTATTTCAGACTATAAACTTATACTTTTTCTGTATAGATTCATAAACTTAAGTTCAATATGAAACCATATCAATTGGATTCACTCAAAACTGATTTAAAACGAAGAAGTTATGGGTAAAACAAGGTTGGATATTTTTACTTGTTGTAGCTACGTGAAAATTGGTAACAAATCGATACAAATCATATCCTAGCTAACTTATATTGTATTATACATGTATTCTAATATATTATGTAATCTTGGGATACCATAGACACATATGAAAATGTTTTGACATATCATATAGACCCATCTATATATATTATTTGGAACAACCATAGACACTCTATATGCAGTAATGTTGGAGTTAGCTATACAGGGTTGAGGTTGATTCCAAAAATATATATACTTTGAGTTGTTATCTAGCCTGAGACTTATATATAATGGGTCATGGATTGGGTTAAGATATATATATCAATTTATATCTGTACATCTAATTATGGACAACTAGTTGTAGGTTACTAACGAGGACAGCTGACTGAAAATATTTAAAACATTAAAACGTATTAAAAAATGTTGTAAATATATTTTGAACATACTTTGATATATATGTACATATTTGTTATAGGTTCGTGAATCGACCAGTGGCCAAGTCTTACTTCCCGGCGAAGTAAAAATCTGTGAAAGTGAGTTATAGTCCCACTTTTAAAATCTAATATTTTGGGATGAGAATACATGCAGCTTTATAAATGTTTTACAAAATAGACACAAGTACACAAAACTACATTCTATGGTTGGATTATTAAACCGAATATCTCCCTTCAAGTCTGGTAGCCTAAGAATTAGGGAAATGGCCCCTAATAGACGCGAATCCTAAAGATAGATCTATTGGGCTTAACAACCCCCATTCAGGTTATGGATGGTTTAGTACTTCGAGATTATTATACAGACGAGAGGTTCTATTTTGGGGATATTCTATGCATTAAGTTAATGTCGGTTACCAGGTGTTCAACATATTAATGATTTTTATCTCTATGCAGTTTGCGAAATGCATGATAAGAGATGTGTTATAAAAATGAAATCTTGTGGTCTGTTATTATGATTTAATAATATGTAGTTTAAACCTATAACTCACCAACAATTTTGTTGACGTTTTTAGCATATTTATTCTCAGGTGATTATTAAGAGCTTCCGCTGTTGCATACTAAATTAAGGACAAGATTTGGAGTCCATGCTTGTATAATATTGTTTAAAAACTGCATTCGAAGACTTATGTTGATGTGTAATATTATTGTAAACCATTATGTAATGGTCGTGTAAAAAACGCTATATTTTAGATTATCATTATTTGATAATCGTCGTAATATTTTAAAGGTTATGGTTTGTTTTAAAATCGAATTCAGTCTTTGAAAAACGTCTCATATAGAGGTCAAAACTTCGCGACGAAATCAATTAATATAGAACGTTTATAATCAATATGAATGGGACATTTTAGTTGGTATCCGAGCGTTGGTCTTAGAGAACCAGAAATTTGCATTAGTGTGTCTTATCGAGTTTGTTAGGATACATTAGTGAGTCTGGACTTCGATCGTTTTTTCTTTAAAAACGATTACTTAACACTTTTGTTGGAAATTATATATTATTAACATGTAAATATTATGTGATATATTAACCTCTTAATGTATTTGATATTGTGTGATAGATGTCTACCACTAGTACAAATCCCATCAACTCACCTAATAATAATGAAGAGTCGAATATAATTTGGGAAGATTCACAAATTCCCGAAGAGGAACCGAAAGAAGAGGAATAGGAAGAAGAGGAACCGGAAGAAGCGGAACCGGAAGAAGAGGAATCAGAAGAGGAGGAACCGGAAGAAGAAGAGGTTCCGAAAGAAGAAATATTGATACCTATAGTAAATCGATTAAATAAAAGAAAATCATCAACCAACGGACCAAAGTTAATAATGGTCAATGGTGTTTCCGCTGAGGAAGAAAAATATTGGAAAGATTATCAATTTTCTAATGAATCGGATCCCGATGAGGATTTCGATGATGTTATAGAAATTACCTCGACCCAATTTAATAAAGCGAAAGAAAATAATAAGGAAAAAGGTATAAAAATAGAGAAACCCGATTCCAACCCCGATGAACTTTATATGTATCGGCAACATCCGTATTTCCTAAAATGTAACAATGACTCGGGAACCTCTAAACCACCAGGTTTTTCTAAACCATTGTGGAAAACGACAGCTCGTATTTGGGGAGCATCATATATCCCTAGGAAATTAGCAAAACGATACAAGTCCGAAGAAGAAGAAACGAGTGAGTCGGATTAAAGAGTTGTAATCATGTTGTGTAATATATGTAATATAGTGTACTTGTACTTTTATGTTCTATGTAAAAATTGCTTGTATTGTTTGTTAATTATCTTTTACGAATCTAATTCTTGTCTATTTTACAGTATAAAAACAAAATGGACGTTAAGGGTAGACAACCGAATATTTTAGAAGACCTACCAGAGGATATGATTGAGGAAATCTTGTCTAGAGTCGGTCAGAATTCATCAGCACATTTAGTTATGGCGAAATTAACTTGTCAAACATTTGAAAGACTTTCCAGAAATGCCTTAGTTTATAAAAGGCTTTCCTTTGATAGGTGCGGTATATCACATTGGGGAGACCGTAAGTTACGCCGTGTTTTCTTTGAAGCGTTAATTGCGGAGAACCCAAATGCAATTTTAAGCTACGGGTTAAGAACCTATTTTGACTCAACATATCCCAACATAGGATTTCGTGAGTTAGAAAGAGCTTCTAACATGCAACATAAAGAAGCATGTTATACTTACGGGTTAATAATGTTCGCTTCTCATCAAATTGAGAAAAAGAACATTGGGTTGCAACTTTTAAATAAAACATTCCCATAAGTGATGGACTCGGTAGTTGAGATGAGAAACAAGGTTTTTAGATTATTACGGGGCTGTTGGACATTACAAAACCCTCGTCCTTTTGATGACATTACAACATGCTGTCTTGTCAACGGTCACAACGGTTATGTTCCACAAGACCAAGGATGGGAAGTAGTCATAGTAAAACCAGAATGCATGACTTGTTTCTGGACGTATGAATTACGTGTCTTTATTGTCTTTGTTGAATGACTTGCGTATTAACTAGAATTGTCTTCGCAACTATTTTATATCAGAGTTTTTATGTGCTATATTTCATGCTATATGTAAAATAGTAGTATTGTAAGTTTGCAAAATATTGTATAAAAGTTTGAATGTGAAATATTATTATAATCAGTTTTCATATAGAATTGTAGTAGTTGAATTGTATGTTAGCTACTAAGTATGAACTTAACGGGTAGGTATTACCCGAATTAAAACTTATAAAACGCTAATATGAAGAAAAAGCTTTTATAAATGAGTTCATATTATGCTACGGAATACTATTGACTACTCTTAATATTCTATATGATTAACTTAATTCTTTTAGCTATTTTTGAAGGAAATGGCAACGACTACTCTTCAGAACTTGAACATGAGTGAAGAAGACTTCCGTGCTTTCCTTGCAGCAAATATAGCCGCAGGACAGGCTACAATGCAAAACAACAATAACTCAGGGTCTAGCAGTGGAGTTAACTCCACAGGAAACCGTGTAGGATGCTCCTACAAGGCTTTCACTGCCTTAAACCTCTGGAATTCGATGGAACTGAAGGACCAGTCGGACTGAAACGATGGACCGAAAAGGTTGAATCTGTGTTTGCTATAAGCAAATGTGCTGAGGAAGATAAGGTAAAGTACGCCACGCATACCTTCACAGGTACTGCGTTAACATGGTGGAATACCTATTTCGAACAAGTGGGACAAGATGCTGCTTACGCACTATCGTGGTCAGCATTCAAACACTTAATGAACGAGCAGTACCGTCCCAGAAACGAGGTCAATAAGCTCAAGGTAGAGCTTAGAGGGTTACGAACACAAGGATTTGATATTACCACGTACGAACGACGATTCACAGAGTTGTGCCTATTGTGTCCGGGTGCGTTTGAAGATGAAGAAGAGAAAATCGACGCATTTGTAAAAGGGTTACAGGAAAGGATCCAAGAGGATATAAGTTCACACGAGCCCGCCTCCATACAAAAGGCAAGTCGAATGGCTCATAAACTTATAAATCAAATTGAGGAAAGGATTAAAGAACAGGCGGCCGAAGAAGCCAATACGAAACAAGTCAAGAGGAAATGGGAAGAAACCAGTGACAAGAGTCACAATTTCAATAATCAACCCAACAATTATAACTACAATTGCACCAATTTTCGCAACAACAAACGCAACAACAACAACCACCCCAGCAACAACTACAACAACTGTTTCAACAACAATAACAACCACAACAACAACAATCCCAACAATAACAACAAGAGGCAGAAATTCTGCCAGAGATGTGAAGTATACCATCCAACTGGGCTCTGTACAACAGTGTGTACTAAGTGTAATAGAAAGGGCTATGGTGCGACAAAGTGCGAAATCTACGGATCAATGGCTAAGGGAACAAATAATGCCGGAACAAGTTATGCAGACATTACCTGTTTCGGATGCGGGAAGAAGGGCCATTACAAAAATAAGTGTCCAAATCAGGGGGATAATAATGGGAAAGGTCGAGGAAGAGTCTTCAACATTAATGCGGTTGAAGCGCAGGAAGACCTGGAGCTTGTTATGGGTACGTTTCTTATTGACAATACATCTGCTTATATTTTATTTGATTCGGGTGCGGATAGAAGCTATATGCGTAAGGATTTATGTGCTAAATTAAGTTTTCCATTGACGCCTTTGGATAATAAGTTTATACTAGAATTAGCAAACGATAAATTAATTGCAGCAGATAATATATGTCGGAATCGAGAAATTAAACTGGTTAGCAAAATATTTAAGATTGATTTGATACCAGTAGAGTTAGGGAGTTTTGATGTGATAATCGGCATGGACTGGTTGAAAGAGGTGAAAGCAGAGATCGAATGTTACAAAAATGCAATTCGCATTGTACGAGAAGAAGGAAAACCCTTAATGGTGTACGGAGAAAAGAGCAACGCGAAGCTAAATCTTATTAGTAATTTGAAGGAGCAAAAGTTAATAAGAAAGGGTTGCTATGCTGTTCTAGAACACGTCGAGAAAGTACAAACAGAAGAAAAGAGCATCAATGATGTTTCCATCGCAAAAGAATTTCCCGATGTATTTCCGAAAGAATTACCAGGATTACCTCCACACCGATCCGTTGAATTTCAAATAGATCTTATACCAGGAGCTGCACCAATAGATCGTGCTCCATACAGACTCGCACCTAGCAAAATGAAGGAACTTCAAAGCCAATTACAATAACTTCTAAAGCGTGGTTTCATACGACCAAGTACATCACCATAGGGAGCTCTTGTTTTGTTTGTCAAAAAGAAGGATGGTACATTCAGGTTGTGTATCGACTACCGAGAGTTAAACAAACATACCGTCAAGAATCGTTACCCACTACTGAGAATCAACGACTTATTTGATCAATTACAAGGCTCGTTAGTTTATTCGAAGATTGATTTACGTTCTGGGTATCATCAAATGCGGGTGAAGGAGGACGATATTCCGAAGACTGTTTTCAGAACGCGTTACGGTCATTACGAGTTTATGGTTATGCCGTTTGGATTGACCAACGCACCAGCTATGTTCATAGACCTCATGAACCGTGTGTGGGGGCCATATCTCGACAAGTTTGTCATTGTTTTCATTGATGACATACTTATTTACTCAAAGAATGATCAAGAGAACGAAGAACATTTGAGAAAAGTGCTAGAGTTGTTGAGGAAAGAAAAACTGTACGCTAAGTTTTCAAAGTGTGCATTTTGGTTGGAAGAAGTTCAATTCCTCGGTCACATAGTGAACAAAGAAGGTATTCAGGTGGATCCGGCAAAGATTAAGACCGTTGAAAAGTGGGAAACCCCTAAATCTCCGAAGCAAATACGCCAATTTTTAGGACTAGCTGGTTACTACAGAAGATTCATCCAAGATTTTTCTAAAATAACAAAACCCTTGACTGCATTAACGCATAAAGGGAAGAAATTTGAATGGAAGGATGAACAAGAAAAAGCGTTTCGATTGTTAAAGAAAAAGTTAACTACGACACCTATATTGTCATTGCCTGAAGGGAATGATGATTTTGTGATATATTGTTACGCCTCAAAGAAAGGCCTCGGTTGTGTATTAATGCAACGAACGAAGATAATTGCTTATGCGTCTAGACAATTGAAGATTCACGAGCAAAATTATACGACACACGATTTGGAATTAGGCGATGTTGTTTTTGCATTAAAGACTTGGAGGCACTACTTATATGGGGTCAAAAGTATTATATATACCGACCACAAAAGTCTTCAACATATATTTAATCAGAAACAACTGAACATGAGGCAGCGCAGGTGGATTGAATTGTTGAATGATTACGACTTTGAGATTCGTTGCCACCCGGGGAAGGCGAATGTGGTAGCCGACGCTTTGCGTAGAAAGGACAGAGAACCCATTCGAGTAAAATCTATGAATATAATGATTCACAATAACCTTACTACTCAAATAAAGGAGGCGCAACAACAAGTTTTAAAAGAGGGAAATTTAAAGGATGAAATACCCAAAGGATCGGAGAAGCATCTTAATATTCGGGAAGACGGAACCCGGTATAGGGCTGAAAGAATTTGGGTAACAAAATTTGGAGATCAGAGAGAAATGGAACTTAGAGAAGCTCATAAAACCAGATACTCAATACATCCTGGAACGGGGAAGATGTACAAAGATCTCAAGAAACATTTTTGGTGGCCAGGTATAAAAGCCGATGTTGCTAAATACGTAGGGGAATGTTTGACGTGTTCTAAGGTCAAAGCTGAGCATCAGAAACCATCAGGTCTACTTCAACAACCCGAAATCCCGGAATGGAAATGGGAAAACATTACCAAGGATTTCATCACTAAATTGCCAAGGACTGCAAGTGGTTTTGATACTGTTTGGGTAATAGTTGATCGTCTCACCAAATCAGCACACTTCCTGCCAATAAGAGAAGATGACAAGATGGAGAAGTTAGCACGACTATATTTGAATGAAGTCGTCTCCAGACATGGAATACCAATCTCTATTATCTCTGATAAGGATGGCAGATTTGTTTCAAGGTTTTGGCAGACATTACAACAAGCATTGGGAACTCGTCTTGACATGAGTACTGCCTATCATCCAAAAACCAATGGGCAGAGCGAAAGGACGATACAAACTCTTGAAGACATGCTACGAGCATGTGTTATTGATTTTGGAAACGATTGGGATCGACATCTACCATTAGCAGAATTTTCCTACAACAACAGTTACCACTCGAGTATCGAAATGGCACCGTTCGAAGCACTTTATGGTAGAAAGTGCAGATCTCCAATTTATTGGAATGAATTGGGGGATAGACAGATTACGGGTCCGGAGATAATCCAAGAAACTACAGAGAAAATCATCCAAATTCAACAACGGTTGAAAACCGCTCAGAGTCGACAAAAGAGCTACGCGAACCTTAAAAGGAAAGATATAGAATTTGAAACTAAGGAGATGGTCATGCTTAAGGTTTCGCCTTGGAATGGCGTTGTTCGATTTGGTAAACAGGGGAAACTAAATCCAAGATACATTGGACCATTCAAGATTTTAGATCGTGTCGGACCAGTAGCCTACCGACTTGAATTACCTCAACAACTCGTCAATGTACATAATACCTTTCACGTCTCGAATCTGAAGAAGTGCTTAGCTAAAGAAGATCTCACTATTCCTTTAGACGAAATTAAAATCAATGAAAACTACAATTCATTGAAGAACCCGTCGAGATAATGGATCGTGAGGTTAAAAGGCTCAATCAAAACAAGATACCAATTGTTAAGGTTCGATGGAATGCTCGTAGAGGACTCGAGTTCACCTGGGAACAAGAAGATCAGATGAAGAAGAAATACCCGCATTTATTTCCAGAAGATACGTCAACACCTCCAACTGCTTAAAATTTCGGGACGAAATTTATTTAACGGGTAGGAACTGTAGTGACCCAAACTTTTCCATTTTTATATATATTAAATGAAATTGATATTTATATGATTAAGTGTTTCTAACATGTTAAGCAATCAAACTTGTTAAGACTTGATTAATTGAAATAGGTTTTATATAGACAATTGACCACCCAAGTTGACCGGCGATTCACGAACATTATAACTTGTAAAAACTATATGATGTCATATATATGGATATATATATAGTTAACATAGTATTATGATAAGTAAAAATATCATTAAGTATATTAACAATGAACTACATATGTAAAAACAAGACTACTAACTTAATGATTTCGAAACGAGACATATATGTAACGATTATCGTTGTAACGACATTTAATTGTATATATATATCATATTAAGATATATTAATATATCATAATATCATGATAATGTAATAATTTAACATCTCATTTGATATAATAAACAATGGGTTAACAACACTTAAAAAGATAGTTAACCTAAAGGCTTCAAAACAACATTTACATGTAACGACTAACGATGACTTAACGACTCAGTTAAAATGTATATACATGTAGTGTTTTAATATGTATTTATACACTTTTGAAAGACTTCAAGACACTTATCAAAATACTTCTACTTAACAAAAATTCTTACAATTATATCCTCGTTCAGTTTCATCAACAATTCTACTCGTATGCACCCGTATTCGTACTCATACAATACACAGCTTTTAGATGTATGTACTATTGTTATATACACTCCAATGATCATCTCTTATTTACATGTAAACCATCATTTAGCAACTAGCATGAAATATCTCATAAAATTACAATAATATTAGTAATCATTCATGACTTATTTACATGTAAACAAAATTACACATCCTTTATATCTAATCCATATACCAATGACCAAAAATACCTTCAAACACTTTCATTCATCAATTTTCTTCCTCAAATTGATCTCTCTCAAGTTCTATCTTCAAGTTCTAAGTGTTCTTCATAAATTCTATAAGTTCTAGTTTCATAAAATCAAGAATACTTCCAAGTTTGCTAGCTTACTTCCAATCTTGTAAAGTGATCATCCAACCTTAAGAAATCTTTCTTATTTACAGTAAGATATATTTATAATACAAGGTAATACTCAAATTCAAACTTTAATTCAATTTCTATAACTCTAACAATCTTATTTCGAGTGGAAATCTTACTTGAACTTGTTTTCGTGTCATGATTCTGCTTCAAGAACTTTCAAGCCATCCAAGGATCCTTTGAAGCTAGATATATTTTTTTCATTTCTAGTGGGTTTATCCACAAAATCTGAGGTAGTAATGATATTCATAACATCATTCGATTCATATATATAAAACTACCTTATTCGAAGATTTAAACTTGTAATCACTAAATCATAGTTTAGTTAATTCTAAACTTGTTCGCAAACAAAAGTTAATCCCTCAAACTTGACTTTTAAAATCAACTAAACACATGTTCTATATCTATATTATATGCTAACTTAATGATTTAAAACCTGAAAACACGAAAAACACCGTAAAACTGGATATACGCCATCGTAGTAACACCGCGGGCTGTTTTGGGTTAGATAATTAAAAACTATGATAAACATTGATTTAAAAGTTGTTCTTCTGGGAAAATTATTTTTCTTATGAACATGAAACTATATCCAAAAATCATGATTAAACTCAAAATGGAAGTATGTTTTCCAAAATGGTCATCTAGACGTCGTTCTTTCGACTGAAATGACTACCTTTACAAAAATGACTTGTAACCTGTATTTCCGATTATAAACTTATACTTTTTCTGTATAGATTCATAAACTTAAGTTCAATATGAAACCATAGCAATTGGATTCACTCAAAACGGATTTAAAACGAAGAAGTTATAGGTAAAACAAGATTGGATATTTTTACTTGTTGTAGCTACGCGAAAATTGGTAACAAATCTATACAAATCATATCCTAGATAACTTATATTTTCTTATACATGTATTCTAATATATTATGTAATTTTGGGATACCATAGACACGTATGCAAACGTTTTGATATATCATATCGAACCATCTATATATATTTTTTGGAACAACCATAGACACTCTATATGCAGTAATGTTGGAGTTAGCTATACAGGGTTGAGGTTGATTCAAAAAATATATATACTTTGAGTTGTGATCTATCCTGAGACGTGTATACACTGCGTCGTGGATTGGGTCAAGATTTATATATCAATTTATTTATGTACATCTAACTATGGATAACTAGTTGTAGGTTACTAACGAGGACAGCTGACTGAAAATATTTAAAACATTAAAACGTATTAAAAATGTTGTAAATATATTTTGAACATACTTTGATATATATGTACATATTTGTTATAGGTTCGTGAATCGACCAGTGGCCAAGTCTTACTTCCCGACGAAGTAAAAATCTGTGAAAGTGAGTTATAGTCCCACTTTTAAAATCTAATATTTTGGGATGAGAATACAGGCAGCTTTATAAATGTTTTACAAAATAGACACAAGTATGCAAAACTACATTCTATGGTTGGATTATTAAACCGAATATCGCCCTTCAAGTCTGGTAGCCTAAGAATTAGGGAAATGGCCCCTAATTGACGCGAATCCTAAAGATAGATCTATTGGGCTTAACAACCCCCATTCAGGTTATGGATGGTTTAGTACTTCGAGATTATTATACAGACGAGAAGTTCTGTTTTGGGGATATTCTATGCATTAAGTTAACGTCGGTTACCAGGTGTTCAACATATGAATGATTTTTATCTCTATGTAGTTTGCGAAATGCATGATAAGAGATGTTTTATAAAAATGAAATCTTGTGGTCTATTATTATGATTTAATAATATGTAGGTTAAACCTATAACTCACCAACAATTTTGTTGACGTTTTAAGCATGTTTATTCTCAGGTGATTATTAAGAGCTTCCGATGTTGAATACTAAATTAAGGACAAGATTTGGAGTCCATGCTTGTATAATATTGTTTAAAAATTGCATTCGAAGACTTATGTTGATGTGTAATATTATTGTAAACCATTATGTAATGGTCGTGTGAAAAACATTATATTTTAGATTATCATTATTTGATAATCGTCGTAATATTTTAAAGGTTATGGTTTGTTTTAAAATCGAATGCAGTCTTTGAAAAACGTCTCATATATAGGTCAAAACCTCGCGACGAAATCAATTAATATGGAACGTTTATAATCAATATGAACGGGACATTTCAGTGTATTCAGTTTCACATGTGGAAAGAGCAATTGTAGTTTGTTTCTTGCATTGCCAGGTCACCAGTCTTTCACCTAGAAACTGACATCCTCCTGATGTAGACTTGTTATTGATTTTGCAACCTGCATAGTCTGAATAACTGTATGCTACAAGATCAAACTTGACTTCATTCGAATACCAGATGCCGAGATTTGGATTATGTAACAGATAACGTAGAATTCTTTCAGCAGCTATAAGATGAACTGTATTTGGGTTGACTTGATAATGTGCACACAGACATGTCGCGAACATAATATCCGGCCTAGATGCAGTAAGGTACATGAGCGATTCGATGATTGCTCGATTGAATGTAGGATTAACAGGCTCCCCTTCACAATCTAGTGAAATTCCGTGATTCACAACTAGCAGGGTTGACATTGGATGTTCTTGAGTCATACCGAAAAGTTTGAGTATATCATTCACATATTTTGCTTGGTGAATAAAAATTCCGTCATCAGTCTGTTCGACTTGCAAACCAAGGAAATAGTGTAAGAGACCCAATTTTCTCATTTCAAATTCGTCCTTCATAACCTTCTCAAACTCTTCAACGAGTTCCTGCTTAGTAGAACCGAAAATAATGCCATCTTCATAAATCTGGACAAAGATAATATCGTCATCTTTTACTTTCGTGAAAGAGTACAATCTACTGTGCCCATTTGATATCCTTTTTCGATCAAATAACTTGACAGACGTCCATACCAAGCTTGTGGGGCTTGACGTAATCCATAAAGGGCTCTCCATTAATGGTAAACTTTGTCAGGATGAAGATGATCTTCAAAACCCGGTGGTTGACTGACATATACACTTTCATTAAGCTTGCCATAAAGAAAAGCACTCTTGACATCCATTTGATACACTTTGAACTTCATGAATGAAGCAAATGTCAATAAAATACGAATAGCTTCCAATCTGGAAACCGGAGCTAAAACTTCATCATAGTCGAATTCAGGATCTTGCTGATTACCTTTAGCAACAAATCTTGCTTTGTTACGGATAACATTGCCATCTTCGTCAAACTTGCTCTTCCAAACCCACTTGAGATCAATTACTTTAGCTCCATGCGATTTAGTAACTAACTTCCAAACATCCAAACGGTGGAACTGTTGCATATCTTCTTGCATGGCCATAACCCAATCAACATGTTTCAAAGCTTCTTTTGTTGTCCTTGGTTCAATTCTGGAGATATGACATGAATACTCAAAGTAAGCAGCAACAACTGTCATATGAGTATCTACTTGACCATCAAATTGAACTTGTCTTCTTGTTCTAACACATGCATTTAGATCACCAATAGTATTCTCTTTAGGATGAGCAGTTGTGGTTCTGGTAACTGGTTGTGCATGAACATGTATCTCGTGATGCAGATTTGTGGTATCTCCAATAACTTCAGGATTATCAGAACTTTCACTTGAAATATCAGAACCGCAAGTATCATACACTGGATCAACATCTTGATCTGGCTCTGCGACAGTTGGTAAAGGAATTGGAGTTGGAGTAGGTGCAGACACTTCAGGTGCTTTATGTAAGTCAAACAGCATTTGTAATTTTACATCATTCTCGGTCTGATCTGGAGCCGTATTGAATGAGTCAATCAGCTCATCATAGTTATAGATCCAAGGATAACTCTTTGGAGCACTCTTCATTTGATTCCATTGGATGTCAACTTTAGACCATTCTTCAACACATCTCGTTTCATTATTGAAAACTCGCTTGTTAGGAGAACTATATCCAAGAAATACTCTAGTAACAACTTTAACATCGAACTTACTTCCTGGTTTCCTTTTCAAGATGGTACACGGAGCACCAAATGGTTCTAGATGCTTCAAAGATGGTTTTCTCCCATGCAATAACTCATAGCAAGTTTTACCTAATCGCTTAACAGTCAGAACTCGATTCATAGTGTAACAAGCATTTACAACAGCTTCTCCCCAAAAATGAACAGGTAACGATGAATCTGCCAGCATTATTCTAGCTGTCTCGATTAATACCCTATTCTTTCTTTCTGTAATACCATTCATCTGAGGAGCGTATGCAGAATTGAACTGCATATTGATACCTTTTTCAATATAGAAACCTACAAGATACTGATTTTTGAATTCAGTACCATTGTCACATCGAATCTTTCTCACCTTGAGATTAAACCCTGTCTCTAATTGATTGATTAGCACTTTCAAATTCTCAAAAGTATCAGACTTCTCTTTTAAAAATATTACCCAAGAGAATCTTGAATAATCATCAGTTACAACCGGACATTACTTACTTCCATCAATGCTTTCAAAACGGATTGGACTAAAAAGATCCATATGTAACAATTCAAGTGAAGCAGAGATTGTATTGTACTTAACCAGCTTATGACCTTTCTTGCTCTGTTTTCCCTTCTAAAGTGGAAGAAATTGATCGGTCTTTATTTGACACGATCGTTTATGTTTAATAACGTGAAAGTAACCATATTTGAGTGAAAAAGGAGATACTTTGTTGAGGTTTTGTGTTTTACAGGCGAGAAAAGATATTGGTGTGAAACGAGATAGAAAACAGCGTTTAAAGGCGAATTGCGGTCAAGAATGGATAGATCGAAAATGGAACCAGGATTTAATACAGGCGTAAAATACTCCAGTATGGGCGTAAATTACGCCACATCTCAGATCAGTTCCAGGGCAAAATTAAGTTTCTGGCGTAAAAATACACCACATTGAACTTAACACTGGCGTAAATTACGTCAGGCTTGGCATAAATTACACTCATTTAAATTTGCTGATGCTGGTAAATACGAATTTTAGCTTTGTGAACAAGTAATCCAACCACTATATAAAGGGAGCATTAGGGTTATAAAAAGAACACTTTTTCCACCAGTTTTTGCAGCATAGATCATCCCTAAACACACAATAACACTCCAACATCGTCATTGCTCAAGGATTCAAGCTAGGATTCAAGTGTTGTTCATCATGCAATCTTCAAGAAACTTCAAGATTATCATCACCTACATGTTTGGCCAGTTTTCTTAACTTTATCCTTTCCATGAACAATTAAATATATATGATTTCATTCAAGTTATGTGATTTATGATGTTTTAATACTTATGGATTATGATATTGTGAACCAAACCAATTGTTGATTAATGCAAGTTCTATTTTTTGTTATTGCAAGTTGAATTATTGTGATTTAACAGTGTGTTCTTGATCCAACTTAGTGTTAATTAGATTAGGGATAAAGACATATTGTCTAGGTTGTATAGTTCAATCCCAAGATAATAGAATTGATGAACTTAAGAAGTCTTGTCTATGCGATTTGATCAACATTTGGTAAATATAATACTTGTTTGAATGAATACATGTTAGATTGGGATTGTGAAAGGATAAAGGCTTTACTCTCATTGTTTACATCCCAAAACTCTCAACTGCACTCTAGTTTAAGTTTTAAGTTTTAATTTAGTTGATTAATCTTAGTAGCTTTTAGTTAAACAAATAAATCAATCTTGAAATTGCTTGCTAGTTAATCATAACTTCCCGAGGAACGAATCATGCTTACAATATCTAAAGTAGAGTAATTAGGCTATTTTTGACCGGCCCTTCGACACTGATCAAATTTTGGCGTCAATGCCGATGAGGTGTGCGATTGATTGCAAGCTCTTATTTTATTGCTTTCGTGTTAAATTAGAAAAAACCATAAAAATTATAAAACCAATAAAAAACCAAAAATAGTGTTTTTGTTTATTTTGTTTTTGTCAGTTTTACGCTCGGTGTTCTTGTTTTTGTTGAAGTGCAGGTTAGTGTATGCAAACTCGAAAGTCGTGAAATCAAAATCTTGAGCCTTTAGTCCCGGAAATTGACAGTGGCTTCAGCATCCACACAACCACCACTAGAGTCACATCTGATTGTTCCACCAAACTCTCCTAAATCAAATTTCGATACGGAAGAGGAAGTTTTTACTCAACGAACCGAGATGGCTGAACGTGAAAGAGGAGTAGACACCACTACCACCGGATATGGAGAGAGTAAGAGAGGAAGGCAGAAAGTTGGTGTTTGACATGATACCGTTATCGAGAAGTTTATTTGACAGCATATTTGGTCCCAATCCCAGGATGGGATGAGTCTCTCTGATTTTAATCAGGTCCTGTGCTCCGTCTGTAATAACATGTACACTTTTCTTTTCTTTTCTTTTTCTTACTTTATTTCCATTTTCGTAGTAGTTAAATGAACTTTGTGGGTATGTTCACTGCAAGCCCTCACGAGACAAAACTCGTCCACCCGAGGGAATCGGGTGGTTTAAAGCGGGATCCCTCCGAAAGTGGGCTAGTTAGATTTTATGTTTTCTTTTGTTTTTGTTTTGTAAGAATAAAAATAGATGGAAGGAAAATGTTGTGTGATGAAATGGGAGTTGGTGTGCTTGTTACAATTGTCATGGAAGTTGCTTTTAACGTCGGGTAATATTGTTCTTTTTCTTCTTCCTTTTTGTTTCATTTCCTCACTTTTTCAATAAAATTAATTTAACATGCCTACGAGGACGTAGCATGGTTTAAGTGTTGGGGGGGGGGGGGAGGGAAGGAAATTACACATTTGGTTTAGCTTGAAAAAGGTTATTGTTTTGAGGTTTTATGAAATAAATGGTTTTTAATTGCCTAAGTGGTCAAATTTTTAATTTTAAGGCTATAATTGATATGTTGACCCATGAGAGTACCCATAGTTACTAAGAATTAACTTGGAAGTTTTCGGACTTGGCCGGTGAGGAATGATAGTGTTAGGTAATCTATTGAATGCATTTGACCTTGTTGACCTTGACTAGTTAACTTTAAGAGAATGTATTCTCATGGAGAAAAGAAAGGATGAAAATGAGATCCTAATGTTATATTCTAGGTAACATGAATGATAAAGAAACACTTTAGGATTTTCTTTTTAAACCATTTTTTTTTATTTTACACCATTTTTAAGCCAGTCCACCCGGGTCGTTAGTACACAATTGTGTACTAGAATCAATTAGTTACCATTAGCAGCCTGAGCCTTTAGAATGAAAACCAAAGAAAAACCAACTTCCCATTTCTACCCTTAATTTTTGGTTACTAATGTCGAATTTAATCCTACTTTATCTTGTTTATACGTAGTAACATTAGGTGACAATGCAACTCATTTTTGCTAAGACATAACTGGTTTAAATTAGAATTTTAATTATAATTGGCTATCATGTTATAGTGTTTGTGGCTTTTTGTCTAAATCGAATCAGAGTGGTCTCCTAGGTTCCACATTGGATTCCACGATTTACTCATTGGTACATAAGTGCATAATCATAATAATCGTCACTGGTGCAACCCTTGTAGAGTTTACTCTTTCCTAGTCAAAGGTAGAACGGAAGTCCTTATATCACAAGCTATGACAATAATAATCTATATATATATATATATCATTGTCACCATCACCACACATTCACCATTACATCCTAAATGTTCCAAATATGTTATATGCTGTGTGCTATCATGTAAAAAAAAAAAGAGGAGGAAGTGAAAGAGACGAATTTAAAATATATGCCAAAAATTATGAAACGATTGCCCTAAAAAGCATGGACCACTGAGGCATAGTAAAAAAAAATAGATGAAAAAAGAGAGTAGAAGAAGAGTATGCCAAAAATTGTGAAACGAGTGCCTTATAAAGCATGGACCTCTGAGGCATAAAATTCGTTCTCGTTGAAGTGTAGAGTCAAAATCAAAGTAAGACTTCTCATAACCTCACAAAAGTACCTATACCTTTCATGTAATGCCTCTTAAAAATGGACAATGTAACCAATATCCGCTTCCCTGGCTTGTGGTATAAGGTATTTCTAACTAGACTTAGGAGGTTCATTGGTCTAATTTAAATTAATCATTTTTAACGAACCTTTATGCACTTAATACTAATGTAGACAAGGGCATGAGTTTGGTTAGTTACGAAGTTAAGGAGGATAAAAACACAAACATATTCATGATTCTAGTTATAGTTGACATTCCGATTTAAGTTTAATTTATCTTTGTATGAATGAGGGTCACGTTAAAATTTCTAAACCTTATAAAGTTTGATTGGTCAACATTCGTAACCACTTTACACCAATTTTTATCCGTGTCATGACTAACCCAATAAACCCATTCCGGATGTAATTTAACCCATTTTGTGTTTCTTTTGACATGCTACTTTGATACATTTGTATTTATTGTTAAAAGATAAAGTATGGATCATGAAGAAGTGGTGAAGAATATTTGTTTAACTTAGTTCTAAGTGTTGATCCATTTGTTAATTTGGAAAATGATTGAGGCTTATAATGTTATGCAAAGCGTTGGAATTAGTGAGTTAAGGAAATGTGCTATGAGAAACATTTTGGGTTTGATGTAGTTAAGGTGAAAAAATTGTCTGAGGTATTGAGTGATTGACCCAAGTTGCCTTTACATCTCAATTCATAGTTAAATTGTTTTGCGAATAGTTATTTGAATTAAGGCCACTTAGGTATAGTTGTTTTATAGTTAAAAACAGATTTGCTTGAGGATAAGCAAAAGCCAAGTGTGGGGGGTTTGATCGGTCCTTATTTGACACGGTCGTTTATGTTTAATAACATGAAAGTAACCATATTTGAGTGAAAAAGGAGATACTTTGATGTGGTTTTGTGTTTTACAGGCGAGAAAAGATATTGGTGTGAAACGAGATAGAAAACAGCGTTTAAAGGCAAATTGCGGGCAAGAATGGATAGATCGAAAATTGAACCAGGATTTAATACAGGCGTAAAATACGCCAGTATGGGCGTAAATTACGCCACATCTCAGATCAGTTCCAGGTCAAAATTAAGTTTCTGGCATAAAAATACGCCCCATTGGACTTAACACTGGCGTAAATTACGCCCATTCAAATTTGCTGATGCCGGGAAATACGAATTTTAGCTTTGTGAACAAGTAATCCAACCCCAATATAAAGGGAGCATTAGGGTTACGAAAAGAACACTTTTTCCACCAGTTTTTGCAACAGAGATCATCCCTAAACACACAATAACACTCCAAAATCATCATTGCTCAAGGATTCAAGCTAGGATTCAAGTGCTGTTCATCATGCAATCTTCAAGAATCTTCATGATTATCATCACCAACATGTTTGGCTAGTTTTCTTAACTTTATCCTTTCCATGAAAAATTAAATATGTATGATATCATTCAAGTTATGTGGTTTATGATGTTTTAATACTTATGGATTATGATATTGTGAACCAAACCAATTGTTGATTAATGCAAGTTCTATGTTTTGTTATTGCAAATTGAATTATTGTGATTTAACAGTGTGTTCTTGATCCAACTTAGTGTTAATTTGATTAGGGATTGAACTTAAGTCTTGTCTATGAGATTTGATCAACATTTGGTAAACATAATACTTGTTTGAATGAATACATGTTAGATTAGGATTGTGAAAGGATAAAGGCTTTACTCACATTGTTTACATCCCAACACTCTCAATTGCACTCTAGTTTAAGTTTTAAGTTTTAATTTAGTTGATTAATCTTAGTAGCTTTTAGTTAAACAAACAAATCAATCTTGAAATTGCTTGCTAGTTAACCATAATTTCCCGAGGAACGAATCCTGCTTACCCTATCTAAACTAGAGTAATTAGGCTATTTTTGACCGGCCCTTCGACACCGATCAAATTTTGGCGCCGCTGCTGGTGAGGTGTGCGATTGATTGCAAGTTCGAGATAATTCTTCAGCTCTTTCAGCACGAGCAGTCAGCTTCTCAATTAAACTTTGATTAGAAACACAATCTGTTTCTTCTCAGTGATCTTCGCCATGTTAGCCTTAGGTTATTGATTATCTACATTCAGTTTGATAGACCAGTCATCATCATCTCCATGAATAACAACCAAAGCTTTGTTAGAATTCTCAGATGTTTCTGCTTCATTTACTTTATCAGTAATGTAAATCTCATGCTTTGTTATTTGACTCTGAGAACTACTTTAGTTATAGTTCTTATTCCTGAAAGGATTGCGATTGCCCTGCTTCTTCTGTTTTGGACACTGTCTTGAAAAATGACCTAATTCTCCACAGTTGTAACAAGTAACAGTATTCATATCAAAACCCAGTTTGGTATCCTTGGTCAGACTAATCGGTTTCCCAGTTCGTTCTTTGTAATCTCTAGCTCTTATCACAAGATTTGCCATACCCCACATTATATCCATCTTCTCTGCTTCATTCCTATCAAGTTGTTGATAATCTTCAGTTGTTAGATGAATGTTACCCACAAAACCATCAAGATAGTTATCATAAGAATTCATAAGACTTGTTAGCAAAGCGATATCTTCACTAATCTTTTCTTTCCCAGCTTTCTTTATGTTTTCAATCTTAAGTGCAGATAGAACATTTGATGCAGATGGTGTAGATGACTCTGTAGTATTTGAAGTAGACTGTGATGGAGTGTTGAGTGAACATGGTGAAACTTGTGGTGGATATGAAGATTGTTGATTATTTGAAGTATTGACATTCAAACCATACATATTCTGATTGTTCGTAGCAAAGGCGGTTTGAAACGGTGCATGAGCTGATTTAGCAGGTGTGTATCCATTTGGATAATACATTTTGGTGTACTGAACTTGTTTAGATTTCTTCATTTTGTTTAACAACTCTAATTCTTCTTCTTGAAGTCTTGCGATAAACGAGTTCACTGTAGCAGTAGCAAGTTCTCCACTAGTCTTCATAGTTAATACGAAACCATCCCATTCCAACGGTAATGCTCCAGCTAGACATACCATTTTATCCTTCTCTTCAATGGTTACATCATGCTTGTGTAATTCAGCTAGAAAATGAAGATATCTTTCAACCAAATCTATAATAGATTCTCCAACTTGCCAATGAAAATGATCAAACTCAGCCTTCAACTCTAAACCTTTTCTAGCTCTGTAAGCTGTATTTCCTTCATTGAATGTACGAAGTGCTTCCCATATCTTGAATGAATTATCATGACATAGAAATTGATGGAAAATCGGACCATCAAGGGCACTTGTCAGGTTACATTACATCTTCTTCTCCAAGTTATACTCATCACGTTCTTCAGAAGGCATATTATGCAGAGTATATAACTCATTCGTAACTGGTGAACGTGGCCATTGAAATTTGGATTCAATGTACTTCCAAAGCTTCGTGTCCTGACCAACAGACCAAATCTTAAATCTTGACTTCCACGTAGAGTAGTTATCCATATTCATTAATCTTGAACATTTCGTACCACTCCCGGATTCACTTTCAGCAAGAAGTAATCGTTGAGTCATATTCGTGATACTCTGTACTAACCGTGCAGCTAACACATAGTCGTTTGAATTATATATCTTAGTAATCTTACCAAACAGGTAAACCGAGCGGTTCAGTAATCTCAGTCGTACGAATCATTAAAATCTATTCTCAACCGTACGTGTCACAAACTCAGAAGTACGTGTGACTTTAGCTACTAAAGGAACAAGACACTAAACCTCAAACGTGCGAGTGATGATCAACTGTGTGATCAATCGTACGCGTCAGCAGTCAACCGTGTGATCACTCGTGGGATCAACCTGAAACCTTTTAACCTAAACAAGGTTATGCTAAACAGTGAGGATGAGCTCATTCGTGAGCTCACGCGTGCGAGTGAGTGTTCTTCACTTGACCCACTAGTGTGAACTGTTGTTGTTACTAAATCACTCTAAATCATATATATATATATATATATATATATATATATATATATATATATATATATATATATATATATATATAGAAAATGATGTAAAACAACAATTTCTTCATCCACAAGCTGTATTAGCACTAAACTAACATAAATACACTCTTTAATCACAATTACAAACGTAAAGATGATAACTTTTTGATCCAAAACTCTCTAAACTCAAAACCTAAAATAATAGACTCTAAATCACCAAAAATCACTAGGATGATGTTGTAATCTCAACCAATGCTATGATACCAATGATGAAACATGACTAGGAACTTCGAATACAATAGATTTAACTCACACAAAGGCAGAATAGTGAATCAAACCCTCTAGTGAATATGAAAATGCTTTTAGGGATTGATTTAGTCAAACCACAATAAGGATTGTATGATTAGATCAACACCTAGAGCTATTGTTCACCTTTTGCAAGGATATAGGCTTGAAGCACAGAGAGAGAATCGGACATGTTACCAGATCTGAGTGATAGCATAAAATGAGAGGCTTAACCTAAAATGAAGAACACAACACATTATATACCCCTGCTGTTAAGTCAAACGTACGAGTCATGTCTCACTCGTACGAGTGGACAGACTCAACCATACGGTGATCACTCACTTGTGTAAGTGTAAAAAAATTAGGTTTGTGACTCAGCTCAGCACACTCGTGCGTATGAGCTTGTCATCAGTACGAGTGAGGCTTCACTCATGCATCTGACAGAGTCTAAGTTAGGCATACTTCCATATCTTGTTCCTGCAGTACCTGTAATTGCATATAAACAAAGATATGATAACAACGAGCGATCATGGTAACCCACTAACTGAAGTACCTGTCAAGGACGTGGGGTAGATGTCTAGGAACTTATGTAAAATGCATCAACAGTCTTCGAGATCACCGAGAGCGTCCCTGATGATGAGCCATTCCCGAGTCTTTCACATCTGGAGATACCATCAGACCTATGTCTAGACACACTATTGGGCCCTGAATTGGATGCATGACAACCACTTGAGGATTTGCCAAGATTCAAGGACGAGGACGATATCTTCGAATCTTTTAGATACTTTGCAGACGCTGCTCTACAAACAGGCCAGGACAGTATTTTGTATACTACTTTATTTTCTTTTAAACTTATCTTAATTATTAAAGCATTATATAAAAAATATATCTAGTGGAAATGATACTCTTTTTTGTTCTTCGTGCAGAATCATATCAAAGAGACAGGTCCTTTCCAGCACTAGGAGCATAACCTAACCATAGGAAAAGCCCAGCACTAGGAGAATAACTTGACTATAGGGAAGTAATCTGTCCTCAAACCTCTTTCAATCATTACGCACTACAATCTCTAAGTGTGGGGTTATACACGCATCAAACTTAGAGATTCTAGAAAATATTGTCCTTAATTTATAAAAGTATAAAAATATTATATTTTAAGGAACATTAGGGATAATGTTCTTCTAAGTGTGGGATATTGGTTAAAAGTTTAAGAACAAGCAACCGTAAAGCGCCAAAATTTTGAAAAATTCTTTTATCTAAAAAGTAATAAGCAAAGAATATTAGGGATATTCAAAAAATTCTGACCTCATTTTACCCAAAAGAGTCTATAAAATTGCTAGAAATCAGTTTTTGGAACATTCACTAGAACAGAACAAATAAGTTAAAAATAACTCATGATTTGTGTCAAAAGATTTTCTTTCGAATAAATGTGTAAAAAGGCTACGCATGACCAAGGCACGACCCCTACTCCCCAAAAGTGAGAAATTCTTAGACCCAAAGTGCCTGTAAGACCCATCAAATCTACAGTACTTTGTCAATTTATTTGATGAGCGTACCGGTGTACGGTTTAAGTTAAAACTTAGTTTTAACATACGTTTCAAGGCCAATGGTTAGTGAGCGCCATACGTGGTGCAGGTGCGATACTCCTTCCAAAATCATTCTAAATAGAGAAGACAATACGCATTTAAACCAACCAACTCACACCAAAGAGTTGACGAATCAGAAAATACTCACCCCAAATTCACTCCCAAATTACACTACCCATTAACCTTCATTCCTTTCCCGCTTTCCAAAAGATCCAGAGATCAATAAAGAGATGGATCTATAAAATTTGCTTCAAAAGCACTTGTTAAAAGTTTTCGAACCCCCGATTGTTTTTGATAGGTCAAAGACCTATTTTTGGTGGAGTATCACTTCCTCGCTGAGCACTAGGAACAAAGTAAAAAAGTTATGAAGAAAAGGGTATGCCGAATATATATATATATATATATATATATATATATATATATATATATATATATATATATATATATATATATATATATATATATATATATATATACATTAGCAAAATTCGCATCTTCCGAAGAACTCATTGCAGAATTCAGAGCCACTATCTATCTAAAAAGGGATACTCTGAAGAATCAAAATCTATCAATTCTCTTTTAAAGTCAAAAGACCCAAATACCTTTAACCTTTCATAAACTCTCAACCAACCCTACAACCCATCGTTCTCTTAAAAGAATGCCTAGGAAGAAGAACAGTGATGTCCTTACTTAACTGGTGGAGATATCGATGCTTTACCAAGCCTATGATGAGAACCATTACACGACTAGCTTCTGAGCAACAATACAACTAGATTAAGGCACCCTAAACACTTGAGTGATTTGTGTAATCCTCTAGTGAGATGCCTGGTGATGTACACTCTACATCTGAGAGTTGCCTTTTTCACCATGGACGCGATTGAAATCTAGCGACTGAACCACTGAAGTTTGAAATTTTTTCTACTACTTTCGAAAAATGTGATGACTTCTGGTCAAAGCATAATAAAAGAATCCAAGGGTGGGTGAGGGAGAGTTGAGTAGAAGCTAACCTTATATTCCCGCTTTTTGATTGAGGACAAGCAAAGCTGAGTGTGGGGTATTTGATATCGGCCAAAAAGTCACGTTTTTACCCCATATTAAGCCCTAAATTAATAAAGTTCCAAACTTTTTGGCAAATAATCATTTTTTCAGTTAAGTTTGTAGATTAAGTAATTATAAAGGCGTTACAAAGAGAAACAAGTAAATCGGAGCTAAAACAAAGATTTTAGAGCGAAAACGGTGAAAGACAAGTTACGACCCCGAAAACCAAGTTACGGTCCCCGAAAAATAGTAGACCAGAGGGGCCATCCGGCTTACCATATGGCCTGCCCACATCAGAAACGGCCTGCCAGCATCCGGGCACCAAAAATGATTTGCCATGCCATACGGCCAGCCAGCCGTATGATAGCAAAAACTTTGCCTATTAAAGCAGCCATTTGCATTCATTTTTACACACACTAAATTTGCACTTCAAATTAGATTTTAAAATATTTTAGTTATTTTTTAGTAGTAGCTAGCTTAACTTTTATTTTTCGGAGGATATCCCGGCGAGTCCCTGCGATCTTGGACAGATTTCTTCGCCCTTTTCAGGTTTTTATCCGAAACGCTTGTCTTATTATTAAACATGTATTGTCATCATTTATGTTTAAAAATGCGTTCCGATATTGCCTTGTTAGCTTAATTAATCTGTATGTTGCCATGATAGAAGTTTGGTTAGTGTAGTTATGTTAAATTAGTACGATTACTGTTGTTATACTGCATCTATGACCCCGATAGATCTGTATGCTAGCATTTTAAGGATTGACCAACCTAGGTTGTGATCATGACTTATCCACCTAGATTAAACTAGCTACTTCATAGGATTAGGACCCCTGATTATACTGTATCTGAAGATTCTATGAACTCGGTATGGTCAGAGTTCCCGAGAGACATCTAATGCGCTTTTAGGACACGTAACTTAGGAATTGAGACATGAATGACAAAGTATGTTCCAAAGAGACCTCTTAGGAGCTATTAAGATCTAGTTAGTACCTTAACTATGTGAGCCAAACCTATTGCATGTTCTTGTTTGATTGTTGCCCTAGGATTAAGTCATATCAACTGTCCAGGTATCTAGTAGGTTTCTATCTTCTTTACTTTCAGTATATCAACTGTAATGCTGTATAGTTTTTAGATTGGTATGATCTCATTATTTTGATGAAATGGTTTTTAGTTTACATTAATGTTTTGTCAACTTGACCCGACAGACTCCTTTCATTTGTGATCAGTATTCACTCAACACAGCACATTGTTATTTAGTTACCCAAACTGATAACGAGGGTTTGGATTAGAACTCAACTTACTAATAAACGTAATGCTTTACTAAGGATAACCTCTGAGGTATAGTTACCTTTCAATTATACAACCAAGTGACATACTTTTCACTGCTCAATGAGAACTCCGAGAGTCTAGAGTTAAGTAGGTCTGTGTAATTGGTTCATTCAACCAGATCTACATCGTTCTGATCATAGTTTTAACATAACCATAATTACTTTTTTCTAGCCCAAATTGATTTCTTGGTCAACGTTTCCCTGATCAGCATACTCCGGATATCCCTCCATCACCTTTACCTTTTCGTGATTAGGATTATTAGCTTAAAACCAACTACTACCTTTATTAGGTATTTTAATCAAAGACAATTATACACTTGATCTTCAATTCATTAAACCATTCAAAAGTATGACCCTAGGTTAACTTACAGCTTCTACCTTAGAAAGTTAAAGTAAATTTAGGCCCAACAAAATATAAATAATAAACCATTGTTCTCCCTCTAGATAACTGATTCTGACGCCTTGCAGCCTAGTGACACCACATAAATAAAACCGTCCGTTTCGGTCATATCAAGCACCGTTACTTTTCTTGGAATCTGACCCTTTAACCGAGACTCGAGAGAAAGACTATTTCGTTTCCATCTTTTGACCCATGTATACTTCTCGACGATATCACTGTTTTCAAAATTTTGATCTCATTATCATCAAGAGGAATTAATACTATTGTCATCATCATCTAAATCATCTCCGTTATTATCCTTCATCTTCAAGATCTGTTTGGGCCATATCTTTGAAATATTCAACAATTTTGACATAGAAAGCAGTCTTACCTCGTCAAATCATAATGGTTTCGTTAATAATGTCGAGGCTCAAAACTTTAACCATTAATCTTCCAATAGTAAGATTTTGTCACCCTCAAGTTTGCATTTACTTGTGTCCATAACCTTTCCCCATGAGCTACCGATCTTGGTGAAGGTATTAGTGTTCCAGCAAGCAACTTGTACACCAATGACATTGATCCATGTAATCCTCCCTATGGTCCCATATGATTTGTCCCATTTTTTCAACTTCTTAATCCATCGATTAATACCATGGTGCTCATTGTGTAAGACATTATATACCGTCTCAACATAGTTTAAAACCAGCATCACGTCTAAGCCGCCAAGGTAATTGAGGATGACATCAAATAACCCTTCAGCTTCACACAATTTCTTGAGTGGATCAAGAAGATCAATGTTAGCAATTTCTTCAACTATAGCCCTTTCAAGAATGGACTCATTCTCATCATCAGTTCCCAGAATTACCTCATGGAATAAATGAGAATTTTCCACTTGATTACATATATATATATTGTTATAATATTATAGTTGTATGTAACAACTTTAAGTAGCTTATCCTATATATAATAGAATTTCTAAGCTTGTTAGAACAAAGTGTATTTGAGAGAAGAAAGAAGCACTAATTATATGTTTATATTTACATGATATCACTTTACATGCTTACATTCAAGGTCTATTTATAGTACAAAATGTTACTATGCAATTGCTAATCATTTTAATACATGGCACAACTATAAAATAAATAGGCAATAGGAAATAGTAATAGCAAAATTGAACATCTACATCACAATTTTGGAGACACATGTTAAATTGTTTGGTTCTTCATATTATAATAATCCCCCTTGGATGACAATTTTGTTTCATAAGAGTTCAATTGGTACTGCCTTGTTAAAAACCTTGCTAAACAAAACCAGTAGGAAAAAAATTTAGCTAAAAGGGAAAAAGAGTGCAGTATAAAGTTGACTCCCCCTCAAGTAGTATTTTCTAAAAATAGTAGTTGGTAGTGCTTTGGTAAAAATAGTAGTTGGTAGTGCTTTGGTAAAAATATCGGTAGAGTTGTTGCTAGATTGAACATATCTCATTTCAATATGGTTCTCTTTAATGAGATTTTGAGTGTATGATAAGAATCTTGGAGGTATATATTTGTTCTATCACTTTTGATATACCCTTCCTTCATTTGTGCAACATAAGCTGCATTGTCTTCAAGGATTAGGGTTGTACTTTTCTGATGTTTTAGTCAACATGAATTAGTAATGAGTTGTGTCATTAATCTGAACCAAAAACATTCTCGAGTTACTTCATGTAATGCAATAACTTCAGCATGATTTGAGGATGTTTCAACAAGTGTTTATTTTTTAGAATGCCATTAAATTGAAGTACCTCCATTTAGGAAAACATATCCAGTTTGAGATTTAGCGTTATGTGGATCAGAAAAGTAAGCTGCATCTACAAAACCAACCAAATTTTGTTTAGAATCGTTAAAATAAAATAATTCTAAATCAGTAGTTCCTTGAAGGTATTGAAAAATGTGTTTGATCTCATTCCAGTGCCTTTTAGTAGGAGCTGAGCTGAATCTTGCTAATAAACTTACTGCAAAGGAAATGTCAGGTCTTGTACAATTAATAAGATACATAAGAGCTCCAATGGCACTAAGATATGGCACTTCTTGACCATGGACATCTTCATTTTCTTCGCGAGGACGAAATGGATCATTGTCAACATTGAGTGACCTAACAACCATATGTGTTCTTAATGGTTTTTTCTTGTCCATATTAAAATGTTTCGAGATCTTTTCGGTACAAGTTTTTTTATGTACAAGTAAACCATTTGTACTAGATGCTTCTGGCACCTTAAATCCATCAGGAATCTTCATATATATATATATATATATATATATATATATATATATATATATATATATATATATATATATATATATATATATATCACCATCAAGTGATCCATATAGTTAAGTAGTAACAAAATTCGTTTGATGCATATCTAAATTCTTAGAAACTCTCAGGCTGATTAAGGTACATAAAAGTAATTGCATCCATAATAGGAGAATAAGTTTCCTCATAATCAATTCCTGGTCTTTAAAAGAAACCTTGAGCTACAAGTTTAGCCTTATATCTTGTAAATTCATTTTTCTCATTTCTTTTCTGAAAAAAATCCACCTGTATCCCACGGCTTTCACATCTTCAGGTGTCAGAACAATAGATCCGAAAACTTTTCTTTTATTGAGTGATTCTAGTTCAGCTCATATTTCATCTCTCCATTGGGCCTAATCATGTCTATTTTGACATTCAATGACGAATTTTGGTTCTGTATCATCATCATCATATTCATGATGTCATATGCAACATTATATGAAAAGTTGATATCGATATTTTTTATTTCATTTCGGTTCCATAATATTTTTAAATGTGCATAATTGATTTCAACTTCCGTATTGACATCATCAATGTCCTCTTCTAGAGGAGTTTTGAGTTGTGTTTCTTCTGGAACACCTTCTTTCACCTCATTATTAGCTGATTTTCTTTTTCGAAGATTTTTATCTTTGAAACTAACTGTTCTCCCACATTTTTGACGTGGCATACACTCTTGAGTGACTTTGTTGCTAGCTGTCACGACCGGGAAAATTTCGACTAATTTTAAACCAAACTCTCGATACGATATTATATTTTTGACACGATAAGAAAAGTCCGTTAGGTTCAGTCTCAAAAATTTTGAACTGTATCATATGTTCAATTGACCTTCGACCGCTTCCAACGATTCACGAACAATTAATTTTAAATGAAGTTGTATATTTATATATATAAAGTATATTAAAAATAAATATTAAATGATTGTAATAATCGTTTAATGTTTCGATTGATATTAAGCAAGTTAAATTCAAACTTATATGATTTTAAAATATACGGTAATCCGAAAATGAGTTATATAAACTATAGGATTATTAAAAGTATATTTAGGATCTAATTATTAAATTTTAACACTTTTTATATTTTACCCAGGATCGAGCGCGAACAGTTGATGTAATTTTTATTTAATAAATTAATGATCAATTTTATATCATAATGACTGAAATAAATAAAGACATTTAAATTAAAAATATGGAATTTTTCTGAGTACTTTTATCCGCCACTGATTTATCAACGGAGTACGATAGTGCAGTCCGTGAAAACTGTCGGCAGAATAGGAGGTAGATACTTTCTCTGCACGTTCTCTTGATTGGAATGTGATTATATGTATTATTTAATTATTCATATTATATTATTATTTGTAACTGCATTTGTAAGTTTATGTATGTGATTATATGCATGGATAGTTTCAACCACAAACCCAACACCCACTTGTGTTCATATCCATAAATTTGGGGATTGACACTGTTTCCATTTTTGATTATTCCATTCCCACTAACCATATTATATATTATATCTATCTATCTAAGATTATATATATACAATACACATATACTGATAGAAGGGAGATCCATCATCATTTTGTCTCTTCTTGTTCCTTACATCAACCACCATTCTCATAAAGTAACACCTTGAACTACTAATATTTGTTCAATTGGTGTGACTATCAAAAAGCGAAAACCATAAACTTAACACCTAAACCACCTTGGCTTATCACTCTTCTTCTCCATCACCTTAAAACAACAACCATCAAATGTAATTCGAACAACCAAATATCGTTATATTTTGGGTTCATAACACCACCACCTTAGTTATCTTCATCATCATTTAATTCTTGCCACGTCTATATATTTCTCGGTCTCTGTTAATCGAAGTCCAATCGAGACCAAACCATAACCAATACTGTCTTCGATCTCCAACTGATCACTACTGCTATATATATTGTGTTTTCTGTTTCGATCAACATCATCTTCAAACAACACCACAACCAAACCCTCACCACTTACAATCGTTACCTTCAAGAACACCCACTCCACCAATTTCACTTTAATCACCAACCTCCACCTTCATACCCACTGTAACTGTTTCTGTCTCTAACCGACACCTTCCAACACCATATCCCATCACCTTAAACCACCTTTCAGCACCATTCGAGCACCATCAAGAACACCACCTATTTAACCATCGAATACCACCACTACACACCCGCAACTTGTTTGTTTCTACTTCTGTTAACGAAAACCCCCATCATCAAACATCATCAAAACCTGTAAAACCTGTTACTATGTTTTTGTTTCATCGATCAGACCTGCAAAAATTGCTGCTACTTCGATGATAATGAAGATGATGAAATGTGTACCGTTAATTGATTTGAAGATATCTTATGGTGGAATGAGAAGCTGTAAAGAAGAAAGTGATGTATATAATCATATTTAACTAATTATTTATGTTCCTTCCCTCGTTTGACGTCCCCATCACCATTACAATAAACGAATTACTTCCCTGGAATTAACGTATTATATGTTGGGCTTATCTTATTGGGCCGCTATATTTTAAATTATATCTTGGCCCATATCGTGGTTTTGGCCCAATTGTTGTCCTGATTATACATCAGGAGTAATAATGATGATACGATCATTATTTTCTTGATGCCAGTCATTATGATGTTAAGATGTTGTTAAGCGAATTAGATGATCAAGTTATAGTAGCGAGTACAATAATTAGGATAATGATGGTTAACCTTTGATGTTTTGATAATGACAATTTCGATATGATTATTATTATAATTGAGATTACAATTATGATTATGATTATGACGATGAGATGATGAGTGATGTTGATGATGATAGATGATATGATCCTGTTAAGATGATGTTTTACAATGAATATGATGATGGTGAGTCTCGAATAAGATGAGGATGATGATTATGTTATGATGATAAAGAACGGTGATGATGTAGAAGAAGAAGAAATAGATAGATACAGGTTATATAAATAAATCAGGGTATTAAATCAGATATAGCAGAAACAGATTGATGGGTAGGTGTGTTTGTCTTGGGTGAGAGGTCAGTGGTTCAAGCCTGGGCTGGGGCATTTTTTTTTAAGAAGAAGAAGAAACAGATAGATGTGCTAGGATAAAATGATTCAGGCTATGATTAAAACAGAAATGGAAGTGAAGCCTAATGGTTTAGGTTGTTATCGGGTTAGCGGGAGATCGCGGGTTCAAACCCGGACTTGAGCATTTTTTTAAGGGCTACTTCTTTGAGGTAGTTTACTTATTACTTATTACTTATTATTATTATTATTGTTATTATTATTGTTATTGTTATTATTATTAGTATTATAACTATTATTTTTATTATTATTACTAATACAAGTATTAAGTATCATTTATTATTATTATTATGATTATGGTTACAATTATGATTATTATTACTATTATTATTAAGTATTAAGTATTATTATCTTTATTATCATTATTATTATCATTATAAGTATTATTATTATTATTAATAACATTATTATTATCATTACTAATATTGTTATTATTAGAAATTATTGTTTTTACAACTATATTATTATTATTATTATTATTATTATTATTATTATTATTATTATTATTATTATTATTATTATTATTATTATTATTATCATCATCATTATTATTATTATCATTTGTATAGTTACCGTTTTGAAAACTTTAGTTAGTAGTCTCAAAGTATACTTATAACTCATTGTTATTAGTACACAATGATATGTTAAACCATCCTTATGTCATGTTAAATATGTATAAATACGTATATGTACACAATCGTATAATTATCGTATGTTATATAGTTCGTGATATCATCGGTCAAATTGGACGGTCAAACGTTGTGTAAAACTCTTTTCAAAAACACAAGACTCAACAATTTGGATTGCTTATCATGTTGGTAATGTTTAATTTATGTAAATATTAATCTCATATGTATAAAACGATCGGAAAAATCCGGGTCGTTATAGAAGGTAATCCCTTCCACCAACCATATTGCCCTATTGGCAAAAAACCTGAAGTACTTACTGGCGAACCTGTTCGAACCACCATTTTTACTCTCATTTCCAGGATATCTCACAACGATTACGTAATATCTATAATTCTAAACCTTATTCACCCACTCGTTTCAACCGCCAATCATCCCGGAGTAATAGAAGAAGTCAACGAGCTTCGCGCATGAGTAGTGGCTTTAGAGAGTACGATGCACAACTTGTAGACATCACATGCATCACCAGCAACACCAGTACCATCAACAACATTCGCATTACACACCTCAATATCACCATCTGTACTTCGAGAATGATCTTCATTCTACATATCATTCTACATCGATTATCTTCGTTCTACATGACGTTCTACATCATTTATCTTCATTCGACATGGTGATTATGTAATCGCTAATGTTTTAGAGATTATGTATTCTAGTTCTAACGGTAAATCAAATGAGTTTAATATTATATCTACTCATTAAATCCATTATATATATATATATATATATATATATATATATATATATATATATATATATATATATATATATATATATATATATATATATATATATATATATATATATATATATATATATATATATATATATATATTCATAAGGATTGTAATTAGAAATTCTTGGTACAAACTGTTAAGGGTGAAAATATTTTAACGGGTAGATAATACCTGAGAAATAATTAGATTTCATATTAACATGTTATACTGTACATTCTTCAATTCTGATTCAACAATCATTAACTATCCTATTTGCATCCGCAAATATACGTATTCGATCACCAATGAACAACTATTTTTATTCCAATTCAATTTCATATATGAGTTTCTGTCGATCGAAATCCAAGTCAAGATTTGACATGTGGCATAATGAAGAAAATAAAATTGATTAGTAACCAATTAATTAACTACGTAAAATTTCTTCATCATCTACTAATCTTAAATATTTTAAATTCTAAGATTATATATTGGGCTATTGGACTATTGGACTACTAACATTGGACTACTAACCTTGAACAATTAAAAAGTATTAAAAGATTAGGAAATATAAATTATAACACATTTTGGTTTAAAAGATCGTTAATAAGCTACATCTTCTATAACTAAACATTTCTTCAAGTTTGCCACTTGATTTCATCTTAAACATCATTTGTATCTTGACGATTACAATCAGTGTTTAATCATCTAAAAACACAATTCTCTTGAAACTACATCGAATTGATAACCAATGATTCAGATATGGTAGCATTAAATGCAGAGGAAACAGCAAAATTGTAGATGGTCTAAATGGCCAAAAGTTTGATAATAAAGAATGGAATGTGGGGAACGCTCGATAGAAAATTTTGTACTGAAAAACGGATTGAGCTAACCATGAAGGAGACCAAGGACAAATACAAGGACCAAACTATATATTAAAAAAATCCAGGTAATTCTGGATCCGATGAAATCTTTAGAGAATATCTTGCTCCTAAGTCATGTTAAAATCTTGTAGAAAACTTTTCTTCATCAACTTTTGAACTTAGAAATTCCAAAATATCATCATAAATATTTTCGATATTTCTGAAGATATTTTCATAAATATTCTCTTCCGAAATTATATACCTCTTCGAGTTATCTGTATTAAATTATATTGGAAACCTCTGTAAGACCTAAGTATAAATTATGAATGAAATCTGGAGAAGTGTTAAGAATTAGAGCATGAGTTAGTATAATATAATGACGCTTGGCCAACGTGATTATATTGCAGTAAGTCATGCTAAATTTCTAATGGAACATGATGATGGTTCACATACCTTACCCTCATCATGTGTCATGTTACATGACTCTTCATTCCATTTAACCTCTAAACATATCAATAAAGTATTTTCTTGATATATCTATCTCTTCCGTGATTTCTGGTAATTTAACAAATCAGATCGTGCTATTACAATTTCTCTTTAGAACATTAGTTATGTTCAATCTGAACTTCATACCTACAAATTCTAAACGATTACTTACTCTACTTAAAGTCGAAAAGATAAAACTAAAGCATGGAGCTCCGAAATACAAGGGAAAATATAAGCACGACAAAAACATAGAAATCACAAACCGTGTATATCAATGTGTATAGCAACATAAAGACACGGGAGAATTAAAAACACTATAACCCCAAGGTAATCATAGACGTAAATAGATTCCTTCAGTGGTAAATGAAAAAGAAGAATGACAGAAGCGATAGTCAGGAAAATAACAAGGATCAGAACTGGATTTAGCATTTTCAAAATCTTTTGAAAGTATGAATTGAGAAGGAAAGTATATGAGTGGTGAGAATAATGGAACGAAAGAGGTTCATTTATAGTGGGATTACCAGGCATAGAAATCGAGACAGATTACCGTATTTAATTAAAGAGGATCCTAAATTCCTTAATTTCTAAAGAATCAAATCTTATAAAGATTTCGAAGATTTTCTTTAAATTCCTTGAATCTCGGAAATCAACCATGACTATGTCAAAACTTAAGATGAACCTCTACTTACTTCATTTCACACTTTTGTGATAGCTTCACTCGTACGCTTCACATAATCGAATCGTTTTATCTATATTAGTCAATAATAATAAAACTCTATTTATCAACTCATATTCGTCATGAAAACATTCATATTGTTAACCATGACAACCACACTCAAATTTTAGGACGAAATTTCTTTAACGGGTAGGTACTGTCACGACCCGAAAATTTTTGACTAATTTTAAACCAAACTCTCAATACGATATTATATTTTTGACACGATAAGAAAAGTCCGTTAGGTTGAGTCTCAAAAATTTTGATCTGTTTCATATGTTCAATCGACCTTCGACCGCTTCCAACGATTCACGAACAATTAATTTTAAATGAAGTTGTATATTTATATATATAAAGCATATTAAAAATAAATATTAAATGATTGTAATAATCGTTTGATGTTTCGATTGATATTAAGCAAGTTAAATTCAAACTTATATGATTTTAAAATATACGGTAATCCAAAAATGAGTTATATAAACTATAGGCTTATTAAAAGTATATTTAGGATCTAATTATTAAATTTTAACACTTTTTATATTTTACCCAGTATCGAGCGTGGACAGTTGATGTAATTTTTATTTAATAAATTAATGACCAATTTTATATCATAATGACTGAAATAAATAAAGACATTTAATTAAAAAATATGGAATTTTTCTGAGCACTTTTATCCACCACTGATTTATCAACGGAGTACGATATTGCAATCCGTAAAAATTATCGGCAGAATAGAAGGTAGATATTTTCTCTGCTTATTCTCTTGATTGGAATGTGATTATATGTATTATTTAATTATTCATATTATATTATTATTTGTAACTGCATTTATAAGTTTATGTATGTGATTATATGCATGGATAGTTTCAACCACAAACCCAACACCCACTTGTGTTCATATCCGTAAATTTGGGGATTGACACTGTTTCCATTTTTGATTATTCCATTCCCACTAACCATATTATATATTATATCTATCTATCTAAGATTATATATATACAATACACATATACTGATAGAAGGGAGATCCATCATCATTTTCTCTCTTCTTGTTCCTTACATGAACCACCATTCTCATAAACTAACACCTTGAACTACTAATAGTTGTTCAATTGTTGTAACTATCGAAAAGCGAAAACCATAAACTTAACACCTAAACCACCTTGGCTTATCACTCTTCTTCACCATCACCTTAAAACAACAACCATCAAATGTAATTCGAACAACCAGATATCATTATATTTTGGGTTCATAACACCACCACCTTAGTTATCTTCATCATCATTTAATTCTTGCCACATCTATATATTTCTCGGTCTCTGTTAATTGAAGTTCAACCGAGACCAAACCATAACCAATACCGTCTCCAATCTCCAACTGATTGCTACTACTATATATATTGTGTTTTCTATTTCGATCACCATCATCTTCAAACAACACCACAACCAAACCCTCACCACTTACAATCGTTACCTTCAAGAACACCCACTCCACCAATTTTACTTTAATCGCCAACCTCCACCTTCACACCCATTGTAACTATTTCTGTCTCTAACCGACACCTTCCAACACCATATCCCGTCACCTTAAACCACCTTTCACTACCATTCGAGCACCATCAAGAACACCACCTATTTAACCATCGAATACCACCATTACACACCTGCTACTTGTTTGTTTCTGCTTCTTTTAACGAAAACCCCCATCATCAAACATCATCAAAACCTGTAAAACCTGTTACTATGTTTTTGTTTCATCGATCAGACCTGTAAAAATTGCTGCTACTTCGATGATAATGAAGATGATGAAATGTGTACCGTTAATTGATTTGAAGATATCTTATGGTTGAATGATAAGCTGTAAAGAAGAAAGTGATGTATATAATCATATTTAACTAATTATTTATGTTCCTTCCCTCGTTTGACATCCCCATCACCATTACAATGAATGAATTACTTCCCTGGAATTAACGTATTATATGTTGGGCTTATCTTATTGGGCCGCTATATTTTAAATTCTATCTTGGCCCATATCGTGGTTTTGGCCTAATTGTTGTCCCGATTATGCATCAGGAGTAATAATGATGATACGATCATTATTTTGTTGATGCCCGTCATCATGATGCTAAGATGTTGTTAAGCAAATTAGATGATCAAGTTATAGTAGCGAGTATGATAATTAGGATAATGATGGTTAACCGTTGATGTTTTGATAATGACGATTTCGATATGATTATGACTATAATTGAGATTACAATTATGATTATGATTATGAAGATGAGATGATGAGTGATGTTGATGATGATAGATGATATGATTCTGTTAAGATTATGTTTTACGATGAATATGATGATGGTGATTCTCGAATAAGATGAGGATGATGATTATGTTATGGTGATAAAGAACGATGATGATGTAGAAGAAGAAGAAACAAATAGATATAGGTTATATAAATAAATTGGGGTATTAAATCAAATATAGCAGAAACAGATCGATGGTTAGGTGTGTTTGTCTTGGGTGAGAGGTCACTGGTTCAAGCCTGGCTGGGGCATTTTTTTTTAAAGAAGAAGAAGAAGAAATAGACAGATGTGCTAGGATAAAATGATTCAGGCTATGATTAAAACAGAAATAGAAGTGTAGCATAATGGTTTAGGTTGTTATTGGGTTAGCGGGAGATCGCGGGTTCAAACCCGGACTTGAGCATTTTTTTAAGGGCTACTTCTTTGAGGTAGTTTACTTATTACTTATTATTATTATTATGATTATTGTTATTATTATTGTTATTGTTATTATTATTAGTATTATAACTATTATTTTTATTATTATTACTAATACAAGTATTAAGTATCATTTATTATTATTATTATGATTATGGTTACAATTATGATTATTATTACTATTATTATTATTAAGTATTAAGTAATATTATCGTTATTATCATTATAAGTATTATTATTATTAATAATATTATTATTATCATTACTAGTATTGTTATTATTAGAAATTATTGTTTTTACAACTATATTATTATTATTATTATTATTATTGTTGTTGTTGTTGTTGTTATTATTATTATTATTATTATTATTATTATTATTATTATTATTATTATTATTATTATTATTATTATTATTATCATTTTTACTACTAATATCATTATTATTATTATTACAAATATATTATTATTAAAAGAATCATTTTTAGTAAAGTTATCATTTTTATTAAAGTTATTATTAAAATTATCATTTTAAAAATTAACATTTTATTATTACTATTATTACTATCATTATTATTATTATCCTTAATCTAGTAATATTACAAGTATTAATTTAACAAATAAATGATCTTTATATAAAAATATATTTATTACTAATAACTTAACTATATTAATACCTATACTTATTTAAAATATATATAATGAATATATTTAATTAAATAATAAAACCTATAATTTATTAATATAAAAGTGTTATCACTAATAATATATAAATTTGTTCGATTACCTTTATACGTGTTAATATATATAAATGATATAGGTTCGTGAATTCGAGGCCAACCCTGCACTGTTAAGTTCTGTCGTATGCACATTTTTACTACAAAATATCGTATAGTGAGTTCATTTGATTCCCTTTTACTCCTTACATTTTTGGGACTGAGAATACATGCGCTGTTTTTATAACTGTTTTATTAAATACTTTTGCAATCTATATTTTTTTTGGACTGAGAATACATGAAATGCTTTTATAAATGTTTGACAAGATAGACACAAGCAAAACATTCCTCGAATGAATTATTATACAGACGAGAGGTTCTGTTGGTTATTATATCTGAATTAGTTGTACGTTATAATTGCTACTAATTGATGTGAATATTTTCCCCAAATTATTATAGCTTGGTAACCTAAGAATTAGGAAACGGGTATGGCCCCTAATTCACGCGAATCCTAAAGGTAGTTACCGGGTTTAACACTCTCACCCAGAATGTTCACTAGAAGAAAGAGCTAGTGGGCGTGGTGTTTAGTACTTCGAGGTTTATATATTTATTACAGACTGAAAATTTTGTTTATTTTGGGGATATTTATGATGCGCATTAAATGTTAAGGTTGGTTACCAAGCCAAGCAAAGCAAAGAGAATGTTATATATCGAGAGAATGATTTTTATACACAGGTTATGTGTATGATATTTTGTACACGAGATATGTGTATGGTTATTAAGCATTTTGAAAAATAATTTCGTACACGAGATATGTGTACTATATTTAAAGGAAATCGCATGTAAATTACATGTGGGTGTAGGATTCGGGCCCATTTGTACCATGCACATTTATATCTTGTGGTCTATCAAAATCATTGAATTTTATTATTTACGATAAACCTATGAACTCACCAACCTTTTGGTTGACACTTTTAAAACATGTTTATTCTCAGGTCTAAAAGAAATCTTCCGCTGTGCATTTGCTCATTTTAAAGATATTGCATGGAGTCGTTCATGGCATATAGAGGTGTAACAACCCTGATTTTTCCGTTACTTTCGTTAACATTCCGTTAGCTTATTTAACGGTGATTATTTAACTTTTATGCATTTACGTGTATTAAATGCGTACTTGATCTTCGGAGGGTTTTAATAATTGATATGGGTTGATATTAATTCAAATAAATATTTCAGATAATGAAATACGATAAAAACGATACGATTTTGATAAAAGCTTTTTGAGCAACGAAACGCTCGGGATTATTTTAATAATTAATTTTATTAATTATTAACTTTTTAAAATATTTATATTATTGGTTTTTTAATAAATTAGACAATTGGTTGCGTTTAACGACCGGGTTAGCGTTCTGGGCCTTCGGTACGACTAAACGGCACTTAAAACGGACCACGATTACACGGGATTACAATACGAGAGCCTGGGAACCCATGGGGGGCCCCATTCGGCCGACCCCTCCCCCCACCCCCCTTATGTTTTTATTTTTGTAACTTTAGGGATTTATGTGTTATTTGTGTATTTATGGCTTGGTATAAATAAAAGTATTAAACCTAATTAGGAATAAGAAAATAAAAACGCAGCTTTTTCCCTCCCGTTCCCTCCCCATCGTCGACATCATCACCATCACCATCACCATCACCTTCAAATTTCAATTTTTGAATAAACCTCAAGAACAAACGTTGTAATTCGCGTTATCCTCTACGCGTTGATATAATTCTTTTCGTGATCAAAGGTATAATTGCATAAACCCTAATTCTTAAAAATCTGATTTTTATAAAGTTTCATAGTTATGTTGTCAATTGCTCGAGTCTATACGCGTACGTGTTAATCGTTATCGTTATTTTGTTTGTTTGATACGCTAGGGTCTAAAAACGAATTTGTATTTGTTTGATCAGAAAATTAAGTTTTTCAAATGTTAATTATTATGTTATAATCAGATTCCTTGCGAAAAACTAGTGAGTTTAGGCTTTGGATTCGCTTGATTTCGTTTCCGTATGATTAAGTTATGTCGATTTAAATTATCGTTGTGTTTTTGTTGCTTGATCAGAAATCTGGTATTGATAGAAAACGAATTGGCATGTGAGACTTATACCATTGGAAATATAATTTAAAAACACTCAAGTTAGCCTAGGATATCATGTCGTTTGCTTATGTATAGCCCGAGATATGCTAGAATTAGTGTAAATGTAGTTTTATACAGTACTTGCAAGAAAATAACCTTGTATGATAAAATGTGTTAACTTCTGTGATTAAATCTTTGCATATTTGAAAAGTAGACAAAAATTACTTCATCTTTCATGTAGATATCATAAGCTAATTATATTTAGATCTTCGGATAATGGCATGCGAATGTGACTAACTAAATGAGAATCGAATCTGTAAATTGATCACGGTTTTGTACTCTGTGGATTATGTGAATTGTTTGATCATTTATGTTTCTAGGAAATTAAAATTAATATGATATGTGACTTATTATTAGTTTATGTCAATCTCTGAAACCTTATGCATTGGGCACAATAGAGTCCTACTTTATGTGAATTCTGATTTGAGCTAAAAACTGAATGTTCAACTTGCATGAATAGACTGTACAAATTGGCTAAACAAAAGTTACTAGATTTTTTATATGTGTTACTTTGATTTGTCCTTGAACTATGAAATCAGTGCGCGGTCAGAAAATGACTTGGCAAACCCCAAATGTATCCCTTCTAATTCCTGACTTTTATTTGTCGTATGAGTCCCTGGCTGGACTTTTTGGAATCAATTTTAAGTATATTTATGATCTGGAGTTTGTCATGTTTACTTGAATTTTGTACTATGAGATAATGTGCTAAGTATGCTACGTGTTCATAAATTTTGTGTATGACGATAAACTGAAATTGTGAAAATGATCATTCATGACCTAAAACGTATTGTTTGACTTAGGTTTGAATTATTGACCAATATTTGACATGAACCTACTGATGTTGACTTTAGTTGACTACTTTGACCAAGTTTGACTTTCGGTTTGACTTCGGTTGACTTTGTTTGACGTGCATGATATAGTTGACTTTTACTTTGAAACACGTTGAGTCGAGCAATAAGACAACGTACACTATGAAACCACACTTATATAAGATACATATATTGACCAACCTACATACGTATACTTAGGTTACATTACTCGGGTCTAAACCGTACAAGTCATTTGTCTTTCATTCCGAGCTTATTCAAAGGTGAGTCTACAGTCCTGCTTTTTACATGTTTTCAGGGATGAGAATACACGCTGTTATATTTACATTTTCAAATACTTTGTATTGACATGAGTACTACACATATGCATAATAAGTTTGTTCAAAAAGCCTCTAGCTTGAATACTTTTAATACCATCGGTGTAAGCACAATTTAGATGGACGGATCCGTTAGGTTGACAACCTCACCCACTATAAAAGCAGTGGTGCACTTATTTTGAACATTAAATACATTTGAACAAGTGTATAACATTTTACGAGGTAAGGTCGGGTGTAGTAGTTTCTATACTCGGGTCATTGCTAGTATTCAGGTGCTCGGTTTATGCAAGCGATAGAATCTCGTGGTCAAGGAAATCAAACTATTTTTCTGATAACTGTTTTTCAGATACTGTTACATTACTTTAAACCTGTAGATTCACCAACATTATTTGTTAACCTGTTTTTGCGTGTTGTTATTCTCAGGTCCTTAAGAGGTATGCTTCCACTGTGTTTGCTGCATGACTGGCCGTGGAGTCAGCATTTGATTTTAAAGAACATTATTTACCTTCGTATTTAAAACTTTTATACTTTTTAAATACTGTTGGCTTGTGGTTACGATCACAACAGTGTTTTTATTTTGGGATTATTGACTTTTGTTTTTGAAAGTTAATTTTTTAAATAAAATTAAATGCGATTGCCTTAAACGTCTCATATAGAGGGCGTAACTGTTAACTGTGGGACCGGAATTAACACACCGTCAGATGGTAATTTAGCGGGGTGTTATAGTTGGTATCAGAGCTAACGGTTCGTAGGGAAACTAGGACTTGCATTAGTGTGTCTGATTTGGTCATTAGGATGCCTTGATGAGTCTAGACTACGACCGGGACTTGGTCATTACATGAGTACTTTGTGACTAACATTATTTACTTGACTAATCTGTTTTGTTTGTGGTCTGTACCATGAGTTAGATGTCACAGGATTCAGGAAGCAGTGACAGCGACTCCAGTGTGGCTGAGGTGAATGCTCCAGCCCCAGCACCTGCTCCGCATCGGATACCTAACCATCCCGTGAACCTTTATGCATTGGATTTGGTTCAGCTAACCGTAACAGGGATATTGTTGCCGTGTTAATGTGACGACCCGGAAATTTCCGACCAAATTTAAACTTAATCTTTATATGTTTCCAACACGATAAGCAAAGTCTGTAATGTTAAGTCTCGAAAATTTTGGAACAATGTTCATATAATCATTTACCCTGTGACTATGCCCGACGATTCACGAACAATGGTGGAAAATAATTATATAAATATATATAAATATAAATATAATATAAGGGTATATGTATTAACTCGGATTAACAAAATATAAAATAATCATTAGAACTCAATATGTAAAATAAGATATAAAGTCATTTTGTTGTACTTAAAATGAATTCATATATATATGTATGATTTTTATAGATAATTATTATACTGTGTAAATATGTAAGAATTTATTACTCAATGTAAACTACGATATATATATAATTATTAAATACTACATAATTACTAAATTGTATATATAAAGTGTAAATTCAAGTTAAGATTATAATTGTCATAAGGACCTTATTAATACTTTCATTATTAATACTAATATTATTATCAATATTAGTTTAATGTGTATATTGTAACTGTAATTTAAATATTATCAGTTATTATTGATATTAACAAGTATTCATATGAAAATTATTGTTAGTATAATTATTATTAAGAATTATACATATTATGATTATTATTATTGTTATCATCTTATATTATTGTTATTAGTTATCAGTATTATTATTACTAGTAATTGTATTATTATTGTTGTTGTATTTGAGATTGATATATAAATATAATTATATAAATATATAAGATATACAAGTACAGATTATAAAAAAAATAAAAAAAATAAATAAATAAATTTAGATATATACAAATAGATAAGTGGTTATATACAAGTATATAATAGGAATTTGTATTAATATTATAAAGATAAGCATTATTATTATTATTATTATTATTATTATTATTATTATTATTATTATTATTATTATTATTATTATTATTATTATAATTATTAATATGATTATTAATTATTAATATTAATATTAATTGTATATAAATAGATAATGAAAAAAAAAGAGACATAAAATACGCGTACTCACCTACTCCTATCAAATTTATTTTTTTTTCTCTGCTTTCTCCATTATTCAGCTCGTGATTTTTTTTCTTTGCTGACAATTATCAACAACCCTACTTGAGGACTTTTATCAAGTATCATTTTGGAATTTATCTTATAAACTGCATCGTTTCATTTTCTTATAGAGATTGATAATTAATTTGGGTTCTTATATTTTTTTTTTGTTTCTTCTCTGTCTCATTAAAACCTAACCCAATTTATCATTTAATTGATTCGGATCGAAATGAAGGAAAGTAAAATTGTAGATCTTTTCTTCTTCTGATCGTGAATGTGTGTGTACAATCCCATATTCTAATTCGGTTTAACAAAGGCGAATTTTCGAGTCAAAGCTCAAATTTAGAAAGTCAAACTATAGTGTTCTTGATAAAATTTGAAGCCAGGGATATGTTTCTAATTCAATTGATGATTAAGGAAGATTATATGAATAATTTGAAGGGTAGTTTGTGTTGTAAACTTTAATCAAAACGCTATCAAAATCAAACTCAATTTTTTTTTTTATAAACCTCGACGAGCAGGCTGCTGTTGCTCTTTTTTTTATTTATTTTTTTCTTCTAATTATTGATATTGCATTTATACATCGATTGAGTGTTACAGCAGCTAATTAGTGGAGATTAAGAATTTAGTTGTCAATCTAATCGAAAGGAAATTGAATTAAGTGAAGAAGGAGAAGAAGAGGAACACAGGAAAAATTGGGTCAATTGAAATTGGTTGGGTGTTTTAATCAGAAAAACTGGATCAGTGGAGTGGTATAGGGTTGTTTCGTGCTTGTGGGTGGTCGTGGGTTCGAGTCCTGGCTCGGACGTTTTACTGTTATTTTTAGCCTTTGAAGGTAGTTCCTATTATCAATTCATTATTAATGTTATTATCAAGATTATTATTGTTATTGTTATTATTATTATTGATTATTGTTATTTTTACTAGTATTATAATTATTATTAGTATTATACTAATTATTATTATCACCATAGTTATAAGTATTATGACTATTATGATTATTATCATTATTAATATTAATGTTAATATTAGTTATTATTATTATTATCAATATTACTAATAAAAGTTACCATTTATTATTACTAACGCAATTAAGAATTTCAATTATAACTACTATTATTATTATCATTACTACTATTATTATTATCGTCACTAGTATTATTATTAAGTAATATTATTAATGTTATTATCATTATTTTTATCTTTACTAATATTAACTTAGTATAATAAAAACTACTGTTTTGATAAACAAATGAAATATATATACACATAAATATATTTAACACATACGATATAACAAAGTATATATATATATATATATATATATATATATATATATATATATATATATATATATATATATATATATATATAAAACGATTATATGAAACATAAATATATTATTAACATAAAAATAATATAATTAATAAGTTATATATATATAAATTTATTCGGTTACGATTATGAATATTGATAAATATACAAATGATATAGGTTCGTGAATCCGAGGCCAACCCTGCATTGTTCAGTTGTTCATTATAGTCATATGTATTTTTACTACAAAATACATTAGGTGAGTTTCATTAATCCCTTTTTAAATGCTTTTGCAATATATATTTTTGGGACTAAGAATACATACGCTGTTTTTATAACTGTTTTACGAAATAGACACAAGTAATTGAAACTACATTATATGGTTGAATGATCGAAATTGGATATACCCCTTTTTATTAAGTCTGGTAATCTAAGAATTAGGGAACAGACACCCTAATTGACGCGAACTCTAAAGATAGATCTATCGGGCCCAACAAGCCCCATCCAAAGTACCGGATTCTTTAGTACTTCGAAATTTATATCATGTCCGAAGGTGGATCTCGAAATGATGGGGATATTCTTATATGCATATTGTGTATGTCGGTTACTAGGTGTTCAATCCATATGAATGATATTTTTGTCTCTATGCATGGAACGTATGTTTATGAGAAATGGAAATATGAAATCTTGTGGTCTATTAAAATGATGGAAATGATTATTTATGTTAAACTAATGAACTCACCAACCTTTTGGTTGACACTTTAAAGCATGTTTATTCTCAGGTACGAAAGAAATCTTTTGCTGTGAAATTGCTCATTTTAAAGATATTACTTGGAGTCATTCATGACATATTTCAAATGACGTTGCATTCGAGTTGTTGAGTTCATCAAGATTATTATTAAGTCAATTATAGTTAGATATATTATAAAATGATATGCATGTCGTCAATTTTTGATGTAACGAAAGATTGTCTTTTCAAAAACGAATGAAATGTTTGTAAAATGTATCATATAGAGGTCAAGTACCTCGCGATGTAATCAACTGTTGTGAATAGTTTACAATCGATATGGACTTCGTCCGGATGGATTAGGACGGGGTATGATAGTTGGTATCAGAGCGGTGGTCTTAGCGAACCAGGTCTTGCATTAGTGTGTCTAACTGATAGTTGCTTAGATGCCTTAGTGAGTCTGGACTTCGGCCGTGTCTGCATGTCAAAAGTTTTGCTTATCGTTTTTGTCGGAAATCATCTGCTTATCATCTTTAGAAAATTACATGCTCATTATTCTTAGTCTAGACACGTTTTATTGCATTGACTGCATGAATAGTGTATAGACAAAATTCATATCTTAGCGTATCTGTTACTGTAGACTTTATCTGACACGTTTCCTTAATTTCCTCCGTAATCTACGGGATTTTCTGTACTATATTAGATATTCTGTATAATTAGAATATTATCCGATAACCGAAAATCATTTCATATCGAAAATCCTCTAACTAAACATAAAATATGGATCCTACACCTAGCTTGGATTCCATTAGTTCCGAAAGCGATTTCGAGATGTATATTGAAGCAGACTCCGAAGTCAATGAATCAGAAGTTCCTCAACCATTTAGTTATTTTTCTTTCTGGAGGAGATGGGGGTGGGTCTGAGACTTACTCACTCGATGGAGAAATGAAGAAGGCGAGCCCTACCGCGAACCAAGCTTACCTCCTAACATCGGAGAAAACAATGTACTCATCGGTGAACCTATGCGCAACACTGTATTCACCCTTCTTGCTAAAGTTTTTCACCTCGAAGGTCGCGTTACTGCAATCTCAAAAAATATTCAACCTCTACTTCTGAATACCAATCGAAGGGGAATATTAGAAGAAGTTAGGGAACTTCGAATTGATAATCAAGATCTATCAAATCAGATGAGTGGATGGATAGAAATGATAGAGGGTAGGATAGAAAACCTGACAAGAATGGTGCGTGATTTACAAGCTATACTTACTACACCAACATCATCACCAACCTTAGCACCAACAACACTTGTAGCACCGACAGCAACAGTACCACCATCAGCAGCACCAGCAGCATAACAAGTACCAACAACAACAACATCACCACACTTCTCAACCTCGCAATCTATACCTCAAGCATGATCATCGTTCTACGAATCGTTCTACGAAACGTACTACGAATTGTTCTACATAAACTATCTTCGTCCTTCATGGCGATTATGTAATCTCTAATGTTTTAGAGATTATGTACTCTAATTTTAGTCGTAAATCTGATGAGTTTAATATCACATTGACTCATTAAATCCATAATTACGTCTGAAGAAAATATATATGTATATATGTTTTCATAAAGATTGTAATTAAAATTTTTATTGTACAAACTGTTAATGGTGAAAATATTTTAGCGGGTAGGTAATACCCGAGGAATATTTAGATTTCGCATTAATAAGTTACACTGTACATTCATCAAATCTGATTCAACAGTAATTTACTATCCTACTTGCAACCATAGCTATACGAATCCGTTCATCACAGAATAACCATTTTCATTCAATTTCATATTTGGATTTTGACTTCTCATAATCCAACAAGTGGCATAATGAAGAAAACAGTGAACAAAATAAAATTGGTTAGAAACAAACGAATTAACTAATTAAAATATTGTTACGAATCCACGCTAACTTTTCCTAGCTAACTGTTCCTTGCTAACTGGTTACATTTTTATTTACCGCAATTTAATTATCGTAATTTAAATTCTCGCAATTTTATTTATCGTCATTTAATTTCTGTTATTTACTTTACGCACTTTATTTATCGTCATTTATTTTCTGTTATTTATTTTACGCACTTTAAATATCGGGACACGTATACAAGGTTTTGACATATCATATCGACGCATCTATATATATTATTTGGAATCACCATAGACACTCTATATGCATTAATGATCGAGTTATCTATACAAGGTTGAGGTTGATTCTACAATAATATATATAGTTTGAGTTGTGATTGAGTTTGAGACGAATACGGGTCACGATACGTATTAATTAATTCAAATATTATATATTAAATTATATATGAATTATTGGACTGTCAACTGTGGACTATCAACTGAGGACTACCAACATTGGATAATTAAAATGAATTAAAATATTGATTATAACATATGAAACAAAAAAATTCTTCAAGTTTGCCACTTGATTTCATCTTAAACTTCATTTGTATTTTGACAATTACAATCTATGTTCAAACCTTTCTTGATTCTTGAAAACACCTCAATCGAGAGTATGAACTAACCGCACTTCATCTACGGAAGAAGAGATTGACGCATATAGTTATGCATCTGAAAAACTCTCGGAAACTGAGTAAACGTTTAACACATAGTTGTGCTATTTCCTTTAGTGTTATTATTACCCAAAATAACTTGGTAATTCCTTTCAAAGTAGCAAATTTTGTCACAGCTCCAGCAAATCAACTTCGACTTTTCGTTCGAAACAACCTTATTATCACCTTGAATTATATGTATGCTCTTTTATTGTTACCGGAGAACCTTTTATATTCCACCATATTACCGTCAGCGTTTAATCATCTAAAAGCACAATTCTCTTGAAATCACCTCAGATCGATAACAAATGATTCAGATATGGTAGCAGCAAATGTAGAGGAATCGGCAATCAGTACTTTGAAAACTCACAGCATATCTACATCAACAGTTATATGTATAACATTTATCTCTTAGAATAATGATCTTCCATTCTGAAATTCTGAAAAGCACCCAGTCTGCGAACTAATACTCTGAATTTTTAAAAGTTGAATGAAGCAACAAAAACTGTAAATGACCTTAATCATCGGAAGTTTGATGATAAAGAATAGAATGTTGGAAAAGCTCAAAAACGTTGGAGCTGGAAAACAGATTGAGCTAACCATGAAGGAGACCAAGGAAAAATACAAGGACCATACCCTATATTCAAAGAATCCAGGTAATTATGGATCTGTTGAAATCTTTAGAGAATATCTTGCTTCGAAGTCATGTTAAAATCTTGCAAAAAAAATTTTCCATATCAACCATCGAACTTAGAAATTCCAAAATATCATCAACAATATCTTCGATATTTCTGAGGATATTTTCATAAATATTCTCGTCCGAAATTATATACCTCTTCATGCTTCCTGTGTATCATTATAATGGAAACATTCAATAGAAAATTTAGTATCGAAAAGCAGATTATGCGAAACTATGAAGAAAGCCGTGGACAAATCACAAAAAAATAAGTTTGACTTCAAAGAATCCAAATGATTCAATGTCTGCTAAGGTCTTTAGTGAATATCTTGCTCATTACTCTAAACCCTTGCAGACAATAGTTTCTATCATCCTCTAATCTAAGATATTCAGAGATATTATCGTATCTTTCATTATAAATATCCTCCATATTTCTGAAGATATTTTTATAACTATTCTTATCTGAAATCATTAATCTCTTCGTACTATCAGTGTTACATCATATAAAAACTGTTAGTTTCTATATTCTGTAAACTTTCGAGCTTAACATATGAAAGCTATTGAAGTAATGTTGGGAACTGATGCATGAGTTAGTATAATATAATGGCACTTGATCAACGTGATTATATTACAGTAAGTCATGCTGAGTTTCTAAATGAAACAGGATGATTCACAGATTATAACGTCATCATGTGCCATGTTACATAACTCTTTCATTCTGCTTAACTTCTGAACATATCAAGAAAATATATTCTTGATAGTTCTATTCTCAGTGATTCAGGTAATTTGACAAAATAAAACGTGCTACTACCTTTCCTTTCTACCTTGTATATTATGATAATTCGAAACTCCATACCTATGAATTCTGGACCGTTACTTGCGAAAAGTAAACAAAAGCATGAAGCTCCGAAATAGAAAGGGGGTATAAATCATAGCAAATAAGAGAGCGCATTAACTGTGGATGACAATAATTATAGGAGACAGAAGCAAGGACATTGAAATATAAAGGAAGATATAAAACCCAATAACAACACAGAAGTTACAAACCGTGGATATTAATACGAATAGCAATATAAAGACACGGTATAATTAAGAATAGTATCCCCCCAAGGAAATAGTAGGAGTAAACAGATTTTCTGGTGGAAGATTGAAAAGAAGGATGACAGATACATAGATAGGAAAATATCAAGAATCAAAACTGGATGGAGCATTTCCACAATATTTTAGAAGTAGGAATAGAGGAAGAAAGTATAGGAATGGTGAAAGTAATGGAACGGAAGAAGTTCACTTATAGTGAAAATACCAGACAAAGAAATCAAGGCAGATTTCCGCATTAATTTCCTTACTCGCCGAAGAATCAAATCTTTTAGATTTCGAAAATTTTCTTTAAATCCCTTGAATTCCGGAATTCAACCCTGACTCTGTCAAAAGTTAAGATGAATCTTTACTTTCCTATTTCACTTTTTGGTGATAGTTTCATTTGTACTCTTCGAATAATCGAGTTATTTTTGTCCATATTACTCAATAATGATAAAACTCAATTTCCAACTCATATTCGTCATGAAAATATTTTTATTGTTAGCCATGACCACCTCACTCAAATTTCGGGATGAAATTTCTTTAACGGGTAGGTACTGTGATGACCCGGGAATTTCCGAACAAATTTAAACTTAATTTTTATATGTTTCTGACACGATAAGCAAAGTCTGTAATGTTAAGTCTCGAAAATTTTGGAACAACGTTCATATAATCATTTACCCTGTGACTATGCCCGACGATTCACGAACAATGGTGGAAAATAATTATATAAATATATATAAATATAAATATAATATAAGGGTATATGTATTAACTCGGATTAACAAAATACAAAATAATCATTAGAACTCAATATGTAAAATAAGATATAAAGTCATTTTGTTGTACTTAAAATGAATTCATATATATATGTATGATTTTTATAGATAATTATTATACTGTGTAAATATGTAAGAATTTATTACTCAATGTAAACTACGATATATATATAATTATTAAATACTACATAATTACTAAATTGTATATATAAAGTGTAAATACAAGTTAAGATTATAATTGTCATAATGACCTTATTAATACTTTCATTATTAATACTAATATTATTATCAATATTAGTTTTATGTGTATATTGTAACTGTAATTTAAATATTATCAGTTATTATTGATATTAACAAGTATTAATATTAAAATTATTGTTAGTATAATTATTATTAAGAATTATACATATTATGATTATTATTATTGTTATCATCTTATATTATTGTTATTAGTTATCAGTATTATTATTACTAGTAATTGTATTATTATTGTTGTTATATTTGAGATTGATATATAAATATAATTATATAAATATATAAGATATACAAGTACAGATTATAAAAAAATTAAAAAAATAAATAAATAAATTTAGATATATACAAATAGATAAGTGGTTATATACAAGTATATAATAGGAATTTGTATTAATATTATAAAGATAAGTATTATTATTATTATTATTATTATTATTATTATTATTATTATTATTATTATTATTATTATTATTATTATTATTATTAATAAGATTATTAATTATTAATATTAATATTAATTGTATATAAAATAGATAATGAAAAAAAAAGAGACATAAAATACGCGTACTCACCTACTCCTATCAAATTTTTTTTTCACTGCCTTCTCCATTATTCAGCTCGTGATTTTTTTTCTTTGCTGACAATTATCAACAACCCTACTTGAGGACTTTTATCAAGTATCATTTTGGAATTTATCTTATAAACTGCATCGTTTCATTTTCTTATCGAGATTGATAATTCATTTGGGTTCTTATATTTTTTTTTTCTGTTTCTTCTCTGTCTCATTAAAACCGAACCCAATTTATCATTTAATTGATTCGGATCGAAATGAAGGAAAGTAAAATTGTAGATCTTTTCTTCTTCTGATCGTGAATGTGTGTGTACAATCCCATATTCTAATTCGATTTAACAAAGGCGAATTTTCGAGTCAAAGCTCAAATTTAGAAAGTCAAACTATAGTGTTCTTGATGAAATTTGAAGCCAGGGATATGTTTCTAATTCAATTGATGATTAAGGAAGATTATATGAATAATTTGAAGGGTAGTTTGTGTTGTAATCTTTAATCAAAACGCTATCAAAATCAAACTCAATTTTTTTTTTATAAACCTCGACGAGCAGGCTGCTGTTGCTCTTTTTTTTTATTTTTTTTTTCTTCTGATTATTAATATTGCATTTATACATCGATTGAGTGTTACAGCAGTTAATTAGTGGAGATTAAGAATTTAGTTGTCAATCTAATCGAAAGGAAATTGAATTAAGTGAAGAAGGAGAAAAAGAGGAACACAGGAAAAATTGGGTTAAATGAAATTGGTTGGGTGTTTTAATCAGAAAAACTGGGTTAAATGAAATTGGTTGGGAGTGGTATAGGGTTGTTTCGTGCTTGTGGGTGGTCGTGGGTTCGAGTCCTGGCTCGGACGTTTTACTGTTATTTTTAGCCTTTGAAGGTAGTTCCTATTATCAATTCATTATTATTGTTATTATCAAGATTATTATTGTTATTGTTATTATTATTATTGATTATTGTTATTTTTACTAGTATTATAATTATTATTAGTATTATACTAATTATTATTATCACCATAGTTATAAGTATTATGACTATTATGATTGTTATCATTATTAATATTAATGTTAATATTAGTTATTATTATTATTATTATCAATATTACTAATAAAAGTTACCATTTATTATTACTAACGCAATTAAGAATTTCAATTATAACTACTATTATTATTATCATTACTACTATTATTATTATCGTCACTAGTATTATTATTAAGTAATATTATTAATGTTATTATCATTATTTTTATCTTTACTAATATTAACTTAGTATAATAAAAACTACTGTTTTGATAAACAAATGAAATATATATATACATAAATATATTTAACACATACGATATAACAAAGTATATATATATATATATATATATATATATATATATATATATATATATATATATATATATATATATATATATATATATATATATATATATATATATATATAACGATTATATGAAACATAAATATATTATTAACATAAAAATAATATAATTAATAAGTTATATATATAAATTATTCGGTTACGATTATGAATATTGATAAATATACAAATGATCTAGGTTCGTGAATCCGAGGCCAACCCTGCATTGTTCAGTTGTTCATTATAGTCATATGTATTTTTACTACAAAATACATTAGGTGAGTTTCATTAATCCCTTTTTAAATGCTTTTGCAATATATATTTTTGCGACTGAGAATACATGCGCTGTTTTTATAACTGTTTTACGAAATAGACACAAGTAATTGAAACTACATTATATGGTTGAATGATCGAAATCGGATATGCCCCTTTTTATTAAGTCTGGTAATCTAAGAATTAGGGAACAGACACCCTAATTGACGCGAACTCTAAAGATTGATCTATCGGGCCCAACAAGCCCCATCCAAAGTACCGGATGCTTTAGTACTTCGAAATTTATATCATGTCCGAAGGAGGATCCCGGAATGATGGGGATATTCTTATATGCATATTGTGAATGTCGGTTACTAGGTGTTCAATCCATATGAAAGATATTTTTGTCTCTATGCATGGGACGTATGTTTATGAGGAATGGAAATATGAAATCTTGTGGTCTATTAAAATGATGAAAATGATTATTTATGTTAAACTAATGAACTCACCAACCTTTTGATTGACACTTTAAAGCATGTTTATTCTCAGGTACGAAAGAAATCTTCCACTGTGAAATTTCTCATTTTAAAGATATTACTTGGAGTCATTCATGACATATTTCAAAAGATGTTGCATTCGAGTTGTTGAGTTCATCAAGATTATTATTAAGTCAATTATAGTTAGATATATTATAAAATGATATGCATGTCGTCAATTTTTGATGTAACGAAAGATTGTCTTTTCAAAAACGAATGCAATGTTTGTAAAATGTATCATATAGAGGTCAAGTACCTCGCGATGTAATCAACTATTGTGAATCGTTACAATCGATATGGACTTCGTCCGGATGGATTAGGATGGGGTATGATAGTTAACGCCTTGAGCGATATTGCTAGGACATATCCGCACCCCGATGATCTTGAGAGAATGGAGGAAAGAGTCACAGGTATAAATACTTATACGTACGAGACTGAAGCGAGGTTCATTGAGATGGCAAGATTGATAGCAGCCTTAACTGCCAGGGTTGTTGCATTAGAGGCGGAATGTAATAGGCCGAGGAATGATGGACCTGCCTTCTGTACCCGACAGAAGAGGAAGTGAAGGGTCGTTGACCATGAACTTCTTTCCTTTTTCATCCGCCATACTTTCTTTATATAAGACTTACCGGGTGTTATAAACCGGGCTATTAGCACATTATGTTTATTGTTTGGTTTATTACTTTGGAATTTGGTTTATCACTCTTGGATTTTATTCATATTAATGGTGGATTATGCTATTAGTAACTATTATCTTTTATTGCATGCGGTAATATTCTATATTTAGTAACTTTGTATGATCATAATACTTGTGTTATGTTATACTACTACTATTGCCATTAATGTTACTACTTAGTGTTGCTACTATCACTACTATCACTACATGACACTAGTACCACTACTACTACCACTAGTGTTACTACTATCACTACTATCACTACTTACACTACTACTCACTACTAGCGAATCTTTTCGTACTATTATTTACTTGTCTTCAACACTCGTTGCTAGTATATTTTTAATAACTCTGTTTTACATTGATCTTATCTTGATGTATCGGTTGTGTAGAAGGAGGCCATGTTTACTACTGAAATGCTCGAGGCTCAATTGGAAGAACTCGTTAACCAGCGTGTGAAGGAAGCTCTTATAGCTGCAGGTTTTGATTGCACGATTGAGAAATACTGTCCCCGACGAGAGCGGATAAGATGGGAAAATGAACTTCTGAACCTAAGGGTCATTGGAAACGACATTGCTAGTTACACTAACTGATTCTGGGAGCTATCGTTGCTTTGCCCACATTTGGTCTCATCAACGAAAAGAGCAATCGGGAGGTACATGTCGGGACTGCCGATGGAAGTGTTTGGTTTTGTCCTTTCCCATCAACCAAAGACAATACTCGAAGTCATCAACATGGCGATAAATAGTATGAAGCAAGTTAGCCGATCGGAAGGAAACGAGGTGCCGGTTACAGGAAATGAAGTTAACGGAAAAAGAAAACGAAGTGAGAACATTGTTGGAAGTCTCGCACAGAACCGAGGTGAGAAGCAAGAGATGCCCCGTAACTTTGAGAAGGGATCTTCGTCCAACACAAATTACAAGGGAAAACTACCATTGTGAGGAAGATGCAGAAAGCACCATCGTGGGGAATGCAAAGTGTAAGAAGTTTGGTCATTTGTCAAAAGATTGAAAGGTTAATCTCAACGGCAACACCAACAACAACAGCACTGCAAGCAACGCGAACAATGCTAATGGTGGTAAGAACTGTTATGGTTGTGGATAGCTGGGTCATTTCAAGAAGGACTGTCCTAAGAACAACAATGAGAATGCTCGAGGAAGGGTGTTCAACATCAATTCTGCGGAAGCTCATGATGATCCAAAGCTAGTCACGGGTACGTTTTCACTTGATGATCAACTTGTTTATGTTTTGTTTGATACTGGCATGGATAGAAGTTTTATATCTAAGGATATTTGTCACAATGTTAAGAGACCCGTTTCTCCCCTAGATAACGTGTATTCCATAGAACTAGGGAATGGTAACTTGATGAGAGCTGATAAGATTTATCGTGATTGTACTTTGACGTTAGAAAGTAAGCCCTTTAGCATTGATGTGATACCTATTAAACTGGAAGTTTTGACCTTGTGGTTGGAATGGACTGGTTAGCTGATAACAAAGCCGAGGTGGTCTGCGACCTAAAGGCTATTCGTATTCCTATTGCTGACGGTGAACCTATGATGATTTATGGTGAAAAGAATGGCTCACAATTACATCTCTTTAACTGCTTGAATGTCCAGAAGTATGTGAGAAAGGGATGTATCGCGTTCTTGGCTCATGTAAGCCAAATTGTACCGGAAGAAAGGAGACCCGAAGACATTCCTATAGTTAAGGAATTTCTTGAAGTTTTTCCGGAGGAATTACCTGGTCTCCCACCGCATCGAGAAATTGAGTTTCAGATAGACTTAGTGCCAGGAACGGCACCGGTGGCTCGCGCACCGTACAGACTTGAACCCCCCAGAGCTTCAAGAGTTACCTAGTCAATTGCAAGAGTTGTTAGACAAGGGATTTATTCGACCGAGTTCTTCGCCTTGGGGAGCTCCGGTCCTGTTTGTTAAGAAGAAGGATGGGTCGATGAGATTGTGTATCGACTACAGAGAATTGAACAAGCTGACAGTCAAGAATCAGTATCCGCTACCGAGGATTGATGACTTATTTGATCAGTTGCAGGGATCTAGTTATTATTCGAAGATTGATTTGAGATCCGGGTGATGTTACGCGAGGGGTATATGAAATAGTAGTATTTTTTACAAGGAAATACTATTAATTACGATACAATTTTACACAAGTGATTTATTTATTTATAGAGTGGATATACCTAAACCTTGCTACAACACTTATAGGCAGTGTACCTAATCGTACAGTAGTGTAGTTTTTAGTAAGTCCGGTTCGTCCACAGGGAACTCTAGCCAAGTTTAACGCTATATTAGTTTTAACTTATAATTGTAAAAATATAAAAATATATATAAGTAGTATTATTATTATAAAGGGGGTTTTTACCGTTTAATGACCGGTTTGTCGATTTTAAAACTTTAGTCGCAGTTAAAACCTAATGTAAAATATTAAATATATAAAAGACTTAACTTAAAGCGTAAAGTAAATAACGATAATGAAATTGCGATAAATAAAAGTGCGATAAAATAAAATTGCGATAATTAAAGAGTATGATAATTAAAAATGCAATTAAATAAAATGACAATAAATAAAAGTGCGATAATTAAAATTGCAATTAAATATGAAATATATAAATTATGCTTATTTAAACTTCCGTAATCATGATGTTTGACGTGTTGATTTTAGTTTTATTACCATGAGTTAATTGTCCTTTGTCCTGGATTATTCGATATGTCCATACGGATTTGTACATAATAGTCCATCAGTCATAATCATAAAGTTCGAAAGTCTTCGTCAAATTATTCTTATTCCCGAAGTCAAATATTCCAACTAATTGGGGATTCAAATTTTAACAAGGTCTTAATACTTTGTTTAATGAATACACCAGGTTATCGACTGCGTGTAGTCCAAGGTTTTACTACTTTGTTAACAATTACACCAATTACCCTTGAATGTAATCCACTCCAGTTTCAACAAGTCTATTAACTATTAATCCAGTTCCGTGTCCGGTAAAATGAACAATTATTGGTATTTACAGATATCCCGCCCATTTTACCCAGTCAAGCGTATGTGGTTATATATAAATACGTCAAATTATAAGTCTATATATTAAATCAACGAGGTATCATTTAGTTAATATAAAACCCATTATTATCCCATAGTCTAATTTCTACAAGTGTCGTTCTTTTATCCAAACCCCAATTATGGTACAAAGTCCAATTACCCAATTTTAATATTTAGCCCAACATCACGATTACTTCGGCATTAAATAAGCATAATAATAACTTAGCTACGAAACATTAAATTAAAAAGGTTGAACATAACTTACAATGATTAAAAATAGTGTAGCGTTACACGGACAGAATTTCGACTTACACCCTTACAACATTCGCTAACATACCCTTATTATTAGAATTAAAATTAAAATTAAAATTAAAATTAATATATATATATATATATATATATATATATATATATATATATATATATATATATATATATATATATATATATATATATATATATATTTACGTATGAGAGAAAGGAAAGAAAAAGATGTATTAAACTGAGCCAAAACACGCGAAATTTATAGATGTGGCCTGCTACCTACTGCCATGCAATCTCATGGATTTTTGCCTTCCAGGCCATGCGATCGCATAGCCCCTTTTTCCAGCTCACAAGAGTTTGTTTCCTAGCTTGCCGACGGATTAATAAATAAATATAATATATAAATAATTTTAAGAATTATTTAAATATTATATTATATTCATGTGAATAGTTGACTTGTAATTTTTAGTCCGTTGCGTCGAGCGTTGAGAGTTGACTTTGGTCCCGGTTCCGGATTTTCGAACGTCCTTGCGTACAATTTAATATCTTGTATTTTGCGTTTCGTGTCTTGTACTCTTGTAATTTTGAGACGTTTCTCATAAATAATTGGAACCACTTTGATTGTACTTTGTACTTTTGAGCTTTTTGGTCGTTTGCGTCTTCAATTCGTCGAATCTGTCTTTTGTCTTCACGTTTTATTATTTAAACGAATATTACTTGTACGTAGAACAATTGCAACTAAAAGCTTGTCTTTCTTGAGGGATAATGCTATGAAATATATGTTCGTTTTTAGCATTATCAAATATTCCCACACTTGAGCGTTGCTTGTCCTCAAGCAATATAATAAAAATACTAGAATCACTTCTTTATTCTTCACACTTTGTACATCAGTGATTTCTATACAGCAGTATGAACAATGGTAGTAATGTTGTGGTTTACAGTCCCACATGACTATAAAAATTTAGATCCTTAAGGAAATTGGATCTTTATGAAAACATTTGATCTTTTGAAAATTAAATCTAGCTTTTACCCTAGATAAGTTTTTCGGAATAACTCTTCACCGGTGTTTGCAAAATGTTTTTGTGGGTTTGGTGGGTTTCAGATTTGAAAATTTTAGCTCAAAACTTATGGTTTTGTGTCACCCACTTGCTAACCTTGTATTAGGAAAGCAACACGTCCAGTATACTTGCTCCCTATATTACCTTTCGGTAAACTACCATCCGGTTGTAAAGGAAAGCATTGAATAAGCAACTGTTAAGGCAATGTCCCCTGACATGCTTTTAATTATGGTCTACAACGTGTCGGATGCAATTACTATCCTTTGTAGAAGCAATAGTAAAGCTCACCCTATAGTTTTTCGGTCTGGCACAAGGTCCTGTCTTTGACCATACTATGCAACCACCATTCTTACGGTTAACACCCGATTTGGTTCAGGTGACCTAATGAATTCCAGGTGAATTCCTAGGATTTTACGTTCAATGGTAATGAACGCATTGAAAATGGGTTTTCAGAAAACAAATCGGTTTGTAATTTGATCAAAATATTTTCTCCTTCAAGCTCGAGTTTAGATATCATCGAATTCCATGAGTTTGTAATTCTCAATCTTTAAGATCAATCTCTAGGATTGAGTAATATCAGGCTTATAAGCTGATTTTTGATCTTTTAAGGAGATTATCCTTTCTGGGGATCTGATTCATTAGTCTTATCAAGCTAATTTGCATGGCATCCTCCCCATTTTACGAGATAGATCCTCTCATGGTTAGGATAAGTCTGATCACTTGGCGACCCTGTTTGATGCTGAGGTCCGTGGATTTCCAGCTGATTTTCGAGAAAACTTTTCAAGGTTTTTCGTAGACTCTACAACTGGTCTGGACGACAACTTCCTGACCTAAATCAAGAAGCGCGTGTCTTTTTTGGAAGACTTTGCTTCCTTTTAATGATGGAATTGATTCATCGTGTAGATCCATCTTTCTTTCAAATATCTTACAATTTACCGGGTAAAACGGTTAATTTTCTCCAAAACAAAAGTATTTTCAATTATTTGTACAAAAATATGTGATATATGTTTTTAAATAACTTGGTAAATTTTTCCCACACTTGGCTTTTATTTTCCTTTTTATTGTCCTCTATTCCATTTTAAATGAATTCTAACATTTTGGTTTGTTTCTCAATTTATGTCCTTTCCGAGATAATAATAATTTCGGTGTTAACACCTAGTTTTATCGTTCATAAATATGTATAAACATGATTTTGAATTCATTTAATTGAAAATTTTGAAAAATTTTACTAGAATTGGTAGTCAGTATATAAGACTAGGGCTGTTCTTTATTATCAGAGAGCACTAGATTCTAATACAACTACTGCTTTACTAGTATTTTTAATGGTAACCAAGTGTTTAAGTTAAAATTTTAAAAATCCGAAAGAATTTAACCCCTTCCCACACTTGAGATCTTGCAATGCCCTCATTTGCAAGAAATCAGTAACAATTTAAATTATTGAGGGTGATTAGCGTAGAAAAATGATTAAATTTTACCAAAGTTTCCAAACATATTGGCGTTTGTTTGTTGAATGATAAATGGTGCACATCATTTGTTCATTCCGTCTTGTTGTTACATCACATTTGTTTTTCGTTTTGTCATCAAAATTAGTAGCTTTTGCTGAACTTAATGCCAGTCTTTGAAAATGCGCTGTTTTACCCGGTTGTGTACAATTGACAATATACATACATACAAATATAAACATACATGGTAATTTGAAATGGGACTTAAAATCCCACTTTTAAATCAAATATGAAATATTAGTACAAAATAATAAAAATATTAAACATTACAATAAAAATATCACAATATATTATGTTTAAACATAAATAAATAAAAATAATTAAAAGATAAAAATCATAAAAATACCAACGGGAACTATGTCAATCTGGATAGGGGTTCCAGTTCATGTTGTCGTCCAGGTTCCATGGTTGGTGATAGGTGTACTGGTATGCCTGGTTAGGGTCGTAGAGAGTAATTGGTGGTCTCATCTCGGGCTGCTGTGGAGGATAGTAAGCGGGTCGGGTCGGAACGTAGTGATCCTGAGGTGACAGCCGACTCATAATCTGACGCTGATGATAGTCCCATCTATCATGCTGTCATTTCCTGGAATGCTCGTAATCATTCCGGGCTTGCCACTGCTCCATCCGACGAAATCTCTCTGCGTTTATCATATCTACCTCATCTACTGATAATGCTAAAAACGAACATATATTTCATAGCATTATTCCTCAAGAAAGACAAGCTTTTAGTTGCAATTGTTCTATTTACAAGTGATATTCGTTTAAATAATAAAAGGTGAAGACAAAAGGCAGATTCGACAAATTGAAGACAAAAAGGTCCAAAGAGCTAAAAAGTACAAGATACAACTAAAAAGGTTCAAAATATTGATGAGGAACGTCTCAAAATGACAAGAGTACAAGTTACAAGACGCAAAGTACACAATATAAAATAATACGTGAAGACGTCCGAAAATCCGGAACCGGGACCTAAGTCAAGAAGAAACGCCCGACGCAACGGACCAAAAATATCTAGTCTACTATGCACAAGAATATAATATAATATATATATAATTATATATAATTATATATTATTTTATATATTATTATTATATTACGTCGGCAAGAAGAAAACAAACCAATTTGGCTGGATCCAGGGTGGCCATGCGACTCGCATGGCCAGAGGCACAAATCCATGCGAGTCGCATGGAGTGAGATTGCTGGTCAGGTCCTATATAAAGCCAGTTTTCTGCCGAGTTTTAAACATCTTTTTTCTTCCTCTTCATACGTAAATATATTTATATTTATAATTTATATTTTAATTTTAATTATAATTCTAATAATAAGGGTATGTTAGCGAATGTTGTAAGGGTGTAAGTCGAAATTCTGTCCGTGTAACGCTACGCTATTTTTAATCATTGTAAGTTATGTTCAACCTTTTTATATTAATGTCTCGTAGCTAAGTTATTATTATGCTTATTTAAAACGAAGTAATCATGATGTTGGGCTAATTACTAAAATTGGGTAATTGGGCTTTGTACCATAATTGGGGTTTGGACAAAAGAACGATACTTGTGGAAATTAGACTATGGGCTATTAATGGGCTTTATATTTGTTTAACTAAATGAAAGTTTGTTAATGTTAATATAAAGATTTACAATTGGGCGTCCCTATAAATTACCATATACACTCGATCGGACACGATGGGCGGGGTATTTATATGCACGAATAATCGTTCATTTAACCGGACACGGGAATGGATTAATAGCCACTAGAATAATTAAAACAGGGGTGAAATTACATTCAAGGGTAATTGGTGTAATTGTTAACAAAGTAGTAAAACCTTGGTTTACACGCAGTCGATAACCTGGTGTATTCATTAAACAAAGTATTAAAACCTTGTTACAATTCGAATCCCCAATTAGTTGGAATATTTAACTTCGGGTATAATAATAATTTGACAAGGACACTTGCAATTTATATTTATGACTGATGGACTGTTATGGACAAAAACCAGACGGACATATTGAATAATCCAGGACAAAGGACAATTAACCCATGGGCATAAAACTAAAATCAACACGTCAAACATCATGATTACGGAAGTTTAAATAAGCATAATTCTTTTATTTCATATTTAATTTCCTTTATTTTATATTTAATTGCACTTCTAATTATCGCACTTTTATTTATTGTTATTTTATTTTATCGCACTTTTAATTATCGTACTTTTTAATTATCGCAATTTTATTTTATCGCATTTTTATTATTCGCAATTTCATTATCGTTATTTACTTTACGCTTTAATTTTAGTCTTGTATTTATATTTTACATTAGGTTTTAACTGCGACTAAAGTTTTAAAATCGACAAACCGGTCATTAAACGGTAAAAACCCCCCTTTATAACAATAATATTACTTATATATATATTTGTATTTTTATAAAAGTAAACTAATATAGCGTTGAGCTTTGTTCAAAGATTTCCCTGTGGAACGAACCGGACTTACTAAAAACTACACTACTGTACGATTAGGTACACTGCCTATAAGTGTTGTAGCAAGGTTTAAGTATATCCATTCTATAAATAAATAAATATCTTGTGTAAAATTGTATCGTATTTAATAGTTTTTCCTAGTAAAATAATAACTATTTTATATACACCTCGTTCGACATCAAGTATTTTTGGCGCCGCTGCCGGGGAACTCGCCGAAGCGAAACGCCATATTTTTAAATTTTAAGTTATAATTTGTTTTTGTAAAATTTATATTTTTGTTTAAAAAAAAAAGTAAAAAAAAAAAAAAAAAATCTTTTAAAATCGAAAAAAAATATATATATATATTTTAAAGTGTATTTTTAAGTTTTTCTTTTATTTTTACAAAATTATAAAGTATTTTAAGTATATTTTTAGTTTTTAAAATTAAGTTTTATTTTAATTATATATATATTTATCTTTTAAATATAAAACAGAAAAATATAAATAAATAATAAATATTACGTGACCTGTCATTTGAACCAGTCCAATTGAACCAGTTCAGGGTGTCCATGCGAGTCGCATGACCCACCCCCTTAAACCATGCGACTCGCATGAGGGGTCTGACAGGGCCACATCCAAACCCTAATTCCGCATTTATTACGGTTATTATTTAATTATTATTAATTAAACCCTAATTTGATTTTATTATTATTAATTAAGTTTTTAGTTTAATTAATTTTAACTACTTTTAATTAGTTTTATTATATTTAAAATTTAATACTTTAATATAAATAATATAAAAATAATATTTTTATAAAAATTGTACTTTTTACAACTTTTTGTATATTTTTATATTTTGTCCCTTTTTAATCGTTGTAGCGTAATATTTGTATTTTTTTTAGCTCATATTTAATTTTAAACTTAGTTTTTGCTATAGTCATTTTTACTCCTAGATTTTTAGGCTTTGCCGTAGAATTCCTTAAGTGCTTTTTCTTTAGACTAAGATTTAGGTGCTTTAGAATTTTGCGACGCATTTTTAAGTTTTAGTTTCTTTTTAAGTTATTTCTATTTGGGATTTAGTTTTTCCCTGTAAGCTTTAATATTTTTAGACCTTTTACTATGTATCAATTATCATTCCAATTAGTAATTTCAATTTGCGATTATAATTTTAAGTTAGTTGTAGTAATAAGGTTAGGTTAGTTAAGTATTTTTAAGTTTTTATAAGTTTCTTTTATTTTTCCGTCACCTTTTATTTTTCAACCATTTTTTTTTCTTTTTCGACCTTTTTCGACGAACTCTTTTTCTCTCTTATTTCTCGCCATTCTAGTTTTAGGACATAGATTTTTATTCTACTTCTTATCTAAATTTCTTAAAATTACGAAAATTTATTTTAAGTGGTTAAATTGATAGACATCAAAATTTTCTGGTTCGTAGTAATAGTTGGATTTGTACGTGGACCGGGTTATTGGAGCCAAACAGTCCTCAATTATATTGAGACCAAACGAATCCTGCCCCTCTGCTGCATCTTTTGGCTATTCGAAACGTGGGCAAAATCAGAAAAGTCTATTGATTGGATAACTTATTATAATTTTTCTTTTCCTTTTAAAAACTAATAGGATATTCAGTGAATGCACCGAGCAAGACGTTCATCACCTTTTGTACGTTCACCACCTGTAACTCGATCAAGACATCGTTTAACAAATATAACCGCCGTTGATTTTTCTTTAGAATCGTCATCCAGTCGACCAAGTACTTCAGTTCAAATTTCCGATAATCCATTTTTTGAAACAAACCTCACAATTGAGAATCCGGAAAATATTCAGGAACGGTTCATAGATCCTGAACCACTAAACTTTCCTCCGGAACCACCAATTATTCAAACAGAGATTGTTGAGGAACGAACTATTAAAACAGAATCATCTAGTGATACCGATTCAACAAATTCAATTATGGAGAATCTGGAACCTTTAAGTATGGAAGACCGAATAAGAGCTAAACGCACTGGCCAAGGTCACGCAATTACTCATCCAGACATTAATGCGCCAGATTATGAAATCAAAGGACAAATTCTACACATGGTGACTAATCAATGCCAATTTAGTGGTGCGCCGAAGGAAGATCCAAATGAACATCTACGTACCTTTAATAGGATCTGCACACTATTTAAAATACGAGAAGTGGAGGATGAACAGATATATCTCATGTTATTTCCCTGGACTTTAAAGGGAGAAGCCAAAGATTGGTTGGAATTGTTACCTGAAGGGGCGATAGATACATGGGACGTTTTAATTGACAAATTTCTTAAACAATTTTTTCCTGCATCTAAAGCCGTAAGACTTCAAGCAGAAATTGTTACGTTCACACAGAAGCCAAATGAAACTCTATATGAGGCGTGGACAAGATATGGAAAGTTATTAAGAGGATGTCCGCAACATGGTTTAGACACCTGTCAAATAGTACAAATATTCTACCGAGGATGCGACATCACTACAAGAAAAGACATAGATATAGCAGCTGGTGGTTCTATTATGAAGAAAACCGAAACTGATGCTTACAAAATTATTGATAATACTGCTTCCCACTCACATGAGTGGCACCAAGAAAAAGATATCATTAGATCATCTAAAGCAGCTAGAGCCGATTCTAGCCATGACTTAGATTCCATTTCCGCAAAGATAGATGCTTTCGAGAGACGAATGGAAAAGATGACTAAAGATATTCATGCTATACGAATTAGTTGTGAGCAGTGTGGAGGACCACATTTGACAAAAGATTGTCTCAGTATTGAATTAACAATGGAACAAAGAGAGAATATTTCATACATAAACCAAAGGCCTGGAAATAATTATCAGAATAATTATCAACCGCCAAGACCGATTTACAATCAAAACCAGAATTATAACCGAAATATTCCATACAACAACCAACAAGGTCCTAGCAATCAACAAATATCCAATAATACTTACAATCAGCAAAGACCGAATTTTCAAAACAAACCACCACAACAAACCGATGATAAAAAGCCGAATTTAGAAGATATGATGACAAAGCTAGTTGAAACTCAAACGCAGTTTTTCACATCTCAAAAACAAACTAATGAACAAAATGCTCAAGCATTTAGAAATCAACAAGCTTCTATTCAAAATCTAGAACAAGAAGTAAGTAACCTAGCAAGGTTAATAGGTGAAAGAAAACCGGGAAGTCTACCTAGTGATACAAATGCTAACCCCCGGAATGAAACAGCTAAAGCTATTACCACAAGAAGTGGTACAACACTTAAACCACCTGAAATACCTGTAACTTCTGATGAAACTATTCCTACTCCACAAGAACCACAACCTGATCAAGATAAGGAAAAAGAACCAGTAGTTGAAAAGGTTAATGAAGATAACACAGTTAAGGATAAACCTTATGTTAAACCATACCAACCACCACTTCCTTACCCGAGTAAAATGAAGAAAGAAAAACTTGAAGCCGAGCAATCCAAATTTTTGGATATGTTTAAACAGATAAATGTAAATCTTCCTTTCATTGATGTGATTTCAGGAATGCCAAGATATGCTAAATTCTTGAAAGATCTAATCACGAATAGAAAGAAAATGGAAGAACTCTCGGCTGTTACTATGAATGCTAATTGTTCAGCAGTGCTGTTGAATAAGATACCAGAAAAACTATCTGATCCAGGAAGTTTCACAATTCCATGTTTTCTGGGTAGTCTTAGTTCAATAGAAGCATTGGCAGACTTAGGTGCTAGTATAAATCTAATGCCGTATTCACTATACACTAAACTAGACCTCGGAGAATTAAAACCAACCAGAATAAGCATACAACTAGCCGATAGATCAATAAAATATCCTAGAGGGATAATGGAGAACATGCTAGTTAAAGTTGGTACTTTAGTATTTCCAGTAGATTTTGTTGTTCTGGACATGGAAGAAGATTCTCAAGTTCCTCTCATATTAGGAAGACCATTCTTAAACACGGCTAAAGCAATGATAGACGTGTTCGGTAAGAAACTGACCCTAAGTATAGAGGATGAGAGTGTTACCTTTTCAGTTGATAGAGCCATGCAACAACCACAATCTGCAGATGATACATGTTATTATATTCAAACTATAGATGCACATGCGGAATTATTAGAAGAATTTCCAGAATTACAAGGAACAGGAGAATGTTCTTTAGGAGAAGGTAATGAACCAATTGATGAAGCTGAAATGTTAGCTACACTTATAGCTAATGGATATGAACCAACAACAGAAGAAATTCAAATGCTAAAAGAAGAAGACAAATATCGATATAAATCATCGATAGAAGAACCTCCGAAATTAGAGTTAAAGCCACTTCCAAACCATTTGGAATACGCTTATTTACATGGTGAATCTGAATTACCTGTAATAATATCGTCTTCTCTTACTGAAAATGAGAAATCACAACTCATTTCTGTGTTGAAAGCTCATAAACCAGCCATTGCATGGAAGATTCATGATATTAAAGGAATAAGTCCTTCGTATTGCACACATAAAATCCTTATGGAAGAAGGTCATAAAACGTATGTGCAACGCCAACGAAGACTAAATCCTAATATGCAAGATGTAGTTAAGAAAGAGATTATTAAACTGCTAGATGCAGGTTTGATATATCCAATTTCTGATAGTCCATGGGTAAGCCCAGTTCAATGCGTGCCTAAGAAGGGTGGCATGACTGTCATCACAAATGAGAAAAATGAGCTTATTCCTACTAGGACTGTAACAGGATGGCGTGTATGTATTGATTATAGAAAATTAAATGACGCCACCAGAAAAGATCACTTTCCCTTACCTTTCATAGATCAAATGTTGGAAAGATTAGCCGGAAATAGTTACTATTGTTTTCTAGATGGATTTTCCGGATATTTTCAAATTCCAATAGCACCCGAAGACCAAGAGAAAACCACATTCACGTGCCCTTATGGTACTTTTGCTTACAAAAGAATGCCATTTGGACTTTGCAACGCCCCTGCAACCTTTCAAAGGTGTATGATGGCGATTTTTCATGACATGATAGAAGAATGCATGGAAGTTTTCATGGATGACTTTTCAGTCTTCGGTGATACATTTAAATCATGTCTAGTTAATCTGGAACGAATGCTAATTAGATGCGAAAAATCAAATCTAGTACTTAATTGGGAGAAATGCCATTTCATGGTTAAAGAAGGCATCGTTCTTGGACATAAAATTTCAAAAGAAGGAATTGAAGTGGATAGAGCTAAAGTAGATGTAATTGCTAAACTTCCACATCCCACCAATGTTAGAGGAGTTAGGAGTTTTCTAGGGCATGCCGGTTTTTACCGACGTTTCATAAAAGATTTTTCTAAAATTGCCACTCCTATGAATAAACTCCTAGAAAAGGATGCGCCATTCATCTTTTCAGATGAGTGTATCAAATCTTTTAATATTCTTAAAGAAAAACTCACTAATGCGCCGATCATGATAACACCAAATTGGAACCTACCATTTGAACTAATGTGCGATGCAAGTGATTTTGCAATGGGAGCCGTTTTAGGACAAAGGATTGAAAAACGATTTCAACCTATATATTATGCTAGCAAGACATTACAAGGAGCACAAACAAACTATACGACTACTGAAAAAGAACTCCTTGCTATTGTCTTTGCTTTTGACAAATTTCGATCATATCTCGTTCTAGCAAAAACGGTGGTCTATACCGACCATTCTGCTCTTAGATACCTATTTTCAAAACAAGATGCTAAACCAAGATTAATCCGTTGGATCTTACTCTTACAAGAGTTTGATATTGAAATCCGAGATAAAAAAGGAGCAGAAAATCTCGCCGCTGATCATCTTTCTCGTCTTGAAAATCCCGAATTAGAAGTTCTGAATGAATCGGCCATACAAGACAACTTCCCTGATGAATATCTATTGAAGATAGATTATAAAGAAATCCCATGGTTTGCAGACTATGCAAACTACTTAGTTTGTGGATTCCTTGAAAAAGGATTATCGTACCAAAGACGAAAGAAATTCTTCAGTGATATAAAACACTATTTCTGGGAAGATCCACATCTGTTTAAAAGTTGTCCCGATGGAATAATACGCCGATGTGTATTTGGAGATGAAGCTAGTAAAATTTTAAACCATTGTCACACAGGACCAACAGGAGGGCATTATGGGCCTCAACTAACAGCAAGAAAAGTTTATGAAGCTGGATTCTATTGGCCTACAATTTACAAAGACGCACACATTCTTTGCAAATCCTGTGATGCATGTCAAAGGGCCGGAAAAATAAGTCAACGTGATGAAATGCCACAAAATGTCATCCAAGTATGTGAAGTATTTGACATTTGGGGTATTGACTTTATGGGTCCATTTCCAAAATCTCATAATAATCTATATATACTCGTAGCCATTGATTATGTATCTAAATGGGCTGAAGCACAAGCTCTCCCAACTAACGATGCACGAGTTGTAGTCAACTTTTTAAAACGTCTTTTTGCAAGGTTTGGAACACCGAAAGCTTTAATAAGTGATCGGGGTACTCATTTCTGTAATAATCAACTTGAGAAAGTTCTTAAAAGATATGGAGTAACTCATAAAATCTCCACCACATATCATCCACAAACAAGTGGACAAGTTGAAAATACCAACCGAGCTTTAAAACGTATTCTAGAGAAAACCGTAGGATCAAATCCGAAGGAATGGTCCATTAAATTGGAGGATGCACTCTGGGCTTTTAGAACAGCCTACAAAACTCCAATTGGAACCACACCTTTTAGACTTGTTTATGGAAAAGCATGTCATCTTCCAGTAGAAATTGAACACAAAGCATTTTGGGCTTTGAAGACATGTAATCTTGATTTACATGAAGCCGGACGTCTACGATTAAGTCAACTAAACGAATTAGAAGAATTAAGACATGAAGCATACGAAAATTCGTTAATCTATAAAGAAAGAACGAAGAAATGGCATGATAAAAGAATCAGAAGTTCAAAAGAATTTAAAGAAGGAGACAGAGTTCTTCTTTTCAATTCACGATTCAAGCTATTTCCTGGAAAATTGAAATCAAGATGGTCTGGACCATTCATAGTCAAAAGAGTTTTCCCATACGGAACGATAGAATTAATAAATTCAAATGGGATTGAATTTAAAGTTAATGGTCACAGAGTTAAACATTACATACATGGTCCGATGGAAGTCGACAATGAAGTTAATCACAATTTCGACACCACAGCTAACTAAGTGTGGGGAGAATCAAGTCTTTAAAGGATAATATGTATTTCTGTTAGAGTTAGATTGTCTGTTTTCGTGTAGTTCTCGAAAATGGAACACGTATGGTCTTTCCCTAGCAGACCCTAAAGAACTAGTCTTCTCCCCCCATTCTGAATTTTTATTTTTTTTAGGTTTTTACGAAATGAAGACTGCCTGTGAATTAAACCATGGTCTAATGCTACACGCTTTGATCACTAAACGTAATAATGACATACTACCGAGTGAATTAGTATCAGTAATCAGAGAAAGAATGGACGGAGTTAGAAAAGGATCCAGATGCGAAGATAACAAGTTACAATTTGGTAAAGGAAAATCAAAATCCGCAGCGAAAAGAAGAGCACGACACCTAGAACGATGTCACAAATGCGGAAAATGGTCACATGGAGGTAAATGTTCAAATAATCAAACCTATTCAAATACCGAATTTGTTACTTTATGCAGAGACGGACCGTTCATATGTTTAGAAGAAAAGACAATGAATGCTCGAGGTTACGCCTATGCAGCCATGGAAAACCAATTAAACCGACTATCTTATGAATATAATAGATCATATAACTAAGAAATCTATTTCACAGGTATGTCTGTACAGTTTTTATTTTTATTTTTATTTTTAACCTTTTGATAATAAACGCTAATTTGTTCGCTAAAAAGTATTAAATTGGTATTAAATAAAATTAGGTTTGGCGACCGAAATTATTGATATCATTCAAAAATTTATTACATCACTGCGAAATTTAACGTTTATTCTTAAGGTATAAATATCTTTAAACAATCAACCCAAAATATTTCAAAAATTCGTCATGAGTCAAATTAGGTCTTGGAACCGAAATTACTTTACCGAAAAGAGGGGCGCATATTTTTGATAATATTTGATTGATTAAAGTGGGATAAAAAGACAAAAAGATTTTTAAATTTATTTTTACCATATTTTTAAAATTAATATTTAAATCTTAAATTAATATTGTAAACTTTGTAAAAACAATAAATTGTAAAATATTTGAAAAATTAATATAAGTTTGGTGTGAATTTATAATATACATTTTTAAAATAAGTTTGATGTGAATTTATAACATGAATTTATAAATTAAGTCTGGTGTGAATTTTTAAAATATGAATTTTTAATTTTATGCATTTCAAATTTTAAGTTTGGTGTGATTTTTTTTTTATATTAATTTTGAATTTTATATTTAAGTTGTGTGAATTTAAAAACAAAAATTTACTTTATCTCATTAAGTTAAGAATATGATTTTTAAAATTCGTCGTAAGCTGAAGACTAGGTCTTTGAACCGAAATTGCTTTACCCGAAGGAGGGACGAGAACTTTTATTATCATTATTTTTAATCTTATTGATTTAAAGTATGCCAAAAACATTAAAAAACCCAAAAATCTTAGCTTTTAAAACAATCGCTTGAAATGACAAAATTTTAAAATTTTGTCGAGGGACGGACTAGGGCATCGTCCCGAAACGACCTCGTCTTAAAAAGAAACAAAATTTTTAAAATTTTATTAAATTTTATGTTTTAAAAGTATAAGGTTTTTATATTAGAAAAAAAAAAAAAAAACCTGGAAAATACCCCCATGCGAGTCGCATGGATATGGGCAGGAAACCATGCGACTCGCATGGGAGCCAAAAACTGGTCAGGTTCAAAATTCCAGCCGAGCTGCTCTTTTTCACAACACACATACACAAACACGAACTTACTCCAAAACCCTCTCAAAAATCCGCCATTTTTCACCAAATTTCTTGCAAAACTTCACAACAATCATGCCTAGATTCAGTAGTCTCAACCCCTTCAGGAGAAAGGTAAAGATTTCACCCCTAATCTCTTTAAATTCGAATTTTTGTGTTCTTGAGCTAGAAATTTTATATTTTGATTTTGTTAAATTTAGGTGTAATTAGAGCTAAATTGTTGTTATATTATGCATGTATATCCTAGATAGAAGCTATTTAACATGAATTGAAGCTAAAAACTTCAAATTTTTAAGAATCTAGGGTTTGTGTTCTTGAGCAATTTGGGGCTTTTTGATATAAACAGGTTATGGCCAATTTTTGTCATTAATTGTTGCTAAATTAAGTAGTGTAACATGTTTAGGTAGTTAATTGATCCAAACTTTGAGCCTAAACATGTTTTTGAGAATTAAAGTGGACTTTTTAAGTCTAAAAATTCATGAACTTGGATAATTTGATATAAAGGACATTTGAAACTTGTTTCATTGCTAGTAGTGATTATTTTGGCATGTTATTTGAGATAAATGCTTATGAACTTGATGTACATTTTTCGTATATGCTTATTTGACAAAGTGTAGACTTGACAAAAATATGAAAATGAGCACTAGTTTGATTTGAATGCAATGTAACAAGTGTTTAATTGTTATAATAATTATTGCTGACATGTTTAAGAGTTTAAATGTGATAAAACATTGTACACATTTTCGTATGTAAAAGTGTAGAATTGTTATTGTTAAGAAAATGTGTATAAAATGTGTTATGAATTGAACATGTCATCATAATTGTTTCAAGTTATTATTTTGCTAACACTAATGCATATTTGGATGCACAATTTTTGTGTTTAATGTGTTTTACAGAAAGCCGATACTGGAGGTTCAGGTGCATCATCGTCCAGGCAACCAGAGCCCGAACCGGAAATGTTTCATGAACAAGAACAACATATGCAACAAGAAGAAGAAGAACAGGAGGAGCAACATATTCCATATCACGATCAAGATCAATTATTCATGAATCAGTTTCGTCAATTCGCTCCACATCAAAGGATTCTGAGTTTAGACATTAATGAAGATCAGTTACACCCAAATCTGAGATTTGATCGATGTTGGATAGAGTATCCAGATTATCAAAAGAACATGCACATTCTCTACTTTAAGGTTGTTGAAATGCCAAGGGCAATTGACTGGGTACCTTTGGAAACAGTTAACCTTGCCGAACCGATTCGGGAATTATTGGTGCAAAGGTATGGTAATTCTCAGTTTAACGATTGGATGCGCCTATTTTCCATTCGTTGAACCATATATAGGGAATGGTGTATAGAATTACTTAGTACTATTAAGTTAAACAGTGATGTTAGGAGGATAGATGATAGAAGCTTTATTAGATTTCTGTTAGGTGGACGCATGTACAGAATGTCCATGATAGATTTAGCCAGGGCCTTACAGATTTACACCCCTGCTGAACTTTTGAGCCCCGACTGTAATAGCCTGATTGCCCAAGGAGAAAGGGTAGATAGGGAGTTTGATATTAACGCCATCTGGAGGCGTATGTCCCACTTTAATGAATTTCACGCCAGTGGAAATCATACATACTTAGATATAGACAGAGCTGAACTCCGGGTGATTCATAGATTCTTAGCAAACACAATTACACAAAGGGGTAGGAATAAGGAGAAATTGACCGTAAACGATTTGTTCTACCTCAAGTGTATTAGAGACCCGAGGAGTTTCGTTAACATTCCCTATTGTGTTGGTTATTATCTCGCTAATGTAGTTTCGGGGATGAAATCGGGGAGTATTATAGGTGGTGGTATTTTCATTACTCTCATTGGAGAGTATTTAGGTGTAGATAAACACCAAGGGGGTCCAATGAACGAAATAGAGGACGGAGGTGAAACTATAAGTTCAAACCTTTATCACGGTGCAAGGGTATTATTGATGAGACGTGGTCGGGTATATCGATATGAGGGACCTCAGCGACAGGTAGAAAGAGGTTCGGATGACGAGATGGAGGAGGCGAACAACATTATAGGAGTTGTTCGGGAGACTGCTCTTGATTTAGGCGTTCGTATGGAGGATGAATACATGACGAACTATGATAGGCATATGCAGTACGAGGCATGGCAACGTCGGAATGACTACGAGCATTCCCGGCAACGAGAGCATGGCCGATGGGATTATCATCAGCGCCAAATTATAAGCCAGTTGCAGCCTGGTGAGATGTATTATCCGACCCGACCCGCATACTATCCCGCACATCAGCCAGAAATGAGACCACCCTATGATTCATATGATTATGACGCAGCATACCAGTTCACCTATAATCAGCCATGGAACCCGGACGCGAACATGAATTGGGATCCATATCCTAATTTTCCTCCTAACCCACCTCCTGATCAGTAGAGATAAGTTGGTAATTTTTATTTTTATTTTAAACACTTAACATTTTATTACGTTTATGTAATGTTTGATATTCTTATTATTATTGTGTACTAATATTTTTCTTATAGTTTGAAAGTGGGACGCCAAAGTTCCATTTCAAATTGCATGTATGATTATATTTGTATTGTATGTATTCTCTTTTATGCACAAAACAGGGTAAAACAACGCGTTTTCAAAGACTGGCATTAAGTTCAGCAAAAGCAAGTAATTTTGACGACAATGATGCAAAATGTATGTGAAATAACAACAAGACGGAATGAACAAATGACGTGCACCATTTATCATTCAGCAAACAAACGCCAATAAATTTGGAAACTTTGGTAAAAATTTAATCATTTTCACACAAATCACCCTCAATAATTTAAATTGTTACTGATTTCTTGCAAATGAGGGCATTGCAAGATCTTAAGTGTGGGAAGGGGTTAAATTCTTTCGGATTTTAAAATTTTTATATTAAACACTTGGTTACCATTAAAAATACTAGTAAAGCAGTAGTTGTATTAGAATCTAGTGCTCTCTGATAAAAAAGAACAGCCCTAGTCTTATATACTGACTACCCAATTCTAGTAAAATTTTTCAAAATTTTCAAATAAATGAATTCAAAATCATGTTTATACATATTTATGAACGATAAAACTAGGTTTTAACACCGAAATTATTGTTACCTCGGAAAGGACATAAATTGAGAAACAAACTAAAATGTTAAAATTCATTTAAAATGGAATAGAGGACGATAAAAAGAAAAATAAAAAGCCAAGTGTGGGAAAATTTACCAAGTTATCTTAAACATATGTCACATATATCTGTAACAAATAACTGAAAATACTTTTGCTTTGAACTAAACTAAATTGTTTTACCCGATGAAAGAAAAGAAGAGATGGATCTACACGATGAATCAATTCCATCATTAAAAGGAAGTAAAGTCTTCCGAAAAAGAAACGCGCTTCTTGATTTAGGTCATGAAGTTGTCGTTCAGACCAGCTGTAGGTTGACGAAAAATCTAGAAAAGTCATCACTAAAATCAGCAGGAAATCCACGGACCTCAGCATTAAACAGGGTCGCCAAGTGGTCAGATTTATCCTAACCATGAGAAGGATTTATCTCGTACAATGGGGAGGCACCATGCAAATTAGCTGGATAAGACTAATGAATCAGATTCCCAGAAAGGATAATCTCCTTAAAGATTAAAAATCAGCTTTTAAGACTGATATTACTCAATCCTAGAGATTGACCTTAAAGATTGAGAATTACAAACTCATGGAATTCGATGATATCTAAACTCGAGCTTAAACGAGAAAATATTTTGATCAAAATTATAAACCGATTTGTTTTCTGAAAACCCTATTTTCAATGCGTTCATTACCATTGAACGTAAAATCCTAGGAATTCACCTGGAATTCATTAGGTCACCTGAACTAAATCGGGTGTCAACCGTAAGAACGGTGGTTGCATAACATGGTCGGAGACAGGACCTTGTGCCAGACCGAAAAAATTATAAGGGTGAGCTTTACTATTGCTCCTACCAAGGATAGTAATTGCGTCCGACACGTTATAGACCATAATCAAAAGCATGTCACGGGACATTGCCTTAAACAGTTGCTTGTTCAACGCTTTCCTTTACAACCGGACGGTAGTTTGCCGAAAGGTAATATACGGAACAAGTAAACTGGACGTGTTGCTTTCCAAATACAAGGTTAGCAAGTGGGTGACACAAAACAGTAAGTTTTGAGCTAAAATTTTCAAATCTAAAACCCACCAAACCCACAAAAATATTTTGCAAACACCGGTAAAGGGTTATTCCGGAAAACTTATCTAGGGTAAAAACTAGATTTAATTTTCAAAAGATCAAATGTTTTCATAAAGATCCAATTTCCTTAATGGATCTAAATTTTTATAGTCATGTGGGTCTGTAAACCATATCGTTACTACCATTGTTCATACCGCCGTATTGAAATCACTGATGTACAAAGTGTGAAGAATAAAGAAGTGATTCTAGTATTTCAAGACAATATTGCTTGAGGACAAGCAACGCTCAAGTGTGGGAATATTTGATAATGCTAAAAACGAACATATATTTCATAGCATTATTCCTCAAGAAAGACAAGCTTTTAGTTGCAATTGTTCTATTTACAAGTGATATTCGTTTAAATAATAAAAGGTGAAGACAAAAGGCAGATTCGACAAATTGAAGACAAAAAGGTCCAAAGAGCTAAAAAGTACAAGATACAACTAAAAAGGTTCAAAATATTGATGAGGAACGTCTCAAAATGACAAGAGTACAAGTTACAAGACGCAAAGTACACGATATAAAATAATACGCGAAGACGTCCGAAAATCCGGAACCGGGACCTAAGTCAAGAAGAAACGCCCGACGCAACGGACCAAAAATATCTAGTCTACTATGCACAAGAATATAATATAATATATATATAATTATATATAATTATATATTATTTTATATATTATTATTATATTACGTCGGCAAGAAGAAAACAAACCAATTTGGCTGGATCCAGGGTGGCCATGCGACTCGCATGGCCAGAGGCACAAATCCATGCGAGTCGCATGGAGTGAGATTGCTGGTCAGGTCCTATATAAAGCCAGTTTTCTGCCGAGTTTTAAACATCTTTTTTCTTCCTCTTCATACGTAAATATATTTATATTTATAATTTATATTTTAATTTTAATTATAATTCTAATAATAAGGGTATGTTAGCGAATGTTGTAAGGGTGTAAGTCGAAATTCTGTCCGTGTAACGCTACGCTATTTTTAATCATTGTAAGTTATGTTCAACCTTTTTATATTAATGTCTCGTAGCTAAGTTATTATTATGCTTATTTAAAACGAAGTAATCATGATGTTGGGCTAATTACTAAAATTGGGTAATTGGGCTTTGTACCATAATTGGGGTTTGGACAAAAGAACGACACTTGTGGAAATTAGACTATGGGCTATTAATGGGCTTTATATTTGTTTAACTAAATGAAAGTTTGTTAATGTTAATATAAAGATTTACAATTGGGCGTCCCTATAAATTACCATATACACTCGATCGGACACGATGGGCGGGGTATTTATATGCACGAATAATCGTTCATTTAACCGGACACGGGAATGGATTAATAGCCACTAGAATAATTAAAACAGGGGTGAAATTACATTCAAGGGTAATTGGTGTAATTGTTAACAAAGTAGTAAAACCTTGGTTTACACGCAGTCGATAACCTGGTGTATTCATTAAACAAAGTATTAAAACCTTGTTACAATTCGAATCCCCAATTAGTTGGAATATTTAACTTCGGGTATAATAATAATTTGACAAGGACACTTGCAATTTATATTTATGACTGATGGACTGTTATGGACAAAAACCAGACGGACATATTGAATAATCCAGGACAAAGGACAATTAACCCATGGGCATAAAACTAAAATCAACACGTCAAACATCATGATTACGGAAGTTTAAATAAGCATAATTCTTTTATTTCATATTTAATTTCCTTTATTTTATATTTAATTGCACTTCTAATTATCGCACTTTTATTTATTGTTATTTTATTTTATCGCACTTTTAATTATCGTACTTTTTAATTATCGCAATTTTATTTTATCGCATTTTTATTATTCGCAATTTCATTATCGTTATTTACTTTACGCTTTAATTTTAGTCTTGTATTTATATTTTACATTAGGTTTTAACTGCGACTAAAGTTTTAAAATCGACAAACCGGTCATTAAACGGTAAAAACCCCCCTTTATAACAATAATATTACTTATATATATATTTGTATTTTTATAAAAGTAAACTAATATAGCGTTGAGCTTTGTTCAAAGATTTCCCTGTGGAACGAACCGGACTTACTAAAAACTACACTACTGTACGATTAGGTACACTGCCTATAAGTGTTGTAGCAAGGTTTAAGTATATCCATTCTATAAATAAATAAATATCTTGTGTAAAATTGTATCGTATTTAATAGTTTTTCCTAGTAAAATAATAACTATTTTATAAACACCTCGTTCGACATCATCTACACACTGGTAGACATCAGTCATAGCCTCCCGAATGACATCCCTAATGTCATCCGCTTCCTCCATTTCCTCGTCTGAACCTCTCTCTACCTGAGGATGACTACCTTCATAGGGTACTGCCTGATTACGTCTACTCTTTAATACCTTAGCACCCGCATAAACCCTCAATCCTAAAGGCTCAACCTGTTCTCTACATACCAAAAGTGTACCCTCTTGGTCCCTATCTACACCTAAATACTCTCCAATGAGAGTAACAAAAATACCTCCTCCAATTATCCCCCCTTCCTGTATTCCTTCCACCATTTTAGATACATAAAAACCAACACATTAAGGGATATTAACAAAGCCTCTTGGGTCTCGAATACACTTTAAGTAAAATAAATCATGTAAGGTCAATTTTTCCTTGTTGTGACCTCTCTGTGTAATCGAGTTAGCCAAAAATCTATGAATTATACAAAGCTCGGCTCTGTTAATATGTAAGTAGGTATGTGTTCCTGCCCGCCCAAAAACATTATAATCTGACATACGCCTCCAGATGGCGTTCGCATCAAAATTCATATCTACCCTTTCACCACGATAAATCAAATTAATACAATCGGGTAGTAGTAATTCAGCGGGCGTATATATCTACAAAGCCCTGGCCATGTCCAGCATGGACATCCTGTACATCCTACGGCCAAGTATAAATCTAAGAAAACTTCTATCATCTAATCTATCTACATCTGCATTTAATGCTATAGTACTCATAAGCTCGACACACCATTCCTTATATACAGGCCTACGAATGGTGAATAGACTTTCCCAATCGGTAAAAGAAGAACTGCCATACCTTTGAATCAGTAGTAGTCTAACACGGTCAGCTACATGTACCGTTTCCAAAGGATTCCAATCAATTACCCTAGGCACCTCTACATCTTTCGTTACTAATTTGAATTTATTACTTTGATATGCCAAGTAATCTCTCCAGCTTCTATCGAATCTCAGATTAGGATGCAATGTATGTTCAGGAATCGTTGGGTATTCTACTGGCGGATGTATCGGAAATACTGTGAAGGCATCAACAAATTGTAGCGGATCATAATAAGGTACATGTTGATCAGGTTGATGTTGTTGTTCCTGTTGTGGCTCTTGTTTGAGTTCTGGCTCGTATTGCGGCTCATATTCTGGTTCAGGTTCTTGTTGTGGTTGTCTAGATGATGATGAAGCACCAGCAGTATCGGTTTTCTGCAAAACACATTAAACACAAAATTTGTGCATCCAAATATGCATTAGTGTTAGCAAAATAACAACTTGAAACAATTACAATAACATGTTAAATCAAAATTAAACTTATACACATTTTCACAATTTTATTAATTCTACACTTTTTCAAATAAGCCTATATGAAAATGTATACAAAGTTCATAAGCATTTAACTCAAATAACATGTCAAAATAGTCATTACTAACAATTAAACAAGTCTCAAATGGCAATTATGTCAAATTAATCAAGTTCATGAATTTTGTACCTAAAAAGTCCACTTTAATTCTCAAAAATCATGTTTAGGATCGAAGTTTGGATCATTTAACTACCTAAACATGTTACACTACTTAATTTAGCAATAATTCATGACAAAAATTGGCCATAACCTGTTTATATCAAAAAGCCCCAAATTGCTCAAGAACACAAACCCTAGATTTCTAAAAATTTTGAATTTTTTGGCTTCAAATCCTGTTAAATAGCATCAATCTAGGTTATACATGCATAATATACTAACAATTTAACACTAATTACAATAGAAATTAACAAAATTGCATTAGGAAAAATATTGGTAATTATCACAAAAACTAGAAATTTTTAGAGTTTAGGGGTGTAACTTTTACCTTTTTGTTGAAGAATCCGAACCTATGCATGATTAGAGCAAGAAATTTGACGATTTATGGTGAAAAAATGGTGAAATTTGGTGAGAATTTGAGAGAGTTTCGTATGTGTATGTGTGTGTTGTGGTGAAGAACACAGCTCGACTGCCTTTTGTTTCTGGCCTGTTTTCCAGCTCCATGCGATCGCATGGAGTTGCAGTGCAAACCCCATGCGATCGCATGGGGTCCGGGTACAGTGCTTTTTACTTCTTTTTTTAAATATTTTTGGCATACTTTAATCCAATAAAGCTAAAAATAATGATAATAAAAGTTCTCGTCCCTCCCTTTTCGGTTCAATGACCTAGTCTTCAACTTACGACAAATTTTAAAAATCATATTTTTAACTTAACGAAATAAAGTAATTTTTTGTTTTTAAATTCACACCAAACTTAAATGCATAAAATTAAAAATTCATATTATTAAAATTTTAAAAATTCACACCAAATTTATATTATAATTTTATTTTTATACATACAAACTTATATTAAAAATATAAATTTTTTCAAATATTTACAAACTTAAATATATTGATTTTAAAAGTTTTACAATATTAATTTAATATTTATATATTAAATTTAAAAACATAGTAAAATTAAAAATTAAAAATCTTTTTGGTCTTTTATCCCACTTTAATCAATCAAATATTATCAAAAATATACGCCCCTCTTTTCGGTAAAGTAATTTCGGCTATATTACCTAGTTTTACTCCTGACAAATTTCTGAAATATTTTGGGCTGATTGATTAAAGATATTTATACCTTAAGAATAAACGGTAAATTTTGCAGTGATGTAATAAATTTTTGTATGATATCGATAATTTCGGTTACGCATACCTAATTTTATTGAATACCAATTTAATACTTTATAGCGAATGATTCAGCGTTTATTATCAAAAGGTTAAAAGCAATAAAATAAAAATAAAATCTGTACATACTTACCTGTGTGATAGAATTCTCAGTGACCTGCTTTAGCCCACTCATAAGATAGTCGAACTAATTGGTTTTCCATAGCCACATAGGCATAACCTCGAGCATTCAACGATTTTTCTTCTAAACATATGAGCGGTCCATCTCTGCATAAAGTAACAAACTCGGTATTGGAATATGTCTGATTCGTCGAGCATTTTCCTTCGTGTGACCATTTTCTGCATTTGTGACATCTTTCAAGGTGTCGTGCTCTTCTTTTCGCTGCGGATTTTGATTTTCCTTTACCAAAATGTAACTTATTATGATCGTTCCTGAGTTCTTTTCTTACTCCGTCCAATTTAGCTCTTATTACTGATACCAGGTCACTCGGGAGTGTGTCATTATTACGTTTAGTGATCAAAGCGTGTAGCATTAGACCATGGTTTAGTTCACAGGAATTCTTCATCTCATAAAACCTAAAAAAATAAAAATTCAGAATGGGGGGAGAATACTAGTTCTTTAGGGTCGGCTAGGGAAAGACCATTCGGATTCCATTCTCGAGAACTACACGAAAACAGAATATCTAACTCTAATAGAAATACATATTACCCTAAAAAAAATTCGAACCTCCCCACACTTAGTTAGCTGTGGTATCGAATTTGTGATTAACTTCATTTTCAATTGGTTCATCAACAACTTGTATATCTTTGACTTTTACTTCAATCCATTTGTTGATTTCCTCCGTAACTTTCACAAATTCAACTAACATCGCCTTTTCTTTTGGCGATAAATTGGATATTAATCGGTTACATAACTTAAAGTTTCCCTTAATCTTAGCATCGTGAATCCGTTTATAAAGATTCTTTGTTGAACTGTTAAAAATGGGTTCATCTAATTTCTTATCATCAACGGGGTTCTTTGTGATCGGATCATCATTAAGTGTTTCTTCATCATCCCCACACTTATTTATTTTTATTGGTCTAACAGTTTTGATTGGTGGAGATCTAAACTTTCGGTTCACAAAGGTGATCGATTTATCACCATCCCTAAGTGTCATTCTACCTTCTCTTACTTCAATGAACGTCTCGGTAGTTGCTAAAAATGGGCGACCTAAAATTAGAGGAATATCAAGGTTTTTCTCCATATTAATAACTATGAAGTTTGCAACAAAGGTCAAACTTCCCACGTTAACAAGTAAATTATTTGCTATTCTAACCGGGTGTTTAATGGTTAGGTCAAATGATTGAACACCTATTTTGGTTGGTTTTAATTTACCCATACCTAATCTTTTGTATAAGGAAAGAGGCATAATATTTGCACTTGCTCCTAAATCTGCGAGTCCATTATATACAGCACCATCATTAAGCAAGCAAGAACTGATAAATTCACCCGGGTCTCCTGCTTTTGTAAGTCGAATTGGTTTGTAAACCTTTTTCGGGTGTTCTTTTCTTGGTTCTTCCACTTCTATTTGAACTTCTTTTTCTTCATTTCTTGGAATGGAAGGTTTATATAGGAATTCTTCTTCATCACTCCAATTTGAATCCTCCCTATTTACCAATTTTGATTTTTCATATGTTGTTGATAACATATTTATGTTTTCATTTTGAAGGTTTTCTTGGGTGGTGAAATTATGATTGACTTCATTGTCAACTTCCATAGGACCATGTATGTAATGTTTAACTCTGTGACCATTAACTTTAAATTCAATCCCATTTGAATTTATTAACTCTATTGTTCCGTATGGGAAAACTCTTTTGACTATAAATGGTCCAGACCATCTTGATTTCAAATTTCCAGGAAATAGCTTGAATCGTGAATTGAAAAGAAGAACTCTGTCTCCTTCTTTAAATTCTTTTGAACTTCTGATTCTTTTATCATCCCATTTCTTCGTTCTTTCCTTATAGATTAACGAATTTTCGTATGCTTCATGTCTCAATTCTTTTAATTCGTTTAATTGGCTTAACCGTAGACGTCCAGCTTCATGTAAATCAAGATTACATGTCTTCAAAGCCCAAAAAGCTTTGTGTTCAATTTCTACTAGAAGATGACATGCTTTTCCGTAAACGAGTCTAAAAGGTGTGGTTCCAATTGTAGTTTTGTAGGCTGTTCTAAAAGCCCAGAGTGCATCCTCCAATTTCATGGACCATTCCTTCGGATTTGATCCTACGGTTTTCTCTAGAATACGTTTTAAAGCTTGGTTGGTATTTTCAACTTGTTCACTTATTTGTGGATGATAAGTAGTGGAGATTTTATGAGTTACTCCATATCTTTTGAGAACTTTCTCAAGTTGATTATTACAAAAATGAGTACCCCGATCACTTATTAAAGCTTTCGGTGTTCCAAACCTAGCAAAAAGACGTTTTAAAAAGTTGACTACAACTCGTGCATCGTTAGTTGGGAGAGCTTGTACTTCCGCCCATTTAGATACATAATCAATAGCAACGAGAATGTAGAGATTATTATGAGATTTTGGAAATGGACACATAAAGTCAATACCTCAAATGTCAAATACTTCACATACTTGAATGACATTTTGTGGCATTTCATCACGTTGACTTATTTTTCCGGCCCTTTGACAAGCATCACAGGATTTGCAAAGAAGGTGTGCGTCTTTGAAATTTGTAGGCCAATAGAATCCAGCATCGTAAACTTTTCTTGCTGTGAGTTGAGGCCCATAATGCCCTCCTATTGGTTCTGTGTGACAATGGTTTAAGATTTGACTAGGTTCATCTCCGAATACACATCGACGTATTATTCCATCGGGACAACTTTTAAACAAATGTGGATCTTCCCAGAAATAGTGTTTTATATCACTAAAGAATTTCTTTCGTTTTTGGTACGATAATCTTTTTTCAAGGAATCCACATACTAAGTAGTTTGCATAGTCTGCAAACCATGGAATTTCATTATAATCTATCTTCAATAGATATTCATCAGGAAAGTTGTCTTGTATGGCCGATTCATTCAGAACTTCTAATTCGGGATTTTCAAGACGAGAAAGATGATCAGCGGCGAGATTTTCTGCTCCCTTTTTATCTCGGATTTCAATATCGAACTCTTGTAAGAGTAAGATCCAATGGATTAATCTTGGTTTGGCATCTTGTTTTGAAAATTGGTATCTAAGAGCAGAATGGTCAGTATAGACCACCGTTTTAGCTAGAACGAGATATGAACGAAATTTGTCAAAAGCGAAGACAATAGCAAGGAGTTCTTTTTCGGTAGTTGTGTAATTCTTTTGTGCTCCTTGTAACGTCTTACTAGCATAATAAATAGGTTGAAATCATTTTTCAATCTTTTGTCCTAAAACGGCTCCCATTGCAAAATCACTTGGATCGCACATAAGTTCAAACGGTAGATTCAAATTTGGAGTTATCATGATCGGCACATTAGTGAGTTTTTCTTTAAGAATATTAAAAGATTTGATGCATTCATCTAAAAAGATAAATGGAGCATCCTTTTCTAGGAGTTTATTCATAGGAGTGGCAATTTTAGAAAAATCTTTTATGAAACGTTGGTAAAAACCGGCATGCCCTAGAAAACTCCTAACTCCTCTAATATTGGTGGGATGTAGAAGTTTAGCAATTACATCTACTTTAGCTCTATCCACTTCAATTCCTTCATTTGAAATTTTATGACCAAGAACGATGCCTTCTTTAACCATGAAATGGCATTTCTCCCAATTAAGTACTAGATTTGATTGTTCGCATCTAATAAGCATTCGTTCAAGATTAACTAGACATGATTCAAATGTATCACCGAAGACTGAAAAGTCATCCATGAAAACTTCCATGCATTCTTCTATCATGTCGTGAAAAATTGCCATCATGCACCTTTGAAAGGTTGCAGGGGTGTTGCAAAGTCCAAATGGCATGCGTTTGTAAGCAAAAGTACCATAAGGGCACGTGAATGTGGTTTTCTCTTGGTCCTCGGGTGCTATTGGAATTTGAAAATACCCGGAAAAACCGTCAAGAAAACAATAGTAACTATTTCCGGCTAATCTTTCTAACATTTGATCAATGAAAGGTAAGGGAAAGTGATCTTTTCTGGTGGCGTCATTTAATTTTCTATAATCAATACAAACACGCCATCCTGTTACAGTCCTAGTAGGAATAAGCTCATTTTTCTCATTTGTGATGACAGTAATGCCACCCTTCTTAGGTACGCATTGAACTAGGCTTACCCATGGACTATCAGAGATTGGATAAATTAAACCTGCATCAAGCAGTTTAATAATTTCTTTCTTAACAACATCTTGCATGTTTGGATTTAGTCTTCGTTGGCGTTGCACATACGTTTTATGACCTTCTTCCATAAGGATTTTATGTGTACAATACGAAGGACTTATTCCTTTAATATCATGAATTTTCCATGCAATAGCTGGTTTATAAGCTTTTAGCACAGAAATGAGTTGAGATTTTTCATTTTTAGTAAGAGAAGACGATATTATTACAGGTAATTCAGATTCACCATGTAAATAAGCATATTCCAAATGGTTTGGAAGTGGCTTTAACTCTAATGTCGGTAGTTCTTCTATCGATGATTTATATCGATATATGTCTTCTTCTTTTAGCATTTGAATTTCTTCTGTTGTTGGTTCATATCCATTAGCCATAAGTGTAGTTAACATTTCAGTTTCATCAATTGGTTCAGTTCCTTCTCCTAAAGAACATTCTCATGTTCCTTGTAATTCTGGAAATTCTTCTAACAATTCTACATGTGAATCTATAGTTTGAATATAATAACATGTATCATCTGTAGATTACGGTTGTTGCATGGCTCTATCAACAGAAAAGGTAACACTCTCGTCCTCTATACTTAGGGTCAGTTTCTTACCAAACACGTCTATTATTGCTTTGGCCGTGTTTAATAATGGTCTTCCTAATATGAGAGGAACTCGAGAATCTTCTTCCATGTCCAGAATAACAAAATCTACTGGAAATACTAATGTACCAAATTTAACTAGCATATTCTCCATTATCCCCCTAAGATATTTTACTGATCGATCGGCTAGTTGTATACTTATTCGTGTTGGTTTCAATTCTCCAAGGTCTAGTTTAGCGTATAGTGAATATGGCATTAGATTTATACTAGCACCTAAGTCTGCCAATGCTTCTATTGAACTAAGACTACCCAGAAAACATGGAATTGTGAAACTTCCTGGATCAGATAATTTTTCTGGTATCTTATTCAAAAGCACCGCAGAACAATTAGCATTCATAGTAACAGCCGAGAGTTCTTCTATTTTCTTTCTATTTGTGATTAGATCTTTCAAAAGTTTAGCATATCTAGGTGTGATGACCCGGAGATTTCCGACCAAATTTAAACTTAATCTTTATATGTTTCCAACACGATAAGCAAAGTCTGTAAGGTTGAGTCTCAAAAATTTTGAACTATTTTATATATTCAATTGACCTTCGACTGCTCACGATGATTCACGAACAATTAATTATAAATAGATATGTATGTATATATATATATATACATAATAATTTGAAATATAATTTGAAGTAGTATATGTTGTTGTTATAAAAAAATTAATAAAATAAAAATAGGATATTATAAAAATTATTATTTAAAATATATCTTTATATATAAATAAAGTATATTAAAAATAAATATTAAATGATTGTAATACTCGTTTGATGTTTCGATTGATATTAAGAAAGTTAAATTCAAACTTATGTAATTTTAAGATAAACGGTGATACGAAAATGAGTTCTATAAATTTTAGGCTTATTAATAATATATTTAGAAGTTGTTTGTCAAATATTAAAACTTTTTATATTTTACTTGGGGTTGGGAGTGAATAATTAATGTAATTTTTATTTAATAATTAATAATCGAATTTTATGCTATAATGACCAAAATAAATAAATATAGTTAAATTAAAAATATAGAATTTTTTCCGAACACTTTTATCCGCCACTGATTAATAAAGCAGCACGAAAAATTACCTTAGATATTATGTTGACAGAATAATAGGCGGCTAACTGTGTTTAAGTGAATGATTGTTACCTTATAATAATTCATCAATCAACTTGATATTATATATATAATTGTGTGTGTCATGTGAATGCAAGATCAACTAAACATTCTTTATATAACAAAAATCCATATGCACGTATACAACCCGGCCCCTCCATTCACCAATTTGATCACCATCTTCTTAAACTGTTCCATTTCTGTTTCTTTATATTCTTGATTGGTGATCGATTTATTTATTATTTTTTTTTTGCAACAAACAAGATTCCACACATGCATTCATTATATTTATATAATATCATCCTCACTTTTTCTTATACAACTTGAACCACCGCTTGCCTATTTTTTTGTTTCATGTTTTCTGTCAACCTCACCACTCAACAAACCCACTACACCATCTATCTATCTCTATATTTATTTATGTGTACGTGTGTATGTGTAAATTATTCCACACCACTTTCTTTTTCTTATTTCTTTTTATTTTGTTGAGCATAAAACCCAACACCCCACTACTTTTCTTTTTGTGATTACTTGAACCAAGAGACACCAACAAACATTGCTACTTGATCCTTTCATCTATTTTGAGTATCATCTCCTTTGATTCACCTTTAGTGCTCGATAAAATCATTACCTTGTATTTTGCTACAATTTTATTACAAACTTAGTTGTTGTTAATTTTGTTTATTGTTCGATAACCATTACAACCTCACCATTGGACTCCATCAACTTACCACCTTACCATCACCCGATTGTTCCCTGTCTTCTCCTGCCGCTATCAACCACCATCCCACAGTGATATTATTTTTTTTCTGCTGCAACTACGAAATTGCAGCTACTACTTGTGGCTGTCCCTGGGTTGTTCTTCGACAAGACCACCACCACCAAGCCTTGGAACTACTATTGCTACTCGAATTGATGCTGCTACATTTTTATTATTTTTTTTTCACGAATAACGATGATGAAAGGATAGATGAATGAGAAGGATAACGATGATAACCGCTGCTGCAACTGTTTTCATTGTTTAGTTTATGGTTCTTTAACCACCAAGAAAACCATCACAACACCACCCTTTTGAACAAACCACCAAACTAACAACCATTGTTGCTACTTACACCTATTGTTCTCTGTCCGAGCAGCACAAACCCAAACACCCACCTACATAGTTTTTGTGACTGTAATCTGCTCCGAAACCGAAACCCATTTAAGAGATGATGGAAGAACATGAACTGTTTGCTTTTAGGAAAAAAATGTTAATCAAGAAAAAGAATTGGTACGTGACAATACCTACTAAGGGACCACCTCGATCCTCTTTCTAGTGAGCCATACGTTCCTGTGAGATGATGAGATTAAAGTCGAAACAAGTGGATATTATTGAATTACAAATAATGGGTTGTTAAAGTTGAAGTAGGGTTTAGTATGATGAGCTGGACAAACATTTTTTTTTTCATCGATTAAACTGAAGAAGTATAAACGACCCATTGGATTTTTTTTTGGGGGTTGTGAACTTGTTTCAATTATGGGCCGTTAATGGACTGATTAGATGTTGGGCCATGAGTAAATTGGGACGAGACGGATAATCGGTTAAATAAATACGGGTTACGAACTATAACAGAAAAGTAGAAACAGCGGAATGGTTTATGGGTGTTGATGGGTTAGTGAGAGGTCGCGGGTTCGAGCCTGGGCATGGGCAGTTATATTTTTTGGAGCTTTTCTTGTGAGGTAGTATTTATTATTACTTCTATTATTATTACTATCATCATTATTATCGTTATTATTGTTATTTTTACATATAAATTTTTATTTTACAAAAATACATTACAAATATATTAATATTAGACACTATTAAATTTTTATTGTTAAAATGATATTATGTAAGCTATATATAAAATATATTAATAATGTAAATATATATATTCTTATCACATATAAATCTTGAAATAAATTTCTATTCTAATATATTATGATAAATGATAAAAAAAAATTATATTATTAAACTACTTTAATAAGTATTTACTCTAATAATATTAATAAAAGTATTTTAGAAATAAATATTTACTACTTAAAAGTATATAGGATAAATATAACTTATTTAGTAATATGATATGTAAATTATTAATAAACTTGTTAGTTGTTATTATATGTGTTAATATACATAATTGATATAGGTTCGTGAGTCCGAGGTCAACCCTACAATTGTTAAATGACGTCATATGTATTTTTACTACAAAATACAGTATGGTGAGTTTCATTTGCCTTTTTCTCCTTTTACTCTTTATATTTTTGGGCTGAGAATACATGCGCAATTTTTATAAATGTTTTACGAAATAGACACAAGTAATCGAAACTACATTATATGGTTGAATTATAAAAATCGAATATGCCCCTTTTTATTAAGTCTGGTAATCTAAGAATTAGGGAACAGACACCCTAATTGACGCGAACCTTAAAGATAGATCTATCGGGCCCAACAAGCCCCATCCAAAGTACCGGATGCTTTAGTACTTCGAAATTTATATCATGTCCGAAGGATGATCCCGGAATGATGGGGATATTCTTATATGCACATGTTAAGGTCGGTTACCAGGTGTTCAATCCATATGAATGATATTTTTGTCTCTATGCATGGGACGTTTATTTATGAGAATTGGAAATATGAAATCTTGTGGTCTATTAATGTTATGAAATGATTGTTTATGATAAACCTATGAACTCACCAACCTTTTGGTTGACACTTGAAAGCATGTTTATTCTCAGGTATTAAAGAAACCTTCCGCTGTGCATTAGCTCATTTTAAGGATATTACTGGGAGTCATTCATGGCATATTTCGAAAGACGTTGCATTCGAGTCGTCGAGTTCATCAAGATTATTACTAAGTCAATTATTGTTGGTTATATTATGAAATGGTATGCATGCCGTCAACTTTCGATGAAATAAAAGTTTGTCTTTTAAAAACGAATGCAATGTTTGTAAAATTGTATCATATAGAGGTCAAGTACCTAGCGATGTAACCAACTATTGTGAATCGTTTGTAATCGATATGGACTTCGTCCGGATGGATTAGGACGGGTCGCCTCACTAGGCATTCCTGAAATTACATCAATGAAAGGAAGATTGACATTTATTTGTTTAAACATATCCAAAAATTTGGATTGCTCGGCTTCAAATCTCTCTTTTCTCATTTTACTCGGGTAAGGAAGTGGTGGTTGGTATGGTTTAACATAAGGTTTAGCCTTAACTGTGTTATCTTCATTAACCTTTTCAACTGCCGGTTCTTTTTCCTTATCTTGTTAAGATTGTGGTTCTTGTGGAGTAGGAATAGCTTCATCAGAAATTACAGGTATTTCAGGTGGTTTAAGTATAATACCACTTCTTGTGGTAATGGCTTTAGCTGTTTCATTCCGGGAGTTAGCATTTGTATGACTAGGTAAACTTCCTGATTTTCTTTCACCTATCAACCTTGCTAGCTTGCTCACTTCTTGTTCCGAATTTTGAATAGAAGGTTGTTGATTTCTAAATGCTTGAGCATTTTGTTCATTGGTTTGTTTCTGAGATGTGAAAAACTGCGTTTGAGATTCAACTAGCTTCGACATCATATCTTCTAAATTTGGCTTTTTATCATCAGTTTGTGGTGGTTTGTTTTGAAAAATAGGTCTTTGCTGGTTGTAAGTATTATTGGATACTTGTTGATTACTAGGACCTTGTTGGTTGTTGTATGAAACATTTCGGATATAATTCTGGTTTTGATTGTAGATTGGTCTTGGCGATTGATAATTATTCTGATAATTATTTCCAGGCCTTTGGTTTATGTATGAAACATTCTCTCTGTGTTCCATTGTTAGTTCAATACTGAGACGATCTTTTGTCAAATGTGGTCCCCCACACTGCTCACAACTAATTCGTATTGAGTGAATATCCTTAGTCATCTTTTCCATTCGTCTCTCGACAACATCTATCTTTGCGGAAAAGGAATCTAAGTCATGGCTAGAATCGGCTCTAGCTGCTTTAGACGATCTAACGATATCTTTTTCTTGGTGCCACTCATGTGAGTGGGAAACAGTGCTATCAATAATTTTATAAGCGTCAATTGTGGTTTTCTTCATAATGGAACCACCGGCTGCTATATCGATGTCTTTTCGTGTAGTGATGTCGCATCCTTGGTAGAATATTTGTACTATTTGACAGGTGTCTAAACCATGTTGCGGACATCCTCTTAATAACTTTCCAAATATGGTCCACGCTTCATATAGAGTTTCGTTTGGCTTTTGCGTGAACGTAACAATTTCTCCTTGAAGTCTTACGGCTTTAGATGCCGGAAAGAATTGTTTAAGAAATTTTTCAACTAAAACGTCCCATGTATCAATCGCCCCTTCAGGTAACGATTCTAACCATTCTTTGGCTTCTCCCTTTAAAGTCCAGGGAAATAACATGAGATATATCTGTTCATCCTCTACTTCTCTTATTTTAAATAGAGTACAAATCCTATTAAATGTACGAAGATGTTCATTTAGATCTTCCTTCGGCGCACCACTAAATTGGCATTGATTAGTTACCATGTGTAGGATTTGTCCTTTGATTTCATAATCTGGCGCATTAATGTCTGGTTGAGTAATTGCGTAACCTTGGCCAGTGCGTTTAGCTCTCATTCGGTCTTCCATACTTAGAGGTTCCAGATTCTCCATGATTGAATTTGCTGAATCTGAATCACTATAGGATTCTGATTTAATGGTTGTTTCCTCTACAATCTCTGTTTGAATGATTGGTGGTTCTGGAGGAAAGATTAATGGTTCAGGATCTCTGAATTGTCCCTGAATATTCTCCGGATTCTCAATTAGGAGGTCAGGTTCAAAAAATGGATTATCGGAAATTTGAATTGGAATACTTGGTCGACTAGATGACGATTCTAAAGAAAAATCAACGGCGACAATATTTGCTAGATGTCTTGATCGAGTTACAGGTGGTGAACGTACAAAAGGTGGTGAACGTTTTGCTCGGTGCATTCACTGAATATCCTATTAGTTATAAAAGATAAAAATTATTTAAGATATCAAATTAACAGACTTTTCTGCTTTTGCCCACGTTTCGAATAGCCAAAAGATGTAGTAGGGAGCCAAAACCCTTTAAATCGGAAGCTCACAACTCAGCCACTAACAAATCCAACTATTACTACGAAGCAGAAAATTTGGATGTCTATCAATTTAACCACTTAAAATAATTTTTCGTTGAAATTTAAAGAAATTTTCGAGAAGAAATAGAAAAAATCTAAGTCCTAAAAACTAGAGCGGCGAAAAATAAAAAAGAAAAAGAGCGCGTCGAAAAACGTCGAAAAAATAAAAGGTCGAAAAATAAAAAGAATGTAGCGCGTTGAAACTTAAAAAGGAACTAAAAACTAAGAATTAAAAGTTGCGTCTAAAAATATTAGAGCTTAAAAGAAAAACTATATCTCAAATGGCAATAACTTAAAAAGGTACTAAAATATATAAAACGGCGTCGCAAATTTCGAAAACACCTAAATCTTAGTCTAAAGAAAAAGCACTTAAGGTATTTTACGGCAAAGCCTAAAAATCTAGAAATAAAAATAACTATGGTAAAAACTATGATTTAGATCTAATTACGAGCGAAAAATACAAATATTACGCTAAAATGAATAAAAAGATACAAAATATAAAAATATACTTAAAGTTGTAAAAACTACAATTTTTATAAAAATATTATTTTTATATTATTTATTTTATAAAAGTATTAATTTTATATATTTATAAAACTAATTACACTTAATAATACAAATTAATTAAAAACTAAAACAAATAATTATTAAATATAACCCTAATTAGGGTTTTAATTATAATAATTATAATTAAACTAAACCCTAAACAGTCGGCTGAGGTTACCAGGCCTGTCAAGTCAAGCCATGCGATCGCATGGTTTGATAGTTAAAACCTCATGCGATCGCATGAGGTAGGATTTCGGGCCATGATCCGGACTGCTACAGTAACGGGCCAAGAGTGTTTTTATATTTTTTTTTTCTGTTTTTCTGTTTAAATAAAAATATTTATATAAAACTTATATTTTTACAAACTAAAATAAAAATAAAGAAACTTTATAAAACTTATATATTTAACAAACTCTTAAATATATATATATTTTTTTGTTTTTCTTTTTATATTTTTGAATATTTAAAACGTATTTTTACAAAAGCGTATTTTTATAAAAGTAAACTAAAAATTAATAAAAATCTTTTTTTTATATATATTGCGTTTCGCTTCCGGCGTTTAAGCAATCTCCCCGGTAGATGCGTCAAAAATACTTGATGTTACGCGAGGGGTATATGAAATAGTAGTATTTTTTACAAGGAAATACTATTAATTACGATACAATTTTACACAAGTAATTTATTTATTTATAAAGTGGATATACCTAAACCTTGCTACAACACTTATAGGCAGTGTACCTAATTGTACAGTAGTGTAGTTTTTAGTAAGTCCGGTTCGTCCACAGGGAACTCTAGCCAAGTTTAACGCTATATTAGTTTTAACTTATAATTGTAAAAATACAAAAATATATATAAGTAGTATTATTATTATAAAGGGGGTTTTTACCATTTAATGACCGGTTTGTCGATTTTAAAACTTTAGTCGCAGTTAAAACCTAATGTAAAATATTAAATATATAAAAGACTTAACTTAAAGCGTAAAGTAAATAACGATAATGAAATTGCGATAAATAAAAGTGCGATAAAATAAAATTACGATAATTAAAGAGTACGATAATTAAAAATGCAATTAAATAAAATGACAATAAATAAAAGTGCGATAATTAAAAGTGCAATTAAATATGAAATATATAAATTATGCTTATTTAAACTTCCGTAATCATGATGTTTGACGTGTTGATTTTAGTTTTATTACCATGGGTTAATTTTCCTTTGTCCTGGATTATTCGATATGTCCATACGGATTTGTCCATAATAGTCCATCAGTCATAATCATAAAGTGCGAAAGTCTTCGTCAAATTATTCTTATTCCCGAATTCAAATATTCCAACTAATTGGGGATTCGAATTGTAACAAGGTCTTAATACTTTGTTTAATGAATACACCAGGTTATCGACTGCGTGTAGTCCAAGGTTTTACTACTTTGTTAACAATTACACCAATTACCTTTGAATGTAATCCACCCCTGTTTCAACAAGTCTATTAACTATTAATCCAGTTCCGTATCCGGTAAAATGAACAATTATTGGTATTTATAGATATCCCGCCCACCGTATCCAGTCAAGCGTATGTGGTTATATATAAATACGTCAAATTATAAGTCTATATATTAAATCAATGAGGTATCATTTAGTTAATATAAAACCCATTAATAGCCCATAGTCTAATTTCTACAAGTGTCGTTCTTTTACCCAAACCCCAATTATGGTACAAAGCCCAATTACCTAATTTTAATATTTAGCCCAACATCACGATTACTTCGGCATTAAATAAGCATAATAATAACTTAGCTACGAGACATTAAATTAAAAAGGTTGAACATAACTTACAATGATTAAAAATAGCGTAGCGTTACACAGACAGAATTTCGACTTACACCCTTACAACATTCGCTAACATACCCTTATTATTAGAATTAAAATTAAAATTAAAGTTATAATTAATATATATATATATATATATATATATATATATATATATATATATATATATATATATATATATATATATATATATATATATATATATATATATATATATATATATATATATGTATTTACGTATGAGAGAAAGGAAAGAAAAAGATGTATTAAACTGAGCCAAAACACGCAAAATTTATAGATGTGGCCTGCTACCTACTGCCATGCGATCTCATGGATGTTTTCCTTCCAGGCCATGCGATCGCATGGCCCCTTTTTCCAGCTCACAAGAGTTTGTTTCCTAGCTTGCCGACGGATTAATAAATAAATATATAAATAATTTTAAGAATTATTGAAATATTATATTATATTCATGTGCAGAGTTGACTTGTAATTTTTAGTCCGTTGCGTCGAGCGTTGAGAGTTGACTTTGGTCCCAGTTCCGGATTTTCGAACGTCCTTGCATACAATTTAATATCTTGTATTTTGCGTTTCGCGTCTTGTACTCTTGTAATTTTGAGACGTTTCTCATCAATAATTGGAACCACTTTGATTGTACTTTGTACTTTTGAGCTTTTATGTCGTTTGCGTCTTCAATTCGTCGAATCTGTCTTTTGTCTTCACCTTTTATTATTTAAACGAATATTACTTGTACGTAGAACAATTGCAACTAAAAGCTTGTCTTTCTTGAGGGATAATGCTATGAAATATATGTTCGTTTTTAGCATTATCACCGGGTATCATCAATTGAGAGTCAAAGAAGCTGATGTCCTGAAGACAGCGTTTTGAACACGTTATGGACATAATGAGTTTACAGTGATGTCCTTTGGTTTGACGAACGCACCAGCAGTGTTCATGGACCTCATGAACCGTGTGTGTAAGCCATACCTAGATAAATTTGTCATTGTGTTCATTGATGATATATTGGTGTACTCCAAGAACAGAGAAGAGCACGAACAGCATCTACGCTCGATATTGACTATGCTTAGAAAAGAGCAGTTATATGCAAAGTTCTCTAAGTGTGACTTTTGGTTACCAGAGGTACAATTTCTTGGCCATGTAGTAGGGACCAATGGAATACAGGTCGATCCAGCAAAGATTGAGTCTGTTAAGAATTGGGAAACTCTAAAGACGCCAACGCAGATTAGGCAATTTTTGGGTCTAGCTGGTTACTACCGGAGATTCATTGAAGGATTCTCTAAGATCGCCAGACCATTAACCGCATTGACTCATAAGGGCAAGAAGTTTGAGTGGTCAGAACCGCAAGAGACTGCATTTCAGTTGTTGAAGTAGAAGTTAACAACTGCACCAGTATTGTCTCTACCCGAGGGAAGTGAATATTTTGTTGTTTATTGTGATGCCTCACGTCAAGGAATGGGTTGCGTGCTTATGAAACGAAACAAATTTATTGCTTATGGATCGCGTCAGTTAAAGATTCATGAGCAGAACTACACTACGCACGACCTTGAGTTAGGAGCTGTTGTCTTTGCACTTAAAATGTGAAGACACTACCTGTTTGTAACTAAGTTCACTATCTTCACCGACCATAAGAGTTTACAGCACATATCAGATCAGAAGCAACTCAACATGAGACAACAACGTTGGATGGAACTACTTAACCATTATAACTGCGAACTTCAATACCATCTGGGCAAGGTGAATGTTGTGGAGATGCCTTGAGCAGAAAGGAGCGAGAGAAACCTCTTAGGGTTAAAGCGCTTAACATAGTTGTCCGTACAAATCTCACATCACAAATCCGCGAAGCACAACAAGAAGCCATGACACAAGAGAATCTTGATGTCGAATTTCTCAAAGGGATGGATAAGAAGTTTGACATTAAGGAGGATGGAATGCGGTATTTTACTAACCGAATTTGGGTACCAAAATTTGGTGGATTAAGAGAACTAGTGTTGGAGGAAGCACACAAGTTGAGATACTCAATTCATCCGGGATCAGATAAGATGTACCAAGATTTGAAGGCATTTTATTGGTGGCCAAATTTGAAAGCTGACATTGCTACCTATGTCGGGAAGTGCTTTACTTGCGCTAAAGTCAAGGCTAAACATCAGAAGCCATCAGGACTATTAACTCAACCAGAGATTCCCCAGTGGAAGTGGGAAGGAATTTCCATGGACTTCATTACGAAACTGCCGAGAATGGCGGGAGGTCACGATACCATTTGGGTTATAGTGGATCGTCTCACTAAGTCTGCACACTTCTTACCGATAAGGGAAACTGATAAAATGGAGAAGTTGGCTCAAATCTACATTAAGGAAGTCGTTTCTAGGCATGGAGTGCCTATATCCATTATATCCGACCGCGATAGCAGATTTACTTCCAGGTTTTGGCAATCGTTACAGAAAGCAATGGGGACCCGTTTAGATATGAGTACAACATATCACCCCTAGACGGATGGCCATAGCGAACGAACTATTCAGACTTTTGAGGACATGTTGAGAGCGTATGTCATTGATTTCGGAAATGGATGGGATACGTATTTACCACTAGCTGAGTTCTCATACAATAATAGCTACCATGTGAGTATTAAAGTTGCACCTTTCGAAGCGTTGTATGGATGAAAGTGTAGACTCCTGTTTATTGGAGCGAGTTGGGAGATAGTCAGTTGACAGGTCCTGAGATTATTCAGGAGACAACTAAAAAAGTTCTACAGATTCAGGAACGATTGAGAACGGTTCGAAGTCGTCAAAAGAGTTACGTCGATGTTAGACGGAAGGACATACAGTTCCAAGTTGGTGACAAGGTTATGCTTAAGGTATCACCTTGGAAGGGTGTTGTACGATTTGTAAGACGAGGTAAACTGAGTCCTAGATATGTTGGACCGTTTGAGATAACTGAAAGAGTTGGACCAGTAGCTTACAGATTGGAACTGCCATAAGCACTCAGCGGTATTCATGACGTTTTCCATGTATCCAATCTAAAGAAGTGCCTAGCCGATGATAATTTGATTATTCCTTTAGAGGAACTACGTATCGACAACAAACTTCATTTCATTGAGGAGCCTGTTGAAATCTTGGGCCGTGAGGTCAAGCAGTTGAAGCAAAGCAGAATTCCTATCGTTAAGGTTCGGTGGAACGCGAGAAGAGGACCAGAGTTCACGTGGGAGCGTGAAGACCAGATGAGGCTGAAGTATCCGCAATTGTTTCCCGAGAAAACCACTTCAGCGGATGATCACTAAAATTTCGGGACGCAATTTTAAATAACAGGTGGGTAATGTAACAACCCTGATTTTTCCGTTACTTTTGTTAACCTTCCGTTAGTTTATTTAACGGTGATTATTTAACTTTTATGCATTTACGTGTATTAAATGCGTACTTGATCTTCGGAGGGTTTTAATAATTGATATGGGTTGATATTAATTCAAATAAATATTTCGGATAATGAAATACCATAAAAACGATACGATTTTGATAAAAGCTTTTTGAGCAACGAAACGCTCGGGATTATTTTAATAATTAATTTTATTAATTATTAACTTTTTAAAATATTTAATTTATTGGGTTTTTAATAAATTAGACAATTGGTTGCGTTTAACGATCGGGTGAGCGTTCCGGGCCTTCGGTACGACTAAACGGCACTTAAAACGGACCACGATTACACGGGATTGCAAAATGAGAGCCCGGGAACCCATGGAGGGCCCCATTCGGCCGACCCCTCCCCTTCACCCCCTTATGTTTCAATTTTTGTAACTTTAAGGACTTATGTTTTAATTGTTTATTTACGGCTTGGTATAAATAGAAGTATTAAACCTAATTAGGAATAAGAAAATAAAAACGCAACTTTTTCCCTCCTGCTCCCTCCCCATCATCAACATCATCACCATCACCATCACCATCACCATCACCTTCAATTTTCAATTTTTGATTAAACCTCAAGAACAAACGTTGTAATTCGCGTTATTCTCTACGCGTTGATATAATTCTTTTCGCGATCAAAGGTATAATTGCTTAAACCCTAATTCTTAAAAATATAATTTTTATAAAGTTTCATAGTTATGTTGTCAATTTCTCAAGTCTATACGCGTACGTGTTAATCGTTATCGTTATTTTGTTTGTTTGATGCGCTAGGGTTTAAAAACGAATTTGTATTTATTTGATCAGAAAAATTAAGTTTTTCAAATGTTAATTATTATGTTATAATCAGACTCCTTGCGAAAAACTATTGAGTTTAGGCTTTTGATTCGCTTGATTTCTTTTCCGTATGATTAAGTTATGTCGATTTGAATTATCGTTGTGTTTTTGTTGCTTGATCAGAAATATGTTATTGATAGAAAACGAATTGGCATGTGAGACTTATACCACTGGAAATATAATTTAAAAGCAGTCAAGTTAGACTAGGATATCATGTCGTTTGCTTATGTATAGCCCGAGATATGCTAGAATTAATTAAAATATAGTTTTATACAGCACTTGCATGAAAATAACCTTGTATGATAAAATGTGTTAAATTCTGTTATTAAAGCTTTGCATATTTGAAAAGTAGACAAAAATTAATTCATCTTTCATGTAGATATCATAGGCTAATTGTATTTAGATCTTCGGATAATGTCATGCGAATGTGACTAACTAAATGAGAATTGAATCTGTAAATTGATCACAGTTTTGTACTCTGTGAATTATGTGAATTGTTTGGGCATGTATGCTTCTAGGAAATGAAACTTAACATGATATGTGACTTATTGTTAGTTTATGTGAATCTCTGAAACTTTATGCATTAGGCACAATAGAGTTGTACTTTATGTGAATTCTGATTTGAGCTGAAAACTGAATGTTCAAATTGCACGAATAAAATGTACAAATTGGATAAACAAAAGTTGCTAGATTTTTGATATGTGTTACTTTGATTTGTCCTTGAACTATGGCCACTGGTCTTTTATCAATTTTATCTTCCTAACTCCGGTTATACCCAAAATGAAATCAGTGCGCGGTCAGAAACTGACTTGGCAAACCCCAAATGTATCCCTTATGATTCCTGACTTTTATTTGTCGTATGAGTCCCTGGCCAGACTTTTTGGAATCTATTTTAAGTAAATTTATGATCTGGAGTTTTTCATGTTTACTTGAATTTTGTACTATGAGATAATGTGCTAAGTATGCTACGTGTTCATAAATTTTGTGCATGACGATTAACTGAAATTGTGAAAATGATCATTCATGACCTAAAACGTATTGTTTGACTTAGGTTTGACTTATTGAGCAATATTTGACATGAACCTACTGATGTTGACTTTATTTGACTACTTTGACCAAGTTTGACTTTTAATTTGACTTCGGTTGACTTTGTTTGACTTGCATGATATAGTTGACTTTTACTTTGAAACGCGTCGAGTCGAGCAATAAGACAACGTACACTATGAAACCACACTTATATAAGATACATATATTGACCAACCTACATACGTATACTTAGGTTACATTACTCGGGTCTAAGCCGTACAAGTCATTTGTCTTTCATTCCGAGCTTATTCAAAGGTGAGTCTACAGTCCCGCTTTTTACATGTTTTCAGGGATGAGAATACACGCTGTTATATTTACATTTTCAAATACTTTGTATTGACATGAGTACTTCACATATGCATAATGAGTTTGTTTAAAAAGCCTCTAGCTTGAATACTTTTAATACCATCGGTGTAAGCACAATTTAGATGGACGGATCCGTTAGGTTGACAACCTCACCCACTATAAAAGCAGTGGTGCATTTATTTTGAACATTAAATACATTTGAACAAGTGTATAACATTTTACGAGGTAAGGTCGGGTGTAGTAGTTTCTATACTCGGGTCATTGCTAATATTCAGGTGCTCGGTTTATGCAAGCGATAGAATCTCGTGGTTAAGGAAATCAAACTATTTTTCAGATACTGTTACATTACTTTAAACCTGTAGATTCACCAACATTATTTGTTGACCTGTTTTTGCGTGTTGTTATTCTCAGGTCCTTAAGAGGTATGCTTCCGCTGTGTTTGCTGCATGACTGGCCGTGGAGTCAGCATTTGATTTTAAAGAACATTATTTACCTTCGCATTTAAAACTTTTATATTGTTTAAATACTATTGGCTTGTGGTTACGATCACAACAGTGTTTCTATTTTGGGATTGTTGACTTTTGTTTTTGAAAGTTAATTTTTTAAATAAAATTAAATGCGATTGCCTTAAACGTCTCATATAGAGGGCGTAACTGTTAACTGTGGGATCGGAATTAACACGCCGTCGGATGGTAATTTGGCGGGGTGTTATAAGAGGTCAGTACCTCGCAATGGGACCAGCTATTGAAGACTTCATCCAAGTGGATTAGGACGGGTCGTCTCACTAGCTTTTTAAATTTCTATTCTAGCAAGAGTATTTACTGCTAGTATATATGATTTAGTCACTTTCTTTGTATCTAAATGCATTAGGTAATTGATTCGTAAGTTCCTGCATATGAATTATTGTGAACTTCTGTCTCGCATGGCTTTATACGAAGATCAAGATACAATAATTGAGGTTCATACCACGAAACAATCTTTTCTTGATTTTTCATTTCTTCCCTCAATGTAGGGAACGATGTTTCATCAAAGTAGCAATTAGCTAAATGTGTTGTAAAGACATCACCCGTCATGGGTTCAATATATCATATAATAGAAGGTGTGTCATTGTAGCACCCTATCAGAACACACTAAAGGAATATTAACTTCTGGTCCCACAGTTAACGGTCACGCCCTCTATATGAGACGTTTTCCGAAAAGCAATCGCATTTATTTCAAAAGCATTGTCATTAAAGTAAAATAATTCAAAATGTTTAACGTAATGACAATAGTAAACAATCTATGAACATTATTTAAAAAGAAATAGTTTTAATACGATCGTAGTTATTCTTGACAAAACCAATACTGGACTCCAATCCAGTGTATGCACCTCGTAAGTACATAGTCATCAAAGTAAGCGAAAGCATAATACCATTAAGAACCTGAGATAAAACATGAAAACGGTCAACAAAATTGTTGAGTGAATCTACAGGTTTAAGTACATCAGTTTATCTTTTATTAGACCATGAGATTTAGTTCAAAGCAGTAAAATTATACAACTGTTTTGAGCACCTGAATATAAAGCTTTAACCCGTGGATAGCTATTGTGCTACATGACTTCCTTTACCCTATATAGAATACATTGATCAAGCATACAGTAACAAAGTTATAAGCACCCAATCTGTTGAGTGAAGTGTGTCAAACCTACAGATCCGTTCTTATAGTTCGTGCCTTACGTAAGTAATAAATATATTCAAGCTAAGGTCTTTTGGATCAAACTCATTATGTATATTTAGTTTTTGTACTCGTGTCTAATGCGTAAAGCAGTTTAAAATAGCATGTTATCTCATCCCAAAAAGTAAAAGTCTATGGGACTGTAGACTCACCTTCAGTGCACTTGACAATTCACAAGCAAAGAGTAGTCGAATTACAACAACCGAGTAATGTAACCTAAATGTACTATTATATAGTTACATAAGTTTGTTTCAAAAGACAGACTCACGGTATAGTTGTCCTATTGCTCAGACCGACGCACATGTATAGTAAAAGTCAACACAGAAGTCAACTAGTCAGGCAAGTCAATAAAGGTCAAACTTTCTCAAGTTGGTCAACCTACGTCAACTACATCTGTAGGCCATTTCAATTATGTCACAAAGTCAAACCAAGGTCAACTCATGAGTTTCACACATTCGTTTAGCAAATTAACGTTTACTAGTTTAGTTATCGTACGTGTTCACAACGCTCATACAATCGGACAAGCATAGTTCACAAATGACACATTAAACAATTACGAAAAGCTCCAGATCATAAGTACATGTCATAATCTTTCTACAAAGACTAAGCACGCTATCATATGATTCCTATAACTCATGTAGCTGCAAAACATTCAAGTACATTTTCTATTTGCGCATTAGTTTCATCTTAATTCTCATTTAATCTAGAAAATAGTCAATCGCAAACGGCCAATTGGAGATGAATCTTAACACCTCAAGTTATTAGTGTTAAAAATATCTAATAATACCATGTATCCAATTTATACAGCTTTGACCAAAAAGTCAGACTTTCTGATTTAGATAGAATCCAAACCTTCGGTTTTGGCACGCATACAACACATAGAAAAAAAAGCTTTCAGAGCTAGAAATACAAATGAGATATACTAAGGAACATAATTTAACAACATACCAGAAGAACAAGGTCTGATACAACTTCTAGTTAGTGCTATCCAATTATTTGTGCAAACTAGATAGATTCGATCCCATTCAGGTAGTCGTTTTCGGGGTCGATTATACAAGCATATAGAAATAATTAGCATATGAGGTCTATATGAAAGATCAAGTACTAATCATGTACTTTTTGTAATACAACAGCTTGGTTTCTAAAAATCAGGTTAAAAGGTCGTTTGATTCATGAACATATCGGTAGTTAACACATTTTACTGCAAATATTCAAGTAGGCATAAAATGACTTTTATAAATCCAATTAATATAATATCCTAGTCCATTTTATGTGTTTTCAAATTATCTATCCATCTAGCATCAGTTCATAAGCCAATTTAAAAAACACAAATTTCAGTTTTCGAAATATAGCATAAATACACACCAAAACTTCGAACGAGCATAACTTAAGCTATACAAAATGAAATCATGCGATTCAAATGAGAAAACTCAATAGTTTTTAGATAGCTATCCATATAAACACTTTTCATGTACATAAAACAAAGTCAAAAAACCAGTAGCATAGCAATACAATTCATGATTAAACCCTAACTCGCAAATCGGACAATATAACGAATAATTACATATATAAACGCAACCAATTAAGCAATAGAACATCTAAATCATAAGATTAACAATAAAAATCAGATTTATAAATTTAAGGTTTTCAATTATACCTTTCTAGGGCAATCAACACACGTTACTACATGTAGAATGATGCAAGGAACAACTTTGATGCACAAGACTTTGTCTAATTTTGATTTGGTGATGGTGTTCTTGTGGGGGCTGAGGCCGACGAGCAAGAGAGGGAGAAGGAGAGCAGGATGTCGACTAGGTTTTGTGAGAATGAGGCGTCTGGGTTAATTACTTTCTAGATATATATTTAGTTAGGGCCTAATTACAACCCATTAAGCAAACAAGTGATCAAAAAGGTCCATTAAGGGGATAATGATTGGGGTTCAGCTGAATGGCCCATATGGGGTGTTTCTGGCCTCGTTTTGCTTACTTATGTTCGTGTAGAGGTTCGTTTTGTGTGCCGTTAACCGTACCGTGTTCCCGAATTGTTAACCGGTCGTTAAAACGCAATCCACCGAGTTTAATCTATAGAATAAATAATAAATTACTTAAGTTTTTATTAAGGTTAATAACTATTAAAAATAACTATTTTATCAAAAATCGGAAGTTTCGCAGTCTCGTGAGACCTCTGTTGCATTTTTCAAAACCGCATCGTTTTCTCAGTATTTCAAAACATGAAATACGTTTTTCGGCTAATGTAACCACATATTAAATATGTTAGTTCACCATGAACTCAAGTATGCATTTAGTTCAATTAAATACACGAAACGAAAGTAAATATCGTTAAATACTTAATGGGCAGTTAACAAAGCTTAACAGAAATAGTAGGGTTATTACATTACCTCCCCGTTAATGAAATTTAATCCGAAATTTAGTGCACGTCCGCTGAATTTGTCTCATTAGAAAACAGTTGCGGATACTTTTGCTTCATTTAGTCTTCACGTTCGCACGTGAATTCTGGTCCTCTGCGTGCGTGATAATGCTAAAAATGAACATATATTTCATAGCATTATTCCTCAAGAAAGACAAGCTTTTAGTTGCAATTGTTCTATTTAAAAGTGATATTCGTTTAAATAATAAAAGGTGAAGACAAAAGACAGATTCGACGAATTGAAGACGCAAATGACCAAAAAGCTCAAAAGTACAAAATACAATCAAAGAGGTTCCAATTATTGATAAGAAACGTCTCGAAATTACAAGAGTACAAGATTCAAAACGCAAAGTACAAGATATTAAATTGTACGCAAGGACGTTCGAAATTCCGGAATCGGGACATGAGTCAACTCTCAACGCTCGACGCAACGGACTAAAAATTACAAGTCAACTATGCACATAAATATAATATAATATTTAAATAATTCTTATAATTATTTATATATTATATAATATATTATAAACCGTCGGCAAGAAAGGCTCCAAACTTGTGTGAGCTGTAAAAGCAAACTCCGCGAGTTGCGGAGTTTGCAGTGCAAAAATTACGCGAGTCGCGGAGCCCCAAATTTAGAAACTGCCTATAAAGCTCGCGCATTCTGATCATAAAAATATAACATATATATCCATCCATCTATCTAAACGTAATATTTATATTTATAATTTATATTTTAATTTTAATTTTAATTTTAATCCTAATAATAAGGGTATGTTAGCAAATGTTGTAAGGGTGTAAGTCGAAATTCTGTCCGTGTAACGCTACGCTATTTTTAATCATTGTAAGTTATGTTCAACCTTTTTAATTTAATCTCTCGTAGCTAAGTTATTATTATGCTTATTTAAAACAAAGTAATCATGATGTTGGGCTAATTACTAAAATTGGGTAATTGAGCTTTGTACCATAATTGGGGTTTGGACAAAAGAACGACACTTGTGGAAATTAGACTATGGGCTATTAATGGGCTTTATATTTGTTTAACTAAATGATAGTTTGTTAATGTTAATATAAAGATTTACAATTGGGCGTCCCTATAAATTACCATATACACTCGATCGGACACGATGGGCGGGGTATTTATATGTACGAATAATCGTTCATTTAACCGGACACAGGAATGGATTAATAGCCACTAGAATAATTAAAACAGGGGTGAAATTATGTACAAGGACACTTGGTATAATTGATAACAAAATATTAAAACCTTGGGTTACACTCAGTCGACATCCTGGTGTAATTATTAAACAAAGTATTAAAATCTTGTTATAGTTTAAGCCCCCAATTAGTTGGAATATTTAACTTCGGGTATAAGGATAAGTTGACGAGGACACTCGCACTTTATATTTATGACTGATGGACTGTTATGGATAAAAACCAGACGGACATATTAAATAATCTAGGACAAAGGACAATTAACCCATGGTCATAAAACTAAAATTAACACGTCAAACATCATGGTTACGGAAGTTTAAATAAGCATAATTCTTTTATTTCATATTTAATTTCCTTTATTTTATATTTAATTGCACTTCTAATTATCGCATTTTTATTGTTATTGTATTTAATTGCACTTTTAATTATCGTACTTTTTAATTATCGCAAGTTTATTTTATCGCACTTTTATTATTCGCAATTTCATTATCGTTATTTACTTTACGCTTTAAATTAAGTCTTGTATTTATTTATTATTTTACATTTGGTTTTAACTGCGACTAAAGTTTTAAAATCGACAAACCGGTCATTAAACGGTAAAAACTCCCCTTTATAATAATAATATTACTTATATATATATTTGTATTTTTACAAAAGTAAACTAATATAGCGTTAAGCTTTGTTTAAAGATTTTCCCTGTGGAACGAACCGGACTTACTAAAAACTACACTACTGTACGATTAGGTACACTGCCTATAAGTGTTGTAGTAAGGTTTAAATATATCCATCCTCTAAATAAATAAATTTCTTGTGTAAAATTGTATCGTATTTAATAGTATTTCCTGCTAAAAATTAAAGCTATTTTATATACACCTCGCATAACATCAAGTTATTTTTGGCGCCGCTGCCGGGGAATCGCTTAAAAGCCGGAAGCGCAACGCTAATATATAAAAAAAATATTTTTAGTTTACTTTTATTAAAATTCATTTTTATAAAAATACGTTTTAAATATTCGAAAATATAAAAAGAAAAGCAAAAATATAAGTATTTTTAAGATTTTGTTAAATATTTAAGTTTTATAAAGTTTCTTTATTTTTATATAAGTTTTATTTAAGTATTTTGTTTTTATTTAAAACATAAAAAAAACCGAAAAAAATATATATATATAAATCTAGTTTTAAGATTTTTATTTATAAAATTATAAAGTAGTTCTATTTTTATTCTAGTTATTAAAATATAAGTTTTTATTATATAAATATTTTAGATTTTAAAACAGAAAATATAAAACCAAAAATATAAAATAAAAAAATAAAAAAGAAAAACGCGTCGAATTTCAAAACTGTACCTGAGTTGAATTTTGAAACCCCACGACTAGCGGAGTTTGAAGCATCGAATACCGCGACTCGCGGAGCAGACCTGGTACGGGTACACAGGAACCCTAATTCGCATTAATTACGGGTTTTATTAATTTTAATTAATTTTAAACCCTAATTAGTTTATTTATATTATATTGTTTAGTTTAGTTTTTATTTATTTGTTTTATTTAGTTAAATTAGTTTAAATAAAATATAAAATTAATAGTTTTAATAAATAAATAATATAAAAATAATATTTTTATAAAAATTTGTAACTTTTTACAACTTTTTGTATATTTTTATATTTTGTCCCTTTTTAATTGTTTTAGCGTAATATTTATATTTTTCGCTCATATTTAGTTTTAAACTTAGTTTTTGCCATAGTTATTTTTACTTCTAGATATTTAGGCTTTGCCGTAGAATTCCTTAAGTGTTTTTCTTTAGACTAAGATTTAGGTACTTTAGAATTTTGCGACGCCTTTTTAAGTTTTAGTTTCTTTTTAAGTTATTTCCATTTGGGATTTAGTTTTTCCTGTAAGCTTTAATATTTTTAGACGACTTTTACCTATGTATCAATTATCATTCCAATTAGCAATCTCAATTTGCGATTATAATTTTAAGTTAGTTGTAGTAATAAGGTTAGGTTAGTCAAGTGTTTTTAAGTGTTATAAATTTCTTTTATTTTTCCGTCACCTTTTATTTTTCAACCATTTTTCTTTTTCGACCTTTTTCGACGAACTCTTTTTCTTTCTTATTTCTCGCTATTCTAGTTTTAGGACATAGATTTTTATTCTACTTCTTATCTAAATTTCTTAAAATTACGAAAATTTATTTTAAGTGGTTAAATTGATAGACATCAAAATTTTCTGGTTCGTAGTAATAGTTGGATTTGTACGTGGACCGGGTTATTGGAGCCAAACAGTCCTCAATTATATTGAGACCAAACGAATCCTGCCCCTCTGCTGCATCTTTTGGCTATTCGAAACGTGGGCAAAATCAAAAAAGTCTATTGATTGGATAACTTATTATAATTTTTCTTTCCTTTTAAAAACTAATAGGATATTCAGTGAATGCACCGAGCAAGACGTTCACCACCTTTTGTACGTTCACCACCTGTAACTAGATCAAGACATTTAGCAAATATTACCGCTGTTGATTTTTCTTTAGAATCGTCATCCAGTCGACCAAGTACTCCAGTTCAAATTTTCGATAATCCATTTTTTGAACCCGACCTCACAATTGAGAATCCGGAGAATATTCAGGGATGATTCGTAGATCCTGAACCATTAAATTTTCCTCCGGAACCACCAATCATTCAAACAGAGATTGTTGAGGAACGAACCATTAAATCAGAATCCTCTAGTGATTCCGATTCAACAAATTCAATTATGGAAGTAACAGAACCTTTAAGTATGGAAGACCGAATGAGAGCTAAACGCACTGGCCAAGGTCACGCAATTACTCATCCAGACATTAATGCGCTAGATTATGAAATCAAAGGACAAATTCTACACATGGTGACTAATCAATGCCAATTTAGTGGTGCGCCGAAGGAAGATCCAAATGAACATCTACGTACCTTTAATAGGATCTGCACACTATTTAAAATCCGAGAAGTGGAGGATGAACAGATATATCTCATGTTATTTCCCTGGACTTTAAAGGGAGAAGCCAAAGATTGGTTGGAATCGTTACCTGAAGGGGCGATTGATACATGGGACGTTTAAGTTGAAAAATTTCTTAAACAATTCTTTCCTGCATCTAAAGCCGTAAGACTTCAAGGAGAAATTGTTACGTTCACACAGAAGCCGAATGAAACTCTATATGAGGCGTGGACTAGATTTGGAAAGTTGTTAAGAGGATGTCCGCAACATGGTTTAGACACCTGTCAAATAGTACAAATATTCTACCAAGGATGCAACATCACTACAAGGAAATACATAGATATAGCAGCTGGTGGTTCTATTATGAAGAAAACCGAAACTGATGCTTACAAAATTATTGATAACACTGCTTCCCACTCACATGAGTGGCACCAAGAAAAAGATATCGTTAGATCATCTAAAGCAGCTAGAGCCGATTCTAGCCATGACTTAGATTCCATTTCCGCAAAGATAGATGCTGTCGAGAGACGAATGGAAAAGATGACTAAAGATATTCACTCAATACGAATTAGTTATGAGCAGTGTGGAGGACCACATTTGACAAAAGATTGTCTCAGTATTGAATTAACAATGGAACAAAGAGAGAATATTTCATACATAAACCAAAGGCCTGGAAATAATTATCAGAATAATTATCAACCGCCAAGACCTATTTACAATCAAAATCAGAACTATAACCGAAATATTCCATACAACAACCAACAAGGTCCTAGCAATCAACAAGTATCCAATAATACTTACAACCAGCAAAGACTTAATTTTCAAAACAGACCACCACAACAAACCGATGATAAAAAGCCAAATTTAGAAGATATGATGACGAAGCTAGTTGAAACTCAAACGCAGTTTTTCACATCTCAGAAACAAACTAATGAACAAAATGCTCAAGCATTTAGAAATCAACAAGCTTCTATTCAAAATCTGGAACAATAAGTAAGTAACCTAGCAAGGTTAATAGGTGAAAGAAAACCGAGAAGTCTACCTAGTGATACAAATGCTAACCCCCGGAATGAAACAGCTAAAGCCATTACCACAAGAAGTGGTACAACACTTAAACCACCTGAAATACCTGTAACTTCTGATGAAGCTATTCCTACTCCACAAGAACCACAACCTAATCAAGATAAGGAAAAAGAACCGGTAGTTGAAAAGGTTAATGAAGATAACATAGTTAAGGCTAAACCTTATGTTAAACCATACCAACCACCACTTCCGTACCCGAGTAAAATGAAGAAAGAGAAACTTGAAGCCGAGCAATCCAAATTCTTGGATATGTTTAAACAGATAAATGTAAATCTTCCTTTCATTGATGTGATTTCAGGAATGCCTAGATATGCTAAATTCTTGAAAGATCTAATCTCAAATAGAAAGAAAATGGAAGAACTCTCGGCTGTTACCATGAATGCTAATTGTTCAGCAGTGCTGTTGAATAAGATACCAGAAAAACTATCTGATCCAGGAAGTTTCACAATTCCATGTTTTCTGGGTAGTCTTAGTTCAATAGAAGCATTGGCAGACTTAGGTGCTAGTATAAATCTAATGCCGTATTCACTATACGCTAAACTAGACCTTGGAGAATTGAAACCAACCAGAATAAGCATACAACTAGCCGATCGATCAATAAAATATCCTAGAGGGATAATGGAGAACATGCTAGTTAAAGTTGGTACTTTAGTATTTCCAGTAGATTTTGTTGTTCTGGACATGGAAGAAGATTCTCAAGTTCCTCTCATATTAGGAAGACCATTCTTAAACACGGCTAAAGCAATGATAGACGTGTTCGGTAAGAAATTGACCCTAAGTATAGAGGATGAGAGTGTTACCTTTTCAGTTGATAGAGCAATGCAACAACCATAATCTGCAGATGATACATGTTATTATATTCAAACTACAGATGCACATGCAGAATTATTAAAAGAATTTCCAGAATTACAAGGAACAGGAGAATGTTCTTTAGGAGAAAGTAATGAACCAATTGATGAAGCTGAAATGTTAGCTACACTTATAGCTAATGGATATGAACCAACAACAGAAGAAATTCAAATGCTAAAAGAAGAAGACAGATATCGATACAAATCATCGATAGAAGAACCTCCGAAATTAGAGTTAAAGCCACTTCCAAACCATTTGGAATACGCTTATTTACATGGTGAATCTGAATTACCGGTAATAATATCGTCTTCTCTTACTGAAAATGAGAAATCACAACTCATTTCTGTGTTGAAAGCTCATAAACCAGCCATTGCATGGAAGATTCATGATATTAAAGGAATAAGTCCTTCGTATTGCACACATAAAATCCTTATGGAAGAAGGTCATAAAACGTATGTGCAACGCCAACGAAGACTAAATCCTAATATGCAAGATGTAGTTAAAAAAGAAATTATTAAACTGCTAGACGCAGGTCTAATTTATCCAATCTCTGATAGTCCATGGGTAAGCCCAGTTCAATGCGTGCCTAAGAAGGGTGGCATGACTGTCATTACAAATGAGAAAAATGAGCTTATTCCTACTAGGACTGTAACAGGATGGCGTGTGTATTGATTATAGAAAATTAAATGACGTCACCAGAAAAGATCACTTTCCCTTACCTTTCATTGATCAAATGTTGGAAAGATTAGCCGGAAATAGTTACTATTGTTTTCTAGATGGATTTTCCGGATATTTTCAAATTCCAATAGCACCCGAAGATCAAGAGAAAACCACATTCACGTGCCCTTATGATACTTTTGCTTACAAACGCATGCCATTTGGACTTTGTAACGCCCCTGCAACCTTTCAAAGGTGTATGATGGCGATTTTTCACGACATGATAGAAGAATGCATGGAAGTTTTCATGGATGACTTTTCAGTCTTCGGTGATACATTTGAATCATGTCTAGTTAATCTGGAACGAATGCTTATTAGATGCGAACAATCAAATCTAGTTCTTAATTGGGAGAAATGCCATTTTATGGTTAAAGAAGGCATCGTTCTCGGTCATAAAATTTCAAAAGAAGGAATTGAAGTGGATAGAGCTAAAGTAGATGTAATTGCTAAACTTCCACATCCCACCAATGTTAGAGGAGTTAGGAGTTTTCTAGGGCATGCTGGTTTTTACCGACGTTTCATAAAAGATTTTTTTAAAATTGCCACTCCTATGAATAAACTCCTAGAAAAGGATGCTCCATTCATCTTTTCAGATGAATGTATCAAATCTTTTAATATTCTTAAAGAGAAACTCACTAATGCGCCGATCATGATAACACCAAATTGGAATCTACCATTTGAACTAATGTGCGATGCAAGTGATTTTGCAATGGGAGCCGTTTTAGGACAAAGGATTGAAAAACAATTTCAACCTATATATTATGCTAGTAAGACGTTACAAGGAGCACAAACGAACTATACAACTACTGAAAAAGAACTCCTTGCTATTGTCTTTGCTTTTGACAAATTTCGATCATATCTCGTTCTAGCAAAAACGGTGGTCTATACCGACCATTCTGCTCTTAGATACCTATTTTCAAAACAAGATGCTAAACCAAGATTAATCCGTTGGATCTTACTCTTACAAGAGTTTGATATTGAAATCCGAGATAAAAGAGGAGCAGAAAATCTCGCCGCTGATCATCTTTCTCGTCTTGAAAATCCCGAATTAGAAGTTCTAAATGAATCGCCATACAAGACAACTTTCCTGATGAATATCTATTGAAGATAGATTATAAAGAAATTCCATGGTTTGCAGACTATGCAAACTACTTAGTTTGTGGATTCCTTGAAAAAGGATTATCGTACCAAAAACGAAAGAAATTCTTCAGTGATATAAAACACTATTTTTGGGAAGATCCACATCTTTTCAAAAGTTGTCCCGATGGAATAATACGCCGATGTGTATTTGGAGATGAAGCCAGTAAAATTTTAAACCATTGTCACACAGGACCAACAGGAGGGCATTATGGGCCTCAACTTACAGCAAGAAAAGTTTATGATGCTGGATTCTATTGGCCTACAATTTTTAAAGACGCACACCTTCTTTGCAAATCCTGTGATGCTTGTCAAAGGGCCGGAAAAATAAGTCAACGTGATGAAATGCCACAAAATGTCATACAAGTATGTGAAGTATTTGACATTTGGGGTATTGACTTTATGGGTCCATTTCCAAAATCTCATAATAATCTATATATACTCATAGCCATTGATTATGTATCTAAATGGGCAGAAGCACAAGCTCTCCCAACTAACGATGCACGAGTTGTAGTCAACTTTTTAAAACGTCTTTTTGCAAGGTTTGGAACACCGAAAGCTTTAATAAGTTATCGGGGTACTCATTTCTGTAATAATCAACTTGAGAAAGTTCTTAAAAGATATGGAGTAACTCATAAAATCTCCACCGCATATCATCCACAAACAAGTGGACAAGTTGAAAATACCAACCGAGCTTTTAAACGTATTCTAGAGAAAACCGTAGGATCAAATCCGAAGGAATGGTCCATTAAATTGGAGGATGCACTCTGGGCTTTTAGAACAGCCTACAAAACTCCAATTGGAACCACACCTTTTAGACTTGTTTATGGAAAAGCATGTCATCTTCCAGTAGAAATTGAACACAAAGCATTTTGGGCTTTGAAGACATGTAATCTTGATTTACATGAAGCCGGACGTCTACGATTAAGTCAACTAAACGAATTAGAAGAATTAAGACATGAAGCATACGAAAATTCGTTAATCTATAAAGAAAGAACGAAGAAATGGCATGATAAAAGAATCAGAAGTTCAAAAGAATTTAAAGAAGGAGACAGAGTTCTTCTTTTCAATTCACGATTCAAGCTATTTCCTGGAAAATTGAAATCAAGATGGTCTGGACCATTCATAGTCAAAAGAGTTTTCCCATACGGAATGATAGAATTAATAAATTCAAATGGGATTGAATTTAAAGTTAATGGTCACAGAGTTAAACATTACATACATGGTCCGATGGAAGAAGACAATGAAGTTAATCACAATTTCGACACCATAGCTAACTAAGTGTGGGGAGAATCAAGTCTTTAAAGGACAATATGTATTTCTGTTAGAGTTAGATTGTCTGTTTTCGTGTAGTTCTCGAAAATGGAACCCGAATGGTCTTTCCCTAGCAGACCCTAAAGAGCTAGTCTTCTCCCCCCATTCTGAATTTTTATTTTTTTTAGGTTTTTACAAAATGAAGACTGCCTATGAACTAAATCATGGTCTAATGCTACACGCTTTGATCACTAAACGTAATAATGACACACTACCAAGTGAAATAGTATCAGTAATCAGAGAAAGATTGGACGAAGTTAGAAAAGAATCCAGATACGAAGATAATAAGTTACAATTTGGTAAAGAAAAATCAAAATCCGCAGCAAAAAGAAGAGCACGACACCTAGAAAGATGTCACAAATGCGGAAAATGGTCACATGGAGGTAAATGTTCAAATAATCAAACCTATTCAAATACCGAATTTGTTACTTTATGCAGAGACGGACCGTTCATATGTTTAGAAGAAAAAACACTGAATGCTCGAGGTTACGCCTATGTAGCCATGGAAAACCAATTAAACCGATTATCTTATGAATATGATAGATCATATAACTAAGAAATCTATTTCACAGGTATGTTTGTACAGTTTATTTTTATTTTTATTTTTATTTTTAACCTTTTGATAATAAACGCTAATTTGTTCGCTATAAAGTATTAAATTGGTATTGAATAAAATTAGGTTTGGCGACCGAAATTATTGATATCATTCAAAAATTTATTACATCACTGCGAAATTTAACGTTTATTCTTAAGGTATAAATATCTTTAATCAATCAACCCAAAATATTTCAAAAATTCATCATGAGTTAAATTAGGTCTTGGAACCGAAATTACTTTACCGAAAAGAGGGGCGCATATTTTTGATAATATTTGATTGATTAAAGTTGGATAAAAAGCCAAAAAGATTTTTAATTTTATTTTTACCATGTTTTTAAAATTAATATATAAATCTTAAATTAATATTGTAAACTTTGTAAAAACAAAATATTTAAAATTGTAAATATTTGAAAAATTAATATAAGTTTGGTGTGAATTTATAATATGAATTTTTAAATTAAGTTTGGTGTGAATTTTTAATTTTTAAAATATGAATTTTATTTTTATGCATTTTAAATTTTAAGTTTGGTGTGAATTTTTAATATTAATTTTGAATTTTATGTATTTTTATTTTAAGTTTGGTGTGAATTTAAAAACAAAAATTTACTTTATCTCATTAAGTTAAAAATATAATTTTTAAACTTCGTCGTAAGTTGAAGACTAGGTCTTTGAACCGAAATTGCTTTACCCGAGAGAGGGACGAGAACTTTTATTATCATTATTTTTAATCTTATTGAATTAAAGTATGTCAAAAACATTAAAAAAAAAACCAAAAATCTTAGCTTTTAAAACAATCGCTACAAAAAGACAAATTTTAAAATTTTGTCGAGGGACGGACTAGGACATCGATCCGAAACGACCTCGTCCTAAATAACAAGGGAAACAAAATTTTAAAATTAATTAATTAATTGTTTTAATTAGTATAAGATGTTTAAAAAAAAAACAAACAAACTCCGCGACTCGCGGAGTTTGAAGGTTCAAACACCGCGACTTGCAGAGGGACCAAAACTCAGAAAAAAAATAAAAACGCAAAAACTGATCAGTTGAACATCCCCACACCACAAATACTGCGAAACACAGCCGAAAAACCCCGAAAAAACACTCCCAAATTCACAATTTTTGACCGTTAATCATCAAATCTTTTACTAAAATCATGTTGAGAAGGATGCTATCAAGGAATTACTCAAGAAAAACGACTGAAAGGGGTGAATCTTCATCCCAAGCTCGCAATGCTCCTGCTGAGAATGCGGAACAACAGGAGGTGGATAACTACTACAAACAAGATATACCTCATCTAGTCATGACATTTTCTGATATGCACTTGGAAGATTTGCACCCGAACCTGAGATTTGACAGACTTTGGATAGATTATCCAAAATTCCAAAGGGGTTTGCATACTCTTCATTCTAAAGTTGTTGAGGTACCTAGGGTCATAGAATGGGGACCATTAGAAGCTGTAGAATTGGCCGGGCCAATTAGGGAATTACTTGCACAGAGGTATGGTAATTCTACTTTTAACGACTGGGTACGTTTATTCACCATGCGTAGACCTGTATATAAAGTATGGTGTGAAGAATTGTTGTGTAGTATAGAATTAAATGATCGGGTAGCTAGTTTAACCGATCGATCTTTTATTAGATTTTTGTTAGGAGGTTCGATGCGCCACATGTCTTTACTAGACATGGCTCAGGCTTTACGTACATATACGCCTGAGGAGTTAGCATCTGCCGATTGTAGAGGGTTGATACTAAATGGTAGAAAGATAGATGAAAATTTTGATACACATGGTGTATGGAGTCAAATGACAAGCCATCACCGATTCAAAGGGGGAAATTACTCTTATTTGGATATAGATAGAGCTGAATTAAAAGTAATTCATAGTTTTTTAGCTAATTCGATTACACAAAGAGGTAAGAACAACGAAAAGGTAAATGAACAGGATTTGTTTTACCATATGTGTATTCGAGACCCACAAAGTGCTGTAAGTATACCTTATTGTGTGGGTTATTATTTATCAGCTATGGTTAGGGGGATGAGACCGCATAGCATAATAGGAGGTGGTATATTTATTACTTTGATTGCTGAATATCTCGGTGTGGATATAAGTCGGGGGGGATTATTAGTCAAAGAACCAGAACCCCGCGATACAATAGGTTTAAATGTATACCATGGTGCGAAGGTTTTGAAGAGGCGAAATAACGCCGCAGTACGATACCATGGTAGACATCCACAGGTTGAGAGAAACCAACAGTAAGGTAATGTAGGAGGGGGAAATGAAATGGCAGAAATGCAAAGGTTTATAGCTTCACAGGAGTACGAAAATGCTAGACATAGAGTATTTGAAGATTGGCAAGTTCATCAAAACCAAATCATAGCTTATTGCCAACATATAGGTAGAAACTATATTCCTACTACAAAGCCCATATTCCCTCCCTGGTCTATAGAGATTCAACCACCGTATCCTACGTATAACCCAGCCGAAGCATTTTATAGCACCTATGGTTATGCATGGAACCCCTACTGGTATCAGTATCATCCCTAGTCTACTTAGTTTTATTTATTTTGTAATTTGTAATGTTGATACGTTTAATACTTATTTTAATATTGTAATAGGTTTTATAATTTTCTAACTTTTATTCTTAGATTTTAATAATTTTTGAATGTGGGGTAATATACCAAACTTCAAAAATATGTATATATGTTTGCAGTTTATCTTATGTACACAACAGGGTAAAACAACGCATTTTCAAAGACTGGTATTAAGTTCAGCAAAAGCAACTAATTTTGACGACAAGATGCAAAATATATGTGAAATAACAACAAGACGGAATGAACAAATGATATGCACCATTTATCATTCAGCAAGCAAAAACAAATATGTTTGGAAACTTTGGTAAAATTTAATCATTTTCACACAAATCACCCTCAATAATTTAAATTGTTACTGATTTCTTGCAAATGAGGGCATTGCAAGATCTTAAGTGTGGGAAGGGGTTAAATTATTTCGGATTTTTAAATTTTTTTATCATAAACACTTGGTTACCATTAAAAATACTAGTAAAGCAGTAGTTGTATTAGAATCTAGTGCTCTCTGATAATAAAGAACAGCCCTAGTCTTATATACTGACTACCCAATTCTAGTAAAATTTTTCAAAATTTTCAATTAAATGAACTCAAAATCATGTTTATACATATTTATGAACGATAAAACTAGGTTTTAACACCGAAATTATTGTTACCTCGAAAAGGTCATAAATTGAGAAACAAACCAAAATGTTAAAATTCATTTAAAATGGAATAGAGGACAATAAAAAGGAAAATAAAAGCCAAGTGTGAGAAAATTCTCCAAGTTATTCAAAACATATGTCACATATTTTTGTACAAATAACTGAAAATACTTTTGCTTTGGACTAAACTAAACTGTTTTACCCGATGAAAGAAAAGAAGGGATGGATCTACACGATGAATCAATTCCATCATTAAAAGGAAGTAAAGTCTTCCGAAAAAGAAACGCGCTTCTTGATTTAGGTCAGGAAGTTGTCGTCCAGACCAGCTGTAGGTTGACAAAAAATCTAGAAAAGTCATCACTAAAATCAGCAGGAAATCCACGGACCTCAGCATTAAACAGGGTCGCCAAGTGGTCAGATTTATCCTAACCATGAGAAGGATTTATCTCGTACAATGGGGGGGCACCATGCAAATTAGCTGGATAAGACTAATGAATCAAATCCCCAGAAAGGATAATCTCCTTAAAAGATCAAAAATCAGCTTTTAAGCCTGATATTACTCAATCCTTGAGATTGACCTTAAAGATTGAGAATTACAAACTCATGGAATTCAATGATATCTAAACTCGAGCTTGAACGAGAAAATATTTTGATAAAATTACAAACCGATTTGTTTTCTAAAAACCCATTTTCAATGCGTTCATTACCATTGAACGTAAAATCCTAGGAATTCACCTGGAATTCATTAGGTCACCTGAACCAAATCAGGTGTCAACCGTAAGAACGGTGGTTGCATAGCATGGTCAAGGACAGGACCTTGTGCCAGACCGAAAAATTATAAGGGTGAGCTTTACTATTGCTCCTACCAAGGATAGTAATTGCGTCCGACACGTTATAGACCATAATTAAAAGCATGTCAGGGGACATTGCCTTAACAGTTGCTTGTTCAACGCTTTCCTTTACAACCGGACGGTAGTTTACCGAAAGGTAATATACGGGACAAGTAAACTGGACGTGTTGCTTTCCAAATACAAGGTTAGCAAGTGGGTGACACAAAACCATAAGTTTTGAGCTAAAATTTTCAAATCTGAAACCCACCAAACCCACAAAAATATTTTGCAAACACCGGTGAAGGGTTATTCTGGAAAACTTATCTAGGGTAAAAGCTAGATTTAATTTTCAAAAGATCAAATGTTTTCATAAAGATCCAATTTCCTTAATGGATCTAAATTTTTATAGTCATGTGAGACTGTAAACCAAATCGTTACTACCAATGTTTACACCGCCGTAAAGAAATCACTGATGTACAAAGTGTGAAGAATACAGAAGTGATTCTAGTATTTCAAGACGATATTGCTTGAGGACAAGCAACGCTCAAGTATGGGAATATTTGATAATGCTAAAAAAGAACATATATTTCATAGCATTATTCCTCAAGAAAGACAAGCTTTTAGTTGCAATTGTTCTATTTAAAAGTGATATTCGTTTAAATAATAAAAGGTGAAGACAAAAGACAGATTCGACGAATTGAAGACCCAAACGACCAAAAAGCTCAAAAGTACAAAATACAATCAAAGAGGTTCCAATTATTGATAAGAAACGTCTCGAAATTACAAGAGTACAAGATTCAAAACGCAAAGTACAAGATATTAAATTGTACGCAAGGACGTTCGAAATTCCGGAATCGGGACATGAGTCAACTCTCAACGCTCGACGCAACGGACTAAAAATTACAAGTCAACTATGCACATAAATATAATATAATATTTAAATAATTCTTATAATTATTTATATATTATATAATATATTATAAACCGTCGGCAAGAAAGGCTCCAAACTTGTGTGAGCTGTAAAAGCAAACTCCGCGAGTTGCGGAGTTTGCAGTGCAAAAATTACGCGAGTCGCGGAGCCCCAAATTTAGAAACTGCCTATAAAGCTCGCGCATTCTGTTCGTAAAAATATAACATATATATCCATCCATCTATCTAAACGTAATATTTATATTTATAATTTATATTTTAATTTTAATTTTAATTTTAATCCTAATAATAAGGGTATGTTAGCAAATGTTGTAAGGGTGTAAGTCGAAATTCTGTCCGTGTAACGCTACGCTATTTTTAATCATTGTAAGTTATGTTCAACCTTTTTAATTTAATGTCTCGTAATTATTTAAAACGAAGTAATCATGATGTTGGGCTAATTACTAAAATTGGGTAATTGGGCTTTGTACCATAATTGAAGTTTGGACAAAAGAACGACACTTGTGGAAATTAGACTTTGGGCTATTAATGGGCTTTATATTTGTTTAACTAAATGATAGTTTGTTAATGTTAATATAAAGATTTACAATTGGGCGTCCCTATAAATTACCATATACACTCGATCGGACACGATGGGCGGGGTATTTATATGTACGAATAATCGTTCATTTAACCGGACACGGGAATGGATTAATAGCCACTAGAATAATTAAAACAGGGGTGAAATTATGTACAAGGACACTTGGTATAATTGATAACAAAATATTAAAACCTTGGGTTACACTCAGTCGACATCCTGGTGTAATTATTAAATAAAGTATTAAAATCTTGTTATAGTTTAAGTCCCCAATTAGTTGGAATATTTAACTTCGGGTATAAGGATAATTTGATGAGGGCACTCGCACTTTATATTTATGACTGATGGACTGTAATGGACAAAAACCAGACGGACAAATTAAATAATCCAGGACAAAGGACAATTAACCCATGGGCATAAAACTAAAATTAACACGTCAAACATCATGGTTACAGAAGTTTAAATAAGCATAATTCTTTTATTTCATATTTAATTTCCTTTATTTTATATTTAATTGCACTTCTAATTATCGTATTTTTATTGTTATTGTATTTAATTGCACTTTTAATTATCGTACTTTTTAATTATCGCAAGTTTATTTTATCGCACTTTTATTATTCGCAATTTCATTATCGTTATTTACTTTACGCTTTAAATTAAGTCTTGTATTTATTTATTATTTTACATTTGGTTTTAACTGCGACTAAAGTTTTAAAATCGACAAACCGGTCATTAAACGGTAAAAACCCCCCTTTATAATAATAATATTACTTATATATATATTTGTATTTTTACAAAAGTAAACTAATATAGCGTTAAGCTTTGTTTAAAGATTTTCCCTGTGGAACGAACCGGACTTACTAAAAACTACACTACTGTACGATTAGGTACACTGCCTATAAGTGTTGTAGCAAGGTTTAAGTATATCCATTCTCTAAATAAATAAATATCTTGTGTAAAATTGTATCGTATTTAATAGTATTTCCTGCTAAAAATTAAAACTATTTTATATACACCTCGCATAACATCAGTGTGTTCCATCAAACTTTCATAATCAGTATGTTGCTCTGCTTCAGGCGTTTAACCTCACGGTTCTTGATTTCAACATGTTCATCTAATTTTAGTATCAACTTGTATCTCATCTAAAGGAATTATCAAATTCTCGTCTGATAAGCACTTCTTCAAGTTTGACACGTGAAACGTATCATGAATCTCGCTAAGCTCTTGAGGTAGACTTAATCTATAAGCTACGGGTCCAACCCACTCAGTAATCTCAAATGGTCCGACGTACCTTGGACTTAACTTTCCTCGTTACCCAAAACGTACTACACCATTACAAGGTAATACTTTCAGCATAACTTTGTCTCCAACTTGAAATTCTAGAGGTCGCCTTCGAACATCAGCATAGCTCTTTTGTCGACTTCGTGCGATTTTCAACCTCTCTTGAATTTGTACAATCTTTTTAGTAGTCTCTTGAATAATCACAGGACCTGTAAATTGACTATCACCTAATTCACTTAAGCATATCGGTGATCTACACTTCCTTCCGTATAGAATCTCAAAAAGTGCGGCTTTAATACTCGTGTGATAACTATTGTTGTACACGAATTCTACCAACAGTAAGTGCCTATCCCATCTGTTCCCAAAGTCAATAACACATGCTCTCAACATGTCCCCTAAAGTTTGAATGGTTCTTTCGCTTTGACCATCTGTCTATGGATGATAGGTTGTACTCATATCAAGTCAAGTTCCCATTGCCTTTTGCATTGTTTGCCAAAATCTAGAGGTAAATCTGCTGCCCCTGTCAGAAATAATAGATATCGGCACACTACGTCTGGAAACCACTTCCTTTATGTAAACTTTTGCCAACTTTTCCATCTTATCTATCACCTTAATCAGTAGAAAAAGAGGTGATTTTGTGAGAAGATCAAAAATAACCGAAATAGTGTCGTAACCTCCCACAGTCTTGGGTAACTTAGTAATAAAGTCCATAACAATACATTCCCATTTCCACTAGGGAATCTCTGGCTGTGTCAGTAGTCCTGATGGTCTATGTTGTCCTGCCTTGACCATAGCACATGTCAAGCATTTACCAACATAAGTAGCAATATCGGCTTTCAGATTGGGCCACCAATATAGTGCCTAAAGATCTTGATACATTTTGTCGGATCTAAGGTGAATAAAGTATCTTGACTTGTGTGCCTCATCTAACACTAGTTCCCTTAGTCCGCCAAATTTTGGTACCCAGATTCTATTAGCAAAGTAGTGAGTTCCATCATCTCTAATGACAAACTGTTTATCTAGACCCTTGAGTGATTCGGTAGTAATATTCTCTTGCGTTAACGACTCTAGTAGTGCATTGCGAATTTGAGAAGTAAGTTTCGTTCAAAAATTCATATTCAGCACTCTAACTCGGAGAGATTTAGCCTTCCCTTTCCTACTCAAGGCATCTGCAACAACATTAGCCTTGCCAGGATGGTAGCGAATCTCACAGTCGTAGTCGTTTAGCAGTTCTACCCAACGTCTATGTCTCATGTTGAGCTGTTTCTGATCGAAGATATGTTGCAAGCTCTTGTGATCGGTAAAAATCGTAAACTTAGTACCATACAAATAGTGTCTCCACATCTTCAGTGCAAAGACCACAGCACCGATTTCTAAATCATGTGTCGTATAATTCTGCTCGGAGATCTTCAACTGTCGTGATCCATAAGCAATCAGTTTCTTCTGTTGCATCAACATGCAACCAAAACCTTATCGTGAAGCATCTCAGTAAATCACGAAATCTTCATTCCCTTCAGGTAAGGACAAAATCGAGCAGTCTTCAATTTCTGTTATAACAACTGACATGCAGACTCATGTTGCTCAGTCCATTCATACTTTTCACCCTTGTGAGTCAACGGTCGGGCAATAGTATAAAATCCCTCAATGAATCTCCTATAATAACCGGCAAGACCTAAGAATTTCTAAATTTGCATTTGCAACTTAGGAGTCTCCCATTTCTTGATCGTTCTATCTTCGCAGCATCAACTTGAATACCATCAATACCTACGATATGACCCAAAAATTGAACTTCTCGTAGCCAGAAATCACACTTCAAAAATTTAGCATGCAACTACTCTTTCCTAAGCATCTCAAGTATCAAACGGAGATGTTGTTCATGTTCCTTCTCGTTCTTAGAATATACCAGAATATCATCAATGAACACAATAATAAATTTGTCTAGGTATGGCTTACACACATAGTTCATGAGATCCATGAACACTGCCGGTGCGTTCATCAAACCAAACGGCATTACTGTAAATTCATGATGTCCATAGCATGTTCTAAATGCTCTCTTCGGCATATCTGTCTCTTTTACTCTCATCTGATGATAACTTGACCTCGGGTCAATCTTAGAGTGATATCCTGATCCTTGCAAGTGATCAAACAGATCATCTATCCTCGATAACGGATATCTATTCTTGATAGTCATCTTATTCATTTCTCTGTAATCAATACAAATTCGCATTGATCCATCCTTCTTCTTAACAAAAAGAACCGAAGCTCCCCATGGTGAAGAACTCGGTCGAAGGAATCTATTGTCTAAAAGCTCTTGTAACTGACAAGATAACTCTTGCAATTCAGAAGGTGCAAGTCTATACGGTACGCGTGCTATTGGTGCCGCTCCAGGCATTAAGTCAATCTGAAATTCTACATCTCTATGCGGTGGAAGACCTGGTAATTCTTCTTGAAAAAAGTCGAGAAATTCTCGAATAATTGGAACATCTTCGAGTTTCTTGACTTCAGGTTCAGCATCGCAAGACAACCCTTTCTTATGTGTTTCTGCGCCTTCAAACCATTAATGAAATGCAACGGTGTATTACTTCTCTCTCTATACACCATCAAAGGTTCCCTATTAGCAATATGAATGCGAATAGGTTTCTGGTAGCAGACAATATCGGCTCTATTATCAGGTAACCAGTCCATTTCGACCACAAGGTCAAAACTTCCCAGCTTAATCGGTATCACATCAATACAAAAAGATTTCCCAGCCAAGTTCAAAGTTCAACAATAATAGATTTGGTCAACTTTCATTAGATTATTGTTGCCTAGTTCTATAGAGTACAAGTTTTCTAAGATGATACATGATTCTTAATATTATGGCAAAAATCCTTAGACACAAAACTCCTATCGGCACCAGAAACAAAAAGTACATATGCATGATTATTGTCGAATAAGAATGTACATGTGACTTGCTTCGGATCATCACGAGCTTCACATAAATTGATATTGAACGCCCGTCCTTTTGCAGGCTTGGTAGTCTTCTCCGCACTAGGGCAATCCCTTCTATAGTGACCAGTTTTACCACATCCAAAGTAGGTATTCGTACCCATCTTACAGTCCTTCACCGAATGTTCAGGCCTCTTACATTTATCACAAAACAACCTATTATAAGCTCCCGAATGATTCTTTTTACATCTGGTACAAAGTGGTAACTTCCCTTGATGTGACAAATCAGAAATTTTCGATCAAATTTAAACTTAATTTTTATATGATTCAATATTTCCGACACGATAAGCAAAGTCTGTAATGTTGAAGTATCAAAAACTTTGAACTGTGTTTATGTAATCAAGTACCCTTCGACTGTTCTAGATGATTCAAGAACAATATATATATATATATATATATATACATATATATATATATATATATGTGTGTGTGTGTGTGTGTATATGTGTGTTCCAATCTTATCCCTTCATTATTAATATACTTGACTATAAATAGCCCGTTCCCTTTTCCTTTTTCCTTTTCCGAAAATTGATTATTTGGTGTGAAGATAACTGCAATTATTCATTTTAGCAATCTGTTAAGTGCAAGGTCAGTGATCACTCATCTTTCTCTTCTGCTTGAATTTTTATTTTTCATACTACCATGGTTGAATCCAGTAGCACTTCTTCCCAAAGAGATAACCATGATGTTAGCACCATCCCTTCCAGTATCACAAAAGCCGACATAGAACAATTATGTAGAAAGCACAAAAATCTTAGATTGTTAAATCTTATTGTTCCCTCGCATAGCGATTGGGCCAATACACCTCCTAAGAAGATGATTACTCTCTATAAGCTTCAATTAACTGTAGGAAACCTCCGTATTCCTCTCTCTTCTTTTCTTCAACAAATTCTTGCCCAATATGGAATAGGTCTTAGTCAAATTCATCCATTCGGGGTACAAAAAATTATTCTTTTTGAAATGTACTGTAATGCTGTAGGAGAAGTCCCAAATGTAAATATTTTTCATGAAATGTTTAGAACTAGATTAGTTAGCAGATGCTGGTATACATTTGACTGTAAGCCAAATAAGGCTTTTACTGGGGTGAAGGAAACTTCCTTAAAAAATTGGAAAGATCCCAATTTCTTTGTCAATGAAAGGGTTGTTCAGGATGCTTGAGCATGTGTTCATGGATGGAGAAAAACAACAATAGGGGTTAGCAAGTCCATCACTTTATCTGAGGATGAAAATTCGATTCTTGAAACATTAAAGACTTTTCAGTTTCCACAAAGGTCATACAATGATTATGAAGCCATTTTAGTGCTCTACAAAATGAGTGATAATTGGCGTGCTGGATATATGCCGGTGCTGCGCTGGGAAGGCCGTGGTAGGCACCTTTATTGATATGTTTTGCCCATAGTTATGTTACCATGAGTTGTATATGTTCTTATATATGTTTCTACTTATTTGTATATTATCTGATTGCAGAAGAAGAGATGCGGGTTTACAGAATGTTTTAGAAAACTAATCTAGATCCCTTAATTGTTTCTGAACGGCCCAAGACCCCTGCTAAAATTGAGGCTGATAAACCCAAGGATGTTGAATTAGAGCAACAACTGAAGAGCCCAGAGCAGCCTGCTGAAGGTGGAGATGGTGGTATTGCTCAACCGTCTCCTGATGTTGAGATTATCGAAACTACCCCTCAACCGTACAGCGCCAAGAAGTCTGCGAGGTGCTCTAAACGTGAGGGGAAACGTCCAGTGAGTGAAGCTGCTGAAAAACCAAAAAAGAGAAGTATGTATCTTATCTGTACCTTTGTAAGTAAATTGGCAATTTGTATTGATGCTCTGATGTATATGAAATGACCCGTTCATATACATTATAAACGATTCACAATAGTTGATTACATCATGAGGTATTTGACCTCTATATATGACACATTTTACAAACATTGCATTCGTTTTTAAAAGACAATCTTTCATTTCATTGACAGTTGACGACATGCATATCATTTCATAATATATCCAAGTATAATTGACTTAATAATAATCTTGATGAACTCAACGACTCGAATGCACCATCTTTTGAAATATGTCATGAATGACTCCAAATAATATCTCTAAAATAAGCAAATGCACAGCGAAAGATTTCCTTAATACCTGAGAATAAACATGCTTTAAAGTGTCAACCAAAAGGTTGGTGAGTTCATTAGGTTATCATAATCATTTATTTCCATCATTTTAATAGACCACAAGATTTCATATATTGACATGCGTAACTCACAAATTAAAATTCATTCATATGGTGAACACCTGGTAACCGACCTTAACAGGATGCATATAGAATATCCCCATCTTTCCGGGACTCACATCGGACATGATAAATAGAACTAAAGCATTTCAAATTCTCTGACTGGGGCTTGTTAGTGCCCATAGATCTATCTTTAGGATTCGCGCCAATTGGTGGCAATTATAATAAACACCAATTCTTAGGCTGCCAAGTTGAAAAGGGGCTTATTCAATTTCGATAATCCAACCATAGATTGTAGTTTCGATTACTTGTGTCTATTTCGTAAAACATTTATCAAAGCAGCGCATGTATTCTCAGTCCCAAAAATATATATTGCAAAAGCATTTAAAAAGGGAGCAAATGAAATTCACGCATATAAATATTGTAAAACAGTTATTAAAGCATTGCATGTATTCTCAGCCCAAAAATGAAATGAGTAAAAGCTAGCATATGAAACTCACTCTACAATATTTTGTAGTAAAAATATTCATACGACGATACTGAACAATGCAGGGTTGGCCTTGGATTCACGAACCTATATCATTTGTATATATATTAAAACATATACTCGTAATCGAATAAGTTTATATATTATAGTTAATGAGGTATTTGTTATATTAATAATTTATAAGTTTCATTATTTTTTTATTTATATATATTTTTCCTTTTATATATATATATATATATATATATATATATATATATATATATATATATATATATATATATATATATATATTAATATAGTTAAGTTATGTACTTTACATACATTTTTGTGTATATGTAATCTTTATATTTTTTTATACTTATAATCTTAGTAACGTCATTAAAACTTTTATATTCATAGTTATAATAATCAAAATCTTCGTGTTTAATTCCTAAACTAATGACTAAAGTTCCTACAACATAAATTCGTAATCATATTCATAATTGTACTGATATTCATAATTATAACCATTTTCCAAAATTTTACCATATCAACTTTTATTGTTAAATTCAAAATATCAATGTTATTAACATGTTCATATCCATAATAATAATAATAACAATAATGATCTTACTAATAATAATAACAATATTAGTTATGATAATACTAATAACTTTTAATGATAATACAGGTAATAATAATGATAATGATAATAATAATAATACTATTACTTATAAAATGATACTAATACTAATATTAATGAAAATAGTAATATATTGTGTTATTTTCATAATAACACTAATAATAATAATCATAATCATAATAATACTTATATCAATATTAATAATAATTATAATACTAATACTACTTAATGATATTATTTAGTAATAACAAAAATGATAATAATATTAATCCTATTATTTATTAACATAATAAAAACAATTATTAATAATTATAACAATAATAATAATAATAATAATAATAATAATAATAATAATAATAATAATAATAATAATAATAATAATAATAATAATAATAATAATAATAGTAATAATAATAATGATATTAATAATAATAATAATAATAACAATAATGATAATAAATAAGAAAAGGGAACTACCTCCAAAACAATGCTAAAAAAATAATGCCACAATCTAGGCTCAAACTAAAGACCTCTCGATACCCCGACACTCCCTTAAACCATTTGTCTGTGCTTACATATTTGTTTTAAATCAACACCCGTTTACATTTAACTCGAAATTATTTCTGTGATCTTCATCTTCTTCACAATATCAAATTCGTTCAAACATTCCAATCATCAAAACAAAGATTTAAGTATTTTAAAATGATAATCACAAATCACTATCAAAGGTTTATATTCATTGAAAATAAAAAAAATTTAAAAAAATTTAAAACAGCACCCGCTGTTCGTCGTTAATGAAGAGAAAAAAAATTAAGTTTGATTTCAAGATCGTTTTAGACAAAACTCACAACATGAAATAGTTTTTAATCCACTCCTAGATACTATTGGAATCGTTAATTAAATCTGAAACACAAACTCAAATTTCTCTAAGAACACTTCAGTTGACTTTTTAAAAATTAATTTTGACTCGACAATTCGAATTCGTTTTAAAGAATTGAGACTTGGGATTTTGCAGAACGATTTCTTAGAGGATTCCTAACAAGACTGAATTTATAAATTTTGAAATCTAATACGAATTCGAGTTTTGGCAAAAATGACTCAAGAACAGAGGTTTTGGGTATTTTTCTTAATTTTTCTGTTTAATAAAATCGAATGTGATAATGGATGTCAGTATATATGAATGATAATTAAATAGTTGAGGCAGTTGATAATGCTAAAAACGAACGTATATTTCATAGCATTATCCCTCAAGAAAGACAAGCTTTTAGTTGCAACTGTTCTATTTATAAGTGATATTCGTTTAAATAATAAAAGGTGAAGAAAAAAGACAGATTCGACGAATTGAAGACGCAAACGACCAAAAAGCTCAAAAGTACAAATTACAATCAAAGTGGTTCAAATTATTGATGAGAAACGTCTCAAAACTACAAGAGTACAAGACGCAAAACGCAAAGTACACGATATTAAATCGTACGAAAGGACGTTTGAAAATCCGAAACCGGGACCAAAGTCAACTCTCAATGCTCGACACAACGGACTAAAAATTACAAGTCAACTATGCACATAAATATAATATAATATATAAATAATTCTTAAAATTATATATATATTATATTTATATTTTAAAATCCGTCGGAAAGCTAGGATCCAAAGTGTGTGAGCTGGAATCCAGTGCTCCGCACTCGCAGTACTTTTGTGAAGGAAACTACAGCACTCGCGGAACTCTACAGTACAACGTGGGCCTATAAAAGCCATCGAATTCTGCACGAATTTTACATCTTTTCTAATTCATTCTCTCTATCTATCACGTATATATAAATATAAATATATATATATATATATATATATATATATATATATATATATATATATATATATATATATATATATATATATATATATATATATATATATATATATATATATATATTTATATTATAATTTTAATTTTAATTTTAATTTCTAATAATAAGGGTATGTTAGCGAATGTTGTAAGGGTGTAAGTCGAAATTCTATCCGTGTAACGCTACGCTATTTTTAATCATTGTAAGTTATGTTTAATTTTGTTGTTAAATTAATGTCTCGTAGCTAAGTTATTATTATGATTATTTAAATTGAAGTAATCATGATGTTGGGCTAAATATTAAAAACGGGGTAATTGGGCTTTGTACCATAATAGGGGTTTGGACAAAAGAACGACACTTGTGGAAATTAGACTATGTGCTATTAATGGGCTTTATATTTGTTTAATTAAATGATAGTTTGTTAATTTAATATAAAGATTTGCAATTGGACGTACCTATAAATAACCATATACACTCGATCGGACACGATGGGCGGGATTTTTATATGTATGAATAATCGTTCATTTAACCGGACACGGGAATGGATTAATAGTCTATGGAATTATTAAAATAGGGGTCAAATTATGTACAAGGACACTTGGCGTAATTATTAACAAAGTATTAAAACCTTGGGTTACACGCAGTCGATATCCTGGTGTAATTATTAAACAAAGTATTAAAACCTTGTTACAGTTTAAGTCCCCAATTAGTTGGAATATTTGACTTCGGATATAAGGATAATTTGACGAGGACACTCGAACTTTATATTTATGACTAATGGACTGTTATGGACAAAACCAGACGGACATATTAAATAATCCAGAACAAAGGACAATTAACCCATGGGAATAAACTAAAATCAACACGTCAAACATCATGATTACGGAAATTTAAATAAGCATAATTTATATATTTCATATTTAATTGCACTTTTAATTATCGCGCTTTAATTTATTGTCATTTTATTTATCGTACCTTTTAATTATAGCAATTTTATTTTATCGCACTTTTATTTATCGCAATCTCATTATCGTTATTTACTTTACGCTTTAAAATAAGTTATATTTATTTTTAATATTTTACATTAGGTTTTAACTGCGACTAAAGTTTTAAAAATCGACAAACCGGTCATTAAACGGTAAAAACCCCCTTTTATAATAATAATACTACTTATATATTTTTTTTAATTTTTATAAGTTAAAACTAATATAGCGTTAAGCTTGTTTAATTTTCCCTGTGGAATGAACCGGACTTACTAAAAACTACACTATTGTACGATTAGGTGCACTGCCTATAAGTGTTGTAGCAAGGTTTAGGTATATCCATTCTATAAATAAATAAATATCTTGTGTAAAATTGTATCGTATTTAATAGTATTTCGTTGTAAAAATAATACTATTTCCTAGTACACCTCGCACACATCAAGTATTTTTGGTGCCGCTGCCGGGGAACAACACTTAACGCCGAAGAAAGACGCTATTAAAAAAAAGGGTATTTCTAGTTATAAAATACTAATAAGTTATTTTTAATTAAAATATAAGTTTTAGTTATATTATAAAACATTTTCTATAAAATAAAAACAGAAAATTAAAAAAAAACAAAACATAAAAAGTATAAAAAAAAAAGAACCTGTCGAATTTTTTGACCTGCATCTGATCTGTATCTGAGGTATCCGCACTCGCGGTACTTTTTGCCAGTTGGCATCCGCACTCGCGGAGGTTTCTGACAGGTCAACACAGCCAGCATTAATTACGAAATTTGGGTTAATTTTATTATTATTAATTAGGGTTTTAATTAAATTAATATTTAGTTTAAGTTTTTAATTTATTTGTATTATTAAGTTATAATCAGTTTTATTAAATATATAAACTAATACTATTTTTATAAAATAATTAATATAAAAATAATATTTTTATAAAAATTGTACTTTTTACAACTATAAGTTTTATTTTTAAAATTTCGTATCTTTTTAATTGTTTATTCGTAATATTTATATTTTTCGCTCGTATTTAGTTTTAAGACATAGTTTTTGCCATAGTTATTTTTTATATTTCTAGATTTTTAGGCTTCGCCGTAAAATCCCTTAAGTGCTTTTTCTTTAGACTAAGATTTAGGTGCTTTAGAATTTTGCGACGCCGTTTTAATATATTTTAGTACCTTTTTAAGTTATTGCCATTTGGGATATAGTATTTCTTTTAAGCTTTAATATTTTTAAACGCAACTTTTAATTCTTAGTTTTTAGTTTTTTTTTTTTAGTTTCGGCGCCTTTTATTTTTCAACCTTTTATCTTTCGACGTTTTTCGACGCGTTCTTTTTCTTTCTTATTTCTCGACGCTCTAGTTTTTAGGACTTAGATTTTTTCTATTTCTTCTCTAAAATTGCTTTAAATTTCAACGAAAAATTATTTTAAGTGGTTAAATTGATAGACATCCAAATTTTCTGCTTCATAGTAATAGTTAGATTTGTTAGTGGCTGAGTTGTGAGTTTCTGATTTAAAGGGTTCTGGCTCCCTGCTACATCTATTGCCTATTCGAAACGTGGGCAAAAGCAGAAAAGTCTATTAATTTGATAACTTATATAATTTTTCTTATTTTTAAAAACTAATAGGATATTCAGTGAATGCACCGAGCAAAACGTTCACCACCTTTTGTACGTTCACCACCTGTAACCAGATCAAGACATCTAGTAAATATTGTTGCCGTTGATTTTTCTTTAGAATCGTCATCCAGTCGACCAAGTACTCCAATTCAAATTTCTGATAATCCATTTTTTTAACCCGACCTCGCCGCTGATCATCTTTCTCGTCTTGAAAATCCTGAATTAGAAGTTCTGAATGAATCGGCCATACAAGATAACTTTCCTGATGAATATCTATTGAAGATAGATTATAGTGAAATTCCATGGTTTGCAGACTATGCAAACTACTTAGTATGTGGATTCCTTGAAAAAGGGTTGTCGTACCAAAAACGAAAGAAATTCTTTAGTGATATAAAACACTATTTCTGGGAAGATCCACATTTGTTTAAAAGTTGTCCCGATGGAATAATACGCCGATGTGTATTCGGAGATGAAGCTAGTCAAATCTTAAACCATTGTCACACAGGACCAACAGGAGGGCATTATGGGCCTCAACTTACAGCAAGAAAAGTTTATGATGCTGGATTCTATTGGCCTACAATTTTCAAAGACGCACACCTTCTTTGCAAATCCTGTGATGCTTGTCAAAGGGCCGGAAAAATAAGTCAACGTGATGAAATGCCACAAAATGTCATTCAAGTATGTGAAGTATTTGACATTTGGGGTATTGACTTTATGAGTCCATTTCCAAAATCTCATAATAATCTCTATATTCTCGTTGCCATTGATTATGAATCTAAATGGGCGGAAGCACAAGCTCTCCCAACTAATGATGCACGAGTTGTAGTCAACTTTTTAAAACGTAATTTTGCAAGGTTTGGAACACCGAAAGCTTTAATAAGTGATCGGGGTACTCATTTTTGTAACAATCAACTTGAGAAAGTTCTCAAAAGATATGGAGTAACTCATAAAATCTCCACTGCTTATCATCCACAGACAAGTGGACAAGTTGAAAATACCAACCGAGCATTAAAACGTATTCTAGAAAAAACCGTAGGATCAAATCCGAAGGAATGGTCCATGAAATTGGAGGATGCACTCTGGGCTTTTAGAACAGCCTATAAAACTCCAATTGAAACCACACCTTTTAAACTTGTTTACGGAAAAGCATGTCATCTTCCAGTAGAAATTGAACACAAAGCATTTTGGGCTTTGAAGACATGTAATCTTGATTTACATGAAGCCGGACGTCTACGATTAAGTCAACTAAACGAATTAGAAGAATTAAGACATGAAGCATATGAAAATTCGTTGATCTATAAAGAAAGAACGAAGAAATGGCATGATAAAAGAATCAGAAGTTCAAAAGAATTTAAAGAAGGAGACAGAGTTCTTCTTTTCAATTCACGATTCAAGCTATTTCCTGGAAAATTGAAATCAAGATGGTCTGGACCATTCATAGTCAAAAGAGTTTTCCCGTACGGAAAAGTAGAATTAATAAATTCAAATGTGATTGAATTTAAGGTTAATGGTCACAGAGTTAAACATTACATAGATAGTCCGATGAAAGTTGACAACGAAGTTAATCACAATTTCAACACCACATCTAGAGTTAAACATTACATAGATAGTCCGATGGAAGTGTGGGGAGAATCAAATTTTTAAAGGATAATACATATTTCTGTTAGAGTTAGATTTTCTGTTTTCGTGTAGTTCTCGAGAATGGAATCCGAATGGTCTTTCCCTAGCACACCTAAAGAACTAGTCTTCTCCCCCCATTCTGAATTTTTATTTTTTTTAGGTTTTACGAGATGAAGACTTCCTGTGAACTAAACCATGGTCTAATGCTACACGCTTTGATCCCTAAACGTAATAATGACACCCTTCCAAGTGAAATAGTATCATTAATTAGAGGTAAATTGGACGGAGTAAGAAAAGAATCCAGGAATGAAAATAATAAGTTACAGTTTGGTAAAGGAAAATCAAAATCCGCAGCAAAAAGAAGAGCACGACACCTTGAAAGATGTCACAAATGCAGAAAATGGTCACACGAAGGTAAATGTTCAAATAATCAAACATATTCCAATACCGAGTTTGTTACTTTATGCAGAGATGGACCGTTCATATGTTTCGAAGAAAAAATATTGAATGCTCGAGGTTACGCCTATGTAGCTACGGAGAACCAATTAGTCCGACTCTCTTATGAGTGGGCTAAAATAGGTCACTAAGAATTCTATTTCACAGGTAAGTATGTACAGTTTTTATTTTTTTATTTTATTGCTTTTAACCTTTTGATAATAAACGCTAAATCGTTCGCTATAAAGTATTAAATTGGTACTCAATAAAATTAGGTTTTGCGACCGAAATTATTGATATCATACAAAAATTTATTACATCACTGCGAAATTTACCGTTTATTCTTAAGGTATAAATATCTTTAATCAATCAACCCAAAATATTTCAAAAATTCGTCAGGAGTAAAACTAGGTAATATAGCAGAAATTACTTTACCGAAAAGAGGGGTGTATATTTTTGATAATATTTGATTGATTAAAGTGGGATAAAAGACCAAAAAGAATTTTAATTTTATTTTAACTTTGTTTTTAAAATTTATATTAAATTATTAATGTAAACTTTTTAAAATCAATATATTTAAGTTTGTAAATATTTGAAAATTTTATATTTTAATATAAGTTTGTATGTATAAAAACAAAAATATAATAAAAGTTTGGTGTGAATTTGCAATTTTCATAAAATGAATTTTTAATTTTATGCATTTTAAATTTAAATTTGGTGTGAATTTAAAAACAAAAATTTACTTTATTTCGTTAAGTTAAAAATATGATTTTTAAAAATTCGTCGTGAGTTGAAAACTAGGTCATTGATCCGAAATTGCTCTACCCAAGGGAGGGACGAGAATTTTTATTATCATTATTTTTAATATTATTGAATTAAAGTATGCCAAAAACATTAAAAAAACCCAAAAATCTTTGCTTTTAAAACAACGTTTTAAAATGACGAAATTTTAAAATTTTGTCGAGGGATGGACTAGGACAACGATCCGAAACGCCCTCATCCTAAAAAGAAAAAAAATTTAAATTTTTAATTAATTATATGTTTTATTAAGTTTAAGGTTTTATAAAAAAAATAATAATAAAAAATTCAGCACTCGTGGTACTTGTGGGTACCCACATCCGCACTCGCGGAGGTTTGGAAACCCAGTTAGATAAACTGGTCGATAGACCAGTTTCCCCAAACACACCACACCTATTATTATTTTTTTTCCTGCGAAAAACCCACAAAAACCACTCCCAAAATCGCGATTTTTCACCGATAAACATCAAATTTTTTGCTAAAATCATATTGAGAAGGATGCTACCAAGAAGTTACTCAAGAAAATCGACTGAAAGGGGTGAATCTTCATCTGCATCTTAGGCTCACAATGCTCCTCCTGAGAATACAGCAGAACAGGAGATTAATAACCTATATAGACAAGATCTAACGCATCAATTCATTCCATATTCAAATATAGAATTGGCAGATTTACATCCTAATTTAAGGTTTGATCGACATTGGATAGATTATCCAAAATACCAGAGGAACTTGCACACCCTTCAGTCTAATGTTGTTGAAATACCTAGAATCATAGATTGGGAACCGTTAGAAACAGTTGGATTGGCCGGTCCAATCATAGAATTACTTACACAAAGGTATGGTAATTCTACTTTTACTAATTGGGAACGTTTGTTTAATATACGTAGGCATGTGTATAGAGAATGGTGTGTGGAGTTATTGTGTAGTATTGAAATAAATGATCGGGTATCTACCTTAACCGATCATAGTTTTATTAGATTTTTATTAAGAGGTGTGATGCGCCATATGTCTCTACTAGACATGGCTCAGGCTTTGTGTATATATACGCCTGAGGAACTAGCATCTGCTGATTGTCAAAGGTTGATATTTGAGGGTAGGAGGATTGATGAGAATTTTGATATGAATGGTGTATGGAGTAGAATGACTAGGCATACCCGATTTCGTGGGGGGAATAACTCTTATACTGATATTGATAGAGCTGAGCTAAGAGTAATCCATAGGTTCTTAGCAAACTCGATTACACAGCGAGGTAAGAACAAAGAGAAAGTAAATGAGAATGATTTATTTTATCTCATGTGTATTCGAGACCCACAGAGCGCTGTGAGTATACCTTATTGTGTGGGTTATTATTTATCATCTATAGTTAAGAGTATACGGCCTAATGGGATAATAGGAGGTGGTATCTTTATTACCCTAATTGCTGAGTATCTCGGTGTCGATAGAAATCGGGGGGGATTAATAATTGCAGCACCAGAACCCCGTGATACAATTGGTTTGAAAGTATATCATGGTGCTAAGGTTTTAAAGAAAAAACATAACGCTGCAGCACCATATGATCGCTCGCATCCACAGGTCGAAAGAGATCAGCAGCAAGGTAACACGGGAGGGGGGAATGAGATGACAGAAATGCAACTTTTTATGGCTCATCATGAGTATGAAATGGCTAGACAATGAGCATTTCAAGATTGGCAGTATCATCAAAACCAAATCATGAGTCATCGTGCACACATAAATGCAACTTACATTGCGACTCCAATGCCCGTATTTCCTCCCTGGACTATACAGACCCGACCACCGTACCCTACATATGACCTAGCTCAAGCATTCTACAGTACATACGGCTATGAATGGGATCCCTACTGGCACCATCCTTATCAACCTTGATTTTCTTTTACTTTTATTTTTATTTATTTGGTAACTTGTAATTTTATACTTTTAATATTTCTTTTGATACTTTAATAGTTTTTATAATTTTCTAACTTTTCTTATTAGATTTTTAATAATTTTTGAATGTGGGGTGATATACCCAACTTCAAAAATATGTATATATATGTTTGTAGTTTATCTCATGTACAAAATAGGGTAAAACAGAGCATTTTTAAAAGACTGGCATTAAGTTCAGCAAAAGCTACTACTTTTGACGACAAAACGAAAAACAAATGTGATGAACAACAAGACAGAATGAACAAATGATGTGCACCATTTATCATTCAACAAACAAACGCCAATACGTTTGAAAACTTTGGTAAAATTTAATCATTTTTCTACGCTAATCACCCTCAATAATTTAAATTGTACTGATTTCTTGCAAATGAGGGCATTGCAAGATCTTAAGTGTGGGAAGGGGTTAATGTGACGACCCGGTAATTTCCAACCAAATTTAAACTTGATCTTTAATTACTTTCGACACGATAAGCAAAGTCTGTAATGTCGGGTCTTAAAATTTTGAACTATATTTATTTGACCTTCGACCATTCCCGACGATTCACGAACAACTATTTGTATATATATATATATATATATATATATATATATATATATATATATATATATATATATATATATATATATATATATATGTATACTACTTGTAAATATATAAAATAATATTAAATATATTTGTTTAAAAATATATAATATATATTTATGTGATAAGACTGGTTATTTAAAATTGATTATATATAGAGAGAGAGTAAATGGAAAATGAATGATTTCGAGCTTAATTAGTAAACGTCTGTAACACTCGGTTGATGTTTTGTTAATTTTAATATAGATATTGTACATATTCATGAAGGGTTGAAATAAAAGTTGGACTGTAAATTGATTACGAAGATTTTAGATTTGTTAAAAATATTTTTACATTTTAAGTTTAAATATTAGTACTCCGTACACATTAATTGGAACAGAAAATAAATAATTATCGAACCTTTTTGATCAGGTTTCAAACAGTTAATGAGTGAAATAATTAATTTTATTTAATCTAAAAATTTAGGATTTTTAGGAACACTTTTATACGCTAACTGTTTAACAATGAACACGATATAGCAATCCGTGTAATTATGTCGGTAGAGTACATACAAATTCATGGCTGCTCCTTTTAAAGGTTACTATTAGCTTACTATTGCATATGCACGATTGTTGAATTCTTATAGAATATATAATATATTATTATATATAATATCCTAATCCTAAAATATCTATCTATCTAGTATCTGTATATATATATATATATATATATATATATATATATATATATATATGTTACATATTCAATCATCACACTTGAAACCATCACCACTTGCATTGTTTTCTTTCTTTCTTTCTTTATTTGATCTACCCAATAAATGAACACAACCCACCACAAACCCACTTTCTATTTTTGTTTTCTGTGAGAAACTAAACCATCACTACCACCACCTTTTTTAGTTACTTGGGACAAGAACAAACCCATGAAATTCACTAATTTTCGGTTCACTATAATCCCCACCATTCGACTAACACTAAACCTATTATCGTCCATGTTTATTGTCTTGTTCGAACCAACATCATCAAACCCATCATCATCACTAAACCAAACCATCTTCATAATTCACCACACTCTCGCCACTTTTCTTTTTCAACATGTACACTCACCTTAACCCACCAATCGCACCACCTTTATTTTTTTCTTTCTTTCTTTTTCTTGCTTTTATCTTGATTGTTTCACGTTGTAAACCACCTCCTCTACTCACCGATTTTTGTTTCTATGCTGTCCGAATACCACCCAAATAACCACCAAGAACCACCACTCACACTGTGATTATTTAAAAAAAAAAAAAAAGATAAACGATGATGATTATGATTACAAAGGATGGAGATGAAGAGGATGATGATTAAGATAAATGATAATGATTTTGATGATGATTATTTTGTAAACGAATGATGATTTTGATTGATAATGTCATTTGAATTGTAGAAGATGAGGTAGAAACAGATAGAGAGATATATATTTGTATCAGAGGGTTTAATTTCAAAAAAAAACACAATTGGAGCCATGGTTAGGAGTGTATTGATTTAACGAGAGGTTTCGGGTTCGATCCTCACTTGGTGCATTCTTTTTATTTAAGGCTTTAAAGGTAGTCTTCCTTTTAAAATTCTTATTATTATTATTATTATTATTATTATTATTATTATTATTATTATTATTATTATTATTATTATTATTATTATTATTATTATTGCGATTATTGTTAATACTGTCATTGTTGTTATTATTACTATCATTAGATTATTTAGAGAATTTATTACTTTTATCAAAACTATTGTTATTACAAAAATTAACATATTTATTAAAGTTAATATCTTTAATAATGTTATCATTATTAAAATTAATATTATTATTAATAATACTACTATCAATATTATGACTATCACTCTTATCATTTTTAGTATTATTACAAGTAAATATTTTATATAAAGATACACTGCAATAATATTAATTTTACATATCAATATTTTTTTTAAATGATATTAGCTAAACCATATATATATATATATATATATATATATATATATATATATATATATATATATATATATATATATATATATATATATATATATATATATATATATATATATACATACATATAATGTAACAACTAATACTTAAATATATTGTTATCATATATAAACCCTAATATAGATTTTATTATTAACATATTAAAGAATAATAAATAATAGTTATATAAGATATATAAATTAAACATATAATACAACAAGTATATTGTTAATAATATATATATATATATATATATATATATATATATATATATATATATATATATATATATATATATATATACTTGCTCGATTACGATTACATTTATATTAATAAATATACAAATGATATAGGTTCGTGAATCCGAGGCCAACCCTATACTTGTTCAATGTCGTTCTATGTATTTTTACAACAAAATACATTATGTGAGTTTCATTTGCCTTTTTACCCCTTTATATTTTTGGGTTGAGAATACATGCGAAGTTTTTATAAATGATTTACAAAATAGACACAAGTACGTGAAACTACATTCTATGGTTGAATTATCGAAACCGAATATGCCCCTTTTTATTAAGTCTGGTAATCTAAGAATTAGGGAACAGACACCCTAATTGACGCGAATCCCAAAGATAGATCTATCGGGCCCAACAAGCCCAATCCAAAGTACCGGATGCTTTAGTACTTTGAAATTTATATCATGTCCGAAGGAGGATCCCGAAATGATGGGGATATTCTTATATGCATCTTGTTAATGTCGGTTACCAGGTGTTCAATCCATATGAATGATTATTTTATCTCTATGTATGGGACGTATGTTTATGAGAAATGAAAATATGAAATCTTGTGGTCTATTAAAAGTTATGAAATGATTATTTATGATAAACTAATGAACTCACCAACCTTTTGGTTGACACTTGAAAGCATGTTTATTCTCAGGTACGAATGAAATCTTCCGCTGTGCATTTGCTCAATTTAGGGATACTACTTGGAGTCATTCATGACATATTTCAAAAGACGTTGCATTCAAGTCGTTGAGTTCATCAAGATTATTAATAAGTCAATTATAGATAGATATATTATGAAATGGTATGCATGCCGTCAACTTTTGATGTAATGAAAGATTGTCTTTTCAAAAACGAATGCAATGTTTGTAAAATGTATCATATAGAGGTCAAGTACCTCGCAATGTAATCAACTGTTGTGAATCGTTTATAATCGATATGGACTTCATCCAGATGGATTAGGATGGGTCTTCACAGTTGGTATCAGAGCGGTGGTCTTAGCGAACCATGTCTGCATTAGTGTGTCTAACTGATAAGTCGTTAGGATGCATTAGTGAGTCTGGACTTCGACCGTGTCTGCATGTCAAAAGTTTTGCTTATCATTTTGTGTCAAAAATTACCTGCTTATCATTCTTAGAGAATCACTTGCTTATCATTCTTAGTCTAGATACGTTTTACTGCATTGACTGCATGAATAGTGTATAGACAAAATTCATATCTTAGCGTATCTGCTACTTCATATCTTAGCGTATCTGTTACTGTAACTTTGCCTGACAACTTCCGTAGATTCCTCCGTAACTTATGGGATTTTAGTATTATATATGCATATGTAAATTATGAATTGCAGGGTACTAATCTACATCCTATAATCTATTTCTTATCGAAAATCCTTCATCTAATCGTACGAGATGAATCTTGCAACCAGTTCGAGTCCCTCAGATTCCAATAGCTATTCCGATAGTTATTCCGACAGCTATTCCGACATAGATGTTCACCTAAGCTCCGAAAACAGCGTCATCGGAATGAATCAACCAATCAGCCATTATCAATTCATCTGATGGGTTCGTAGTCGAATTAATTAATGGAAACACGCAGAAGGTAATCCCTTCCACCAACCGAATTCACCTCTTGACAATGAACCTGAAGCGTTTACCGACGAACCTGTTCGAGACACCATTTTCAGTCTCATTTCCAGGGTAACTCGACAAGATTATATTCTATCCACAATTCTGAACCTTATTCATCCGCTCGTTCTGATCGACAATCATCCTGGAGTAATAAGTCAAAGAACTTCGCGCTCGAATAATCAATTCAGAGAATATGATGCAAAATGTACCAGCTTCAGCAACATCACCGGCACCAACAGTACCATCAATAACAGCACCAGTACCATCAACAATCTATGCTTCAATATCATCATCTGTACTTTGAGTATGATCTTCGTTCTACGTATCGTTCTACTTCATTTATCTTCGTTCGACATGGCGAATATGTAATCTCTAAAGTTTTAGAGATTATTTATTCTAGTTCCAACCGAAAAGCAAATGAGTTTAATATCATATTAACTCATTAAATCCATGAATACATCTGAAGAAAATATATATGTATATATGTTTTCATAAAGATTGTAATTAAAAATTCTCTTGTACAAACTGTTAATAGTGAAAATATTTTAACGGGTAGGTAATACCCGAGGAATATTTAAATTTCACATTAATAAGTTACATTGTACGTTCTTCGAATCTGTTTCAACAGTCATATACTCTCCTACTTACATCCACTGATATACAAATCCGTTCACCATAGAATAACCATATTCATCCAATTTCATATTTGGATTTTGATTTATCAGAATCCAACAAGTGGCATAATGAAGAAAACATTTGACAAAATAAAATTTGTTAGAAACAAACAAATTAACTATGAGAAATTTTGTTAAGAATCCACGCTAACTGTTCCTAGCTAATTGTTCCTAGCTAACTGATTACATTTTATTTATCGCAATTTAATTATCGCAATTTATATTCTCGGAATTTTATTTATCGTCATTTAATTTCAGTTATTTACTTTACCCACTTTATTTATCGTCATTTAAAATTCTGTTATTTATTTTTACGCACTTTAAATATCGGGACACGTATACAAGGTTTTGACATATCATATCGACACATCTATATATATTATTTGGAATCACCATAGACACTCTATATGCAGTAATGATCGAGTTCTCTATACAGGGTTGAGGTTGATTCTCAAATAATATATATACTTTGAGTTGTGATAGAGTCTGAGACATGTACACGGGTCACGATATGAATTAATTAATTCGAATATTATATATTAAACTATGTATGAATTATTGGACTGTTAACTGTGGACTATCGACTGTGGACTGCCAACATTGGACAATTAAAATGAATTAAAATATTGATTATAACATATGAAACTAAACAATTCTACAAGTTGCCACTTGATTTCTTCTTAAACCTCATTTGTATCATGATGATTACAATCTGCTTTCAAACCTTTCCTGATTCTTGAAAACACTTCAATCAAGAGTACGAACCAACTGCACTTCATCTACGAAAGAAAAGATTGATGCATATAGTTATACACCTGTAAATACTCGGAATGTGAATAAACGTTTAACACATACCTGTGCTAGCTCCTTTAGCATTGTTACTACCAAAAATAACATTGCAACTCTTTTTCAAATTAGCCAATTTTGTCACAGCTTCAACAAATCAACTCTGACTTCCATTTGAAATAGCCTTATTATAACCTCTATATATAAGTTTTCCCGTCGTCATCGTTACCGGGGAACCGTTTATATTCCACCACATTAGCAGTAAAACTTACCAGCAACTTCAATCAATTTGGACTTTTCAAAAAATCATTATATTCACTGAAACCCTATTCATATACTCATCCACATTTTGTAACGAGAATTGCCATACCAATTACCGAGAATCAGCAATCAGTATTTTGAATCTAGTAGCATTTCTACATTAATAGTTATATGTATACATATAACAATTATATACTAGAATTACGATCTTCAATTCTGAAATTTTGAAAAGCACCCAGCCTATGAATTAATACATTGAGCTTTGAAAAAGCTGAATGAAGCAGCAGAAACTGTAGGCAACCGTAAACGACCTTAATCGCTGGAAGTTTGATGATAAAGAATAGTATGTAGGAAAAACTCAGAAAAGTTGGAACTGGAAAACGGATTGAACTAACCACGAAGGTGACTAAGAACAAATACAAGGACCATACCCTATATTCAAAGAATCCAGGTAATTCTGGATCCGATGAAACCTTCAACGAATATCTTGCTCCGTACTCATGTTAAAAATCTTGCGGAAAATCTTTCTTCATCAACCATCGAGCTTAGAAATTCCAAAATATCATCATAAATATCCTCGATATTTCTGAAGATATTTTCTTAAATATTCTCGTCCGATATTAAATATCTCTTCGTGCTATCAGTGTTACATCATATAGAAACTGTTAGTTTCTATATTCTGTAAACTTTTGAGCTTAAAATATGAATGTTATTGAAGTAATGTTGGGAACTGATGCATGAGTTAGTATAATATAATGACACTTGATCAACGTGATTATATTACAGTAAGTCATGCTGAGTTTCTAATGAAACGTGATGATTCACGGACTCTAACATCATCATGTGCCATGTTACACGACTCTTGTATTCTATTTAAACCTCTAAAATATCAAGAAAATATTCCTTGATGATTCGGTCTTTTCCAGGGTATTCTGGTAATTTAACAAATCAAGATCGTGCCATTACCATTCCCTTCTTAGAACATTAACAATGTTCATTCTGAAACTTATATCATCGAATTCTGGACCATTACAAGAGATGCCCAATCGCAAGAAGAAGAAACGAAGGGATAAAGCTTCGAAATAGAAAGTGGAATATAAATCGCAGCAAATAGTAGGGAGTATTAAATGTGGATAACAATGATTATAGGAAATAGAAATAAGGACATTGAAATATAAGGGGAGATATAAAACCCAATAACAACAAGGAAATTACAGACCATGTATATCAATGTTGATCGCAACATAAAGACACGGGAGAATTAAAAACACTATAACCCAAGGGCGAAGTAAAAGAAAACCGATTCCTCCGGTGAAAGTTGGAAAAGGAGAATAATTGTAGCAATAGTCAGGATGAGGACAAGGATCAGAACTGGATAAAGCATTTTCAGAATCTTTTGGATGTATGAAACAAGAAGGAAAGTATAGGAATGGTGAGAATAATGGAACGGAAGAGTTTAATTTATAATGGAAATATCAGACAGAGTAATCGAGGCAGATCACTGTATTTAATTATAGAGATCTTAATTTCCTTACTCTCCGGAGAATCAAATCTTTTAGATTTCGAAGATTTTCTTTAAATCTCTTGAATTCCGGAATTCAATCGCGACTACGTCAAAAGTTATGGAAAAATCTCCATTTCTTCATCTCGATCTTTTGTGATAGCTTCATTCATACTCTTCGATTAATCGAATCATTTTATCCATATTACTCAATGATGATAAAACTCTATTTATCAACTCATATTCTTCATGAAAACATTTTTATTGTTAGCCATGACCACCTCACTCAAATTTCGGGACGAAATTTCTTTAACGGGTAGGTACTGTGATGACCCGAGAATTTCCAACCAAATTTAAACTTGATCTTTAATTACTTTCGACACAATAAGCAAAGTCTGTAATGTCGGGTCTTAAAATTTTGAACTATATTTATTTGACCTTCGACCATTCCCGACGATTCACGAACAACTATTTGTATATATATATATATATATATATATATATATATATATGTATACTACTTGTAAATATATAAAATAATATTAAATATATTTGTTTAAAAATATATAATATATATTTATGTGATAAGACTGGTTATTTAAAACTGATTATATATAGAGAGAGAGTAAATGGAAAATGAATGATTTCGAGCTTAATTAGTAAATGTCTGTAACACTCGGTTGATGTTTTATTAATTTTAATATAGATATTGTACATATTCATGAAGGGTTGAAATAAAAGTTGGACTGTAAATTGATTACGAAGATTTTAGATTTGTTAAAAATATTTTTACATTTTAAGTTAAAATATTAGTACTCCGTACACATTAATTGGAACAGAAAATAAATAATTATCGAACCTTTTTGATCAGGTTTCAAACAGTTAATGAGTGAAATAATTAATTTTATTTAATCTAAAAATTTGGGATTTTTATGAACACTTTTATACGCTAATTGTTTAGCAATGAACACGGTATAGCAATCCGTGTAATTATGTCGGTAGAGTACATACAAATTCATGGCTGCTCCTTTTAAAGGTTATTATTAGCTTACTATTGCATATGCACGATTTTTGAATTCTTATAGAATATATAATATATTATTATATATACTATCCTAATCCTAAAATATCTATCTATCTAGTATCTGTATATATATATATATATATATATGTTACATATTCAATCATCACACTTGAAACCATCACCACTTGCATTGTTTTCTTTCTTTCTTTCTTTGTTTGATCTACCCAACAAATGAACACAACCCACCACAAACCCACTTTCTATTTCTGTTTTCTGTGAGAAACTAAACCATCACTACCACCACCTTTTTTAGTTACTTGGGAGAAGAACAAACCCATGAAATTCACTAAATTTTGGTTCACTATAATCCCCACCATTCGACTAACACTAAACCTATTATCGTCCATGTTTATTGTCTTGTTCGAACCAACATCATCAAACCCATCATCATCACTAAACCAAACCATCTTCATAATCCACCACACTCTCGCCACTTTTCTTTTTCAACATGTACACTCACCTTAACCCACCAATCGCACCACCTTTATTTTTTTTCTTTCTTTCTTTTTCTTGCTTTTATCTTGATTGTTTCACGTTGTAAACCACCTCCTCTACTCACCGATTTCTGTTTCTATGCTGTCCGAATACCAACCAAATAACCACCAAGAACCACCACTCACACTGTGATTAATTTTTTTAAAAAAAAAAAGATAAACGATGATGATTATGATTACAAAGGATGGAGATGAAGAGGATGATGATTAAGATAAATGATAATGATTTTGATGATGATTATTTTGTAAACGAATGATGATTTTGATTAATAATGTCATTTGAATTGTAGAAGATGAGGTAGAAACAGATAGAGAGATATATATTTGTATTAGAGGGTTTAATTTCAGAAAAACACAATTGGAGCCATGGTTAGGAGTGTATTGATTTAACGAGAGGTTTCGGGTTCGATCCTCACTTGGTGCATTCTTTTTATTTAAGGCTTTAAAGGTAGTCTTCCTTTTAAAATTCTTATTATTATTATTATTATTATTATTATTATTATTATTATTATTATTATTATTATTATTATTATTATTATTATTATTATTATTATTATTATTATTATTATTATTGCGATTATTGTTAATACTGTCATTGTTGTTATTATTACTATCATTAGATTATTTAGAGAATTTATTACTTTTATCAAAACTATTGTTATTACAAAAATTAACATATTTATTAAAGTTAATATCTTTAATAATGTTATCATTATTAAAATTAATATTATTATTAATAATACTACTATCAATATTATGACTATCACTCTTATCATTTTTAGTATTATTACAAGTAAATATTTTATATAAAGATACACTGCAATAATATTAATTTTACATATCAATATTTTTTTTTAAATGATATTAGCTAAACCATATATATATATATATATATATATATATATATATATATATATATATATATATATATATATATATATATATATATATATATATATATATATATATATATATATATATACATACATATAATGTAACAACTAATACTTAAATATATTGTTATCATATATAAACCCTAATATAGATTTTATTATTAACATATTAAAGAATGATAAATAATAGTTATATAAGATATATAAATTAAACATATAATACAATTATATTGTTATTAATATATATATATATATATATATATATATATATATATATATATATATATATATATATACTTGCTCGATTACGATTACATGTATATTAATAAATATACAAATGATATAGGTTCGTGAATCCGAGGCCAACCCTATACTTGTTCAATGTCGTTCTATGTATTTTTACTACAAAATACATTAGGTGAGTTTCATTTGCCTTTTTACCCCTTTATATTTTTGGGCTGAGAATACATGCGAAGTTTTTATAAATGATTTACAAAATAGACACAAGTACGTGAAACTACATTCTATGGTTGAATTATCGAAATCGAATATGCCTCTTTTTATTAAGTCTGGTAATCTAAGAATTAGGGAACAGACACCCTAATTCACGCGAATCCTAAAGATAGATCTATCGGGCCCAACAAGCCCCATCCAAAGTACCGGATGCTTTAGTACTTCGAAATTTATATCATGTCCGAAGGAGGATCCCGGAATGATGGGGATATTCTTATAAGCATCTTGTTAATGTCGGTTACCAGGTGTTCAATCCATATGAATGATTATTTTGTCTTTATGTATGGGACGTATGTTTATGAGAAATGAAAATATGAAATCTTGTGGTCTATTAAAAGTAATGAAATGATTATTTATGATAAACTAATGAACTCACCAACTGTTTGGTTGACACTTGAAAGCATGTTTATTCTCAGGTACGAAAGAAATCTTCCGCTGTGCATTTGCTCATTTTAGAGATACTACTTGGAGTCATTCATGACATATTTCAAAAGAGTTACATTCAAGTCGTTGAGTTCATCAAGATTATTAATAAGTCAATTATAGATAGATATATTATGAAATGGTATGCATGCCGTCAACTTTCGATGTAATGAAAGATTGTCTTTTCAAAAACGAATGCAATGTTTGTAAAATGTATCATATAGAGGTCAAGTACCTCGCAATGTAATAAACTGTTGTGAATCCTTTATAATCGATATGGACTTCGTCCGGATGGATTAGGACGGGTCTTCGCAGTTAAATTCTTTCGGATTTTTAAAATTTTTAACTTATACACTTGGTTACCATTAAAAATACTAGTAACGTAGTAGTTGTATTAGAATCTAGTGCTCTCTGATAATAAAGAACAGCCCTAGTCTTATATACTGACTACCCAATTCTAGTAAATTTTTTCAAAATTTTCAATTAAATGAACTCAAAATCATGTTTATACATATTTATGAACGATAAAACTAGGTGTTAACACCGAAATTATAGTTACCTCGGAAAGGACATAAATTGAGAAACAACCCAAAATGTTAGAATTCATTTAAAATGGAATAGAGGACAATAAAAAGAAAATAAAAGGCAAGTGTGGGAAAATTTACCAAGTTATTTAAAACATATATCACATATTTTTGTACAAGTAACTGAAGATACTTTTGTTTTGGACTAATCTAAACAGTTTTACCCAATTTACTGTAATATATTTGAAAGAAAGATGGATCTACACGATGAATCAATTCCATCGTTAAAAGGAAGTAAAGTCTTCCGAAAAAGACACGCGCTTCTTGATTAAGGTCATGAAGTTGTCGTCTAGACCAGCTGTAGGTTGACGAAAAATCTAGAAAAGTCATCTCTAAAATCAGCAGGAAATCCACGGACCTCAGCATCAAACAGGGTCGCCAAGTGGTCAGACTTATCCTAACCATGAGAAAATCTGTTTCGTAAAATGGGGAGGGCACCGTGCAAATTAGCTTGATAAGACTAATGAATCAGATCCCCAGAAAGGATAATCTCCTTAAAAGATTAAAAATCCGCTTTTAAGACTGATATTACTCAATCCTTCAGATTGACCTTAAAGATTGAGAATTACAAACTCATGGAATTCGATGATATCTAAACTCGAGCTTGAACGAGAAAATATTTTGATCAAAATTACAAACCAATTTGTTTTTTGAAAAACCCATTTTTAATGTGTTCATTACCATTGAACGTAAAATCCTAGGAATTCACCTGGAATTCATTAGGTCACCTGAACCAAATTAGGTGTCAACCGTAAGAACGGTGGTTGCATAGCATGGTCAAAGACAGGACCTTGTGCCAGATCGAAAAACTATAGGGTGAGCTTTACTATTGCTCCTACAAAGGATAGTAATTGCATCCGACACATTATAGACCATAATTAAAAGCATGTCAGGGGACATTGCCTTAACAGTTGCTTGTTCAACGCTTTCCTTTACAACCGGACGGTAGTTTACCGAAAGGTAATATACGGAGCAAGTATATTGGACGTGTTGCTTTCCCAATACAAGGTTAGCAAGTGGGTGACACAAAACCACAAGTTTTGAGCTAAAATTTTTAAATATGAAACCCACCAAACCCACAAAAACAATTTGCAAACACCGGTGAAGAGTTATTCCGGAAAACTTATCTAGGGTAAAAGCTAGATTGAATTTACAAAAGATCAAATATTTTCATAAAGATCCAATTTCTTTAAGGATCTAAATTTTCATAGTCATATGGGACTGTAAACCACAACGTTACTACCATTATTCATACCGCCGTATAGAATTCACTGATGTACAAAGTGTGAAGAATAAACAAGTGATTCTAGTATGTATTTTATTTCAAGACTATATTGCTTGAGGACAACCAACGCTCAAGTGCGGGAATATTTGATAATGCTAAAAACGAACATATATTTCATAGCATTATCCCTCAAGAAAGACAAGCTTTTAGTTGCAACTGTTCTATTTACAAGTGATATTCGTTTAAATAATAAAAGGTGAAGACAAAAGACAGATTCGACGAATTGAAGACGCAAACGACCAAAAAGCTCAAAAGTACAAATTACAATCAAAGTGGTTCAAATTATTGATGAGAAACGTCTCAGAATTACAAGAATACAAGACGCAAAACGCAAAATACACGATATTAAATCGTACGAAAGGACGTTTGAAAATCCGGAACCGAGACTAAAGTCAACTCTCAACGCTCGACGCAACGGACTAAAAATTACAAGTCAACTATGCACATAAATATAATATAATATATAAATAATTCTTAAAATTATATATATATATATTATATTTATATTTTAAAGCCCGTCGGCAAGCTAGGATCCAAAGTGTGTGAGCTGGAATCCAGTGCTCCGCACTCGCGGTACTTTTGTGAAGGAAACTACAGCACTCGCGGAACTCTACAGTACAACGTGGGCCTATAAAAGCCATCGAATTCTGCACGAATTTTACATCTTTTCTAATTCATTCTCTCTATCTATCACGTATATATATATATATATATATATATATATATATATATATATATATATATATATATATATATATATATATATATATATATATATATATATATTTATATTATAATTTTAATTTTAATTTTAATTTCTAATAATAAGGGTATGTTAGCGAATGTTGTAAGGGTGTAAGTCGAAATTCTGTCCGTGTAACGCTACGCTATTTTTAATCACTTTAAGTTATGTTTAATTTTGTTGTTAAATTGATGTCTCGTAGCTAAGTTATTATTATGCTTATTTAAATTGAAGTAATCATGATGTTGGGCAAAATATTAAAAACGGGGTAATTGAGCTTTGTACCATAATTGGGGTTTGGACAAAAGAACGACACTTGTGGAAATTAGACTATGGGCTATTAATGGGCTTTATAATTTGTTTAATTAAATGATAGTTTGTTAATTTAATATAAATATTTACAATTGGACGTACCTATAAATAACCATATACACTCGATCGAATACGATGGGCGGGATTTTTATATGTATGAATAATCGTTCATTTAACCGGACACGGGAATGGATTAATAGTCTATGGAATTATTAAAACAGGGGTGAAATTATGTACAAGGACACTTGGCGTAATTGTTAACAAAGTATTAAAACCTTGGGTTACACGCAGTCGATATTCTGGTGTAATTATTAAACAAAGTATTAAAAACTTGTTACAGTTTAAGTCCCCAATTAGTTGGAATATTTGACTTCGAATATAAGGATAATTTGACGAGGTCACTCGCACTTTATATTTATGACGGATGGACTGTTATGGACAAAAACCAGACGGACATATTAAATAATCCAGAACAAAGGACAATTAACCCATGGGAATAAACTAAAATCAACACGTCAAACATCATGATTACGGAAGTTTAAATAAGCATAATTTATATATTTCATATTTAATTGCACTTTTAATTATCGCACTTTAATTTATTGTCATTTTATTTATCGTACCTCTTAATTATCGCAATTTTATTTTATCGCACTTTTATTTATCGCAATTTCATTATCGTTATTTACTTTACGCTTTAAAATAAGTTATATTTATTTTTAATATTTTACATTAGGTTTTAACTGTGACTAAAGTTTTAAAAATCGATAAACCGGTCATTAAACGGTAAAAACCCCCTTTTATAATAATAATACTACTTATATATATTTTTGTATTTTTATAAGTTAAAACTAATATAGTGTTAAGCTTGTTTAATTTTCCCTGTGGAACGAACCGGACTTACTAAAAACTACACTATTGTACGATTAGGTACACTGCCTATAAGTGTTGTAGCAAGGTTTAGGTATATCCATTCTATAAATAAATAAATATCTTGTGTAAAATTGTATCGTATTTAATAGTATTTCGTTGTAAAAATAATACTATTTCCTAGTACACCTCACACACATCAGCAGTACATATGATAGGATTGATTTTTGTTTGCATTTAGGGTGGACATCGATTGGTAACACAAAAACTCGACATAAACAAAAATATATAAATAAATAAATAAATAAGTATGATCGTGATCTTTAAGAGAATCCAATAAAATATATCTGTTATTATATATTTAATATGATTAATAATAAATAAATATAATTATATTAATAATAATAATAGAGTTATTAATATTAGAATTAATAAAGATACTAATAATAATAATAATTGAAATAGAAATAATAATAATATTCAAAATAATATTAAAATTAATAATGATATTAATATTAATATTAATGATATTTAATAATAATAAAATGATAATTTTTAATAATAATAATAATAATAATAATAATACTATTAATATTAATAATAATAATAATAATAATAATAATAATAATAATAATAATAATAATAATAATAATAATAATAATAATAATAATAATAATAATAATAATAATAATAATAATAATAATAATAATAATAATAATAATAATAATAATAATAATAATAATAATAATAATAATAATAATAATAAGAGTAATAATGATAATAAGTCACAAGAATAATAATTTTAGTGAAATTGATAATTATGATATTATTAATGATAATAATACTAATCATATTAGAATTAGGAGTAATAATATATATATCAAATTTCATATTTATATTTCTACAATAATAATATTAATAACACTAGTATTGATGTTAATATTAAAGGAAATAACAATATTATTATAACCACTATATTTAATATATTATTATTACATATTATAGATTATGTAATATAACTATATAATATATATTATATAATAATGAGTATTAAATTTTTATATATTTTAATAATAATAATGTCTAATAATAATGAAGATATAATAATTTACATGTTTCCATAATAATATTAATGATATTGATAGGTTAGATCATGTTGAGATTGAGAGAAATGATAAGATAAAGAGAGATTCGGTATGTAAGCATGAGACTCGGTATTAGAGAGAATCGGTACAATTACATTCCACAGCTTCTAGAACTCAGTTACAATGCAATGACTATCTAATTAGGACTACTTAGGTTCCTTATATAGCCCTCTTCTAAGGAACCTTCAATTAAGCTTATTTCACATTAACACTATACAACTTCGGGGTCCTAACAATCTCCCCCTTAGTGTTAAATGTGAACTTTACAACATAATCCTATTTAAAACATCTAAAGGAACTTTTTTCCTCTGAAGTGAACTTTGGATTTGAATCCCTTGAGATTCTCATATCTTCGTATGCTCACTCTTGTTTTGAGATGACTTTTTAATCTTGTGAGAATGTATTTGACAATCTCAATATCTTCAGTTGAATAGAAGTTATTGATCAATCTCCATCTCATGTACTTGAAAGCATACATCAACGTTCCGTCTGAGTATCTTCTAAAATCTGAGACTCTGATGAAGATCTTTGTATAGTGAGAATTGACAAATACAAATCCATATGGACAGTCGCTCACTTCAAGTAAGGACATGTATCTTAGCTCTTCAATCACTTGATTTGGTGGTTTGATTCTGAGCTTTTTGTGTCCAGATTCCAATCCCAACTGAAAATCATGAACTGACATCCATCTCATCGAATCAAGAATAAACCTGTAGACTGCCTTCATTGCAGTAGCATGATAAATTGTTGCAGATTCATTCAAGTTAATCAGATAGTTGTAAATGAAAATAATGTCATCCATCTTCAGTTTATCAAAATCCGCTTCTGAGAATTGGTAATCCTCATCATCCATTCTTGTAACTTGAAACAATGGCATCTTCACTCCATCCTTATTAATCATCAAAATCTTATTTATGCTTTTAATCTCTGAACTCCGCTGAATTTGAAGTTTCTCTTCATTCTTCAATTTGAATTTGTCACGAACACTCAGATAAGCTTTGAGATATTCTGGTTTCTTATGAAATTTCCATGCACCCAGAACACTCATTGTTGCAGAAAGGACGAGATCAGAATCACCATAAATTCTATATGCTTGTTGTTCAATGAATGGTGAATGAAGAATATCTTTCTCTTCATCCTCACTCAGTTGGTAATTAGCATCACGTTCAAGAACAATCTCTGCAATTTGAAAAGGAACTTTCAAATCGGGAGGAGTCGTGGTATCTTCTTTGCCATTAGAGAAAATATCCTTTTCTAAGTGTATTCCAAATTCGTCAGTTGGAGATGTCAAATTAACAAATTGATGATCATTGAATTCATTGGCGACACTTGATGACCCCTTCAAAATATCTTCAATGTTGTCAAAGTTTTGATTGTCCTCTTGAGTTAACTTTTTCTCTGATTGATTAGCTAAATCCATAGTCATTAACATTCCTGAATCACCCTCTCTCTGACTTTCTGATTCATCTAGAAAACTTTCACACTGAATTTCTTCAATTTCATCACTGGAATCAGATATATCAACAACATCTTTATCCTTCTGTTGACTAGATGTACCAGCTTCATAAGTTGATCTTTGAAAAACACTGGACCGATAACCACCTTGCCTATTCTCCCCCTCATGAAGATTGTCGGGATCGAAATCATCATGATCAGGCATGTGAATTGGTCCAGGTGACTTGCATGGAGATAAAGGATACACTATCCTTGCTTGCTCAAGATAAATCATCATAGTTTCACGAACTTCATTAAGATCAGTTCGTTTAGCAAACTCAGCAAGATAGAGCTCCTCCACCTCATTGTCAGAGAGATACTGTAATCCATATCTATTTGAACTTCGAGAAGGTGACCTAGTTGGTGAAACAACAGTGTAACCATGAACAAAAGCAGCATCAGCAGCAACTGTTGAAGGCGATGTTGGTGGAAGTGTTTGAGTTGCCGTGAGGGCAGATAAGGATGATTGTACGGTATTATTCTTATATGTAGGGCTATACATACTACTAGTCAGATTCGTGATATCCCCTTCTGATGGAGGTTGGGTAACAACCGGAGTTGTCACCGGCGAAGTTTCTTTCGAAGCATCCGCCTCCATGACTTTGGTCTCATGGGACTCTGACAAAGTAGCAGGACTACCCGTCGGTTTAGTTCTCGCAGAGGTATTGATATCCCCGACTCCTGAAATCATTGATATACCATGAGGTGGCACATCCCTTTCAGTTAAAGACTCTTCCTCCAGACCCTGAGATTCAGAATCCGAAAGAGAAGTGGTTTGAACCAATGGATCACTTTCATGAACCAAGGGAACAGTCTGCTGGAAGTCTGATAAATATCCCGAAGGATTGTCATGTTGACTCGTTTCCATGGGACGCGTCAGATCTTCCTCATCAAGATAAGCCGGACCTCGATACCCTGTTGTACGTTGAGGTACAGGAGGATTTCCAACCGATACGCAGGGTGCCTTTTCAAGATTTTTTGGCTCCCCTTCGGCCGTTCTGGACTTCAATGACTGAGTTTCCTTAATCGATTGAGTCAACGCAGACTTTACTGCAAAGGAAGACTTTACTTCCTTAGATGCCGAAGCACCTTGCTTTGTAGGATTTATTATTAAGTCCTGTTTAGATTGGATTGGCTTAGTGGTCTTTTTACCATCCGTGAGTTTAGATTTCTTGCCTACCGAAGCTTGCGCTTCATTTAGCGTAGGGCTTACTGTTATTATTGGATGTGATACGGAGATAGGTGAGGGTGACCTAATTGGCTCTTGGTCTTGGTCCGTATAACCAATGGTTGGAGTAACTGTTTGGCAGACGATGGGTTTCGAAGTCCTAGATCTAGTTACTCATTGGGTTGGCGGAGTCTGAATCATCTCATCAGGTATGTATCGAGTTCTCTTAGGAGAATGTTCAGGAGATGATTCAGATGCTGTTACTGAAGTGTCACTGCTTACTTCGGGTGTTGTGGAAAGGGTTGGTTCAATCCTAGTTGGACTAGGTTCCCTGATCCTCACGGGTTGAGCTTGGTGTGATACCCTAGATCATTTGAGGTTCACCCTAAGTGGAGGATTAGCTGGCCCGGGTGGTTGAACTACAGGTTCCTCTACAACCTCTGGGGCTGGAACCACGGCAGGTTCAACTTGTTCTTGTTGTACCGGGTTCGGAAGAGGTATTCCTATAGCCTGAAAATAAGAACGCATACGAGCGTCTTGGGGTTCAGCTAGCTTCACTAGCCAATTTGGAATTGGCGCAGTGAATTGATTATCAGACACCATAGGGGTGTTCATCTTCAGCTCTCCAAACCTTTTCATCTGTAATCCATGTGTACCTGGTACAAATATATTTGCATTTCTGCAAGAATTTATAGCATCATGGATAAAGATACAGAAAAACCTTTCGCTAGGGATGTATGAACCCCTTGGCTTATCAACTTGAGCTTGAACCAGATCCCATAAAAGTTCAGCATAGTTAGGAGTCTCTACTCTTATGAAAGAGTAGAATACTTTCAGCATTGGCACAGTCAAGCTATCAGATCCACTCCTTGTCATCAGCAAGCATCTGTTGATGATTGAGAAGATCACATACCACCTTGAGTGCAGATATTTCTTCTGAAACTTAGCTGGTGGAACGTTGGTAGTTCCAGCATAACCAAGATCAAAGACAGAAGTCATCATTTGCTGAGTAGCAGGAAAAGCAGGAGCATTCTGTACAAGAGGAAGTCTGAAGACCCCCCTGAAATTAGCTTTAGTGAAACTCCTCCTCCTTTGAACTCCTCTTAGTTGAAATTCAAAACGAGATTGTGTTCGCTCTGGATTTTTAGTAGTAGGTTGTGTAGCTTCCACAAACCTAATTGTTCTATTAAGTAACTCCAGATCTGTTACAGCTACACTGGCAGTAGTATTGAGAGAAGGCCACAGTGTGTGCCTCTCTAGAATTGATGTCCAGTAGTTGCAGGGTATACTGGTTTCAGAGTTGATGAAGTGATTGTTTGCCATTTAGCTGTATAAATAAGAAATAGAAGACCACGAGATATTTAACTAAAAACATATATCTCTATTTTTATTTGCCTTTGAAATCCTTTTTATATTTTTAAATTTTAAGATTTTTATGGTTTTTCAAAAATATAAAAGTCTTTTATTCTCAAATATGAACAAATAATTGACAACCATGACATTCATATGATATTCATCTTAGTATAAAATAATCATGCAAAGTCAATTATATAACACAAGGACTCAGAACAACACTTACTCAATTTTTAAACACATTTCAAGCAGATTCGGTAGTTATGAAAACTTTAGATTCTGTAACCAAATAAGCTTGAGTTTTCATATCAGAAAGATATAGAATAAACATGTTAAGTGTTTGAAGATAAAAATCAGAAAATTTTAAGGTACCAAATTTCAGACTCGGTATCAAGAAAGAAAACCAGATTCGGTATCTTCAACAATTAACAGAAAGTCACTCAAACATGCATATTCTATCACATATCAAGTAATATCACAACCATGATCAATTAACCATTCAATTACAAGTATATTAACATGTTAATTGTATGAACAAACTTGGTATCAGGATAAGAACACATTCGGTAGATACTGAATTCATCAAATAAGCAATTAAACATGTAATCAGACTCGGTCAAATGATAGATCAGTCAATTTAACTCAGATTAGACAAGATTTCATGTTGATTTTCCAAATCAATTGAGTTTAATCAAAGATTAATTGAAATCGACTCAGACTCGGAATAATCAACAAGATTTCAAAAATTAAAGGTCATAATCCAGTTATTTTGATCTTTTCTGGTTGATAAAAACTTAATTATCTCAGATCTACAATTATATATCTTAAACATTGATTAAAATGAACAATTACCAAGAATTTGAAGAAACAGAATGACGGACTCGGTAGAATTAGGCAGATTCGGTATAATCAACAGACTTGGTAGGTAATTAATAACAGTAAGAGTGTAATGTTTGACTTTGACTCTCCTTTTATAGATACCGAAAGTAAAATACCGAATGGGCTTTATAGAATGGGCCTAATATACCGAATACAGTCCAATATTTCAAAACTTTAACAATTTAACTCCAAATTTTGACAAATTCATTTTTCCTCTTGAAATCCATTTCAATCTTTTCATGAAAAACAATTCTGAGACAATTTCTGAAAACTTTGAACTTACCGAATCTGTACTGTTGGTTGTCAGACTCGGTAAAATGCTAAAAATAGCATTTATTCAGTAAAATTTAAATATTTTGGGATCTTATCTTTTCCAATTTTTATGAATTTTTCAAAATAAGATTTGTACTTAAAAGAACTTTGAATTTTGATACAAAGTACAAATCTTCAGTGATACCAATTGTTGACACGGGTTGCATACTGAGATGTATACAAGCCATAGTGAATTATTTCAGATAAAAACAAAGAAATTTTGAATTCACTTTTGAAAAACAATATTTTTGAATTATTTTCTCATTTTCTCCCTTTTTCTCCCCCTCAAAATGTGATATACAAGAAAGTAAATCAGCATTTTGATTATATTCCCAAGAAAATGAATTAACTCCCCCTTGAAATATGATATCAATGAGTTACCTCCCCCTTACGTAACCATTGAACAATTATATCCAGGAAGTTAACATAAATCAAAAGACTCCCCCTTAAAAGATGATATCCAAAGCATATGAAAGTAGTTGCTCCCCCTAGAAAGTATCTACTCCCCCTAAACACAAGATCCCAAGAAACTTAGTTATCATTAATCTAAAGGCAGTCCCTTAAAGAAAAATTATCTAGGAAGTTATCATTAATCTAAAGGCAGTCCCTTAAAGAAAATATATCTAGGAAGTTATATCTAGGAACAAATATATCTAAAGAAGTTATCATTAATCTAAAGGCAGTCCCTTAAAGAAAAATTATCTAAAGCACTGAAACTTAGTTGCTCCCCCTAGAAAGTATCTACTCCCCCTAAACACAAGATCCCAAAAATAAGTTCCAACAGATCTAAGGAATATCAAGCACTATACTCTGCCATGCCAATCTCTTTGATCAATAAATTTAGCCTAAGTTCATCTAAAGGTTTATTGAACATGTCAGCTAATTGCACTTTAGTAGGCACAAAGTATAACTCTATATCCCTTTTCTCTACATGGTCCTTAATGAAATGATAACGAATATCTATGTGTTTAGTTTTAGAATGCTGAACTGGGTTGCTTGTTATTGCAATAGCACTTCGTGAATCACAATAGATCGGGGTCTTAGAAATCTTAAAGCCATAGTCCAAGAGTTGAGTTTGCATCCACAAAACTTGTGAACAACAGTGAGCAGCAGCAATGTACTCAGACTCAGCTGTTGATAAAGACACACAGTTCTGCTTTTTGGATGACCAACCAACTAGTCTATTCCCCAACATCTGAATTGATCCAGATGTGCTCTTTGTATCAACATGGCAACCACCATGATCCGCATCAGTATAAGCAGTGCGATTGAAATCGGATCCATGAGGATACTAGATCCCAAGGTTAGGTGTACCTTTAAGGTATTGAAAAATCCTAACAACTGCTTTGGAGTGAGATTTCTTATGGTTGGACTGAAAGCGGGCACAGACAGTTACGTCAAGTGTAATGTCTGGTCGACTCGCAGTCAGATACATTAAAGAACCAACCATTATTCGATAAAGCGTAATATCAAAGGGTTCCCCATTAGTATCAGCATCCAGTAAAGTCCTCATTGGGGTTGTCATTGGTTTTAAAGCAGTCATTTTAAAACGTTTTAGCATATCATTGATATACTTTGTTTGACTGATAAAAATCCCATTTGGTAATTGTTTTACTTGTAACCCCAAGAAGAAAGTTAACTGGTCAAGCATGCTCATTTCGAATTTGCTGGCCATAAGGTCACCAAATTCTTTGCATAAGGCCGGGGACGTGGAACCAAAAATAATATCATCAACGTAAATTTGAACTAAGAGAATGTGACCGTGGTTTTTACGGATGAATAGCGTTGTATCAATCGTTCCACGAGAGAAGCCATTGTCCAGCAAATACTTTGTTAAGGTCTCGTACCATGCACGCGGTGCTTGCTTCAGACCGTATAAAGCTTTCTCCAAGTAGTAAACGTGGTTTGGATGAATGGGATCGACAAAGCCTTCTGGTTGATCAACATAGACTTCCTCTTGAAGATAACCATTCAGAAAAGCAGTTTTGACATCCATTTGAAACACCGTGAACTTCATATGAGAAGCAAATGCAAGGAAAAGACGAATTGCCTCAATCCTAGCAACCGGAGCAAACGTTTCGTCATAATCAATGCCCTCTTGTTATTGATATCCTTTGGCCACAAGACGTGCCTTATTTCGAACCACAATTCCATCAGAATCTTTCTTGTTCTTGAAAATCCACTTAACCCCTATTGGTCATTGACCCATTGGTCTTGGAACTAATCGCCATACTTTCAATCGTTCAAATTGATTGATCTCGTCTTGCATTGGAACTACCCAGTATGGATCTAGTAAAGCTTGAGCAACCGTTATTGGTTCAATCTTACTAAGAAAGGCTGTAAATAGACACATATTCTGAGTAGCCCTTCGAGTTGAAACTGGAGAAGATGCATCACCAATAATAAGATCTATTGGATGACTTTTAGTCCATCGGGTGTGCGGAAGAGATTGTACATCAATTGTATCCATCGGAACATCAACCGTTGTTGACGTTGAGCCTTGATCTGCTTGATCTGATGTAACAGTATCTAATGGATTCAATAGAGTATCTGGAGAAACAGCTGGAGTTGTATCAAATGATGAATCTTGATCTTGTTCAAGATTATCAATAACAAGAGGTTGGAGGGAGGATGAAGAAGCAACATGTGAATCAGTTGGTGTTGAATCTTCATCAAAAAGACTTTGAAGAGTCTCCACAGTAGTTGACTGTGATGGTGTAACCGGTACGGTTTGAACATTTGAATCCCGTTGAGGAGTATAAAGACTATCAAACAAGATATCCAGTTCCTCTGATGTAACCGTAGGAACACCCTTCTTCGAGAAAATTGAGTTTTGCGCGGAAGAAGTAGTAGCCAGGTTAGGATCAGGTTTTGAACTGAGTTATTCAAAAGCCATTCCCGAAAATTCGTCGAACTTGATGTTAATGCTCTCTTTAATCATCTTTGTCCGCTTATGATAAACACGATAAGCAACTTTGTTCGAGGAATAACCAAGAAATATGGCCTGATCGCCATGAGGATCAAACTTTCCGGGGCTGTCAAAATCATTAAGCACATAGCATATACAACCAAAAACACAGAAATATTTGACATTCGGGCGTCTACCATATAATAACTCATATGGAGTTTTATCAAAATGTTTGTTTACAATACAACGATTTTGGGTATAGCATGCAGTTGAAATGGCCTCCCCCCACATTTTTGGAGGTAATTTGGAGTATGCAAGCATCGTTCGTGCTGCTTCGCACAACGTACGATTACGTCGTTCTACTACTCCATTTTGTTGGGGGGTCCAAGCAGTAGAGAACTGATGTTCAATGCCTTGGTCTTTCAAATAACTATCAAGCGGGTCATTCTTAATTTCCGTCCCATTATCAGTTCTGATGCTCTTAACATGTTTGTTAAAAGAGCGTTGAATCTTTTTAATGAATTCAATGATAATGGCGGGGGTTTCTGACTTAGTTCGCAAAAGAAAAATCCATGTAAACCGGGTATAGTCATCAACAATGACAAGCACATGTTTCTTGCCACCGAGGCTAGAAATACGCATGGGTCCACATAAGTCCATATGCAATAATTGCAAAGACGATGAAGTACTGAGGTTTTACTTAAGCGGATGATTAGTCCGTTTCAGCTTACCCATCGCACATGATGGACACACATGATGCTTATCATATTGAAAGGTTGGAATACCATCAACTAAATCTTTAGAGACTAATCGATTTATACCCTTGTAATTAAGGTGTGACATCCGATGATGCCATAACCATGAATTTTCTTTGGTAGAACGAGTGGCCAAACACATGGTTGCATGTGATGGTGAATCATTGAGGTCAATAGTATATAGTGAAGCACAACGTTTACCAACACGAAGATCATTCCCTTCGGTGGATTGCACCGAGCATTGTCGACGTTCAAACAAAACTTTGAGATCTCCATCGCAGAATTGGCTCACACTAAATAAACTGCACCCTAAACCCTCAACATATGAAACTCGTTTGATTGTTATGCCATTTTGCACAAAATCTCCGTAACCCATTATTGCTGCAATCTCATCGTTTTCGAATGTAACCGTTCCTAGGAATTTGTCAATGAAGTTGACAAGCAAGGATTTATCGCCCGTCATGTGTCGAGAACAACCGGAATTGATATACCAAACACAGACGTTGAAACCCTGTAAATGTGAATTCCCTAGAGTTTAGGTACCCAAAGTTTCTTGGGTCCTTTTCGGTTAGTACCAGCAATAAACTTTTGATTAACAACAAACTTTGGATCAATGATGAAATAATCACGTAAAGCATCATGCAGTTTAGACAATAAAGCATCATTTAAAACCACATTACATGAAGCATCATACGCAATATCAATCTTTACATCGTTATCAGAAGTCTTAACACACAATTTATTCCAAGTAGATGTTTTGTTCACAGACGAAAATTGAAAAACATGAGATGATTTCCTAGGCCGACTAGCAGATTGCTTTTTTTTGGTTGCTACTTTCTTAGTCGTGGACTTAGGAACCCATACAGATTTGTAATTCAAGTTTGGATTATGACCTGTGACACGAAAAACACCTTTGTTTGTTAGACGTCCAAACTTTTCAGTTAACACATGAGATGACTGATTTTGCAGAATTTCCAATTTGATTGTACGTTCTTTTGCATCATACTCACTTAAATCAGGTTTAGAACTTGTGTGTGTTGTGAACTTAACTGATTTCTTTAAAAGACTCGCTTTTGAAGTTTTTGTCATAGGAATCATATGAATCTTTTCAGTTAACACAGAACCATTTGGAGAATGAACCTTTTTAACAATATACTGAGTTGTAGAGACAGCTTTCGAACCATGATTGCCAAATTGAGAACGTAGAGGATTTTTAAGAATAGTAATGGGTTTTACATCCTTAGATGTTGTTGTTCCCTTCCCCTTCTTAGTAATCCCACCAGTACATTCAAACACATTGGTTGCAACATTAGACGTTTGCTTAAGTGTGTTAGCCTGTTTCATTTGAATTATCTTTTATTTTAAGCTTTTAATCTCAAGACATAATTCTTCAGCAGAAACTATCACTTCACCCTCCTTAAAAGCATAAGTACATTCTTTCTTAGGCAGTGAAGGCAATTTATCACACAAAGCAATCATTTGTTCTAATGATTGGCACTTAAGTTGCAAGTCAATATTCTCCTGTTTAAGTTAAGCTACTATACGATTCAAATTACGTACAGTAGGCAAATGCAAGTAATAATCATGCAAAGGATCAAGTTGACTTTCAAAATCTATCAAAGGTTCAATGTTCGGTTCATCCTGAGGTTCTACTTTTTCATCTAAAGAATTTTGACCTAGAGAATCTGTCTCAAAGAAGACAGTTAGTTCATGTGCTAGGTCTTCACGGAAAACATCATCTGGACATGCAGGTAAAGTTGGTAGAATTGATTTCACATTAAAAATTGGTTCATCAAACACCTCATCTATTGCAGTAATGCTAGAACTAGGTTTGTTAAACACTTCATTCTCAAGCATTAAAATGTATTTCTCTAGCATGAGTGTTAGGATATAAACCAGTCTACGCTTAGGCACATAATCTTCACGTTGCATGTTCTTTTCAGTTTCAACAAGATTTTTCAAGAAATCAGGATTCAATTTACCTATCTTAGCATTGATTTTTTCATACATTAAGCTAATTTGATGGTATTTCCTAGATTTACGATTTACAATAATATCATCAAAATCAGCATCAGAAGCATGTACAAAATGCGATGGTAAACCGGCTTGAAAATAATCAGAATGATATAATCCTGGAATCTTTTTGGAAGCATCTTCCAAAATTTTCGGATCTTCATAACCCAACCCCCACTTTTCACCATGAATTGTTTTTGGTCTATTCATGAAAATCGTTTGTTTTGAAAGTTCCATATCCATGATATCTTTGGATTGCTCTGTTCGATAGAGTTTTTCCTCATATCGAGCAAGTTGAGCTTTCATTTGAAAAGATTCTTTTGACAATAAAGAAATTTCAGTGTTCTTTTCAATTATGGTGTTTTCCAATTGAACGATTTTCTTGTTTAGTTTTGAAAGTGTGGGTTCATGTTGGTTTTTCAAATCAGAAAGATCTTTTTCTAAAAATTGAACTTTTTCTGCAAGTCTTTCCGATTTTAAACGATAATCAGTTCTTTCAACTTTAATTGGATGAATTGTCTTTTTCAGATCTTCCAACTCAGCTTTCGTAGAGTTGAGTTGGAGAGTTAATTGTTGCACATCCATTTGCAATTTGGATGAGGAAGGTCTGGTCTCATTCATTTTGATTTTATCTTTTAAAACCTTGTTTTCAGATTTTAAGCCTTTGACTTCTTTTGACATTGAGACCAGATTCTTCATCAAGTCATTTTGCATTTTTATAAAATCAGGTGAGATTTCAGTTGATTGTACCTCATCATCATCGGATGTTAAGTCAGAATTCTCCATTGCTTCCTTAGCTTTGATAAGCTTTGTCACCTTGCAAACATTTGCATGTTCCACCTCTGAATCGGAATCGTCAGTCCAGTTAAACCAAGTATCATCAACCGGTTTTAGCTCTCCCCCAGTTTCCACAATCTTAGCCATCAACATTTTCTTCTTGTAGTAAGCTGCGTCCTTCTTCTTAGGCATCTTGCACTCACGAGAGTAATGACCAGCTTTGCCACAATTGAAACAAATTGAATCTTCCTTCTTGGAATCATCAGCACGTTTTTGTTTAGATTGATCAGCTTTCTTGTAGTACGAGGAAGATGACGAGTTTTTGCGTTGATTGCTTGATTTGCCTTTAAACTTGTGTTTGTTCAAGGCTTTTGTGAACATGGCTGCCATCTTAACTAATTCAAGGTGAGAATCATCAACATCAGAAAGATTCAAATCTTCTGAATCAGTTGATTCTTCTACAAGCACTTTCTTGGACAAGCTTTTGGAAGAAGTCAACGATTTGCTCTTCTTTTTGGCAATTAGGGCAAGTGGATCTCCCGGAGAAGACTCTATCCTTCCTTCTTGAAGTTTAGACACTTCAGGTTGGTAATGCATAAGAACACCAACAAGCTCATGAATAGTCAACTTGTCAATCTCTTTAGTAGATCGAACAATGGTTCTATAAGGAAGCTAATCAACATTGAGCTTTTTGAGAAACTTCATGTTGACTTCAGCATTTACTTTTATGATCTTGCACCTTTTCAACTCATTAAGAACACCATTGAAATGACGATAGGTATCCTTGAGTGATTCATCAGTTTCCTGCTTGAAATCTTCATAGAATCCCAGAGCCTTATTCAATTTAGTAACGACTGACATGTCATAACCTTCTTGCTGTCGTTTGATCTCATCCCATATATCTTTTGCTGTTGTGTTGCTATCAACATTTTCAAACAATTCATACAGGATAGCTTGCATAACAATATTCTTTGCCTCTATGTCACCCTGAGCTCTCTCACGCTTATCACCAGAAAGTTCATAGACTGGAATTGGCATACCAGTATCCGGATGATAATCAACAACTGGACCATCTCTCAGAGATGCCCAAATGTACTTTGCTTTCTCACCCTTACAGTCTATGTACTGAGTGATACGGTGAAGCTACTAAGTGTACTTTCCATCAAACAACACTGGAGGACGGGAATCTGATCCAATGATCAAAGTATCTTGAGTAGACATCTTGAAAATGAGGTAGATTCGGTAAAGATTCTGTATTACACAAATCTAAGATGAAAAATCACAACAATTTGATCAGAATGTCAGATTCTGTGTCAGATTCGGTATTGTAGCAGATTCGGTACTGTAGCAGATTCGGTAAAGATTCTGTATATCAGATTCTGTAAAAGAAACTGATCAGAAATACAAGAGACACACCCAGATTCAGTATAGATTCGGTAATCACAAGAATTGTAGCCTGTAACCACTTAAAACAATGGATTAAGTGATACAGAAACTCAGATTCTGTATTTGATTCGGTAGTCAGATTCTGTATGAATTTGAAATTCAAACTCAATTCAATCCTTTTGAATTAGATTCTGTAACCTTGCTGCACAAGGAAACACGTTAGTATCACACAAAATATCAAAGATACCGAAAGTATAGGATACCGAATGTCAACTGTAGCAGTTGACAATACCGAGTCTAAGTTTAAAACTTAGAAATATGACAGAATCCTTTCACAAACCACACCAAGTAGCTGCGTATAATCAAACCGAATGTGATAGAATCACAATCACACCACAATCTGCAACACTTAAGATGAATTTAAGTAATGAAGCAGACTCGGTATGACAGTTACGATACCGAGTGTTGATCAAATCTTCAAAACTTGATGAATTGAAGAAATTGAACCGTCAGAAATGTCATTTAACACCTCACGAACACAACTGAATCCTTAAATCTTCACAAAAATCTAGAATCAAGCTTGAATTAAGCAATACCGAGAGTTTTAGCCACAAACTCTAAAAATCAACTTGATTCTCCATAATTGAAGTTAAAAAGCTGTAATGATGATCGAAACTCTTTCTAAAATACCTAATGCACCTTTGCTGAACTTATCACAAGAATCTGAACGTCAGATTATCAAATTCAATAATACCAAATGTGATTCAAAATACCGAGAGTATTCAGATTCTGTAATCTACAATCTCTGGATCGATATAGTGATGTAGAATCACTTCCTGGAAGCTCTGATACCAAATGATAGGTCAGATCATGTTGAGATAGAGAGAAATGATAAGATAAAGAGAGATTCGGTATGTAAGTATGAGACTCGGTATTAGAGAGAATCGGTACAATTACATTCCACAGCTTCTAGAACTCAGTTACAATGCAATGGCTATCTAATTAGGACTACTTAGGTTCCTTATATAGCCCTCTTCTAAGGAACCTTCAATTAAGCTTATTTCACATTAACACTATACAACTTCGGGGTCCTAACAGATATTGATATTGATATTAGTACTAATAAAAGTAATAATAATAATATTATAACAAATATATTTTTAGCTTGTAATTACATTTAATTATTAATATTATATATTATGCGATAACATATGTTGAATATTTATTATTTACAAATTTTATATATTATAATATACATATAATATTAATTGTGTGCAGAATTCATATATATATTTATATATTTATTTTACTAATATCTTATTTATTTTGTAAATTACTTTACTTGTTTAAATCAAATGATTAAATGGTATTATATTAATACAAATTAATGTACACACACACACACACACACACACATATATATATATATATATATATATATATATATATATATATATACATGTTTATTTACACGCAATTGTTCGTGAATCGTCGGGAATAGTCGAAGGTCAATTGAATAAATGAAACAGTTCTAACTTTTTGAGACTCAACCTTACAGACTTTGCTTATCGTGTTGGAAACATATAAAGATCAAGTTTAAATTTGGTCGGAAATTTCTGGGTCGTCACAGTACCTACCTGTTAAAGAAATTTCGTCCTGAAATTTGATCGAGGTCGTCATGGCTAACAATAAAAATGTTTTCATGGCGAATATGAGTTGATAAATAGAGTTTTATCAACATTGAGTAATATTGATAAAATAATTCGATTACTCGAAGAGTACGAATGAAGCTATCACTAAATAGTGATATGAGAAAGGCAAGTTTCATCATAACTTTTGACTAGTCATGGCTGAATTTAGAAAATAAGATACGTCTTAACTTTTGACGTTGTCTTGGTTGAATTCCGGAATTCAAGGGATTTAAAGAAAATCTTCAAAATATAAAAGATTTGATTCTTCGGCGAGTAAGGAAATTAAGATCTCTATAATTAAATACGGTGATCTGCCTCGATTACTCTGTCTGATATTTCTATTATAAATTAAACTCTTTCGTTTCATTATTCTCACCATTCCTATACTTTCTTTCTTAGTTCATACATTCCAAAGATTGTTAAAATGATTAATCCCGTTCTAATCCTTGATATTTTCCTAGTTATCATTTCTGTTATCCTTCTTTTCAATCTTCCACCAGAAAAATCTGTTTACTTCTACTATTACCTTGGGGTGATACTATTCTTAATCCTACCGTGTATTTATATTGCTATTCGTATTAATATCCACAGTTTGTAACCTCCGTGTTGTTATTGGACTTTATATTTTTCTCTTATATTTTGGAGCTCTTTGCCTTTTTATTCTCTTCTCAACCTCTAGTAACGTTAGTAATGTTCCAGAATTCGTAAGTATAAAGTTTTAAATGAACTTAATGTTCTAAACAAGAAAGAACGAAATAGCACGATTTGATTTGTCAAATTACCAGAATCACTATAGAACTATCAAGAATATACTTTCTTGATATGTTCAGAAGTTAAGTAGAATGAAAGAGTTATGTAACATGGCACATGATGACGTTATGATCTGTGAATCAACACGTTCCATTAGAAACTCTGCATGACTTAGTGTAATATAATTACATTGATCAAGTGTCATTATATTATACTAATTCATGCATCAATTTCTTTACATTTCTCCAGAATTCATTCATAAATTAAACTTAGATTTTACAGAAGTTTCCAATATAATGAAACACAAGAAGCACGAAGAGGTATATAATTTTGGACGAGAATATATATGAAAATATCCTCAGAAATATTGAAGATATTTATGATGATATTTTGGAATTTCCAAGTTCGAAGGTTGATGAAGAAAAATTTTCCGCAAGATTTTAACATGACTTCAGAGCAAGATATTCTCTAAAGATTTCAACGGATCCAGAATTACCTGGGTTCTTTGAATATAGGGTATGGTCCTTGTATTTTTCCTTGGTTTCCTTCGTGGTAAGCTCAATCCGTTTTTCCAGTTCCAACTTTTCTGAGCTTTTCCAACGTATCCTTCTTTATCATCAAACTTTTGACTGTTAAGGTCGTTTACAGTTTTTGCTGCTTCATTCAGCTTTTTCAAACTTTGAAGTATTGATTCGTTGACTGGGTGCTTTTCAGAATTTCAAGATGAAAGTTCATAATTCTAAGAGATAAATGTTATATGTATACATATAACTGATTGCTGATTTCTGGTAATTGGTAGGGTAATTCTCGTTACAAAGTGCGGATGAGTATGTGAATAGGTTTTAACAAATAAATATAATGGTTCTTCGGAGAGACTTAAGTCAATGAGTAATGAAGTTGCTGGTAATTTTACTGCTAATATGCTGGAATATAAACGGTTCTCCGGTAACGATGACGAAATGACAACGTATATATCGAGGTTATAATAAGGCTAATCTGAATGAAAGTTGAAGTTGATTTGTTGGAGCTGTGACAAAATTGGCTAATTTGGAAAGGAATTGTAATGTTATTTTTGATAATAATAATGTCAAAGGAGCTAGCATAGATACGTGTTAAACATTTTCTCAGGTTCCGAGTGTTTTCAGGTGCATAACTATATGCATCAATCTTTTCTTCCGTAGATGAAGTGCGGTTGGTTCATTCTCTCGATTGAGGTGTTTTCAAGAATCATGAAAGGTTTGAACGCGGATTGTAATCGTCAAGATACAAATGAGGTTTAAAATGAAATCAAGTGGCAACCTTGAAGAATTGTTTAGTTTCATATGTTATAATCAATATTTTAATTCGTTTTAATAGTCCAATGTTGGTAGTCCACAGTTAGTAGTGCACAGTTAGCAATTCAATAATTCATATATAGTTTAATATATAATATTCGAATTAATTAATACGTATCGGGACCCATTGTATACATGTCTCAGACTCGATCACAACTCAAAGTATATATATTACTGTAGAATCAACCTCAACCCTGTATAGCTAACTCGGGCATTACTGCATATAGAGTGTCTATGGTTATTCCAAATAATATATATAGATGCGTCGATATGCTATGTCAAAACCTTGTATACGTGTCCCGATATTTAAAGTGCGTAAAATAAATAACAGAAATTAAATGACGATAAATAAAATTGCGAGAATTAAAATTGCAATAAATAAATTGCGATAAATAAAATGTAATCAGTTAGCTAGGAACAGTTAGCGTGGATTCTTAACAAAATTTTTCTCATAGTTAATTTGTTTGTTTCTAACAAATTTTATTTTGTCAAATGTTTATTTCATTATGCCACTTGTTGGATTCTGAAAGATCAAAATCCAAATATGAAATTGAATGAAATGAAAAATAGTTGTTCTTTGGTGAACGGATACGTATATATATGGATTTGAGCAGTATTGTTAATGACTGCTGAATCTGAATTGAAGATTTGTACAGTGTAACTTATTAATGTGAAAACTAAATATTCCTCGGGTATTACCTACCCGTTAAAATATTTTCACTATTAACAGTTTGTACAAAAGAACTTTCAATTACAATCTTTATGAAAATATATATACATATATATTTTCTTCAGATGTAATCATGGATGTAATGAGTCAATATAATATTTAACTCATTTGATTTACCATTAGAACTAGAATACATAATCTCTAAAATATTAGAGATTACATAATCGCCATGTAAAAGAAGATAAATGATGTATAACAATGTGTAGAACGATGATTAAGTTCGAAGTATAGATTGTGATGTTGAGACGTGTGATGTTGAAACTTGGGTTGTTGGTGGTAATGTTGGTGCCGGTGGTGTTGCTGAAGCTGGTAAGTTTTGCACCATATTCTCCAAATTTATTACTCGAGCGCGAAACTCGTTGACTTCTTCTATTACTTCAGGATGATCGGTGGTTTGAACAAGAGGATGAATAAGGTTTAGAGTTGTAGATAATATGTGTTTGTTGCGAGCTATCCTAAAAATGAGAGTAAAAATAGTGTTTCGGATAGGTTTGCCGGTAAGTGCTTCAGGTTCTTCACCAAGAGGTGAATTTGGTTGGTGGAAAGGATCGCCTTCTTTTTGTCCCCATTGGTTAAGTCGACTACGAACCCATCTGATGAATTGGGGATGGCTGATTGATTGATTCATTCTGGTGACGCTGCTTTTGGAGCTTAGGTGAACATCCATATCGGAATCCGAGGGACTTGAACTAGTGGTGAGTTCCATTTCGTATGATTGAATAAAGAATTTTTCGATATGAAATGATTTCCGGATATCGGATGATATTCTAATTACATAAAATACCTATACTTAGTAAAGAAGATCCCGTAGATTACGGAGAAAATTAAGGAAACGTGTCAGATAAAGTCTATAGTAACAGATATGCTAAGATATAGATTAGCAGATACGCTAATATATGAATTTTGTCTATACACTATTCATGCAATCAATGCAGTAAGATGTGTGTAGACAAAGAATGATAAGCAGGTAATTTCCTAAGGATGATAAGCAGGTAATTTTTGACACGAAATGATAAGCAAAACTTTTGACATGCAGACACGGTCGAAGTCCAGACAAACTAATGCATCTAAACGATTACCAGTTAGATACACTAATGCAAGACCTGGTTCGCTAAGACCACCGCTCTGATACCAACTGAAATGACCCGTTCATATACATTATAAACGATTCACAATAGTTGATTACATCGCGAGGTATTTAACCTCTATATATGATACATTTTACAAACATTGCATTCATTTTTAAAAGACAATCTTTCATTTCATTGACAGTTGACGACATCATACCATTTCATAATATATCCAACTATAATTGACTTAATAATAATCTTGATGAACTCAACGACTCAAATGCAATGTCTTTTGAAATATGTCATGAATGACTCCAAATAATATCTCTAAAATGAGCAAATGCACAGCGGAAGATTTTCTTAATACCTGAGAATAAACATGCTTTAAAGTGTCAACCAAAAGGTTGGTGAGTTCATTAGTTTATCATAATCATTCATTTCCATCATTTTAATAGACCACAAGATTTCATATATTGACACGCGTAACTCGCGAATTAAAATTCATTCATATGGTGAACACCTGGTAACCGACCTTAACAGGATGCATATAGAATATCTCCATCATTCCGGGACTCACATCGAACATGATAAATCGAAGTACTAAAGCAGTTCAAATTCTCTGACTGGGGCTTGTTAGTGCCCATAGATCTATCTTTAGGATTCGCGTCAATTGGTGGCAATTATAATAAACACCAATTCTTAGGCTACCAAGCTAAAAAGGGGTATATTCAATTTCGATAATCCAACCCTAGAATGTTGTTTCGATTACTTGTGTCTATTTCGTAAAACATTTATAAAAGCAGTGCATGTATTCTCAGTCCCTAAAATATATAATGCAAAAGCATTTAAAAAGGGAGCAAATGAAACTCACACATTTAAATATTGTAAAACAATTATTAAAGCATTGCATGTATTCTCAGCCCAAAAATGTAATGAGTAAAAGGGAGCATATGAAACTCAATCTACAATATTTTGTAGTAAAAATATTCATACGACAATATTGAACAATGCAGGGTTGGCCTTGGATTCACGAACCTCTATCATTTGTATATATATTAAAACATATACTCCTAATCGAATAAATTTATATATTATAGTTAATGAGGTATTTGTTATATTAATAATTTATAAGTTTCATTATTTATTTATATATTTTTCATTTTATATATATATATATAGAAATATTAATATAGTTAAGTTATGTACTTTACATACATTTTTGTGTATATGTAATCTTTATTTTTTTTATATACTTATAATCTTAGTAACGTCATTAAAACTTTTATATTCATAGTTATAATAATCAAAATCTTCGTGTTTAATTCCTAAACTAATGACTAAATTCCTATAACATAAATTCGTAATCATATTCATAATTGTACTGATATTCATAATTATAACCATTTTCCAAAATTTTACCATATCAACTTTTATTGTTAAATTCAAAATATCAATGTTATTAACATGTTCATAATAATAATAATAATAATAATAATAATAATAATAATAATAATAATAATAATAATAATAATAATAATAATAATAATAATAATAATAATAATAATAATAATAACAATAATGATCTTACTAATAATAATAATATTAGTTATGATAATACTAATAACTTTTAATGATAATACAGGTAATAATAATGATAATGATAATAATAATAATACTATTACTTATAAAATGATACTAATACTAATATTAATGAAAATAGTAACATATTGTGTTATTTTCAAAATAACACTAATAATAATAATCATAATCATAATAATACTTATATCAATATTAATAATAATTATAATACTAATACTACTTAATGATATTATTTAGTAATAACAAAAATGATAATAATATTAATCCTATTATTTATTAACATAATAACAATAATTATTAATAATTATAATAATAACAATAACAATAATAATAATAATAATAATAATAATAATAATAATAATAATAATAATAATAATAATAATAATAATAATAATAATAACAATAACGATAATAAATAAGAAAAGGGAACTACCTCCAAAACAATGCTAAAAAAATAATGCCACAATCTAGGCTCGAACTAAAGACCTCTCGATACCCTGACACACCCTTAAACCATTCGTATGTGCTTACATATCTGTTTTAAATCAACACTCGTTTATATTTAACTCGAAATTATTTATGTAATCTTCATCTTCTTCACAATATCAAATTCGTTCAAACATTCCAATCATCAAAACAACGATTTAAGTATTTTAAAATGATAATCAAAAATCATTATCAAAGGTTTATATTCATTGGAAAAAAAAATTAAAACAGCACCTGCTGTTCGTTGTTAATGAAGAGAAAAAAAAATTAAGTTTGATTTCAAGATCGTTTTAGACAAAACTCACAACATGAAATAGTTTGTAATCCATTCCTAGATACTATTGGAATCGTTAATTGAATCTGAAACACAAACACAAACTCGAATTTCTCTAAGAACACTTCAGTTGACTTTTTAAAAATTAACTTTGACTCGACAATTCGAATTCGTTTTAAAGAATTGAGACTTGGGATTTTGCAGAACGATTTCTTAGAGGATTCCTAACAAGACTGAATTTATAAATTTTGAAATCTAATAAGAATTCAAGTTTTGGCAAAAATGACTCAAGAAAAGAGGTTTTGAGTATTTTTCTTAATTTTTCTGTTTAATAAAATCTAATGCAATAATGGATGTCAATATATATGAATGATAATCGAATAGTCGAGGCAGTACATATGATAGGATTTATTTTTGTTTGCATTTAGGGTGGACATCGACTGGTAACACAAAAACTTGACATAAACAAAAATATATAAATAAATAAATAAGTATGATCGTGATCTTTAAGAGAATCCAATAAAATATATTTGTTATTATATATTTAATATTATTAATAATAAATAAATATAAATATATTAATAATAATAATAGAGTTGTAAGACCCTAAACCCAAGTGTACGGGTGTACATAAACGTTGCATAATCAAACTGGAGTAAACAGAAACTGACAGACTGATTTAGAGTGTGTGCGCGCAGCACACTGGAAGAGGTGCGCTCAACGCACTGTCCCTGCGACAGAATTCCTGCTTTTTTCTATTTTAAGTTAAATGAAGGGCATATTGGTCTTTTCACTTAAGGGTCGATTTTAGGCCACAAAAGGCAGATTGGAGGACTCTTTCAAGTCCACAACCTTATCTTCATTCTCTCATCTTCAACCTCAAACCCTAGAGTGAGAAAAAGAGTTTAGAGAGAGAAAAAGCTTCATTTGGGGAAGAAGAAGCTTGAATTGATCGAAGTCGCATGTGTTAAAGTTGTTCATCTCGTTCACGGCTACGTTGTGGTAGTATTGGTAAGTTCTAACTCCAAGTTTTCATAGTATGATTAGTGTTCATAATTGGGGTTTTGAAATGGGTGTTCTTGAGCAAACCCACTAGTTGATAATTGGGTGATTGAGCTAGTAAATGGTGTTAATAACCATTCTTGGTGGGTTTTGGGTTGGATGATGAAATTGATTAGTTGATAATCATGTTCGAGTGTTTATATCACTAGTTAACTTAGGTTATTAGTGATTAATTGTGTGAGCTTGCAAAATGGGTGTTTTGACTTGAGATTAGGTCAAAATGGGTTTTGTGTCAAATGATGCAAGTATTGTGTTTTATTGATTAAACCTTGAGTAAAATGAGTTGTTAGAACATAATCACTAGTCGATTGTGATTATGGAGATTTTCGAGTGACATTTGACTTAGTCAAAGTGGAAGTAAGTGCAAATGGGTCAATATTGCACTTAATGGTATTTTGGGTATAAGCTAGAGTGTTTAGCTTATTTGTTTGTGAATTATTTAGGTGAGTTGCATTTGGACGATTAGGGGCTCAAGCGGGATTGCTTTTCAAGTAATCGAGGTGAGTGGAATATTTATATGTTTATGTATATAATTTGGTTGCTTGTATACGACGTGGCATGTGTTATTCGGTAGAATACACTTCTTTTGGGCCACAATGGGACTGGGGTGCGGGATGGGGGTTTAAGTTCGCTAGTGTCGATACCTCATATGTGTGGATTTCAAGTTCGCTAGTGTCGAAGCCATACCACTATTTCGTTATTCGATGAGGGTTTAAGTTCGCTAGTGTCGATACCTTATATGTATGGATTTCAAGTTCGCTAGTGTCGATGCCATACCACTATTTCGTTGTTTGATGAGGGTTTAAGTTCACTAGTATCGATACCTCATATGTATGGATTTCAAGTTCGCTAGTGTCGACACCATACCACAATTTCATTGTTCGATGAGGGTTTAAGTTTGCTAGTGTCGATACCTCATATGTATGGATTTTAAGTTCGCTAGTGTCGACGCCATACCACCATTTTCGTCGTTCGATGAGGGTTTAAGTTCGCTAGTGTCGATACCTCATATGTGTGGAATAGGAATTTGGTACTATTTGATGGTATGAACATCCGTGGCTTTCTAAGGGGGATTATTCCCTCGTGATCTTGTCTTAACCGGTGGTTTGTACATATTCATATTTAACATTGTATTATGGGCGTGGCCCATATATTTATCATTGTTAGCTTGTTATACATTTTGGATACTTGATTTTTATGTTTTGCTAATGACGTGTGTTATTTTGTGTAGGTGAATGTAAGTAATTGAATTATTTATGTATGCGTATAAGTATTTCTATCACTAAGCGTTAGCTTACCCTCTCGTTGTTTACATTTTTAGGTTCGGAGGCGGACGTGGCAAGGGTATGCTCAGGATTTGATGATTTTCCCTTTTGATGCTTGCTTGGATTACTTTTGTTTCAACATAGGATTGGGTAGTTTATCCCCAAACATCATGCTCGTAGTTGTGTTTGGAACTTAAACTCATGTAGTCGAAAACTTGTATTTTGTGCGAAAGTCGTAAAACGGCCGATGTGGGCCCGATGTCATAAAACTTGTTTTATTATTGGAACGTGTTAGTTTTACTTATATTATTATGTTGTGAAAAGTGTTTAGTCCAAAAGTGTCGGGAAGCAAGAGATCATTAAACGAAAATTGGAAAAAATGGACAGCGGGCTGCCAGGTCCTGTGTTCGCCGCGCACCCCATCTGGACAGTTCTGTTTTAAATTTTTTTTATTCCACGTTTTTTGTTGTTTAACGGGTTGGGTTGTTACAAGTGGTATCAGAGCATGGTCTAAGGGATTTAGGTGACTTGAGATAGGCGCCTAGACTTAGACTTTTGTGTGGACTATTATGCGGGACTTGTAGGATTACGGGTCGGTTCGGGTTTTAATTATATGTTGATTATGTTACTACTAACCATGTTGTTTCGTGTTGAACATCTAGCGAGATGGTTGTTGTATTCATGAGCTCGGCGTGGCGTGTGAGCGTAATAATAATTCTCGACCATTATTACGGTTGCAAGCCAAGTCAAGTAAGTGATATACAACAAGCATTGAACTAGATGGGGTGTACGAACGGTGACATATTTATATGATGGTGAATATAGATCTTGGCGGTGTATGTCAATTATTCGTGTTGTATTCCTAACCGAGTTCATTTCTTAGAATGAAGATGAGGAACGGACATGATAACGATGATCAAGGAGAAGACTCCGAGTTTGAAATGTCCCGTTCTTATTGATTAAAAACGTTCAATATTAATTGATTTCGTTGCGAGGTTTTGACCTCTATATGAGACGTTTTTCAAAGACTGCATTCATTTTAAAACAAACCATAACCTTTATTTCATCAATAATAGTTTAAAAAGCTTTACGTAGATTATCAAATAATGATAATCTAAAATATCCTGTTTACACACGACCATTACATAATGGTTTACAATACAAATATGTTACAACAAAATAAGTTTCTTGAATGCAGTTTTTACACAATATCATACAAGCATGGACTCCAAATCTCGTCCTTATTTAAGTATGCGACAGCGGAAGCTCTTAATAATCACCTGAGAATAAACATGCTTAAAACGTCAACAAAAATGTTGGTGAGTTATAGGTTTAACCTATATATATCAAATCATAATAATAGACCACAAGATTTCATATTTCAATACACATCCCATACATAGAGATAAAAATCATTCATATGGTGAACACCTGGTAACCGACATTAACAAGATGCATATATAAGAATATCCCCATCATTCCGGGACACCCTTCGGATATGATATAAATTTCGAAGTACTAAAGCATCCGGTTCTTTGGATGGGGTTTGTTAGGCCCAATAGATCTATCTTTAGGATTCGCGTCAATTAGGGTGTCTGTTCCCTAATTCTTAGATTACCAGACTTAATAAAAAGGGGCATATTCGATTTCGATAATTCAACCATAGAATGTAGTTTCACGTACTTGTGTCTACTTTGTAAATCATTTATAAAACCTGCATGTATTCTCATCCCAAAAATATTAGATTTTAAAAGTGGGACTATAACTCACTTTCACAGATTTTTACTTCGTCGGGAAGTAAGACTTGGCCACTGGTTGATTCACGAACCTATAACAATATATACATATATATCAAAGTATGTTCAAAATATATTTACAACACTTTTAATATATTTTGATGTTTTAAGTTTATTAAGTCAGCTGTCCTCGTTAGTAACCTACAACTAGTTGTCCACAGTTAGATGTACAGAAATAAATCGATAAATATTATCTTGAATCAATCCACGACCCAGTGTATACGTATCTCAGTATTGATCACAACTTAAACTATATATATTTTGGAATCAACCTCAACCCTGTATAGCTAACTCCAACATTCACATATAGAGTGTCTATGGTTGTTCCGAAATATATATAGATGTGTCGACATGATAGGTCGAAACATTGTATACGTGTCTATGGTATCTCAAGATTACATAATATACAATACAAGTTGATTAAGTTATGGTTGGAATAGATTTGTTATCAATTTTCACGTAGCTAAAATGAGAAAAATTATCCAATCTTGTTTTACCCATAACTTCTTCATTTTAAATCCGTTTTGAGTGAATCAAATTGCTATGGTTTCATATTGAACTCTATTTTATGAATCTAAATAGAAAAAGTATAGGTTTATAGTCGGAAAAATAAGTTACAAGTCGTTTTTGTAAAGGTAGTCATTTCAGTCGAAAGAACGACGTCTAGATGACCATTTTATAAAACATACTTCCACTTTGAGTTTAACCATAATTTTTGGATATAGTTTCATGTTCATAATAAAAATCATTTTCTCAGAATAACAACTTTTAAATCAAAGTTTATCATAGTTTTTAATTAACTAACCCAAAACAGCCCGCGGTGTTACTACGACGGCGTAAATCCGATTTTACGGTGTTTTTCGTGTTTCCAGGTTTTAAATCATTAAGTTAGCATATCATACAGATATAGAACATGTGTTTAGTTGATTTTAAAAGTCAAGTTAGAAGGATTAACTTTTATTTGCGAACAAGTTTAGAATTAACTAAACTATGTTCTAGTGATTACAAGTTTAAACCTTCGAATAAGATAGCTTTATATGTATGAATCGAATGATGTTATGAACATCATTACTACCTTAAGTTCCTTGGATAAATCTACTGGAAAAGAGAAAAATAGATCTAGCTTCAATGGATCCTTGGATGGCTCGAAGTTCTTGAAGCAGAATCATGACACGAAAACAAGTTCAAGTAAGATCATCACTTGAAATAAGATTGTTATAGTTATAGAAATTGAACCAAAGTTTGAATATGATTATTACCTTGTATTAGAATGATAACCTACTGTAAGAAACAAAGATTTCTTGAGGTTGGATGATCACCTTATAAGATTGGAAGTGAGCTAGCAAACTTGAAAGTATTCTTGATTTTATGAAACTAGAACTTTTGGAATTTATGAAGAACACTTAGAACTTGAAGATAGAACTTGAGAGAGATCAATTAGATGAATAAAATTGAAGAATGAAAGTGTTTGTAGGTGTTTTTGGTCGTTGGTGTATGGATTAGATATAAAGGATATGTAATTTTGTTTTCATGTAAATAAGTCATGAATGATTACTCATATTTTTGTAATTTTATGAGATATTTCATGCTAGTTGCCAAATGATGGTTCCCACATGTGTTAGGTGACTCACATGGGCTGCTAAGAGCTGATCATTGGAGTGTATATACCAATAGTACATACATCTAAAAGCTGTGTATTGTACGAGTACGAATGCGGGTGCATACGAGTAGAATTGTTGATGAAACTGAACGAGGATGTAATTGTAAGCATTTTTGTTAAGTAGAAGTATTTTGATAAGTGTCTTGAAGTCTTTCAAAAGTGTATGAATTCATATTAAAACACTACATGTATATACATTTTAACTGAGTCGTTAAGTCATCGTTAGTCGTTACATGTAAATGTTGTTTTGAAACCTTTAGGTTAACGATCTTGTTAAATGTTGTTAACCCAATGTTTATAATATCAAAAGATATTTTAAATTATTATATTATCATGATATTATGATGTACGAATATCTCTTAATATGATATATATACATTAAATGTCGTTACAACGATAATCGTTACATATATGTCTCGTTTCAAAATCATTAAGTTAGTAGTCTTGTTTTTACATATGTAGTTCATTGTTAATATACTTAATGATATGTTTACTTATCATAATATCATGTTAACTATATATATAACCATATATATGTCATCATATAGTTTTTACAAGTTTTAACGTTCGTGAATCACCGGTCAACTTGGGTAGTCAATTGTCTATATGAAACCTATTTCAATTAATCAAGTCTTAACAAGTTTGATTGCTTAATATGTTGGAAACATTTAATCATGTAAATATCAATCTCAATTAATATATATAAACATGGAAAAGTTCGGGTCACTACAGTACCTACCCGTTAAATAAATTTCGTCCCGAAATTTTAAGCTGTTGAAGGTGTTGACGAATCTTCTGGAAAGAGATGCGGGTATTTCTTCTTCATCTGATCTTCACGCTCCCAGGTGAACTCGGGTCCTCTACGAGCATTCCACCGAACCTTAACAATTGGTATCTTGTTTTGCTTAAGTCTTTTAACCTCACGATCCATTATTTCGACGGGTTCTTCGATGAATTGAAGTTTTTCGTTGATTTGGATTTCATCTAACGGAATAGTGAGATCTTCTTTAGCAAAACATTTCTTCAGATTCGAGACGTGGAAAGTGTTATGTACAGCCACGAGTTGTTGAGGTAACTCAAGTCGGTAAGCTACTGGTCCGACACGATCAATAATCTTGAATGGTCCAATATACCTTGGATTTAATTTCCCTCGTTTACCAAATCGAACAACGCCTTTCCAAGGTGCAACTTTAAGCATGACCATCTCTCCAATTTCAAATTCTATATCTTTTCTTTTAATGTCAGCGTAGCTCTTTTGTCGACTTTGGGCGGTTTTCAACCGCTGTTGAATTTGGATGATCTTCTCGGTAGTTTCTTGTATAATCTCTGGACCCGTAATCTGTCTATCCCCCACTTCACTCCAACAAATCGGAGACCTGCACTTTCTACCATAAAGTGCTTCAAACGGCGCCATCTCAATGCTTGAATGGTAGCTGTTGTTGTAGGAAAATTCTGCTAACGGTAGATGTCGATCCCAACTGTTTCCGAAATCAATAACACATGCTCGTAGCATGTCTTCAAGCGTTTGTATCGTCCTTTCGCTCTGCCCATCAGTTTGTGGATGATAGGCAGTACTCATGTCTAGACGAGTTCCTAATGCTTGCTGTAATGTCTGCCAGAATCTTGAAATAAATCTGCCATCCCTATCAGAGATAATAGAGATTGGTATTCCATGTCTGAAGATGACTTCCTTCAAATACAGTCATGCCAACTTCTCCATCTTGTCATCTTCTCTTATTGGCAGGAAGTGTGCTGATTTGGTGAGACGATCAACTATTACCCAAATAGTATCAAAACCACTTGCAGTCCTTGGCAATTTAGTGATGAAATCCATGGTAATGTTTTCCCATTTCCATTCTGGGATTTCGGGTTGTTGAAGTAGACCTGATGGTTTCTGATGCTCAGCTTTGACCTTAGAACACGTCAAACATTCTCCTACGTATTTAGCAACATCGGCTTTCATACCCGGCCACCAAAAATGTTTCTTGAGATCCTTGTACATCTTCCCCGTTCCAGGATGTATTGAGTATCTGGTTTTATGAGCTTCTCTAAGTACCATTTCTCTCATATCTCCAAATTTTGGTACCCAAATCCTTTCAGCCCTATACCGGGTTCCGTCTTTCCGAATATTAAGATGCTTCTCTGATCCTTTGGGTATTTCATCCTTTAAATTTCCCTCTTTTAAAACTCCTTGTTGCGCCTCCTTTATTTGAGTAGTAAGGTTATTATGAATCATTATATTCATAGATTTTACTCGAATGGGTTCTCTGTCCTTCCTGCTCAAGGCATCGGCTACCACATTTGCCTTCCCCGGGTGGTAACGAATCTCAAAGTCGTAATCATTCAATAATTCAATCCACCTACGCTGCCTCATATTCAGTTGTTTCTGATTAAATATGTGTTGAAGACTTTTATGGTCGGTATATATAATACTTTTGACCCCATATAAGTAGTGCCTCCAAGTCTTTAATGCAAAAACAACCGCGCCTAATTCCAAATCATGCGTCGTATAATTTTGTTCGTGAATCTTCAATTGTCTAGACACATAAGCAATCACCTTCGTTCGTTGCATTAATACACAACCGAGACCTTACTTTGATGCGTCACAATAAATCACCAAATCATCATTCCCTTCAGGCAATGACAATATAGGTGCCGTAGTTAGCTTTTTCTTCAATAACTGAAACGCTTTCTCTTGTTCATCATTCCATTCAAATTTCTTCCCTTTATGCATTAATGCAGTCAAGGGTTTTGCTATTCTGGAAAAGTCTTGGATGAACCTTCTGTAGTCCAGCTAGTCCTAAAAACTGGCGTATGTGTTTCGGATTTTTCGGGGTTTCCCACTTTTCAACAGTTTCTATCTTTGCCGGATCCACCTTAATACCTTCTTTGTTCACTATGTGACCGAGGAATTGAACTTCTTCCAACCAAAATGCACACTTTGAAAACTTAGCGTACAATTCTTCCTTCCTCAATACTTCTAACACCTTTCTCAAATGTTCACCGTGTTCTTGGTCATTCTTTGAGTAAATAAGTATGTCATCAATGAAAACAATGACAAACTTGTCAAGGTATGGTCCACACACTCGGTTCATAAGGTCCATGAACACAGCTGGTGCATTAGTTAAACCAAACGGCATGACCATAAACTCGTAATGACCGTAACGTGTTCTGAAAGCAGTCTTTGGAATATCATCTTCTTTCACCCGCATTTGATGATACCCGGAACGTAAGTCAATCTTTGAATAAACAGACGAGCCTTGTAGTTGATCAAATAAGTCGTCGATTCTCGGTAGTGGGTAGCGATTCTTGATGGTAAGTTTGTTCAACTCTCGGTAGTCGATACACAACCTGAATGTACCATCTTTCTTCTTGACAAACAAGACAGGAGCTCCCCACGGTGATGTGCTTGGTCGAATGAAACCACGCTCTAAAAGTTCTTGTAATTGGCTTTGCAGTTCTTTCATTTAGCTGGGTGCGAGTCTGTAAGGAGCACGAGCTATTGGTGCAGCTCCTGGTACAAGATCTATTTGAAATTCAACGGATCGATGTGGGGGTAATCCCGGTAATTCTTTTAGAAATACATCGGGAAATTCTTTTGCAATGGGAACATCATTGATGCTCTTTTCTTCAGTTTGTACTTTCTCGACGTGTGCTAGAACAGCATAGCAACCTTTTCTTATTAGTTTTTGTGCCTTCAAATTACTAATAAGATGTAGCTTCGTGTTGCCCTTTTCTCCGTACACCATTAAGGGTTTTCCTTTTTCTCGTATAATGCGAATTGCATTTTTGTAACAGACGATCTCTGCTTTCACTTCTTTCAACCAGTCCATACCGATTATCACATCAAAACTCCCTAACTCTACTGGTATCAAATCAATCTTAAATGTTTCGCTAACCAGTTTAATTTCTCGATTCCGACATATACTATCTGCTGAAATTAATTTACCATTTGCTAATTCGAGTAAAAATTTACTATCCAAAGGCGTCAATGGACAACTTAATTTAGCACAAAAATCTCTACTCATATAGCTTCTATCCGCACCCGAATCAAATAAAACGTAAGCAGATTTATTGTCAATAAGAAACGTACCCGTAACAAGCTCCGGGTCTTCCTGTGCCTCTGCCGCATTAATATTGAAAACTTTTCCGCGGCCTTGTCCATTCGTGTTCTCCTGGTTCAGGCAATTTCTAATAATGTGGCCCGGTTTTCCACATTTATAACAAACTACATTGGCATAACTTGCTCCGACACTACTTGCTCCGCCATTACTCGTTCCGACACCATTTGTTCCTTTAGTTATATTAACCCCTGGTCCGTAAACCTCACACTTCGCCGCGCTATAACCATTTCTTTTACAATTGTTGCAAAATTTGGTGCAGAACCCCGAGTGATACTTTTCACACCTTTGGCATAGTTGCTTCTGATTGTTGTTGTTGTTGCGGTTATTATTGTTGTTGGGATGATTGTTGTAGTTGCTGTTGCTGTTGTTGTTGTTGTTGTTGTTTGGCCATTTGTTGTAGTTGCGATTGATGTTGCGATTGTTGGGATAATTGTTGCGATTATTGTTGTAATTGCTGTTGTTGTTGTATTGGTGATTCTTATCACCGTTATCCTCCCACTTTCTTTTGACTTGCTTTACATTGGCCTCTTCAGCAGTCTGTTCTTTAATTCTTTCTTCAATCTGGTTCACTAGTTTGTGAGCCATTCTACATGCCTGTTGTATAGAGGCGGGCTCGTGTGAACTTATATCTTCTTGGATTCTTTCCGGTAATCCTTTCACAAATGCGTCGATCTTCTCTTCCTCATCTTCGAATGCTCCCGGACACAATAGGCACAATTCTGTGAATCGTCTTTCGTACGTGGTAATATCAAATCCTTGGGTTCGTAACCCTCTAAGTTCTGTCTTGAGCTTATTGACCTCGGTTCTGGGACGGTACTTCTCGTTCATCAAGTGCTTGAATGCTGACCACGGTAGTGCGTACGCATCGTCTTGTCCCACTTGCTCTAGGTAGGTATTCCACCATGTTAACGCAGAACCTGTGAAGGTATGCGTAGCGTACTTCACTTTGTCCTCTTCAGTACACTTACTTATGGCAAACACCGATTTGACCTTCTCGATCCACCGTTTCAATCCGATCGGTCCTTCGGTTCCATCAAATTCCAAAGGTTTGCAGGCAGTGAATTCTTTGTAGGTGCATCCTACACGATTTCCTGTACTGCTAGATCCAAGGTTATTGTTGGTATGTAGCGCAGCCTGTACTGCGGCTATGTTTGAAGCTAGAAAAGTACGGAATTCCTCTTCATTCATATTCACGGTGTGTCGAGTAGTCGGTGCCATTTCCTTCAAAATAGTCAAATGGAACAAGTTAATCATACAGAATATTAAGAGTAGTTAATAGTATTTCGTAGCATAATATGAACTCATTTATAAAAGCTTTTTCTTCATATTAGCGTTTTATAAGTTTAAATTCGGGTAGTACCTACCCGTTAAGTTCATACTTAGTAGCTAATATACAATTCAACTACTACAATTCTATATGAAAAACTGATTATAATAATATTTCGCGTTCAAACTTTTATACAATATTTTACAAACTTACAATACCGCTTATTTTACATAAAGCATGAAATATAGCACACAATAACTTTGATACAAGATAGTTGTGAAGATAATTCTAGCTAGTACACAAATCGTTCAGCAAAGGCAATAAAGACACGTAATTCATACGTCCAGAAACAAGTCATGCATTCTGGTTTTACTAGGACTACTTCCCATCCTTGGTCTTGTGGAACATAACCGTTATGGCCGTTGATAAGATAGCGTGTTGTAACGTCGTCAATGGGACGAGGGTTACGTAATGTCCAACAGTCCCGTAACAATCTAAAAACCTCATTTCTTACCCCAATTACCGACTCCGTCACTTGTGGAAACATTTTGTTTAATAGTTGTAGCCCGATGTTCTTGTTCTCACTTTGGTGAGAAGCGAACATTACTAATCCGTAAGCATAATATGCTTCTTTATGTTGCATGTTAGCCGCTTTTTCTAAATCACGAAGTCCAATATTCGGATATATTGAGTCAAAATAATTTCTTAACCCGTTGCGTAAAATAGCATTTGGGTTCCCGCAATATATGCGTCAAAGTAAACACATCGTAACTTATGGGTTTCCCAATGTGCTATCCCCCATCTTTCAAACGAAAGTCTCTTATAAACCAAGACATTCTTGGAACGTTCTTCGAATGTCTTACAAACTGATCTCGCCTTAAATAGTTGTGCCGAGGAATTCTGGCCGACTCTAGACAAGATTTCATCAATCATGTCTCCGGGTAGGTCTCTTAAAATATTGGGTTGTCTATCCATTTTGTGTTTTTAAACTGTAAAATAGACAAGAGTTAGATTCATAAAAAAATACTTATTAATACAAGCAATTTTTACATATATCATAAAGCATAAGAACACTATATTACATATATTACACCACACGAATACAACTATCTTATTCCGATTCGCTCGTTTCTTCTTCTTCGGTTTTGGTTCGTTTTGCCAAGTTTCTAGGGATATATGATGTTCCCCTAATACGAGCCGTCGTTGTCCACATTGGTTTAGAAAAACCTGGTGGTTTAGAGGTTCCCGGGTCATTGTTACAACTTAAGGACTTCGGGGGTTGACGATACATATAAAGTTCATCGGGGTTGGAATTAGATTTCTCTATTTTTATGCCCTTTCCCTTATTATTTTCTTTTGCCTTTTTAAATTTAGTTGGGGTAATTTCTATAACATCATTGGAATTCTCGTCGGAATCCGATTCATCGGAGAATTGGTAATCCTCCCAATATTTTGCTTCCTTGGCGGAAACACCATTGACCATAATTAACCTTGGTCGGTTGGTTGAGGATTCTCTTTTACATAACCGTTTTATTATTTCCCCCACCGGTTCCGATTCTTCTTCCGGTTTCGATTCTTCTTCCGGTTCCGATTCTTCTTCCGGTTCCGACTCTTCTTCCGGTTCCTCTTCGGGAACTTGTGAATCAGTCCACGAATCATTCCAATTTACATTTGACTCTTCATTATTATTAGGTGAGTCAATGGGACTTGTTCTAGAGGTAGACATCTATCACATAATATCAAACACGTTAAGAGATTAATATATCACATAATATTCATATGTTAAAAATATATAGTTTCCAACAAAAATGTTAAGCAATCATTTTTAAAGAAAACACGGTCGAAGTCCAGAATCACTAATGCATCCTAACAAACTCAATAAGACACACTAATGCAAATTTTCTGGTTCTCTAAGACCAACGCTCGGATACCAACTGAAATGTCCCGTTCTTATTGATTAAAAACGTTCAATATTAATTGATTTCGTTGCGAGGTTTTGACCTCTATATGAGACGTTTTTCAAAGACTGCATTCATTTTAAAACAAACCATAACCTTTATTTCATCAATAAAGGTTTAAAAAGCTTTACGTAGATTATCAAATAATGATAATCTAAAATATCCTGTTTACACACGACCATTACATAATGGTTTACAATACAAATATGTTACAACAAAATAAGTTTCTTGAATGCAGTTTTTACACAATATCATACAAGCATGGACTCCAAATCTCGTCCTTATTTAAGTATGCGACAGCGGAAGCTCTTAATAATCACCTGAGAATAAACATGCTTAAAACGTCAACAAGAATGTTGGTGAGTTATAGGTTTAACCTATATATATCAAATCATAATAATAGACCACAAGATTTCATATTTCAATACACATCCCATACATAGAGATAAAAATCATTCCTATGGTGAACACCTGGTAACCGACATTAACAAGATGCATATATAAGAATATCCCCATCATTCCGGGACACCCTTCGGATATGATATAAATTTCAAAGTACTAAAGCATCCGGTTCTTTGGATGGGGTTTGTTAGGCCCAATAGATCTATCTTTAGGATTCGCGTCAATTAGGGTGTCTGTTCCCTAATTCTTAGATTACCAGACTTAATAAAAAGGGGCATATTCGATTTCGATAATTCAACCATAGAATGTAGTTTCACGTACTTGTGTCTACTTTGTAAATCATTTATAAAACCTGCATGTATTCTCATCCCAAAAATATTAGATTTTAAAAGTGGGACTATAACTCACTTTCACAGATTTTTACTTCGTCGGGAAGTAAGACTTGGCCACTGGTTGATTCACGAACCTATAACAATATATACATATATATCAAAGTATGTTCAAAATATATTTACAACACTTTTAATATATTTTGATGTTTTAAGTTTATTAAGTCAGCTGTCCTCGTTAGTAACCTACAACTAGTTGTCCACAGTTAGATGTACAGAAATAAATCGATAAATATTATCTTGAATCAATCCACGACCCAGTGTATACGTATCTCAGTATTGATCACAACTCAAACTATATATATTTTGGAATCAACCTCAACCCTGTATAGCTAACTCCAACAATCACATATAGAGTGTCTATGGTTGTTCCGAAATATATATAGATGTGTCGACATGATAGGTCGAAACATTGTATACGTGTCTATGGTATCTCAAGATTACATAATATACAATACAAGTTGATTAAGTTATGGTTGGAATAGATTTGTTACCAATTTTCACGTAGCTAAAATGAGAAAAATTATCCAATCTTGTTTTACCCATAACTTCTTCATTTTAAATCCGTTTTGAGTGAATCAAATTGCTATGGTTTCATATTGAACTCTATTTTATGAATCTAAACAGAAAAAGTATAGGTTTATAGTCGGAAAAAAAGTTACAAGTCGTTTTTGTAAAGGTATTCATTTCAGTCGAAAGAACGACGTCTAGATGACCATTTTAGAAAACATACTTCCACTTTGAGTTTAACCATAATTTTTGGATATAGTTTCATGTTCATAATAAAAATCATTTTCTCAGAATAACAACTTTTAAATCAAAGTTTATCATAGTTTTTAATTAACTAACCCAAAACAGCCCGCGGTGTTACTACGACGGCGTAAATCCGGTTTTACGGTGTTTTTCGTGTTTCCAGGTTTTAAATCATTAAGTTAGCATATCATACAGATATAGAACATGTGTTTAGTTGATTTTAAAAGTCAAGTTAGAAGGATTAACTTTTATTTGCGAACAAGTTTAGAATTAACTAAACTATGTTCTAGTGATTACAAGTTTAAACCTTCGAATAAGATAGCTTTATATGTATGAATCGAATGATGTTATGAACATCATTACTACCTTAAGTTCCTTGGATAAACCTACTGGAAAAGAGAAAAATAGATCTAGCTTCAATGGATCCTTGGATGGCTCGAAGTTCTTGAAGCAGAATCATGACACGAAAACAAGTTCAAGTAAGATCATCACTTGAAATAAGATTGTTATAGTTATAGAAATTGAACCAAAGTTTGAATATGATTATTACCTTGTATTAGAATGATAACCTACTGTAAGAAACAAAGTTTTCTTGAGGTTGGATGATCACCTTACAAGATTGGAAGTGAGCTAGCAAACTTGAAAGTATTCTTGATTTTATGAAACTAGAACTTTTGGAATTTATGAAGAACACTTAGAACTTGAAGATAGAACTTGAGAGAGATCAATTAGATGAAGAAAATTGAAGAATGAAAGTGTTTGTAGGTGTTTTTGGTCGTTGGTGTATGGATTAGATATAAAGGATATGTAATTTTGTTTTCATGTAAATAAGTCATGAATGATTACTCATATTTTTGTAATTTTATGAGATATTTCATGCTAGTTGCCAAATGATGGTTCCCACATGTGTTAGGTGACTCACATGGGCTGCTAAGAGCTGATCATTGGAGTGTATATACCAATAGTACATACATCTAAAAGCTGTGTATTGTACGAGTACGAATACGGGTGCATACGAGTAGAATTGTTGATGAAACTGAACGAGGATGTAATTGTAAGCATTTTTGTTAAGTAGAAGTATTTTGATAAGTGTCTTGAAGTCTTTCAAAAGTGTATGAATACATATTAAAACACTACATGTATATACATTTTAACTGACTCGTTAAGTCATCGTTAGTCGTTACATGTAAATGTTGTTTTGAAACCTTTAGGTTAACGATCTTGTTAAATGTTGTTAACCCAATGTTTATAATATCAAAAGAGATTTTAAATTATTATATTATCATGATATTATGATGTACGAATATCTCTTAATATGATATATATACATTAAATGTCGTTACAACGATAATCGTTACATATATGTCTCGTTTCAAAATCATTAAGTTAGTAGTCTTGTTTTTACATATGTAGTTCATTGTTAATATACTTAATGATATGTTTACTTATCATAATATCATGTTAACTATATATATAACCATATATATGTCATCATATAGTTTTTACAAATTTTAACGTTCGTGAATCACCGGTCAACTTGGGTAGTCAATTGTCTATATGAAATCTATTTCAATTAATCAAGTCTTAACAAGTTTGATTGCTTAATATGTTGGAAACATTTAATCATTTAAATATCAATCTCAATTAATATATATAAATATGGAAAAGTTCGGGTCACTACAGAGTTCACGGCTAAGGTTGAGGCTATCATTAAACGTCAAAAAGCAGAGTTTCTCAAGGATTTTAGAAAGGTCATCCAAGACTCGGTCGATGGGCAAGTAACCGAGTTAATTAATGAACGAATGAATGCCGCGATCGAAGAGGCACTCGAGGCTAGAAACATCCACCCTCGTGGTGAAGGGGGTGATGGTAATGGGGGACATGGAAGGCTGGACTTCTATTACAAAAATTTTAAGGATGCTCAAACTCCTATGTTTAATGGGGTGAGGGATCCGCTAAAGAGTACTTGTTGGGTTTCCGACGTCGAGGGGGCTTTCCATACTAGTGAATGTCCTCCCGAGAAGAAAACGAGATACGATTCTAGTATGTTACGTGAAGAAGCCAAGATGTGGTGGGTTGACAAGATTTAATTGTATGGTGAAGAACAATGTATGAACTTGTCATGGGAAGAGTTCAAAAAGGAGTTCTTTGATGAATATCGAACTCAGTCTGACCTTAATAAAATCCGGGATGAGTTGCGCGATTTGTGACAAGGTTCGATGGACTTGGTTACTCTCAAGTCTACCTTCATGTTAAAAACTCATTTTTGTCCGGAGTATGTCGGTGATGACTTAATGTTGATGCTAGATTTCTATCGTACTTTAAGCGATGAATTGAAACGTAAGATTAGTCGAGGGATGGCCAAGTCTTTTGAAGAGTTGTTTGAGTTGGCTCGGGGTTTCGAACCGGAGGTGTCAAAGCCAAGTGTTTTCGATGTTAGTAAGCGAAATTCCAAAACTACGATGCATCGAACAAGAAGAGTAAAAGTATGACCGAAGTTGTTGGTGGTGTGAAGAAGGGTGGATCCGGAAATTATCTCCCTACTTGCTACAACAGTGGGTTCCGGGGTCATTTTTCTCGAGATTATACAGAGCCATTTTCCAATCAGGTTACGTGTTTTAATTGTCAGAAAAAGGGGCACCGGAAGTCGGAAGTCCGGAGGAACTAGCCCTAACGTTTGAGGTACTTTTCGATTATGTTAATGAAATGTACTTATGAATTTTTGATTGATGTATTGTGCTAGTGCGTAGTGAAAGGAAGGGTAGCATTCCTTACGGAATTACCCTATGTTAGTGTTCGGATTGACAGTCGAAGGGCGTAAGACTTGGTGTTTCCAAGCATTCCTTAGTGTGGGGTAAAATATTTTACCAAGCTATGGGTGTAGGCTTTGGTGTTACTTGTTAGTGCGTGGTCACTCTTGTGTTGTGAGATTATGAACCATAAGGTTCAACGAGCACGTATGACTTAAGGTTATTCTAATTGGGATATGGGTGTCCGCGGGCAGATGGAACCCTAGGTACCAAGTCTTTTGACTTGGGTAAGTGTTGATTGTGGAGTCTATGTTACGCGATGTCAGGTGCCTCTTTCATACCTGCAAGCGTAATGTTTGACTCCAACGGTGTTGTGGTTACGTTGTACTTAGGGTACCGGAGAGAAATTTTTAGGTACATGAGTGACTAGGTGGACCTTAACAAATTATGGCATTCGGAGGGTTGCAAGAATAACGTTTGTGTAAATTGTGACGAACTCTTCGTTGAGGTGATTAAGGATAGGTTAAGATCCTTCGTATGCCCAAGATTGGAGCAAGGTGTTGTAACGGGTCGAGCGAACCCAATTGTTAGAAAAGTATACCTTTTGGTGGCATTGTACGGTTGTACAAGGTGCGTGTTGTGTTGGCTTTATGTCATTGTTTAATTAACGCCAACGGGTGATGGTGAACGTCAATCTCTAGTGTGCGAAATGAATTCTTGAGAATTCGAGGACTACGACCGATGGAGTGATTGGACACGTATTTCGAAAAATGATAATTATTGTCGAGTGATATTATCTTGACAATGTGAGTATGGGACGAGATCCTAAGTGGGGGAGTGTTACTCCCGCACAAAGGGATATTAATGTGAAACTCCGAACGGTGTTTGTGATAGATTTGAAATTTGTGTCGAGACCTAGAATGGTCGGATGATGGAAAAGTACAACTTAGGTTGAAGTTGTATTTATGGATTTAGATATAAGTTACTACTCGAGGTAGTAACATTGATAACTCATCGAGAGTTAAGTGAGCGGGTTTAATGAGCAATATGAGGCCTTGTGGACAAGGAATGACGTGTCGAAATCTCTTTTAGAGAATTGTGGTTTTGTACCTATTAGTCATGTATGTGACTTCTTGCGAGGTCATGGTGTCGACACACGTAAGTAGTGAGCGGAAATTCCAAGTGAGGGGAATTATACTAAGTATGTGTACATGCTTAGCGTACGTGCAATGAGGGGTAAGTTCGATTTTACGATACCTCATTTGCAAAAGCAGTGGAACGAGATATGGGTTTAAGTTCGATTTGCCGATACCATATCAAGGCGTGAGTTAGTATGTGATGTGGGTTTAAGTTCGATTTGACGATACCATATCACTTGGTGCACTTGTTGTCTTGCAAGGAATGTGTCGAGCATTATCCAATAGCGAGGATACGCCTTTTGTTGGCTCCGTTAAGTCGTTTGTGACAGTGTTAGTGGTACAAACTTTGTTTTTAGCAATGTATGTGACCGAAATACGCTAAGGAAATTGCTAATTTGGTACGAGATTTGGAATGTTAGCTTGCTTATGTCATATGGTCGAGGCATGTATTCGTTCCGGTTTGGGGACGAAGCGAGATTTAGTGCTCGGTTTGGTAGATTTGGTAAATCACGGGTGATGATTTAAATTGGAAGTGCAACTTTTGAGTAAAGTCTCCTAAGGGAGTTGTGTGAAATCTTCAGATTTGATGGAATTGTTGTGGACATCGAGTTTGGAAGTATGTCGGGGGACCATAGAGTGTGGGTCCTGTTAGTTAAGTGGCGAGGATCACGGGGACGTGATCCAATTTAAGTGGGGGAGAGTTGTAAGACCCTAAACCCAAGTGTACGGGTGTACATAAACGTTGCATAATCAAACTGGAGTAAACAGAAACTGACAGACTGATTTAGCGCACTGGAAGAGGTGCGCTCAGCGCACTGGAAGAGGTGCCCTCAGTGCACTATCCCTGCAACAGAATTCCTGCTTTTTCTATTTTGAGTTAAATGAAGGGCATATTGGTCTTTTCACTTGAGGGTCGGTTTTGAAATGTCCTGTACATATTGATTATAAACATTCCATATTAACTGATTTCGTTGCGAGATTTTGACCTCTATATGAGACGTTTTTCAAAGACTGCATTCGTTTTTAAAACAAACCATAACCTTTATTTTATCGACAAGATTAAAAAGTCACCACTTAGATTATCCAGAAATGATAATCTAAAAATATTACACTTACACACACTACCAATACATATTGGTTTACAATATTAATATGTTACAATAAAGTAAATCTCGAATGCAGTTTTAAACAATATAATACAAGCATGCTGACACCAAATCTTGTCCATAATTTAGCATGCAACAGCGGAAGCTCTTAATAATCACCTGAGAATAAACATGCTTTAAACGTCAACAAAAAAATGTTGGTGAGTTATAGGTTTAACCTATATATTTATCAAATCGTAATAATAGACCACAAGATTTCATATTTCAATATACATCCCATACATAGAGATAAAAATCATTCATATGGTGAACGCCTGGTAACCGACATTAACAAGATGCATATAAGAATATCCCCTATCATTCCGAGAAATCCTTCGGACATGATAAAAAAGAATTCTAAGTACTAAAGCATCCAGTACTTTGGATGGGGTTCGTTAGGCCCAATAGATCTAACTTTAGGATTCGCGTAAATTAGTAGATCCGTTTACTAATTCTTAGGTTACCAAGCAAAAGGGGCATATTCGGCTTCAATCATTCACCCATATAATGTAGTTTCAATTACTTGTGTCTATTTCGTAAAACATTTATAAAACTGCATGTATTCTCATCCCAAAATATTAGATTTTAAAAGTGGGACTATAACTAACTTTCACAGATTTCTACTTCGTCGGGAAGTAAGACTTGGCCACTGGTCGATTCACGAACCTATAACAAATATGTACATATATATCAAAGTATATTCAAAATATATTTATAACATTTTTAATACGTTTTGCTATTTTAAATTTATTAAGTTAGCTGTCCTCGTTAGTAACCTGCAACTAGTTGTCCACAGTTAGATGTATAGAAATAAAGCAATATATATTATCTTGAATCAATCCACAACCTCATGTATACAAGCCTCAGGCTAGATCACAACTCAAAGTATATATAATATTTTGGAATCAACCTCAACCCTGTATAGCTGACTCCAACATTACTGCATATAGAGTGTCTATGGTTGTTCCGGAATATATATAGATGGGTCGATATGATATGTCAAAACATTGTATTCGTGTCTATGGTATCCCAAGATTACATAATATATTAGAATACATGTATAATACAATGTGAGTTAGCTAGGATATGATTAATATAGATTTGTTACCAATTTTCACGTAGCTACAACAAGCAAAATTATCCAATCTTGTTTTACCCATAACTTCTTCGTTTTAAATCCGTTTTGAGTGATTCAAGTTGCTATGGTTTCATATTTAACTTAAGTTTATGAATCTAAACAGAAAAAGTATAAGATTATAGTCGGAAATACAGGTTAAAAGTTATTTTTGTAAAGGTAGTCATTTCAGTCGAAAGAACGACGTCTAGGTGGCCATTTTGGAAAACATACTTCCACTTTGAGTTTAACCATAATTTTTGGATATAGTTTCATGTTCATAAGAAAAATCATTTTCCCAGAAGAACAACTTTTAAATCAAAGTTTATCATAGTTTTTAATTAACTAACCCAAAACAGCCCCCGGTGTTACTACAACGGCGTATATTCGGTTTTACAGTGTTTTTTGTGTTTTCGGGTTTTAAATCATTAAGTTAGCATATCATATAGATGTATAACATGTGTTTAGTTGATTTTAAAATTCAATTTAGAATTGCGAACAAGTTTAGAATTAACTAAACTATGTTTTAGTGATTACAAGTTTAAACCTTCGAATAAGGTAGCTTTATATATATGAATTGAATGATGTTATGAACATCATTACTACCTCAGGTTTTGTGGATAAACCTACTAGAAATGAGAAAAATAGATCTAGCTTCAAAGGATCCTTGGATGGCTTGAAAGTTCTTGAAGTAGAATCATGACACGAAAACAAGTTCAAGTAAGATTTCCACTCGAAATAAGACTGTTAACGTTATAGAAATTGAATCAAAATTTGAATATGAGTATTACCTTGTATTAGAAAGATATCTTACTGTAAATAAGAAAGATTTCTTAAGGTTGGATGATCACTCAAAGTGGATTTGCAAGATTGGAAGTAAGCTAGCAAACTTGGAAGTGTTGTTAGTGTGTTCTTGAGTACTTGTTTATAACTTGGTTTATGTATGGATTTATGAACTAGATTGAGCTAGATTTTGTTGAATATGATGAAGAACACTTAGAACAAAGGAAGAACACTTGAGAGAGAGTAATTTGATTCAAGAAAATTGAAATGGAAGTGTGTTTGTGATGCCCCTAGTTCACGTGAACTTATGGTGTCAATATAGTCTTCATTAGTTTGAAATCTTATGAGATATTTCATGCTAGATGTTAAATGATGGTTCTCACATGGTTAGGTGACTCACATGGGCTGCTAAGAGCTGATAATTGTAGTGTATATACCAATAGTACATACATATAGAAGTTGGATATTGTACGAGTACGAATATGGGTGTATACGAGTAAAATTATTGATGAAAAAGAATGAGGATGTAATTGTAAGCATTTTTGTTAAGTAGAAGTACTTTGATAAGTGTATTGAAGTCTTTCAAAAGTGCATGAATACATATTAAAACACAACATGTATATACATTTTAACTGAGTCGTTAAGTCATCGTTAGTCATTACATGTAAGTGTTGTTTTGAAACCTTTAAATTAACGATCTTGTTAAATATTGTTAACCCATTGTTTATTATAACTAATGAGATATTAAATCATTAAATTATCATGATATATTGATGTATTAATATATCTTAATATGATATATATATATATATATATATATATATATATATATATATATATATATATATATATATATATATATATATATATATATATATATATATATTTAAATGTTGTTACAACGATAATCGTTACATGTATGTCTCGTTTCGAAATCCTTAAGTTAGTAGTCTTGTTTTTACATATGTAGTTCATTGTTAATATACTTAATGATATATTTACTTATCATAATATCATGTTAACTATAAATATATCCATATATATGTCATCATATAGTTTTTACAAATATTAACGTTCGTGAATCACCGGTCAACTTGGGTGGTCAATTGTCTATATGAAACCTATTTCAATTAATCAAGTCTTAAAAAGTTTGATTGCTTAACATGTTGGAAACACTTAATCATGTAAATATCAATTTCATTTAATATATATAAACATGGAAAAGTTCGGGTCACTACAGTACCTACCCGTTAAATAAATTTCGTCCCGAAATTTTAAGTAGTTGGAGGTGTTGACGTATCTTCTGGAAATAAGTGCGGGTATTTATTCTTCATCTGATCTTATCGTTCCCAGGTGACCTCGGGTCCTCTACGAGCATTCCATCGAACCTTAACAATTGGTATCTTGTTTTGCTTAAGTCTTTTAACCTCACGATCCATTATTTCGACGGGTTCTTCGATGAATTGAAGTTTTTCGTTGATTTGGATTTCGTCTAACGGAATAGTGAGATCTTCTTTAGCAAAACATTTCTTCAAATTCGAGACGTGGAAAGTGTTATGTACAGCCACGAGTTGTTGGGGTAACTCAAGTTGGTAAGCTACTGGTCCGACACGATCAATAACCTTGAATGGTCCAATATACCTTGGATTTAATTTCCCTCATTTACCAAATCGAACAATGCCTTTCCAAGGTGTAACTTTAAGCATGACCATCTCTCTAATTTCAAATTCTATATCTTTTCTTTTAATGTCAGCGTAGCTCTTTTATCTACTTTAGGCGGTTTTCAACCGTTGTTGAATTTGGAAGATCTTCTCGGTAGTTTCTTGTATTATCTCCGGACCCGTAATCTATCTATCTCCCACTTCACTCCAACAAATTGGAGACCTGCACTTTCTACCATAAAGTGCTTCAAACGGCGCCATCTCAATGCTTGAATGGTAGCTATTGTTGTAGGAAAATTCTGCTAACGAAAGGTGTCGATCCCAACTGTTTCCGAAATCAATAACACATGCTCGTAGCATGTCTTCAAGCATTTGTATCGTCCTTTCGCTCTGCCCATCAGTTTGTGGATGATAGGCAGTACTCATGTCTAGACGAGTTCGTAATGCTTACTGTAATGTCTTCCAGAATCGTGAAATAAATCTTCCATCCCTATCAGAGATAATAGAGATTGGTATTCCATGTCTAGAGACGACTTCCTTCAAATACAGTCGTGCTAACTTCTCTATCTTGTCATCTTCTCTTATTGGCAGGAAGTGTGCTGATTTGGTGAGGCGATCAACTATTACCCAAATAATATCAAAACCACTTGCAGTCCTTGGCAATTTAGTGATGAAATCCATAGTAATGTTTTCCCATTTCCATTCCGGGATTTCGGGTTGTTGAAGTATACCTGATGGTTTCTGATGCTCAGCTTTAACCTTAGAACACGTCAAACATTCTCCTATGTATTTAGCAACATCGGCTTTCATACCCGTCCACAAAAAATGCTTCTTGAGATCCTTGTACATCTTCCCCGTTCCAGGATGTATTGAGTATCTGGTTTTATGAGCTTATCTAAGTACCATTTCTCTCATATCTCCAAATTTTGGTACCCAAATTCTTTCAGCCCTATACCGGGTTCCAAAATATTGAGACGCTTCTCCGATCCTTTGGGTATTTCATCCTTTAAATTTTCCTCTTTTAAAACTCCTTGCTGCACCTCCTTTATTTGAGTAATAAGGTTAGTGTGAATCATTATATTCATAGCTTTTACTCGAATGGGTTCGCTGTCCTTTCTGATCAAGGCTTCGGCTACCAGATTTGCCTTCCCCGGGTGATAACGAATCTCAAAGTCATAATCATTCAACAATTCAATCCATCTGCGCTGCCTCATGTTCAGTTGTTTCTGATTAAATATGTGTTGAAGACTTTTGTGGTCGGTATATATAATACTTTTGACCCCATATAAGTAGTGCCTCCAAGTCTTTAATGAAAAAACAACCGCGCCTAATTCCAAATCATGCGTCGTATAATTCTGCTCGTGAATCTTCAATTGTCTAGACGCATAAGCAATTACCTTCATTCGTTGCATTAATACGCAACCGAGAACTTGCTTTGAGGCGTCACAATATATCACAAAATCATCATTCCCTTCAGGTAATGACAATATAGGTGCCGTAGTTAACTTTTTCTTTAACAATTGAAACGCTTTCTATTGTTCATCCTTCCATTCAAATTTCTTCCCATTATGCGTTAATGCAGTCAAGGGTTTTGCTATTTTGGTAAAATCTTGGATGAATCTCCTGTTGTAACCGGCCAGCCCTAAATATTGGCGTATGTGTTTCGGAGTTTTCGGGGTTTCCCACTTTTCAACGGTTTCAATCTTTGCTAGATCCACCTGAATACCTTCTTTGTTCACTATGTGACTGAGGAATTGAACTTCTTCCAACCAAAATGCACACTTTGAAAACTTAGCATACAGTTTTTCTTTTCTCAGCAACTCTAGCACTTTTCTCAAATGTTCTTCGTGCTCTTGATCATTCTTCGAGTAAATAAGTATGTCATCAATGAAAACAATGACAAACTTGTCAAGATATGGACCACATACTGGGTTCATGAGGTCTATGAACACAGCTGGTGCGTTAGTCAATCGAAATGGCATAACCTTAAACTCGTAATGACTGTAACGCGTCCTAAAAGCAGTCTTTGGAATATCATCTTCCTTCACCCGCATTTGATGATATCCAGAATGTAAATCGATCTTCGAATAAACTGACGAGCCTTGTAGTTTATCAAATAAGTCGTCGATTCTCGGTAATGGGTAACGGTTCTTGATGGTAAGTTTGTTTAACTCTCGGTAGTCGATACACAACATGAATGTACCATCTTTCTTCTAGACAAACAGAAAAGGAGCTCCCCATGGTGATGTACTTGGTCGAATGAAACCACGCTCTAAAAGTTCCTGTAACTGACTTTGTAATTCATTCATTTCGCTGGGTGCGAGTCTGTATGGTGAACGAGCTATTGGTGCAGCTCCTGGTACAAGGTCTATTTGAAATTCAATGGATCGATGTGGGGGTAATCCCGGCAATTCTTTCGGAAATACATCGGGAAATTCTTTTGCGACGGGAACATCAATGAAGTTCTTTTCTTCAGGTTTAATTTCCTCGATGTGTGCTAGAATGACGTAACAACATTTTCTTATTAGTTTTTGCGCCTTCAAGCTACTAATAAGATTTAATTTCGCGTTGTTCTTTTCTCCGTACACCATTAAAGGTTTTTCTTTTTCACGCATAATGCGAATCGCATTTTTGTAACAAACGACCTCTGCTCTCACCTTTTTCAACCAGTCCATGCCAATTATTACATCAAAACTCCCTAACTCGACTGGTATTAAATCAATTTTAAACGTTTCATCCCCCAGTTTAATTTCTCTCTCCCGACATATATTATCTGCTAAAATTAATTTACCGTTTGCTAATTCAAGTAAAAATTTACTATCCAAAGGCGTCAATGGACAACTTAATTTAGAACAAAAATCTCTACTCATATAGCTTCTATCCGCACCCGAATCAAATAAAACATAAGCAGATTTATCGTCAATAAGAAACATACCCGTAACAAGCTCTGGGTCTTCATGTGCTTCTGCTGCATTAATATTGAAAACTCTTCCACGGCCCTGCCCATTAGTATTCCCCTGATTCGGGCAATTTCTAATAATGTGGCCCGGTTTTCCACATTTATAACAAACAGCGTTGGTATTACTTGCTCCGACACTATTCGTTCCGGCATTACTTGTTCCGACAATATTTATTCCTTTAGTTTTGTTAAACTTTGGTCCGTATACCTCACACTTTGTCGCGCTATGACCATTTATTTTACACCTGTTGCAAAATGTAGTGCAAAACCCCAGGTGATTTTCTTCACACCTTTGACATGGCTGTTTTTGGTTTTTGTTGCCGTTGTTGTTATTGAGGTTGTTGTTGGGATTGTTATTATTGTTGAAACGGTTGTTGTTGGGATGTTTGTTGTAGTTATTGTTAGGATTGCGGTTATTGTTGCGATTGTTTTTGCGGTTGTTGGGATAGTTGTTGCGATTGTGGTTGTAATTGTTGTTTTTGTTGTACTGGTGACTCTTGTCACCGTTTTCCTCCCACTTCCTCTTGAGTTGTTTCATGTTGGCTTCTTCGGCCGCCTACTCTTTAATTCTTCCCTCAATCTGATTTATGAGTTTATGAGCCATTCGACTTGCCTTCTGTATAGAAGTGGGCTCGTGTGAACTCACATCTTCTTGAATCCTTACTGGTAACCCTTTTACAAATGCGTCGATCTTCTCTTTTCATCTTCGAATGTTCCCGGACACAATATGCACAACTCTGTGAATCGTCGTTCATATGTGGTAATGTCGAACCCTTGTGTTCGTAACTCTCTAAGTTCTGCCTTGAGCTTATTGACTTCGTTTCTAGGACGGTACTGCTCGTTCATCAATTGCTTGAATGCCGACCACGGTAGTGCGTAAGCAGCATTTTGTCCTACCTATTCAAGATAGGTGTTCCACCACGTTAACGCAATACCTATGAAGGTATGCGTAGCGTACTTAACTTTGTCCTCTTCAGTACACTTACTTATGGCAAACACCGATTCGACTTTCTCGGTCCACTGTTTCAATCCAATTGGTCCTTCGGTTCCATCAAATTCTAAAGGTTTGCAGGCAGTGAATTCTTTGTAGGAGCATCCTACACGATTTCTTGTGGAATTAGTTCCACTGCTAGATCCAGAATTATTGTTATTTTGCATCGTAGCCTGTACTGCGGCTATGTTTGCTGCAAGGAAAACACGAAAGTCTTCCTCACTCATGTTCAAATTCTGACGAGTCGTCGGTGCCATTTTCTTCAAAAATAGCCCAAAAGAATTAAGTTAATCATATAGAATTTTAAGAGTAGTCAATAGTATTTCGTAGCATAGTATGAACTCATTTATAAAAGCTTTTTCTTCCTATTAGCATTTTATAGTTTTTAATTCGGGTAGTACCTACCCGTTAAGTTCATACCTACTAGCTAATATATAATTCAACTACTACAATTCTATATGAAAAACTGACTATAATAAAATATCGCATTCAAATTTATACAATATTTTACAAACTTACAATACCGCTATTATACATATAGGATGAAATATAGCACGTAATAATTTTGCTACTCGGCAGCTATAAAGGCAATTCTAGTTAATACGCAAGTTGTTCAGCAAAAGAAATAAAGACACGTAATTCATAAGTCCAGAAACAAGTCATGCATTCTGGTTTTACTAAGACGAATTCCCATCCTTGGTGTTGTGGAAAGTAACCGTTATGACCATTGGCTAGGCAGCATGTTGTAATGTCGTCAAAAGGATGAGGGTTTCATAATGTCCAACAGTCCCGTAATAATCTAAAAACCTTGTTTCTCACCCCAACTACTGAATCCGTCACTTGTGGGAAGGTTATATTTAAAAGTTGTAATCCGATGTTCTTTTTCTCACTTTGGTAAGAAGCGAACATCACTTACCCATAAGTATAACATGCTTCTTTATGTTGCATGTTAGAAGCTCTTTCTAACTCACGAAATCCTATGTTGGGATATGTTGAGTCAAAATAGGTTCTTAACCCGTAGCGTAAAATTGCATTTGGGTTCCCTGTATTTAACGCTTTAAAGAAAACACGGCATAACTTACGGTCTCCCCAATGTGATATACCCCACCTATCAAAGGAAAGCCTTTTATAAACTAAGGCATTTCTGGAAAGTCTTTCAAATGTTTGACAAGTTAATTTCGCCATAACTAAATGTGCTGATGAATTCTGACCGACTCTAGACAAGATTTCCTCAATCATATCCTCTGGTAGGTCTTCTAAAATATTCGGTTGTCTACCCTTAATGTCCATTTTGTTTTTATACTGTAAAATAGACAAGAATTAGATTCGTAAAAGATAATTAACAAACAATACAAGCAATTTTTACATAGAACCTAAAAGTACAAGCACACTACAATATATATAATACACAACATGATTACAACCCTCTAATCTGAATCACTGGTTTCTTCTTCTTCGGACTTGGTTCGTTTTCCTAATTTTCTAGGGATATATGGTGTTCCTCTAATACGAGCTGTTGTTTTCCATAATGGTTTAGAAAAACCTGGTGGTTTAGAGGTTCCCGGGTTATTGTTACAATTTAGGAAATACGGACGTTGCCGATACATATATAGTTCATCGGGGTTGGAATCAGTTTTCTCTATTTTTATACCTTTTCCCTTATTATTTTCTTTTGCTTTATTAAATTGGGTCGAGGTAATTTATATAACATCATAGGAATCCTCATCGGGATCCGATTCATCGGAAAATTGGTAATCTTCCCAATATTTTGCTTCCTTGGCGGAAAACCATTGACCATTTTTAACTTTGGTCCGTTGGCTGAGGATTTTCTTTTATTTAATCGATTTACTGTAGGTATCAATATTTCTTCCTCCGGCACCTCTTTTTCTTCCGGTTCCTCCTCTTCCGGTTCCTTTTCTTCTGGTTCCTCCTCTTCCGGTTCCTCCTCTTCCGGTTCCTCTTCGGGAATTTTTGAATCTTCCCAAAGTATATTCGACTCTTCATTATTATTAGGTGAGTCGATGAGATTTGTACTAGAGGTAGACATCTATCACATAATATCAAACACGTTAAGAGATTAATATATCACATAATATTTACATGTTAATAATATATAGTTTCCAACAAAAAAATGTTAAGCAATCGTTTTTGAAGAAAAACACGGTCGAAGTCCAGACTCACTAATGCATCCTAACAAACTCGGTAAGATACACTAATACAAAAATTCTGGTTCTCTAAGACCAACGCTAGGATACCAACTGAAATGTCCCGTTCATATTGATTATAAACGTTACATATTAATTGATTTCGTTGCGAGGTTTTGACCTTTATATGAGACATTTTTCAAAGACTGCATTCGTTTTTAAAACAAACCATAACCTTTATTTTATCGACAAGATTAAAAAGTCACCACCTAGATTATCCAGAAATGATAATCTAAAAATATCACACTTACACACACTAACAATGCATATTGGTTTACAATATTAATATGTTACAACAAAGTAAATCTCGAATGTAGTTTTAAACAATATAATACAGGCATGCTGACACCAAATCTTGTCCATAATTTAGCATGCAACAGCGAAAGCTTTTAATAATCACCTGAGAATAAACATGCTTTAAACATCAACAAAAAAATGTTGGTGAGTTATAGGTTGAACCTATATATTTATCAAATCGTAATAATAGACCACAAGATTTCATATTTGAATATACATCCCATACATAGAGAAAAAAGCATTCATATGGTGAACACCTGGTAACCGACATTAACAAGATGCATACAAGAATATTCCCTATCATTCCAGGAAATCCTTCGGACATGATAAAAATAAATTCGAAGTACTAAAGCATCCGGTATTTGGATGGGGTTCGTTAGGCCCAATAGATCTATCTTTAGGATTCCTGTCAATTAGTAGATCGGTTTACTAATTCTTAGGTTACCAAGCAAAAGGGGCATATTCGGCTTCGATCATTCACCCATATAATGTAGTTTCAATTACTTGTGTCTATTTCGTAAAACATTTATAAAACTGCATGTATTCTCATCCCAAAATATTAGATTTTAAAAGTGGGACTATAACTCACTTTCACAGATTTTTACTTCGTCGGGAAATAAGACGTGGCCATTGGTCGATTCACGAACCTATAACAAATATGTACATATATATCAAAGTATATTCAAAATATATTTACAACATTTTTAATACGTTTTGCTGTTTTAAGTTTATTAAGTCAGCTGTCCTCGTTAGTAACCTACAACTAGTTGTCTACAGTTAGATGTACAAAAATAAAGTAATATAGATTATCTGGAATCAATCCACAACCTCGTGTATACGAGCCTCAGGCTAGATCACAACTCAAAGTATATATAATATTTTGGAATCAACCTCAACCCTGTATAGCTAACTCCAACATTACTGCATATAGAGTGTCTATGGTTGTTCCGAAATATATATATATATATATATATGGGTCGATATGATATGTCAAAACATTGTATTCGTGTCTATGGTATCACAAGATTACATAATATATTAGAATACATGTATAATACAATATGAGTTAGCTAGGATATGATTAATATAGATTTGTTACCAATTTTCACGTAGGTACAACAAGCAAAATTATCCAATCTTGTTTTACCCATAACTTCTTCGTTTTAAATCCGTTTTGAGTGATTCAAGTTGTTATGGTTTCATATTTAACTTAAGTTTATGAATATAAACAGAAAAAGTATAAGTTTATAGTCGGAAATACAGGTTACAAGTCGTTTTTGTAAAGGTAGTCATTTCAGTCGAAAGAACGACGTCTAGATGACCATTTTGGAAAACATACTTCCACTTTGAGTTTAACCATAATTTTTGGATATAGTTTCATGTTCATAAGAAAAATCATTTTCCCAGAAGAACAAATTTTAAATCAAAGTTTATCATAGTTTTTAATTAACTAACCCAAAACAGCCCGCGGTGTTACTACGACGGCGTATATCGGGTTTTACGGTGTTTTTCGTGTTTTCAGGTTTTAAATCATTAAGTTAGCATATCACATAGATATAGAAAATGTGTTTAGTTGATTTTAAAAGTCAAGTTATAAGGACTAACTTTTGTTTGCGAACAAATTTAGAATTAACTAAACTATGTTCTAGTGATTACAAGTTTAAACCTTCGAATAAGGTAGCTTTATATATATGAATCGAATGATGTTATGAACATCATTACTACCTCAGGTTTTGTGGATAAACCTACTGGAAATGAGAAAAATAGATCTAGCTTCAAAAGATCCTTGGATGGCTTGAAAGTTCTTGAAGTAGAATCATGACACGAAAACAAGTTCAAGTAAGATTTCCACTCTAAATAAGATTGTTAAAGTTATTGAAATTGAATAAAAGTTTGAATATGAGTATTACCTTGTATTAGAAAGATATCTTACTGTAAATAAGAAATATTTCTTGAGGTTGGATGATCACTCAAAGTGGATTTGCAAGATTGGAAGTAAGCTAGCAAACTTGGAAGTTTTGTTGGTGTGTTCTTGAGTAGTTGTTTTATAACTTGGTTTATGTATGGATTTATAGAAATTGAGCTAGATTTTGTTGAAGATGATGAAGAACACCTAGAACAAAGGAATAACACTTGAGAGAGAGTAATTTAATTCAAGAAAATTGAAATGGAAGTGTGTTTGTGATGCCCCTAATTCACGTGAACTTATGGTGTCAATATAGTCTTCATTAGTTTGTAATCTTATGAGATATTTCATGCTAGATGTTAAATGATGGTTCCCACATGGTTAGGTGACTCACATGGGCTGCTAAGAGCTGATAATTGGAGTGTATATACCAATAGTACATACATATAGAAGTTGGGTATTGTACGAGTACGAATACGGGTGTATACGAGTAAAATTGTTGATGAAAAAGAATGAGGATGTAATTGTAAGCATTTTTGTTAAGTAGAAGTACTTTGATAAGTGTCTTGAAGTCTTTCAAACGTGTATGAATACATATTAAAACATAACATGTATATACATTTTAACTGAGTCGTTAAGTCATCGTTAGTCGTTACATGTAAGTGTTGTTTTGAAACCTTTAAATTAACGATATTGTTAAATGTTGTTAACCCATTGTTTATTATATCTAATGAGATATTAAATCGTTACATTATCATGATATAATGATGTATTAATATATCTTAATATGATATATATATATATATATATATATATATATATATATATATATATATATATATATATATTAAATGTTGTTACAACGATAATCGTTACATGTATGTCTCGTTTCAAAATCCTTAAGTTAGTAGTCTTGTTTTTACATATTTAGTTCATTGTTAATATACTTAATGATATATTTACTTATCATAATATCATGTTAACTATATATATATCCATATATATGTCATCATATAGTTTTTACAAACATTAACGTTCGTGAATCACCGGTCAACTTGGGTGGTCAATTGTCTATATGAAACCTATTTCAATTAATCAAGTCTTAACAAGTTTGATTGCTTAACATGTTGGAAACACTTAATCATGTAAATATCAATTTCATTTAATATATATAAAAATGGAAAAGTTCGGGTCACTACAGATTTTAGGCCACAAAAGGCAGATTGGTGGACTCTTTCAAGTCCACAACCTTATCTTAATTCTCTCATCTTCAACCTCAAACCCTAGAGTGAGAAAAAGAGTTTAGAGAGAGAGAGAGAGAGAAAGCTTCATTTGGGGAAGAAGAAGCTTGAATTGATCGAAGTCGCAAGTGTTAAAGTTGTTCATCTCGTTCATGGCTAAGTTGTGGTAGTATTGGTAAGTTCTAACTCCAAGTTTTCATAGTATGATTAGTGTTCATAATTGGGGTTTTGAAATGGGTGTTCTTGAGCAAACTCACTAGTTGATAATTGGGTGATTGAGCTAGTAAATGGTGTTAATAACCATTATTGGTGGGTTTTGGGTTGGATGATGAAATTGATTAGTTGATAATCATGTTTGAGTGTTTATATCACTAGTTAACTTAGGTTATAAGTGATTAATTATGTGAGCTTGCAAAATGGGTGTTTTGACTTGAGATTAGGTCAAAATGGGTTTTGTGTCAAATGATGCAAGTATTGTGTTTTGTTGATTAAACCTTGACTAAAATGAGTTGTTAGAACATAATCACTAGTCGATTGTGATTATGGAGATTTTCGGGTGAGATTTGACTTAGTCAAAGTGGAAGGAAGTGCAAATGGGTCAATATTGCACTTAATGGTATTTTGGGTATAAGCTAGAGTGTTTAGCTTATTTGTTTGTGAATTACTTAGGTGATTTGCATTTGGACGATTAGGGACTCAAGTAGGATTGCTTTTCAAGTAATCGAGGTGAGTGGAATATTTATACGTTTATGTATATAATTTGGTTGCTTGTGTACGACGTGGCATGTGTTATTCGGTAGAATACACTTTTTTTGGGCCACAATGGGACCGAGGTGCGGGATGAGGGTTTAAGTTTGCTAGTGTCGATACCTCATATATATGGATTTCAAGTTCGCTAGTGTCGACGCCATACCACTATTTCGTTGTGCGATGAGGCTTTAAGTTCGCTAGTGTCGATACCTCATATGTATGGATTTCAAGTTCGCTAGTGTCGACGCCATACCACTATTTTGTTGTTCGATGAGGGTTTAAGTTCGCTAGTGTCGATACCTCATATGTATGGATTTCAAGTTCGCTAGTGTCGACGCCATACCACTATTTCGTTGTTCGATGAGGGTTTAAGTTTGCTAGTGTCGATACCTCATATGTATGGATTTTAAGTTCGCTAGTGTCGACGCCATACCACCATTTTCGTCGTTCGATGAGGGTTTAAGTTCGCTAGTGTCGATAACTCATATGTGTGGAATAGGAATTTGGTACTATTTGATGTTATGAACATCCGTGGCTTTCTAAGGGGGATTATTCCCTCGTGATATTGTCTTAACCGGTGGTTTGTACGTATTCATATTTAACATTGTATTATGGGCGTGGCCCATATGTTATCATTGTTGGCTTGTTATACATTTTGGATACTTGATTTTTATGTTTTGCTAATGACGTATGTTATTTTGTGTAGGTGAATGCAAGTAATTGAATTATGTATGTATGCGTATAAGTATTGCATTCACTAAGCGTTAGCTTACCCTTTTGTTGTTTACATTTTTAGGTTCTGAGGCGGACGTGGCAAGGGTATGCTCAGGATTAGATGATTTCCCCTTTTGATGCTTGCTTGGATTACTTTTGTTTCGACATAGGATTGGGTAATTTATCGCCAAACATCATGCTCTTAGTTGTGTTTGGAACTTAAACTTATGTAGTCGAAAACTTGTATTTTGTGCGAAAGTCGTAAAACGGCCGATGTGGGCCCGATGTCGTAAAACTTGTTTTATTATTGGAACGTGTTAGTTTTACTTATATTATTATGTTGTGAAAACGTTTAGTCCAAAAGTGTCGGGAAGCAAGACATCAAGAACACCCATTTCAAAACCCCATCTGGACAGTTATGTTTTAAATTTTTTTTATTCCGCGTTTTTTGTTGGTTAACGGGTTGGGTTGTTACAAGAGTTATTAATATTAGAATTAATAAAGATACTAATAATAATAATAATAATAATAATAATAATAATAATAATAACAATAATAATAATAATAATAATAATAATAATAATAATAATAATAATAATAATAATAATAATAATAATAATAATAATAGAAATAGAATAGAAATAGAAATAATAATAATATTCAAAATAATATTAAAATTAATAATGATATTAATATTAATGATATTTAATATTAATAAAATGATAATTTTTAATAATAATAATAATAATAATAATAATAATAATAATAATAATAATACTATTAAAAATAATAATACTATTAATATTAATAATAATAATAATAATAATAATAATAATAATAATAATAATAATAATAATAATAATAATAATAATAATAATAATAATAATAATAATAATAATAATAATAATAATAATAATAATAATAATAATAAGAGTAATAATGATAATAAGTCACAATAATAATAATTTTAGTGAAATTGATAATAATGATATTATTAATAATAATAATACTAATCATATTAATATTACGAGTAATAATATATATATCAAATTTCATATTTATATTTCTACAATAATAATATTAATAACACTAGTATTGATATTAATATTAAAGGAAATAACAATATTATTATAACCACTATATTTAATATATTAGTATTACATATTATAGATTATGTAATATAACTATATAATATATATTATATAATAATGAGTATTAAATTTTTATATATTTTAATAATAATAATGTCTAATAATAATGAAGATATAATAAGTTACACGTTTCCATAATAATATTAATGATATTGATATTGATATTAGTAATAATAGTGGAATAATAATAATATTATAACAAATATGTTTTTAGCTTGTAATTACATTTAATTATTAATATTATATATTATACGATAACATATGTTGAATATGTATTACTTATAAATTTTATATATTATAATATACATATAATATTAATTGTGTGCAGAATTCAAATTTATATTTATATATTTATTTTACTAGTATCTTATTTATTTTGTAAATTACTTTACATGTTTAAATCTAATGATTAAATGGTATTATATTAATACAAATTAATGTATACACACACACACACACACACACACACATATATATATATATATATATATATATATATATATATATATATATATATATATATATATATATATATATATATATTTATTTACATGTTTATTTACACGCAATTGTTCGTGAATCGTCGGGAATAGCAGAAGGTCAATTGAATAAATGAAACAGTTCAAACTTTTTGAGACTCAACCTTACAGACTTTGCTTATCGTGTCGGAAACATATAAAGATCAAGTTTAAATTTGGTCAGAAATTTCCTGGTCGTCACAGTATATTTATTTGTTTCTTCATTTTATAGGATTGATTCTTCAAGATGATGTTGTTGATACTACTGATTGGAAAGATGATGAGTAGGGATGGCAATCGTCACCTGATCCGGTGGATATCCACCCAATCCACCCGCTTCGTGATGGATATGGACGAACTTAAATGGATATGGATGAACCTAAATGGATATGGATATGGACATGGATGAAAAAGTTTCATCCATGGATATATCCATTACCACCCGAAATACATATACAAATACATAAATATAGATATATTTTTTACATATTTACTATTACAAGTTCATTTACCGTTAGATTATATTTTACTTTCAACCTTATAATGAAATAACTATAATATATTACAATAATACACGCGTATCTAATAAAATAAACTTACAAATTTCATATTTAATTTTTTATAATCCATGTTTTATAGTAAAATTTAACAAACTTTGCTATATTTTGGACAAAGATTACCCAATCTTACATGTAGATTTTAAATATGTAATGTTATATTTATTTCTGCTATACTACATTTTTATTTTCATCGCATATTAGAAAATATCATAACATTTTTTTAATATTCATTGGATATCCATTAACCCGCTTAATCCACTGGATATGGATATGGATGGATGACCAGAAACTAAACGGATATGGATATGGATATGGATGAACAAAAACTAAATGGATATGGATGTGGATATGGCATCACCCGCTCCATATCCGATCCATTGCCATCCCTAATGATGAAAGCAATAAGGCCACCGATAATGAAGATGACAGTGATGATGGTGATGATGAAGAACCTCAAGATGATGAATCTTTTGAAACTCCCCCTTTTTCCACTGCCCTTATCTCAAAGGGTACTGGTACTACCCAATCTTCATCCTCTTCTCAGCCACCATCTATAGTTCCTTTGGCTGGCTTGAAATCCTTTCTTGAAGACCCCATCAATAAATCTGATAGCTTTGTTGAAATTCTTAAGGTAACCGTTATAATATTTATAATTCAATACCACTATTTCGCTGTTAATTATAGTTTTATTGTATTTGTACATATCTTATGCAGACCAACACTCTTACTGATCTATCCTCCTCTCTATCTATCATGACCTATAAACAAAGTTGCCAGTCTACAGCTGCAGCTTTGGTGCTTCTTAATCAGCATGTGATCCATGACCTTAAAATGCAAGAGGCCTAGAAATTGATTATTTCAAATGCTGCCCACAATGTCACTAAAATAAAGAAACTAGAAGGTGATTTGCAAGATACAAATTCAAAATTAAAAACTATAACGGTTGCGATAAAGAAGAAGGATGATTTGTTGCAGGTGGTGGAAACAAAATGTGTTTCAGAGAGGGTGGAGAAAGAAAAGTTCATGGAGGAGAATGATAAGTTGCTAAAGGAGAATGAAGAATTGAAGAAAATGCTAGAGGAAAAGAATCGATTGGTGGAAGAAAACACTGCTGCAGCTGCTAATGCTGAGAAGAAATTTGTGAATTTAAAGGCTGGTCTACTTGCTCTTGTGGAAAGGGTGTTGAGTTCTCCTCTTTTTGGTCAAACGTTTCATAGATATCTGGTGGCATCTACAGAGAGTAACCTTTCAGATGCTATGGTGGAAATTTTGAATGCTCTTCCTGTGAAACCTGGCCCCTTACCAATTGCAATTTCAAAACTAATGGTGTATCCTAGGGGATACACGCATAAAAACACCATTTTTATACAGAAAAATGGATCAAACAGCATAAAAGATAATAAAATTTGGCAGTTTTCAGTGTTTGCCACCCAGCGTCATGCGTAAGCCCTGCAGGCAGCTTATATGCTTAAGCCCTTTAGTTAAGCGCATGTGCGGCATGCAATCACGTCAGCACATGCCACAGGCATTCCAGATATTTCACATAACTGAATTAATCAGCGTTTGACACGTGTTTCCCGAGAATTTTGGACATTCCACGCCTATAAATAGACCCTCTGGATCACCATATTTTACATCTGAACTTCAGTCAGAGAAAAGTACACTTTCTCTCTCACACAGTTTTTTCTCACTCTAAACGTACATTAGCCGCTTAGCAGTAATACGCTAGACGGATCAATTACAGATTGATCCCCAGATTGATTGAGGCCACCCCACGGATCTCTCATCCGTGTTCCATGTCTGCAGAGATTATTTCTCGAGAGCAAACAACAATCAACATCATACGCCACATGCTGAGCAGCTATTGTCCTGTACTGGTACCTTACAGCTGCTATACGGAAAATCGTACCAACAAAAACATATGAAACCAGATACTGATGCCAAGCTGCAGGTGGCCATGAAGGAGGTGTCTTCCCTGAAGATTGTCATGCGGGAAGAAATTTGTTGCAGGGAGAATGTCTCTGTAAAGGACATTTTAGATGTACCCATTTCCAATTAATTTGTAATAACAACATGTAACTTCTGTATACTTTATCATATGTATATATTTTGCTGTTGCTTTTCATGATTAATATATATTTGCTATATGTGTTTAACCATTATAAGCTATAGAAAGCTTGGATTTCATATATCATATCATATGAAATGATTTTTTCTTGAACTGATTTTTGACATGGTACATGTATTGATCTGTCATCCGTCATCCGTTTTTCGTAATGAATCATTATATAATACCTCTTTATGAATCAAAGGCGTACAGCTACTTAAATGGTATGATGTATACAGGTTATTAAAATTGTATATCTGTTTTTTATCTTCGCTCAGCAAAACGTGTATAACCTTGTTATTGTTGTATGAAGAATATACCAAACTATTTATCCGTTCTCCGTTCTGCATTGGAGCATTTGTTTTATAAAGGAATATTGAGAATTCTCAAACAACTTCTGAAGTATGATGTGAATCAATCATTGTAATGACGCGGAATTTTTCGACCAAATTATACTTATGAGATTAATATTTACATAAATTAAACCATACCAACATGATAAGCAATCCAAATTGTTGAGACTTGTGTTTTTGAAAAGAGTTTTACACAACGTTTGACCGTCCAATATGACCGATGATATCACGAACTATATAACATACGATAATTATACGTTTGTGTATATATATGTATTTATATATATTTAACATGATTTAAGGATGGTTTAACATCTCATTGTGTACTAATGACAATGAGTTATAAGTATATTTTGAAACTACTAACTTAAGTTTTCAAAACGATAACTATACGTAACATTCTTTGATATATATACTTATAATCTATAATGCTTATACATGTATCGTATATATAATATATTTAATCACTTTTTAAGGACTTAAATACATAAAAAAATATAAGTATATTCATAAAAGATAGCTATATTTGAATTTTCGTTCCGTTTCCTCAAGATTTCTATACGTCTATCTAGGGTATATGTACCCGTATCATACCCAACTTCTATACGTATTTATTATTGGTATATACACATCAAATCAACATCCTAATCAACATTATTACTGCCCTAGATATGAGGTAACTAAGATTTGTCAAGTAGTATGAATTATTAGTAAGAAAACAAAATTAGGAATCCTTTTCTTTCTTTATAAACTAAAAACGTTTTTATAAATGAACACCATTTCTTCACTCCATTTTCTCATATCTACACCCTCATTTATCTCTCAAAATACTCCTAACTTCATACTTGATCATCTCCAAGCATTTTCCCCATCATTTAGCTTCAATTACAAGCCTTAAACACCATAAGAAAACTCTTTCAAGAACATATCAAAATAACCACCCATTTGAAGAAGTTTACTTCCAACCTTTTGATCTAACTCCACTACTCTTTGATTCCAAGATTATTTCTTATCTTTTGCAGTAACTTTGTCCAAGTAACTTGAGGTAGTAACCTTGTTCATAATCTTATTCAATTCATATTCATATAGCTATCTTATTTTGTGGTATAAAATTTTAACAACAAGAACATAGTTTGAATGATTTCAAACTTGTTCACAAACTAAATAGATCCTTCTAACTTGACTTTTAAAACACTTCAAGACCTGTAATATATCATAATGATATGCTAACCTAACAAGATATAACTTGGTTTTACAAAGAACATCTTAAAAACTGAATCTACGTCGTCGGAGTGCAACCGGGGGCTGTTTTGGGTTGGATAATTAAAAACCATCTTGAACTTTGAATTGGAAGTTTATGTTCAGGAAAACTGATATTTCTTATGAATATGTTAACACATAAAAATTTCATGGTTTAACTCAAAGTGTAAGTATTTTTAGAAAAATGATCATTAAATGTTGTTTTTATGATGGAAAATGATCACTTTCATAAGTTTCACCAAAGTTTGACCTATAACCTATGATTTCGAATACAAACTAAGGTATTTTCAGTTCATATTCTTAAAATTTGACTCGATCCAAGGAAGTGTCAAGTTGAACCAACAAAAACGGAGTTGTAATGAAGAAACTACGACTAAAACAAGATTGGGTATCCGAAGCTAGTTTAGCTACGAAAATATTTGAAGAAAAAGTAAATTAATCATATCTTTTCTAATTAATATGATATTTTATATATAATTACTTTTGATTTGATTTTATATATTTCAGGACCACCCGTAAACAACACGAGAAGATTAATCATAAGACCTCATGATTGTACGCAACACGTCATTTGACAACACGGTACTTTATGTACGCAACACGTCATTTGACAACATGGTACCATGGGTCGAGATTAATTCTGATCAATACAAATACGATGGGGTCTTTATTTATTTTATTTAAGCAACTAATTGTGGACCACTAACATCGGACTGCTAACTACGGACTAAGAAAATATTAAAAGTATTAATAGTATATATATGTAACGATTACTTAAAAAAGAAAATATGTTGATATATTATATATATGGTTAGGTTCGTGATATCTATCGGAGACCAAGTCGAATTAAATACCTTCAAGGCAAAAGTGAGTTTCATTTGCTCCCTTTTATATATATTTTTGGGACTGAGAATACATGCGCTGTTTTTATAAATGTTTTACGAAATAGGCACAAGTACTAAAACTAATTCTACGTGGGTTTAAACCAGAAATATACCCTTAGCTTGGTAACATTAAACTACTTGTCTATGTACGGTAGGCGCGAATCCTAAAGATAGATCTATTGGGCCTGACAAACCTCATCCTGACTATGGGATGCTTTAGTACTTCGAGGTTATTTTAAACACACCTGATCTGGTGTACTTCAGAGGGTAAAACATGAACGTTAAGGGTTGTTACCGGGTGCCTAAAACTTATAGAATACTTTTATACACTTGCGAGTGTACATATATTTATAAACGGAAATCTTGTTGTCTATTAATATATTGAAATGATTGTTATGATAAACCTATAAACTCACCAACTTTTTGGTTGACACTTTAAAGCATGTTTATTCTCAGGTATTAAAGAAATCTTCCGCTGTGCATTAGCTCACTTTAAGGATATTACTTGGAGTCATTCATGGCATATTTTGAAAGACGTTGCATTCGAGTCATTGAGTTCATCAAGATTATTATTAAGTCAATTATAGTTGGATATATTATGAAATGGTGTGCATACCGTCAATTTTCGTTGTAAAGAAAGTTTGTCTTTTAAAAACGAATGCAATGTTTGTAAAATGTATCATATAGAGGTCAAATACCTCGCGATGTAATCAACTATTGTGAATCGTTTATAATGTATATGAACGGGTCCTTTCAGTTGGTATCAGAGCAGTGGTTGTAGCGAACCAGGTCTTGCATTAGTGTGTCTAACTAGTAGTTGTTAGGATGCATTAATGAGTCTGGACTTCGACCGTGTCTACATGTCAAAAGTTTTGCTTATCATTTCTAGTCGGAAATCATCTGCTTATCATCCTTAGGAAATTACCTGCTTATCATTCATAAGTCTAGACACGTTTTACTGCATTTACTGCATTGATAGTGTATAGACGAATTCTTATCTTAGCATATCTGTTATTGCGAACTTTGACTGATATCTTTTCAAAGATTCTCCGTAATTTACGGGATTTTGGTATTATATATACATATGTAAATTATGTATTGAAGAGTACCAAATCTAACTCCTATAATCTATTCCATACCAAAAATTCATTTTCCCCATTATACAAGATGGATTCCGCATCTAGTTCGAATTCTTCAGATTCCGACAGTTATGCCGATATGGATTTCCATTCGGGCTCTGAAAGCAGCGTCACCGAAATGGATCAACCAATTTCCCATCATCTATTCTGGATGAATTGGGGATGGGTTCGTAATATACTAAATCACTGGAGACAAGAAGAAGGTGATCCATTCCATCCACCAAATTTCCCTCTTGGCGATGAACCTGAAGCACTTACCGGCGAACCTATTCGAAACACCATTTTCTCTCTCATTTCTAGAGTATCTCGTCACGATTATATACTATCCCATATTACAAATCTTGTTCATTCGCTCACTCCAACCGCCAATCATCCTGGTGTACTATCAGAAGTTAACGAACTTCGCGCTCGCGTGACGGCTTTGGAGAACATGGTGCGAAGGTTGCAAACACCAGCAGCAGCACCAGCAGCATAATCAGCACCACCATCAATAACATCAATAATACCATTATCACCACTAACAAACAACATCCGCATCACACGTCTCGACATCATAATCTGTCCCACAAACATCAACATCATACGCACCATAGATACCAAGGAGTACCAACAATAATGAACGATGAAGTATTGATCCATAACTTCATTGATGTTCTGCGAAGAATATGTGGTTTCAAAAAGTTTTAGAGATTTCTTATTTTAGCTCAAACCGAAAAGCAAATGAGATTAATATCATATTAACTCATTAAATTCATGATTTCATCTGAAGAAAATATATATGTATATATGTTTTCATAAAGATTGTAATTAAAAGTTCTTTTGTACAAAATATTAATGGTGAAATTTTTTTTTTAACGGGTAGGTAATACCCGAGGAATAATTAGATTTCATCTTAATAAGTTACATTGTACATTCGTCGAAGCTGATTCAACAGTCATTTACTATCCTACTTACAATCACCGATATACGTATCCGTTCACCGCAGAATAACCATTTTCATTCAATTTCATATTTGGATTTTGACTTCCTAGAATCTAACAAGTGGCATATGAAGAAAACATATGACAAAATAAAATCTGTTAGAAACAAAAAAATTAACTATAAAAATTTTGTTAAGAATCCACGCTAACTGTTCCAGCTAACTGTTCCTAGCTAACTGATTACATTTTATTTATCGTAGTTTATTTATCGCAATTTAATTATCGTACTTTTATTTATCGTCATTTAATTTCTGTAATTATTTTACGCACTTTAAATATCGGGACACGTATACAATGTTTTGACATATCATATCGACGCATCTATATATATTATTTGGAATCACCATAGACACTCTATATGCAGTAATGATCGAGTTCTCTATACAGGGTTGAGGTTGATTCTACAATAATATATATAGTTTGAGTTGTGATCGAGTCTGAGACGTATACGGGTCACAACACGTATTAATTAATTCGTATATTATATATTAAACTATATATGAATTATTGGACAGTTACTGTGGACTATCGACTGTGGACTAATGACATTGGACAATTAAAATGAATTAAAATATTAATTATAACATATGAAACTAAACATTTCTTCAAGATTACCACTTGATTTCATCTTAAACCTCATTGTATCTCGACGATTACAATCAGCGTTCAAATCTATCATGATTCTTAAAAACACCTCAATCGAGAGGATAAACCAACCGCACTTCATCTACGGAAGAAAAGATTGATGCATATAGTTATGCACCTGAAAAATCCCCGGAAACTGAGTAAACATTTGACACGTATCTGTTCTAGTTCCTTTGACATTGTTATTACCGAAGATCCTTTTGCAATCCCTTTCCAAAGTAGCTAATTTTGTCACAGCTCCAGCAAGTCAACTCCGAATTTTCATCCGAAACAACTTTATTTTAACCGCGATATATATGCGTACTCTTTATTGTTACTTGGGAACCTTTTATATTCCACAATATTACCATCAGCGATTAATCATTCTAAAAACACAATTCTCCTGAAACTACCTCGGTTTGATAACCGATGACCCAGATCAGTTAACTTTGAAAATGCTGACGAAGCAGCATGTTGTAGATGATCTTAATGGCCAAAAGTTTGATGATAAAAAAAGGAGTGTTAGGAACGCTCAATAGAAAATTTAGTACCGAAAAGCGAATTATGCGAAACTATGAAGAAAGCCGTGGACAAATCACAAAGAATAAGTTTGCCTTCAAAGAATCCAAATGATTCTGTGCCTGCTGAAATCGTTGGCAAACATCTTATTTGTCATTCTAAACCTTCACAGACAAATCTTCTTCATCATCTATTGATATTAGAAATTCTAAGATATTCTCGTATGTTCTATTATAAATATCCTCCATATTTCTGGCGATATTTTCACAACTATTCTTATCTGAGATCATTTATCTCTCCGTAATATCTGCAACATGAAAGAAACTGTGTTAGTTTCTAAATTCTGAAACCTTCGAGTTTAAAATATGAATGTTTTGAAGTAGTGTTGGGAACTGAAGCATGGATTAGTATAATATAATGACACTTGATCATCGTCATTATATTACAGTAAGTCATGCTGAGTTTCTAATAAAGCATGATGATTCACAGTACCGTCATCATGTGCCATTTACACGACTCTTACATTCTATCTAATCTCTAAACATATCAAGAGAATATTTTTCTGGATGACTCGGTCATCTCCAGGGTATTCTGGTAATTTAACAAATCAAAATCGGTCTATTACCATTTTCTTCTTAGAGCATTAGCTATGTTCATTCTGAATTTCATATCTACGAATTCCGGACCATTACTCGCTTGACTCGAAGTCGGGAAGAGAAAACGAAAGCATGAAGCTCCGAAAAATAAGGAAGAATATAAACTCCGATAATAACCCCAAAATTACAAACCGTGTATATCGATGCAGATAGCAATATAGAGACACGGGAGAATTAGAAACACTATAAACACAAGAGTATAGTAGAAGTAAATAGATTCTTCTGGTGGTAGATGAAAAAGAAGAATGACAGATATAAAAGTTAGGAGTATATCAAGAATCAGGACTGGATGGAGCATATTGATGAATGCTTTAAAGTAAGAATCAAGGGAGAAAGAATAGAAGGTGTGAGTCGTGGAAAATAAGGAAACAAAGGGGTGAATTTATAGTGAAATATCCGACAGAGCAGTCGAAACAGATTATTGCATATAATCAAAGAAGATCCTGATTTCCTTAATCACCAAAGAACCAAATCTTATTACGTAAGATTCTCTTTAAATTCCTTAAATCCCGGAAATCAATCATAACTACGTCATCGGTTAAGACGAATATATTTTACTCATCTCACTCTTTTACGATAGTCTCATTTATATTCTATGCATAATCGAATCGTTTTATCTACATTACTCAATGATGATAAAACTCCATTATCACCTTATATTTGTCATGAAAACCTTCTTATTGTTATCCATAACAACCTCTATCAAATTTCGGGGACGAAATTTCTTTAACGGGTAGGTACTGTAATGACGCGGAATTTTTCGACCAAATTATACTTATGAGATTAATATTTACATAAATTAAACCATACCAACATGATAAGCAATCCAAATTGTTGAGACTTGTGTTTTTGAAAAGAGTTTTACACAACGTTTGACCGTCCAATATGACCGATGATATCACGAACTATATAACATACGATAATTATACGTTTGTGTATATATATGTATTTATATATATTTAACATGATTTAAGGATGGTTTAACATCTCATTGTGTACTAATGACAATGAGTTATAAGTATATTTTGAAACTACTAACTTAAGTTTTCAAAACGATAACTATACGTAACATTCTTTGATATATATACTTATAATCTATAATGCTTATACATGTATCGTATATATAATATATTTAATCACTTTTTAAGGACTTAAATACATAAAACAATATAAGTATATTCATAAAAGATAGCTATATTTGAATTCTCGTTCCGTTTCCTCAAGATTTCTATACGTATATCTAGGGTATATGTACCCGTATCATACCCAGCTTCTATACGTATTTATTATTGGTATATACACATCAAATCAACATCCTAATCAACATTATTACTGCCCTAGATATGAGGTAACTAAGATTTGTCAAGTAGTATGAATTATTAGTAAAAAAACAAAATTAGGAATCCTTTTCTTTCTTTATAAACTAAAAACGTTTTTATAAATGAACACCATTTCTTCACTCCATTTTCTCATATCTACACCCTCATTTATCTCTCAAAATACTCCTAACTTCATACTTGATCATCTCCAAGCATTTTCCCCATCATTTAGCTTCAATTACAAGCCTTAAACACTATAAGAAAACTCTTTCAAGAACATATCAAAATAACCACCCATTTGAAGAAGTTTACTTCCAACCTTTTGATCTAACTCCACTACTCTTTGATTCCAAGATTATTTCTTATCTTTTGCAGTAACTTTGTCCAAGTAACTTGAGGTAGTAACCTTGTTCATAATCTTATTCAATTCATACTCATATAGCTATCTTATTTTGTGGTATAAAATTTTAACAACAAGAACATAGTTTGAATGATTTCAAACTTGTTCACAAACTAAATAGATCCTTCTAAATTGACTTTTAAAACACTTCAAGACCTGTCATATATCATAATGATATGCTAACCTAACAAGATATAACTTGGTTTTACAAAGAACATCTTAAAAACTGAATCTACGTCGTCGGAGTGCAACCGGGGGCTGTTTTGGATTGGATAATTAAAAACCATCTTGAACTTTGAATTGGAAGTTCATGTTCAGGAAAAATGATATTTCTTATGAATATGTTAACACATAAAAATTTCATGGTTTAACTCAAAGTGTAAGTATTTTTAGAAAAATGATCATTAAATGTTGTTTTTATGATGGAAAATGATCACTTTCATAAGTTTCACCAAAGTTTGACCTATAACCTATGATTTCGAATACAAACTAAGGTATTTTCAGTTCATATTCTTAAAATTTGACTCGATCCAAGGAAGTGGCAAGTTGAACCAACAAAAACGGAGTTGTAATGAAGAAACTACGACTAAAACAAGATTGGGTATCCGAAGCTAGTTTAGCTACGAAAATATTTGAAGAAAAAGTAAATTAATCATATCTTTTCTAATTAATATGATATTTTATATATAATTACTTTTGATTTGATTTTATATATTTCAGGACCACCCGTAAACAACACGAGAAGATTAATCATAAGACCTCATGATTGTACGCAACACGTCATTTGACAACACGGTACTTTATGTACGCAACACGTCATTTGACAACATGGTACCATGGGTCAAGATTAATTCTGATCAATACGAATACGATGGGGTCTTTATTTATTTTATTTAAGCAACTAATTGTGGACCACTAACATCGGACTGCTAACTACGGACTAAGAAAATATTAAAAGTATTAATAGTATATATATATATATGTAACGATTACTTAAAAAAGAAAATATGTTGATATATTATATATATGGTTAGGTTCGTGATATCTATCGGAGACCAAGTTGAATTAAATACCTTCAAGGCAAAAGTGAGTTTCATTTGCTCCCTTTTATATATATTTTTGGGACTGAGAATACATGCGCTGTTTTTATAAATGTTTTACGAAATAGGCACAAGTACTAAAACTAATTCTACGTGGGTTTAAACCAGAAATATACCCTTAGCTTGGTAACATTAAACTACTTATCTATGTACGGTAGGCGCGAATCCTAAAGATAGATCTATTGGGCCTGACAAACCTCATCCTGACTATGGGATGCTTTAGTACTTCGAGGTTATTTTAAACACACCTGATCTGGTGTACTTCAGAGGGTAAAACATGAACGTTAAGGCTTGTTACCGGATGCCTACAACTTATAGAATACTTTTATACACTTGCGAGTGTACATATATTTATAAACGGAAATCTTGTGGTCTATTAATATATTGAAATGATTGTTATGATAAACCTATAAACTCACCAACTTTTTGGTTGACACTTTAAAGCATGTTTATTCTCAGGTATTAAAGAAATCTTCCGCTGTGCATTAGCTCACTTTAAGGATATTACTTGGAGTCATTCATGGCATATTTTGAAAGACGTTGCATTCGAGTCATTGAGTTCATCAAGATTATTATTAAGTCAATTATAGTTGGATATATTATGAAATGGTGTGCATACCGTCAATTTTCGTTGTAAAGAAAGTTTGTCTTTTAAAAACGAATGCAATGTTTGTAAAATGTATCATATAGAGGTCAAATACCTCGCGATGTAATCAACTATTGTGAATCGTTTATAATGTATATGAACGGGTCCTTTCAATCATAATGTTTTTATGCTATTTATATGTCATAAAAACTGATAAATCTGTTGGAAAAATTCTGTTTATAGAATAAGTAATGTTCCGTTTAGCGTGTTGCGCTCAGGTGTTTTGCGGCTTATAAAATACACTTGAATTTAATTTTTCTGCTTTCAAAATATAAATGGATTTATGCCTTTGTGATAAACCATTCTGTATGTCATGACATTATGAGATCTTTATTTTTGCCTAGGTGCCCTCTAGCGAAGTAAACACTTTACGCTAGCCGATCCCTTGCATCTATAATGTTGACACAAGAGCCTCTACCATCGGGGGTGTAAAAATGCCTTGCCTTATGTGGGTAGGTATGAATGCAATGTTCTACATTCGTAACGCGTATCGCTTTGCGTGAGAAAAGATAAAATTTTATTGATATTTCATTGCCGCATATACAATATTTTTTGCAACATCTTCCTACGGGGTGATCAATGCCAATCAGAAAACTACAAAAATTGCATTGTGCTTTTGTCTGAACTGAGGAAAATTAAAAAACATGGTAAACAAACTGTTCTGTACGAATCAACAAGCTATTCTGCACAAATGATGGTAATATAATGTCTTCCGTGCAGCGTGTTGCGTTGTGCGTTTAATGCTCTCACTTTTTGGGCGGTTTGAAATACCCATTCACATCGTTTCTGTTAAAAAAAACTGTCTTGACATCCCTCCTTGAACAAAATTTTCCTGAGCTTCATAAACAACTAATTTTTCCCTTGCCGGTCCAACGTATTCAGAGTGTATCACTGCTACACCATTTAGTGTTGGGAACCGCAATTCTGCCTGAAGTGTAGATGTGATTGCTCTAAATTTGCAAAGCATTCACCTACCAAACAAAGCATTGAATCTGGACCTGCCATCAAGAATCTTAAAGTCCACAATTTCTATTCGGACTAAAGGGTGTATTCCCATTGTTACATCCATCTTCACTTTACCAACTGCCCTCATTGATTCTCCCGTGATGCCAGCAATCTTCAAGTTCGTGTAGCGAAGCCTATCCTTTACGCTGAACGGATACGCTTTGAAACAATGCAAATATAAAATATCCGCTTTACTACCTGTATCAGTATATATTCGAGTGATGTTTCTATTTGCAATTACAACTGAGATAACTATATGTTCCTCTGATAGACGTCAATTTGGAATGGTGTAAAATATGATTGGAGCATTCATCCACCTCTCCGTCCTGCATTCTCCGTCTGTTTCATTTTCTTCCACATCATTCCATATAACCTTGATGTGCATTTTAGGGGTTGGATCCCTTTCATCATTTCTTTCTTCCCTTCTTTTCTAATCACGCCGTCCCCCGTGATGTACTTTTCCTTGCCAAACAAAACGTTTGTTTGGATCATTTCTCCTGTACTTTTTCCCTGGTAAAAGATGGTTTAACTCCCCAGCTTTAATCTTTGCGATGATTTCCCTCATCAACGACTTACAGTTATCAGTATCGTGTCCATATGTTTCGTGGAAATCACACCACTTGTCACTCTGTGGTCCCTGACGCTCTTTCATTAGTGGTGGAGGGTGAAATGTTTCCTTAACCCATTCTGTGAACAAGATCTCTTTTGGAGTTTTAGTTGAAGCAATGATAAGTGGATGTCTGTCTAATGGCTTTCGCTGGTGATTGTTGTCATTTGGATGATTATTCCCCTCCAACTGTGTTGATGCTTCTAATAATTGTTCTCATACCCACGTTGTCTCTGATAATTGTCATTCCTATTTCGTTCTTTGCCTTGCTGCCTAAAGTTTCTTTGATAATTATCTACTCTTGAATATCCCATTTCTCCTGCTCTTAAGTGTTTCTGAGCAATAACCAATGCATGATGCAATGTTTTTGGTACATCATAACACAAAACTTGAACCATTCGTGCAAAACATCGCTGATCAAGACAAAATATAAACCCTGAAACAAGCTGAGATTCTGGTATGTCTGGTATCTTTTGACACTCAATAGTATAACGCTTCATGAAATCACTCAGTGATTCATTCTGGTGCATTGTTATCTCATGTGCATCAAGATGTGACAACGTACAGCTTCTCAAGCTTTGATATTGCATCACAAAGTTTTCCCTTAAATCAAGGAAACTAGTAATACTCCTTGGTGGCAAACTAGTAAACCACTCTCTCGCCATATTCTGCAGTACCATTGAAAACATATGGCACGCAGTTTCATCCTCCCAATGCTGTAATCTCATAACACCTTAAAACATGGTGAGAAAGTCTTCTGGATCTGTTGTGCCATCATAAACACCGATAGATGGAATTCCCAAATTTTTTGGTATTGGATAATCTGCAATTCGAGGGATAAAACACTGTGTTAACTCTGCCATTACTGGCGGTTTGATAGCTTCATCTCCAGTAATCAAAGCAAATAAATTATCTACAGCCGTTGCACGGATGGCTGGTTGTGCTAATTTCTTCTTATATCGTCATGGTGCCGTCTTGGTCAAAATTCCATCCAGTAACTTTCCTTCCATTTCCTCAGTCATAAAGATTGAATAAAACCTTCATCATTGTGTTGATTCTCAGTATCATCAACCAAAGTATTCAACTGATTGAATAACTTGAATAATTGTGATTTTGAAATTGACTTTCCTTTACTGTTGTGCTTAACATTCATATCAGATGTCTTTTTAAAAGAAACATTGTGCGTTCCTCGCTTGGCTTTCCACATTCCTCCACTAGAACTTCCCATCAATGGTTTTCTCAATCGTGGTATGGTTTCGTACACTTGGTCATCTGTTGGACTAGTGTGTAATTGGTCCTCTTCCTCCATTGAAGTTTCTTCAAGAGTTAGCTGATCCACTGGTATATTCTCAATGATGTTTTCATCGACTGGTTCGAGTGCTGTTTTTGTTAAGGTTATTTCAGTTACCTTCATGCTCTTGGTGTTTTTGCTGGTCTTTGAGACAGATGGCGCCATTTGTTGGTACGATTTTTTGTATAGCGGCTGTAAGGTACCAGTACAGGATAATAGCTGCTCAGCGTGTGGCGTATGATGTTGATTGTTGTTTGCCCTCGAGAAATAATCTCTGCAGACTCAGAACACGGATGAGAGATCAATGGGGTACCCTCAATCAATCTGGGGATCAATCTGTAATTGATCCGTCTAGCGTATTGCTGCTAAGCGGCTAATGTGCATTTAGAGTGAGAAAGAACTGTGTGAGAGAGAAAGTATACTTTTCTCTGACTGAAGTTTAGATGTCAAATGTGGTGACCCAGGGAGTCTATTTATAGGCGCAGAATGCCCGAAATTCTCGGGATACAAGTGTCAATTAATGAGTTGTTCTGTTACACGAAATATCCGGAAGGTCGGTGGTGTGTGCTGACGTGGTTGCGTGCCGTTCACGCGCTGAGTCAAAGGGCTTAAGCATAGAAGCTGCCTGTAGGGCTTACGCTTAACACTTGGCAGCCTGCTGTACGCTGGGCAGCAAACACTGAAAACCGCCAAATTATATTATCTTTTATGTTGTTTGATCCATTTTTCTGTATAAAAATGGTGTTTTTATGCGTGTATCCCCTAGGATACACCATTACTTGACAATTCACAAGCAAAGAGTAGTCGAATTACATCGACCGAGTAATGTAACCTAAATGTACCATTATATAATTACATAAGTTTGTTTCAAAAGATAGACTCACAGTACAGTTGTCCTATTGCTCAGACCGATGCACGTGTATAGTGAAAGTCAACACAGAAGTCAACTAGTCAAGCAAGTCAACAAAAGTCAAACTTGGTCTAGTTGGTCAACCTAATTCAACTACATCAATAGGTCATTTCAATGATGTCACAAAGTAAAACCAAGGTTAACTCGTGAGTTTCGTACATTCGTATAGCAAATTAACGTTTACTAGTTTAGTTATCGTACGTGTTCACAACGGTCATGAAATCGGACAAGCATAGTTCACAAATGACATATCAAACAATTTTGAGAAGCTATAGATCATAAGTACATGTCATAAGCTTTCTAAAAAGACTAAGCACGCTATCATATGATTCCTAGAACTCACATAGCATGCAAAACATTCAAGTACAATTTCTGTTTGCGCATCAGTTTCATCTTAAATCTCATTTAATCTAGAAAATCGTAAATCACAAATGGCCAATTGGATATGAATCTTAACACCTAAAATTATCAGTGGTAAAAAAATGTAAGAAAACCATGTAGCCAATCTTTACAATTTTGACCAACAAGTCCGACTTTCTGATTTAGATAGAATCCAGACCTTCGGTCTCGGCACTAATACAACACATAATAAACAAAGCTTTTAGAGCTAGACATACAAATGAGATATACTAAGGAACATACATTTAACAACATACTAGAAGCACAAGGTCTAAAACAACTTCTACTTCATACTAGCCAATTATTAGTGCAAACTAGACAGATTCGATCACATTCAGGTAGTCATTTTTGGTGTCGATTATACAAGCATCTCATATTAAATGGTCGATTCATGAACATATCACTGGTTAACAAGTTTTACCGCAAACATTCAAGTAGGCATAAAACGACCTTTAAAAATCCAATTACAATGATATTTGTAACAACCCGACTTTTTCCGCTACTATCTTTACTTGTCCATTAAGTATTTAAAGGTGTTTACTTAGACTTTGTGTATTTAATTGGTTAAAGTGCATAATTGATCCTATTGGATTACTTGAATTAATATGTTATATTAATTTATGAACTTGTTTCGGATAACTAAATAAGTGAAAACGGTACGATTAAGTTAGTCGTCTAGAAAGCTTTTCAGTTTACGGAACCCAGAAAAATGAGAAAATAATTATTTTTAATAATTATTGACTTTAAGAAAAAATTATTTAATTTATTATTTATTTAGTGAATTAAACCCGGTGATTTTGTTTCAACGACTAGTTAACTTTCCGGAGACCCGGTTCAGTTAACGGCACTCGAAATGAACCACGCGCACATGAGTATTTAACAAAAATCGAGCCCGAGACCCCACTCCAAGGCCATTCGGCTGAACATCCCTCATTAACCCCTTAATTGGACTTAAACTTGGACTAGGGGATTATTACTAGTTTAATTAGGCCCAACCCGACATATATATAGCATGTAACTAGCCTAAACCATCATTCTTTTCTCTTTTCTTGGTCGATACCCTCTCCCTCTCCCCCTCTCTTTGGCCGTCGGCCACCACAACACCACCACCACCTTCAAAAGTCAAAATTAGAAGAAACCCCGTGCACGAACGTTGTTCCTTGCATCGTTCTCTACGCGTACGTACTAACAATTTTATATTTTAAGGTATATTTTCAAAACCTAATTTCTATAAATTAGTTTTTTTGTCAATTACATAGTGTAATCAAGTCTAGTGCTCAATTGATGATGTATAGAGTTGTCGTTTATCGTTTAATTGTTCGATTGTGATTGTTTGCATGAAAAATGAATTTGTATCTGATGAATCTGATGAAATTGATGTATGAACTGATATTATAATGTGTTAATATGAATTTGTCTCGAAAAGTTGTTAATTTTAGACTCTGATTTCGATTGATTTCGTTATCGTATGCTCAAGATATGCTAGATTGAAGTTTTCACTAGGTTTTACTTGTTATCCGAATTTTATAAGTTGTGTGCTTTATGATTTGGTTAATGAAAAGTGTACCACTATAATCCTTGTGAAAAATCATGCATGTTGGACTTAAGATTCGCATCAAAAGCTTTTGTGATGCTCTTGGTGCGTCAAAACGAAGATTCGTGTTTTAAAGAGAGCTGAAACTGTTTTCGAATGTGAAAGAAAATGTCTAGAGTGAACTAGAAAATGATTGATGCATTTTATTTGCATGCTAACTACTAAAAACATGAATTGCCATGAGTTATAAGCTTGACTAAATGATATATCTGTTGGTTGACTAAAACTGAACGGTCTGTAAAGATTGGCCAATCTGTACATACTGGCTAAATGAATATCTTTAATTATTTTATCACTAAAACTTTGAGATGTTTTGAGTCACCTGTAATTGGCCGTTCATTAAAATCTATTTTCAATATTTTATGAGAAATGTTCTAAAAATGACGCGCGTGCCGAAACTGATTTGGTAAACCGTAACTAGACCTTTTCTGAAACCAGACTTATAGACATTGTATCAGGCCCTGGCTGGACTTTTTGGAATCAATTTTGAGTCTAGTTGTGATCTGGAGTTTTCCATGTTTTTATGAATTATGTGCTAAGAGTTATACTCGTGTGTTTCTATGATGCGCGTATTTTAAGGACATGCGATAAACTGCGAATGTGCAAATTGCTAAACTATGAATTGTAACATGTTGTTTGACTTAGGTTTGACATGTTGACCATGATTGCATGACCTACTGAGATGTTTGACTTTAGTTGACCACTTTGAAAGAGTTGACTTTTGAGTTGACTTTTGTTGACTTGCTTGGACTAGTGGACTTTTACTTGCTTATTGAGTCAGTCTGAGCACTAGGACTATGTGTACACAATGGGATGACATAGTGTAACCTATGTATTTATATAAGATGACCTATTTGGCTAGGTTGCATTGTTCGGTCGAGATTGTTCGACTACTATACGATTTTACTAAGAGATATTTCAGTGCTTTTTCTAAGGTGAGTCTACAGTCCCTACTACTTTTTACAGGGATGAGATAACATGCTTTTTACAAATGTTTTACATATTAGGCACAAGTAACTTAAACAATATACATATGACTTCAGATCAAAAATCCCTTAGCTTGATTATATTAATTACTTTATGTAAGCTCAACTTATAGGGACGGTACCGTTAGGTTTGACGAACCTCGCCTCAACCTATAAGGTGCTCATTTTGTTGTAACTTGTATACTTGATCGGTGTATATTTAGAAAGCGTAAAGGGAAGACATGTAGCGCTTTAGCTATCCGCGGGTTAAAGTTTTAAAATCAAGTGCTCATGCTAATGTATAATTTTTACGATGTTTTTCAGAAATCTTGTGGCCTAAACTTACGAAATGCTTTACTAAACCTGTAGATTCACTCAACATTTTTCGTTGATGTTTTGCATGTTTTTATCTCAGGTCCATAGAGATATAGCTTCCACTTTGAAGAGTTGTCATGATTGCTTGTTTGCTGCTAGTACTGGATGTCGTCCAACTTGTTTTCGTCATGACTATTTTAAGAACATATATTCGCATTGAAAACTGTCTTTTCAAATAATGCTTTGGCTTTACTTATGTTGGATATTCATGTCAACTATTTTTCAGATTTGTTTCTTTTAATAAATGACTTTGTTTTGACATCTAATGCGAATACTTTTTCGGAAACGTCACATATAGAGGGCGTGACCGTTAAACTGTATGACCAGAGTTAATACACCGTTAGTGGATTCTGACGGGGTATTACATTTGGTATCAGAGCAGATCGATTACCTAGGACTAGGCTGCATTAGAGTGTCGTATTTTAGGACATCTTTTGAGTCTGGACTGTAACCCTAGGCTTGCTAAGTTACATGAATAGTAATTATGCTACTTGTTACCTTACTTAAATATTATCATTACTAAGTGTGCTAACTTGTGTTTTTCTTGAGTGCTAGATGGCTTCTTTCAATGCTATCATTCTTATCGACTCCGACACAGAATCCGAGGAAACCTTGCAGGCACAAGGAAACACTGTACTTGAGTTTGTGGACGAGACTGAGTCGGAACCCGAGATGGAATCCGAACCGAAAGAAGAAGAGCCAAAAGAGGAACCAGAGGAAGAGGAACCGGATATGGATCCCGAAGAGGAACCGGAACCCGGATCTGAATCTGAACCTAATTTACCTTATTCACCCACTCGTTCCCAATCACCTTTTGTTGATCGTGACTTTGTTAACCCCTACAGGACGAGAGGCCACCATAGGATACTTAAAGGACCTGCTCGAGCTAATAACCCATTTTGTAAGAGTTTTCATTATGACAACCAATCATTTCAGATGTGTCATCGTTTTCATCCTTATGATGCTTCTACCTCTACTTCTAAGCCTAACACCTCCACTGCTGTTGCTAATGATAATGAACCCGATGACCTCAGATCAAGAGTTAAGAATCTGGAAAAGATGGTCGAGTATCTATTGAAAGAACTGTAAAAACTAAAATAGAGCTGCTTGTTTGGACTTGTTCCACGTTATTAGAAACTATTATATTATTAATGCTTATTACTTGATACTCACACATACATTGTTAGATGTGGTTTTGATTTTATGGTATTTACTTATGACATGAGGGATATTTTACTTTCTCTGGTTATGCATGGATTATGAATGAGAACTTTGGTTCATGAAGTGTGTGGTTTACTAATAACTTATCATGCATTACTATTTTGGTAAAAGTTATTATTTACTGCTGTGAATTATTTGTTGTTACTATTGCTATTGCTACTTAGTGTTGATACCACTACTGTAGACTGTCAATGCTAATGTTACTACTAAGCATTATGTACCACTACTACTTACTATTAGCACTACTAGAATCTTTATGATTTAATATTATCTACTATGCATCACTACCCGTTGCTAGTATATTTTTACGTACTGATTTCCTTGACGCTAACCTGGTGTTATCTTGACCAGAAAGATAATGCCGCCTAAGAGTGTTACCCAAGCCGATGTCCGTCAATGGATCAATGAAGGTTTAACCGAGGCTGATCTGAACTCCGGAATGGAACCAACAGCAACCAAAGGAACCAGACCAACACTACCAACACTGAAGATCAGCAAACCAATACTTTCAACACCAACACCAAACAAGGAGGGTGCACGTATAAGGCTTTCACGAGCTGCGAGCCGCATACATTCACTGGTACTGAAGGCCTAGTCGGTCTGACTCGTTGGTTATAGAAGCTTGAGTCTGTTTTCTGTATCAGCGATTGTAGAGATGCTGATAGGATGAAGTTTGCATCCTGTAAGTTGTCTGATGGCGCTTTAACTTGGTGGTATACTTATGCAAAGTCTGTAGGTATGGATTAGGCTTTTGAGACATCATGGGAGTATTTGAAACAAAGGATGATTGAAGAGTATTGTCCTTACAATGAGAATCATTAAGATGGAGTGGGACTTCCAGAACTTGAAACTAGTGGGTACTAATTTAGCCAGCTATAATAGGAGATTCTTCGAGCTTGCTGTTATGTGTCCGAACATGGTTACTCCTGAATGCCGCAAGATCACTCTGTATGTGAAAGGATTGATTGAGAACATTCAGAGTGGTGTGACTACTTCAAAGCCAAAGACTATTTAAGAGCCCATTGAGATGCCTTTGAGAAGGCTCCTGTGTCAAATGAGACTAAGACTTATGATAACAAGAGGAAATGGAACAACAACAACAACTCTGGGAAGAACTACAACCAGTAGCCCTTTAAGAAACAAGATACTGCCAAAGGCAACACTGCTACTCCAAATACCAATTCTGGCTACAATGGAAGATTTCCGTTGTGTGCTAAATGTAATAGGCATCATCCGGGAGATTGCCTAAAGAAGTGCGATAAGTGTAAGAGGAATGGACACTTGGCTTCCTAGTGTAAAGCTTGTTCAAATATGTGCTATGGATGCGGAAAAGCCGGACACTTTAAGAAGGACTGTCCGATTACAAGTAAGAGTGCTTAACCTACTAGAGGAAGAGCTTTCAACATTAACTCCAGTGAGGCTCGTGATGATCCCAAGCTAGTCACGGGTACGTTTCTACTCGATAATCATCATGTATATGTACTTTTTGATTATGGAGCTGATAAAAGCTTTGTGTCTAGAGAATTTTTCCATAATCTTAAGAATCCTTTATCGTTGTTAGAAAACTTATACTCTATTGAATTAGTGAATGGTAATCTAATGAGAGCTGATAAGGTCTATCGTGATTGTACTTTAATTTTGGCTGGAACGTCTTTTAGAATAGATGTGATACCGATTAAGCTGAGAAGTTTCAACCTCGTGGTTGGAATGGACTGGTTAGCCGACATCGTTTGCCACCAGAAAGCGATTCGCATACCTGTTACTGAAGATGAACCTTTGATGGTGTATGGAGAGTGAAGCAATACACCGTTACACTTCATTAATTGTTTGAAGGCTCAGAAACACATAAGAAAGGGTTGTCTTGCTATGCTAGTTCATGTGAGAGAAACTGAATCTGAAGGTAAGAAACTCGAAGAGGTGCCGATTGTTAAAGAATTTCCCGATGTTTTTCCAGATGAGCTACCCAGACTACCTCCGCATAGAGATGTAGAATTCCAGATTGACTTAATACCTGGAGCAGCGCCTGTAGCGCGCACACAGTATAGACTTGCACCTTCACAATTGCAAGAGCTGTCTAGTCAATTACAAGAGCTTTTAGACAAGGGATTCATTCGACCGAGTTCTTCACCATGGGGAGCTCCAGTTCTTTTTGTAAAGAATAAGGATGGATCAATGAGACTCTCTATCGATTACAGGGAGTTGAATAAGCTGACTATCAAGAATAGATATTCGTTACCAAGGTTTGATGATTTGTTTGATCAATTGCAAGAATCAGCATATTACTCTAAGATCGATTTGAGGTCAGGTTACCATCAGATGAGAGTAAAGGAGACAGATATACCGAAGACAGCGTTTAGAACATGCTATGGACATCATGAGTTCACAGTAATGTCGTTTGGATTGACGAATGCACCTCTGTATTCATAGACCTCATGAACCGTGTGTGTAAGCCATATCTGGACAAGTTTATTATTGTGTTTATCGATGATATTCTGGTATATTCTAAGAGCGAGGAAGAATATGAGCAACATCACCATTTGTTACTCGAGATGCTCAGGAAGGAGCAGTTGTACGCGAAATTTTCGAAGTGTGACTTCTGGTTGCAAGAAGTAACATTTTTGGGTCATATCGTAGGTGTCAATGGTATTCAAGTTGATCCTGCGAAGATAGAAACAGTTAAGAAATGGGAGACGCCTAAGTCTCCAACGCATATACGGCAATTCTTAGGTCTTGCAGGTTATTATAGAAGATTCATTGAGGGATTTTCTACTATTGCCCAACCGCTAACAGCATTGACTCATAAGGGAAAGAAGTATGAGTGAACTGAGCAACATGAGTCTTCATTTCAGTTGTTAAAAGAGAAGTTGACTAATGCCCCGTTTTTGTCTTTGCCCGAAGGAAATGAAGAGTTCGTGATTTATTATGATGCTTCACGATAGGGTTTTGGTTGAGTGTTAATGCAACGGAAGAAAGTGATTGCCTATGGGTCATGACAACTAAAGTTCACAAATAGAATTACACGACTCACGATTTAGAACTTGGTGCTGTGGTCTTTGCACTAAAGATGTGGAGACATTACTTGTATGGTACTAAGTTCACTGTTTTCACCGATCACAAGAGCTTACAGCATATTTTTGACCAGAAACTGCTCAATATGAGGCAGAGACGTTAGATAGAGCTATTAAATGACTACGACTGCGAGATTTGCTATCATCATGGCAAGGCTAATGTCGTTGTAAATGCTTTGAGTAGAAAGGAAAAGGCTAAATCTCTCCGAGTTAGGGAATTGAACATGACTGTCCGAACGAACCTTACGTCTCAGATCCGTAATGCACAACTTGAGGCATTGAATGAAAGGAACGTTACTACTGAGTCACTTCGAGGGATAGACAAGAAGTTTGTTATTAGAGGAGATGGAACCCGATACTTCTTAGATAGAATTTAGGTACCGAGATTTGGCAGATTAAGGGAACTAGTGCTAGACGAGGCGCACAAGACAAGGTATTCTATTCACCCTGGATCTAAAAAGATGTATCAAGATCTTAAGGCACTATACTGGTGGCTTAACATGAAAGCTGACATCGCTACCTATGTTGGTAAGTGCTTGACTTGTGCTAAAGTTAAGGCTGAGCATCAGAGACCGTCAGGACTGCTACAAAGCCAGAGATTCCCTAATGGAAGTGGGAAAATATTACTATGGATTTCATCACTAAGTTGCACAAGACTGTGGAAGGTTATGATACGATTGGGGTTATCATTGACGATCTCACAAAGTCAGGTCACATTCTACCGATTAAGGAAACGGATAAGACGGAGAAGTTGGCACAGATCTATATAAAGGAAGTAGTTTCTCGACATGGAGTGCCGATATCTATTATTTTCGACAGAGACAGTAGATTTACATCTAGATTCTGGCAAGCTTTTCAAGATTCCATGGGAACTCGTTTACACATGAGCACAGCATATCACCCACAAACTGATGGTCAAAGCGAGAGAACCATCCAGACACTAGAAGACATGTTAAGATCATGTGTTATTGATTTCGAAAATGGATGGGATAGACATCTACCATTAGTAGAATTCTCCTATAACAACAGTTATCACGCAAGTATAAAGGCAGCACCTTTTGAAGCATTGTATGGCAGGAAGTGCAGATCACCATGTTAGACTGAATTAGGAGATAGTCAATTGACTGGTCCTGAGATCATACACGAAACAACTGAAAAGATTGCACAGATACAAGAGAGACTGAAAATGGCTCGAAGTCGTCAAAAGAGTTACGCAGACGTTAGAAGGTGAGATTTGGAATTTCAGGTTGGAGATAAAGTTATGCTCAAAGTATCACCCTGGAAGGGTGCAGTACATTTTGGTAAAAGAGGTAAGCTAAGTCCGAGATATATTGGACCGTTTGAGATAACTGAGAGAATTGGACCGGTAGCGTAAAGATTGAAACTACCGCAAGAACTCAGTGAAGTTCATGACACTTTCCATGTTTCAAACTTGAAGAAATGCTTATCAGACGAAAGTTTGGTAATTACTTTGGATGAGATACAAGTTGACCCTAAGCTTCATTTTGTCGAAGAACCTGTTGAGATTATGGGGCGAGAGGTCAAGCAGTTAAAGCAAAGTAAAATTCCGATAGTTAAAGTTCGATGGAACGCCCGTAGAGAACCAGAATTCACGTGGGAGCGTGAAGATCAGATGAGACTAAAATATCCGTAACTGTTTCCGGAGGAGACTACCACGGCGACGTGCACTAAAATTTTGGGACGAAATTTTTCATAACAAGTGGGTAATGTAACAACCCGACTTTTTATGTTACTATCGTTACTTGTCCGTTAAGTATTTAACGGTGTTTACTTAGACTTTGTGTATTTAATAGGTTTAAATGCATAATTGATCCTATTGGATTACTTGATTTAATATGTTAATTTTAATTTATGAACTTGTTTCGGATAACGAAATAACTAGAAAATGATACGATTAAGTTAGTTATCTAGAAAACTTTTCAGTTTACAGAACCCAGAAAAACGAGAAAATAATTTTTTTAATAATTATTGACTTTAAGAAAAACTTATTTAATTTATTATTTATTAAGTAAATTAAACCCAGTGATTTTGTTTCAACGACTAGTTAACATTCCGGAGACACGGTTAGGTTAACGGCACTCGAAACGGACAACACGAACATGCGTATTTAACAAAAATCAAGCCCGAGACCCCACTCCAAGGCCATTCAGCCGAACCCCCCTCATGAACCCCTTAATTGGACTTAAACTTGGACTAGGGGATTATTACTAGTTTAATTAGGCCCAACCCGACATATATATAGCATGTAACTAGCCTAAACCCTCATTCTTTTCTCTTTTCTTGGTCGAAACTGTAGTGACCCGAACTTTTCCATGATTATATATTAATTGAAAACTATATTTGCATGATTAAATGTTTTCAACATGTTAAACAATCAAACTTGTTAAGACTTGATTATTTTAAATGAGTTTCATGTAGACAATTGACCACCCAAGTTAACCGGCGATTCACGAACATTAAAACTTGTAAAAACTATATGGTGATATACATATGGATATATATATATATATATATATATATATATAGTTATCATGATATTATGATAAGTATGTACCTCATTAAGTATTTTAACAATGAGTTATATACATAAAAATGAGACTATTGAATTAAGAAACTTGAAAACGGTATATATAACGATTATCGTTGTAACAACGTCTTACTAATTACATATGAATCATTTTAAGATATTGATACACTATATATAAACATGTTAAATGATAAGTAAACATATCATTAAGTATAATAACAATGAACTACATATGTAAAAACAAGACTACTAACTTAAGGATTTCGAAACGAGACATATATGTAACGAATATCGTTGTAACGACATTTAACTGTATATATATCATATTAAGATATATTAATACATCATTATATCATTATAATGAAATAATTTAACATCTCATTAGATATAATAAACAATGTGTTAACAACATTTAACAAGATCGTTAAATTAAAGGTTTCAAAACAACATTTACATGTAACGACTAACGATGACTTAACGACTCAGTTAAAATGTATATACATTTAGTGTATTTAGATGTATTAGTACACTGTTGAAAGACTTCAAGACACATATCAAAGTACTTCTACTTAACAAAAATGCTTATGATTACATCCTCATTCATTTTCATCAACAATTCTACTCGTATTTGTACTTGTACAATACACAGCTTCTATATGTATTTACTATTGGTATATACACTCCAATGATCAGCTCTTAGCAGCCCATGTGAGTCACCTAACCATTTGGGAACCATCATTTAACATCTAGCATGACTTATGAGCAAGGAAACAAAAACAAGAACTCCTTTTAACCCCACTCACCTTCACCACTCACCACCTACTCCATTTCACTTCCAATTTTCTTCCCAATTCTCTCTCAAAACACACACACTCTTTCATGAACGTCTAAGTTACTATTTTTCTAGCAAAAATCATCAAATACAAGCTTTGGTTATTACCTATAATCATCATAAAAATAATTACTCAAGAACACATCAAGAACACTTCCAAGTTTACAAGTTTACTTCCAAGTTTCCTAATCCATTCCAAGCAATCATCTAAGATCAAGAAATCTTTTTTATTTACAGTAGGTTATCTTTCTAAATTAAGGTAATATTCATATTAAAGATTTGATTCAATTTCTTTAACTATAACTATCTTAATTCGAGTAATAATCTTACTTGAACTTGTTTTTGTGTCATGATTCTATTTCAAGAACTTTCAAGCCATCAAAGATCCTTTAAAGCTCAAGTTATTTTTTCATCATTTCCAGTAGTTTTACCTACTAAACTTGAGGTAGTAATGATGTTCATAACATCATTCGATTCATATATATAAAACTACCTTATTCGAAGGTTTAAACTTGTAATCACTAGAACATAGTTTAGTTAATTCTAAACTTGTTCGTAAACAAAAGTTAATCCTTCTAACTTGAATTTTAAAATCAACTAAACACATGTTATATATCTATATGATATGCTAACTTAATGATTTAAAACCTAAAAACACGAAAAACACCGTAAAACTGGATATACGCTCGTAGTAACACCGCGGGCTGTTTTGGGTTAGTTAATTAAAAACTATGACAAACTTTGATTTAAAAGTTGTTCTTTTGGGAAAATGATTTTTATTATGAACATGAAACTATATCCAAAAATCATGGTTAAACTCAAAGTGGAAGTATGTTTTCCAAAATGGTCATCTAGACGTCGTTCTTTCGACTGAAATGGCTACCTTTACAAAAATGACTTGTAACCTGTATTTTCGACTATAAACTTATACTTTTTTTGTTTAGATTCATAAATTTAAGTTCAATATGAAACCATAGCAAATTGAATCACTCAAAATGGATTTAAAACGAAGAAGTTATGGGTAAAATAAGATTGGATATTTTTACTTGTTGTAACTACGTGAAAATTGGTAACAAATCTATATTAATCATATCCTAGCTAACTCATATTGTACTATACATGTATTCTAATATATTATGTAATCTTGGGATACCATAGACACGTATGCAAATGTTTTGACATATCATATCGACCCATGTATATATATTATATGGAACAACCGTAGACACTCTATATGCAGTAATGTTGGAGTTAGCTATACAGGGTTGAGGTTGATTCCAAAAATATATATACTTTGTGTTGTGATCTAGCCTGAGACGTGTATACACTGGTCGTGGATTGATTCAAGATAATATATATCTATTTATTTCTGTACATCTAACTGTGGACAACTAGTTGTAGGTTACTAACGAGGACAGCTGACTTAATAAACTTAAAACAGTAAAACGTATTAAAAATGTTGTAAATATATTTTGAACATACTTTGATATATATGTACATATTTGTTATAGGTTCGTGAATCGACCAGTGGCCAAGTCTTACTTTTCGACTAAGTAAAAATCTGTGAAAGTGAGTTATAGTCCCACTTTTAAAATCTATTATTTTTGGGATGAGAATACATGCATTTTTATAAATATTTTACAAAATAAACACAAGTGATCAAAATTACATTCTATGTTGAATTATCGAATCGAATATGCCCCTTTTTAGCTTGGTAGCCTAAGAATTGGTGTTTATTATAATTGCCACCAATTGACGCGAATCCTAAAGATAGATCTATTTGGCCCAACAAGCCTCATCCGAGTTACGGATGCTTTAGTACTTCGATTTATCATGTTCGATGAGAGTCCCGGAATGATGGGGATATTCTATATGCATCCTGTTAAGGTCGGTTACCAGGTGTTCATCATATGAATGATTTTTATGCAGATTGCATGTTGTTTATGAGAAATGGAAATATGAAATCTTGTGGTCTATTATTACGATTTGATAAATATGTAGGTTAAACCTATAACTCACCAACATTTTTGTTGACATTTAAAGCATGTTTATTCTCAGGTGATTATTAAGAGCTTCCGCTGTTGCATGCTAATTTATAGACAAGAGTTAGAGTCAGCATGCTTGTATAATATTGTTTAAAAACTGCATTCGAAGACTTAAATTGATGTGTAATATTATTGTAAACCATTATGTAATAATCGTGTGAAAACGCTATATTTTAGATTATCATTATTTGATAATCGTCGTAATATTTTTAAACCTTTATCGATAAAATAAAGGTTATGGTTTCTTTTAAAATCGAATGCAGTCTTTGAAAAACGTCTCCTATAGAGGTCAAAATCTCGCAACGAAATCAATTAATATGGAACGTTTATAAATCGATATGAACGGGACATTTCAGAAACCCTCTCCCTCTCCCCCCCTCTTTGGCCATCGGCCACCACAACACCACCACCACCACCTTCAAAAGCCAAAATTAGAAGAAACGCCGTGCACGAACGTTGTTCCTTGCATCGTTCTCTACGCGTACGTACTAGGAATTTGATATTCTAAGGTATATTTTCAACCCTAATTTCTATAAATTAGTTTTTTTGTCAATTACATAGTGTAATCAAGTCTAGTGCTCAATTGATTATGTATAGAGTTGTCGTTTATCGTTTAATTGTTTAATTGTTCGATTGTGATTGTTTGCATGAAAAACGAATTTGTATCTTATAAATATGATAAAATTGACTTATGAACTGATCTTATAATGTGTTTAGATAAATTGGTCTCGAAAAGTTATTAATTTTGGACTCTATTTTCGATTGATTTCGTTATCGTATGCTCAAGATATGCTAGATTGAAGTTTTCACTAGGTTTTACTTGTAATCCGAATTTTATGAGTTGCGTGCTTTATGATTTGATTAATGAAAAGTGTACCACTGTAATCCTTATGAAAATCATGCATGTTGGACTTAACATTCACGTCAAAAGCTTTTGTGATGCTCTTGGTGCATCAAAACGAATATTCGTGTTTTAAATAGAGCTGAAACTGTTTTTGAATGTAAAAGAATATGTCTAGAGTGAACTAGAAATTGTTTGAGGTTTTGATCTGCTGGAATATGTTAGTTTATATGTTCCTTGATGTATTTAATTTGCATGCTAACTTCTGAAATCGTGAATTGTCATGAGTATTAAGCTTGACCAAATGATATGACTGTTTGTTGACTAAAACTGAAGGGTCTGTAAAGATTGGATAATCTGTACAAATTGACTAAATGAATGTCTTTGATTATTTTAGCACTAAAACTTTGAGATGTTTTTAATCATCTCCAATTGGCCGTTTGTTAAAATCTATTTTATGAGAAATGTTCTAAAACTGACGCGCGTGCAGAAACTGATTTGGTAAACCGTAACTAGACCTTTTCTAAACCCGACTTGTATGCATCGTATGAGGCCCTGGCTAGACTTTTTGGAATTTATTTTGAGTCTAGTTTTGATTTGGAGTTTCCATGTTTTTATGAATTATGTGATAAGAGTTATACTCTTGTTTTTCTATGATGCGCGTATTTTAAGGACATGCGATAAACTGCGAATGTGCAAATTGCTAAACTATGAACTGTAACAAGTTATTTGACTTAGGTTTGACATGTTGACCATGATTGCATGACCTACTGAGATGTTTGAATTTAGTTGACCACTTTGACCTAGTTGACTTTTGAGTTGACTTTGGTTGACTTTTGTTGACTTGCTTGGACTAGTTGACTTTTACTTGCTTATTGAGTCAGTCTGAGCACTAGGACTATGCGTACACTATGGTATGACATAGTGTGACCTATGTATTTTTATAAGATGACCTATTTGGCTAGGTTGTGTTGTTCGGTCGAGATTATTCGACTACTATACGATTTTACTAAGAGATATTTCAGTGCTTTTGCTAAGGTGAGTCTACAGTCCCTACTACTTTTTACAGGGATGAGATAATATGCTTTTTACAAATATTGTACATATTAGGCACAAGTAACTTAAATGATATACATATGAGTTCAGATCAAAAATCCCTTAGCTTGATTATATTAATTACTTTATGTAAGCTCGACTTATATGGATGGTACCGTTAGGTTTGACGAACCTCGCCTCAACCTACGAGGTGCTTATTCTATTGTAACTTGTACACTTGATCGGTGTATGCCTAGAAAGGGTAAAGGGAAGACGTGTAGCGCTTTAGCTATCCGCGGGTTAAAGTTTTATAATCAAGTGCTCATGCTAATGTATAATTTTTAAGATGTTTTTCAGAAATCTTGTGGCCTAAACTTACGAAATTCTTTACTTACGAAATGTTTTTATCTCAGGTCCATAGAGGTATAGCTTCCGCTTTGAAGAGTTGTCATGATTGCTTGTTTGCTACTAGTACTGGATGTCGTCCAGCATGTTTTCGTCATGACTATTTTAAGACCATATATTCGCATTGAAAACTGTCTTTTCAAACAATGTTTTGGCTTTACTTACATTGGATATTCATGTCAACTATTTTTCAGATTTGTTTCTTTTAATAAATGACTTTGTATTGACATCTAATGCGAATACTTTTTCGAAAACGTCACATATAGAGGGCGTGACCGTTAAACTGTGGGATCAGAGTTAATACACCGTTAGTGGATTCTGTCGGGGTATTACATTTGGTATCAGAGCAGATCAGTTACCTAGGACTAGGCTGCATTAAAGTGTCGTATTTTAGGACATCTTTTGAGCCTGGACTGTAACCCTAGGCTTGCTAAGTTACATGAACCGTAGTTACGCTACTTATTACCTTACTTGAATAATATGATTACTAAGTATGCTAACTTATGTTGTTCTTGAGTGCTATATGACTTCTTCCAATCCTATCATTCTTACCGACTCTGACATGGAATCCGAGGAAACCGTGCAGGCACAAGGAAACACTGTACTTGAGTTTGTGGACGAGACTGATTCTGAACCCGAGATGGAATCCGAACCGGAAGAAGAAGAGCTGAAAGAGGAACCAGATGAAGAGGAACCGGAGGAGGATCCCGAGGAGGACGCGGAACCCGAATCCGAATCTGAACTTAATTTACCCGATTCACCTACTCGTTCCCAATCACCTTTTGTTGATCCTGACTTTGTTAACCCCTATAGACCGAGAGGCCACCGTAGGATACCTAATGGACCTGCTCAAGCTAATAACCCATTTTGTAAGAGTTTTCATTATGATAACCAATCACTTCAGATGTGTTGTCGTTTTCATCCTTATGACGCTTCTACCTCTACTTCTAAGCCTAACACCTCCAATGTTGCTAATGATAATGAACCCGATGACCTCAGGTCAAGAGTTGAGAATCTGGAAAAGATGGTCGAGTATCTGTTGAAAGAACTGCAAAAACCGAAATAGAGCTGCTTGTTTGGACTTGTTCCACGTTATTAGAAACTATTATATTATTAATGCTTATTACTTAATACTCGCACATACATTGTTAGATGTGGTTTTGATTTTATGGTATTTTCTTATGACATGAGGGATATTTTACTTTCTCTGGTTATGCATGAATTATGAATGAGAACTTTGCTTCATGAAGTGTGTGGTTTACTAATAACTTATCATGCATTACAATTTTGGTAAAAGTTATTATTTACTGCTGTGAATTCTTTGTTGTTACTATTATTGTTGCCACTTAGTGTTGATACCACATATCACTCTGTTGCAGTTTTCAAAACCGTATCATTTTCTCAGTATTTCAAAACATGAAATAAGTTTTTCGACTAATGTAACCACATATTAAATATGTTAGTTCACCATGAACTCAAGTATGCATTTAATTCAATTAAATACATGAAACGAAAGTATATACCGTCAAATACTTAACGGACAGTTAACAAAGCTTAACGGAAATAGTAGGGTTATTACAGTCATATCCAACTTATATTCCCAACCTTCGTTGAGGACCCATTTTTGTATGTTGTGGTGGTGCAATAAGAATATAACTGCACAACTAAATGTCCTAAGATGAGAAATGTTTGGCTGCTTTCCAAAAGCAAGTAAAAAAGGAGAATATGTATGACTTGCACTTGGTCGAATGCGAGTCAATGATGCAACATGCAAAATTGTATGACCTATATATACACTGGGATTTTTGTTCTCATTATCAATGGTCTAGCTATTAGTTGCAATCCTTTAATTAATTATTTAGCTAAACCATTTTGTGTATGGACATGAGCAACGGGATGTTCAACAACAATCCCTATAAATATGCAATAGTCATTAAATGCTTGAGATGTAAACTCACCAGCATCATCAAGTCTCACCCTTTTAATGGTGTAATCAGAAAAATGTGCACTCAATTTAATAATTTAGGCAATAAACTTTGCAAATGCCACATTTCGAGTTGATAACAGACAAACATGAGACCATCTACTGGATGCATCTATTATGACCATGAAATATCTAAATAGTCCACATGGTGGATGAATTGGTCCACATATATCACCTTGAATTCTTTCAAGAAACATTGTTAATTCTTTCTCAACCTTAAGAGGTGATGGTCTTGTTAACAATTTTCTAAGAGAGCATGATGTACATGAGACATTTGCATCAGAAGGGAGCTTATGGTCCCTCAATGGATGTCCATGTGTATTTTTAGTTATCCTTTTCATCGCTGTTGATCCTGGGTGGCCTAGTCTCACATACCACAATTTCAATAATTTAGGATCACAATATTTTTCATTCATATGTACTTCAGAGACATTTATATGTGTATAATGTATACCGAAATTAAGTCTAGGTAGTTTTTCAACTACACAATTCTTGTCAGTGATACTCAAATACTTTTCATTTTCTGTTGTCACTGACTGATAATCATATCCATTATGGTATATATCAGAGAAACTTAACAAATTTCACTTTGACTTTGCATAAAATAAGACATTATTTATAAGAAAATTTGTACGGTTTGGTAATATGAATTTTGCCTTTTCCGTTCCTTTTATCAAGTCTGCATGACCTGATATTGTATATATAGTTCCTTTTGTTGGTTTCAAATCAATGAAATATTTCTTAGATTTGAGTATAGTGTGTGTGGTACCACTATCTGCAATACAAATATCTCCACCATTTGATTGATGTTGTACTCCAGCATAATTCATATTGATCTTCAAAACATTGGAATTAGATAATAAAAAGTATATAAATATTTGAATACGATGTTTATTTAAAACATATCACACACAAACATGTTACAAAGAGAAGTACATGGAAAAGACACCTAATAAACATAAATATAGCATAGATCATTGATCTAATACAACTTATTCATGAAAGACACACAAGATAGAATTTTTGAAATCTAAGCCATCAAAGAACTTTGAAGATGGCTCAGCCTTTACTGACTCAAGGTTATCCACATGATTCACTTCCATTTCAGTATCTTTTAGGGATTTTTTATAAAGTTCAACAAGATGTTCAGGAGTTCTACAAGTTCTAGCCTAATGGCCAACATTACCACATATGCAACAAGGATCTTCAGGATTCCTTGAAGAGTTTCCTTCAAAATCTTACTTGGTGTGTAGTGACTCGAACTTTTCCATGTTTATATATATTAAATGAAATTTTTATTTACATGATTAAGTGTTTCCAACATGTTAAGCAATCAAACTTGTTAAGACTTGATTAATTTAAATAGGTTTCATATAGACAATTGACCACCCAAGTTGACCGGTGATTCACGAACGTTAAAACTTGTAAAAACTATATGATGACATATATATGATTATATATATAGTTAACATGATATTATGATAAGTAAGTATCTCATTAGGTATTTTAACAATGTGTTATATACATAAAATTGAGTTTATTGAATTAAGAAACTCGAAACGATATATATAACGATTATCGTTATAACAACGTCTTACTAAATACATATGAATCATATTAAGATATTGATACACTATATTTAATCATGATAAATGATAAGTAATCATGTCATTAAGTGTATTAACAATGAACTACATATGTAAAAACAAGACTACTAACTTAATGATTTCGAAACGGGACATATATGTAACGATTATCGTTGTAACAACATTTAACTGTATATATATATCATACTAAGATATATTAATATATCATAATACCATGATAATGTAATAATTTAACATCTCTTTAGATATAATAAACAATGGGTTAACAACATTTAACAAGATCATTAACCTAAAGGTTTCAAAACAACAGTTACATGTAACGACTAACGATGACTTAACGACTCAATTAAAATGTATATACATGTAGTATTTTAATATGTATTCATACGCTTTTAAAAGACTTCAAGACACTTATCAAAATACTTCTACTTAACAAAAATGCTTACAATTACATCCTCGTTCAGTTTCATCAATAATTCTACTCGAATGCACCTGTATTCGTACTCGTACAATACACAGCTTTTAGATGTTTGTACTATTGGTATATACACTCCAATGATCAGCTCTTAGCAGCCCATGTAAGTCACCTAACACATGTAGGAACCATCATTTGGCAACTAGCATAAAATATCTCATAAAATTACAAAAATATTAGTAATCATTCATGACTTATTTACATGTAAACAAAATTACACATCCTTTATATCTAATCCATATACCAACGACCAAAAACACCTACAAACACTTTTATTCTTTAATTTTATTTATCTAATTGATCTCTCTCAAGTTCTATCTTCAAGTTCTAAGTGTTCTTCATAAATTCTATAAGTTCTAGTTTCATAAAATCAAGAATACTTCCAAGTTTGCTAGCTTACTTCCAATCTTGTAAAGTGATCATCCAACCTCAAGAAATCTTTTTTATTTACAGTAAGATATCTTTATAATATAAGGTAATACTCATATTCAAACTTTGATTCAATTTCTATAACTATAACAATCTTATTTCGAGTGGAAATCTTACTTGAACTTGTTTTCGTGTCATGATTCTGCTTCAAGAACTTTCAAGCCATCCAAGGATCCTTTGAAGCTAGATCTATTTTTCTCATTTCCAGTAGGTTTATCCACAAAATATAAGGTAGTAATGATATTCATAACATCATTCGATTCATATATATAAAACTACCTTATTCGAAGGTTTAAACTTAAAATCACTATAACATAGTTTAGTTAATTCTAAACTTGTTCGCAAACAAAAGTTAATCCTTCTAACTTGACTTTTAAAATCAACTAAACATATGTTTTATATCTATATGATATGCTAACTTAATGATTTAAAACCTGGAAACACGAAAAACACCGTAAAACCAGAGATACGCCGTCGTAGTAACAACCCGGGCTGTTTTGGGTTTGATAAATAAAAACTATGATAAACTTTGATTTAAAAGTTTTTCTTCTGGGAAAATGATTTTTCTTATGAACATGAAACTATATCCAAAAATCATGGTTAAACTCAAAGTGAAAGTATGTTTTTCAAAATGGTCATCAAGACGTCGTTCTTTCGACTAAAATGACTACCTCTTACAAAAACGACTTGTAACTTATATTTCCGACTATAAACCTATACTTTTTTTGTTTAGATTCATAAAATAGAGTTAAATATGAAACCATAGCAATTTGATTCACTCAAAACGGATTTAAACGAAGAAGTTATGGGTAAAAGAAGATTGGATATTTTTTTGATTGTTGTAGCTACGGGAAATATTGTAACAATTCTATACAAATCATATCCTAGCTAATCCATACGGATGAAGTCCATATCGATTATAAACGATTCACAACATTTGATTACATCGCGAGGTATTTGACCTCTATATGATACATTTTACAAACATTGCATTCAATTTTAAAAGACAATCTTTCTTTACAACAAAAATTGACGGTATGCATACCATTTCAGAATATATCCATCTATAATTGACTTAATAATAATCTTGATGAACTCGACGACTCGAATGCAACGTCTTTTGAAATATGCCATGAATGACTCCAAGTAATGTTTCTAAAATGAGCAAATTGCACAGCGGAAGAATTCTTTCATACCTGAGAATAAACATGCTTTAAAGTGTCAACCAAAAGGTTGGTGAGTTCATTAGTTTTTCAAAATTAATTATTTCATCATTTTAATAGACCACAAGATTTCATATTTCCATTTCTCATAAATATACGTCCCATGCATAGAGACAAAAATATCATTCATATGGATTGAACACCTGGTAACCGACATTCACAATATGTATATAAGAATATCCCCATCATTCCGGGATCCTCCTTCGGACATGATATAAATTTCGAAGTACTAAAGCATCCGGTACTTTGGATGGGGCTTGTTGGGCTCGATAGATCTATCTTTAGAGTTCACGTCAATTAGGGTGTCTGTTCCCTAATTCTTAGATTACCAGACTTAATAAAAAGGGGCATATTCAGTTTCGATCATTCAACCATAGAACGTAATTTCGATTACTTGTGTCTATTTCGTAAAACAGTTATAAAAGTTGCGCATGTATTCTCAGCCCAAAAATATAAAGCGTAAAAAGGTAAATGAAACTCACCATACTGTATTTTGTAGTAAAAATACATATGATGACATTGAACAATGCAGAGTTGGCCTCGGATTCACGAACCTATATTATTCATTTATGTATATTAACATATGTAATGGAAATTGAACAAATATATATATATATTATTATTAGTGATTTTAATTGTTATTTTATATCATGAGTTTTATTAATAACTTAATTAGATATATTTATTTTTTATATAAATTAAATAGATAATTCATATTTATTACAAAAAAATTAATATAATTACGTTTTATGTTACAAATATATTTTTATATAGAATTCTTTATTTGATATATTACTAATACCAATAATAATAATGATAAAAATAATACTAATTATGATAAAATCATAATAATTCTAATAATTTTAAAAATGATAATTTTAATAATAAAAATGATAATCTTGATAAAAATGTTAGTTTTAATAATAATACTAATTTTAATAAACATGATAAATGATAAAAAAATGATACTTTTATTAATAATAATAATAATAATAATAATAATAATAATAATATTTAATGATAATAATAATAATAATAATAATAATAATAATAATAATAATAATAATAATAATAATAATAATAATAATAATAATAATAATAATAATAATAATAATAATAATAATAATAATAATAATAATAATAATAATAATAATAATACAAATACTAATAATAATAAAGAGTAATAAGTAAACTACTTCAAAGAAGTAGTCCTTAAAAAAATGCCCAAGTTCGGATTTGAACTCAAGACCTCTCGCTCACACGTCAACACCCCAAACCAATGCTCTATATGATTCTTTCCTGGACTAATTCCCAAATTATTTAATATAACCCGTTTATCTGCTCAAGCCCTTTAATCATCTTATTAGGCTTGGCTTTATACAAACAGCCCAGCCGATATTTTAACTCCATTTTCACGGCCCAATTCAGTTTTTAAATAATCAGCCCAACTCGGTTTTTAAATAATCAGCCCAACTAGCCCATCTTATCCAAAGAGCTTCTATTGTAAAAAAAATTAAATTTGCAGATGCCTAGATTTAAACTCAAGACCTCTTATTCACTGACCACATCAAAAAACCATTCCTCTGTCACTTGATTTCTGTTTTAATTCCTAACTAAAAGAAAACTTATGCAACCCGTTTTTATTTTCTTCTTCTCCTAAAACTAAACCCATAACTATTCATCATCATCAATACTAAAATACTTCATCATCATCATCGTGGATTGACATCATCTGCATCTTCATTATTCGATTACCATCCTTATAAGAATCATCATCATTATCGTTCCTCACCGTTTTCACTACTATCATCGTAATCGATAGGAAAAAAATATATATATATTTATCATCTTCATTTCATTATTGTAAAACGTTATCATCATTCTACCTCATAACATAAGCATAATCGTATTTACTTAAACATAATAATTGTTTATCAACTGTTGTGTTTTTAACAGAATTATGAACAAAAGAAAACTAGTTGCAGTGGTGTCGATTCTATGCAGAAAATAGTTACGGTATACCAACAACATAACATTCAACCGAAGACATTGCTAAGCAGTTAGATGAGTGGGTTTTTGTGGAGTTCTTTGGACAAAACAACGTCATGGCAGTAGTAGTAACCTTTAACAGCAGGTATAGCAGTTTTAAAAAAAAAAAAGTTGTGGTGGTTCACTAAAAAGAAAAACAAGTGAGAGAGAGATAAGTAGAGAGAGGTGGTGGTGTATGGCAGCGATAATGGTGGTGGAAGTGGTGGTGTTGCAGGTGGCGGTTGTGGTAGTGCTCACGGTGGAGTAGATATTGAAGGTGTGTGGGTGGTGGTCGTTGGTTTCCTGTAAAAATAGGAGAGAGAGAGAGAGAGAAAAAAAAATGTGGTGGCGGATGAGGATGGTTCCCGGTGGTATGGTGTCAATGTTTGAATCAACGGCGGAGGTGACCTCCGGTAGCAAGAGGTGGTGGCGAAGGGAATGTGATGGATATGGTAGCCGATGGTTTGATAAAGATTGGATGAAGGTAGTGAGTTATTGCACATATATATCCACATATATATACATACATAATTTATTTATATATATATAACTATAATGCTGATTAATAATTATAATTATATATTAAAATTAAATATCAACGAGTGAGAATGAGGATTTAAAAGGAAACAGAAAAGGGATGTTCATGTGGGACGATTGATATAGATGGAATACAATAATGACAATTAAGTGGTGGTTGTGATGTTTCCTCATGTGAAAGTATATGTATATATAAGCAATATAAGTGACATAAATAATATAATAATAATATTAATAATAATAATAATAATATAATAATATTACTTTATAATCAATCAGTGTGAATTGAAATGAAGTGGTAATCTGATTCAATTCTCGTGAATTCAATTGTCCATATGCTACCGATAGTTTTTACGGACTTTGTATCATCTACTATTTGAAATCAGTGGCGGATAAAAGTGTTCAGAAAAATCCCATATTTTTAAATTAATTATATTTATTTATTTTGATTATTATAGTATAAAATTCGATCATTAACTATTAAATAAAAATTACATCAACTGTCCCTCTCATTTATGGGTAAAATATTAAAAATGTTAAAATTAAATAATTAGATTCTAAATATACTTTTAATAAGCCTATAACTTATATAACTCATTTTCGGATCACCTTTTATTTTAAAATTACATAAATTCGAATTTTACTTGCTTAATATCAATCAGAACATTAAACGAGTATTACAAGCATTTAATATTTATTTTTAATATACCTTATTTATATATAGAGATTTATTTTAAATAATAATTATTATAATATCCTATTTTTATTTTATAAATTTTTAATAACAACAATATATAATACTTTAAATTATATTTTGAAATATTATTTATATATACATTCACACATATCTATTTACAATTAATTGTTCGTGAATCGTCGAGAGCAGTCGAAGGTCAATTGAATATATGAACATCGTTTCAACATTTTCTAGACTCAACATTACATACTTTGCTTATCGTGTCGAAAACATATAAAGATTAAGTTTAAATTTGGTCGGAAATTCCCGGGTCGTCACAGTACCTACCCGTTAAAGAAATTTCGTCCCGAAATTTGAGTGAGGTGGTCATGGCTAACAATAAAAATGTTTTCATGACGAATATGAGTTGATAAATAGGGTTTTATCATCATTGAGTAATATGGATAAAACAAATCGATTATTCGAAGAGTACGAATGAAGCTATCACAAAAGAGTGAAATGAGAGAAATAAAGTTTCGTCACATCTTTTGACGTAGATAGGGTTGATTTCCGGAGTTTAAAGGATTTAGAGGAGATCTTCGAAATCTAAAAGGTTTGATTCTTCGGCGAATAAGGAAATTAAGATCCTTATAATTAAATACGGTGATCTGCCTCGATTACTCTGTCTGATATTTCCATTATAAATTAGGCTCTTCCGTTCTCTTATTCACACCATTCCTATACTTTCTTTCTTAGTCCATACATCCAAAGATTGTGAAAATACTTAATCCCGTTCTAATCCTTGATATTTTTCTAATTATCATTTCTGTCATCCTTCTTTTCAATCTTCCACCAGAAAAATCTGTTTACTTCTACTATTACCTTGGCTGATATTATTCTTAATTATACTGTGTCTTTATATTTCTATTCGTATTAATATCCACGGTTTGTAACCTCGGTGTTGTTATTGGACTTTATATTTTCTCTTATATTTTGGAGCTCTTTGCCTTTTTATTAACTTCTCGACCTCCAGTAAATCGAGTAATGGTCCAGAATTCATAAGTATGGAGTTTTGAATGAACTTAATGTTCTAAACAAGAAAAGGACGTAATACCACAAATTGATTTGTCAAATTACCAGAATTACTGAGAACGGAACTATCAAGAATATACTTTCTTGATATGTTCAGAAGTTAAGCAAAATGAAAGAGTTATGTAACATGGCACATGGTGACGTTATGAATCTATGAATCATCACGTCCCATTAGAAACTCAGCATGACTTACTGTAATATAATCACGTTGATCAAGTGTCATGATATTATAATAACTCATGCATCAGTTTCCAACACTACTTCAAAAACATTCATATTTTAAATTTGAAGGATTCAGAATTTAGAAATTAAAACAGTTTCCTTTATGATGTATTACAGATAACGCGGAGAGATAATTAATATCGGACGAGAATATTTATGAAGATATCTTCAGAAATATTGAGGATATTAATAAAGAAAGGTACGATGATATCTTAGGATTTCAGAATCAAATTATGATGAAAAATTCATTCACGATGATTTAGAGTGGTTAAGGAGTAAGGTATTTGCTAAAGGTTTCATCAGAAACAGAATCATCTGGATTCTTTATGTACAAGTTTATTCCTTGTAATTTGTTCAGAGTCTCCTTCATAGTTTCACATAATTCACTTTTCGGTACTAAATTTTCTATTGAACATTTCCAACACTCTCTTCTTCATCTTCATACTTTTGACTGTTAATGTCATCAACAGTTTTTGCTGCTTTATCAGCTTTCTCATAATTCGAAGAACTGATTCGTAGACTAGAGTGATGTTCAGAATTTCAGAATGGAAGATCATAATGCTAAAGGTTATAACTGTTGATGTTGAAACATTGCGAGATTTAAAATACTGATTTGCTAATTTCTGGTAGTTGGTATAGTAATTCTCATTATAAGATGTAAATGAGTAAATGATAGGGTTTCACTGAATATAGTGATTTTATTTTTTTTGGAAAGTCAAAGATCAACGGAGTTGTTGGTAAATTTACTGCTAATGTGGTAAGATATAAACGGTTCCCCGGTAACAATGATGAAGGGGTAATCTTTATAATAGGGTTTATTCGAATAAATAACTTGAAGTTGATTTGCTGGAGCTGTCACAAAATTGGTTAATTTGAAAAGGAATTGCAAAGTTATTTTCGGTAATAACAACGCCAAAGGTGCTAGCACAGATACGTGATGAACGTTTACACAGGTTCCGAGAATTTTTCAGGTGCTTAACTATATGCGTAAATCTTTTCTTCCGTAGATGAAGTGCGGTTGATTCATTCTCTCGATTGAGGTGTTTTCAAGAATCATGAAAGGTTTGAACGTAGATTGTAATCGTCAAGATACAGATGAGGTTTAAGATGAGATCAAGTGGCAAACTTGAAGATATGTTTAGTTTCATATGTTATAATCAATATTTTAATTCATTTTAATTATCCAATGTCGACAGTCCATATTTGATAGTCCACAATTAACAGTCCGATAATACATATATAGCTTAATATATAATATCCGAATTAATTAATACGTATCGGGACCCGTGTACATGTCTCAGACTCGATCACAACTCAAAGTATATATATTATTATAGAATCAACCTCAACCCTGTATAGAGAACTCGATCATTACTGCATATAGAGTGTCTATGGTGATTCCAAATAATATATATAGATGCATCGATATGATATGTCAAAACCTTGTATACGTGTCCCGATATTTAAAGTGCGTAAAATAAATAACAGGAATTAAATATCGATAACTAAAGTGCGTAAAGTAAATAACAGAAATTAGATGACAATAAATAAAATTGCGGGAATGTAAATTGCGATAATTAAATTGCAATAACTAAAATGCGATAAATAGAATGTAATCAGTTAGCTAGGAACAGTTAGCTGGAACAGTTAGCATGGTTTCTTAACAAAATTCCATATTGTTAATTAGTCTGTTTCTAATCAATTTTTATTGTGTCCATTATTTCTTCATTATGCCACTTGTTGGATTCTGGTAAGTAAAAATCCAAATATGAAATTGAATTTGAATGAAAATGGTTATTCTATGGTGAACGGATTCGTATATCGATAGATGTAGGTAGGATGGTAATCGACCGTTGAATCAGATTCGAAGACTGTACAATGTAACTTATTAATGTGAAATCTTAAATATTTCTCGGGTATTACCTACCCGTTAAAATATTTTTACCATTAACAGTTTGTACGAAAGAATTTTTAATCACAATCTTTATGAAAATATATTTACATATATATTTTCTTCAGATGTAATTATGGATTTAATGAGTCAATGTGATATTAAACTCATCAGATTTACGATTAGAACTATGATACATAATCTCTAAAACATTAGAGTTTACATAATCGTCATGTCGAACGAAGATAAATTATGTAGAATGATTTGTGGAACGATAATTATACTCGAGGTACAGAATGAGATGTTGAGGCATGGATTGTTGAAACTTGGGTTGTTGGTTGTACTGGTGCCATTGGTGCTAAGGCTGGTGATGTTACTGGTGTTGGTGATACTGTTGATGATTGCAAATTGTATACCGTGCTCTCTAAAGTTAATACTCGAGCTCGGAGTTCTCTAACTTCTTCTACTAACCCGAGTTGTTTATCAATGTGAGGTAGAGGTCGGATATCTTCTCTAGTTCCATTAATGGTAGTTTCAAGGCGAAAAATTCTTGCAAATAGGGTATAAATGGTATTGCGAACGGGTTCGCCGGTGAGTGGGTCAAGTACTCCAAGGTTAGGTGGTAGATTTGATTCATGATATGGAGTACCTTCTTCCTTTCTCCATAGGGTGAGTATGTCGCGAACCCATCCCCATTTTCTCCGGTAATCACGGTAGTTGATTGGTTGGTGTGCTCCTGTCACGCTGTCTTCGGAGTCAGAGGAACTTGGTCGATTCGTAGAGGCCATCTTAAACGATCTCAGGAAAGATTTTTGGTATGAAGAGTTTAGTGGCATCAATTGATAGTTAGATGGTATTCTCAATGCATAATTTGCATAGATATATATAGTACCAGGATCCCTTAAATTAAGGAGAAATTTACGAGAGATATCAGGCAAGGTCTACAGTAACAGATACACTAAGATATGAATTGTCAGATACGCTAAGATATGAATTTTGTCTATACACTATTCATGCAGTCAATGCAGTAAAATGTGTCTAGACTAAGAATAATGAGTAGGTAATTTCCTAAGGATGATAAGCAGATGTTTTCCGATAAAAATGATAAGCAAAACTTTTGACATGCAGACACGGTCGAAGTCCAGACTCACTAATGCATCCTAACGACTATCAGTTAGGCACGCTAATGCAAGACCTGGTTCGCTAAGACCACTGCTCTGATACCAACTGTAGAGACCCGTCCTAATCCATACGGATGAAGTCCATATCGATTATAAACGATTCATAACAGTTGATTACATCGCGAGGTATTTGACCTCTATATGATACATTTTACAAACATTGCATTCAATTTTAAAAGACAATCTTTCTTTACAACGAAAATTGACGGTATGCATACCATTTCAGAATATATCCATCTATAATTGACTTAATAATAATCTTGATGAACTCGACGACTCGAATGCAACGTCTTTTGAAATATGCCATGAATGACTCCAAGTAATGTTTCTAAAATGAGCAAATTGCACAGCGGAAGAATTCTTTCATACCTGAGAATAAACATGCTTTAAAGTGTCAACCAAAAGGTTGGTGAGTTCATTAGTTTTTCAAAATTAATTATTTCATCATTTTAATAGACCACAAGATTTCATATTTCCATTTCTCATAAATATACGTCCCATGCATAGAGACAAAAATATCATTCATATGGATTGAACACCTGGTAACCGACATTCACAATATGTATATAAGAATATCCCCATCATTCCGGGATCCTCCTTCGGACATGATATAAATTTCGAAGTACTAAAGCATCCGGTACTTTGGATGGGGCTTGTTGGGCCCGATAGATCTATCTTTAGAGTTCGCGTCAATTAGGGTGTCTGTTCCCTAATTCTTAGATTACCAGACTTAATAAAAAGGGGCATATCCAGTTTCGATCATTCAACCATAGAACGTAATTTCGATTACTTGTGTCTATTTCGTAAAACAGTTATAAAAGTTGCGCATGTATTCTCAGCCCAAAAATATAAAGGGTAAAAAGGTAAATGAAACTCACCATACTGTATTTTGTAGTAAAAATACATATGACGACATTGAACAATGCAGGGTTGGCCTCGGATTCACGAACCTATATTATTCATTTATGTATGTTAACATATGTAATGGAAATTGAACAAATATATATATATATATATATTATTAGTGATTTTAATTGTTATTTTATATCATGAGTTTTATTAATAACTTAATTAGATATATTTATTTTTTATATAGATTAAATAGATAATTCATATTTATTACAAAAAAAATTAATATAATTACGTTTTATGTTACAAATATATTTTTATATAGAATTCTTTATTTGATATATTAATAATACCAATAATAATAATGATAAAAATAATACTAATTATGATAAAATCATAATAATTCTAATAATTTTGAAAATGATAATTTTAATAATAAAAATGATAATCTTGATAAAAATGTTAGTTTTAATAATAATACTAATTTTAATAAACATGATAAATGATAAAAAAAAATGATACTTTTATTGTTAATAATAATAATAATAATACTAATATTTAATGATAATAATAATAATAATAATAATAATAATAATAATAATAATAATAATAATAATAATAATAATAATAATAATAATAATAATAATAATAATAATACAAATACTAATAATAATAATAAAGAGTAATAAGTAAACTACCTCAAAGAAGTAGTCCTTAAAAAAATGCCCAAGTTCGGATTTGAACTCAAGACCTCTCGCTCACACGTCAACACCCCAAACCAATGCTCTATATGATTCTTTCCTGGACTAATTCCCAAATTATTTAATATAACCCGTTTATCTGCTCAAGCCCTTTAATCATCTTATTAGGCTTGGCTTTATACAAACAGCCCAGTCGATATTTTAACTCCATTTTCACGGCCCAATTCAGTTTTTAAATAATCAGCCCAACTCGGTTTTTAAATAATCAGCCCAACTAGCCCATCTTATCCAAAGAGCTTCTATTGTAAAAAAAATAAATTTGCAGATGCCTAGATTCGAACTTAAGACCTCTTATTCACTGACCACATCACCAAACCATTCCTCTGTCACTTGATTTCTGTTTTAATTCCTAACTAAAAGAAAACTTATGCAACCCGTTTTTATTTTCTTCTTCTCCTAAAACTAAACCCATAACTATTCATCATCATCAATACTAAAATACTTCATCATCATCATCGTGGATTGACATCATCTGCATCTTCATTATTCGATTACCATCCTTATAAGAATCATCATCATTATCGTTCCTCACCGTTTTCACTACTATCATCGTAATCGATAGGAAAAAAAATATATATATTTATCATCTTCATTTCATTATTGTAAAACGTTATCATCATTCTACCTCATAACATAAGCATAATCGTATTTACTTAAACATAATAATTGTTTATCAACTGTTGTGTTTTTAACAGAATTATGAACAAAAGAAAACTAGTTGCAGTGGTGTCGATTCTATGCAGAAAATAGTTACGGTATACCCGCAACATAACATTCAACTGAAGACATTGCTAAGCAGTTAGATGAGTGGGTTTTTGTGGAGTTCTTTGGACAAAACAACGTCATGGCAGTAGTAGTAACCTTTAACAGCAGGTATAGCAGTTTTAAAAAAAAATAGTTGTGGTGGTTCACTAAAAAGAAAAACAAGTGAGAGAGAGATAAGTAGAGAGAGGTGGTGGTGTATGGCTGCGATAATGGTGGTGGAAGTGGTGGTGTTGCAGGTGGCGGTTGTGGTAGTGCTCACGGTGGATTAGATATTGAAGGTGTGTGGGTGGTGGTCGTTGGTTTTCGGTAAAAATAGGAGAGAGAGAGAGAGAGAGAGAGAGAGAGAAAAAATGTGGTGGCGGATGAGGATGGTTCCCGGTGGTGTGGTGTCAATGTTTGAATCAACGGCGGAGGTGACCTCCGGTTGCAAGAGGTGGTGGTGAAGGGAATGTGATGGATATGGTAGCCGATGGTTTGATAAAGATTGGATGAAGGTAGTGAGTTATTGCACATATATATCCACATATATATACATACATAATTTATTTATATATATATATAACTATAATGCTAATTAATAATTATAATTATATATTAAAATTAAATATCAACGAGTGAGAATGAGGATTTAAAAGGAAACAGAAAAGGGATGTTCATGTGGGATGATTGATATAGATGGAATACAATAATGACAATTAAGTGGTGGTTGTGATGTTTCCTCATGTGAAAGTATATGTATATATAAGCAATATAAGTGACATAAATAATATAATAATAATATTAATAATAATAATAATATAATAATAATATTACTTTATAATCAATCAGTGTGAATTGAAAGGAAGAGGTAATCTGATTCAATTCTCGTGAATTCAATTGTCCATATGCTACCGACAGTTTTTACGGACTTTGTATCATCTACTATTTGAAATCAGTGGCGGATAAAAGTGTTCAGAAAAATCCCATATTTTTAAATTAATTATATTTATTTATTTTGATTATTATAGTATAAAATTCGATCATTAACTATTAAATAAAAATTACATCAACTGTCCCTCTCATTTATGGGTAAAATATTAAAAATGTTAAAATTAAATAATTAGATTCTAAATATACTTTTAATAAGCCTATAACTTATATAACTCATTTTCGGATCACCTTTTATTTTAAAATTACATAAATTCGAATTTTACTTGCTTAATATCAATCAGAACATTAAACGAGTATTACAAGCATTTAATATTTATTTTTAATATACCTTATTTATATATAGAGATTTATTTTAAATAATAATTATTATAATATCCTATTTTTATTTTATAAATTTTTAATAACAACAACATATAATACTTTAAATTATATTTTGAAATATTATTTATATATACATTCACACATATCTATTTACAATTAATTGTTCGTGAATCGTCGAGAGCAGTCGAAGGTCAATTGAATATATGAACATCGTTTCAACATTTTCTAGACTCAACATTACATACTTTGCTTATCGTGTCGAAAACATATAAAGATTAAGTTTAAATTTGGTCGAAAATTCCCGGGTCGTCACATGATATTTTTTAGATTATCATTTCTGATAATCTAGGTGGTGTCCTTTTAACCTTGTCGATAAAATAAAGGTTATGGTTTGTTTTTAAAAACGAATGCAGTCTTTGAAAAACGTCTCATGTAGAGGTTAAAACCTCGCAACGAAATCAATTAATATGGAACGTTTATAATCAATATGAACGGGACATTTCAGTTGGTATCCGAGCGTTGGTCTTAGAGAACCAGAAATTTGCATTTGTGTGTCTTATCGAGTTTGTTAGGATACATTAGTGAGTCTGGACTTCGACCGTGTTTTCTTTAAAAACAATTGCTTAACACTTTTGTTGGAAACTATATGTAATTATTATGTGATATATTAACCTCTTAATATGTTTGATATTGTGTGATAGATATCTACCACTAGTACAAATCCCATCGACTTACCTGATAATAATGAAGAGTCGAATATACTTTGGGAAGATTCACAAATTCTCGAAGAGGAATCAGAAGAGGGGGAACCGAAAGAGGAGGAACCGGAAGAAAAGGAACCGGAAGAGGAGTAACCGAAAGAAGAAGAGGTTTCGGAGGAAGAAATATTGATACCGACAGTAAATCAATTAAATAAAAGAAAATCCTCAACCAACGGACCAACGTTAAAAATGGTCAATGGTGTTTCCGCCAAGGAAGCAAAATATTGGGAAGATTACCAATTTATGAATCGGATCCCGATGAGGATTCCGATGATATTATAGAAATTACCTCGACCCAATTTAATAAAGCAAAAGAAAATAATAAGGGAAAAGGTATAAAAATAGAGAAACCTGATTCCAACCCCGATGAACTTTATATGTATCGGCAACGTCCATATTTCCTAAATTGTAACAATAACCCGGGAACCTCTAAACCACCAGGTTTTTCTAAACCATTGTGGAAAACAACGGCTCATATTAGAGGAACACCATATATCCCTAGAAAATTAGGAAAACGAACCAAGTCCGAAAAAGAAGAAACCAGTGATTCAGATTAGAGGGTTGTAATCATGTTGTGTATTATGTGTATTGTAATGTGCTTGTCCTTTTATATTCTATGTAAAAATTGCTGGTATTGTTTGTTAATTATCTTTTACGAATCTAATCCTTGTCTATTTTAAAGTATAAAAACAAAATGGATGTTAAGGGTAGACAACTGAATATTTTAGAAGACCTACTAGAGGATATGATTGAGGAAATCTTGTCTAGAGTCGGTCAGAATTCATCAACACATTTAGTTATGGCGAAATTAACTTGTCAAACATTTGAAAGACTTTCCAGAAATGCCTTAGTTTATAAAAGGCTTTCCTTTGATAGGTGGGGTATATCACATTGGGGAGACCGTAAGTTACGCCGTGTTTTCTTTAAAGCGTTAAATACGGGGAACCCAAATGCAATTTTACGCTACGGGTCAAGAACCTATTTTGACTCAACATATCCCAACATAGGATTTTGTGAGTTAGAAAGAGCTTCTAACATGCAACATAAAGAAGCATGTTATGCTTACGGGTTAATAATGTTTGCTTCTCATCAAATTGAGAAAAAGAACATTGGGTTGCGACTTTTAAATAAAACATTCCCACAAGTGACGGACTCGGTAGTTGAGATCAGAAACAAGGTTTTTAGAATGTTACGAGGCTGTTGGGCATTACGAAACCCCCGTCCTTTTGACAACATTACAACATGCTGCTTAGCCAATGGTCATAACAGTTACTTTCCACAAAACCAAGGATGGGAAGTCGTCTTAGTAAAACCAGAATGCATGACTTGTTTCTGGACTTATGAATTACGTGTCTTTATTTCTTTTGTTGAACAACTTGCGTATTAACTAGAATTGCCTTTATAGCTACCGAGTAGCAATGTTATTATGTGTTATATTTCATCCTATATGTATAATAGCGGAATTGTAAGTTTGTAATATTTTGTATAAAGTTTGAACGCAAAATTTTATTGTAATAAGTTTTTCATATAGAAGCGTAGTAGTTAAGTTGTATAGTAGCTAGTAAGTATGAACTTAACGGGTAGGTACTACCCGAATTAAAACTATAAAATGCTAATATGAAGAAAAAACTTTTATAAATAAGTTCATATTATGCTACGAAATACAATTGACTACTCTTAAATTCTATATGATTAACTCAATTCTTTTGGCTATTTTTGACGGAAATGGCACCGGCAACTCGTCAGAATTTGAACATGAGTGAGGAAGACTTCCGTGTTTTCCTTGCAGTAAATATAGCCGCATTACAGGCTGCGTCGCAAAATAACAATAACTCTAGATCTAGCAGTGGAACTAATTCCACAAGAAATCGTGTAGGATGCTCCTACAAAGAATTCACTGCCTGCAAACCTTTGAAATTTGATGTAACCGAAGGGCCAATTGGATTGAAACGGTGGACCGAGAAGGTTGAATCGGTGTTTGCCATAAGTAAGTGTACTGAAGAGGACAAAGTTAAGTACGCTACGCATACCTTCACAGGTACAGCGTTAACATGGTGGAATACCTATCTTGAGCAGGTAGGACAAGATGCTGCTTACGCACTACCATAGTCAGCATTCAAGCAATTGATGAATGAGCAGTACCATCCTAGAAACGAGGTCAATAAGCTCAAGGCAGAGCTTAGAGAGTTACTAACACAAGGTTTCGACATTACCACATATGAACGACGATTTACAGAGTTGTGCCTATTGTGTCCAGGAACGTTCGAAGATGAAGAAGAGAAGATCGACGCATTTGTAAAAGGGTTACCAGTAAGGATTCAAGAAGATGTGAGTTCACACGAGCCCGCTTTCATATAGAAGGCAAGTCGAATGGCTCATAAACTCATAAATCAGATTGAGGGGAGAATTAAAGAACAGGCGTCCGAAGAAGCCAACACGAAACAATTCAAGAGGAAGTGGGAGGAAAACAGGGACAAGAGTCACCAGTACAACAACGACAACAACAATTACAACCACAATCGCAACAACTATCCCAACAACCGCAACATAAATCTCAACAACAACAATCACACTCCCAACAACAACAACTACAACAAACGTGCCAACAACAACAATTACAATAATCGTCCCAACAACAATAACAACCGCAACAACAACAATAATCAGAAACAGCAATGCCAAAGGTGTGAAGAGAATCACCCGGGGTTTTGCACAACATTTTGCAACTGGTGTAAAAGAAATGGTCATCGCGCGACAAAGTGTGAGGTCTACGGACCAATGTATAATAGAACTAAAGGAACAAATAATGCCGGAACGAGTAATGCCGGAACAAGTAGTGTCGGAGCAAGTACTGCCAACGTAGTCTGTTATAAATGTGGAAAACCGGGCCACATTATTAAAAATTGCCCAAATCAGGGGAATACTAATGGGCAGGGCTGCGGAAGAGTTTTCAATATTAATACGGCAGAAGCGCAGGAAGACCCGGAGCTTGTTACGGGTACGTTTCTCATTGACAATAAATCTGCTTATGTTTTATTTGATTCGGGTGCGGATAGAAGCTATATGAGTAGAGATTTTTGTGCTAAACTAAGTTTCTCACCGACGCCCTTGGATAATAAATTTTTAATCGAATTAGCAAATGGTAAATTAATTACAGCGGATAATATATGTCGGAATCGAGAAATTAAACTGGTTAACGAAACATTTAAGATTCGCATTATACGAGAAAAAGGAAAACCCTTAATGGTGTACGGAGAAAAGAGCAACGCGAAGTTAAACCTTATTAGTAACCTGAAGGCACAAAAACTAATAAGAAAAGGTTGCTATGCTGTGCTAGCATACATCGAGAAATTCAATTCCGAAGAAAAGAATATCAATGATGTTCCCGCCGCAAAAGAATTTCCCGATGTATTTCCGAAAGAATTACCGGGACTACCTCCACACCGATCCGTTGAATTTCAAATAGACCTTGTACCGGGAGCTGCACCAATAGCTCGTGCTCCATACAGACTCGCACCTAGCGAAATGAAGGAACTTCAAAGCCAATTACAAGAACTTTTGGAGCGTGGTTTCATTCGACTAAGCACATCACCGTGGGGAGCTCCTGTTTTGTTTGTCAAGAAAAAGGATGGTACATTTAGGTTATGTATCGACTACCGAGAGTTGAACAAACTTACCATCAAGAACCGCTACCCACTACCAAGAATCGACGACTTATTTGATCAATTACAAGGCTCATCGGTTTATTCGAAGATTGATTTACGTTCTGGGTATCATCAAATGCGGGTGAAGGAGGATGATATTCCAAAGACTGCTTTTAGGACGCGTTACGGTCATTACGAGTTTATGGTTATGCCATTTGGATTGACTAACGCACCAGCTGTGTTCATGGACCTCATGAACCGAGTGTGTGGGCCATATCTTGACAAGTTTGTCATTGTTTTCATCAATGACATACTTATTTACTCGAAGAATGATCAAGAGCACGAAGAACATTTGAGAAAATTACTAGAGTTGCTGAGGAAAGAAAAACTGTACGCTAAGTTTTCAAAGTGTGCATTTTGGTTAGAAGAAGTACAATTCCTCGGTCACATAGTGAACAAAGAAGGTATTCAGGTGGATCCAGCAAAGATTGAAACTGTTGAAAAGTGGGAAACCCCGAAAACTCCAAAGCATATACGCCAATTCTTAGGACTAGCTGGTAACTATAGAAGGTTCATCCAAGATTTTTCCAGAATAGCAAAACCCTTGACTTCATTAACGCATAAAGGGAGAAAATTTGAATGGAAGGATGAACAAGAAAAGGCGTTTCAATTGTTAAATAAAAAGTTAACTACAGCACCTATATTGTCATTACCTGAAGGGAATGATGATTTTGTGATATATTGTGATGCCTCAAAGCAAGGTCTCGGTTGTGTATTAATGCAACGAGCGAAGGTAATTGCTTATGCGTCTAGACAATTGAAGATTCACGAGCAGAATTATACGACGCATGATTTGGAATTAGGCGCGGTTATTTTTGCATTAAAGACTTGGAGGCACTACTTATATGGGGTCAAAAGTATTATATATACCGACCACAAAAGTCTTCAACACATATTTAACCAGAAACAACTGAACATAAGACAGCGCAGGTGGATTGAATTGTTGAATGATTACGACTTTGAGATTCGTTACCACCCGGGGAAGGCAAATGTGGTAGCCGACGCCTTGAGCAGAAACGACAGAGAACCCATTCGAGTAAAAGCTATGAGTATAATGATTCACAATAACCTTACTACTCAAATAAAGGAGGCGCAACAAGGAGTTTTAAAAGAGGGAAATTTAAAGGATGAAATACCCAAAGACCAAAAACACCTACAAACACTTTCATTCTTCAATTTTCTTCATCTAATTGATCTAAAGGACTTATTTACATGTAAACAAAATTACACATCCTTTATATCTAATCGATATACCAACGACCAAAAACACCTACAAACACTTTCATTCTTCAATTTTCTTCATCTAATTGATCTCTCTCAAGTTCTATCTTCAAGTTCTAAGTGTTCTTCATAAATTCTATAAGTTCTAGTTTCATAAAATCAAGAATACTTCCAAGTTTGCTAGCTTACTTCTAATCTTGTAAAGTGATCATCCAACCTCAAGAAATCTTTCTTATTTACAGTAACATATCTTTCTAATACATGGTAATACTCATATTCAAACTTTGATTCAATTTCTATAACTATAACAATCTTATTTCGAGTGGAAATCTTACTTGAACTTGTTTTCGTGTCATGATTATGCTTCAAGAACTTTCAAGCCATCCAAGGATCCTTTGAAGCTAGATCTATTTTTCTCATTACCAGTTGGTTTATCCACAAAACCTGAGGTAGTAATGATGTTCATAAAATCATTCGATTCATATATATAAAACTACCTTATTCGAAGGTTTAAACTTGAAATCACTAGAACATAGTTTAGTTAATTCTAAACTTGTTCGCAAACAAAAGTTAATCCTTCTAACTTGACTTTTAAAATCAACTAAAAATATGTTATATATCTATATGATATGCTAACTTAATGATTTAAAACCTGGAAACACGAAAAATACCATAAAACCGGACATACGCCGTCGTAGTAACACAGCGGGCTGTTTTGGGTTTGATAAATAAAAACTATGATAAACTTTGATTTAAAAGTTGTTCTTCTGGGAAAATAATTTTTCTTATGAAAATGAAACTATATCCAAAAATCATGATTAAATTCAAAGTGGAAGTATGTTTTTCAAAATGGTAATCAAGACGTCGTTCTTTCGACTGAAATGACTACCTCTTACAAAAACGACTTGTAACTTATATTTCTGACTATAAACCTATACTTTTTATGTTTAGATTCATAAAATAGAGTTCAATATGAAACCATTGCAATTTGATTCACTCAAAACGGATTTAAAACGAAGAAGTTATGGGTAAAACAAGATTGGATATTTTTTTGATTGTTGTAGCTACGGGAAATATTGTAACAATTCTATACAAATCATATCCTAGCTAACTTATATTGTATTATACATGTATTCTAATATATTATGTAATCTTGGGATACCATAAACACGTATGCAAATGTTTTGACATATCATAACGACCCATCTATATATATTATTTGGAACAACCATAGGCACTCTATATGCAGTAATGTTGGAGTTAGCTATACAGGGTTGAGGTTGATTCCAAAAATATATATACTTTCAGTTGTGATCTAGCCTGAGATGTGTATACACTGGGTCATGGATTGGGTCAAGATAATATATATCAATTTATTTCTGTACATCTAACTATGGACAACTAGTTGTAGGTTACTAACGAGGACAGCTGACTGAAAATATTTAAAACATTAAAACGTATTAAAAATGTTGTAAATATATTTTGAACATACTTTGATATATATGTACATATTTGTTATAGGTTCGTGAATCGACCAGTGGCCAAGTCTTACTTCCCGACGAAGTAAAAATCTGTGAAAGTGAGTTATAGTCCCACTTTTAAAATCTAATATTTTGGGATGAGAATACATGCAATTTTATAAATGTTTTACAAAATAGACACAAGTAAATGAAACTACATTCTATGGCTGGATTATTAAACCGAATAAGCCCCTTTTTAGTCTGGTAATCTAAGAATTAGGGAACGGACACCCTAATTGACGCGAATCCGAAAGATAGATCTATCGAGCCCAACGAGCCCCATCCTATGTACCGGATGCTTTAGTACTTCGAATTCATCATGTCCGAAGGGAGTCCCGAAATGATAGGGGATATTCTATATGCATCTTGTTAAGGTCGGTTACCAGGTGTTCACCATATGAATGATTTTTATCTCTATGTATGGGATATATATTGAAATATGAAATCTTGTGGTCTAGTATTACGATTTGATAAATATATAGGTTAAACCTATAACTCACCAACATTTTTTGTTGACGTTTAAAGCATGTTTATTCTCAGGTGATTATTAAGAGCTTCCGCTGTTGCATGCTACTTGTAACAACCCAAACCAACCCTCGACCAAACCACGCGAAAATACAAAAAAAAAAAAAAAATCTGTGCAGCATACCCGCGCGGTGCGCTAGGTAGGGGCGCGGCGCGCCAAAGTGGACTGTCCGGAAAGTGTTTAAATGCGAAAAAGATTGACTAGTTCCCGACACTTTTAGACGAAACGCTTTTTACCATACATTCAAATATGTAAAACTAACCTGTTTCAAACATAAAATCAATGTTTTACAAGCGGGGCCCACACGACCCAAATTACAAGTTTAATACAAGTTAAGAGTTTCGACCACCAAAAAGTTTAAGTTCCAAACTACACAATGAGCATGGCGTTTGGGATTAAACTACCCAACTATCGGTCAAACTCCAAGAGCTACTAAAGCCAAAAGCTTCCCCTAGCATCAAGCGGGATCTCTAGTCCAAAACGATGCCCTTACCCTTGTCCAAAACCGAACCTATAAAATGGTAAACAACGAGAGGGTAAGCAAAGCTTAGTGAATACAATAATTATACGAATACATATATAGTTATACCTACTTGCATACACTTACACACCAACCCGTAAACACGCTAGCATACACATTTAGCTTATCGTCACAATAACAAGCTATAAATCTCCAATACCACAAGCTAGCATAACAACCGCATATGAATATAACTCGAATAATATAATATGCTTACAACACAAATAATCATGGTTAACCAATAGTACAAGGGAACGGCGCTCACGAAAACACCATCGGTGTTCACAACATCCATTAGGGCACTTAACACCTCGCACCACTAACCCCTAGGGTGGTACCTTAACACCTCGGCACTTCACCCCGAGTGGCATCTTAACACCTCGATGCCTCACTCATTATTTTTACGGAGTGGTGTCTTAACACCTCGACACTACACTCCTAGGTGGCATCTTAACACCTCGATACTACACCCGAGTGGCATCTTAACACCTCGATGCTACACTCTTCACGTGAAACGTGGTGTCTTAACACCTCGACACTACACCTTTCACGCTACAACAAATAGATACATTATATACCTACGCATATAATTATTCCACTCACCTCAAAGTCTTGTGAAAAGATACCCGAGCTTGCAAGACCTCAAAGTAACGTACCTATCATATAATACACATCATCAAACGTAAACTCAAGTCGGTCAACCAAACCCTTTTCACCATTCTAAGCCATTTTGACTCAAGGTGCAATTTTAACCCATTTGCAACCTTAACCCTAAATTGGGTCAACACACACCAAAACCCTAATCATTCGTCAAGATGGGTTTAAAACACATTTAGGTCGCAAGGCTAACTCGTTTCCATACTTGCTAGGCCACTTAGGCCATTAAAGACTCATTTGACCCATTTCAAGGTCAACACACCCATTTGGGTCATCCATACCCAATAACACCATTTTACATATTATTAAAGTGTTCTAGCAACTAACTAACCAAATTTAAGACTCAAAAGTCCAATTAACACATTCAAACCCTAGGTTAGTCATCAATGAGCCTTCATAACCCATATTCACCCAAAATCCCCAAAATACTAACAAAAAGGGTCTTTGATTCATCACTAGCCCAAACCCTAACCCTTAAAGCAATTAAAGTAAGAAATCGGGTTTTATAACTTACCAACACAATCACCACGTAGCTATCGACTAGATGAACGACTTTATAACTTGCACCAAGACCCGATTCAACCTCTTTCACCCTTTAATGGAGCTTTCTCTCTCAAGGATTGCACTCTCTCTCTAGAGTTTAATTGAAGAAGATAAGATTATTGGGAATGTAGTGAATGAAGCTCCAAAACTGATCCAAGGTATTAAATTCGGGCTCCAATGTGTTTTGACCAAAATGCCCTCAAAATATCTATTTTAAAAGAAGAGGAGAATCTGTCACAGACAGATGGCGCGGTGCGCCACCTAGCTGCGCGGCGCGCGACCTCCCTGTTCAGCATCTTTTCTCTTTTTAATTATGTGTAACCAAAACCCCAAAACTTGAGTAACTTATATACACACATGTACACTACAATTATTCGGGTCTTACAACTCTCCCCCACTTATTCGGATTGCGTCCTCGCAATCCAAGCCGCATGACACGAGGGAAGATAAACCAACACGAACTCTTCGGGTTCCCAAGTGAACTCGGAACCTTTACTTCGCCGCCATTGAACCTTGAAAGTTCTCACCTCTTTATTCCTCAACATTTTCACCTTCTCGTCAAGGATAGCAATCGGTTCCTCGACATACTCTAACTTGTTGTTTAGCTCGATTTCGTCTAATGGCATCCATGAAGAATCATCCGCAAGACACTTACGGAGGTGGGAAACATGAAATGTATTATGGATCCCCGCAAGCTCTTCGGGTAATTTTAATCGATATGCAACTTCACCAACACGAGCTAAAACCTTGAACGGCCCAATAAACTGAGGAGCTAACCTTCCCCGTTTTCGAAATCGAATAATACCCTTCCATGACGAAACCTTAAGCATCACCATATTGCCTTCTTGGAACTCAATCAATGGCCTACGTCTATCGGCATACGACTTTTGCCTATCTTGAGCCTTCTTCAAATGTTCCCGAATCAAATCGATCTTGCTATTGGTCTCTAAAACCAAATCGGTACTCCCGATCTCTTTTTGACACACTTCTCCCCAACAAACGGGAGTTTGACACCTACGCCCATAAAGCATTTCGTAAGGTGACATCCCGATACTAGTATGATAACTATTATTGTACGAGAATTCCACCAAAGGCAAATGCTCATCCCAACTACCACCGAAGTCAATGATGCACGCCCGTAACATATCTTCCAAAGTTTGATTCGTACGTTCGGTTTGACCGTCCGTTTGAGGATGATACACCGTACTCAACTTCAATTGCGTACCCATATCTTCATGAAACTTTTCCCAAAACCGAGATGTAAAACGGATATCTCGATCCGAAATAATAGATATAGGAACCCCATGTCGCGAGACCACTTCCTTGATAAACAACTTAGCCAAGGCCTCCGACGATATCGCTTCTTTAATGGGAAGAAACAAAGCGCTTTTTGTCAATCGGTCAACTATAACCCAAATCGAATCGAATTGGGTTCTCGCTGTTTTAGGTAACTTTGTAATGAAATCCATGGTAATGTGCTCCCATTTCCATTTCAGGATTTCTAACGGTTGCAACTTACCATACAACTTTTGGTGTTCGGCTTTTACTTGTAAACACGTGACACATTGCTCAACATACTTCACAACATCACGTTTCATGCCCGGCCACCAATAATCTTTCTTCAAGTCATGATACATTTTCGTCGTGCCCGGATGAATGGAATATTTTGACTTATGTGCTTCATCAAGTAGCACCCGTCGGTAATCACCCATCTTAGGCACCCACACCTTCCTTGAAAAGACAACAAACCACGCGGGCCCATAGTAATGAACTTCGATTGGCCCACGATTCGTTCCACATGCTTATTGTGAACGTAAGCCTCTATTTGAATCTCGCCAAGCTTCTCAAGAAATTCGTTGGAAATAATCAAACGTAACGACCCCACTTTTATCGCCGGATGTTGACTCTTTCGACTCAACGCATCCGCAAGAACATTCGCCTTACCCGGATGATAAAGTATTTCACAATTGTAGTCTTTCACCACATCCATCCACCTACGTTGGCGATAATTCAAATCTCGTTGATTAAAGAGATGTTTCAAACTCTTATGATCCGAATAAATCGTACACTTGACACCATACAAGTAATGGCGCCAAATTTTCAACGCATGCACAACCGCCGCCAACTCAAGATCATGAGTCGGATATCTCGTTCCGTGTTCCTTTAATTATCGAGAGGCATAAGCGATGACTTTACCTCTTTGCATCAGAACACACCCGAGCCCATTTAGCGAAGCATCACAATAAACCGTCATATCTTCCACACCTTCTAGTAATACTAACACCGGAGCTTGACACAACATCTCTTTTAATAATTGAAAAGCAATTTCTTGCTCGTTCTCCCAATTAAACTTAGCATTCTTTCTCGTCAACTTCGTTAATGGAGAAGCAATCTTGGAAAAGTCTTGGATAAACCGACGACAATAACCGGCCAATCCGAGGAAACTTTGGATTTCCGTAGGCGTAGTCGGTCGTCCCCAACTCTTCACCGTCTCTATCTTCCCTGGATCTACTTGAATACCATCTTTGTTCACAATATGACCAAGGAATTGGACTTCCCTTAGCCAAAATTCACATTTAGAGAACTTAGCATACAACTTCTCCTTTCGTAAGGTCTTCAATACTTCACGCAAATGACGTTCATGTTCGTTCATACTTTTCGAATAGACTAGTATGCCGTCGATGAACACTATTACCGACTTGTCCAACATAGGTTGGCACACTCGGTTCATAAGATCCATGAATGCCGCCGGTGCATTCGTAAGACCAAAAGGCATCACCACAAACTCAAAATGCCCATACCGCGTTCTAAAAGCCGTTTTCTCAATGTCTTCCTCACGGACCTGCATTTGGTGATAGCCGGACCGTAGGTCGATCTTAGAGAAATACGTTGCACATTGAAGTTGATCAAATAAATCGTCAATCCTAGGTAATGGATAACGATTCTTGATCGTCACTTTATTCAACTCACGGTAATCAATGCACATACGCATACTACCATCTTTCTTCTTCACAAATAACACCGGAGCGCCCCACGGTGAAGCACTCGGTCGAATAAAACCCTTCTCGAGCAATTCTTGAATTTGATACAACAACTCTTGCATCTCCGTTGGCGCTAAACGATAAGGAGTTTTAGCAATGGGGGTAGCCCTTGGAACCAACTCGATGCGAAATTCAACTTGTCTTTCCGCCGGAACACCCGGTAACTCATCCGGAAAAACATCTTCAAACTCATTAACCACCGGAATTTCACGAATAGGTGGTGGCTCATTACAAGTATCAACAACATGAGCAAGGAAAGCCATGCCACCGGTAATAACATGACAACGTGCCCGTGCAAAAGTGCATATCGGCACCGGTCTCCTCCGCCTATCACCATGAATAACTAACTCTCCCCCACTTGGGGTCTTCACACGAATAAACTTATCATGGCATGCAATATCGGTTCTATAACGATTGAGCCAATCCATACCAACGACAATATCAAAGTCGCCCAAGGTCATTGGAATAAGATCAATTTTAAAGGTTTCGGCACCAAAAACAACATCACAATTTTCACACACATCGACCACTAGCACCGTCTTGCCGTTCGGTATTTCGACTTCTACCGGACGACTTAACTTAGCTAACGGTCTATCAAGTTTAGGCACAAATCTAGGAGACACAAACGACAAATTTGCACCGCTATCAAAAAGAATCCTCGCCGAATTAGAATTAACCATGAAAGTACCTGAGACAACTTCGTTCGATTGTTTGGCTTCATCATTAGTCATCAAGCAGTTGCGACTCCTAGCCGTACCCGCCGCCTTCTCTAACCGCTTCACATTATCATTTCGCAAATCGGGACACTCTGGCTTCTTATGCCCCTCTTTGCCGCAATTAAAACAAGTGACTTTGTTTCTGGAAGATGGTTTCGGACACTCACGAGCCATATGACCCGGTTGCCCACAATTGTAGCACGTATAAGAAAACCCGCCGGTAGTGCCCTTCTTTGCACTATTGACACTTTCGGCCCCCCTCTTGCTCTTGCTCTTCTTGCTTGAGGCGTTAGAGTAACTAAAACCTTCAAATTTTCTTTTGGAAAACATGAAATCACTCTTTCTTGGAACCTCCGGCTCAAAACCCCGAGCCAACTCGAACAATTCATCAAAAGACTTAGCCATATCCCGACTAATCTTCCCCTTGTACTCATCATTCAAAGTACGGTAGAAATCCTTCATGAGCTTATGATCATCACCAACATATTCCGGGCAAAAACGAGTCTTGGCCAAGAATGTAGACTTGAGGGTAACCAAATCCATGGAACCTTGTTGCAAATGGTTCAACTCGTCCCGGATTCTATCGAGGTCGGAAGAAGTTCGGTATTCTTTGAAAAATTCTTTCTTGAACTCTTCCCAAGTCAAGCCCATACATTGTTCTTCACCATAAAAATTCTTTCGTGTAACATGCTAGAACCATACCTCGTCTTCTTTTCGGGAGGACATTTCGCGGTACGGAAAGCTCCCTCAATATCGGAGATCCAACATGTACTTTTTAAAGGATCTCGCACCCCATTAAACATCGGGGGTTGAGCGTCCTTGAAATTCTTGTAGTGGAAGTCCCGCCTTCCTTCACCTCCTTCATCGCGAGGATAGATATTCCTAGCGTCAAGGGCCTCTTCCATAGTGGCCTTCATTCGTTCATTAATTAGATCGGTTATTTGCTCATCAACCGAATCTTGAAAGACCTTTCAAACGTCCGCAAGAAAAACCGCTTTTAACTTCTTAAAGATGGCCTCGACCTTGGTTGAGAACTCGGCGTCCCCGCTTGTACTTCTGTTATCATGTTCGGGACCGTTTCTCGTCTTCATTCTATAAAACGAATTAGGTTAAACCACCAAATGGAAGGATAAATTATATATATATATATATATATATATATATATATATACATACACATACGGCACACTACTCCATCTCGCTCAAAAATCGTCGTACATTACTTGTTTGACACGATTTGCGCCCGTAACAATGGTAGCTAATCATTGTTACGCGAGCACGTCGCATTAACTTGCTAGTACAACGTCCATCTCGCACGATGCTCGCTAAACATACATAACAAATAGCGCATGATTAGTTTACATAAACCTATGCACAAACTAATCCCGATCCGACCCAAGGTCCTACAAGTCCCGCATAGCGCACACACAAAAAGTCTAAGTCTAGGCGCCTATCTCAAGTCACCTAAACCCCTTAGACCATGCTCTGATACCACTTGTAACAACCCAAACCAACCCTCGACCAAACCACGTGAAAATACAAAATAAAAAAATAATCTGTGCAGCATACCCGCGCGGCGCGCTAGGTAGGGGCGCGGCGCGCCAAAGTGGACTGTCCGGAAAGTGTTTAAATGCGAAAAAGATTGACTAGTTCCCGACACTTTTAGACGAAACGCTTTTTACCATACATCCAAATATGTAAAACTAACCTGTTTCAAACATAAAATCAATGTTTTACAAGCAGGGCCCACACGACCCAAATTACAAGTTTAATACAAGTTAAGAGTTTCGACCACCAAAAATTTTAAGTTCCAAACTACACAATGAGCATGGCGTTTGGGATTAAACTACCCAACTATCGGTCAAACTCCAAGAGCTACTAAAGCCAAAAGCATCCCCTAGCATCAAGCGGGATCTCTAGTCCAAAACGATGCCCTTACCCTTATCCAAAACCGAACCTATAAAATGGTAAACAACGAGAGGGTAAGCAAAGCTTAGTGAATGCAATAATTATACGAATACATATATAATTATACCTACTTGCATACACTTACACACCAACCCACAAACACGCTAGCATACACATTTAGCTTATCGTCATAATAACAAGCTATAAATCTCCAATACCACAAGCTAGCATAACAACCGCATATGAATATAACTCGAATAATATAATATGCTTACAACACAAATAACCATGGTTAACCAATAGTACAAGGGAACGGCGCTCGCGAAAACGTCATCGGTGTTCACAACATCCGTTAGGGCACTTAACACCTCGCACCACTAACCCCTAGGGTGGTACCTTAACACCTCGGTACTTCACCCCGAGTGGCATCTTAACACCTCGATGCTTCACTCATTATTTTTACGGAGTAGTGTCTTAACACCTTGACACTACACTCCTAGGTGGCATCTTAACACCTCGATGCTACACCCGAGTGGCATCTTAACACCTCGATGCTACACTCTTCACGTGAAACGTGGTATCTTAACACCTCGACACTACACCTTTCACGCTACAACAAATAGATACATTATATACCTACGCATATAATTATTCCACTCACCTCAAAGTCTTGTGAAAAGATACCCGAGCTTGCAAGACCTCAAAGTAACGTACCTATCATATAATACACATCATCAAACGCAAACTCAAGTCGGACAACCAAACCCTTTTCACCATTCTAAGCCATTTTGACCCAAGGTGCAATTTCAACCCATTTGCACCCTCAACCCTAAATTGGGTCAACAGAAACCAAAACCCTAATCATTCGTCAAGATGGGTTTAAAACACATTTAGGTCGCAAGGCTAACTCGTTTCCATACTTGCTTGGCCACTTAGGTCATTAAAGACTCATTTGACCCATTTCAAGGTCAACATACCCATTTGGGTCATCCATACCCAATAACACCCATTTACATATTATTAAAGTGTTCTAGCAACTAACTAACCAAATTTAAGACTCAAAAGTCTAATTAACACATTCAAACCCTAGGTTAGTCATCAATGAGCCTTCATAACCCATATTCACCCAAAATCCCCAAAATACTAACAAAATGGGTCTTTGGTTCATCACTAGCCCAAACCCTAACCCTTAAAGCAATTAAAGTAAGAAATCGGGTTTTATAACTTACCAACACAATCACCACGTAGCTATCGACTAGATGAACGACTTTATAACTTGCACCAAGACCCGATTCAACCTCTTTCACCCTTTAATGGAGCTTTCTCTCTCAAGGATTGCACTCTCTCTCTCTAGAGTTTAATTGGAGAAGATAAGGTTGTTGGGAATGGAGTGAATGAAGCTCCAAAACTGATCCAAGGTATTAAATTCGGGCTCCAATGTGTTTTGACCAAAATGCCCTCAAAATATCTATTTTAAAAGAAGAGGAGAATCTGTCGCAGACAGATGGCGCAGCGCGCCACCTAGCCGCGCGGCGCGCGACCTCCCAGTTCAGCATCTTTTCTCTTTTTAATTATGTGCAACCAAAACCCCAAAACTTGAGTAACTTATATACACACATGTACACTACAATTATTCGGGTCTTACACTAATATATGGACAAGATTTGGAGTCAGTATGCTTGTATAATATTGTTTAAAACTGCATTCAAAATTTACTTTGTTGTAACATATTAATATTGTAAACCAATATGTATTGGTAGTGTGTAAGTGTGATATTTTTTAGATTATCATTTCTGATAATCTAGGTGGTGTCCTTTTAACCTTGTCGATAAAATAAAGGTTATGGTTTGTTTTTAAAAACGAATGCAGTCTTTGAAAAACGTCTCATATAGAGGTCAAAACCTCGCAACGAAATCAATTAATATGGAACGTTTATAATCAATATGAACGGGACATTTCATGGTGGGCTTTTTTGGTGGTTGTGGTCTATAATTTCGTGTATTATTATTTCTTTGATCGCGTCCACGACCACGACGATTACCATAAGGATGACTTCGACCATAGTTATGGTTTTTGCCATTTTATGGTAATTATCGTTGTGATGGTATTGACCATTATTACCACGACCTTGCCCACATCCTCATCCATGTGCATTACCCCTTTATCAATGTTTATAGCATTTGATTCAGGATATGATAGTGCACCAGTAGGACGAGATTGCTGATTTTTCATCAAAGGTTCATTAATCTGCTCTACAACTAAAAGATAAGTTTGAAGTTCAGAATAAGTTTTGAACTTTTACAACCTTAAATTTTGTTGTAACAGCATGTTTGAAGCATGGATTGTGGAGAAAGTTTTCTCCAACATATCAGTATCATTAATTTTTAGTCCACAGAATTGAAGTTGTGAACATATCCTGAACATAGTTGAACTGTATTCATTCACTTTTTTGGAATCTTGAAATCTCAGAGTTCTCCATTCTTCCATGCAGCAGGAAGTAAAACTTCCTTTTGATTTTCAAATATGTTTTTGATTCTTTGCCATAATCATTTTTAGATGTTATTAATATGTTTACGAATAAAAGCACTTGTTGTTACTTTGTCTTGTTCAGAGCAAGTGTTGTTTTCATTTATGGTTTCTAAAATATCCATTAATTCAAGATTGATTTCGACGTCTGATGATATGCATAGTGACCCGTATCAACTCAACACACTATTAACAACGTTCTGTCTTGAACATAACCGGCGTAGACAGTCCCGGGCAAAAACCCTTTTCACGGCTCATCTTCAGTAGCCCGACCAGAAGGTTATCTGTGTGCATATCCGGGAAGCAACGTCCCAGACAGAGACTAGCCATGATGGCACACAAAGCCCATCCCACACGGACAAGTGTGCAGGCTAACGTGACTACCTAGCTGGGTACAAGCATTGAGTGGCTATGAGCCATATTATTTTACGTAAAGGCCCGCTGAACCCAGTACCTCGGACACCTGATAATCTTTACAATATCATTTATGAACCAGTTACAATCTTACCCGGCTGGAAGAGTACAGTGAAGAAGCACTTGAAATAAACATCAGGCAAAGTTCTCTTGCCTAAACAAAAGCAAGACATTCATCCGTCACACAGTAGACGGGTTCATCACACTCTCTTGGAACAGCCATATCTCTCCAAGATGTGTCGAGTCCCGGAACATACATCTGGTCCCAAAACTGGCGTACCATCTCAGAACAAGCACATGATCCCGGAACTGTATTATCGTCCCGGAACAAACACACGATCCCGAAACAGACACGCAGATGTGTTGTATGCCACGTCAGCTAATGAATCTAGGAAAGTCTATTAGGATCTGTTTGTTATTCCCATGAAAGGGACAGGTGCCACGTCAGCCCTGGAAATCAGTAAAGTTTGTTACAACCATGAAAGGGACATGTGCCATGTCATCATTCCCTCTTAACATCTATAAATACACGAACAAGATCATTCATTACACAACAATGGATGCATTAATGTTACTCTGCCCAAATTAATTGCGGTAACATTTCTCCAGCTAATAATAAAATTCCGATAAAGATTTTGGTCGATATCGGAGTTAATCTCCACTCTAAGATATTAACTTATTCGATCCCAATCGAATAAGGTTAATCTCATCGATTTTTTGATGCCCTTGAAATCCAGATTTCAAATCGGGGTTTGCACAATTATTGGAGTTAAAACATTCGATTCATTCTTTTCCACAAACTAATCACTCAAACCCAAGATCTAAATTACACTCAACGATTTTGGTTTGATCAAATGGCGCCACCCAATGGTACGAACAATCCAGTGAAACCAGGTAGCGAAATGGAAAACAAGAAAGGAACGTCCGACATCGTTCCACCGACCCTGAACAATGAAAACCCATCGATTACGGAACCACTCCTACCCCAGAAGCAATCCATTGCTCACATTCACTCCGGAGAAACTTCTAATGATGAGATGCACATTTCCGGCAGTGAAGAATATGCACGGGAGAAATCACCAATCGGTGGTAGACGATTGAACCTCAGCATCTCCGGTCCCAAAACCAGTGGTTCAGGAGGAATTGGGTCATCCCATGATGACACTGAAGTGATAACTAAGATGATCTCGGATGATGTCGAAAAGCAGATGATCGAAAACTTGAAGGCCCTGTTGTGTGATAGTCACATTCAGGAGGCAGACAACCACTGTAAAACTCCGACATTCTGAAGGCTAATCCCCTGCCGAACATCGATCCAGGAAGTGACGGCGTTACAAAAGCTTCCGCCAATGCATGGCTTACTGAGCTCCTTGTACAAACTGCACCGCCGGCATACAAACATTCTCTGTTGCAACCTGCCATCCAAGGTACTGCACTTGAGAACCTGTTTACTCTGATCACCGGCAATAAGACAAAGCGACCGGTAGAGATGTCAGCTACCAGCCAGAAGCTTTGAGAATGGATCTCCGGTTGTATTCTTCCCAACAACATCGTCATACCGATTACTTTGGGGGTATACAATGGCACAACCGACCCGGATAATTTCCTGCAAATCTTTGAGGGCTCCATGAAAACCCAACATTGGAGTGATGAGGTGGCGTGCCATCTTTTTCTGACTGTCCTGCAGTCTGCTGCCAGAGAATGGTTCGCCAAACTGCCACCAAACGGCATCACAAGCTTCGCAGACCTACGGGAGAAGTTTCTAATGCAATATCAAAATCTTCGCCGGAACACGTTCACAGACTTGTATGCTCATGAAATACCAATGTATTGGGGGGAGAAAATCGAAAATTTCATCATAAGATACATGCTGGAGTGCCAAAAAATACCAGGTCTCCCGGAAACACAGCAGATTTCCGGGTTAATAACGTGCCTAAACAAAGAAGCACACCCATCACTCGTCACCAAACTTCGATGGAACAACTTGAATACTTTCGCGGACGTCGTGACAATAGCAAGGCAATACCAGCATTCCGGACGAGAAAGGCAAGCCGGGTACCACCGGGACAAGAAGAAGCGAGACGATGACAGAAGAAGCGATAGCCGACACTGACATGACGGTGACCGATTGAGCGACAGCCATCACAGAAGCCATAACAGCCATGGCAAAAGTCATGACAGTCACAAGCATGATAAAGGCAGCCGAAGGCCATATGATAAGGGATCGTTACTCAACAGCCTGACCAAAATGCCAATGGAGATACTACTAACGGAGCCGGTGAAAGCCAAATTCACCCCTCCAGCACCAATGGAAAAATGGGATGGCCAAAAGTCAGACAAATATTGTGAATTTCACGAAGATAACGGCCACGACACTGATGAATGTAAAACGTTAATGCGTGAGATCATTGCAAAAATCAAGGCCAGTGAACTCAACCACTTGTTGCAAGGCCGGAAATTCAAAAACGCTGACCCAAACAAAACATTTAACTGGCAGAAGGAAGACGGTAAGAAACGCGATAAGCCAAAGGACAAAGTGGTAATCAAGATGATCAGCATTGAACATGACGAACACTTTACACGCAACACTTGGAAAGATGTTGCAATCACTTTCCCAGCGTTACCAGAACAGTACTCTCAGGAGGAACCGATAGTGATTGAGGGCCTGATCGACAGTTTTTGGGTCGAAGAAATGTACACCGACACAGAGAGTGAGGTTGACATTCTATATACCTACTGTCTTTCCCAGCTCCCAAAACGTGTTGGAAGGAAAATGAGACAGTCCAACGCTATTATCTCCAGGTTCACAGGGTCCACTGAGCAACCCATGGGCAAACTCAAGGCAACGGTCATGATAGGCACTCAGTCTTACCTCCGTAGTGAGATCATTGACTTTTACATTGTTCAATCTGTAGCCACCCAAATGTGATATTGGGTAGAAAGTTCTTTAGAAAGTTTGGCCCAATAGCTTTCACTGATCATGGTCTACTTAAATTTCCAACCCGGCAGGGTGTGGCAACCGTCGTGTCTACCCGACAACCATTCCCGGAAGCAGTAACACACAAGCTACGCAATACACCAAATCAAAGATGGCATCACACATCGTGGAAGAAGAACGGGTGTCAGTTCTTAAAAGACTCACCTACATCTCGACACCGACGCACAACTAGAAAAAGGCCAATCATGACCTATGATATTACAGAGAAATGCTGGTGGGCATCGCTGATAGGAATGGGAGGAACAATTTATCAATAAAAAAAGGAAATGAACCTTTGAGCCCGGCACCCAAACGTTCCAAGCCAGAAAGTTGTGAAAGCTTCAACCGAGATGGGACACCGGCTAAGGAAAACCAAAGTGGCTAGATGTCACGCTGAAATTTAGATGGATACCCCGGTTGAAACTGATCACTCCGCCAGGGCTATCTTGATATTTATGTTTTTTTTTTCAAATAAGAAACTATGTATCTCCTTCTCACGAATGAATAAAAGCTTTTCTGTTTACAATAACATGTTATTTACAACGTTTTCTATATGGAAATAACTATCTAAGAGGCAGATGGATTCCGACATCCACGTAAGTCCCATACAAGTTATTTGTACCCCTTAAGAGGTGATTGTCTAGCCCTAGTCGGTACAAGTTTATGCAGATAAACGGCCAATGAGTAAATGGCATAAACACATGTGATTGCACAGTGTACACGCCAAAACTAATATAAATTTAATCTAGACATACATACGAAGACACGAACTAGTTTGACCAACACCACAATAAGTTAAACTGTAACTTCATTAATTACACAAGTTTTCATTCCAGCAATCAAAATTATCTGCAACTACAAACATACTAAAAATTAAAATCAAACACTTGTTGCACGGTTGTGACTTCCTCAGCACAAAGCTGCTCAAAGCTTTCAAACCGGATCTCCACCAATGCCTTCTCGGAAGCCTTCAACTCCTGCACGGCAGTCGGGACCACCTTCCCGGCAATATCCGGGTGCAGGGAGACTGCTCCCCCAACATGATGCTTTTGCATCAATCGTACTGCCTGCGTGAAATTAGCTTCCCTAAAACTCTGCAAATACGCATCGAAAGGCGCCTTCACAGTATTGGAGTTAATGGCCCTTTTTAACACAGAAGGCAGGTCAGCCTGCAAATGATGGCACTCCGCAAAAGCAACATCCTTCATCATGTTGGCGGAGTTAATCTCCTTGTCCTTCTCTACCACCACATGTGCAAGTTTCTCCTCAGCAGCCTTCAATCGGTTCTCCAGGTCCCTAACAGCATCTCGGGCCTTACTTGCCTCTTTCTCTCGGGCAATACTGTCCAAAACAAAGGCATTCAATGTCACAAATGTCTGAGCACGGGCAACCATAGCATCATCCTGAGAGAGGGCATAAACAGTTTGTAAAACGGTTGAGGAGGATCCCTTCTCCAGGGCATCCATGCAACCATCGTAGTCTATATCCAGCTGTATGGGCTCCCTTCTCCAGTCTATATCCCCCCAACTGTATGGGCTCCGTCATGGTAGCCCCACCAACAGCAGAAGACTCTACAATACCTGCAAAAACAAAAGAAGTTAAGTACAAAACACATATCATAATAACAACAAGGCAAGTATGCCGAAACATGTATGTTACCTTTGGCCTACTTAGACCGTAGCTGAGGAAGCTCCTTAATTTTCCTCTTCACAACCGACTGCTCTTCTGTTACAGTTGGAGGATGGAGGACCAAGTTGGACCCATCTCCGGCATTCTGCTCCAGGTCTTGTGGAGTGATATCCGGCTCATCTCTCGAGTTCACTAGGACGATGTCAAATTGGATGTCATCAAGATCGCCAAATGCCATGGCAGTGCTGAACTACATCACTACTACAAACAAACAAACATGGTTAGTGTACAAACAACCATCAAAGAGACAAACATTGGCTAGGATCAGTCCCAACCTTCTCCAACATAACGGATGACGGGCTTAGTACTCGCATCCGGCCATTGATGGCTAACTCCACCCAATACTAGCATGGCCTCCGGATATGGCCGTTGGGGAAACCTGAAGTCCTGGATGGCCAATATACATGCCTTCTCGGCATCATTCAATTTTGGAACCTTATTGGCTCCCTTCTTCACCATGTTCGCCTATTCACAAAGACCGACAAATCGTGCTGGTAATTCTTGACGACCAACAAAAAAGAACGACTCTTGCCATTCCTTTAGAGAGGTATCCATGTCATTGGTAAAGTTAAAAAATCCTCTCCGTTTAATGGAGAACCAACCAATATCATACCTCGAGACGGTAAAATAATATTGGAACATGCGAACCGTCGAGAGTATATGGTAGTAGTTCGAATACATCTCCCACATTACCAACTTCTGGTATGCCTGAGGATGTAACCGGGCAGGCGCTATCTTATAGTGCGTAAAGAATTGATACATAAATTCAGAGTAGGGCAACCGGAAGTTGCCCACCATGATGGTTGTACCATACATGGTACCCATGCCAGATGGAGGCTTATGTGCTCGGTGAGTGGCATCAGGAACTCTGAAGACGTAATTGGTCAAAAATGGGTACCTATTTACTAATTCATCGAGGTATTCATCACACACTCGGCTCATTATATCATCGATATTTACAAAAGCCCTAGAAGACGATTCGGGGACGTCTACGCTGGTAGATGTGGAAGACTGATCCGCTATATATACGTAAATATAAAAATTACAAACTGGCAGGAAAAACTAAGGAAAAAATAGAGAGAAAATGTACCTTTTTCGTAGAAAAAACTGTTGGTTTTTTAGATGAAGAAAGCGTTTGAAGATACAGAAATTGTAAAAAGTGAGAAGAATGAGAGCGGTGGCTATTTATATGTTTCAAAGAAGTCAATCTAACGGCCAAGATTAAAAGATGGAAGATGGAAAAAACACAAAAAGGGGGGCGTGTCTGCAGAAACTGTCCTTTCAAACTGCCAAGCATTTAATGCACATCCAATCAGCAACGTGGGTTAATTTTCGAGTTTGATAAAGGTAACCGTTCCGGCTACCATCATCAAACTGGGGGGACTTGATGATACGCAAAGTGACCTGTATCAAATCAACACACTATTAACAACGTTCCGTCTAGAACATAACCGACGTAGAAAGTACCGGGAAAAAACCTTTTCCCTGCTCATCTTCAGTAGCCCGACCAGAAGGTTATCTATGTGCATATCCGGGAAGCAACAACCTGGACAGAGACTAGCCATGACGTCACACAAAGCCCATCCTACACGGACAAGTGTGGAGGATACCGTGACCACCTAGCCAGGTGCAAGCATTGAGTGGCTATGAGCCATATTATCTTACGTAAAGGCCTACTGAACCAAGCACGTCGGACACCTGACAATCTTTACAATATCATTTATGAACCGGTTACAATCTTACCCGGCTGGAAGAGTACCGCGAAGAAGCAATTGAAATAAACGTCAGGCAAAGTTCTCTTGCCTAAACAAAACCAAGACATTCATCTGTCACACAATAGACGGATTCATCACACTATCTCGGACATCCATATCTCTCCAAGATGTGTTGAATCTCGGAACATACATCTGGTCCCGGAACTGGCATACCGTCCCGGAACTAACACATGATCCCGGAACTGTCTTATCATCCTGGAACAAACACACGATCCCGGAAAAGACACTCAGATGGGTTGTACGCCACGTCAGCCCATGAATCTAGGAAAGTCTATTAGGATCTGTTAGTTATTCCCATAAAAGGGATAGGTGCCTCGTCAGCCCTCGAAATTAGTAAAGTTTGTTACAACTATGAAAGGGACATGTGTCATATCATCATTCCCTCTTAACATCTATAAATACATGAACAAGATCACTCATTACACAACACTGGATGCATTAATGTTACTCTGCCCAAATTAATTGCGGTAACATTTCTCCAACTGATAATACAATTTCGATAAAGATTCCGGTCGATATCGGAGTTAATCTCCACTCTAAGATATTAACTTATTCGATCCCAATCAAATATGGTTAATCTCATCGATTGTTTTACGCCTTTGAAATTCAAATTTCAAATCGGGGTTTGCACAATTATTGGAGTTAAAACTTTCGATTCATTCTTTTCCACAAACTAAGCACTCAAACCTAAGATCTAAATTACACTCAACGATATTGGTTTGTTCAACGTCTATAACCCATGACATGTAATTCTTTCCCGTTGTTTCTAGTGGAGAAAATTCAAGCTTTGATAAATTTAACATTTTCTATTATCAAAAGTTAAACAAACTACAACATAAATCAGAATTCATATGTATCAATAAGTAGAGAAATACAAAGCAATGGTAGAATTATAAATACTAAAATCCTAGAGAAAAAATAAAAATCATCTGATGGTAGATTGACCAGATGGATGATTGATATTATGATCAATACAATTGCAAAAATCAGGATCGAGTGAATCATCTTTGCAAAAACTCTTTGAAAGTAATTATCTGAGAAAGAAAAGATTGATTTTTGAAAATGAGGTAACGGAGATGTTTGATTTATATTGAAAAATATAACCGTTGTAACGTTGTTAATTGATGTTAACGATAGTTAGATAATCGTTATGCTTAAAATGAATTTAATAAAATAAAATTGATTATTTTAATGTAAAAATACAGAGATTAAGAATAAGAATAATAATTTAATAAATGTATGAACAAATATAAGTGTGCACAAATAAATATAAGAGTAAACGTTAGCGTGTATTAATGTAAGTATTAGTATGTAATAAATAACAGTTAGTGACATAATTTAAATGTTAGTGAACATGAATAAAAGTTAGAAATCATAAATATAAATGTTAGCTTGCATATGTAAATGTTAGTAAACATAAATAATAAAAGTTAATAAACATAAATAATAAAAGTTAGTAGTCCACTTGTCGTCCAATAGTATTAATATATATTATTAGTAGTTTTAGATGTTGGTAATCTATATTATTAATCATTTATTTGTATAGTAATAGTTTTTTATGTTGTGTATGTTGATAATAATATTTATCTTAGTAACAAATATTACTACAAGATATCGTTAAAATAATTTCATGCGTTGATTAGTAACTTGTAGTCACTTGAGTTAACCTTGATTATATATATAGAGCTTTCGTGCTGATAACATGTTATAATATTATAGTTGTATGTAACAATTTTAAGTAGCTTACTCTATGTATAAGAGAATTTCTAAGCTTGTAAGAACAAAGTGTATTTGAGAGAACAAAGAGGCACTTATTATATGTTTATATTTTGATCATATCACTTTATATGCTTACATTCAAGGTCTATTTATAGCACAAAATGCTACTATACAATTGCTATTCATTTTGATACATGACACATTTATAATATAAGTAGGCAATAGTAAATAGTAGATAAGATGTGGTGTAGCAAAATTGATCATCCATATCACAATTTTGGAGACACATGTTAAATTGCTTGGTTCTTCATATTATAATATATATATATATATATATATATATATATATATATATATATATATATATATATATATATATATATATATATATTTATATATATATAATTAGAGATGTACATAATATATTAATCTTAATTATCAGTTCTAAAATAATTTTTTGGAGCTCATGTTTGATGTTTTTTCGATTATTTGTCAATTGAAGTTAAATTGGTTCGAACGGACGGACTAATAATATAGCCAAAAAGTTCAAACGAGAACCATAAAAATGGCGAGAACTGCGAACATGTACAGATATGTTTGTAAACATGCGAACATTTCATATAATTCACAATTGTACATGTAATTTGGGGTTGTGAACATTTGTTTACTAATGATATGAACATCAGATAACAGTTATATGTAATTTGTTCAATATAAATGCATATAAACCATGTAATTTAATGGTTCTCGCACTTCTCGCCCTTTTTGTGGTTTTCGTTTGAACCTTATATATATATATATATATATATATATATATATATATATATATATATATATATATATATATATATATATATATATACACAACAACAACAACAGAACTCAATCCCACATGTGTGGCGTATGGGGGAGGTGAGACGTAGACAATCCTTCCTCTAACATTGAAATAAAGAGAAGTCATTTCTCCACTCCAAGTTAAACACTCCAAGAGTAGAGAAGTTTGTCTCTCTCTGTTCGACGGGTAAAAAGATTGCTTCCAAAACGGACCTCCGACCAAAAAAATAATAATAATAAATGAAAAAATATATAAAAATGCCAAGAAAATAATAAAATCAAATATTTATATATATATATATATATATATATATATATATATATATATATATATATATATATATATATATATATATATCAATATTTAAATAATTAATTCTTATAAAAGCCTCATTTCTACTTTTTTATACTACTAAACTTCGTTAAAGAAATTCGTAAATTTATGAATCTTTAACTAATCGAAAAAGAAAAGAAACTAAACTAAAATAGGAGCCATAAAAATAATAAATATCAATCACACAAAAATATTGTTCCTAATTACGAAACTAAGGAAAGTAAAAATAAGTAACCAAACTTTTCTTTTTTACTTTCGGATCAGAAACTCCTCCCCGGATTCTCTATCCACCCGTTTAATCCACCTGCTATTTTTCCTTTTCTCCAAACCCGACCCGGATTCAACCGCCGAAACATGACCAATATCCAACCCTTTTCCCACCGGCAAAAACACCGATCTCACAATCCGCCGTGATCCACCGTCATCAAACAAACTCCGCCACCTAAATTCCGAATCTACCCTCGAACTTGCATTCTTACAAACTAACACCGCTCCACGTTGTCCAAATTTAGCCGCTTTTAAGATCAAAGCAAACTCTATTTTTCTTGAATCCACCACCATGAAATCTATAACGTCCAATTCTTTAATTACGGTTTCGGGTTCTCCAACAAGTACTTCTGGTGCCATGCCGATCTTTTGCATTGCAGTTAAGTAGTCGGTTTTTGAATCTTCATTTGGGACTATGCACACGTGCCTACCACACGTGTGGGTTGATGCTACAGCCAACCCTGTGCTTGTTGTTATTGCGTCACCTTGACACCATGTTTCGACGATGAGTTTTGCGTTCCAACCGGCCGCCATGGCTGATATTAGCTCTGTTACACTTGATCCTTGATAAAGCTCACTCTATAAGAAATAAAAGAAACATCCAAACAATTTACATTTACATTTACATTTTACATAAGACATTAAAAAAATATTAAAATTTCTTTTTAAAGATACTTAATCATAGGTTACTAAAATAATTTCTTCACCTATTTAACCTTGATAAAAAATTAAATTAAATTAAATACAGTAATTATTACAGGAAAAGGTAAAATAATTCAAAAATGGTTTTATTAGTGGTGGTGTATGACAAAAATATAAAGTAGTGTTTTTTCTTATTATTTGCGTTTCGCAAACACGAAAAATCATAACACAAATAACTAGTTTGAATTAAATAACTTATAAAACAAATTACTTATTTCAAAGCGGGTTATTTTGAATAGTCTAACACAGTCGTGGTTAAAGAAACTTGAAAAAGTGATCTACATACGGATTTAACGGTATCCATGAAAGCCTTTGTAGCCATCTCCGGCGACCATGTAAGTTTCATTTTGTTTTGTTAAATTGTAAATGGTAGTTGAATGTTTGATTAATTGTTTAATTTTGAAAGTGGTTTCCAATTATGTCAAATTGACTATATGTATATATGGGCCCGGGAAAGATTAAAGAAAGATCACAATGGAAGCTGGGGTGAGGGAGGTTGACTTTAGGAATCCACGAAATTCCAACGTGTGAGATTTAGATGCAAAACAATGTGTCACAAGTTGTAGTTTTTGATTAAACTAGTGGAATTTAACCAATGGAATGATCATTAGTTGGAAATCTAGTTATCTTACGATCCTTCTTATCTTATCTTGTGGTTAAATAATTTAATAATTAATTAATTAATCCGTATATAAATTGATATATATTTTAATACTTGCAGCAAATGCATAGTTGGGTGAGGATTAGATTACAAATACGTGTGTCTTGACATATCCACAGAAAAATTAATAAATAACTGAGATAAGTTTCCTTAAATAATTAACTAGAAGATTGGAGTATAAGATAATTTTCCTTAATAATTAAGCATATTATTCTTTTTAAGTTTCTTAAAGATAGGCTTTAATGCTATTTTAGTTAAATTCATCTTTTATATAAATACCATCAACATATAAAAAGTAGGGAATAATATCTTTTTATATTTCGACTCGTTTTCAAAACTAGATAGGTAATACTGTTTACTCCTAAAAAGTTTTCATGGTTATTTGACATTTTTAGACTACTTTTTAAAACTTTATGATCGACCTACTACTATTACGAACCTGTTTCTATAATGTATATAGGTTTAAACTTGTGAGGCTTTATAATCAAATCAAACAAAATACTATTGTTGTAAGTAGTTATTAAAAGAAATGTTTTATAATGATGAAATACATACATTAATCAATCACAACAACAACAAAACTCAATCTCACAAAAGTGAGGTATGAGGAAGATAAAATGTAGACAATCATTCTCCTATCTTAGAATAAAGATAAGTCATTTCTCCATCAAGAGTGAAACACCTCAAGAGTAAAGAAAATCTTGTCTCTCAATGTACTATGTATAGAGAGATTGTTTCCGAATGAACATCTGACCAATAAGTAGGTTAAAAAAAGAAAAAGAAAAAAGTGTGAGATACAATGAAATGTTATAATCAAATTTCCATTAGTTTTAAACATGCCTGAAAGTTAAGCGACAGTTAAGCCGCCGATAAATCGACGTTTGCTGTTGAATCGCTAATTGACTCGCTAAGGTTAGTCGTGCCCGAATTTTTAAATTGTATTCTCCACTAATACTTCGACGTTTAATAAAATTAATGTAGAAACCTAAAACAACTCAACCCACCAACTATTATATATGTGAAATCTGAAGTTGTGATGTGATCCAGCGGTTGGTGGTCTGCATCCTTTAGGGGATGTCAGGAGTTCGACCCACGTTGGCTACATATTAAAAACACAATTTCATCTCTGCCATGAAGTATCCACTCATTAAATCTTTCCCATATTGTTTGGGGGGTAAAGGGGAGGGGGTTTTACTTGGTCGTGCCCTTGGATCGGTTTCAAGGTTTTCACCCGGGCAGCGTTGGGGGCGGTGTTATTATCGCTGCATCGACATAGTCGAATCGGGAGATGATCGCAATAGGTGGTTTAGTCCCCTTCGGATGATCTCAATCGCTGTCTAAAAAAAAGAAAAAACATATGTGAAATCTAATTTTAATCCATGACGATATGTAATTTAATTTTAGTCCCGTGGTTTGCACCTTAGAATTTTAATTTTCTTTATTTTTTTTGTTTAACCTAATATAAGTTTTTATTTCAAAATGAAACTTAATAAAAATTTGCTTATCAAATGTTTTTTAATTAGCGTTTTCGGCTATACGGTATTTGATCTATTTATGATCATTAATTTTGATACATCTAAAAAATGAACAATGTAAATTATAATTTTAACGATTAAGTGGACAATGAAACTGAGACAGATTAAGTACGAGGACAATTAAATGTGTACTGTAAGGATTATAGGATTCAAACAATAGAGTAATTTCAGAGAATTACCCTTCCACAATCGGCAAACGAAAGAACAATAATTAAAGAATTAAAGACGCGAGATTTAACGTGGTTATATGTAATCGAATGTCGATTACTTTAATCCACGGACCAACTAAAGAGATTTAATTGATATAATTCGTAGATACAACTGAAGTTTACAATAGGATGTTTATATAGGCCAAAACACCTTGGAGAACAAAAAAAAAACATGAATATGGAAACTGCTTGTCAGGCACTAGCCGCGCCGCGCCATTTGAGGCCGCGCCGCGCCTCCAAGGCTAAACTCCGGACAGACGATTTCCCAATCTGATGCTCTATTTCATGTGCTAGGCCGCGGCGCGCCTCTTCCTTTGTTTTGATATCCTTCACATCCAACAATCTCCCACTTGAAGATAGTCAAAACCATGACTCACATTGTCAACCCATCATATCATCAAACTAACCAAGATCGCCAAAGCACCCTTTACCGTCAAACTCCATTTGGGACACGCACACTCCTATCACATACGCCGGATAAGCAGACTTTCGATACAAGGTCTTCAACACTTCTTGTTAGAATCGAATCATCATCTTTCTATCTCCCTAGTCGGTCACCACCTTCTCATTAGTTCATGAGAAGACCCGTTGAAGCTATGCAAAACTTCAACTTGTCCATTGACACCACCTTAGTAAACATATCCGCGGGATTCTTCATATCAAGGACCTTTTCCAACATCAAAGTACCATCTTCAATACGTTCTCGAATAAAATGATACCTCAAATCAATGTGTTTTATACGATTATGAAACACCGGATTCTTCGCGAGATTGATTGCACTTTGGTTGTCACAATATAAGACGCAATTGTCTTGTCTTTTACCCAACTCACACAAGAAGTTCTTCAACCAAATAAGCTCTATAGAAACTTCCGCAATAGCCATATACTCGGCCTCGGTGGTTGACAAAGCAACACTCCTTTGTAGTCTAGATATCCAACTAACCGCCGTCTTACCAACCATGAACACATATCTCGTAGTACTCTTACCCGAATCACCAAATCCACCCGAATTTTCATCCGCATAACCTCTACGTATAACATTGCCCTTAGTGAAACACAATCCCATACTAGAAGTACCTTTCAAATAACGAAGCAACTATTTGACCGCTTCCCAATGCTCCTTCCCGAATTAGACGTATAGGCTTACAACTCCCAATGCATGAGCTATATCCGGTCTCGTACAAACCATGGCATACATAGTACTTCCCACGGCCGATCTATAGGGAATTTTCCATCTACGCTTTGTCTTCTTCCGTTTTAGTTGATTGATTCTTCGATAACATTATCGCGCTACCCAAAGGCATAGTACGAGCCTTTGCTTTGTCAACATTAAACTTTTCTACTACTTTCTCAATATACTTGAATTGAGACAAGTATAGAACACCTTTAGCACGATCACGCACAATACTCATTCCAAGTATTTGCTTAGCACTACCAAGATCTTTCATCTCGAACTCTTTTGAAAGCATACCTTTTAACTTATTGATCTCGGAACATGTCCGAACCCGCAAGCAACATGTCATCAACGTATAACAATAAGATTATGTAAGAAGACTTGAATTTCTTCAAGTAACAACAATGGTCCGCTTCACATTTTACAAAACCAACCTTCTTCATAAACTCGTCAAATCTCAAGTACCATTGCCGAGGTGCTTGCTTCAATGCATACAAACTTTTCTTTAACATACAAACCCACTTCTCTTTACCCTTTACCTCAAAGCCCTCGGGGTGCCTCATGTAGATCTCCTCATCAAGATCCCCGTGTAAGAATGCGGTCTTCACATCTAGTTGTTATAGATCTAAGTCCTCGGATGCGACCAACGAAAGCACCAAATGAATAGTAGTCATCTTCACCACCGGTGAAAATATCTCTTGGTAATTAACCCCTTTCCTTTGTTGAAACCCTTTAACCACTAACCGTGCTTTGTACCTCTTCTTGTCATTCACCTCATTCTTTATTCTATACACCCATTTGTTTTGCAACGCCTTTTTATCATGACGTAATTTCACTAGTGACCAAGTCTTGTTCTTCTCAAGTGACCCCATCTTTTCTTTCATAGCAAGCTCCCATTGTATGATTCTTTGGACTTTCTTGCTTCAAAGTAACTTTTGGGTTCACCATTCTCGGTATAGAGCAAATAGTTTGTTGATGGAGAATACCTAGGATTAGGTTTGGGCACTCTAGTCGAGCGTCTAAGTATAGGAGCAACCAGTATGGTTGAACCGGTTTCATTAGCCTCCTCATCACTAGAACTCGCACTATGTTCGGAATTATCACCGCTATCTGAACCATCCCCATCATTGTCAAGATCTGACCCATCACCATTAATCGGCAATTCATTGTTCCCTGAACTCCCACTAGAACCCGCAAGATCATCAAGAGAAACATCATCAAGAATAACATGATCCGGTTTTGACTCCCCGTTTCCGCTTGCCATAGACCGAATCTTCATCAAAGGTAACATCACGCGATCGAATAACCTTTCTAGCTTCAATATCCCAACAACGATAGCCCATCTCATCCGAACCGTAACCAATGAACGTACACTTCTTTGACTTAGCTTCAAGTTTATCTTTATCAATATCTTTGGTCTTCACATAAACATTACACCCAAAAATTCTAAGATGATCATAACTAACCTTTTTACCTAGCCATTTATAACGACCCTCATTTTTCCATTCTAAATTTTCTTCCTTATTAATTGCCCAAACAAAGAATTTAAAACGAAATGAATAACTCTGATCAATAACTGTCAATTCTTAAAAGCTATAAAGCATACTAATTAACTTAGTACAATAATTGACAAGTTAATAAAAGATGAAAATAATAAGCTAATTAACTTTCGTGAACAAAATGTAATACCCTAAAACTTGTTGCATTCAAACAATTAAACTAGAACATTTAATGAGCCATTTTAACTAACCAAAATTACAAGGACTAAAACGAAAAAGTTCCAACCTTACATCCATAACCCTAGCCGATTTTGGTGAAGGAAAAAAGACCCTTTTACCCTTGATAAAAATCGGCCAAATCAACCACCAAAACCTAACCCTAATTTCTAACTTTTGCTCCAAGTATTCCCATTATACCCCTAGGTCTAGATCCTTCTATGCTTGACTATAAATAGAGGTGCTTGCTAACCATTTTTCTCATCCCATTCTCATAATCTCTTAAGCAAATCACAAGGAAACTCTCCCTCTCCTCCCTCTCTTGGCTCACGGCCACAATACCACCACCACAACACCACCATCGATTACCTACAACCACCATAATACCACCACCACAATCAGCAATCATCAAACACCACCACCACCTACGGTTTTCTTGAAAACCGAACACCCCTAACACCATCTTGTTATCTTGGTTGATTGCTTCTAGTTTTCGGGTTAATCTTCAAGCATGTTCTTCGTGTTCATCAAGATCTTCAAAGTGTTCTTGATTTTTCGAGTGCTTGGATCTTCATCTTCAAGTTTTCTTCTTTTCTTTTTGTTAATCTTCATCATACATCATCAAGGTATAACCCTAGATCCAAATCTTTTAAATTCTATCTTTCGATTCATGTTTATATTCATAATCATATTCATTCTTGATCTTAATATTCATATTGTTCATGTAAAAAAAATATAAACAAGATGCATATACATATATACACGATCATAAAAAAAAAAAAAAGAGAAAGTGAATTAGATCTAAACTTTAATTAAGTTGGTTAATTACATATAATGATCTCGTTAAACTTATATAAACATAAATATACATATACATATGCGAAAAAAATATATGATATATACATATATACGTAAAAAAAATTAAAATAAAACATATATATATACATACTATATACGGATTACATATATATATATATATATATATATATATATATATATATATATATATATATATATATATATATATATATATATATATATAATATATATATTAATTAAAACCCTAATTAACCAAACCCTAAACCTAATACTACTTAAATACTATTTAAAACATTTAATACTACTAAACCCTAATACTACTACATATGCTACATACTACTACCTAACACTTATACACTTATACTACTACTAACACTTACAATATACTACTTATATTATAATACTTATATTATAAAATTATGATCTACGATTACAATAGTCATTCACGATAATGTGAAATTACTCAAACGTCAACGCTACTTGCGGCCTAGGTTGGTCCTTATTATCTGAAGGGAATAGCTTGTGGTTCACGAATGCCAAAATGGTCAAGTAACCCGGGTCCCGATAACAACAGACTTTCAGAGTGACTCGTCGGTGGCATGGATGTTTGGATATGGTGCACAATATCAAACCCGTCTATAGTGATCATACACTCACTAAGTGAACAACACTTAGTCACTTACACACTTAATAAGTGGTGGACTTATTAAGAACAACTCACTAGTGTTCAACACTAACTTACTAAAAATGGACACTTACTAAAAATGGAAAACTTACTAAGAATGGGAACTAGTAAAATGAACTACACTTAAACACTTGCATACTTAAACTTAAACTTGAGCAAACATTTAACTACTCTTAAATGTCATTAGGTTGACTTTCTGCTCACATTCATCCGACTCTTCTTATCCTAGGAATAACAAACTCTTCTCCTACTTACTAAGGTGAATTTCATAGCACCACTTAATATTGCGCAATTTATTTAAACTTATAAGACACATGCTACTTTTAATATTTACAATTTAGACACAAGTACCAACTATTAAACTGTGCTATACCTGGCTATGTCCTGCAAGTCCCCACTGTGATATTTTTAATTGCTTTTACATAACGCATTCTTAATTATTGGGGATAGGCCTATCGGGAGTAAGGTCCCCAATACATTTGACCAAGTCATTGTATTACTTAATAATGATTCAAACCGACAAGGACAGTACAACTTGTCACGGGGCAAACTTTGAAACTGTTTAGTCTAAATATCACAAACTTGGCACTAAATTTTAGATCCCTGCGAGATCTACTTTTCTTGTGGTCTAAACAAAGGTCAACTATTTTGTTAAACCTATGAACTTCACTCAATATTTTTGGTTGACACTTTAGCATGTTTTGTCTCAGGTTGTGATTGATCAGCTTACTCTTATCTATGTGATGCTACTTTGACTCTAGGACTTGAAGAAAGAGTCACATTTATTATTTATGCATTTATGAATATTTACATTCTTGTAATTCAAATTCTTGTAACGACATTCTATTTTTTGCTGCGTACTTAATAAAGTTTGTTTTTATCATATAGTGTCGTTCTCATTATATAATATGTTGGTATTTATGATTTTAATGTCACATTCACCCAGGCCCTAACTGAGGGTGTGATAGATTGGTATCAGAGCATAACCAGGCTGTTATAGAGAACCAGGATTGTATCTTTATGTGTGCCTTACTTGCTAGCTAGGGTGCCTTAGCAATCTAGGAAACTATAACCTTTCCTGCCTTAGACTAAAAGCATTTAGAATTGTCTTATAATCTTAACAACTTTGCTTTAATAATCTTGGCTTAAAATTCTAATCAAAGTCTCTTTCCTAATGTTAGGATGTCAAGCGTTAATCAAATAAACAAAACAACTCTCTTCAAACCATCTGAAGTAATGGCTTACTTCAAACCTACAACCGAAGAAGATACTGGATACTCTTCAAATGCAAGACCGGTCCGAAGCCCTCTTTATGGTCCTGACTCACCACCATTGAACTACAGCCCAAACACCTTCCAAGATTCATCTAAGTCTCCCGAATACCACCCGACTCCAAGATAGGAAAGTAAAGGGAAACACCCTGCTAATTTTGAAGAAGATGGCCCGTCTAAGAAAAGAGCCTGATCTCCTTCCTACGTTAACTATGACGCTGTGTGTGAAATCATGAATCTGCGAAAAACTAACGAGAAGAACTTTGATGGATTGCTTCCATGTTGCAAGGGTCGAGGTTCGAATTAATGAAAAAGACCTAGTGATCAAGAAACTATTGGAGGAAAATGCTGAGTTAAAGAAAGAGATAAAGTTGGTGAAATATGAAAGTGAAAGAAGTGCCCGATGGGGGAAGCAATCTCTCGCTCATCTGAGAGAAAATGTCGACTTTAGATTGAAGATGGAAGAAAACCGTGTCAAACACCAACTTGCTCTAAGGGACTACGAATGCAATGTAGTCAATAGTAGTGTTACTAATCTCTATGATAATCTCGAGTTCCTTTACGAGAAACAAAGGCGAAGAATGAGAAAGTAGAGAAGTTCATGAAGGAGGTTGAGAAGAAGAAGTGAACCCGACATTTGTTTTGTTTTTCCATTCTTTTATTTCCTAATTATGTAAAGGCTTTGCCTAAAACTATTTCTATATCCAACTCGTGTAATAAAAAGGCTTATTTAATGCCTCGTTTCTAATTATATAAAGTGTTTTATCTATATCATGTTGATATTAATACTTTATCTTTATCATACTTGTAATTGCTCAAACTTATAACCTGTCAACTTATCAAACTTATGTCCACTTTTATGTAGTAAAGCATCATGGCTCGCACACCTACCGTTAACAACATTATGTTGACTAATGAACAATTTCAACAATTACTTGCTGCCGCCCAAGGCAAAGTCCAACCTAATCATGTTGACAATCAACCAAAACATTGTTCTTACAAGGACTTTATGAACTGCAAGCCTCCCGCTTTCAAGGGAAGTGAAGAGGCCGTTGAACTAGTCTGATAGTTCGAAAAATTAGAGCCCATCTTCCATGTCTGCAACCGCGGGGACAATGACCGAGTTAAATATGCCACTAGTTTATTAGCTGGCAATGCTATGACTTGGTGGACCGCTCATACTAAGTCTGTGGGAATCGATAATGCTAATGCAACCCCATGGGATGAACTTAAAAGCATGAAGGGTTACTAAGCTTTGCCCTAGAAGTCAAGTCCAAAAGCTTGAAGCCGAGTTCTGGGAACTCAAAGTTAAGGGTACCGACATTGAAAGCTACACTAATCGTTTTCTTGAGCTTTCTACCTTATGTTCTGAAATATTTCCTACTGAGGCGAGGAAGATCGAAAGGTACATTGAAGGTCTCCCTGAGGATGTTCAGGGAAATGTTATCGCTGCTGAAAAAGTTACCGTTGATGACGTGATTTTCATGGCTCAAAATCTGATGATGGCCAAAAGAAGAAGAGCTTTGGCTAGTAAGCAAGTTGATACTAAGAGTAGTGATGGTAAGAGAAAATTTGAGCCGTCTCAGGGTTTAAACCATAATATTGCTAAGAAGCCTGCTGATAATACTAGGACCGGTTATATAGGGACTAAGCCCTATTGTGCTCGTTGTGAAAGGCATCACCCAAGGCGGTGCACTGCTACTTATTCTTTATGTAAGAAGGTGGGACATGTAGCTAAGGTTTGTAAGACTCCTCCGAAAGATAAAGCTGTTGTTCCTGCTAAAGCTCCTCCTACTTGTTACACCTGCGGAGAGAAGGGGCATATTAGTCCTCACTGCCCGTAGAAGAAAGATACCCCTGCTACTGGAGCCAATACCACCAATGCGAAGAGCCGTGTGTTTGTCATAACGGCTGAGGAAGCCCGTGAGGAAGATGAAGTCATTATGGGTACGTTTCTCGTCAATAATTGCTACGCAAACATTTTATTCGATACGGGTGCCGATAAGAGTTACGTGTCTAGTGAATTTTGTACCTTATTCACTTAGAGGTCACAACCCCTAGAAACTAAACGACTAATAGAGGTAGCAAACAAAAAAGTTATGAAAGTTGATCACATCTATAAAAACTGTAATCTTAAACTAGCCGACCAAAAATTTAAGATTGACCTTTTACCGGTTGAGTTAGCAAGCTTCGATGTCGTAGTCGGAATGGACTGGTTACGTCCATTACATGCTGCAATCTTGTGTTTCGATAAGACCGTTAACATTCCGTTGGGAAATGGAGAGACTCTCGTCATTCAAGGCGACAAGAGTGGTTCCAAGCTCAACATCATTTCTTGCATCAAAACCCGTAAATACCTTATGAAAGGTTATATTGCGATATTAGCCCATGTTAAGATAGTCGAACCGAAGGAAAAGCTTATTGATGACGTACCGGTGGTTAGAGATTATCCCGATGTATTTCCTGAAGATCTTCCTGGTCTTCCACCTCCTCGACAAGTCAAATTTAGAATTGATTTATCTCCTGGTGCTGCTCCTGTTGCTAAAGCACCATACCGTTTAGCACCTTCCGAATTGAAGAAACTTTCCAACCAACTCCAAGAACTATTAGATAAAGTTTTCATTCGTCCAAGCTCATCCCCATGGGGAGCTCCTATCCTATTCATTAAAAAGAAAGATGGTACGTTGAGGATGTGTATTGATTACCGCGAACTCAACAAGCTTGCTATCAAGAACCGTTATCAATTACTGCGTATTGATGATCTATTTGACCAACTTCAAGGGTCGAGTGTTTATTCAAAAATTGATCTGAGGTCCGGTTATCACCAACTTAAAGTCAAGGTATCCGATATTCCTAAGACTACTTTTTGCACTCGTTATGGGCACTATGAATTTTGTGTCATGCCTTTTAGCTTAACTAATGCTCCTGCCATGTTCGTGGATCTTATGAATCGTGTCTACAAACCATATCTCGACAAATTTGTCATTGTTTTCGTTGACGACATCTTAATCTACTCCAAGAGTGAGAAAGAACATGAGCAGCATTTGCGCATGATTCTTGAACTATTACGAAAGTAACAACTCTACGCTAAGTTTTCAAAGTGCGAGTTTTGGCTCAAAACCATATAATTCCTCGGACATGTTGTTGATAGTAACGGAATACATGTCGATCCAGCTAATATTACCGCTATTCAAAACTAGGAGATACCAAAGACTGCAAAGCATATTCGTCAATTTTTGGGACTTGCCGGTTATTATCGAAGATTCATAAAAGTTTTTTTCCTCCTTGCTAAACCCCTTACAAAGTTAACTCACAAAGGGAAGAATTTTGAGTGGTCCGAATGTAAAGACCCGTCCTAATCCATCTGAACGAATACATTACATTTGGTTACATTGCGAGGTACTTGACCTCTATATGATACATTTTACAAACATTACATTCGTTTTTAAAAGACAAACTTTCATTACATCAAAAGTTGACGGCATGCATACCATTTCATAATATATCCAACTATAATTGACTTAGTAATAATCTTAATGAACTCGATGACTCGAATGCAACGTCTTTTAAAATATGCCATGAATGACTCAAAGTAATATCTCTAAGATGAGCATATGCACAGGGGAAGATTTCTTTCGTACCTGAGAATAAACATGCTTTCAAGTGTCAACCAAAAAGGTTGGTGAGTTCATTAGTTTATTATAAATAATTATTTCATAATTTTTAAAAGACCGCAAGATTTCATATTTCCATTTCTCATAAACATACGTCCCATGCATAGAGACAAAAATCATTCATATGGATTGAACACCTGGTAACCGACATTAACAAGATGCATATAAGAATATACCCTATCATTCCGGGATATCCATCGGACATGATAAAATAACATCGAAGTATTAAAGCATCCGCTACAACGGATGGGGTTTGTTAGGCCCAATAGATCTATCTTTAGGATTCGCGTCAATTAGTAGACTGGTTTACTAATTCTTAGGCTACCAAGCAAAAGGGGCATATTCGGCTTCGATCATTCAACCATATAATGTAGTTTCGATTACTTGTGTCTATTTCGTAAAACATTTAAAAAAACGCATGTATTCTAAGTCCCAAAAATATATATTGCAAAAGCATTTAAAAAGGGAGCAAATGAAACTCACAACAAAGTAACCTCGATTGATATTTCATAATCACGGATGAATAAAAAAAATTGATGTTGTTAGAAGTTGCTTTCAATCCAATTAAGCACAGTAAACGTATGATTGCAATCGATAACTGAATTGTAATATAATATAATAATAATCATAATATAACTTAAATATAAAACGTGTAATCTGTTAGCCACCTATTACTGTTGGTTTAATATTTCAAATTGTATTTCCAATTACTATATATATATACACACACATATCTTTTTACAATTGATTGTTCGTGAATCGTCGAAACTGGTCGAGGTTAAATGAATGTAATGAAAACAGTTCAAAAATTTTGAGACTCAGGATTACAGACTTTGCTTATCGTGTCGAAATCGTAATAAATTTAAGTTTAAATTTGTTCAGAAATTTCCGGGTCGTCACAATACCTACCCGTTAAAGAAATTTTGTCCCGAAATTTGAGTGAGGTCGTCATGGCTAACAATAAAAATGTCTTCATGACGAATATGTGTCGTTAAAGAGAGTTTTATCATCATTGACTAATGTAGATAAAACTATTCGATTATGTGAAGCGTACAAATGAAGTTATCACAAAAGAGTGAAATGAGAAAATGAAGATTCGATTTAACCGGTGACGTAGTCACGATTGATTTCCAGAATTCAAGGGATTTAAAAGAAAATCTTGGAAATCTTATAAGATCTGATTCCTCGAGATTTAAGAAAATTAGGATCTCTTTAGTTAAATGCGATGAATCTGTCCCGATTACTACGTCGGATATTTCCCTTATAAATTTACCTTTTCCGTTCCATTAGTTTTCACCACTTCTATACTCAATTCCCAAATTCAAAAGATTGTGAAAATATTTAATCCAGTTCTGATCCTTGTCCTTACCCTGGCTATCGCCATAATCATCATCCTTTTCCAACTTCCACCGGAGGAATCGGTTTACTTCTACTTTTCCCTTGGGGTTATAGTATTTTTAATTCTCCCGTGTCTTTATGTTGCGATAAACATTGATATCCACGGTTTGTAATTTATGTGTTGTTATCGAGCTTTATGTTCTACCTTTTATTTCGGAGTCCCTACTTCCGTCTTCTATAATCATTGTCATTCACAGTTAATGTTCTATCCTATTTACTGCGATTTATACCCCTTTTTTATTTCGGAGTTTCATACTTTTGTTTTCTTTTCGCAAGTAATGGTCCAGAATTCGTAGGTATGGAGTTTCGAATTATCATAATATACAGGGTAGAAAGGAATGGTAGTTGTAGTGACCCGAACTTTTCCATGTTTATATATACTAATTAAGATTGCTATTTACATGATTAAATGTTTCCAACATGTTAAGCAATCAAACTTGTTAAGACTTGATTAATTGAAATATGTTTCATATAGACAATTGACTACCCAAGTTGACCGGTGATTCACGAACGTTAAAACTTGTAAAAACTATATGATGACATATATATGGATATATATATATATAGTTAACATGATACTATGATAAGTAAACATATCATTAAGTATATTAACAATGAACTACATATGTAAAAACAAGACTACTAACTTAATGATTTTTAAACGAGACATATATGTAACGATTATCGTTGTAAAGACATTTAATGTATATATATCATATTAAGAGATATTCATACATGATAATATCATGATAATATAATAATTTAAAATCTCATTTGATATTATAAACATTGGGTTAACAACATTTAACAAGATCGTTAACCTAAAGGTTTCAAAACAACACTTACATGTAACGACTAACGATGACTTAACGACTCAGTTAAAATGTATATACATGTAGTGTTTTAATATGTATTTATACACTTTTTAAAGACTTCAATACACTTATCAAAATACTTGTACTTAACAAAAATTCTTACAATTACATCCTCGTTCAGTTTCATCAACAATTCTACTCGTATGCACACGTATTCGTACTCGTACAATACACAGCTTTTAGATGTATGTACTATTGGTATATACACTCCAATGATCAGCTCTTAGCAGCCCATGTGAGTCACCTAACACATGTGGGAACCATCATTTGGCAACTAGCATGAAATATCTCATAAAATTACAAAAATATGAGTAATCATTCATGACTTATTTACATGAAAACAAAATTACATATCCTTTATATCTAATCCATACACCAACGACCAAAAACACCTACAAACACTTTCATTCTTCAATTTTCTTCATCTAATTGATCTCTCTCAAGTTCTATCTTCAAGTTCTAAGTGTTCTTCATAAATTCTACAAGTTCTAGTTACATAAAATCAAAAATACTTTCAAGTTTGCTAGCTCACTTCCAATCTTGTAAGGTGATCATCCAACCTCAAGAAATCTTTGTTTCTTACAGTAGGTTATCATTCTAATACAAGGTAATAATCATATTCAAACTTTGGTTCAATTTCTATAACTATAACAATCATATTTCAAGTGATGATCTTACTTGAACTTGTTTTTGTGTCATGATCCTACTTCAAGAACTTTCAAGCCATCCAAGATCCTTTGAAGCTAGATCATTTCTTGTCACTTCCAGTAGGTTTACCTACTAAACTTGAGGTAGTAATGATGTTCATAACATCATTCGATTCATATATATAAAACTATCTTATTCGAATGTTTAAACTCGTAATCACTAGAACATAGTTTAGTTAATTCTAAACTTGTTCGCAAACAAAAGTTAATCCTTCTAACTTGACTTTTAAAATTAACTAAACACATGTTCTATATCTATATGATATGCTAACTTAATGATTTAAAACCTGGAAACACGAAAAACACCGTAAAACCGGATTTACGCCGTCGTAGTAACACCGCGGGCTGTTTTGGGTTAGTTAATTAAAAACTATGATAAACTTTGATTTAAAAGTTTTTATTCTGAGAAAATGATTTTTATTATGAACATGAAACTATATCCAAAAATTATGGTTAAACTCAAAGTGGAAGTATGTTTTCTAAAATGGTCATCTAGACGTCGTTCTTTCGACTGAAATGACTACCTTTACAAAAATGACTTGTAACTTATTTTTCCGACTATAAACCTATAATTTTTCTGTTTAGATTCATAAAATAGAGTTCAATATGAAACCATAGCAATTTGATTCACTCAAAACGGATTTAAAATGAAGAAGTTATGGGTAAAACAAGATTGGATAATTTTTTTTCATTTTAGCTACGTGAAAATTGGTAACAAATCTATTCCAACCATAACTTAATCAACTTGTATTGTATATTATGTAATCTTGAGATACCATAGACACGTATACAATGTTTCGACCTATCATGTCGACACATCTATATATATTTCGGAACAACCATAGACACTCTATATGTGAATGTTGGAGTTAGCTATACAGGGTTGAGGTTGATTCCAAAATATATATAGTTTGAGTTGTGATCAATACTGAGATATGTATACACTGGGTCATGGATTGATTCAAGATAATATTTATCGATTTATTTCTGTACATCTAACTGTGGACAACTAGTTGTAGGTTACTAACGAGGACCGCTGACTTAATAAACTTAAAACATCAAAATATATTAAAAGTGTTGTAAATATATTTTGAACATACTTTAATATATATGTATATATTGTTATAGGTTCGTGAATCAACAGTGGCCAAGTCTTACTTCTCGACGAAGTAAAAATCTGTGAAAGTGAGTTATAGTCCCACTTTTAAAATCTAATATTTTTAGGATGAGAATACATGCAGGTTTTATAAATGATTTACAAAATAGACACAAGTACGTGAAACTACATTCTATGGTTGAATTATCGAAATCGAATATGCCCCTTTTTATTAAGTCTGGTAATCTAAGAATTAGGGAACAGACACCCTAATTGACGCGAATCCTAAAGATAGATCTATTGGGCCTAACAAACCCCATCCAAAGTACCGGATGCTTTAGTACTTCGAAATTTATATCATATCCGAAGGGTGTCCCGGAATGATGGGGATATTCTTATATATGCATCTTGTTAATGTCGGTTACCAGGTGTTCACCATATGAATGATTTTTATCTCTATGTATGGGATGTGTATTGAAATATGAAATCTTGTGGTCTATTATTATGATTTGATATATATAGGTTAAACCTATAACTCACCAACATTTTTGTTGACGTTTTAAGCATGTATATTCTCAGGTGATTATTAAGAGCTTCCGCTGTCGCATACTTAAATAAGGACGAGATTTGGAGTCCATGCTTGTATGATATTGTGTAAAAACTGCATTCAAGAAACTTATTTTGTTGTAACATATTTGTATTGTAAACCATTATGTAATGGTCGTGTGTAAACAGGATATTTTAGATTATCATTATTTGATAATCTACGTAAAGCTTTTTAAAACCTTTATCTATGAAATAAAGGTTATGGTTTGTTTTAAAAATGAATACAGTCTTTGAAAAACGTCTCATATGGAGGTCAAAACCTCGCAACGAAATCAATTAATATGGAACGTTTTTAATCAATAAGAACGGGACGTTTCAGTTGGTATCAGAGCGTTGGTCTTAGAGAACCAGAATTTTGCATTAGTGTGTCTTATCGAGTTTGTTAGGATGCATTAGTGAGTCTGGACTTCGACCGTGTTTACTTGAAAAATGATTCCTTAACAAATTTTGTTGGAAACTATATATTTTTAACATGTGAATATTATGTGATATATTAATCTCTTAACGCGTTTGATATTATGTGATAGATGTCTACCTCTAGAACAAGTCCCATTGGCTCACCTAATAATAATGAAGAGTCAAATGTAAATTGGAATGATTCGTGAACTGATTCACAAGTTCCCGAAGAGGAACCGGAAGAAGAGTCGGAACCGGAAGAAGAATCGAAACCGGAAGAAGAATCGGAACCGGATGAAGAAATAGAACCGGTGGGGGAAATAATAAAATGGTTAAGTAAAAGAAAATCCTCAACCAACCGACCAAGGTTAATTATGGTTAATGGTGTTTCCGCCAAGGAAGCAAAATATTGGGAGGATTACCAATTCTCCGATGAATCGGATTCCGACGAGAATTCCGATGATGTTATAGAAATTACCCCAACTGAATTTAAAAAGGCAAAAGAAAATAATAAGGGAAAGGGCATAAAAATAGAGAAATCTAATTCCAACCCCGATGAACTTTATATGTATCGTCAACCCCCGAAGTCCTTAAGTTGTAACAATGACCCGGGAACCTCTAAACCACCAGGTTTTTCTAAACCGTTGTGGAAAACGACATTTAGTATTAGGGGAACATCATATATCCCTAGAAACTTGGCAAAACGAACCAAAACCGAAGAAGAAGAAACGAGCGAGTCGGAATAAGATAGTTGTATTCGTGTGGTGTATTATATGTAATATAGTGTGCTTATGCTTTATGATATATGTAAAAATTGCTTGTATTAATAAGTATTTTTTTATGAATCTAACTCTTGTCTATTTTACAGTTTAAAAACACAAAATGGATAGACAACCCAATATTTTAAGAGACCTACCCGGAGACATGACTGATGAAATCTTGTCTAGAGTCGGTCAGAATTCCTCGGCACAACTATTTAAGGCGAGATCAGTTTGTAAGACATTTGAAGAACGTTCCAAGAATGTCTTGGTTTATAAGAGACTTTCGTTTGAAATATGGGGGATATCACATTGGGAAACCCATAAGTTACGATGTGTTTACTTTGACGCATATATTGCGGGGAACCCAAATGCTATTTTACGCAACGGGTTAAGAAATTATTTTGACTCAATATATCCGAATATTGGACTTCGTGATTTAGAAAAAGCGGCTAACATGCAATATAAAGAAGCATGTTATGCTTACGGATTAGTAATGTTCGCTTCTCACCAAAGTGAGAACAAGAACATCGGGCTACAACTATTAAACAAAACGTTTCCACAAGTGACGGAGTCGGTAATTGGGGTAAGAAATGAGGTTTTTAGATTGTTACGGGACTGTTGGACATTACGTAACCCTCGTCCCTTTGACGACGTTACAACACGCTGTCTTATCAACGGCCATAATGGTTATGTTCCACAAGACCAAGGATGGGAAGTAGTCCTAGTAAAACCAGAATGCATGACTTGTTTCTGGACGTATGAATTACGTGTCTTTATTGCCTTTGCTGAACGACTTGTGTACTAGCTAGAATTATCTTCACAACTATCTTGTATCAAAGTTATTGTGTGCTATATTTCATGCTTTATGTAAAATAAGCGGTATTGTAAGTTTGTAAAATATTGTATAAAAGTTTGAACGCGAATATTATTACAATCAGTTTTTCATATAGAATTGTAGTAGTTGAATTGCATATTAGCTACTAAGTATGAACTTAACGGGTAGGTACTACCCGAATTTAAACTTATAAAATGCTAATATGAAGAAAAAGATTTTATAAATGAGTTCATATTATGCTACGAAATACTATTAACTACTCTTAATATTCTGTATGATTAACTTGTTCCATTTGACTATTTTGAAGGAAATGGCACCGACTACTCGACACACCGTGAATATGAATGAAGAGGAATTCCGTACTTTTCTAGCTTCAAACATAGCCGCAGTACAGGCTGCGCTACATACCAACAATAACCATGGATCTGGCAGTACAGGAAATCGTGTAGGATGCACCTACAAAGAATTCACTGCCTGCAAACCTTTGGAATTTGATGGAACCGAAGGACCGATCGGATTGAAACGGTGGACCGAGAAGGTCGAATCGGTGTTTGCCATAAGTAAGTGTACTGAAGAGGACAAAGTGAAGTACGCTACGCATACCTTCATAGGTTCTGCGTTAACATGGTGGAATACCTATCTAGAGCAAGTGGGACAAGACGATGCGTACGTACTACCGTGGTCAGCATTCAAGCACTTGATGAACGAGAAGTACCGTCCCAGAACCGAGGACAATAAGCTCAAGACAGAACTTAGAGGGTTACGAACCCAAGGATTTGATATTACCACGTACGAAAGACGATTCACAGAATTGTGCCTATTGTGTCCGGGAGCATTCGAAGATGAGGAAGAGAAGATCGACGCGTTTGTGAAAGGATTACCGGAAAGAATCCAAGAAGATATAAGTTCACACGAGCCCGCCTCCATACAACAGGCATGTAGAATGGCTCACAAACTAGTGAACCAGATTGAAGAAAGAATTAAAGAACAGACTGCTGAAGAGGCCAATGTGAAGCAAGTCAAAAGAAAGTGGGAGGAAAACGGTGATAAGAATCACCAATACAACAACAACAGCAATTACAACAATAATCGCAACAATTATCCCAACAATCGCAACATCAATCGCAACTACAACAAACGGCCCAACAACAACAACAACAACAGCAACTACAACAATCGCAACAACAACAACAACAATCAGAAGCAGCTATGCCAAAGGTGTGAAAAGTATCACTCGGGGTTCTGCACCAAATTTTGCAATAAGTGTAAAAGAAATGGTCATAGCGCGGCGAAGTGTGAGGTCTACGGACTAGGGGTTAACAGAACGAAAGGAACAAATGGTGTCGGAACGAGTAATGGCGGAGCAAGTAGTGTCGGAGCAATTTATGCCAATGTAGTTTGTTATAAATGTGGAAAACCGGGCCACATTATTAGAAATTGCCCGAACCAGGAGAACACGAATGGACAAGGCCGCGGAAGAGTTTTCAATATTAATGCGGCAGAGGCACAGGAAGACCCGGAGCTTGTTACGGGTACGTTTCTTATTGACAATAAATCTGCTTACGTTTTATTTGATTCGGGTGAGGATAGAAGCTATATGAGTAGAGATTTTTGTGCTAAATTAAGTTGTCCATTGACACCTTTGGATAGTAAATTTTTACTCGAATTAGCAAATGGTAAATTAATTTCAGCAGATAATATATGTCGGAATCGAGAAATTAAACTGGTTAGCGAAACATTTAAGATTGATTTGATACCAGTAGAGTTAGGGAGTTTTGATGTGATAATCGGTATGGACTGGTTGAAAGAAGTGAAAGCAGAGATCGTTTGTTACAAAAATGCAATTCGCATTATACGAGAAAAAGGAAAACCCTTAATGGTGTACGGAGAAAAGGGCAACACGAAGCTACATCTTATTAGTAATTTGAAGGCACAAAAACTAATAAGAAAAGGTTGCTATGCTGTTCTAACACACGTCGAGAAAGTACAAACTGAAGAAAAAAACATCAATGATGTTCCCATTGCAAAAGAATTTCCCGATGTATTTCCGAAAGAATTACCGGGATTACCCCCACATCGATCCGTTGAATTTCAAATAGATCTTGTACCAGGAGCTACACCAATAGCTCGTGCTCCTTACAGACTCGCACCCAGCGAGATGAAAGAACTGCAAAGCCAATTACAAGAACTTTTAGAGCGTGGTTTCATTCGACCAAGCACATCACCGTGGGGAGCTCCTGTTTTGTTTGTCAAGAAGAAAGATGGTACATTCAGGTTGTGTATCGACTACCGAGAGTTGAACAAACTTACCATCAAGAACCGCTACCCACTACCGAGAATCAACGACTTATTTGATCAACTACAAGGCTCGTCTGTTTATTCAAAGATTGACTTACGTTCCGGGTATCATCAAATGCGGGTGAGAGAAGATGATATTCCAAAGACTGCTTTCAGAAAACGTTACGGTCATTACGAGTTTATGGTCATGCCGTTTGGTTTAACTAATGCACCAGCTGTGTTCATGGACCTTATGAACCGAGTGTGTGGACCATACCTTGACAAGTTTGTCATTGTTTTCATTGATGACATACTTATTTACTCAAAGAATGACCAAGAACACGGTGAACATTTAAGAAAGGTGTTAGAAGTATTGAGGAAGGAAGAATTGTACGCTAAATTTTCTAAGTGTGCATTTTGGTTGGAAGAAGTTCAATTCCTCGATCACATAGTGAACAAAAAAGGTATTAAGGTGGATCCGGCAAAGATAGAAACTGTTGAAAAGTGGGAAACCCCGAAAACTTCGAAACACATACGCCAGTTTTTAGGACTAGCTAGTTACTACAGAAGGTTCATCCAAGACTTTTCCAGAATAGCAAAACCCTTGACTGCACTAACGCATAAAGGGAAGAAATTTGAATGGAAGGATGAACAAGAGAAAGCGTTTCAGTTATTGAAGAAAAAGCTAACTACAGCACCTATATTGTCATTGCCTGAAGGGAATGATGATTTTGTGATTTATTGTGACGCATCAAAGCAAGGTCTCGGTTGTGTATTAATGCAACGAACGAAGGTGATTGCTTATGCGTCAAGACAATTGAAGATTCACGAGCAAAATTATACGACGCATGATTTGGAATTAGGCGCGGTTGTTTTTGCATTAAAGACTTGGAGGCACTACTTATATGGGGTCAAAAGTATTATATATACCGACCACAAAAGTCTTCAACACATATTTAATCAGAAACAACTGAATATGAGGCAGCGTAGGTGGATTGAATTGTTGAATGATTACGACTTTGAGATTCGTTACCACCCGGGGAAGGCAAATGTGGTAGCCGATGCCTTGAGCAGGAAGGACAGAGAACCCATTCGAGTAAAATCTATGAATATAATGATTCATAATAACCTTACTACTCAAATAAAGGAGGCGCAACAAGGAGTTTTAAAAGAGGGAAATTTAAAGGATGAAATACCCAAAGGATCGAAGCAGCATCTTAATATTCGGGGAGACGGAACCCGGTATAGGGCTGAAAGGATTTGGGTACCAAAATTTGGAGATATGAGAGAAATGGTACTTAGAGAAGCTCATAAAACCAGATACTCAATACATCCTGGAACGGGGAAGATGTACAAGGATCTCAAGAAACATTTTTGGTGGCCGGGTATGAAAGCCGATGTTGCTAAATACGTAGGAGAATGTTTGACGTGTTCTAAGGTCAATGCTGAGCATCAGAAACCATCAGGTCTACTTCAACAACCCGAAATCCCAGAATGGAAATGGGAAAACATTACCATGGATTTCATCACTAAATTGCCAAGGACTGCAAGTGGTTTTGATACTATTTGGGTAATAGTTGATCGTCTCACCAAATCAGCACACTTCCTGCCAATAAGAGAAGATGACAAGATGGAGAAGTTAGCACGACTGTATTTGAAGGAAGTCATCTCCAGACATGGAATACCAATCTCTATTATCTCTGATAGGGATGACAGATTTATTTCAAGATTCTGGCAGACATTACAGCAAGCATTAGGAACTCGTCTAGACATGAGTACTACCTATCATCCACAAACTGATGGGCAGAGTGAAAGGACGATACAAACGCTTGAAGACATGCTACGAGCATGTGTTATTGATTTCGGAAATAGTTGGGATCAACATCTACCGTTAGCAGAATTTTTCTACAACAATAGCTACCATTCAAGCATTGAGATGGCGCCGTTTGAAGCACTTTATGGTAGAAAGTGCAGGTCTCCGATTTGTTGGAGTGAAGTGGGGGATAGACAGATTACGGGTCCAGAGATTATACAAGAAACTACCGAGAAGATCATCCAAATTCAACAACGGTTGAAAACCGCCCAAAGTCGACAAAAGAGCTACGCTGACATTAAAAGAAAAGATATAGAATTTGAAATTAGAGAGATGGTCATGCTTAAAGTTGCACCTTGGAAAGGCGTTGTTCGATTTGGTAAACGAGGGAAATTAAATCCAAGGTATATTGGACCATTCAAGATTATTGATCGTGTCGGACCAGTAGCTTACCGACTTGAGTCACCTCAACAACTCGCGGCTGTACATAACACTTTCCACGTCTCGAATTTGAAGAAATGTTTTGCTAAAGAAGATCTCACTATTCCGTTAGATGAAATTCAAATCAACGAAAAACTTCAATTCATCGAAGAACCCGTCGAAATAATGGATCGTGAGGTTAAAAGACTTAAGCAAAACAAGATACCAATTGTTAAGGTTTGATGGAATGCTCGTAGAGGACCCGAGTTCACCTGGGAGCGTCAAGATCAGATGAAGAAGAAATACCCGCATCTATTTCCAGAAGATTCGTCAAGACCTTCAATAGCTTAAAATTTCGGGACGAAATTTATTTAACGGGTAGGTACTGTAGTGACCCGAACTTTTCCATGTTTATATATACTAATTAAGATTGATATTTACATGATTAAATGTTTCCAACATGTTAAGCAATCAAACTTGTTAAGACTTGATTAATTGAAATATGTTTCATATAGACAATTGACTACCCAAGTTGACCGGTGATTCACGAACGTTAAAACTTGTAAAAACTATATGATGACATATATATGGATATATATATAGTTAACATGATACTATGATAAGTAAACATATCATTAAGTATATTAACAACGAACTACATATGTAAAAACAAGACTACTAACTTAATGATTTTTAAACGAGACATATATGTAACGATTATCGTTGTAAAGACATTTAATGTATATATATCATATTAAGAGATATTCATACATGATAATATCATGATAATATAATAATTTAAAATCTCATTTGATATTATAAACATTGGGTTAACAACATTTAACAAGATCGTTAACCTAAAGGTTTCAAAACAACACTTACATGTAACGACTAACGATGACTTAACGACTCAGTTAAAATGTATATACATGTAGTGTTTTAATATGTATTTATACACTTTTGAAAGACTTCAATACACTTATCAAAATACTTCTACTTAACAAAAATTCTTACAATTACATCCTCGTTCAGTTTCATCAACAATTCTACTCGTATGCACACGTATTCGTACTCGTACAATACACAGCTTTTAGATGTATGTACTATTGGTATATACAATCCAATGATCAGCTCTTAGCAGCCCATGTGAGTCACCTAACACATGTGAGAACCATCGTTTGGCAACTAGCATGAAATATCTCATAAAATTACAAAAATATGAGTAATCATTCATGACTTATTTACATGAAAACAAAATTACATATCCTTTATATCTAATCCATACACCAACGACCAAAAACACCTACAAACACTTTCATTCTTCAATTTTCTTCATCTAATTGATCTCTCTCAAGTTCTATCTTCAAGTTCTAAGTGTTCTTCATAAATTCTACAAGTTCTAGTTACATAAAATCAAGAATACTTTCAAGTTTGCTAGCTCACTTCCAATCTTGTAAGGTGATCATCCAACCTCAAGAAATCTTTGTTTCTTACAGTAGGTTATCATTCTAATACAAGGTAATAATCATATTCAAACTTTGGTTCAATTTCTATAACTATAACAATCATATTTCAAGTGATGATCTTACTTGAACTTGTTTTTGTGTCATGATCCTACTTCAAGAACTTTCAAGCCATCCAAGATCCTTTGAAGCTAGATCATTTCTTGTCACTTCCAGTAGGTTTACCTACTAAACTTGAGGTAGTAATGATGTTCATAATATCATTCGATTCATATATATAAAACTATCTTATTCGAAGGTTTAAACTCGTAATCACTAGAACATAGTTTAGTTAATTCTAAACTTTTTCGCAAACAAAAGTTAATCCTTCTAACTTGACTTTTAAAATTAACTAAACACATGTTCTATATCTATATGATATGCTAACTTAATGATTTAAAACCTGGAAACACGAAAAACACCGTAAAACCGGATTTAAGCCGTCGTAGTAACACCGCGGGCTGTTTTGGGTTAGTTAATTAAAAACTATAATAAACTTTGATTTAAAAGTTGTTATTCTGAGAAAATGATTTTTATTATGAACATGAAACTATATCCAAAAATTATGGTTAAACTCAAAGTGGAAGTATGTTTTCTAAAATGGTCATCTAGACGTCGTTCTTTCGACTGAAATGACTACCTTTACAAAAATGACTTGTAACTTATTTTTCCGACTATAAACCTATACTTTTTCTGTTTAGATTCATAAAATAGAGTTCAATATGAAACCATAGCAATTTGATTCACTCAAAACGGATTTAAAATGAAGAAGTTTTGGGTAAAACAAGATTGGATAATTTTTCTCATTTTAGCTACGTGAAAATTGGTAACAAATCTATTCCAACCATAACTTAATCAACTTGTATTGTATATTATGTAATCTTGAGATACCATAGACACGTATACAATGTTTCGACCTATCATGTCGACACATCTATATATATTTCGGAACAACCATAGACACTCTATATGTGAATGTTGGAGTTAGCTATATAGGGTTGAGGTTGATTCCCAAATATATATAGTTTGAGTTGTGATCAATACTGAGATACGTATACACTGGGTCATGGATTGATTCAAGATAATATTTATCGATTTATTTCTGTACATCTAACTGTGGACAACTAGTTGTAGGTTACTAACGAGGACAGCTGACTTAATAAACTTAAAACATCAAAATATATTAAAAGTGTTGTAAATATATTTTGAACATACTTTAATATATATGTATATATTGTTATAGGTTCGTGAATCAACAGTGGCCAAGTCTTACTTCTCGACGAAGTAAAAATCTGTGAAAGTGAGTTATAGTCCCACTTTTAAAATCTAATATTTTTGGAATGAGAATACATGCAGGTTTTATAAATGATTTACAAAATAGACACAAGTACATGAAACTACATTCTATGGTTGAATTATCGAAATCGAATATGCCCCTTTTTATTAAGTCTGGTAATCTAAGAATTAGGGAACAGACACCCTAATTGACGCGAATCCTAAAGATAGATCTATTGGGCCTAACAAACCCCATCCAAAGTACCGGATGCTTTAGTACTTCGAAATTTATATCATATCCGAAGGGTGTCCCGGAATGATGGGGATATTCTTATATATGCATCTTGTTAATGTCGGTTACCAGGTGTTCACCATATGAATGATTTTTATCTCTATGTATGGGATGTGTATTGAAATATGAAATCTTGTGGTCTATTATTATGATTTGATATATATAGGTTAAACCTATAACTCACCAATATTTTTGTTGACGTTTTAAGCATGTTTATTCTCAGGTGATTATTAAGAGCTTCCACTGTCGCATACTTAAATAAGGACGAGATTTGGAGTCCATGCTTGTATGATATTGTGTAAAAACTGCATTCAAGAAACTTATTTTGTTGTAACATATTTGTATTGTAAACCATTATGTAATGGTCGTGTGTAAACATGATATTTTAGATTATCATTATTTGATAATCTACGTAAAGCTTTTTAAAACCTTTATCTATGAAATAAAGGTTATGGTTTGTTTTAAAAATGAATGCAGTCTTTGAAAAACGTCTCATATAGAGGTCAAAACCTCGCAACAAAATCAATTAATATGGAACGTTTTTAATCAATAAGAACGGGACATTTCAGTAGTAGCACGATTTAATTTGTCAAATTACCAGAATCACTGAGAATAAAACTATCAGGAATATATTTTCTTGATATGTTCAGAAGTTAAGCAGAATGAAAGAGCTATGTAACATGGCATATGATGACGTTATGATCTGTGAATCATCACGTTCCATTAGAAACTCAGCATGACTTACTATAATATAATCACGTTGATCAAGTGTCATTATATTAAACTAATTCATGCATCAATTTCCAACACTACTTCAAAATCATTCATAATTCAAACTCGAATTTTAAAGAAATTTAGAAACTAAAGTAGTTTCCTTTATGATGTAATATGGATAGCACGAAGAGATAAATAATTTCGGACGAGAATGTTTATGAAAATATCTTCAGAAATATCGAAGATATTTATGATGATATTTTGGTATTTCTAAGTTCGATGGTTGATGAAGAAAGATTTTTTGCAAGATTTTAACATGAGTACGGAGCAAGATATTCGTTGAAGGTTTCATCGGATCCAGAATTACCTGGATTCTGTGAATATATGGTATGGTCCTTGTATTTGGCCTTGGTCTCCTTTATGGTTTGCTCAATCTATTTTTCGGTATCAAATTTTCTATCGAGCGTTCCTAATACTCCCTTATTTATCATTAAACTTTTAGCCGTTTAGACCATCTACAATTTTTTTTCTGTTTCCTCTGCATTTAATGTTACCATACCTGAATCTTCGGTTATCAATCCGAGGTGATTTCAAGAGAATTGTGTTTTTAGATGATTAAACGCTGATGGTAATATGGTGGAATATAAAAGGTTTCCCGGTAACAATAAAAGAGCACGCATATATATCAAGGTTATAATAAGGTTGTTTCGAACGAAAAGTCGAAGTTGACTTGTTGGAGCTGTGACAAAACTGGTTATCTCAAACAGGAATTGCAAAGTCATTTTCAGTAATAATAATGCTAAAGAAATTAACACAGCTACGTGTTAAACGTTTACTCAGTTTTCGAGAGTTTTTCAGGTGCATGATTATTTCTTAAATCTTTTTTCTCGTAGATGAAGTGCGGTTGATTCATCCTCTCGATCGAGGTGTTTTCAAGAATCATGAAAGGTTTGAACGCATATTGTAATCGTCACGATACAAATGAGGTTTAAGATGAAATCAAGTGGCAAACTTGAAGAATCGTTTAGTTTCATATGTTATAATCAATATTTTAATTCATTTTAATTGTCCAATGTTGGTAGTCCACAGTTAGCAGTCCACAGTTACTAATTCAATAATTCATATATAGTTTATAATATCCGAATTAATTAATACGTATCGTGACCCGTGTACATGTCTCAGACTCGATCACAACTCAAAGTATATATATTATTATAGAATCAACCTCAACCCTGTATATCGAACTCTAGCATTACAGCATATAGAGTGTCTATGGTGATTCCAAATAATATATATAGATGCGTCGATATGATATGTCAAAACCTTGTATACGTGTCCCGATATTTAAAGTGCGTAAAATAAATAATAGAAATTAAATGACGATAAATTAAATTACGAGAATATAAATTACGATAAATAAATTGCGATAAATAAAATGTAATCAGTTAGCTAGGAACAGTTAGCTAGGAACAGTTAGCATGGATTCTTAACAAATTTTCTCATAGTTAATTTGTTTGATTCTAACAAATTTTATTTTGTCAAATGTTTTCTTCATTATGCCACTCGTTGGATTCTGATAGGTCAAAATCCAAATATGAAATTGAAGGAGAATGGTTATTCTACCGTAAACGGATATGTATATCTGTGGATGTAAGTAGGATAGTGAATGACTGTTGAATCAGATTCGAAGAATGTACAGTGTAACTTATTAATGTGAAATCTAAATATTTCTAGGGTATTACCTACACGTTAAAATATTTTCACCATTAACAGTTTGTACAAAAGAATTTTTAATTACAATCTTTATGAAAATATACTTGCATATATATTTTCCTCATATGTAATCATGGATTTAATGAGTCAATATGATATTAGACTCATTTGGTTTACCGTTAGAATAAGAATATATAATCTCTAAAAAATTAAAGATTATATAATCGTTATGTCTAACGAAGATAAATAATGTAAAATGATTCGTAGAACGATGATTATACTCGAGGTACAGAATGAGATATTGGGCATGTGATGTTGAAACTTATGTTGTTGGTGGTACTGTTGATGCCGGTGATGTTGCTGAAGCTGGTACGTTTTGCACTATATTCTCCAAATTGATTACTCGAGTGCGAAGTTCGTTGACTTCTTGTATTACTCCGGGATGATTGTCGGTCGGAACGAGTGGATGAATAAGGTTTAGAATTGTGGATAGAATATAATCGTGTCAAGCTATTCTGGAAATGAGGCTGAAAATGGTGTTTCGGATAGGTTCGCCGGTAAGTGCTTCGGGTTCTTCACCAAGAGGTGAATTCGGCTGGTGGAAGGGATCGCCTTCTTCGCGTCTCCATTGATTAAGTCGACTACGAACCCATCCCCAATTCATCCAGAATTGGTGATGGCTGGTTTGTTGATCTATTCCGGTTATACTGCTTTCGGAGCTCAAGTGTATTTCATTCGTTTTTAAAATACAAACTTTCATTACATCGAAAGTTGACGGCATGCATACCATTTCATAATATATCCAACTATAATTGACTTAGTAATAATCTTAATGAACTCGATGACTCGAATGTAACGTCTTTTAAAATATGCCATGAATGACTCCAAGTAATATCTCTAAGATGAGCATATGCACAGCGGAAGATTTCTTTCGTACCTGAGAATAAACATGCTTTCAAGTGTCAACCAAAAAGGTTGGTGAGTTCATTAGTTTATCATAATAATCATTTCATAATTTTTAATAGACCACAAGATTTCATATTTCCATTTCTCATAAACATATGTCCCATGCATAGAGACAAAAATCATTCATATGGATTGAACACCAGGTAACTGACATTAACAAGATGCATATAAGAATATCCCCTATCATTCTGGGACATCCATCGGACATGATAAAATAACATCGAAGTACTAAAGCATCCGCTACAACGGATGCGGTTTGTTAGGCCCAATAGATCTTTCTTTAGGATTCGCGTCAATTAGTAGACTGGTTTACTAATTCTTAGGCTACCAAGCAAAAGGGGCATATTCGGCTTCGATCATTCAACCATATAATGTAGTTTCGATTACTTGTGTCTATTTCGTAAAACATTTAAAAAAACGCATGTATTCTAAGTCCCAAAAATATATATTGCAAAAGCATTTAAAAAGGGAGCAAATGAAACTCACAACAAAGTAACCTCGATTGATATTTCATAATCAAGGATGAATAAAAAAAATTGATGTTGTTAGAAGTTGCTTTCAATCCAATTAAGCACAGTAAACGTATCATTGCAATCGATAACTGAATTGTAATATAATATAATAATAATCATAATATAACTTAAATATAAAACGTGTAATCTGTTAGCCATCTATTACTGTTGGTTTAATATTTCAAATTGAATTTCCAATTACTATATATATATATATATATATATATATATATATATATATATATATATACACACACACACACACACACACACACACACACACACATATCTTTTTACAATTAATTGTTTGTGAATCGTCGAAACTGGTCGAGGTTAAATGAATGTAATGAAAACAGTTCAAAAATTTTGAGACTCAGGATTACAGACTTTGCTTATCGTGTCGAAATCGTAATAAATTTAAGTTTAAATTTGTTCGGAAATTTCCGGGTCGTCACACCGAAGAACATGAATCTGCATTTAAGGTTCTGAAGGAGAAATTGACCACAGCCCCGATTCTATCTTTACCTGAAGGTACCGAAGATTTTGTAGTCTATTGTGATGCCTCGAATCAAGGGTTCGGATGTGTTTTGATGCAACATGAAAAGGTTATTGCCTATGCATCTAGACAGTTAAAGAACCATGAGAAGAACTATACCACACATGACCTGGAATTAGGAGCCGTGGTGTTTGCACTAAAGATGTGGAGGCATTACCTCTAAGGGGTTAGAATCACGGTGTATACCGGTCATAAAAGTCTTTAGCATATCTTTGACCAGAAGCAATTAACTATGAGGCAAAGGCATTGGTTTGAGTTATTAAATGACTATGATTGTGAACTTCGATATCATCCTGGCAAGGCGATTGTAGTTGCCGATACCCTTAGTAGAAAGGATCGTGTCAAACCAATCCAAGTGCGAGCATTAAATATACGTATTCGTACGAATCTTACATCTCAAATTCGTGAAGCACAACTTGAGGCATTGAAGGAAGAGAATGTCCAACTTGAGGGACTGAAGGGTCTCAGCAACCAACTTGAGCTCAAAGAGAATGGAACGAGGTATTTCATTAACCGAATTTGGGTTCCAATTTTCGGAAATCTCCGTGATCTAGTCTTGGACGAAGGTTATAAGGCTAGGTACTCTATTCATTCTGGTTCTAGTAAGATGTACCACGATGTGAAGGAATTCTACTGGTGGCCTAACATGAAATCCAACATTGCTACTTATATTAGTAAGTGCCTCACTTGTTTGAAAGTCAAGGCTGAACATCAAAAGCCTTCTGGTCTGTTGACCCAACCCGATATTTCGCAGTGGAAGTGGAAATGTATCACTATGGATTTCGTTACTAAGTTCCCTAAGACTTCAAACGGTAACGATACTATTTGGGTTATAGTTGACCGTCTTACTAAATCTACACATTTCTTACCGATCAAGGAAACCGATTAGATGGAGAAATTATCACAACTCTATATTAAAGAAATTGTCTCACGTCATGGAGTTACTATCTCAATTATTTCTAATTGTGACAATCGATTCGTTTCTAGATTCTGAAAAACTTTGCAAGCTGCTCTTAGGACTCAACTCGACATGAGTACAGCCTATCATCCGCAAACTGATGGTCAAAGTGAGCGAACCATTCAAACTATGGAAGATATGCTACGTGCTTGTGCAATCGATTTCGACAAAGGTTGGGATAGACACTTGCCTTTAGCTGAATTTTCTTATAACAACAACTATCATTCAAATATAAAGGCTGCACCTTTTGAAGTCTTATACGAACGAAAATGTAGATCCCCATTGTACTGGGATGAATTATGAAATGTCCCGTTCTTATTGATTAAAAATGTTCCATATTAATTGATTTCGTTGCGAGGTTTTGACCTCTATATGAGACGTTTTTCAAAGACTGCATTCATTTTTAAAACAAACCATAACCTTTATTTCATAAATAAAGGTTTAAAAAGCTTTACGTAGATTATCAAATAATGATAATCTAAAATATCCTGTTTACACACGACCATTACATAATGGTTTACAATACAAATATGTTACATCGAAATCAGTTTCTTGAATGCAGTTTTTACACAATATCATACAAACATGGACTCCAAATCTTGTCCTTATTTTAGTATGCAACAGCGGAAGCTCTTAGTATTCACCTGAGAATAAACATGCTTTAAACGTCAACAAAAATGTTGGTGAGTTATAGGTTTAACCTATATATATCAAATCGTAACAGTAGACCACAAGATTTCATATTTCAATACACATCCCATACATAGAGATAAAAATCATTCATATGGTGAACACCTGGTAACCGACATTAACAAGATGCATATATAAGAATATCCCCATCATTCCGGGACACCCTTCGGATATGATATAAATTTTGAAGTACTAAAGCATCCGGTACTTTGGATGGGGTTTGTTAGGCCCAATAGATCTATCTTTAGGATTCGCGTCAATTAGGGTGTCTGTTCCCTAATTCTTAGATTACCAGACATAATAAAAAGGGGCATATTCGATTTCGATAATTCAACCATAGAATGTAGTTTACGTACTTGTGTCTATTTTGTAAATCATTTATAAAACCTGCATGTATTCTCATCCCAAAAATATTAGATTTTAAAAGTGGGACTATAACTCACTTTCACAGATTTTTACTTCGTCGGGAAGTAAGACTTGGCCACTGGTTGATTCACGAACCTATAACAATATATACATATATATCAAAGTATGTTCAAAATATATTTACAACACTTTTAATATATTTTGATGTTTTAAGTTTATTAAGTCAGCTGTCCTCGTTAGTAACCTACAACTAGTTGTCCACAGTTAGATGTACAGAAATAAATCGATAAATATTACCTTGAATCAATCCACGACCCAGTGTATACGTATCTCAGTATTGATCACAACTCAAACTGTATATATTTTGGAATCAACCTCAACCCTGTATAGCTAACTCCAACATTCACATATAGAGTGTCTATGGTTGTTCCGAAAAATATATAGATGTGTCGACATGATAGGTCGAAACATTGTATACGTGTCTATGGTATCTCAAGATTACATAATATACAATACAAGTTGATTAAAATATGGTTGGAATAGATTTGTTACCAATTTTCACGTAGCTAAAATGAGAAAAATTATCCAATCTTGTTTTACCCATAACTTCTTCATTTTAAATCCGTTTTGAGTGAATCAAATTGCTATGGTTTCATATTGAACTCTATTTTATGAATCTAAACAAAAAAAGTATAGGTTTATAGTCGGAAAAATAAGTTACAAGTCATTTTTGTAAAGGTTGTCATTTCAGTCGAAAGAACGACGTCTAGATGACCATTTTAGAAAACATACTTCCACTTTGAGTTTAACCATAATTTTTGGATATAGTTTCATGTTCATAATAAAAATCATTTTCCCAGAATAACAACTTTTAAATCAAAGTTTATCATAGTTTTTAATTAACTAACCCAAAACAGCCCGCGGTGTTACTACGACGGCGTAAATCCGGTTTTACGGTGTTTTTCGTGTTTTCAGGTTTTAAATCATTAAGTTAGCATATCATATAGATATAGAACATGTGTTTAGTTGATTTTAAAAGTCAAGTTATAAGGATTAACTTTTATTTGCGAACAAGTTTAGAATTAACTAAAGTATGTTCTAGTGATTACAAGTTTAAACCTTCGAATAAGATAGCTTTATATGTATGAATCGAATGATGTTATGAACATTATTACTATCTCAAGTTCCTTGGATAAACCTACTGGAAATGAGAAAAATAGATCTAGCTTCAAAGGATCCTTGGATGGCTTGAAAGTTCTTGAAGCAGAATCATGACACGAAAACAATTTCAAATAAGATTTAAACTCGAAATAAGATTGTTACAGTTATAGAAATTGAATTAAAGTTTGAATATGATTATTATCTTGTATTAGAAAGATAACCTACTGTAAGTAACAAAGGTTTCTTGATCTTGGATGATTACTTGGAATGGATTTAGAAAACTTGGAAGTAAACTTGCAATCTTGGAAGTATTCTTGATTTTATGAAACTAGAACTTTTGGAATTTATGAAGAACACTTAGAACTTGAAGATATAACTTGAGAGAGATCAATTAGATGAAGAAAATTGAAGAATGAAAGTGTTTGTAGGTGTTTTTGGTCGTTGGTGTATGGATTAGATATAAAGGATATGTAATTTTGTTTTCATGTAAATAAGTCATGAATGATTACTCATATTTTTGTAATTTTATGAGATATTTCATGCTAGTTGCCAAATGATGGTTCCCACATGTGTTAGGTGACTTATATGGGCTGCTAAGAGCTGATCATTGGAGTGTATATACCAATAGTACATACATCTAAAAGCTGTGTATTGTATGAGTACGAATACGAGTGCATACGAGTAGAATTGTTGATGAAACTGAACATGGATGTAATTGTAAGAATTTTTGTTAAGTAGAAGTATTTTGATAAGTGTCTTGAAGTCTTTCAAAAGTGTATGAATACATATTAAAACAATACATGTATATACATTTTAACTGAGTCGTTAAGTCATCGTTAGTCGTTACATGTAAATGTTGTTTTGAAACCTTTAGGTTAACTATCTTGTTGAATGTTGTTAACCCATTGTTTATTATAACAAATGAGATGTTAATTTGTTATATTATCATGATATTATGATATATAATATATCTTAGTATGATATATATACAGTTAAATGTCGTTACAACGATAATCGTTACATATATGTCTCGTTTCGAAATCATTAAGTTAGTAGTCTTATTTTTACATATGTATTTCATTGTTAATACACTTAATAATATATTTACTTATCATTTAACATAATTAACCAAGTGTATCAATATCTTAATATGATTCATATGTACCTAGTAAGACGTTGTTATAACGATAATCGTTATATATATCGTTTTCGAGTTTCTTAAATTAATAGTCTCATTTTTATGTATATAACTCATTGTTAAAATACCTAATGAGATACATACTTATAATAAAATCATGTTAACTATATATATAACCATATATATGTCATCGTATAGTTTTTACAAGTTTTAACGTTCGTGAATCACCGGTCAACTTGGGTGGTCAATTGTCTATATGAAACCTATTTCAATTAATCAAGTCTTAACAAGTTTGATTGCTTAACATGTTGGAAACATTTAATCATGTAAATAACATTTTCATTTAATATATATATATATATATAAACATGGAAAAGTTCGGGTCACTACAGTACCTACCCGTTAAATAAATTTCGTCCCGAAATTTTAAGCAGTTGGAGGTGTTGACGTATCTTCTGGAAATAAATGCGGGTATTTCTTCTTCATCTGATCTTCACGCTCCCAGGTGAACTCAGGTCCTCTACGAGCATTCCATCGAACCTTAACAATCGGTATCTTGTTTTGTTTAAGTCTCTTAACCTCACGATCCATTATTTCGACGGGTTCTTCAATGAATTGAAGTTTTTCATTGATTTGGATTTCATCCAACAGAATAGTGAGATCTTCTTTAGCAAAACATTTCTTCAAATTTGAGATGTGGAAAGTGTTATGTACAGCCGCGAGTTGTTGAGGTAGCTCCAGTTGGTAAGCTACTGGTCCGACACGATCTATAATCTTGAATGGTCCAATGTACCTTGGATTTAGTTTCCCCCGTTTACCAAATCGAACAACGCCTTTCCAAGGTGAAACGTTAAGCATGACCATTTCTCCAATTTCAAACTCTATATCTTTTCTTTTACTGTCCGCGTAGCTCTTTTGTCGACTCTGGGCGGTTTTCAATCTTTGTTGAATTTGGATGATTTTCTCGGTAGTTTCTTGTATTATCTCCGGACCCGTAATCTGTCTATCCCCCATTTCACTCCAACAAATTAGAGACCTGGACTTTCTACCATAAAGTGCTTCAAACGGCGCCATCTCAATGCTTGAATGGTAGCTGTTGTTGTAGGAAAAATCTGCTAACGGTAGATGTCGATCCCAACTGTTTCCGAAATCAATAACACAAGCTCGTAGCATGTCTTCAAGCATTTATATTGTCCTTTCGCTCTGCCCATCAGTTTGTGGATGATAGGCAGTACTCATGTCTAGACGAGTTCCCAATGCTTGCTGTAATGTCTGCCAGAATCTTGAAATAAATCTGCCATCCCTATCAGAGATAATAGAGATTGGTATTCCATGTCTGGAGACGACTTCCTTCAAATACAGTCGTACTAACTTCTCCATCTTGTCATCTTCTCTTATTGGCAGGAAGTGTGCTGACTTGGTGAGACGATCAACTATTACCCAAATAGTATCATAACCACTTGCAGTTCTTGGCAATTTAGTAATGAAATCCATGGTAATGTTTTCCCATTTCCATTCCGGGATTTCAGGTTGTTGTAGTAGACCTGATGGTTTCTGATGTTCAGCTTTGACCTTAGAACACGTCAAACATTCTCCTACATATTTAGCAATATCGGCTTTCATACCTGGCCACCAAAAATGTTTCTTAAGATCCTTGTACATCTTCCCCATTCCAGGATGTATTGAGTATCTGGTTTTATGAGCTTCTCTAAGTACCATTTCTCTCATATCTCCAAATTTTGGTACCCAAATTCTTTCAACCCTATACCGGGTTCCGTCTTCCCGAATATTAAGATGCTTCTCCGATCCTTTGGGTATTTCATCCTTTAAATTTCCCTCTTTTAAAACTCCTTGTTGCGCCTCCTTTATTTGAGTAGTAAGGTTAGTGTGAATCATTATATTCATAGATTTTACTCGAATGGGTTCTCTGTCCTTTCTGCTCAAGGCGTCGGCTACCACATTTGCCTTCCCCGGGTGGTAACGAATCTCAAAGTCGTAATCATTCAACAATTCAATCCACCTACGCTGCCTCATATTCAGTTGTTCCTAATTAAATATGTGTTGAAGACTTTTGTGGTTGGTATATATAATACTTTTGACCCCATATAAGTAGTGCCTCCAAGTCTTTAATGCAAAAACAACCGCGCCTAATTCCAAATCATGCGTCGTATAATTTTGCTCGTGAATCTTCAATTGTCTAGACGCATAAGCAATCACCTTCATCCGTTGCATTAATACACAACCGAGACCTTGCTTTGATGCGTCACAATAAATCACAAAATCATCATTCCCTTCAGGCAATGACAATATAGGTGCCGTAGTTAGCTTTTTCTTCAATAATTGAAACGCCTTCTCTTGTTCATCCTTCCATTCAAATTTCTTCCCTTTATGCGTTAATGCAGTCAAGGGTTTTGCTATTTTGGAGAAATCTTGGATGAATCTTCTGTAGTAACCAGCCAATCCTAAAAATTGACGTATATGCTTCGGAGTTTTTGGGGTTTCCCACTTTTCAACAGTTTCGATCTTTGCCGGGTCCACCTGGATACCTTCTTTGTTCACTATGTGACCGAGGAATTGAACTTCTTCCAACCAAAATGCACACTTTGAAAACTTAGCGTACAGTTTTTCTTTCCTCAATACTTCTAGCACTTTTCTCAAATGTTCTTCGTGCTCTTGATCATTCTTTGAGTAAATAAGTATGTCATCGATGAAAACAATGACAAACTTGTCAAGATATGGCCCACACACTCAGTTCATAAGGTCCATGAACACAGCTGGTGCGTTAGTCAATCCAAACGGCATAACCATAAACTCGTAATGACCATAACGCGTCCTAAAAGCAGTTTTTGGAATATCATCCTCCTTTACTCGCATTTGATGATATCCAGAACGTAAATCGATCTTCGAATAAACCGACGAGCCTTGTAGTTGATCAAATAAGTCGTCAATTCTCGGCAGTGGATAACGGTTTTTGATGGTAAGTTTGTTCAACTCTCTGTAGTCAATACACAACCTAAATGTACCATCCTTCTTCTTGACAAACAAAACAGGAGCTCCCCATGGTGATGTGCTTGGTCAAATGAAACCACGTTCTAATAGTTCTTGCAGTTGGCTTTGCAGTTCTTTCATCTCGCTGGGTGCGAGTCTATAAGGAGCACGAGCTATTGGTGCAGCTCCTGGTACAAGATCTATTTGAAATTCAACAGATCGATGTGGAGGTAGTCCCGGTAATTCTTTCGGAAATACATCGGGAAATTCTTTTGCGACGGGAACATCATTAATGCTCTTTTCTTCAGTTTGTACTTTCTCGACGTGTGCTAGAACAGCATAGCAACCTTTTATTATTAGTTTTTGTGCCTTCAAATTACTAATAAGATGTAGCTTCATGTTGCCCTTTTCTCCGTACACCATTAAGGGTTCTCCTTCTTCTCGTACAATGCGAATTGCATTTTTATAACATACGATTTCTGCTTTCACCTTCTTCAGCCAGTCCATGCCAACTATTACATCAAAACTCCCTAACTCTACTGGTATCAAATCAATCTTAAATATTTCGCTACCCAGTTTAATTTCTCGATTCCGGCATATATTATCTGCTGAAATTAATTTACCGTTTGCTAATTCGAGCAAAAATTTACTATCCAACGGTGTCAATGTTCAACTTAATTTAGTACAAAAATCTCTACTCATATAGCTTCTATCCGCACCCGAATCAAATAAAACGTAAGCAGATTTATTGTCAATAAGAAACGTACCCGTAACAAGCTCCGGGTCTTCCTGTGCCTCTGCCGTATTAATATTGAAAACTCTTTCGCGGCCTTGTCCATTCGTGTTCTCTTGGTTCGGGCAATTTCTAATAATGTGGCCCGGTTTTCCACATTTATAACAAACTACATTGGCATAACTTGCTCCGACACTACTTGCTCTGCCATTACTCGTTCCGACACCATTTGTTCCTTTCGTTCTGTTAACCCCTGGTCCGTAGACCTCACACTTCACCGTGCTATGACCATTTATTTTACACTTGTTGCAAAATTTGGTGCAGAACCCCGAGTGATACTTTTCAGACCTTTGGTATAGCTGCTTCTGATTGTTGTTGTTGTTGCGGTTGTTATTGTTGTTGGGATGATTGTTGTAGTTGTTGTTGTTGTTGTTGTTGTTGTTGTTGTTGTTGTTGTTGTTGTTGTTGTTGTTGTTGTTGTTGTTGTTGTTGTTGTTGTTGTTGTTGTTGTTGTTGTTGTTGTTGTTGTTGTTGTTGTTGTTGTTGTTGTTGTTGTTGTTATTGTTATTGTTGTTGTTGGGCCGTTTGTTGTAGTTGCGATTGATATTGCGATTGTTGGGATAATTGTTGCGATTATTATTGTAATTGCTGTTGTTGTTGTATTGGTGATTCTTATCACCGTTTTCCTCCCACTTTCTTTTGACTTGCTTCCCATTGGCCTCTTCAGCCATCTGTTCTTTAATTCTTTCCTCAATCTGGTTCACTAGTTTGTGAGCCATTCTACATGCCTGTTGTATGGAGGCGGGCTCATGTGAACTTATATCTTCTTGGATTCTTTCCGGTAATCCTTTCACAAATGCGTCGATCTTCTCTTCCTCATCTTCGAACGCTCCCGGACACAATAGGCACAATTCTGTGAATCGTCTTTCGTACGTGGTAATATCAAATCCTTGGGTTCGTAACCCTCTAAGTTCTGTCTTGAGCTTATTGACCTCGGTTCTGGGACGGTACTTCTCGTTCATCAAGTGCTTGAATGCTGACCACGGTAGTGCGTACGCATCATCTTGTCCCACTTGCTCTAGATAGGTATTCCACCATGTTAACGCAGAACCTGTGAAGGTATGTGTAGCGTACTTCACTTTGTCCTCTTCAGTACACTTACTTATGGCAAACACCGATTCGACCTTCTCGGTCCACCGTTTCAATCCGATCGGTCCTTCGGTTCCATCAAATTCTAAAGGTTTGCAGGCAGTGAATTCTTTGTAGGTGCATCCTACACGATTTCCTGTACTGCTAGATCCAAGGTTATTGTTGGTATGTAGCGCAGCCTATAGTGCGGCTATGTTTGAAGCTAGAAAAGTACGGAATTCCTCTTCATTCATATTCACGGTGTGTCGAGTAGTCGGTGCCATTTCCTTCAAAATAGTCAAATGGAACAAGTTAATCATACAGAATATTAAGAGAAGTTAATAGTGTTTCGTAGCATAATATGAACTCATTTATAAAAGCTTTTTCTTCATATTAGCATTTTATAAGTTTAAATTCGGGTAGTACCTACCCGTTAAGTTCATACTTAGTAGCTAATATACAATTCAACTACTACAATTCTATATGAAAAACTGATTATAATAATATTTCGCGTTCAAACTTTTATACAATATTTTACAAACTTACAATACCGCTTATTTTACATAAAGCATGAAATATAGCACACAATAACTTTGATACAAGATAGTTGTGAAGATAATTCTAGCTAGTACACAAGTCGTTCAGCAAAGGCAATAAAAACACGTAATTCATACGTCCAGAAACAAGTCATGCATTCTGGTTTTACTAGGACTACTTCCCATCCTTGGTCTTGTGGAACATAACCGTTATGGCCGTTGATAAGACAGCGTGTTGTAACGTCATCAAAGGGACGAGGGTTACGTAGTGACCAACAGTCTCGTAATAACCTAAAAACCTCATTTCTTACCCCAATTACCGACTCCGTCACTTGTGGGAACGTTTTGTTTAATAGTTGTAGCCCGATGTTCTTTTTCTCACTTTGGTGAGAAGCGAACATTACTAACCCTTAAGCATAACATGCTTCTTTATGTTGCATGTTAGCCGCTTTTTCTAAATCATGAAGTCCTATATTCGGATACATTGAGTCAAAATAATTTCTTAACCCGTTGCGTAAAATAGCATTTGGGTTCCCCGCAATATATGCGTCAAAGTAAACACATCGTAACTTATGGATTTCCCAATGTGATATCCCTCATCTTTCGAACGAAAGCCTTTTATAAATCAAGGCATTCTTGGAACGTTCTTCGAATGTCTTACAAACTGATCTCACCTTAAATAGTTGTGCCGAGGAATTCTGACCGACTCTAGATAAGATTTCATCAATCATGTCTCCGGGTAGGTCTCTTAAAATATTGAGTTGTCTATCCATTTTGTGTTTTTATACTGTAAAATAGACAAGAGTTAGATTCATAAAAAAATACTTATTAATACAAGCAATTTTTACATATATCATAAAGCATAAGCACACTATATTACATATATTACACCACATGAATACAACTATCTTATTCCGACTCGCTCGTTTCTTCTTCTTCGGTTTTGGTTCGTTTTACCAAGTTTCTAGGGATATATGATGTTCCCCTAATACGAGCCGTCGTTTTCCACATTGGTTTAGAAAAACCTGGTGGTTTAGTGAAATGTCCCGTTCTTATTGATTAAAAACGTTCCATATTAATTGATTTCGTTGCGAGGTTTTGACCTCTATATGAGACGTTTTTTCAAAGATTTCATTCATTTTTAAAACAAACCATAACCTTTATTTCATAAATAAAGGTTTAAAAAGCTTTACGTAGATTATCAAATAATGATAATCTAAAATATCCTGTTTACACACAACCATTACATAATGGTTTACAATACAAATATGTTACATCGAAATCAGTTTCTTGAATGCAGTTTTTACACAATATCATACAAACATGGACTCCAAATCTTGTCCTTATTTTAGTATGCAACAGCGGAAGCTCTTAATATTCACCTGAGAATAAACATGCTTTAAACGTCAACAAAAATGTTGGTGAGTTATAGGTTTAACCTATATATATCAAATCGTAACAATAGACCACAAGATTTCATATTTCAATACACATCCCATACATAGAGATAAAAATCATTCATATGGTGAACACCTGGTAACCGACAATAACAAGATGCATATATAAGAATATCCCCATCATTCCGGGACACCCTTCGGATATGATATAAATTTCGAAGTACTAAAGCATCCGGTACTTTGGATGGGGTTTGTTAGGCCCAATAGATCTATCTTTAGGATTCGCGTCAATTAGGGTGTCTGTTCCCTAATTCTTAGATTACCAGACTTAATAAAAAGGGGCATATTCGATTTCGATAATTCAACCATAGAATGTAGTTTCACGTACTTGTGTCTATTTTGTAAATCATTTATAAAACCTGCATGTATTCTCATCCCAAAAATATTAGATTTTAAAAGTGGGACTATAACTCACTTTCACAGATTTTTACTTCGTCGGGAAGTAAGACTTGGCCACTGTTGATTCACGAACCTATAACAATATATACATATATATTAAAGTATGTTCAAAATATATTTACAACACTTTTAATATATTTTGATGTTTTAAGTTTATTAAGTCAGCTGTCCTCGTTAGTAACCTATAACTAGTTGTCCATAGTTAGATGTACAGAACTAAATCGATAAATATTATCTTGAATCAATCCACGACACAGTGTATACGTATCTCAGTATTGATCACAACTCAAACTATATATATTTTGGAATCAACCTCAACCCTGTATAGCTAACTCCAACATTCACATATAGAGTGTCTATGGTTGTTCCGAAATATATATAGATGTGTCGACATGATAGGTCGAAACATTGTATACGTGTCTATGGTATCTCAAGATTACATAATATACAATACAAGTTGATTAAGTTATGGTTGGAATAGATTTGTTACCAATTTTCACGTAGCTAAAATGAGAAAAATTATCCAATCTTGTTTTACCCATAACTTCTTCATTTTAAATCCGTTTTGAGTGAATAAAATTGCTATGGTTTCATATTGAACTCTATTTTATGAATCTAAACAGAAAAAGTATAGGTTTATAGTCAGAAAAATAAGTTACAAGTCGTTTTTGTAAAGGTAGTCATTTCAGTCGAAAGAACGATGTCTAGATGACCATTTTAGAAAACATACTTCCACTTTGAGTTTAACCATAATTTTTGGATATAGTTTCATGTTCATAATAAAAATCATTTTCTCAGAATAACAACTTTTAAATCAAAGTTTATCATAGTTTTTAATTAACTAACCCCAAAACAGCCCGCGGTGTTACTACGACGGCGTAAATCCGGTTTTACGGTGTTTTTCGTGTTTCCAGGTTTTAAGTCATTAAGTTAGCATATCATATAGATATAGAAAATGTGTTTAGTTGATTTTAAAAGTCAAGTTAGAAGGATTAACTTTTGTTTGCGAACAAGTTTAGAATTAACTAAACTATGTTCTAGTGATTACAAGTTTAAACCTTCGAATAAGATAGCTTTATATGTATGAATCGAATGATGTTATGAACATCATTACTACCTTAATTTCCTTGGATAAACCTACTGGAAAAGAGAAAAATGAATCTAGCTTCAATGGATCCTTGGATGGCTCGAAGTTCTTGAAGCAGAATCATGACACGAAAACAAGTTCAAGTAAGATCATCACTTGAAATAAGATTGTTATAGTTATAGAAATTGAACCAAAGTTTGAATATGATTATTACCTTGTATTAGAATGATAACCTACTATAAGAACCAAAGATTTCTTGAGGTTGGATGATCACCTTACAAGATTGGAAGTGAGCTAGCAAACTTGAAAGTATTCTTGATTTTATGAAACTAGAACTTTTGGAATTTATGAAGAACACTTAGAACTTGAAGATAGAACTTGAGAGATATCAATTATATGAATAAAATTGAAGAATGAAAGTGTTTGTAGGTGTTTTTGGTCGTTGGTGTATGGATTAGATATAAAGGATATGTAATTTTGTTTTCATGTAAATAAGTCATGAATGATTACTCATATTTTTGTAATTTTATGAGATATTTCATGCTAGTTGCCAAATGATGGTTCCCACATGTGTTAGGTGACTCACATGGGCTGCTAAGAGCTGATCATTGGAGTGTATATACCAATAGTACATACATCTAAAAGCTGTGTATTGTACGAGTACGAATACGGGTGCATACGAGTAGAATTGTTGATGAAACTGAACGAGGATGTAATTGTAAGCATTTTTGTTAAGTAGAAGTATTTTGATAAGTGTATTGAAGTCTTTAAAAAGTGTATAAATACATATTAAAACACTACATGTATATACATTTTAACTGAGTCGTTAAGTCATCGTTAGTCGTTACATGTAAGTGTTGTTTTGAAACCTTTAGGTTAACGATCTTGTTAAATGTTGTTAACCCAATGTTTGTAATATCAAATGAGATTTTAAATTATTATATTATCATGATATTATCATGTATGAATATCTCTTAATATGATATATATACATTAAATGTCTTTACAACGATAATCGTTACATATATGTCTCGTTTAAAAATCATTAAGTTAGTAGTCTTGTTTTTACATATGTAGTTCATTGTTAATATACTTTATGATATGTTTTCTTATCATAGTATCATGTTAACTATATATATATATCCATATATATGTCATCATATAGTTTTTACAAGTTTTAACGTTCGTGAATCACCGATCAACTTGGGTGGTCAATTGTCTATATGAAACATATTTCAATTAATCAAGTCTTAACAAGTTTGATTGCTTAACATGTTGGAAACATTTAATCATGTAAATATCAATCTCAATTAATATATATAAACATGGAAAAGTTCGGGTCACTACAGTACCTACCCGTTAAATAAATTTCGTCCCGAAATTTTAAGCTGTTGAAGGTGTTGACGAATCTTCTGGAAATAGATGCGGGTATTTCTTCTTCATCTGATCTTCACGCTCCCAGGTGAACTCGGGTCCTCTACGAGCATTCCATCGAACCTTAACAATTGGTATCTTGTTTTGCTTAAGTCTTTTAACCTCACGATCCATTATTTCGACGGGTTCTTCGATGAATTGAAGTTTTTCGTTGATTTAGATTTCATCTAACGGAATAGTGAGATCTTCTTTAGCAAAACATTTCTTTAAATTCGAGACGTGGAAAGTGTTATGTACAGCCGCAAGTTGTTGAGGTAACTCTAGTCGGTAAGCTACTGGTCCGACACGATCAATAATCTTGAATGGTCCAATATACCTTGGATTTAATTTCCCTCGTTTACCAAATCGAACAACGCCTTTACAAGGTGCAACTTTAAGCATGACCATCTCTCCAATTTCAAATTCTATATCTTTTCTTTTAATGTCAGCGTAGCTCTTTTGTCGACTTTGGGCGGTTTTCAACCGTTGTTGAATTTGGATGATCTTCTCGGTAGTTTCTTGTATAATCTCCGGACCCGTAATCTGTCTATCCCCCACTTCACTCCAACAAATCGGAGACCTGCACTTTCTACCATAAAGTGCTTCAAACGGCGCCATCTCAATGCTTGAATGGTAGCTGTTGTTGTAGGAAAATTCTGCTAACGGTAGATGTCGATCCCAACTGTTTCCGAAATCAATAACACATGCTCGTAGCATGTCTTCAAGCGTTTGTATCGTCCTTTCGCTCTGCCCATCAGTTTGTGGATGATAGGCAGTACTCATGTCTAGACGAGTTCCTAATGCTTGCTGTAATTTCTGCCAGAATCTTGAAATAAATCTGCCATCCCTATCAGAGATAATAGAGATTGGTATTCCATGTCTGGAGACGACTTCCTTCAAATACAGTCGTGCTAACTTCTCCATCTTGTCATCTTCGCTTATTGGTAGGAAGTGTGCTGATTTGGTGAGACGATCAACTATTACCCAAATAGTATCAAAACCACTTGCAGTCCTTGGCAATTTAGTGATGAAATCCATGGTAATGTTTTCCCATTTCCATTCCGGGATTTCGGGTTGTTGAAGTAGACCTGATGGTTTCTGATGCTCAGCTTTGACCTTAGAACACGTCAAACATTCTCCTACGTATTTAGCAACATCGGCTTTCATACCCGGCCACCAAAAATGTTTCTTGAGATCCTTGTACATCTTCCCCGTTCCAGGATGTATTGAGTATCTGGTTTTATGAGCTTCTCTAAGTACCATTTCTCTCATATCTCCAAATTTTGGTACCCAAATCCTTTCAGCCCTATACCGGGTTCCGTCTTCCCGAATATTAAGATGCTTCTCCGATCCTTTGGGTATTTCATCCTTTAAATTTCCCTCTTTTAAAACTCCTTGTTGCGCCTCCTTTATTTGAGTAGTAATGTTATTATGAATCATTATATTCATAGATTTTACTCGAATGGGTTCTCTGTCCTTCCTGCTCAAGGCATCGGCTACCACATTTGCCTTCCCAGGGTGGTAACGAATCTCAAAGTCGTAATCATTCAATAATTCAATCCACCTACGCTGCCTCATATTCAGTTGTTTCTGATTAAATATGTGTTGAAGACTTTTGTGGTCGGTATATATAATACTTTTGACCCCATATAAGTAGTGCCTCCAAGTCTTTAATGCAAAAACAACCGCGCCTAATTCCAAATCATGCGTCGTATAATTTTGTTCGTGAATCTTCAATTGTCTAGACGCATAAGCAATCACCTTCGTTCGTTGCATTAATACACAACCGAGACCTTGCTTTGATGCATCACAATAAATCACAAATTCATCATTCCCTTCAGGCAATGACAATATAGGTGACGTAGTTAGCTTTTTCTTCAATAACTAAAACGCTTTCTCTTGTTCATCATTCCATTCAAATTTCTTCCCTTTATGCGTTAATGCAGTCAAGGGTTTTGCTATTCTGGAAAAGTCTTGGATGAACCTTCTGTAGTAACCAGCTAGTCCTAAAAACTGGCGTATGTGTTTCGGAGTTTTCGGGGTTTCCCACTTTTCAACAGTTTCTATCTTTGCCGGATCCACCTTAATACCTTCTTTGTTCACTATGTGACCGAGGAATTGAACTTCTTCCAACCAAAATGCACACTTTGAAAACTTAGCGTACAATTCTTCCTTCCTCAATACTTCTAACACCTTTTTCAAATGTTCACCGTGTTCTTGGTCATTCTTTGAGTAAATAAGTATGTCATCAATGAAAACAATGACAAACTTGTCAAGGTATGGTCCACACACTCGGTTCATAAGGTCCATGAACACAGCTGGTGCATTAGTTAAACCAAACGGCATGACCATAAACTCGTAATGACCGTAACGTGTTCTGAAAGCAGTCTTTGGAATATCATCTTCTTTCACCCGCATTTGATGATACCCGGAACGTAAGTCAATCTTTGAATAAACAGACGAGCCTTGTAGTTGATCAAATAATTCGTCGATTCTCGGTAGTGGGTAGCGGTTCTTGATGGTAAGTTTGTTCAACTCTCGGTAGTCGATACACAACCTGAATGTACCATCTTTCTTCTTGACAAACAAAACAGGGGCTCCCCACGGTGATGTGCTTGGTCGAATGAAACCACGCTCTAAAAGTTCTTGTAATTGGCTTTGCAGTTCTTTCATCTCGCTGGGTGCGAGTCTGTAAGGAGCACGAGCTATTGGTGCAGCTCCTGGTACAAGATCTATTTGAAATTCAACGGATCGATGTGGGGGTAATCCCGGTAATTCTTTCGAAAATACATCGGGAAATTCTTTTGCAATGGGAACATCATTGATGCTCTTTTCTTCAGTTTGTACTTTCTCGACGTGTGCTAGAACAGCATAGCAACCTTTTCTTATTAGTTTTTGTGCCTTCAAATTACTAATAAGATGTAGCTTCGTGTTGCCCTTTTCTCCGTACACCATTAAGGGTTTTCCTTTTTCTCGTATAATGCGAATTGCATTTTTGTAACAAACGATCTCCGCTTTCACTTCTTTCAACCAGTCCATACCGATTATCACATCAAAACTCCCTAACTCTACTGGTATCAAATCAATCTTAAATGTTTCGCTAACCAGTTTAATTTCTCGATTCCGACATATATTATCTGCTGAAATTAATTTACCATTTGCTAATTCGAGTAAAAATTTACTATCCAAAGGCGTCAATGGACAACTTAATTTAGCACAAAAATCTCTACTCATATAGCTTCTATCCGCACCCGAATCAAATAAAACGTAAGCAGATTTATTGTCAATAAGAAACGTACCCGTAACAAGCTCCGGGTCTTCCTGTGCCTCTACCGCATTAATATTGAAAACTCTTCCACGGCCTTGTCCATTCGTGTTCTCCTGGTTCGGGCAATTTCTAATAATGTGGCCTGGTTTTCCACATTTATAACAAACTAGATTGGCATAACTTGCTCCGACACTACTTGCTCCGCCATTACTCGTTCCGACACCATTTGTTCCTTTCGTTCTATTAACCCCTGGTCCGTAGACCTCACACTTCGCCGCGCTATGACCATTTCTTTTACACTTGTTGCAAAATTTGGTGCAGAACCCCGAGTGATTCTTTTCACACCTTTGGCATAGCTGCTTCTGATTGTTGTTGTTGTTGCGGTTATTATTGTTGTTGGGATGATTGTTGTAGTTGCTGTTGTTGTTGTTGTTGTTGTTGTTGTTGTTGTTGTTGTTGTTGTTGTTGGGCCGTTTGTTGTAGTTGCGATTGATGTTGCGATTGTTGGGATAATTGTTGCGATTATTGTTGTAATTGCTGTTGTTGTTGTATTGGTGATTCTTATCACCGTTTTCCTCCCACATTCTTTTGACTTGCTTCACATTGGCCTCTTCAGCAGTCTGTTCTTTAATTCTTTCTTCAATCTGGTTCACTAGTTTGTGAGCCATTCTACATGCCTGTTGTATGGAGGCGGGCTCGTGTGAACTTATATCTTCTTGGATTCTTTCCGGTAATCCTTTCACAAACGCGTCGATCTTCTCTTCCTCATCTTCGAATGCTCCCGGACACAATAGGCACAATTCTGTGAATCGTCTTTCGTACGTGGTAATATCAAATCCTTGGGTTCGTAACCCTCTAAGTTCTGTCTTGAGCTTATTGACCTCGGTTCTAGGACGGTACTTCTCGTTCATCAAGTGCTTGAATGCTGACCACGGTAGTGCGTACGCATCATCTTGTCCCACTTGCTCTAGATAGGTATTCCACCATGTTAACGCAGAACCTGTGAAGGTATGCGTAGCGTACTTCACTTTGTCCTCTTCAGTACACTTACTTATGGCAAACACCGATTCAACCTTCTCGGTCCACCGTTTCAATCCGATCGGTCCTTCGGTTCCATCAAATTCCAAAGGTTTGCAGGCAGTGAATTCTTTGTAGGTGCATCCTACACGATTTCCTGTACTGCTAGATCCAAGGTTATTGTTGGTATGTAGCGCAGCCTGTACTGCAGCTATGTTTGAAGCTAGAAAAGTACGGAATTCCTCTTCATTCATATTCACGGTGTGTCGAGTAGTCGGTGCCATTTCCTTCAAAATAGTTAAATGGAACAAGTTAATCATACAGAATATTAAGAGTAGTTAATAGTATTTCGTAGCATAATATGAACTCATTTATAAAAGCTTTTTCTTCATATTAGCGTTTTATAAGTTTAAATTCGGGTAGTACCTACCCGTTAAGTTCATACTTAGTAGCTAATATACAATTCAACTACTACAATTCTATATGAAAAACTGATTATACTAATATTTCGCGTTCAAACTTTTATACAATATTTTACAAACTTACAATACCGCTTATTTTACATAAAGCATGAAATACAGCACACAATAACTTTGATACAAGATAGTTGTGAAGACAATTCTAGCTAGTACACAAGTCGTTCAGCAAAGGCAATAAAGACACGTAATTCATACGTCCAGAAACAAGTCATGCATTCTGGTTTTACTAGGACTACTTCCCATCCTTGGTCTTGTGCAACATAACCGTTATGGCCGTTGATAAGACAGCGTGTTGTAACGTCATCAAAGGGACGAGGGTTACGTAATGTCCAACAGTCCCGTAATAATCTAAAAACCTCATTTCTTACCCCAATTACCGACTCCGTCACTTGTGGAAATGTTTTGTTTAATAGTTGTAGCCCGATGTTCTTGTTCTCACTTTGGTGAGAAGCGAACATTACTAATCCGTAAGCATAACATGCTTCTTTATGTTGCATGTTAGCCGCTTTTTCTAAATCACGAAGTCCAATATTCGGATATATTGAGTCAAAATAATTTCTTAACCCGTTGCGTAAAATAGCATTTGGGTTCCCCGCAATATATGCATCAAAGTAAACATATCGTAACTTATGGGTTTCCCAATGTGATATCCCCCATCTTTCAAACGAAAGTCTCTTATAAACCAAGACATTCTTGGAACGTTCTTCGAATGTCTTACAAACTGATCTCGCCTTAAATAGTTGTGCCGAAGAATTCTGGCCGACTCTAGACAAGATTTCATCAATCATGTCTCCGGGTAGGTCTCTTAAAATATTGGGTTGTCTATCCATTTTGTGTTTTTAAACTGTAAAATAGACAAGAGTTAGATTCATAAAAAAAATACTTATTAATACAAGCAATTTTTACATATATCATAAAGCATAAGAACACTATATTACATATATTACACCACACGAATACAACTATCTTATTCCTACTCGCTCGTTTCTTCTTCTTCGGTTTTGGTTCGTTTTGCCAAGTTTCTAGGGATATATGATGTTCCCCTAATACGAGCCGTCGTTGTCCACATTGGTTTAGAAAAACCTGGTGGTTTAGAGGTTCCCGGGTCATTGTTACAACTTAAGGACTTCGGGGGTTGACGATACATATAAAGTTCATCGGGGTTGGAATTAGATTTCTCTATTTTTATGCCCTTTCCCTTATTATTTTCTTTTGCCTTTTTAAATTCAGTTGGGGTAATTTCTATAACATCATCGGAATTCTCGTCGGAATCCGATTCATCGGAGAATTGGTAATTCTCCCAATATTTTGCTTCCTTGGCGGAAACACCATTGACCATAATTAACTTTGGTCGGTTGGTTGAGGATTTTCTTTTACTTAACCGTTTTATTATTTCCCCCACCGGTTCTATTTCTTCATCCGGTTCCAATTCTTCTTCCGGTTCCGATTCTTCTTCCGGTTCCGACTCTTCTTCCGGTTCCTCTTCGGGAACTTGTGAATCAGTCCACAAATCATTCCAATTTACATTTGACTCTTCATTATTATTAGGTGAGTCAATGGGACTTGTTCTAGAGGTAGACATCTATCACATAATATCAAACACGTTAAGAGATTAATATATCACATAATATTCATATGTTAAAAATATATAGTTTCCAACAAAAATGTTAAGCAATCATTTTTAAAGAAAACACGGTCGAAGTCCAGACTCACTAATGCATCCTAACAAACTCGATAAGACACACTAATGCAAATTTTCTGGTTCTCTAAGACCAACGCTCGGATACCAACTGAAATGTCCCGTTCTTATTGATTAAAAACGTTCCATATTAATTGATTTCGTTGCGAGGTTTTGACCTCTATATGAGACGTTTTTTCAAAGATTGCATTCATTTTTAAAACAAACCATAACCTTTATTTCATAAATAAAGGTTTAAAAAGCTTTACGTAGATTATCAAATAATGATAATCTAAAATATCCTGTTTACACACGACCATTACATAATGGTTTACAATACAAATATGTTACATCGAAATCAGTTTCTTGAATGCAGTTTTTACACAATATCATACAAACATGGACTCCAAATCTTGTCCTTATTTTAGTATGCAACAGCGGAAGCTCTTAATATTCACCTGAGAATAAACATGCTTTAAACATCAACAAAAATGTTGGTGAGTTATAGGTTTAACCTATATATATCAAATCGTAACAATAGACCACAAGATTTCATATTTCAATACACATCCCATACATAGAGATAAAAATCATTCATATGGTGAACACCTGGTAACCGACAATAACAAGATGCATATATAAGAATATCCCCATCATTCCGGGACACCCTTCGGATATGATATAAATTTCGAAGTACTAAAGCATCCGGTACTTTGGATGGGGTTTGTTAGGCCCAATAGATCTATCTTTAGGATTCGCGTCAATTAGGGTGTCTGTTCCCTAATTCTTAGATTACCAGACTTAATAAAAAGGGGCATATTTGATTTCGATAATTCAACCATAGAATGTAGTTTCACGTACTTGTGTCTATTTTGTAAATCATTTATAAAACCTGCATGTATTCTCATCCCAAAAATATTAGATTTTAAAAGTGGGACTATAACTCACTTTCACAGATTTTTACTTCGTCGGGAAGTAAGACTTGGCCACTGTTGATTCACGAACCTATAACAATATATACATATATATTAAAGTATGTTCAAAATATATTTACAACACTTTTAATATATTTTGATGTTTTAAGTTTATTAAGTCAGCTGTCCTCGTTAGTAACCTATAACTAGTTGTCCATAGTTAGATGTACAGAACTAAATCGATAAATATTATCTTGAATCAATCCACGACACAGTGTATACGTATCTCAGTATTGATCACAACTCAAACTATATATATTTTGGAATCAACCTCAACCCTGTATAGCTAACTCCAACATTCACATATAGAGTGTCTATGGTTGTTCCGAAATATATATAGATGTGTCGACATGATAGGTCGAAACATTGTATACGTGTCTATGGTATCTCAAGATTACATAATATACAATACAAGTTGATTAAGTTATGGTTGGAATAGATTTGTTACCAATTTTCACGTAGCTAAAATGAGAAAAATTATCCAATCTTGTTTTACCCATAACTTCTTCATTTTAAATCCGTTTTGAGTGAATCAAATTGATATGGTTTCATATTGAACTCTATTTTATGAATCTAAACAGAAAAAGTATAGGTTTATAGTCAGAAAAATAAGTTACAAGTCGTTTTTGTAAAGGTAGTCATTTCAGTCGAAAGAACGACGTCTAGATGACCATTTTAGAAAACATACTTCCACTTTGAGTTTAACCATAATTTTTGGATATAGTTTCATGTTCATAATAAAAATCATTTTCTCAGAATAACAACTTTTAAATCAAAGTTTATCATAGTTTTTAATTAACTAACCCCAAAACAGCCCGCGGTGTTACTACGACGGCGTAAATCCGGTTTTACGGTGTTTTTCGTGTTTCCAGGTTTTAAGTCATTAAGTTAGCATATCATATAGATATAGAACATGTGTTTAGTTGATTTTAAAAGTCAAGTTAGAAGGATTAACTTTTGTTTGCGAACAAGTTTAGAATTAACTAAACTATGTTCTAGTGATTACAAGTTTAAACCTTCGAATAAGATAGCTTTATATGTATGAATCGAATGATGTTATGAACATCATTACTACCTTAATTTCCTTGGATAAACCTACTGGAAAAGAGAAAAATGGATCTAGCTTCAATGGATCCTTGGATGGCTCGAAGTTCTTGAAGCAGAATCATGACACGAAAACAAGTTCAAGTAAGATCATCACTTGAAATAAGATTGTTATAGTTATAGAAATTGAACCAAAGTTTGAATATGATTATTACCGTGTATTAGAATGATAACCTACTATAAGAACCAAAGATTTCTTAAGGTTGGATGATCACCTTACAAGATTGGAAGTGAGCTAGCAAACTTGAAAGTATTCTTGATTTTATTAAACTAGAACTTTTGGAATTTATGAAGAACACTTAGAACTTGAAGATAGAACTTGAGAGAGATCAATTAGATGAATAAAATTGAAGAATGAAAGTGTTTGTAGGTGTTTTTGGTCGTTGGTGTATGGATTAGATATAAAGGATATGTAATTTTGTTTTCATGTAAATAAGTCATGAATGATTACTCATATTTTTGTAATTTTATGAGATATTTCATGCTAGTTGCCAAATGATGGTTCCCACATGTGTTAGGTGACTCACATGGGCTGCTAAGAGCTGATCATTGGAGTGTATATACCAATAGTACATACATCTAAAAGCTGTGTATTGTACGAGTACGAATACGGTTGCATACGAGTAGAATTGTTGATGAAACTGAACGAGGATGTAATTGTAAGCATTTTTGTTAAGTAGAAGTATTTTGATAAGTGTATTGAAGTCTTTCAAAAGTGTATAAATACATATTAAAACACTACATGTATATACATTTTAACTGAGTCGTTAAGTCATCGTTAGTCGTTACATGTAAGTGTTGTTTTGAAACCTTTAGGTTAACGATCTTGTTAAATGTTGTTAACCCAATGTTTGTAATATCAAATGAGATTTTAAATTATTATATTATCATGATATTATCATGTATGAATATCTCTTAATATGATATATATTCATTAAATGTCTTTACAACGATAATCGTTACATATATGTCTCGTTTAAAAATCATTAAGTTAGTAGTCTTGTTTTTACATATGTAGTTCATTGTTAATATACTTTATGATATGTTTTCTTATCATAGTATCATGTTAACTATATATATATATATCCATATATATGTCATCATATAGTTTTTACAAGTTTTAACGTTCGTGAATCACCGATCAACTTGGGTGGTCAATTGTCTATATGAAACATATTTCAATTAATCAAGTCTTAACAAGTTTGATTGCTTAACATGTTGGAAACATTTAATCATGTAAATATCAATCTCAATTAATATATATAAACATGGAAAAGTTCGGGTCACTACATTTAGAGGTTCCCGGGTTATTGTCACAACTTAAGAAATACGGGTGTTGACGATACATATAAAGTTCATCGTGTTTGGAATCAAATTTCTCTATTTTTATGCCCTTTCCCTTATTGTTCTCTTTTTCCTTATTAAATTGTGTTGGGGTAATTTCTATAACATCATCGGAATCCTTGTCGGGATCCGATTCATCGGAGAATTGGTAATCCACCCAATACTTTGCTTCTTTGGCGGAAACACCATTGACCATAATTAACTTTGGTCGGTTGGTTGAGGATTTTCTTCTACTTAACCGTTTTATTATTTCCCCCACTGGTTCTATTTCTTCTTCCCATTCTGATTCTTCTTCCGGTTCCGATTCTTCTTCCGGTTCCGACTCTTCTTCCGGTTCCTCTTCGGGAACTTGTGAATCAGTCCACGAATCAGTCCAATTTACATTTGACTCTTCATTATTATTAGGTGAGTCAATGGGACTTGTCCTAGAGGTAGACATCTATCACATAATATCAAACACGTTAAGAGATTAATATATCACATAATATTCACATGTTAAAAATATATAGTTTCCAACAAAAATGTTAAGCAATCATTTTTAAAGAAAACACGGTCGAAGTCCAGACTCACTAATGCATCCTAACAAACTCGATAAGACACACTAATGCAAAATTCGGGTTCTCTAAGACCAACGCTCGGATACCAACTGAAATGTCCCGTTCTTATTGATTAAAAACGTTCCATATTAATTGATTTCGTTGCGAGGTTTTGACCTCTATATGAGACGTTTTTCAAAGACTGCATTCATTTTTAAAACAAACCATAACCTTTATTTCATAAATAAAGGTTTAAAAAGCTTTACATAGATTATCAAATAATGATAATCTAAAATATCCTGTTTACACACGACCATTACATAATGGTTTACAATACAAATATGTTACATCGAAATCAGTTTCTTTAATGCAGTTTTTACACAATATCATACAAACATGGACTCCAAATCTTGTCCTTATTTTAGTATGCAACAGTGGAAGCTCTTAGTATTCACCTGAGAATAAACATGCTTTAAACGTCAACAAAAATGTTGGTGAGTTATAGGTTTAACCTATATATATCAAATCGTAACAATAGACCACAAGATTTCATATTTCAATACACATCCCATACATAGAGATAAAAATCATTCATATGGTGAACACCTGGTAACCGACATTAACAAGATGCATATATAAGAATATCCCCATTATTCCGGAACACCCTTCGGATATGATATAAATTTCGAAGTACTAAAGCATCCGGTACTTTGGATGGGGTTTGTTAGGCCCAATAGATCTATCTTTAGGATTCGCGTCAATTAGGGTGTCTGTTCCCTAATTCTTAGATTACCAGACTTAATAAAAAGGGGCATATTCGATTTCGATAATTCAACCAGAGAATGTAGTTTACGTACTTGTGTCTATTTTGTAAATCATTTATAAAACCTGCATGTATTCTCATCCCAAAAATATTAGATTTTAAAAGTGGGACTATAACTCACTTTCACAGATTTTTACTTCGTCGGGAAGTAAGGCTTGGCCACTGGTTGATTCACGAACCTGTAACAATATATACAAATATATCAAAGTATGTTCAAAATATATTTACAACACTTTTAATATATTTTGATGTTTTAAGTTTATTAAGTCAGCTGTCCTCGTTAGTAACCTACAACTAGTTGTCCACAGTTAGATGTACAGAAATAAATCGATAAATATTATCTTGAATCAATCCACGACCCAGTGTATACGTATCTCAGTATTGATCACAACTCAAACTATATATATTTTGGAATCAACCTCAACCCTGTATAGCTAACTCCAACATTCACATATAGAGTGTCTATGGTTGTTTCGAAATATATATAGATGTGTCGACATGATAGGTCGAAACATTGTATACGTGTCTATGGTATCTCAAGATTACATAATATACAATACAAGTTGATTAAGTTATGGTTGGAATAGATTTGTTACCAATTTTCACGTAGCTAAAATGAGAAAAATTATCCAATCTTGTTTTACCCATAACTTCTTCATTTTAAATCCGTTTTGAGTGAATCAAATTGCTATGGTTTCATATTGAACTCTATTTTATGAATCTAAAGGTAGTCATTTCAGTCGAAAGAACGACGTCTAGATGACCTTTTTAGAAAACATACTTCCACTTTGAGTTTAACCATAATTTTTGGATATAGTTTCATGTTCATAATAAAAATCATTTTCCCAGAATAACAACTTTTAAATCAAAGTTTATCATAGTTTTTAATTAACTAACCCAAAACAGCCCGCGGTGTTACTACGATGGCGTAAATCCGGTTTTACGGTGTTTTTCGTGTTTCCAGGTTTTAAATCATTAAGTTACATATCATATAGATATAGAACATGTGTTTAGTTGATTTTAAAAGTCAAGTTAGAAGGATTAACTTTTATTTGCGAACAAGTTTAGAATTAACTAAACTATGTTCTTGTGATTACAAGTTTAAACCATCGAATAAGATAGCTTTATATGTATGAATCGAATGATGTTATGAACATCATTACTACCTCAAGTTCCTTGGATAAACCTACTGGAAATTAGAAAAATAGATCTAGCTTCAAAGGATCCTTGGATGGCTTGAAAGTTCTTGAAGCAGAATCATGACACGAAAACAATTTCAAGTAAGATTTCCACTCGAAATAAGATAGTTATAGTTATAGAAATTGAATTAAAGTTTGAATATGATTATTACCTTGTATTAGAAAGATAACCTACTGTAAGTAACAAAGGTTTCTTGATCTTGGATGATTACTTGGAATGGATTTAGAAAACTTGGAAGTAAACTTGCAATCTTGGAAGTATTCTTGATTTTATGAAACTACAACTTTTGGAATTTATGAAGAACACTTAGAACTTGAAGATAGAACTTGAGAGAGATCAATTATATGAAGAAAATTGAAGAATGAAAGTGTTTGTAGGTGTTTTTGGTCGTTGGTGTATGGATTAGATATAAAGGATATGTAATTTTGTTTTCATGTAAATAAGTCATGAATGATTACTCATATTTTTGTAATTTTATGAGATATTTCTTGCTAGTTGCCAAATGATGGTTCCCACATGTGTTAGGTGACTCACATGGGCTGCTAAGAGCTGATCATTGGAGTGTATATACCAATAGTACATACATCTAAAAGCTGTGTATTGTACGAGTACGAATACGGGTGCATACGAGTAGAATTGTTGATGAAACTGAACGAGGATGTAATTGTAAGCATTTTTGTTAAGTAGAAGTATTTTGATAAGTGTCTTGAAGTCTTTCAAAAGTGTATGAATACATATTAAAACACTACATGTATATATATTTTAACTGAGTCGTTAAGTCATCGTTAGTCGTTACATGTAAATGTTGTTTTGAAACCTTTAGGTTAACGATCTTGTTGAATGTTGTTAACCCATTGTTTATTATAACAAATGAGATGTTAAATTGTTATATTATTATGATATTATGATATATAATATATCTTAGTATGATATATATACAGTTAAATGTCGTTACAACGATAATCATTACATATATGTCTCGTTTCGAAATCATTAAGTTAGTAGTCTTATTTTTACATATGTATTTCATTGTTAATACACTTAATAATATATTTACTTATCATTTATCATAATTAACCAAGTGTATCAATATCTTAATATGATTCATATGTACCTAGTAAGACGTTGTTATAACGATAATCGTTATATATATCATTTTTGAGTTTCTTAAATTAATAGTCTCATTTTTATGTATATAACTCATTGTTAAAATACCTAATGAGATACATACTTATAATAAAATCATGTTAACTATATATATACCCATATATATGTCATCGTATAGTTTTTACAAGTTTTAACGTTTGTGAATCACCGGTCAACTTGGGTGGTCAATTGTCTATATGAAACCTATTTCAATTAATCAAGTCTTAACAAGTTTGATTGTTTAACATGTTGGAAACACTTAATCATGTAAATAATAATTTCATTTAATATATATATAAACATGGAAAAGTTCGAGTCACTACAAATTAGAGGACAGACATTTAACTGGTCCTGAGATTATTCATGAAACTACTGAAAAGATCGTTCAGATTAAGAAACGATTAGAAACTGCCCGCAGCCGACAAAATAGCTATAACGATTAGTATCGGAAGGATATAGAATTCCAAGTTGGAGATAAAGTCTTGTTGAAAGTATCCCCTTGGAAAGGTGTCGTCCACTTCGGTAAACGAAGTAAACTCAGTCCACGATATGTTGGACCTTTCACAATCACTCAAAGAGTCGGTTTCGTGGCATACCGATTAGAACTACCAACTGAACTTAGCCAAGTACATGATGTGTTTCATATCTCGAATCTTAAAAAGTGTCTTGCTGACGACACACTTGTTATTCCTTTGGATGATATCCGTATTGATGAGGAAATGCACTTCGTTGAAGAACCTATAGAAATCATGAATGAAGAGGTCAAAAAAACGCGTAGAAGCCACATACCTATCGTCAAAGTCCGTTGGAATTCGTGTAGTGGCCCCGAATATACATGAGAACGCAAAGACCAAATGATACGGAAATATCCTCATCTCTTCTCAATTGCTGCTGCATCCGAGAAGTCTACCTAAAACTTCGGGACGAAGTTTCTAATAACGAGGAGGTAATATAACGACCCTCATTTTTCCATTCTAAATTTTCTTCCTTATTAATTGCCCAAACAAAGAATTTAAAACGAAATGAATAACTCTGATCAATAACTGTCAATTCTTAAAAGCTATAAAGCATACTAATTAACTTAGTACAATAATTGACAAGTTAATAAAAGATGAAAATAATAAGCTAATTAACTTTCGTGAACAAAATGTAATACCCTAAAACTTGTTGCATTCAAACAATTAAACTAGAACATTTAATGAGCCATTTTAACTAACCAAAATTACAAGGACTAAAACGAAAAAGTTCCAACCTTACATCCATAACCCTAGCCGATTTTGGTGAAGGAAAAAAGACCCTTTTACCCTTGATAAAAATCGGCCAAATCAACCACCAAAACCTAACCCTAATTTCTAACTTTTGCTCCAAGTATTCCCATTATACCCCTAGGTCTAGATCCTTCTATGCTTGACTATAAATAGAGGTGCTTGCTAACCATTTTTCTCATCCCATTCTCATAATCTCTTAAGCAAATCACAAGGAAACTCTCCCTCTCCTCCCTCTCTTGGCTCACGGCCACAATACCACCACCACAACACCACCATCGATTACCTACAACCACCATAATACCACCACCACAATCAGCAATCATCAAACACCACCACCACCTACAGTTTTCTTGAAAACCGAACACCCCTAACACCATCTTGTTATCTTGGTTGATTGCTTCTAGTTTTCGGGTTAATCTTCAAGCATGTTCTTCGTGTTCATCAAGATCTTCAAAGTGTTCTTGATTTTTCGAGTGCTTGGATCTTCATCTTCAAGTTTTCTTCTTTTCTTTTTGTTAATCTTCATCATACATCATCAAGGTATAACCCTAGATCCAAATCTTTTAAATTCTATCTTTCGATTCATGTTTATATTCATAATCATATTCTTTCTTGATCTTAATATTCATATTGTTCATGTAAAAAAATATATAAACAAGATGCATATACATATATACACGATCATATAAAAAAAAGAAAAGAAAGTGAATTAGATCTAAACTTTAACTAAGTTGGTTAATTACATGTAATGATCTCGTTAAACTTATATAAACGTAAATATACATATACATATACGAAAAAAAATATGATATATACATATATATGTAAAAAAAACACATATATATACATACTATACACGGATTACATATATATATATATACATATAATATATATATTAATTAAATCTCTAATTAACCAAACCCTAAATCTAATACTACTTAAATACTATTTAAAACATTTAATACTACTAAACCCTAATACTACTACATATACTACATACTACTACCTAACACTTATAATATACTACTTATATTATAATACTTATATTATAAAATTATGACCTACGATTACAATAGTCATTCACGATAATGTGAAATTACTCAAACGTCAACACTACTTGCGGCCTAGGTTGGTCCTTGTCATCTGAAGGGAATACTACTACATATACTTATACTACTACTAACACTTATAATATACTACTTATATTATAATACTTATATTATAAAATTATGACCTACGATTACAATAGTCATTCACGATAATGTGAAATTACTCAAACGTCAACACTACTTGCGGCCTAGGTTGGTCCTTGTCATCTGAAGGGAATAGCTTGTGGTTCAATAATGCCAAAATGGTCAAGTAACCTGGGTCCCGATAACAACAGACTTTCAGAGTGACTCGTCGGTGGCATGGATGTTTGGGTATGGTGCACAATATCAAACCCGACTATAGTGATCATACACTCACTAAGTGAACAACACTTAGTCACTTACACACTTAATAAGTGGTAGACTTATTAAGAACAACTCACTAGTGTTCAACACTAACTTACTAAACATGGAAACTTACTAAAAATGGAAAACTTACTAAGAATGGGAACTAGTAAAACGAACTACACTTAAACACTTGCATACTTAAACTTAAACTTGGGCAAACATTTAACTACTCTTAAATGTCATTAGGTTGACTTTCTGCTCACATTCATCCAACTCTTCTTATCCGAGGAATAACAAACTCTTCTCCTACTTACTAAGGTGAACTTCATAGCCCCACTTACTATTGCGCAATTTATTTAAACTTACTGGGTGAGACACATGCTACTTTTAATATTTATAATTTAGACACAAGTACCAACTATTAAACTGTGCTATACCTGGCTATGTCCTTCAAGTCCCCACTGTGATATTTTTAATTGCTTTTACATAACGCATTCTTAATTATTGGGGGTAGGCCTATCGGGAGTAACGTCCCTGATACATTTGACCAAGTCATTGTATTACTTAATAATGATTCAAACCGACAAGGACAGTACAACTTGTCACGGGGCAAACTTTGAAACTGTTTAGTCTAAATATCACAAACTTGGCACTAACTTTTAGATCCCTGTGAGATGTACTTTTCTTGTGGTCTAAACAAAGGTCAACTATTTTGTTAACCCTATGAACTTCACTCAACCTTTTTGGTTGACACTTTAGCATGTTTTATCTCAGGTTACGATTGATCAGCTTACTCTTATCTATGTGATGCTACTTGTACTCTAGGATTTGAAGAAAGAGTCACATTTATTATTTATGCATTTATGAACATTTACATTCTTGTAATTCAAATTCTTGTAACGACATTCAATTTTCTGCTGCGTACTCAATAAAGTTTGTTTCTATCATATAGTGTCATTCTCATTATATAATATGTTGGTATTTATGATATTAATGTCACATTCACCTAGGCCCTAACTGGGTGTGTGATACCATTCTTCTTCGGGAATTCGGAAACCCAATGGCGTTAAAGGTCCCCTATTAATCAAATAAGCTGCCGTATTAACCGCATCCGCCCAAAACATCTTAGGCAAACCGGCATGTAGTCTCATACTCCTAGCCCTTTCATTCAACGTACGACTCATACGTTCGATGACCCCATTGTGTTGCGGTGTTTCCGGTACCATTTTCAACATTCTAATACCGAACTTTGCACAATGATCTTTAAACTCAAAACTACCATATTCTCTTCCATTGTCCGACCTTAAGTACTTGACCTTTAAATTTATCCCATTCTCAACCATAGCTTTCCACTTCACAAAAGTACCAAAAACTTCGGATTTAGTTTTAAGAAAGTAAACCCATACCTTTCGAGTGGCGTCATCAATGAAGGTGACATAATAACGAGAACCGCCATGTGATTCTACATTCGTTGGCCCAAAAACATCCGTATGAAGTAGCTTCAATTTCTTCAACTTTGGTGAATTCCCCGTTTTGACAAAAGTTACCTTCTTTTGCTTCCCATAAGTACATGGCTCGCAAAACCCTAGCTCTATCTTTTTCAAATCCGGAATCCTCCCACTCGAACTAAGAACCTTCATACCATTCTCACCTATATGCTCGAGTCTTCGGTTCCATAGAGTAGAACTAGCCCCAACGTCAACCATAGCAATCACCGTGTCTTCTTCAAACACCTCAACCATATAAAGAGTTCTCCTTTTATGTCCACGAGCTACGACACTACTGTAGTGACCCGAACTTTTCCATGTTTATATATATTAAATGAAATTGTTATTTACATGATTAAGTGTTTCCAACATGTTAAGCAATCAAACTTGTTAAGACTTGATTAATTGAAATAGGTTTCATATAGACAATTGACCACCCAAGTTGACCGGTGATTCACGAACGTTAAAACTTGTAAAAACTATATGATGGCATATATATGGATATATATATAGTTAACATGTTATTATGATATGTATGTATCTCATTAAGTATTTTAACAATGAGTTATATACATAAAAATGAGACTATTGAATTAAGAAACTCGAAAACGATATATATAACGATTATCATTATAAGAACGTCTTACTAAGTACATATGAATCATATTAAGATATTGATACACTTTGTTAAAAATGTTAAATGATAAGTAAATATATCATTAAGTGTATTAACAATGAAATACATATGTAAAAACAAGACTACTAACTTAAGGATTTCGAAAAGAGACATATATGTAACGATTATCGTTGTAACAACATTTAACTGTATATATATCATACTAAGATATATTAATATATCATAATATCATGATAATGTAATAATTTAACATCTCTTTAGATATAATAAACAATGGGTTAACAACATTTAACAAGATCGTTAACCTAAAGGTTTCAAAACAACATTTACATGTAACGACTAACGATGAATTAACGACTCAGTTAAAATGTATATACATGTAGTGTTTTAATATGTATTCATACACTTTTTAAAGACTTCAAGACACTTATCAAAATACTTCTACTTAATAAAAATGCTTACAATTACATCCTCGTTCAGTTTCATCAACAATTCTACTCGTATGCACCCTTATTCGTACTCATACAATACACAGCTTTTAGATGTATGTACTATTGGTATATACACTCCAATGATCAGCTCTTAGTAGCCCATGTGAGTCACCTAACACATTTGGGAACCATCATTTGGCAACTAGCATGTATTACAAAAATATTAGTAATCATTCATGACTTATTTACATGTAAATAAAATTACACATCCTTTATATCTAATCCATATACCAACGACCAAAAACACCTACAAACACTTTCATTCTTCAATTTTCTTCATCAAATTGATCTCTCTCAAGTTCTATCTTCAAGTTCTAAGTGTTCTTCATAAATTCTATAAGTTCTAGTTTCATAAAATAAAGAATACTTCCAAGTTTGCTAGCTTACTTCCAATCTTGTAAAGTGATCATCCAACCTCAAGAAATCTTTCTTATTTACAGTAAGATATCTTTCTAATACAAGGTAATACTCATATTCAAACTTTGATTCAATTTCTATAACCATAACAATCTTATTTCGAGTGGAAATCTTACTTGAACTTGTTTTCGTGTCATGATTCTGCTTCAAGAACTTTCAAACCATCCAAGGATCCTTTGAAGCTAGATCTATTTTTCTCATTTCCAGTAGGTTTATCCACAAAACCTAAGGTAGTAATGATATTCATAACATCATTCGATTCATATATATAAAACTACCTTTTTCGAAGGTTTAAACTTGAAATCACTAGAACGTAGTTTAGTTAATTCTAAACTTGTTCGCAAACAAAAGTTAATTCTTCTAACTTGACTTTTAAAATCAACTAGACACATGTTCTATATCTATATGATATTCTAACTTAATGATTTAAAACCTGAAAACACGAAAAACACAGTAAAACTGGATATACGCCGTCGTAGTAACACCGCGGGGTGTTTTGGGTTAGTTAATTAAAAACTATGATAAACTTTGATTTAAAAGTTGTTCTTATGGGAAAATGATTTTTCTTATGAACATGAAACTATATCCAAAAATCATGATTAAACTCAAAGTGGAAGTATGTTTTCCAAAATGGTCATCTAGACGTCGTTCTTTCGACTGAAATGACTACCTTTACAAAAATGACTTATAACCTATATTTCAGACTATAAACTTATAATTTTTCTGTATAGATTCATAAACTTAAGTTAAATATGAAACCATAGCAATTGGATTCACTCAAAACGGATTTAAAACGAAGAAGTTATGGGTAAAACAAGATTGGATATTTTTACTTGTTGTAGCTACGTGAAAATTGTTAACAAATCTATATTAATCATATCCTAGCTAACTTATATTGTATAATACATATATTCTAATATATTATGTAATCTTGGGATACCATAGTCACGTATGCAAATGTTTTGACATATCATATCGACCCATCTATATATATTATTTGGAACAACCATAGACACTATATATGCAGTAATGTTGGAGTTAGCTATACAGGGTTGAGGTTGATTCCAAAAATATATATACTTTGAGTTGTGATCTAGCCTGAGACGTGTATACACTGGGTCGTGGATTGGGTCAAGATAATATATCAATTTATTTCTGTACATCTAACTATGGACAACTAGTTGTAGGTTACTAACGAGGACAGCTGACTTAATAAACTTAAAACATTAAAACGTATTAAAAATGTTGTAAATATATTTTGAACATACTTTGATATATATGTACATATTTGTTATAGGTTCGTGAATCGACCAGTGGCCAAGTCTTACTTCTCGATGAAGTAAAAATCTGTGAAAGTGAGTTATAGTCCCACTTTTAAAATCTAATATTTTTGGGATGAGAATACATGCAGCTTTATAAATGCTTTACAAAATTGACACAAGTACATGAAAGTACTTTCTATGGTTGAACGATCGAAGCCGAATATGCCCCTTTTACTTGGTAACCTAAGAATTAATAAACAAGTCTACTAATTGACGTGAATCCTAAAGATAGATCTATTGGGCCCAACAAACCCCATCCGTTGTAGCGGATGCTTTAGTACTTCGAGTTTTTATATCATGTTCGATGGATGTCCCGAAATAATGGGGATATTCTTATATGCATCTTGTTAATGTCGGTTACCAGGTGTTCACCGTATGAATGATTTTTATCTCTATATGTGGGATGTATTGAAATATGAAATCTTGTGGTCTATTAATACGATTTGATAAATATATAGGTTAAACCTATAACTCACTAACATTTTTTGTTGACGTTTTAAACATGTTTATTCTCAGGTGATTATTAAGAGCTTCCGCTATTGCATACTAAAATAAGGACAAGATTTGGAGTCCATGCTTGTATGATATTATGTAAAAACTGCATTCAAGAAACTTATTTTTGATGTAATATATTCTTATTGTAAACCATTATGTAATGATCGTGTGTAAATGGTATATTTTAGATTATCATTATTTGATAATCTACGTAATGCTTTTTAAACCTTTATCGATAAAATAAAGGTTATGGTTGTTTTAAAAAGGAATGCAGTCTTTGAAAAACTCTCATATAGAGGTCAAAACCTCGCGATGAAATCAATTAATATGGAACGTTTATAATCAATATGAATGGGACATTTCAGTTGGTATCCGAGCGTTGGTCTTAGAGAACCAGAAATTTGCATTAGTGTGTCTTATCGAATTGTTAGGATACATTAGTGAGTCTGGACTTCGACGTGTTTTCTATAAAAAGGATTGCTTAACACTTTTGTTGGAAACTATATGTTATTAACATGTAAATATTATGTGATATATTAACCTCTTAATGTGTTTAATATTGTGCGATAGATGTCTACCACTAGTACAAATTCCGTCGACACACCTAATAATAATGAAGAGTCGAATATAATTTGGGAATATTCACAAATTCTCGAAGAGGAACCGGAAGAAGAGGAACCGGAAAAAGAGGAACCGGAAGAAGAGGAACCGGAAGAAGAGGAATCAGAAGAGGAGGAACCGGAATAGGAGGAACCGGAAGAAGAAGAGGTTTCGGAGGAAGAAATATTGATACCTACAGTAAATCGATTAAATAAAAGAAAATCATCAACCAACGGACCAAAGTTAAAAATGGTCAATGGTGTTTCCGCCGAGGAAGCAAAATATTGGGAAGATCACCAATTTTCCGATGAATCGGATCCCGATGAGGATTCCGATGATGTTATAGAAATTACCTCTACCCAATTTAATAAAGCGAAATAAAATAATACGGGAAAAGGTATAAAAATAGAGAAACCTGATTCCAACCCCGATGAACTTTATATGTATCGGCAACATCCGTATTTCCTAAATTGTAACAATAACCCGGGAACCTCTAAACCACCAGGTTATTCTAAACCATTGTGGAAAATGACGTCTCGTATTAGAGGAGCACCATATATCCCTAGAAAATTAGGAAAACGAACCAAGTCCGAGGAAGAAGAAACCAGTGATTCAGATTAGAGGGTTGTAATCATGTTGTGTATTACATGTATTGTAGTTTGCTTGTACTTTTATGTTCTATGTAAAAATTACTTGTATTGTTCGTTAATTATCCTTTACGAATCTAATCCTTGTTTATTTTACAGTATAAAAACAAAATGGACGTTAAGGGTAGACAACCGAATATTTTAGAAGACCTACCAGAGGATATGATTGAGGAAATCTTGTCTAGAGTCTGTCAGAATTCATCAGCACATTTAGTTATGGCGAAATTAACTTGTCAAACATTTGAAAGACTTTCCAGAAATGCCTTAGTTTGTAAAAGGCTTTCCTTTGATAGGTGGGGTATATCCCATTGGGGAGACCGTAAGTTACGACGTGTTTTCTTTAAAGCGTTAAATGCGGGGAACCCAAATGCAATTTTACGCTACGGGTTAAGAACCTATTTTGACTCAACATATCCCAACATAGGATTTCGTGAATTAGAAAGAGCTTCTAACATGCAACATAAAGAAGCATGTTATGCTTACGGGTTAGTGATGTTCGCTTCTTACCAAAGTGAGAAAAAGAATATCGGATTGCAGCTTTTAAATAAAACCTTCCCACAAGTGACGGATTCAGTACTTGGGGTGAGAAACAAGGTTTTTAGACTATTACGGGGCTGTTGGACATTACGAAACCCTCGTCCTTTTGACGACATTACAACATGCTGCCTAGCCAATGGTCATAACGGTTATTTTCCACAAGATCAATGATGGGAAGTCGTCTTAGTAAAACCTGAATGCATGACTTGTTTCTGGACTTATGAATTACGTGTCTTTATTTCTTTTGCTGAACAACTTGCGTATTAACTAGAATTGCCTTCATAGCTGCCGAGTAGCAAAGTTATTATGTGCTATATTTCATCCTATATGTATTATAGCGGTATTGTAAGTATGTAAAATATTGTATAAAGTTTGAACGCGAAATATTATTGTAATAAGTTTTTCATATAGAATCGTAGTAGTTGAATTGTATAATAGCTGCTAAGTATGAACTTAACGGGTAGGTACTACCCGAATTAAAACTATAAAATGCTAATATGAAGAAAAAGCTTTTATAAATAAGTTCATATTATGCTACGAAATACTATTGACTACTCTTAAATTCTATATGATTAACTCAATTTTTTTGGCTATTTTTGAAGGAAATGGCACCGGCGACTCGTCAGAACTTGAACATGAGTGAGGAAGACTTTCGTGTTTTCCTTGCTGCGAACATAGCCACAGTGCAGGCTGCGATGCAAAATAACAATAACTCTGGATCTAGCAGTGGAACTAATTCAACAAGAAATCGTGTAGGATGCTCCTACAAAGAATTCACTGCCTGCAAACCTTTGGAATTTGATGGAACCGAAGGACCAATTGGATTGAAACGGTGGATCGAGAAAGTCGAATCGGTGTTTGCCATAAGTAAGTGTACTGAAGAGGACAAAGTTAAGTACGCTACGCATACCTTCACAGGTACGGCGTTAACGTGGTGGAATACCTATCTCGAGCAGGTAGAACAAGATGCTGCTTACGCACTACCATGGTCAACATTCAAGCAATTGATGAACGAGCAGTATCGTCCCAGGAACGAGGTTAATAAGCTAAAGGTAGAGCTTAGAGGATTACGAACGCAAGGTTTCGATATCACCACGTACGAACGACGATTCACAGAATTGTGCCTATTGTGTCCCAGAATGTTTGAAGACGAAGAAGAGAAGATCGACGCATTTATAAAAGGGTTACCGAAAAGAATTCAAGAAGATGTGAGTTCACACGAGCCCGCCTCCATACAAAAGGCAAGTCGAATGGCTCACAAATTAGTGAACCATATCGAAGGAAGGATTAAAGAGCAGGCGATCGAAGAGGCTAACATGAAACAAGTCAAGGGAAAGTGGGAAGAAACCAATGACAAGAGTCACCAATACAACAACAACAATCACAACCAAAATCGCAACAACTATCCCAATAACCGCAACACCAATCGCAACAACAACTTCAACAAACGTCCCAACAACAACTACAATAACCGGCCCAACAACAATAACAACAACAACATCAATAATAACAATCCCAACAACAATCTCAATAACAACAATGGCAACAAAAACCAAAAACAGCCATGCCAAAGATGTGAAGAGCATCACATGGGGTTCTGCACGATATTTTGCAACAGGTGTAAAAGAAATGGTCATAGCGCGAAGAAGTGCGAAATCTACGGACCAATGCATAACAGAATTAAAGGAACAAATAATGTCGGAACAAATAATACCGCCATAGTTTGTTTTGGATGTGGAAAACTGGGCCACTTTAGTAGAAATTGCCCGAATCAGGGGAATACTAATGGGCAGAGCCGCGGAAGAGTTTTCAATATTAATACGGCAGAAGTTCAGGAAGACCCGGAGCTTGTTACGGGTACGTTTCTCATTGACAATAAATCTGCTTATGTTTTATTTGATTCGGTTGCGGATAGAAGCTATATGAGTAGAGAGTTTTGTACTAAACTAAGTTGTTCACCGACACCCTTGGATAATAAATTTTTACTCGAATTAGCAAACGGTAAATTAATTACAGCAAATAATATATGTCGGAATCGAGAAATTAAACTGGTTAGCGAAACATTTAAGATTGACTTGATACCAGTAGAGTTAGGGAGTTTTGATGTGATAATCGGTATGGACTGGTTGAAAGAAGTAAAAGCAGAGATCATTTGTTACAAAAATGCATTTCGCATTATACGAGAAAAAGGAAAACCCTTAATGGTGTACGGAGAAAAGAACAACGCGAAGTTAAATCTTATTAGTAATCTGAAGGCATAAATACTAATAAGAAAAGTTGCTATGCTGTGCTAGCACACGTTGAGAAAGTCAATTTCAAAGAAAAGAACATCATTGATGTTCTAGTCACAAAAGAATTTCCTGATGTATTTCCGAAAGAATTACCGGGACTACCTCCACACCGATCCGTTGAATTTCAAATAGACATTGTACCGAGAACTACACCAATAGCTCGTGCTCCATACAGACTCGCACCTAGCGAAATGAAGGAACTTCAGAGCCAATTACAAGAACTTTTATAGCGTGGTTTCATTCAACCAAGCACATCACCGTGGGGAGCTCCTGTTTTGTTTGTCAAGAAGAAGGATGGTACATTTAGGTTGTGTATCGACTACCGAGAGTTGAACAAATTTACCATCAAGAACCGCTACCCACTACCGAGAATTGACGACTTATTTGATCAACTACAAGGCTCATCGGTTTATTCGAAGATTGATTTACGTTCTGGGTATCATCAAATGCGGGTGAAGGAGGATGATATTCCAAAGACTGCTTTTAGGATGCGTTACGGTCATTACGAGTTTATGGTTATGCCGTTTGGATTGACGAACGCACCAGCTGTGTTCATGGACCTCATGAACCTAGTGTGTGGGCCATATCTTGACAAGTTTGTCATTGTTTTCATCGATGACATACTTATTTACTCGAAGAATGATCAAGAGCATGAAGAACATTTAAGAAAAGTGCTAGAGTTGCTGAGAAAAGAAAAACTGTACGGTAAGTTTTCAAAGTGTGCATTTTGGTTGGAAGAAGTTCAATTTCTCGGTCACATAGTGAACAAAGAAGGTATTCAGGTGGATCCAGCAAAGATTGAAACTGTTGAAAAATGGGAAACCCCGAAAACTCCGAAGCATATACGCTAATTTTTAGGACTAGCTGGTTACTATAGAAGGTTCATCCAAGATTTTTCCAGAATAGCAAAACTCTTGACTGCATTAACGCATAAAGGGAGGAAATTTGAATGGAAGGATGAACAAGAGAAAGAGTTTCAATTGTAAAAGGAAAAGTTAACTACGGTACCTATATTGTCATTACCTGAAGGGAATGATGATTTTGTAATATATTGTGATGCTTCAAAGCAAGGTCTCGGTTGTGTATTAATGCAACGAACGAAGGTAATTGCTTATGCGTCTAGACAATTGAAAATTCACGAGCAGAATTATACGACGCATGATTTGGAATTAGGGACGGTTGTTTTTGCATTAAAGACTTGGAGGCACTACTTATATGGGGTTAAAAGTATTATATATACCAACCACAAAAGACTTCAACATATATTTAATCAGAAACAACTGAACATGAGGCAGCGCAGGTGGATTGAATTGTTGAATGATTACAACTTTAAGATTCATTACCACCCGGGGAAGGCAAATGTGGTAGCCGACGCCTTGAGCAGAAAGGACAGAGAACCCATTCGAGTAAAAGCTATGAATATAATGATTCACACTAACCTTACTACTCAAATAAAAGAGGCGCAACAAGGAGTTTTAAAAGAGAGAAATTTAAAAGATGAAATACCCAAAGGATCTAAGAAGCATCTTAATATTAGGGAAGACGGAACTCGGTATAGGGCTGAAAAAATTTGGGTACCAAAATTTGGAGATATGAGAGAAATGGTACTTAGAGAAGCGCATAAAACCAGATAATCAATACATCCTGGAACGGAAAGATGTACAAGGATCTCAAGAAACATTTTTGGTGGCCGGGTATGAAAACCAATGTTGCTAAATACGTACGAGAATGTTTGACGTGTTCTAAGGTCAAAGCGGAGCATCAGAAACCATCAGGTCTACTTCAACAACCTAAAATCCCGAAATGGAAATGGGAAAACATTACCATGGATTTCATCACTAAATTTCCAAGGACTGCAAGTGGTTTCGATACTATTTGGGTAATAGTTGATCGTCTCACCAAATCAGCACACTTCCTACCAATAAGAGAAGATGACAAGATGGAGAAGTTAGCGCGACTGTATTTGAAGGAAGTCGTCTCCAGACATGGAATACCAATCTCTATTATCTCTGATAGGGATGGCAGATTTATTTCAAGATTCTGGCAGACATTACAACAAGCATTAGGAACTCGTCTAGACATGAGTACTTCCTATCATCCACAAACTGATGGGCAGATCGAAAGGACGATACAAACGCTTGAAGACATGCTACGAGCATGTGTTATTGATTTCGGAAACAGTTAGGATCGACATCTACTGTTAGCAAAATTTTCCTACAACAACAGCTACCATTCAAGCATTGAGATGGCGCCGTTTGAAGCACTTTATGGTAGAAAGTGCAGGTCTCTGATTTGTTGGAGTGAAGTGGGGGATAGACAGATTACGGGTCCGGAGATAATACAAGAAACTACCGAGAAGATCATCCAAATTCAACAACGGTTGAAAACCGCCCAAAGTTGACAAAAGAGCTACGCCGACATTAAAAGAAAAGATATAGAATTTGAAATTGGAGAGATGGTCATGCTTAAGGTTGCACCTTAGAAAGGCGTTGTTCGATTTAGTAAACGAGGGAAATTAAATCCAAGGTATATAGGACCATTCAAGATTATTGATCATGTCGGACCAGTAGCTTACCGACTTGAATTACCACAACAACTCGCGGCTGTACATAACACTTTCCACATGTCAAATTTGAAGAAATGTTTTGCTAAAGAAGATTTCACTATTCCGTTAGACGAAATCCAAATCAACGAAAAACTTCAACTTGTCAAAGAACCCGTCGAAATAATGGATCGAGAGGTTAAAAGACTTAAGCAAAACAAGATACCAATTGTTAAAGTTCGATGGAATGCTCGTAGAGGACCCGAGTTCACCTGGGAATGAGAAGATCAGATGAAGAAGAAATACCCGCATTTATTTCCAGAAGATACGTCAACACCTCCAACTGCTTAAAATTTCGGGACGAAATTTATTTAAAGGGTAGGTACTGTAGTGACCCGAACTTTTCCATGTTTATATATATTAAATGAAATTTTTATTTACATGATTAATTGTTTCCAACATGTTAAGCAATCAAACTTGTTAAGACTTGATTAATTGAAATAGGTTTCATATAGACAATTGACCACCCAAGTTGACCGGTGATTCACGAACGTTAAAACTTGTAAAAACTATATGATGACATATATACGAATATATATAGTTAACATGTTATTATGATAGGTATGTATCTCATTAAGTATTTTAACAATGAGTTATATACATAAAAATGAGACTATTGAATTAAGAAACTCGAAAACGATATATATATAATGACTATCGTTATAACAACGTCTTACTAAGTACATATGAATCATATTAAGATACACTTTGTTAAAAATGTTAAATGATAAGTAAATATATCATTAAGTGTATTAACAATGAACTACATATGTAAAAACAAGACTACTAACTTAAGGATTTCGAAACGAGACATATATGTAACGATTATCGTTGTAACAACATTTAACTGTATATATATCATACTAAGATATATTAATATATCATAATATTATGATAATGTGATAATTTAACATCTCTTTAGATATAATAAACAATGGGTTAACAACATTTAACAAGATCGTTAACCTAAAGGTTTCAAAACAACATTTACATGTAACGACTAACGATGACTTAACGACTCAGTTAAAATGTATATATATGTAGTGTTTTAATATGTATTCATACACTTTTGAAAGACTTTAAGACACTTATCAAAATACTTCTACTTAACAAAAATGCTTACAATTACATCCTCGTTCAGTTTCATCAACAATTCTACTCGTATGCACCCGTATTCGTACTCGTACAATACACAGATTTTAGATGTATGTACTATTGGTATATACACTCCAATGATCAGCTCTTAGCAGCCCATGTGAGTCACCTAACACATGTGGGAACCATCATTTGACAACTAGCATGAAATATCTCATAAAATTACAAAAATATTAGTAATCATTCATGACTTATTTACATGTAAACAAAATTACACATCCTTTATATCTAATCCATATACCAAAGACCAAAAACACCTACAAACACTTTCATTCTTCAATTTTCTTCATCAAATTGATCTCTCTCAAGTTCTATCTTCAAGTTCTAAGTGTTCTTCATAAATTCTATAAGTTCTAGTTTCATAAAATCAAGAATACTTCCAAGTTTGCTAGCTTACTTCCAATCTTGTAAAGTGATCCTCCAACCTCAAGAAAACTTTCTTATTTATAGTAAGATATCTTTATAATATAAGGTAATACTCATATTCAAACTTTGATTAAATTTCTATAACTATAACAATCTTATTTAGAGTGAAAATCTTACTTGAACTTGTTTTCGTGTCATGATTCTGCTTCAAGAACTTTCAAGCCATCCAAAGATCCTTTGAAGCTAGATCTATTTTTCTCATTTCCAGTAGGTTTATCCACAAAACCTGAGGTAGTAATGATGTTCATAACATCATTCGATTCATATATATATATATATAAAACTACCTTATTCGAAGGTTTAAACTTGAAATCACTAGAACATAGTTTAGTTAATTCTAAACTTGTTCGCAAACAAAAGTTAATCCTTCTAACTTGACTTTTAAAATCAGCTAAAAACATGTTCTATATCTATATGATATGCTAACTTAATGATTTAAAACCTGAAAACACGAAAAAACCGTAAAACTGGATATACGCCGTCGTAGTAACACCGCGGGCTGTTTTGGGTTAGTTAATTAAAAACTATGATAAACTTTTATTTAAAAGTTGTTCTTCTAGGAAAATTATTTTTCTTATCAACATGAAACTATATCCAAAAATCATGATTAAACTCAAAGTGGAAGTATGTTTTCCAAAATGGTCATCTAGACGTCGTTCTTTCGACTGAAATGACTACCTTTACAAAAACGACTTGTAACCTGTATTTCCGACTATAAACATATACTTTTTCTGTATAGATTCATAAACTTAAGTTCAATATGAAACCATAGCAATTGGATTCACCTAAAACGGATTTAAAACGAAGAAGTTATGGGTAAAACAAGATTGGATATTTTTACTTGTTGTAGCTACGTGAAAATTGGTAACAAATCTATATTAATCATATCCTAGCTAACTTATATTGTATAATACATATATTCTAATATATTATGTAATCTTGGGATACCATAGACACGTATGAAAATGTTTTGACATATCATATCGACCCATCTATATATATTATTTGTAACAACCATAGACACTCTATATGCAGTAATGTTGGATTTAGCTATACAGGGTTGAGGTTGATTCCAAAAATATATATACTTTGAGCTGTGATCTAGCCTGAGACGTATATACACTGGGTCGTGGATTGGGTCAAGATTATATATATCAATTTATTTCTGTACATCTAACTATGGACAACTAGTTGTAGGTTACTAATGAGGACAGCTGACTTAATAAACTTAAAACATTAAAACGTATTAAAAATGTTGTAAATATATTTTGAACATACTTTGAAATATATGTACATATTTGTTATAAGTTCATGAATCGACCAGTGGCCAAGTATTACTTCCCGACGAAGTAAAAATCTGTGAAAGTGAGTTATAGTCCCACTTTTAAAATCTAATATTTTTGGGATGACAATACATGCAGCTTTATAAATGCTTTACAAAATATACACAAGTACATGAAACTACTTTCTATGGTAGAACGATCGAAGCCGAATATGCCCCTTTTACTTGGTAACCTAAGAATTAGTAAACTAGTCTACTAATTGACGCGAATCCCAAAGATAGATCTATTAGGCCCAACAAACCCCATCCGTTGTAGCGGATGCTTTAGTACTTCAAGTTTTTATATAATGTCCGATGGATGTCCCGGAATGATGGGGATATTCTTATATGCATCTTGTTAATGTCGGTTACCAGGTGTTCACCGTATGAATGATTTTTATCTCTATGTATGGGATGTATTGAAATATGAAATCTTGTGGTCTATTATTACGATTTGATAAATATATAGGTTAAACCTATTGTGATGACCCGAGAATTTCCGACCAAATTTAAACTTGAATCTAATATGGTTTCGACACGATAAGCAAAGTCCGTAATGTTGAAGTCTCAAAACCTTTGAACTGTGTTCATGTATACATTTGACCTGTGACTTATCCCGACGATTCACGAACAATTATTTGTAAATAAATATGTATATATATATAAATGTAATATATATAATAATTTGATATTATAAACTATAATTTAAACATTTAAAAAAATTAAATAAGTAAAATAAGATATAAAATCATTATGTTGTACTTAAAATGAAATCATATATATATGTATGATTTCTATAGATAATTATTATAATATGTATATATATAAGAATTTATTACTCAATGTAAGCTACTATATATATAATTATTAAATACTACATAATTAATAAATTGTATATATAAAGTGTAAATATATGTTAAGAATATAGTCGATATAATAACCATGTTATTACTTTCATTATAATACTAACACTAATATCAAAATCAATATCAGTTATATATATATATATATATATATATATATATATATATATATATATATATATATATATATATATATATATATTATAATTGTAATCTAAATATTATCAGTTATTATAATTGTTATCATTATGTATTTGTTTTATAATAATTGTTGGTATAACTATTATTATACTTTATGTATATGAAATTAGATAAGTATAAATGGTTATATAATTATTGTTAATATTATTACTATAATAAAATTAATGTTATTGTATCTAATAATAGTATTAGTACCATTAATAATAAAAATAGTTTTACTATCCATATTAAAGTCAATGATAGATATATTATTAACACCAATAGATAATACATAAATATTAAAGTGAATATATATAAATTGATATATTATCATTACTAGTATTAATGTATTAGTAATAATATTAGTATAATTAGTATTATTGCTATAAATAATATTAGTATTATATATTTCATAATAATTATTATCATTACCATTAGTAATAATATTAATATTATACTTGTATTACTACTAGTTAAAATATTACGGATATTATTATTATATTTATTATAAGATTAATCATAATCTATAAATATAAATATAAGAGGAATGCAAATAAAGACATAAATACATAAACAAATACGAATTTCAGTTATATATATAGAGAAATACGTATATACTAATATATAAATATATAAATACAGTATTTCTAATATTATTATTATTATTAGTATTTTTTTATTTATTAATCTGAATTAGGAATATAATTATTATTAATTAATATTATTATTATTATATTATTTATAGCAAAATATGTATAAATCTCTTTTCAATCAATCTCATGCTGTAGATGATTATCTCAGTCGTACCAATTAGAATCTAAACACAAGGATAAAACCAAATTCTGTTAACCCTCTATATCACTTTTATTTATTTATTTGTCTATATGAATATTTGATTATTGGCGACTTGTTCTTCTTTATAACGATCCATTCAGTCATCATATTAAGGAGGAGTGATTCAGTCTTTCTTTTATACATCTCCATTCTCAATTAAGAACCAATACAATATTTATTTAATCAAATTTTAAATTAAAATACTGAAGAACACAACAGGTTCTCTATTTTTGCTCCCATTTTTCAAATTGAACAATTTCAATTTAGATTTTAAAATCTGTAAATGCTATTGTGTTAGGAATATTTCGTTTAATCTTTCTGCAAATTTTGAATCTTCAATTTTACATATTGAATCCAAATTAACGAGTCAAAGTCTTTGAAAAATAAAGTCAACTGTTTTGTTCTTCAAGAAATTTGGATTGGTGTTGATGTTTTCGAATCAATTGATGATATAGAAAGTTTCTAAGAGGTATTTCCAACCTATTTCATGTTATAACAATAATGTAAAACGACCTTGAAATCAAAAATCAACTTTTGTTCTTCTTTTGAAGTCGCGAACAACAGATAGCTGTTTTTTTTTTTCAATTAATTCAAGAGCTGTTATGGTTCGATTATACTTTGGTGGTAAGTCCTAAAAACATTTAGATGATTGTTTATCATGTTCGTTGGTTCCTGGGTCGTCTGAATTGAGAGATTGAAGATGAAGGGATTAATAATACACGGGTTAAATTAATCTGGTTAGATAGTTTAATCAAAAATACAAGCATGGCCGAATGGTTTGGAGGTTTTATTGATGAGCGTGAGGTCTCGGATTTGAGCCCGGTCGATGGCACTTATTCTTTTTAAATCCCATTTTGTGAGGTAGTGACTCTATTATTGTTATTATTATTATTATTATTATTATTATTATTATTATTATTATTATTATTATTATTATTATTATTATTATTATTATTATTATTATTATTGCTATTGTTATTATTAATTGTTGTTTGTATTATATTAAAATTGATAGTATGAGTGCTATTATTATTATTTTAGTTATTAATAAGTAAAATCATCATTACTATTATTATTATTATCATAGTTATAAGTAATATATCTATTATTATTGTTACTATTATTATAAGTATCAATTATGATATTACTATTAAATTTAAAACTTTAATATTATTATCATGAGTACGTTTATTATCATTATGAAAATAATATAATTCATTATCATTTTTGTAAATATTAGTATTAATGTGTTTTATAAATAATAGAAGTGTTAATATCAACATAAGTATCAATTTTAAACATATTGTTATTATTATTAGTTTTAACGATATTAAGAAAGTTATTATTATTAGTAAATCATTATTATCGAAACTATCATTTTATTATAGATAAATATTTTGTACCTAAAATATACATATATTGTAATTATATTTATAGTTTATATACCTACATATCAAACATAATATCATTATTTATAAATACATATATATAACAACCCAATGATTTTTTTTATATAATACTAACCATATATATATATATAGATATATTAATATAGCTACATATATAGATATTAAATATTTTGAATATATATACAAACTAAATAAGTATAATATATAATTTAAAGATATAATATATAAACTAGTTCGATTACGATTATACATGTTAATTTATATACAAATGATATAGGTTCGTGAATTTGAGGCCAACCCTACACTTGTTCCGTGTCGTCATATGTATTTTTACGACAAAATACAATACTGTGAGTTTCATTTGCCTTTTTACCCTTTATATTTTTGGGCTGAGAATACATGCGCAATTTTTATAAATGTTTTACGAAATAGACACAAGTAATTCAAATACATTATACGGTTGAATGATCGAAGTCGAATATACCCCTTTTTGCTTTGTAGCCTAAGAATTAGGGAACATCACTAATTTTGAGAATTAGTGTACGCCTAATTGACTCGAATCCTAAAGATAGATCTATTGGGCCTAACGAACCCCATCCAAAGTACCGGATGCTTTAGTACTTCGATGTTGTTTTATCATGTCCGAAGGATTTTCCGGAATGATAGGGTATATTCTTATATGCATCTTGTTAATGTCGGTTACCAGGTGTTCAATCTATATGAATGATATTTTTGTATATATGCATGGGACGTATATTTATGAGAACTAAAAATAAAAATCTTGTGGTCTATTAAAATGATTGAAATGAGTATTTATGTTAAACTAATGAACTCACCAACCTTTTAGTTGACACTTTAAAGCATGTTTATTCTCAGGTATGAAAGAAATCTTCCGCTGTGCATTTGCTCATTTTAGAGATATTACTTGGAATCATTGATGACATATTTCAAAAGACATTGCATTCGAGTCGTTGAGTTCATCAAGATTATTATTGAGTCAATTATAGTTGGATATATTATGAAATGGTATGCATGACGTCAACTTTCGATGTAATGAAAGTTTGTCTTTTAAAAACGAATGCAATGTTTGTAAAATGTATCATATAGAGGTCAAATACCTCGTAATGTAATCAACTGTTGTGAATCATTTGTAATCAATATGGACTTCGTCCGGATGGATTAGGACGGGTCTCTACAGTTGGTATCAGAGAGGTGGTCTTAGCGAACCAGGTCTTGCATTAGTGTGTCTAACCGATAGTTGTTTAGATGCATTAGTGAGTCTGGACTTCGACCGTGTCTGCATGTCAAAAGTTTTGCTTATCATTTCTAGTCAGAAATCAACTGCTTATCATCCTTAGGAAATTACCTGCTTATCATTCTTAGTCTAGACATGTCTTACTGCCTCTATTGCATAGACAGTGTATAGATAAATTCATATCTTAGCGTATATGTTATTGTTATCTTTGCCTGACAGCTTCCGTAGATTCCTCCGTAACTTATGGGATTTTAGTATTATATATGCATATGTAAATTATGTATTGCAGGGTACTAATCTACATCCTATAATCTGTTTCTTATCGAAAATTCTTCATCTGATCGTACGAGATGAATCCTTTAACCAGTTCGAGTCCCTCAGATTTCGATAGCTATTCCGATAGATATTCCGACAGCTATTCCGATATGGAGTTTCACCTAAGCTCTGAAAGCAGTGTTACCAGAATGAATCAACCAATTCATTTGATGGGTTCGTAGCCTACTTAATCATTGGAGACAAAAAGAAGGTGATCATTTCTATCAACCAAATTCACCTCTCGGTGAAGAACCTGGAGCACTTACTGGCGAACCTATCCGAAACACCATTTTCACACTCATTTTCTGAATATCGCCATGATTATATACTATCTCAAATTCAAAACCTTATTCATCCGCTCGTTCTGACCGACAATCATCCCGGAATAATATAAGGAGTCAACGAACTTCGCGCCCGAGTTGTAGCCTTGGAAAATATGGTGCAAAACATACCAGCTTCAGCAACATCACCGGCACCAACAGTAACAGCACCTGTACCATCAATAACACATGCCTCAACATCTCATTCTGTACATCGATTATAATCATCAATCTACATATCGTTCTACATTATTTATCTTCGTTTGACATGATGATGATGTAATCTCTAATGTTTTAGAGATTATGTACTCTAGTTCTATCCGTAAATCAAATGAGTTTAATATCATATTAACTCATTAAATCCATGATTACATCTGAAGAAAATATATATGTATATATGTTTTCATAAAGATTGTAATTAAAATTCTTTTGTATGAACTGTTAATGGTGAAAATATTTTAACGGGTAGGTAATTCCCGAGGAGTATTTAGATTTCACATTAATAAGTACACTGTACATTCTTTCAAATCTAATTCAACAGTCATTTACTATCCTATATACAACCACCGATATACGTATCCGTTCACCGTAGAATAACCCTTTTCATTCAATTTCATATTTGAATTTTGATCTATCAGAATTCAACAAATGGCATAATGAAGAAAACAATGGACAAAAATAAAATTTGTTAGAAACAAACAAATTAACCATGAGAAAATTTTGTTAAGAATCGACGCTAACAAAATCCTAGCTAACTGTTCCTAGCTAACTGTTAATTCCTTATTACATTTTATTTATAGCAATTTATTTATCGCATTTTATTTATCGCATTTTATTTATCGCAATTTTAATTCTCGCAATTTTATTTATCGTCATTTAATTTCTGTAATTTATTTTACGCACTTTAAATATTGGGACACGTATACAAGGTTTTGACATATCATATCGACGCATCAATATATATTATTTGGAATAACCATAGACACTCTATATGCAGTAATGCTGGAGTTAGTTATACATGGTTGAGGTTGATTCTACAATAATATATATAGTTTGAGTTGTGATCGAGTCTGAGACGTATACTGGTCACGACACATAATAATTAATTCGAATATTATATATTAAACTATATATGAATTACTGGACTGTCAACTGTGGACTATCGACTGTGGACTAATAACAGTGGACAATTAAAATAAATTAAAATATTCATTATAACATATGAAACTAAACATTTTCTTCAAGTTTTCCACTTGATTTCATCTTAAACCTCATTTGTATCTTGACGATTACAATCTGCGATTCAAACCTTTCATGATTCTTGAAAACACCTCAATCGAGAGGATGAACCAACCGCACATCAACTACGGAAGGAAAGATTGATGCATATAGTTATGCATCTGAAAACACTCGGAACCTGAGTAAACATTTAACACGTAGCTGTGCTAATTTCCTGGGCGTTGTTATTATCGAAAATAATTTTGCAATCCCTTTCCAAAGTAGCCAATTTTGTCACAGCTCCAGCAAGGCAACTTCAACTTTTCAGTTGGACTAGCCTTATTATAACCTCGAAATATACGTTGTCATTTCATCATCGTTACCGGGGAAACCGTTTATATCTCACCACATTAGCAGTAAACTTACCAACAACTTCGTTGATCTTTGACTTTTCGAAAAATCATTATAATCATTGAAACCCTATCATATACTCATCCGCATCTTGAAACAAGAAAGTGCCATACCAATTACCGAGAATTAACAATCAGTATACATATAACATTTATCTCTTAGAATTATGATCTTCCATTCTGAAATTCTGAAAAGCACCCAGTCTACGAACCAATACTCTGAATTCTGGAAAAGCTGAATGAAGCAGCAAAAACTGTAGATGACTTTAACAGTCAAAAGTTTGATGATAAAGAAAGATAAGTTAGAAAAACTCAAAAGAAAATTTGGTACTGAAAAACAGATTGAGCAAACCATGAAGGAGACTCTGAACAAATCACAAGGACTAAACTTGTACATTAAGAATCCTGATGATTCTGTTTCTGATGAAATCTTTAGCGAATACCTTGTTTCTGACTCCAAACTCTTGCGGACAAATTTTCTTCACCATCCTTCGATATTAGAAATTCCAAGATATCATTGTATCTTTCATTATAAATATCCTCCATATTTCTGAAGATATTTTCATAACTATTCTTATCTGAAATCATTAATCTCTTCGTGCTATCAGTGTTACATCATATAGAAACTGTTAGTTTCTATATTCTATAAACTTTCGAGCTTAAAATATGAATATTATTGAAGTAATGTTGGGAACTGATGCATGAGTTAGTATAATATAATGACACTTGATCAACGTGATTATATTACAGTAAGTCATGCTGAGTTTCTAAATGGAACATGACGATTCACAGATTATAACGTCATCATGTGTCATGTTACATAACTCTTTCATTCTGAGTAACTTCTGAACATATCAAGAAAAATATATTCTTGATAGTTCTATTCTTATGATTCTGGTAATTTGACAAATCAAATCGTGCCATTACGTTCCTTATTGTTTAGAACATTAAGTTCATTTGAAACTACATACTTACAAATTCTGGGCTATTACTCGCTTTACTAGAGGTCGAGAGGAGAATAAAAAGGCAAAGAGCTCTAAAATATAAGAGAAAATATAAAGCCCAATAGCAACACGGAGGTTACAAACCGTGGATATTAATACAAATAGCAATATAAAGACACGGTATAATTAAGAATAGTATCACCCAAGGTAATACTAGAAGTAAACAGATTTTTCTGGTGGAAGATTGAAAAGAAGGGTGATAGAAATGATAATTAGAAAAATATCAAGGATTAGAACGGGATTAAGCATTTTCACAATCTTGTAGATGTAAGAACCATGAAAGAAAGTATAGGAATGGTGAAAGTTATGGAATAGGAAGAGTTTAATTTATAATGGAAATATCAGACGAAGGCAGATCACTGTATTTAAATATAGAGATCATAATTTCCCTAAATCCCGAAGAATCAAATCTTTTAGATTTCGAAGATTTTCTTTAAATCCCTTGAATTCCGGAATTCAACCAAGGCAACGTCAAAAGTTAAAACGAAACTTCATTTATTCATTTCACTTTTTTGTGATAGCTTCATTCGTGCTCTTTGAATAATTGAATTAGTTTATCTGTATTATTCATTAATGATAAAACTCTATTTATTAGCTCATATTCGTCAGGAAAACATATTTATTGTTTGCCATGACGACCTCACTCAAATTTCGGGACAAAATTTCTTTAACGGGTAGGTACTGTGATGATCCAGAAATTTCTGACCAAATTTAAACTTTAATCTAATATGGTTTCGACACGATAAGCAAAGTCTGTAATGTTGAAGTCTCAAAACCTTTGAACTGTGTTCATGTATACATTTGACCTGTGACTAATCCCGACGATTCACGAACAATTATTTGTAAATAAATATGTATATATACAAAAATGTAATATATATAATAATTTGATATTATAAATTATAATTTAAACATTTAAAAAAATTAAATATGTAAAATAAGATATAAAATCATTATGTTGTACTTAAAATGAAATCATATATATATATATATATATATATATATATATATATATATATATATATATATATATATATATATATATATATGTATGATTTCTATAGATAATTATTATAATATGTATATATGTAAGAATTTATTACTCAATGTAAGCTACTATATATATAATTATTAAATACTACATAATTAATAATTGTATATATAAAGTGTAAATACAAGTTAAGAATATAGTCGATATAATAACCATGTTATTACTTTCATTATAATACTAACACTAATATCAAAATCAATATCAGTTTTATATATATATATATATATATATATATATATATATATATATATATATATATATATATATATATATATATATATATATATATATATATATATATTATTATAATTGTCATCTAAATATTATCAGTTATTATAATTGTTATCATTATCATTATGTATTTGTATTATAATTATTGTAGGTATAACTATTATTATATAAAGCATATATGTATATGAAATTAGATAAGTATAAATGGTTATATAATTATTGTTAATATTATTACTATTAGTAAAATTAATGTTATTATAACTAATAATAGTATTAGTACCATTAATAATTAAAATACTTTTATTATCCATATTAAAGTCAATGATAGATATATTATTAACACCAATAGATAATACATAAATATGAAAGTGAATATATATAAATTGATATATTATCATTACTAGTATTAATGTATTATTAATAATATTAGTATAATTAGTATTATTGCTATAAATAATATTAGTATTATATATTTCATAATAATTATTATCATTACCATTAGTAATAAAATTAATATTATACTTGTATTACTACTAGTTAAAATATTACAGATATTATTATTATATTAATTAAAAGATTAATCATAATCTATAAATATAAATATATAAATATTAGAGGAATGCAAATAAAGACATAAATACATAAATAAATACGAATTTCAGTTATATATATAGAGAAATACATATATACTAATATATAAATATATAAATACAGTATTTCTAATATTATTATTATTAGTAGTATTTTTTTTATTTATTAATCTGTATTAGGAATATAATTATTATAAATTAATATAATTATTATTAATTAATATAATTATTATTATATTATTTATAGCAAAATATGTATAAATCTGTTTTCAATCAATCTCATGCTGTAGATAATTATCTCAGTCGTACCAATTAGAATCTAAACACAAGGATAAAACCAAATTCTGTTAACTATCTATATCACTTTTATTTATTTATTTATCTGTACGAATATTTGATTATTGGCGACTTGTTCTGCTTTATAACGATCCATTCAATCATCATATTAAGGAGGAGTGATTCTGTCTTTCTTTTATACATCTCCATTCTCAATTAAGAACCAATACAATATTTATTTAATCAAATTTTAAATTAAAATACTGCAGAACACAACAGTTTCTCTGTTTTGCTCCCATTTTTCAAATTGAACAATTTCGATTTAGATTTCAAAATCTGTAAATGCTATTGTGTTAGGAATATTTCGTTTAATCTTTCTGCAAATTTTGAATCTTCAATTTTACATATCGAATCCGAATTAACGAGTCAAAGTGTTTGAAAAATAAAGTCAACTGTTTTGTTCTTCAAGAAATTTGGATTAGTGTTAATGTTTTCGAATCAATTGATGATATAGAAAGTTTCTAAGAGGTATTTCCAACCTATTTCATGTTATAACAATAATGTAAAACGACCTTGAAATCAAAAATCAACTTTTGTTCTTCTTTTGAAGTCGCGAATAGCAGATAACTGTTTTATTTTTTTTATTTATTTTTGTTTTCAATTAATTCAAGAGCTGTTATGGTTCGATTATACTTTGGTGGTAAGTCCTAAAAACATTTAGATGATTGTTTATCATGTTCGTTGGTTCCTGGGTCGTCTGAATTGAGAGATTGAAGATGAAGGGATTAATAATACACGGGTTAAATTACTCTGGTTAGAGAGTTTAATCAGAAATACAAGCACTGCCGAATGGTTTGGAGGTTTTATTGATGAGCGTGAGGTCTCGGGTTCGAGCCCGGTCGATGGCACTTATTCTTTTTAAATCCCATTTTGTGAGGTAGTGACTCTATTATTGTTATTATTATTATTATTATTATTATTATTATTATTATTATTACTATTATTATTATTATTATTATTATTATTATTATTATTATTATTATTATTATTATTATTATTATTATTATTATTATTATTATTATTATTATTATTATTGCTATTGTTATTATTAATTGTTATTTGTATTATATTAAAATTGATAGTATGAGTGCTATTATTATTATTTTAGTTATTTAATAAGTAAAATCACCATTACTATTATTATTATTATCATAGTTATAAGTAATATATCTATTATTATTGTTACTATTATTATAAGTATCAATTATGATATTACTATTAAATTTAATACTTTAATATTATTATCATGAGTACGTTTATTATCATTATGAAAGTAATATAATTCATTATCATTTTTGTAAATTTTAGTATTAATATGTTTTATAAATAATAGAAGTGTTAATATCAACAAAAGTATCAATTTTAAACATATTGTTATTATTATTAGTATTAACGATATTAAGAAAGTTATTATTATTAGTAAATCATTATTATCGAAACTATAATTTTATTAGAGATAAACATTTTGTACTTAAAATATACATATATTGTAATAATATTATGGAGGAAAATCGTGTGTACTTTTAACAATTCAGATTAACGCAGCGGATAATTAAAATAATAATCTTTTAATTATTTTATGAACAAAAATAACAAAATTAAATAATCACTTATTTAAAAACATGCACACGATTAATCTTTCCGTAGGATCCAGTTACACCATAATAATTGTCATGAATATAAAAACAAACGAGGAGTAAACGGTATACCTTTCTTGAAGAAACTGATGAACGAAGAGAAACCTACGATCAAAGAGTATGATCGTCTCTTTGGATAGTCCACTACACTTTCAAACGACGCCAATGGATGCTAGTCCAAACCCGAATAATTTATTATAATAATCTAATTAGTATAATAAATAAATAAATACTCCGTATGTGAAATCCACCTTCTTTTGTATACAAAACGAAACAAAAATAAAACTTGATGTTTCTTGGTTTTCATGAATAATAAGAAGAAAGGGTTTTAGATTTGTTTCTTTCGTGACTTAACACAAAGTAAAAAGAATCATATATTGTAGTTTTTTTTTTCGTTTTTGTGACTCGTTTCTTAAACCAAAGGAGTATATATTAATTTGTTTTCAACCGACTTATTTCGATATGCGTTTTCTAAAAACATGGATACGGAGTATTTTTTAATCAACTTATTCACCAAGTTACAAATCTTTTATTTTATTATAATTAATTAATTCATATTAATTAATTATTCAATTAATTTATTCATAATAAACTATCGTAACTTGTTTCGTTACTTGGGTAATATATATATACAACATATATACATATATAATTTAACGTCTAGGTGTATATATGTGTGACCCCGAAGGCTCAAATGAATTTAGCCATATAATTATTTGTTGTACCTTGCACATTAATCTTACAGACTCCCACTTGTGCATGGCACAACACCAAGTAACTATACAAACAATGGATACCGTCTAGCAACAGGTAATTGTCCCTAAATTCACATGAGGGTAGTTTCTCGTAACTGCTTATAGTAAGTGTTAAATGTCATTCGTCCCTTTGTTTCAGTTACTTTAGTTAAACTTGAGATATAGATCGTTAGTCATTTTCATTTGTTTAACAATTTTATTTCTCGATCTTAGAACTGAATTAGATCACCAAATTAATTAAGTATCATCGTAATTACATCTGGGTGTGGCCACACAAATACCTTATTCATTCATCGAGGAGCTCAAAAGTATCTAACTCCAACCATTTTGGAGGAACAAATCCTATTTTGCATACACGCGTCTCTCACGAGTTTTACATTATAACCAAAAATGGCCTTTATTATAGCCTTATTCAGGACAGCGTTTAACCATATCAAAGTACAATATTCCACACATCGAAACGGGCGTGCATCTCAAGTCTAAGGACATAAAGACATAATCACTAAAAGATTCACTACTGACAACGATCCATGTAGTGACATCTCAGATGGTTCATTCCAATATTCATCATCAATGAATACATATGAATTTGGTCTCTACAAGTTAACTATCTATCATCAATAAATATAACCAAACATTAATATTAATCTTAATTCATGTTATTCCCATAACATGACCGATTATGGAGATTTTGAATAATCAACAACTATTCATGGATTAAACATGCTAATATAGAACACAGTAATATAAATGAAAATGATCATACCAACTATATATCAATTCATTAAGATAAAACTGCTTAATGTTCCAAAATTATCCAAATACTAAATTACAAATTAAAAAGATCAGCAGCATAATAAAGTCCAATACTACTAGCATGATCATCATGCTTGTTATGTGTCATGGGCTTCGTGAACGGGTCAGCCACATTATCATCTGTATGAACCTTAAGAATACTAATATCATTCCTCTCAACGACTTCTTGAATGTAGTCAAACTTTCGAAGAATGCGTCTGCTACCCTTACGTACACGTGATTCTTTCGCAAGTATAATAGCACTTGAATTATCACAGTACATTTCCATAGGGGATTCAATGCTGGGAACTACTCCGAGTTCAGCAATAAACTTCCGAATCCAAACAGCTTGTTGTGCAGCTTCTGAGGTAGCAATGTATTCTACTTTCGTTGTAGACTGTGCAACTGTGCTCTGCTTCGAGCTCTTCCAATCAACTGCCCCGCCATTCATGACAAAGACATATCCTGACTGGGATCGAGAATCATCTCGATCAGTTTGAAAACTAGCATCTGTATAGCACCTAATACTCAGCTCTTCTTTCAAACCACCGTAAACCAAGAACATATCTTTAGTTCTCTGCAAATACTTAAGAATGTTCTTAACAGCCATCCAATGTAATTCACCTGGATTCTGTTGATAGCGACTCGTCAAACTCAAAGCTAACGAGACATCAGGTCTAGTACATAACATGGCATACATGATGGATCCTATAGCCAAAGCATACGGGATACCTTTCATTCGTCTTATCTCATCAGGTGTGACAGGACTTTGAGACTTGCTCAAGATTACACCCTTTTACACGGGCAATGCTCCGCGCTTAGAGTTCTGCATGCTAAATATACGCAAGATTTTATCAATGTATGTAGTTTGACTCAAACTAATAAGCCTTTTGGATCTATTTCTATAGATCCCGATTCCAAGAATATATTTAGCTTCTCCAAGATCCTTCATGGAAAACATTTACTAAGCCAAGATTTTACATCTTGCAAAGTTGAAATGTCATTTCCAATAAGTAGTATGTCATCAACATACAAGATCAAGAAGACTACTTTACTCCCACTAGCTCTAATGTAAACACAAGGCTCATCTCCGTTTTGAGAAAAACCAAACTCTTTAATTTTCTCATCAAACTTGAGATTCCAGATCCTGGATGCTTGCTTCAATTCATAAATGGATTTTAGAAGCTTGCATACTTTATTAGGATGCTTAGGATTCACAAACCCTTCTGGCTGAACCATATATACGTCCTCGCTTAGGTCACCATTTAAGAAAGCGGTTTTGACATCCATTTGCCATATTTCATAATCATGAAAAGCAGCTATGGCAATAAGTATCCTAATTGATTTAATGCTTGTGACTGGTGAAAAAGTTTCCTCATAATCAATTCCTTGAGTTTGAGTATAACCTTTTGCCACCAATCGAGCCTTAAAAGTGTTTACATTACCGTCCATGTCAGCCTTCTTCTTGAAGACCCATTTACACCCCACTGTCTTGCAATTGGGTGGAAGATCAATCAAGTCCCATACTTGATTATCTTTCATGGACTGCATCTCTGCCTTCATACCATCTTGCCATTTTTCAGATTCTGGATCTGATATGGCCTCACCGTAGCTAGAGGGTTCATCATAATCCCCTAGATGAGGTTCATCTGAATTAATCAGAAGATTTAGCCTCTCAGGTCGATGAGGAGTTCTACTAGATCTACGAATTACATGTGCAACACGTTCTGGTTCACCAACAGTGTGTTCAGCTTCAACGTGCGGTTAGCTAGTGTCTTCAGAAGGTATGTTACTTTGTGATTCTTGAATTTCTTCAAGATCTACTTTACTCCCACTGACTTCTTGTAAGAGAAGATCTCTTTCAAAAAATTCAGCAAACCGAGCAGTAAACACTTTGTTTTCAGCTTGGTAGTAAAAGTAGTAACCCATTGTTCCCTTTGGGTATCCCACAAAGTGACATTTGATACCTCTGGGTTCTAACTTGTTTGAAATATCACGTTTCACATACGCTTCACAACCCCAGACTTTCAAATAAGATAACTTGGGACTCTTCCCATGCCATAGCTCATATGGTGTCTTTTCTACCTTCTTGGTTGGAACCATATTGAGTATGCGTGTAGTAGACTCCAATGCATAACTCCAAAAAGACATTGGTAGAGTAGTTAGACTCATTATAGATCGAACCATATCAAGTAAAGTTCGATTCCTCCGTTCAGACACACCATTGTGTTGTGGTGTGTAAGGTGGAGTGAACTGTGAGATGATCCCACAATTCTTCAGGTGGTCCAAAAACTCTTGACTCATGTATTCCCCTCCTTGATCAGTGCAAAGGGCTTTAATGTTCTTTCCAAGTTGATTCTCTACTTCATTTTGGAAGATTTTAAACGTTTCAAAAACTTCATGTTATGTTTTAGCAAGTAAACATAACCATATCTACTATAATCATCAGTAAATGTAACGAAGTATGATTCACCATGTCTAAACATAGTTCTAAAAGGGCCACATACATCAGTATGTATTAGTCCTAAGAGATCTTCAGCTCTTTCACCTAAACCGGAGAAATGAGCCTTTGTCATCTTTCCACATAAACATGACTTGCACTCATCAAATGACTCAGAGCCAGTTGATTCCAAAAGCCCATCAGATTGGAGTTTTGAAAGGCGTTGTTTCTTTATATGACCAAGACGACAATGCCATAGATAGGTATTATTCAAGTCTTACTTGATTCGTTTGGCAGTACAGGTATATACAGAATTATTATTTGAAATCACACCATGCATATCAATTTCAAAAATACCATCACGTGGATAAGCATTAAAATAAAAGATATTATCCTTAGAAACTGAAATACCAAAGTGCGTAAATGTAAGTTCAAAACCAACATCTTTCAAAAGAGAAACTAAAACTACGTTGCTCGTAATACTAGCAGCATAATGACATTGTTCCAACAAAACAATAAGACCACTAGGCAGAGTAAGCTCATATGAAATGTCCCGTTCTTATTGATTAAAAACGTTCCATGTTAATTGATTTCGTTGCGAGGTTTTGACTTCTATATGAGACGTTTTTCAAAGACTGCATTCATTTTAAAACAAACCATAACCTTTATTTCATCAATAAAGGTTTAAAAAGCTTTACGTAGATTATCAAATAATGATAATCTAAAATATCCTGTTTACACACGACCATTACATAATGGTTTACAATACAAATATGTTACAACAAAATAAGTTTCTTGAATGCAGTTTTTACACAATATCATACAAGCATGGACTCCAAATCTCGTCCTTATTTAAGTATGCGACAGCGGAAGTTCTTAATAATCACCTGAGAATAAACATCCTTAAAACGTCAAAATATATTAAAAGTGTTGTAAATATATTTTGAACATACTTTGATATATATGTATATATTGTTATAGGTTCGTGAATCAACCAGTGGCCAAGTCTTACTTCCCGACGAAGTAAAAATCTGTGAAAGTGAGTTATAGTCCCACTTTTAAAATCTAATATTTTTGGGATGAGAATACATGCAAGTTTTATAAATGATTTACAAAATAGACACAAGTACGTGAAACTACATTCTATGGTTGAATTATCGAAATCGAATATGCCCCTTTTTATTAAGTCTGGTAATCTAAGAATTAGGGAACAGACACCCTAATTGACGCGAATCCTAAAGATAGATCTATCGGGCCCAACAAGCCCCATCCAAAGTACCGGATGCTTTAGTACTTCGAAATTTATATCATATCCGAAGGGTGTCCCGAAATGATGGGGATATTCTTATATATGCATCTTGTTAATGTCGGTTACCAGGTGTTCACCATATGAATGATTTTTATCTCTATGTATGGGATGTGTATTGAAATATGAAATCTTGTGGTCTATTATTATGATTTGATATATATAGGTTAAACCTATAACTCACCAACATTTTTGTTGACATTTTAAGCATGTTTATTCTCAGGTGATTATTAAGAGCTTCCGCTGTCGCATACTTAAATAAGGACGAGATTTGGAGTCCATGCTTGTATGATATTGTGTAAAAACTGCATTCAAGAAACTTATTTTGTTGTAACATATTTGTATTGTAAACCATTATGTAATGGTCGTGTGTAAACATGATATTTTAGATTATCATTATTTGATAATCTACGTAAAGCTTTTTAAACCTTTATTGATGAAATAAAAGTTATGGTTTGTTTTAAAATGAATGCAGTCTTTGAAAAACGTCTCATATAGAGGTCAAAACCTCGCAACGAAATCAATTAATATGGAACGTTTTTAATCAATAAGAACGGGACATTTCAGTTGGTATCCGAGCGTTGGTCTTAGAGAACTAGAATTTTGCATTAGTGTGTCTTATCGAGTTTGTTAGGATGCATTAGTGAGTCTGGACTTCGACCGTGTTTACTTGAAAAATGATTGCTTAACAAATTTTGTTGGAAACTATATATTTTTAACATGTGAATATTATGTGATATATTAATCTCTTAAAGCGTTTGATATTATGTGATAGATGTCTACCTCTAGAACAAGTCCCATTGACTCACCTAATAATAATGAAGAGTCAAATGTAAATTGGAATGATTCGTGGACTGATTCACAAGTTCCCGAAGAGGAACCGGAAGAAGAGTCGGAACCGGAAGAAGAATCGGAACCGGAAGAAGAATCGGAACCGGATGAAGAAATAGAACCGGTGGGGGAAATAATAAAACGGTTAAGTAAAAGAAAATCCTGAACCAACCGACCAAGGTTAATTATGGTCAATGGTGTTTCCGCCAAGGAAGCAAAATATTGGGAGGATTACCAATTCTCCGATGAATCGGATTCCGACGAGAATTCCGATGATGTTATAGAAATTACCCCAACTGAATTTAAAAAGGCAAAAGAAAATAATAAGGGAAAGGGCATAAAAATAGAGAAATCTAATTCCAACCCCGATGAACTTTATATGTATCGTCAACCCCCGAAGTCCTTAAGTTGTAACAATGACCCGGGAACCTCTAAACCACCAGGTTTTTCTAAACCAATGTGGATTACGACGGCTCGTATTAGGGGAACATCATATATCCCTAGAAACTTGGCAAAATGAACCAAAACCGAAGAAGAAGAAACAAGCGAGTCGGAATAAGATAGTTGTATTCGTGTGGTGTAATATATGTAATATAGTGTGCTTATGCTTTATGATATATGTAAAAATTGCTTGTATTAATAAGTATTTTTTTTTATGAATCTAACTCTTGTCTATTTTACAGTATAAAAACACAAAATGGATAGACAACCCAATATTTTAAGAGACCTACCCGGAGACATGATTGATGAAATCTTGTCTAGAGTCGGTCAGAATTCTTCGGCACAACTATTTAAGGCGAGATCAGTTTGTAAGACATTCGAAGAACGTTCCAAGAATGCCTTGGTTTATAAAAGGCTTTCGTTCGAAAGATGGGGGATATCACATTGGGAAATCCATAAGTTACGATGTGTTTACTTTGACGCATATATTGCGGGGAACCCAAATGCTATTTTACGCAATGGGTTAAGAAATTATTTTGACTCAATATATCCGAATATTGGACTTCGTGATTTAGAAAAAGCGGCTAACATGCAACATAAAGGAGCATGTTATGCTTACGGATTAGTAATGTTCGCTTCTCACCAAAGTGAGAACAAGAACATCGGGCTACAACTATTAAACAAAACGTTCCCACAAGTAACGGAGTCGGTAATTGGGGTAAGAAATGAGGTTTTTAGATTGTTACGGGACTGTTGGACATTACGTAACCCTCGCCCCTTTGACGACGTTACAACACGCTGTCTTATCAACGGCCATAACGGTTATGTTCCACAATGTAGTGACCCGAACTTTTCCATGTTTATATATATTAATTGAGATTGATATTTACATGATTAAATGTTTCCAACATGTTAAGCAATCAAACTTGTTAAGACTTGATTAATTGAAATATGTTTCATATAGACAATTGACCACCCAAGTTGATCGGTGATTCACGAACGTTAAAACTTGTAAAAACTATATGATGACATATATATGGATATATATATATAGTTAACATGATACTATGATAAGAAAACATATCATAAAGTATATTAACAATGAACTACATATGTAAAAACAAGACTACTAACTTAATGATTTTTAAACGAGACATATATGTAACGATTATCGTTGTAAAGACATTTAATGTATATATATCATATTAAGAGATATTCATACATGATAATATCATTATAATATAATAATTTAAAATCTCATGTGATATTATAAACATTGGGTTAACAACATTTAACAAGATCGTTAACCTAAAGGTTTCAAAACAACACTTACATGTAACGACTAACGATGACTTAACGACTCAGTTAAAATGTATATACATGTAGTGTTTTAATATGTATTTATACACTTTTGAAAGACTTCAATACACTTATCAAAATACTTCTACTTAACAAAAATGCTTACAATTACATCCTCGTTCAGTTTCATCAACAATTCTACTCGTATGCACCCGTATTCGTACTCGTACAATACACAGCTTTTAGATGTATGTACTATTGGTATATACACTCCAATGATCAGCTCTTAGCAGCCCATGTGAGTCACCTAACACATGTGGGAACCATCATTTGGCAACTAGCATGAAATATCTCATAAAATTACAAAAATATGAGTAATCATTCATGACTTATTTACATGAAAACAAAATTACATATCCTTTATATCTAATCCATACACCAACGACCAAAAATACCTACAAACACTTTCATTCTTCAATTTTCTTCATCTAATTGATCTCTCTCAAGTTCTATCTTCAAGTTCTAAGTGTTCTTCATAAATTCCAAAAGTTCTAGTTTCATAAAATCAAGAATACTTTCAAGTTTGCTAGCTCACTTCCAATCTTGTAAGGTGATCATCCAACCTCAAGAAATCTTTGTTTCTTACAGTAGGTTATCATTCTAATACAAGGTAATAATCATATTCAAACTTTGATTCAATTTCTATAACTATAACAATCTTATTTCAAGTGATGATCTTACTTGAACTTGTTTTCGTGTCATGATTCTGCTTCAAGAACTTCGAGCCATCCAAGGATCCATTGAAGCTAGATCCATTTTCCTATTTTCCAGTAGGTTTATCCAAGGAAATTAAGGTAGTAATGATGTTCATAACATCATTCGATTCATACATATAAAGCTATCTTATTCGAAGGTTTAAACTTGTAATCACTAGAACATAGTTTAGTTAATTCTAAACTTGTTCGCAAACAAAAGTTAATCCTTCTAACTTGACTTTTAAAATCAACTAAACACATGTTCTATATCTATATGATATGCTAACTTAATGATTTAAAACCTGGAAACACGAAAAACACCGTAAAACCGGATTTACGCCGTCGTAGTAACACCGCGGGCTGTTTTGGGTTAGTTAATTAAAAACTATGATAAACTTTGATTTAAAAGTTGTTATTCTGAGAAAATGATTTTTATTATGAACATGAAACTATATCCAAAAATTATGGTTAAACTCAAAGTGGAAGTATGTTTTCTAAAATGGTCATCTAGACGTCGTTCTTTCGACTGAAATGACTACCTTTACAAAAACGACTTGTAACTTATTTTTCCGACTATAAACCTATACTTTTTCTGTTTAGATTCATAAAATAGAGTTCAATATGAAATCATAGCAATTTGATTCACTCAAAACGGATTTAAAATGAAGAAGTTATGGGTAAAACAAGATTGGATAATTTTTCTCATTTTAGCTACGTGAAAATTGGTAACAAATCTATTCCAACCATAACTTAATCAACTTGTATTGTATATTATGTAATCTTGAGATACCATAGACACGTATACAATGTTTCGACCTATCATGTCGACACATCTATATATATTTCGGAACAACCATAGACACTCTATATGTGAATGTTGGAGTTAGCTATACAGGGTTGAAGTTGATTCCAAAATATATATAGTTTGAGTTGTGATCAATACTGAGATACGTATACACTGGGTCGTGGATTGATTCAAGATAATATTTATCGATTTATTTCTGTACATCTAACTGTGGACAACTAGTTATAGGTTACTAATGAGGACAGCTGACTTAATAAACTTAAAACATCAAAATATATTAAAAGTGTTGTAAATATATTTTGAACATACTTTAATATATATGTATATATTGTTATAGGTTCGTGAATCAACAGTGGCCAAGTCTTACTTCCCGACGAAGTAAAAATCTGTGAAAGTGAGTTATAGTCCCACTTTTAAAATCTAATATTTTTGGGATGAGAATACATGCAGGTTTTATAAATGATTTACAAAATAGACACAAGTACGTGAAACTACATTCTATGGTTGAATTATCGAAATCGAATATGCCCCTTTTTATTAAGTCTGGTAATCTAAGAATTAGGGAACAGACACCCTAATTGACGCGAATCCTAAAGATAGATCTATTGGGCCTAACAAACCCCATCCAAAGTACCGGATGCTTTAGTACTTCGAAATTTATATCATATCCGAAGGGTGTCCCGGAATGATGGGGATATTCTTATATATGCATCTTGTTAATGTCGGTTACCAGGTGTTCACTATATGAATGATTTTTATCTCTATGTATGGGATGTATATTGAAATATGAAATCTTGTGGTCTATTATTATGATTTGATATATATAGGTTAAACCTATAACTCACCAACATTTTTGTTGACGTTTTAAGCATGTTTATTCTCAGGTGATTTTTAAGAGCTTCCGCTGTCGCATACTTAAATAAGGACGAGATTTGGAGTCCATGCTTGTATGATATTGTGTAAAAACTGCATTCAAGAAACTTATTTTGTTGTAACATATTTGTATTGTAAACCATTATGTAATGGTCGTGTGTAAACATGATATTTTAGATTATCATTATTTGATAATCTACGTAAAGCTTTTTAAACCTTTATTGATGAAATAAAAGTTATGGTTTGTTTTAAAATGAATGCAGTCTTTGAAAAACGTCTCATATAGAGGTCAAAACCTCGCAACGAAATCAATTAATATGGAACGTTTTTAATCAATAAGAACGGGACATTTCAGTTGGTATCAGAGCGTTGGTCTTAGAGAACCAGAAAATTTGCATTAGTGTGTCTTATCGAGTTTGTTAGGATGCATTAGTGAGTCTGGACTTCGACCGTGTTTTCTTTAAAAATGATTGCTTAACATTTTTGTTGGAAACTATATATTTTTAACATATGAATATTATGTGATATATTAATCTCTTAACGTGTTTGATATTATGTGATAGATGTCTACCTCTAGAACAAGTCCCATTGACTCACCTAATAATAATGAAGAGTCAAATGTAAATTGGAATGATTTGTGGACTGATTCACAAGTTCCCGAAGAGGAACCGGAAGAAGAGTCAGAACCGGAAGAAGAATCGGAACCGGAAGAAGAATCGGAACCGGATGAAGAAATAGAACCGGTGGGGGAAATAATAAAACGGTTAAGTAAAAGAAAATCCTCAACCAACCGACCAAAGTTAATTATGGTCAATGGTGTTTCCGCCAAGGAAGCAAAATATTGGGAGGATTACCAATTCTCCGATGAATCGGATTCCGACGAGAATTCCGATGATGTTATAGAAATTACCCCAACTGAATTTAAAAAGGAAAAAGAAAATAATAAGGGAAAGGGCATAAAAATAGAGAAATCTAATTCCAACCCCGATGAACTTTATATGTATCGTCAACCCCCGAAGTCCTTAAGTTGTAACAATGACCCGGGAACCTCTAAACCACCAGGTTTTTCTAAACCAATGTGGACAACGACGGCTCGTATTAGGGGAACATCATATATCCCTAGAAACTTGGCAAAACGAACCAAAACCGAAGAAGAAGAAACGAGCGAGTCGGAATAAGATAGTTGTATTCGTGTGGTGTAATATATGTAATATAGTGTTCTTATGCTTTATGATATATGTAAAAATTGCTTGTATTAATAAGTATTTTTTTATGAAACTAACTCTTGTCTATTTTACAGTTTAAAAACACAAAATGGATAGACAACCCAATATTTTAAGAGACCTACCCGGAGACATGATTGATGAAATCTTGTCTAGAGTCGGCCAGAATTCTTCGGCACAACTATTTAAGGCGAGATCAGTTTGTAAGACATTCGAAGAACGTTCCAAGAATGTCTTGGTTTATAAGAGACTTTCGTTTGAAAGATGGGGGATATCACATTGGGAAACCCATAAATTACGATGTGTTTACTTTGACGCATATATTGCGGGGAACCCAAATGCTATTTTACGCAACGGGTTAAGAAATTATTTTGACTCAATATATTCGAATATTGGACTTCGTGATTTAGAAAAAGCGGCTAACATGCAACATAAAGAAGCATGTTATGCTTACGGATTAGTAATGTTCGCTTCTCACCAAAGTGAGAACAAGAACATCGGGCTACAACTATTAAACAAAACGTTTCCACAAGTGACGGAGTCGGTAATTGGGGTAAGAAATGAGGTTTTTAGATTATTACGGGACTGTTGGACATTACGTAACCCTCGTCCCTTTGATGACGTTACAACACGCTGTCTTATCAACGGCCATAACGGTTATGTTGCACAAGACCAAGGATGGGAAGTAGTCCTAGTAAAACCAGAATGCATGACTTGTTTCTAGACGTATGAATTACGTGTCTTTATTGCCTTTGCCGAACGACTTGTGTACTAGCTAGAATTGTCTTCACAACTATCTTGTATCAAAGTTATTGTGTGCTATATTTCATGCTTTATGTAAAATAAGCGGTATTGTAAGTTTGTAAAATATTGTATAAAAGTTTGAACGCGAAATATTATTACAATCAGTTTTTCATATAGAATTGTAGTAGTTGAATTGTATATTAGCTACTAAGTATGAACTTAACGGGTAGGTACTACCCGAATTTAAACTTATAAAACGCTAATATGAAGAAAAAGCTTTTATAAATGAGTTCATATTATGCTACGAAATACTATTAACTACTCTTAATATTCTGTATGATTAACTTGTTCCATTTAACTATTTTGAAGGAAATGGCACCGACTACTCGACACACCGTGAATATGAATGAAGAGGAATTCCGTACTTTTCTAGCTTCAAACATAGCCGCAGTACAGGCTGCGCTACATACCAACAATAACCTTGGATCTAGCAGTACAGGAAATAGTGTAGGATGCACCTACAAAGAATTCACTGCCTGCAAACCTTTGGAATTTGATGGAACCGAAGGACCGATCGGATTGAAACGGTGGACCGAGAAGGTCGAATCGGTGTTTGCCATAAGTAAGTGTACTGAAGAGGACAAAGTAAAGTACGCTACGCATACCTTCACAGGTTCTGCGTTAACATGGTGGAATACCTATCTAGAGCAAGTGGGACAAGATGATGCGTACGCACTACCGTGGTCAGCATTCAAGCACTTGATGAACGAGAAGTACCGTCCCAGAACCGAGGTCAATAAGCTCAAGACAGAACTTAGAGGGTTATGAACCCAAGGATTTGATATTACCACGTACGAAAGACGATTCACAGAATTGTGCCTATTGTGTCCGGGAGCATTCGAAGATGAGGAAGAGAAGATCGACGCTTTTGTGAAAGGATTACCGGAAAGAATCCAAGAAGATATAAGTTCACACGAGCCCGCCTCCATACAACAGGCATGTAGAATGGCTCACAAACTCGTGAACCAAATTGATGAAAGAATTAAAGAACAGACTGCTGAAGAGGCCAATGTGAAGCAAGTCAAAAGAAAGTGGGAGGAAAACGGTGATAAGAATCACCAATACAACAACAACAGCAATTACAACAATAATCGCAACAATTATCCCAACAATCGCAACATCAATCGCAACTACAACAAACGGCCCAACAACAACAACAACAACAACAATAGCAACTACAACAATCATCCCAACAACAATAATAACCCCAACAACAACAACAATCAGAAGCAGCTATGCCAAAGGTGTGAAAAGAATCACTCGGGGTTCTGCACCAAATTTTGCAACAAGTGTAAAAGAAATGGTCATAGCGCGGCGAAGTGTGAGGTCTATGGACCAGGGGTTAATAGAACGAAAGGAACAAATGGTGTCGGAACGAGTAATGGCGGAGCAAGTAGTGTCGGAGCAAGTTATGCCAATGTAGTTTGTTATAAATGTGGAAAACCGGGCCACATTATTAGAAATTGCCCGAACCAGGAGAACACGAATGGACAAGGCCGCGGAAGAGTTTTCAATATTAATGCGGCAGAGGCACAGGAAGACCCGGAGCTTGTTACGGGTACGTTTCTTATTGACAATAAATCTGCTTACGTTTTATTTGATTCGGGTGCGGATAGAAGCTATATGAGTAGAGATTTTTGTGCTAAATTAAGTTGTCCATTGACGCCTTTGGATAGTAAATTTTTACTCGAATTAGCAAATGGTAAATTAATTTCAGCAGATAATATATGTCGGAATCAAGAAATTAAACTGGTTAGCGAAACATTTAAGATTGATTTGATACCAGTAGAGTTAGGGAGTTTTGATGTGATAATCGGTATGGACTGGTTGAAAGAAGTGAAAGCGGAGATCGTTTGTTACAAAAATGCAATTCGCATTATACGAGAAAAAGGAAAACCCTTAATGGTGTACGGAGAAAAGGGCAACACGAAGCTACATCTTATTAGTAATTTGAAGGCACAAAAACTAATAAGAAAAGGTTGCTATGCTGTTCTAGCACACGTCGAGAAAGTACAAACTGAAGAAAAGAGCATCAATGATGTTCCCATTGCAAAAGAATTTCCCGATGTATTTCCAAAAGAATTACCGGGATTACCCCCACATCGATCCGTTGAATTTCAAATAGATCTTGTACCAGGAGCTGCACCAATAGCTCGTGCTCCTTACAGACTCGCACCCAGCGAGATGAAAGAACTGCACAGCCAATTACAAGAACTTTTAGAGCGTGGTTTCATTCGACCAAGCACATCACCGTGGGGAGCTCCTGTTTTGTTTGTCAAGAAGAAAGATGGTACATTCAGGTTGTGTATCGACTACCGAGAGTTGAACAAACTTACCATCAAGAACCGCTACCCACTACCGAGAATCGACGACTTATTTGATCAACTACAAGGCTCGTCTGTTTATTCAAAGATTGACTTACGTTCCGGGTATCATCAAATGCGGGTGAAAGAAGATGATATTCCAAAGACTGCTTTCAGAACACGTTACGGTCATTACGAGTTTATGGTCATGCCGTTTGGTTTAACTAATGCACCAGCTGTGTTCATGGACCTTATGAACCGAGTGTGTGGACCATACCTTGACAAGTTTGTCATTGTTTTCATTGATGACATACTTATTTACTCAAAGAATGACCAAGAACACGGTGAACATTTGAGAAAGGTGTTAGAAGTATTGAGGAAGGAAGAATTGTACGCTAAGTTTTCAAAGTGTGCATTTTGGTTGGAAGAAGTTCAATTCCTCGGTCACATAGTTAACAAAGAAGGTATTAAGGTGGATCCGGCAAAGATAGAAACTGTTGAAAAGTGGGAAACCCCGAAAACTCCGAAACACATACGCCAGTTTTTAGGACTAGCTGGTTACTACAGAAGGTTCATCCAAGACTTTTCCAGAATAGCAAAACCCTTGACTGCATTAACGCATAAAGGGAAGAAATTTGAATGGAATGATGAACAAGAGAAAGCGTTTCAGTTATTGAAGAAAAAGCTAACTACGGCACCTATATTGTCATTGCCTGAAGGGAATGATGATTTTGTGATTTATTGTGATGCATCAAAGCAAGGTCTCGGTTGTGTATTAATGCAACGAACGAAGGTGATTGCTTATGCGTCTAGACAATTGAAGATTCACGAACAAAATTATACGACGCATGATTTGGAATTAGGCGCGGTTGTTTTTGCATTAAAGACTTGGAGGCACTACTTATATGGGGTCAAAAGTATTATATATACCGACCACAAAAGTCTTCAACACATATTTAATCAGAAACAACTGAATATGAGGCAGCGTAGGTGGATTGAATTATTGAATGATTACGACTTTGAGATTCGTTACCACCCGGGGAAGGCAAATGTGGTAGCCGATGCCTTGAGCAGGAAGGACAGAGAACCCATTCGAGTAAAATCTATGAATATAATGATTCATAATAACATTACTACTCAAATAAAGGAGGCGCAACAAGGAGTTTTAAAAGAGGGAAATTTAAAGGATGAAATACCCAAAGGATCGGAGAAGCATCTTAATATTCGGGAAGACGGAACCCGGTATAGGGCTGAAAGGATTTGGGTACCAAAATTTGGAGATATGAGAGAAATGGTACTTAGAGAAGCTCATAAAACCAGATACTCAATACATCCTGGAACGGGGAAGATGTACAAGGATCTCAAGAAACATTTTTGGTGGCCGGGTATGAAAGCCGATGTTGCTAAATACGTAGGAGAATGTTTGACGTGTTCTAAGGTCAAAGCTGAGCATCAGAAACCATCAGGTCTACTTCAACAACCCGAAATCCCGGAATGGAAATGGGAAAACATTACCATGGATTTCATCACTAAATTGCCAAGGACTGCAAGTGGTTTTGATACTATTTGGGTAATAGTTGATCGTCTCACCAAATCAGCACACTTCCTGCCAATAAGAGAAGATGACAATATGGAGAAGTTAGCACGACTGTATTTGAAGGAAGTCATCTCCAGACATGGAATACCAATCTCTATTATCTCTGATAGGGATGGCAGATTTATTTCAAGATTCTGGCAGACATTACAGCAAGCATTAGGAACTCGTCTAGACATGAGTACTGCCTATCATCCACAAACTGATGGGCAGAGTGAAAGGACGATACAAACGCTTGAAGACATGCTACGAGCATGTGTTATTGATTTCGGAAACAGTTGGGATCGACATCTACCATTAGCAGAATTTTCCTACAACAACAGCTACCATTCAAGCATTGAGATGGCGCCGTTTGAAGCACTTTATAGTAGAAAGTGCAGGTCTCCGATTTGTTGGAGTGAAGTGGGGGATAGACAGATTACGGGTCCGGAGATTATACAAGAAACTACCGAGAAGATCATCCAAATTCAACAACGGTTGAAAACCGCCCAAAGTCGACAAAAGAGCTACGCTGACATTAAAAGAAAAGATATAGAATTTGAAATTGGAGAGATGGTCATGCTTAAAGTTGCACCTTGGAAAGGCGTTGTTCGATTTGGTAAACGAGGGAAATTAAATCCAAGGTATATTGGACCATTCAAGATTATTGATCGTGTCGGACCAGTAGCTTACCGACTTGAGTTACCTCAACAACTCGCGGCTGTACATAACACTTTCCACGTCTCGAATTTAAAGAAATGTTTTGCTAAAGAAGATCTCACTATTCCGTTAGATGAAATCCAAATCAACGAAAAACTTCAATTCATCGAAGAACCCGTCGAAATAATGGATCGTGAGGTTAAAAGACTTAAGCAAAACAAGATACCAATTGTTAAGGTTCGATGGAATGCTCGTAGAGGACCCGAGTTCACCTGGGAGCGTGAAGATCAGATGAAGAAGAAATACCCGCATCTATTTCCAGAAGATTCGTCAACACCTTCAACAGCTTAAAATTTCGGGACGAAATTTATTTAACGGGTAGGTACTGTAGTGACCCGAACTTTTCCATGTTTATATATATTAATTGAGATTGATATTTACATGATTAAATGTTTCCAACATGTTAAGCAATCAAACTTGTTAAGACTTGATTAATTGAAATATGTTTCATATAGACAATTGACCACCCAAGTTGATCGGTGATTCACGAACGTTAAAACTTGTAAAAACTATATGATGACATATATATGGATATATATATATATAGTTAACATGATACTATGATAATAAAACATATCATAAAGTATATTAACAATGAACTACATATGTAAAAACAAGACTACTAACTTAATGATTTTTAAACGAGACATATATGTAACGATTATCGTTGTAAAGACATTTAATGTATATATATCATATTAAGAGATATTCATACATGATAATATCATGATAATATAATAATTTAAAATCTCATGTGATATTATAAACATTGGATTAACAACATTTAACAAGATCGTTAACCTAAAGGTTTCAAAACAACACTTACATGTAACGACTAACGATGACTTAACGACTCAGTTAAAATGTATATACATGTAGTGTTTTAATATGTATTTATACACTTTTGAAAGACTTCAATACACTTATCAAAATACTTCTACTTAACAAAAATTCTTACAATTACATCCTCGTTCAGTTTCATCAACAATTCTACTCGTATGCACCCGTATTCGTACTCGTACAATACACAGCTTTTAGATGTATGTACTATTGGTATATACACTCCAATGATCAGCTCTTAGCAGCCCATGTGAGTCACCTAACACATGTGGGAACCATCATTTGGCAACTAGCATGAAATATCTCATAAAATTACAAAAATATGAGTAATCATTCATGACTTATTTACATGAAAACAAAATTACATATCCTTTATATCTAATCCATACACCAACGACCAAAAATACCTACAAACACTTTAATTCTTCAATTTTCTTCATCTAATTGATCTCTCTCAAGTTCTATCTTCAAGTTCTAAGTGTTCTTCATAAATTCCAAAAGTTCTAGTTTCATAAAATCAAGAATACTTTCAAGTTTGCTAGCTCACTTCCAATCTTGTAAGGTGATCATCCAACCTCAAGAAATCTTTGTTTCTTACAGTAGGTTATCATTCTAATACAAGGTAATAATCATATTCAAACTTTGGTTCAATTTCTATAACTATAACAATCTTATTTCAAGTGATGATCTTACTTGAACTTGTTTTCGTGTCATGATTCTGCTTCAAGAACTTCGAGCCATCCAAGGATCCATTGAAGCTAGATCCATTTTCCTATTTTCCAGTAGGTTTATCCAAGGAAATTAAGGTAGTAATGATGTTCATAACATCATTCGATTCATACATATAAAGCTATCTTATTCGAAGGTTTAAACTTGTAATCACTAGAACATAGTTTAGTTAATTCTAAACTTGTTCGCAAACAAAAGTTAATCCTTCTAACTTGACTTTTAAAATCAACTAAACACATGTTCTATATCTATATGATATGCTAACTTAATGATTTAAAACCTGGAAACACGAAAAACACCGTAAAACCGGATTTACGCCGTCGTAGTAACACCGCGGGCTGTTTTGGGTTAGTTAATTAAAAACTATGATAAACTTTGATTTAAAAGTTGTTATTCTGAGAAAATGATTTTTATTATGAACATGAAACTATATCCAAAAATTATGGTTAAACTCAAAGTGGAAGTATGTTTTCTAAAATGGTCATCTAGACGTCGTTCTTTCGACTGAAATGACTACCTTTACAAAAACGACTTGTAACTTATTTTTCCGACTATAAACCTATACTTTTTCTGTTTAGATTCATAAAATAGAGTTCAATATGAAATCATAGCAATTTGATTCACTCAAAACGGATTTAAAATGAAGAAGTTATGGGTAAAACAAGATTGGATAATTTTTCTCATTTTAGCTACGTGAAAATTGGTAACAAATCTATTCCAACCATAACTTAATCAACTTGTATTGTATATTATGTAATCTTGAGATACCATAGACACGTATACAATGTTTCGACCTATCATGTCGACACATCTATATATATTTCGGAACAACCATAGACACTCTATATGTGAATGTTGGAGTTAGCTATACAGGGTTGAGGTTGATTCCAAAATATATATAGTTTGAGTTGTGATCAATACTGAGATACGTATACACTGGGTCGTGGATTGATTCAAGATAATATTTATCGATTTATTTCTGTACATCTAACTGTGGACAACTAGTTATAGGTTACTAATGAGGACAGCTGACTTAATAAACTTAAAACATCAAAATATATTAAAAGTGTTGTAAATATATTTTGAACATACTTTAATATATATGTATATATTGTTATAGGTTCGTGAATCAACAGTGGCCAAGTCTTACTTCCCGACGAAGTAAAAATCTGTGAAAGTGAGTTATAGTCCCACTTTTAAAATCTAATATTTTTGGGATGAGAATACATGCAGGTTTTATAAATGATTTACAAAATAGACACAAGTACGTGAAACTACATTCTATGGTTGAATTATCGAAATCGAATATGCCCCTTTTTATTAAGTCTGGTAATCTAAGAATTAGGGAACAGACACCCTAATTGACGCGAATCCTAAAGATAGATCTATTGGGCCTAACAAACCCCATCCAAAGTACCGGATGCTTTAGTACTTCGAAATTTATATCATATCCGAAGGGTGTCCCGGAATGATGGGGATATTCTTATATATGCATCTTGTTAATGTCGGTTACCAGGTGTTCACTATATGAATGATTTTTATCTCTATGTATGGGATGTATATTGAAATATGAAATCTTGTGGTCTATTATTATGATTTGATATATATAGGTTAAACCTATAACTCACCAACATTTTTGTTGACGTTTTAAGCATGTTTATTCTCAGGTGATTTTTAAGAGCTTCCGCTGTCTCATACTTAAATAAGGACGAGATTTGGAGTCCATGCTTGTATGATATTGTGTAAAAACTGCATTCAAGAAACTTATTTTGTTGTAACATATTTGTATTTTAAACCATTATGTAATGGTCGTGTGTAAACAGGATATTTTAGATTATCATTATTTGATAATCTACGTAAAGCTTTTTAAACCTTTATTGATGAAATAAAGGTTATGGTTTATTTTAAAATGAATGCAGTCTTTGAAAAACGTCTCATATAGAGGTCAAAACCTCGCAACGAAATCAATTAATATGGAACGTTTTTAATCAATAAGAACGGGACATTTCACACAAGACCAAGGATGGGAAGTAATCCTAGTAAAACCAGAATGCATGACTTGTTTCTGGACGTATGAATTACGTGTCTTTATTGCCTTTGCTGAACGACTTGTGTACTAGCTAGAATTATCTTCACAACCATCTTGTATCAAATTTATTGTGTGCTATATTTCATGCTATATGTAAAATAAGTGGTATTGTAAGTTTGTAAAATATTGTGTAAAAGTTTGAACGCGAAATATTATTATAATCAGTTTTTCATATAGAATTGTAGTAGTTGAATTGCATATTAGCTACTAAGTATGAACTTAACGGGTAGGTACTACCCGAATTTAAACTTATAAAACGCTAATATGAAGAAAAAGCTTTTATAAATGAGTTCATATTATGCTACGAAATACTATTAACTACTCTTAATATTCTGTATGATTAACTTGTTCCATTTGACTATTTTGAAGGAAATGGCACCGACTACTCGACACACCGTGAATATGAATGAAGAGGAATTCCGTACTTTTCTAGCTTCAAACATAGCCGCAGTACAGGCTGCGCTACATACCAACAATAACCTTGGATCTAGCAGTACAGGAAATCGTGTAGGATGCACCTACAAATAATTTACTGCCTGCAAACCTTTGGAATTTGATGTAACCGAAGGACCGATCGGATTGAAACGGTGGACCGAGAAGGTCGAATCGGTGTTTGCCATAAGTAAGTGTACTGAAGAGGACAAAGTGAAGTACGCTACGCATACCTTCACATGTTCTGCGTTAACATGGTGGAATACCTATCTAGAGCAAGTGGGACAAGACGATGCGTACGCACTACCGTGGTCAGCATTCAAGCACTTGATGAACGAGAAGTACCGTCCCAGAACCGAGGTCAATAAGCTCAAGACAGAACTTAGAGGGTTACGAACCCAAGGATTTGATATTACCACGTACGAAAGACGATTCACAGAATTGTGCCTATTGTGTCCAGGAGCATTCGAAGATGAGGAAGAGAAGATCGACGCGTTTGTGAAAGGATTACCGGAAAGAATCCAAGAAGATATAAGTTCACACGAGCCCGCCTCCATACAACAGGCATGTAGAATGGCTCACAAACTAGTGAACCAGATTGAAGAAAGAATTAAAGAACAGACTGCTGAAGAGGCCAATGTGAAGCAAGTCAAAAGAAAGTGGGAGGAAAACGGTGATAAGAATCACCAATACAACAACAACAGCAATTACAACAATAATCGCAACAATTATCCCAACAATCGCAACATCAATCGCAACTACAACAAACGGCCCAACAACAACCACAACAACAACAACAGCAACTACAACAATCATCCCAACAACAATAATAACCGCAATAACAACAACAATCAGAAGCAGCTATGCCAAAGGTGTGAAAAGTATCACTCGGGGTTCTGCACCAAATTTTGCAACAAGTGTAAAAGAAATGGTCATAGCACGGCGAAGTGTGAGGTCTACGGACCAGGGGTTAATAGAACGAAAGGAACAAATGGTGTCGGAACGAGTAATGGCGGAGCAAGTAGTGTCGGAGCAAGTTATGCCAATGTAGTTTGTTATAAATGTTGGAAACCGGGCCACATTATTAGAAATTGCCCAAACCAGGAGAACACGAATGGACAAGGCTGCGGAAGAGTTTTTAATATTAATGCGGCAGAGGCACAAGAAGACCCGGAGCTTGTTACCGGTACGTTTCTTATTGACAATAAATCTGCTTACGTTTTATTTGATTCGGGTGCGGATAGAAGCTATATGAGTAGAGATTTTTGTGCTAAATTAAGTTGTCCATTGACGCCTTTGGATAGTAAATTTTTACTCGAATTAGCAAATGGTAAATTAATTTCAGCAGATAATATATGTCGGAATCGAGAAATTAAACTGGTTAGCGAAACATTTAAGATTGATTTGATACCAGTAGAGTTAGGGAGTTTTGATGTGATAATCGGTATGGACTGGTTGAAAGAAGTGAAAGCAGAGATCGTTTGTTACAAAAATGCAATTCGCATTATACGAGAAAAAGGAAAACCCTTAATGGTGTACGGAGAAAAGGGCAACACGAAGCTACATCTTATTAGTAATTTGAAGGCACAAAAACTAATAAGAAAAGGTTGCTATGCTGTTCTAGCACACGTCGAGAAAGTACAAACTGAAGAAAAGAGCATCAATGATGTTCCCATTGCAAAAGAATTTCCCGATGTATTTCCGAAAGAATTATCGGGATTACCCCCACATCGATTCGTTGAATTTCAAATAGATCTTGTACCAGGAGCTGCACCAATAGCTCGTGCTCCTTACAGACTCGCACCCAGCGAGATGAAAGAACTGCAAAGCCAATTACAAGAACTTTTAGAGCGTGGTTTCATTCGACCAAGCACATCACCGTAGGGAGCTCCTGTTTTGTTTGTCAAGAAGAAAGATGGTACATTCAGGTTGTGTATCGACTACCTAGAGTTGAACAAACTTACCATCAAGAACCGCTACCCACTACCGAGAATCGACGACTTATTTGATCAACTACAAGGCTCGTTTGTTTATTCAAAGATTGACTTACGTTCCGGGTATCATCAAATGCGGGTGAAAGAAGATGATATTCCAAAGACTGCTTTCAGAACACGTTACGGTCATTACGAGTTTATGGTCATGCCATTTGGTTTAACTAATGCACCAGCTGTGTTCATGGACCTTATGAACCGAGTGTGTGGACCATACCTTGACAAGTTTGTCATTGTTTTCATTGATGACATACTTATTTACTCAAAGAATGACCAAGAACACGGTGAACATTTGAGAAAGGTGTTAGAAGTATTGAGGAAGGAAGAATTGTACGCTAAGTTTTCAAAGTGTGCATTTTGGTTGGAAGAAGTTCAATTCCTCGGTCACATAGTGAACAAAGAAGGTATTAAGGTGGATCCGGCAAAGATAGAAACTGTTGAAAAGTGGGAAACCCCGAAAACTCCGAAACACATACGCCAGTTTTTAGGACTAGCTGGTTACTACAGAAGGTTCATCCAAGACTTTTCCAGAATAGCAAAACCCTTGACTGCATTAACGCATAAAGGGAAAAAATTTGAATGGAATGATGAACAAGAGAAAGCGTTTCAGTTATTAAAGAAAAAGCTAACTACGGCACCTATATTGTCATTGCCTGAAGGGAATGATGATTTTGTGATTTATTGTGATGCATCAAAGCAAGGTCTCGGTTGTGTATTAATGCAACGAACGAAGGTGATTGCTTATGCGTCTAGACAATTGAAGATTCACGAACAAAATTATACGACGCATGATTTGGAATTAGACGCAGTTGTTGTTGCATTAAAGACTTGGAGGCACTACTTATATGGTGTTAAAAGTATTATATATACCGACCACAAAAGTCTTCAACACATATTTAATCAGAAACAACTGAATATAAGGCAGCGTAGGTGGATTGAATTATTGAATGATTACGACTTTGAGATTCGTTACCACCCGGGGAAGGCAAATGTGGTAGCCGATGCCTTGAGCAGGAAGGACAGAGAACCCATTCGAGTAAAATCTATGAATATAATGATTCATAATAACCTTACTACTCAAATAAAGGAGGCGCAACAAGGAGTTTTAAAAGAGGGAAATTTAAAGGATGAAATACCCAAAGGATCGGAGAAGCATCTTAATATTCGGGAAGACGGAACCCAGTATAGGGCTGAAAGGATTTGGGTACCAAAATTTGGAGATATGAGAGAAATGGTACTTAGAGAAGCTCATAAAACCAGATACTCAATACATCCTGGAACGGGGAAGATGTACAAGGATCTCAAGAAACATTTTTGGTGGCCGGGTATGAAAGCCGATGTTGCTAAATACGTAGGAGAATGTTTGACGTGTTCTAAGGTCAAAGCTGAGCATCAGAAACCATCAGGTCTACTTCAACAACCCGAAATCCAGGAATGGAAATGGGAAAACATTACCATGGATTTCATCACTAAATTGCCAAGGACTGCAAGTGGTTTTGATACTATTTGGGTAATAGTTGATCGTCTCACCAAATCAGCACACTTCCTACCAATAAGAGAAGATGACAAGATGGAGAAGTTAGCACGACTGTATTTGAAGGAAGTCATCTCCAGACATGGAATACCAATCTCTATTATCTCGGATAGGGATGGCAGATTTATTTCAAGATTCTGGCAGACATTACAGCAAGCATTAGGAACTCGTCTAGACATGAGTACTGCCTATCATCCACAAACTGATGGGCAGAGCGAAAGGACGATACAAACGCTTGGAGACATGCTACGAGCATGTGTTATTGATTTCGGAAACAGTTGGGATCGACATCTACCGTTAGTAGAATTTTCCTACAACAACAGCTACCATTCAAGCATTGAGATGGCGCCGTTTGAAGCACTTTATGGTAGAAAGTGCAGGTCTCCGATTTGTTGGAGTGAAGTGGGGGATAGACAGATTACGGGTCCGGAGATTATACAAGAAACTACAGAGAAGATCATCCAAATTCAACAACGGTTGAAAATCGCCCAAAGTCGACAAAAGAGCTACGCTGACATTAAAAGAAAAGATATAGAATTTGAAATTGGAGAGATGGTCATTCTTAAAGTTGCACCTTGGAAAGGCGTTGTTCGATTTGGTAAACAAGGGAAATTAAATCCAAGGTATATTGGACCATTCAAGATTATTGATCGTGTCGGACCAGTAGCTTACCGACTTGAGTTACCTCAACAACTCGCGGCTGTACATAACACTTTCCACGTCTCGAATTTGAAGAAATGTTTTGCTAAAGAAGATCTCACTATTCCGTTAGATGAAATCCAAATCAACGAAAAACTTCAATTCATCGAAGAACCCGTCGAAATAATGGATCGTGAGGTTAAAAGACTTAAGCAAAACAAGATACCAATTGTTAAGGTTTGATGGAATGCTTGTAGAAGACCCGAGTTCACCTGGGAGCGTGAAGATCAGATGAAGAAGAAATACCCGCATCTATTTCCAGAAGATTCGTCAACACCTTCAACAGCTTAAAATTTCGGGACGAAATTTATTTAACGGGTAGGTACTGTAGTGACCCGAACTTTTCCATGTTTATATATATTAATTGAGATTGATATTTACATGATTAAATGTTTCCAACATGTTAAGCAATCAAACTTGTTAAGACTTGATTAATTGAAATAGGTTTCATATAGACAATTGACCACCCAAGTTGACCGGTGATTCACGAACGTTAAAACTTGTAAAAACTATATGATGACATATGTATGGTTATATATATAGTTAACATGATATTATGATAAGTAAACATATCATTAATTATATTAACAATGAACTACATATGTAAAAACAAGACTACTAACTTAATGATTTTGAAACGAGACATATATGTAACGATTATCGTTGTAACGACATTTAATGTATATATATATATCATATTAAGAGATATTAGTACATAATAATATCATGATAATATAATAATTTAAAATCTCTTTTGATATTATAAACATTGGGTTAACAACATTTAACAAGATCGTTAACCTAAAGGTTTCAAAACAACATTTACATGTAACGACTAACGATGACTTAACGACTCAGTTAAAATGTATATACATGTAGTGTTTTAATATGTATTCATACACTTTTGAAAGACTTCAAGACACTTATCAAAATACTTCTACTTAACAAAAATGCTTACAATTACATCCTCGTTCAGTTTCATCAACAATTCTACTCGTATGCACCCGTATTCGTACTCGTACAATACACAGCTTTTAGATGTATGTACTATTGGTATATACACTCCAATGATCAGCTCTTAGTAGCCCATGTGAGTCACCTAACACATGTTGGAACCATCATTTGGCAACTAGCATGAAATATCTCATAAAATTATAAAAATATGAGTAATCATTCATGACTTATTTACATGAAAACAAAATAACATATCCTTTATATCTAATCCATACACCAATGACCAAAAATACCTACAAACACTTTCATTCTTCAATTTTCTTCATCTAATTGATCTCTCTCAAGTTCTATCTTCAAGTTCTAAGTGTTCTTCATAAATTCCGAAAGTTCTAGTTTCATAAAATCAAGAATACTTTCAAGTTTGCTAGCTCACTTCCAATCTTGTAAGGTGATCATCCAACCTCAAGAAATCTTTGTTTCTTACAGTAGGTTATCATTCTAATACAAGGTAATAATCATATTCAAACTTTGGTTCAATTTCTATAACTATAACAATCTTATTTCAAGTGATGATCTTACTTGAACTTGTTTTCGTGTCATGATTCTGCTTCAAGAACTTCGAGCATCCAAGGATCCATTGAAGCTAGATCCATTTTTCTATTTTCCAGTAGGTTTATCCAAGGAACTTAAGGTAGTAATTATGTTCATAACATCATTCAATTCATACATATAAAGCTATCTTATTCGAAGGTTTAAACTTGTAATCACTAGAACATAGTTTAGTTAATTCTAAACTTGTTCACAAACAAAAGTTAATCCTTCTAACTTGACTTTTAAAATAAACTAAACACATGTTCTATATCTATATGATATGCTAACTTAATGATTTAAAACCTGGAAACACGAAAAACACCGTAAAACCGGATTTACGCCGTCGTAGTAACACCGCGGGCTGTTTTGGGTTAGTTAATTAAAAACTATGATAAACTTTGATTTAAAAGTTGTTATTCTGAGAAAATGATTTTTATTATGAACATGAAACTATATCCAAAAATTATGGTTAAACTCAAAGTGGAAGTATGTTTTCTAAAATGGTCATCTAGACGTCGTTCTTTCGACTGAAATGACTACCTTTACAAAAACGACTTGTAACTTATATTTCCGACTATAAACCTATACTTTTTCTGTTTAGATTCATAAAATAGGGTTCAATATGAAACCATAGCAATTTGATTCACTCAAAACGGAGTTAAAATGAAGAAGTTATGGGTAAAACAAGATTGGAAAATTTTTCTCATTTTAGCTACGTGAAAATTGGTAACAAATATATTCCAACCATAACTTAATCAACTTGTATTGTATATTATGTAATCTTGAGATACCATAGACACGTATACAATGTTTCGACCTATCATGTCGACACATCTATATATATTTCGGAACAACCATAGACACTCTATATGTGAATGTTGGAGTTAGCTATACAAGGTTGAGGTTGATTCCAAAATATATATAGTTTGAGTTGTGATCAATACTGAGATACGTATACACTGGGTCGTGGATTGATTCAAGATAATATTTATCGATTTATTTCTGTACATCTTAACTGTGGACAACTAGTTGTAGGTTACTAACGAGGACAGCTGACTTAATAAACTTAAAACATCAAAATATATTAAAAGTGTTGTAAATATATTTTGAACATACTTTGATATATATGTATATATTGTTATAGGTTCGTGAATCAACCAGTGGCCAAGTCTTACTTCCCGACGAAGTAAAAATCTGTGAAAGTGAGTTATAGTCCCACTTTTAAAATCTAATATTTTTGGGATGAGAATACATGCAAGTTTTATAAATGATTTACAAAATAGACACAAGTATGTGAAACTACATTCTATGGTTGAATTATCGAAATCGAATATGCCCCTTTTTATTAAGTCTGGTAATCTAAGAATTAGGGAACAGACACCCTAATTGACGTGAATCCTAAAGATAGATCTATCGGGCCCAACAAGCCCCATCCAAAGTACCGGATGCTTTAATACTTCGAAATTTATATCATATCCGAAGGGTGTCCCGGAATGATGGGGATATTCTTATATATGCATCTTGTTAATGTCGGTTACCAGGTGTTCACCATATGAATGATTTTTATCTCTATGTATGGGATGTGTATTGAAATATGAAATCTTGTGGTCTATTATTATGATTTGATATATATAGGTTAAACCTTTAACTCACCAACATTTTTGTTGACGTTTTAAGCATGTTTATTCTCAGGTGATTATTAAGAGCTTCCGCTGTCGCATACTTAAATAAGGACGAGATTTGGAGTCCATGCTTGTATGATATTGTGTAAAAACTGCATTCAAGAAACTTATTTTGTTGTAACATATTTGTATTGTAAACCATTATGTAATGGTCGTGTGTAAACAGGATATTTTAGATTATCATTATTTGATAATCTACGTAAAGCTTTTTAAACCTTTATTGATGAAATAAAGGTTATGGTTTGTTTTAAAATGAATGCAGTCTTTGAAAAACGTCTCATATAGAGGTCAAAACCTCGCAACGAAATCAATTAATATGGAACGTTTTTAATCAATAAGAACGGGACATTTCAATCAACTATTACCCAAATAGTATCAAAACCACTTGCAGTCCTTGGCAATTTAGTGATGAAATCCATGGTAATGTTTTCCCATTTCCATTCCGGGATTTTGGGTTGTTGAAGTAGACCTGATGGTTTCTGATGCTCAGCTTTGACCTTAGAACACGTCAAATATTCTCCTACATATTTAGCAACATCGACTTTCATACCCGGCCACCAAAAATGTTTCTTGAGATCCTTGTACATCTTCCCCGTTCCAGGATGTATTGAGTATCTGGTTTTATGAGCTTCTCTAAGTACCATTTCTCTCATATCTCCAAATTTTGGTACCCAAATCCTTTCAGCCCTATACCGGGTTCCGTCTTCCCGAATATTAAGATGCTTCTCCGATCCTTTGGGTATTTTATCCTTTAAATTTCCCTCTTTTAAAACTCCTTGTTGCGCCTCCTTTATTTGAGTAGTAAGGTTATTATGAATCATTATATTCATAGATTTTACTCGAATTGGTTCTCTGTCCTTCCTGCTCAAGGCATCGGCTACCACATTTGCCTTCCCCGGGTGGTAACGAATCTCAAAGTCGTAATCATTCAACAATTCAATCCACCTACGCTGCCTCATATTCAGTTGTTTCTGATTAAATATGTGTTGAAGACTTTTGTGGTCGGTATATATAATACTTTTGACCCCATATAAGTAGTGCCTCCAAGTCTTTAATGCAAAAACAACCGCGCCTAATTCCAAATCATGTGTCGTATAATTTTGTTCGTGAATCTTCAATTGTCTAGACGCATAAGCAATCACCTTCGTTCGTTACATTAATACACAACCGAGACCTTTCTTTGATGCGGCACAATAAATCACAAAATCATCATTCCCTTCAGGCAATGACAATATAGGTGCCGTAGTTAGCTTTTTCTTCAATAACTGAAACGCTTTCTCTTGTTCATCATTCCATTCAAATTTCTTCCCTTTATGCGTTAATGCAGTCAAGGGTTTTGCTATTCTGGAAAAGTCTTGTATGAACCTTCTGTAGTAACCAGCTAGTCCTAAAAACTGGCGTATGTGTTTCGGAGTTTTTGGGGTTTCCCACTTTTCAACAGTTTCTATCTTTGTCGGATCCACCTTAATACCTTCTCTGTTCACTATGTGACCGAGGAATTGAACTTCTTCCAACAAAAATGCACACTTTGAAAACTTAGCGTACAATTATTCCTTCCTCAATACTTCTAACACCTTTCTCAAATGTTCACCGAGTTCTTGGTCATTCTTTGAGTAAATAAGTATGTCATCAATAAAAACAATGACAAACTTGTCAAGGTATGGTCCACACACTCGGTTCATAAGGTCCATGAACACAGCTGGTGCATTAGTTAAACCAAACGGCATGACCATAAACTCGTAATGACCGTAACGTGTTCTGAAAGCAGTCTTTGGAATATCATCTTCTTTCACCCGTATTTGATGATACCCGGAACGTAAGTCAATCTTTGAATAAACAGACGAGCCTTGTAGTTGATCAAATAAGTCGTCGATTCTCGGTAGTGGGTAGCGGTTCTTGATGGTAAGTTTGTTCAACTCTCGGTAGTCGATACACAACCTGAATGTACCATCTTTCTTCTTGACAAACAAAACAGGAGCTCCCCACGGTGATGTACTTGGTCGAATGAAACCACGCTCTAAAAGTTCTTGTAATTGGCTTTGCAGTTCTTTCATCTCACTGGGTGCGAGTCTGTAAGGAGCACGAGCTATTGGTGCAGCTCCTGGTACAAGATCTATTTGAAATTCAACGGATCGATGTGGGGGTAATCCCGGTAATTCTTTCGAAAATACATCGGGAAATTCTTTTGCAATGGGAACATCATTGATGCTCTTTTCTTCAGTTTGTACTTTCTCGACGTGTGCTAGAACAGCATAGCAACCTTTTCTTATTAGTTTTTGTGCCTTCAAATTACTAATAAGATGTAGCTTCGTGTTGCCCTTTTCTCCGTACACCATTAAGGGTTTTCCTTTTTCTCGTATAATGCGAATTGCATTTTTGTAACAAACAATCTCTGCTTTCACTTCTTTCAACCAGTCCATACCGATTATTACATCAAAACTCCTTAACTCTACTGGTATCAAATCAATCTTAAATGTTTCGCTAACCAGTTTAATTTCTCGATTCCGGCATATATTATCTGCTGAAATTAATTTACCATTTGCTAATTCGAGTAAAAATTTACTATCCAAAGGATTCAATGGACAACTTAATTTAGCACAAAAATCTCTACTCATATAGCTTCTATCCGCACCCGGATCAAATAAAACGTAAGCAGATTTATTGTCAATAAGAAACGTACCCGTAACAAGCTCCGGGTCTTCCTGTGCCTCTGCCGCATTAATATTGAAAACTCTTCCACGGCCTTGTCCATTCGTGTTCTCCTGGTTCGGGCAATTTCTAATAATGTGGCCCGGTTTTCCACATTTATAACAAACTACATTGGCATAACTTGCTCCGACACTACTTGCTCCACCATTACTCGTTCCGACACCATTTGTTCCTTTTGTTCTATTAACCCCTGGTCCGTAGACCTCACACTTCGCCGTACTATGACCATTTCTTTTACACTTGTTGCAAAATTTGGTGCAGAACCCCGAGTGATACTTTTCACACCTTTGGCATAGCTGCTTCTGATTGTTGTTGTTGTTGCGGTTATTATTGTTGTTGGGATGATTGTTGTAGTTGCTGTTGTTGTTGTTGTTGTTGTTGTTGTTGTTGTTGTTGTTGTTGTTGTTGTTGTTGTTGTTGTTGTTGTTGGGCCGTTTGTTGTAGTTGCGATTGATGTTGCGATTGTTGGGATAATTGTTGCGATTTTTGTTGTAATTGCTGTTGTTGTTGTATTGGTGATTCTTATCACTGTTTTCCTCACACTTTCTTTTGACTTGCTTCACATTAGCCTCTTCAGCAGTCTGTTCTTTAATTATTTCTTCAATCTGGTTCACTAGTTTGTGAGCCATTCTACATGCCTGTTGTATGGAGGCGGGCTCGTGTGAACTTATATCTTCTTGGATTCTTTTCGGTAATCTTTTCACAAACGCGTCGATCTTCTCTTCCTCATCTTCGAATGCTCCCAGACACAATAGGCACAATTCTGTGAATCGTCTTTCGTACGTGGTAATATCAAATCCTTAGGTTCGTAACCCTCTAAGTTCTGTCTTGAGCTTATTGACCTCGGTTCTGGGACGGTACTTCTCGTTCATCAAGTGCTTGAATGCTGACCACGGTAGTGCGTACGCATCGTCTTGTCCCACTTGCTCTAGATAGGTATTCCACCATGTTAACGCAGAACCTGTGAAGGTATGCGTAGCGTACTTCACTTTGTCCTCTTCAGTACACTAACTTATGGCAAACACCGATTCGACCTTCTCGGTCCACCGTTTCAATCCGATCGGTCCTTTGGTTCCATCAAATTCCAAAGGTTTGCAGGCAGTGAATTCTTTGTAGGTGCATCCTACACGATTTCCTGTACTGCTAGATCTAAGGTTATTGTTGGTATGTAGCGCAGCCTGTACTGCGGCTATGTTTGAAGCTAAAAAAGTACAGAATTCCTCTTCATTCATATTCACGGTGTGTCGAGTAGTCGGTGCCATTTCCTTCAAAATAGTCAAATGGAACAAGTTAATCATACAGAATATTAAGAGTAGTTAATAGTATTTCGTAGCATAATATGAACTCATTTATAAAAGCTTTTTCTTCATATTAGCGTTTTATAAGTTTAAATTCGGGTAATACCTACCCGTTAAGTTCATACTTAGTAGCTAATATACAATTCAACTACTACAATTCTCTATGAAAAACTGATTATAATAATATTTCGCGTTCAAACTTTTACACAATATTTTACAAACTTACAATACCGCTTATTTTACATATAGCATGAAATATAGCACACAATAAATTTGATACAAGATGGTTGTGAAGATAATTCTAGCTAGTACACAAGTCGTTCAGCAAAGGCAATAAAGACACGTAATTCATACGTCCAGAAACAAGTCATGCATTCTGGTTTTACTAGTATTACTTCCCATCCTTGGTCTTGTGGAACATAACCATTATGGCCGTTGATAAGACAGCGTGTTGTAACACCGTCAAAGGGACGAGGGTTACGTAATGTCCAACAGTCCCGTAACAATCTAAAAACCTCATTTCTTACCCCAATTACCGACTCCGTCACTTATGGGAACGTTTTGTTTAATAGTTGTAGCCCGATGTTCTTGTTCTCACTTTGGTGAGAAGCGAACATTACTAATCCGTAAGCATAACATGCTTCTTTATGTTGCATGTTAGCCACTTTTTCTAAATCACGAAGTCCAATATTCGGATATATTGAGTCAAAATAATTTCTTAAACCATTGCGTAAAATAGCATTTGGGTTCTCCGCAATATATGCGTCAAAGTAAACACATCGTAACTTATGGATTTCCCAATGTGATATCCCCCACCTTTCGAACGAAAGCCTTTTATAAACCAAGGCATTCTTGGAACGTTCTTCGAATGTCTTACAAACTGATCTCGCCTTAAATAGTTGTGCCGAAGAATTCTGACCGACTCTAGACAAGATTTCATCAATCATGTCTCCGGGTAGGTCTCTTAAAATATTGGGTTGTCTATCCATTTTGTGTTTTTATACTGTAAAATAGACAAGAGTTAGATTCATAAAAAAAATACTTATTAATAAAAGCAAATTTTACATATATCATAAAGCATAAGCACACTATATTACATATATTACACCACACGAATACAACTATCTTATTCTGACTCGCTTCTTTCTTCTTCTTCGGTTTTGGTTCGTTTTGCCAAGTTTCTAGGGATATATGATGTTCCCCTAATACGAGCCGTCGTTTTCCACATTGGTTTAGAAAAACCTGGTGGTTTAGAGGTTCCCGGGTCATTATTACAACTTAAGGACTTCGGGGGTTGACGATACATATAAAGTTTATCGGGGTTGGAATTAGATTTCTCTATTTTTATGCCCTTTCCCTTATTATTTTCTTTTGCCTTTTTAAATTCAGTTGGGGTAATTTCTATAACATCATCGGAATTCTCGTCGGAATCCGATTCATCGGAGAATTGGTAATCCTCCCAATATTTTGCTTCCTTGGCGGAAACACCATTGACCATAATTAACCTTGGTCGGTTGGTTGAGGATTTTCTTTTACTTAACCGTTTTATTATTTCCCCCACCGGTTCTATTTCTTCATCCGGTTCCGATTCTTCTTCCGGTTCCGACTCTTCTTCCGGTTCCTCTTCGGGAACTTGTGAATCAGTCCACGAATCATTCCAATTTACATTTGACTCTTCATTATTATTAGGTGAGTCAATGGGACTTGTTCTAGAGGTAGACATCTATCACATAATATCAAACGTGTTAAGAGATTAATATATCACATAATATTCACATGTTAAAAATATACAGTTTCCAAAAAAATTTGTTAAGCAATCATTTTTCAAGTAAACACGGTCGAAGTCCAGACTCACTAATGCATCCTAACAAACTCGATAAGACACACTAATGCAAAATTCTGGTTCTCTAAGACCAACGCTCGGATACCAACTGAAATGTCCCGTTCTTATTGATTAAAAACATTCCATATTAATTGATTTCGTTGCGAGGTTTTGACCTCTATATGAGACGTTTTTCAAAGACTGCATTCATTTTAAAACAAACCATAACCGTTATTTCATCAATAAAGGTTTAAAAAGCTTTACGTAGATTATCAAATAATGATAATCTAAAATATCCTGTTTACACACGACCATTACATAATGGTTTACAATACAAATATGTTACAACAAAATAAGTTTCTTGAATGCAGTTTTTACACAATATCATACAAGCATGGACTCCAAATCTCGTCCTTATTTAAGTATGCGACAGCGGAAGCTCTTAATAATCACCTGAGAATAAACATGCTTAAAACGTCAACAAAAATGTTGGTGAGTTATAGGTTTAACCTATATATATCAAATCATAATAATAGACCACAAGATTTCATATTTCAATACACATCCCATACATAGAGATAAAAATCATTCATATGGTGAACACCTGGTAACCGACATTAACAAGATGCATATATAAGAATATCCCCATCATTCCGGGACACCCTTCGGATATGATATAAATTTCAAAGTACTAAAGCATCCGGTACTTTGGATGGGGTTTGTTAGGCCCAATAGATCTATCTTTAGGATTCGCGTCAATTAGGGTGTCTGTTCCCTAATTCTTAGATTACCATACTTAATAAAAAGGGGCATATTCGATTTCGATAATTCAACCATAGAATGTAGTTTCACGTACTTGTGTCTATTTTGTAAATCATTTATAAAACCTGCATGTATTCTCATCCCAAAAAATATTAGATTTTAAAAGTGGGACTATAACTCACTTTCACAGATTTTTACTTCGTCGGGAAGTAAGACTTGGCCACTGGTTGATTCACGAACCTATAACAATATATACATATATATCAAAGTATGTTCAAAATATATTTACAACACTTTTAATATATTTTGATGTTTTAAGTTTATTAAGTCAGCTGTCCTCGTTAGTAACCTACAACTAGTTGTCCACAGTTAGATGTACAGAAATAAATCGATAAATATTATCTTGAATCAATCCACGACCCAGTGTATACGTATCTCAGTATTGATCACAACTCAAACTATATATATTTTGGAATCAACCTCAACCCTGTATAGCTAACTCCAACATTCACATATAGAGTGTCTATGGTTGTTCCGAAATATATATAGATGTGTCGACATGATAGGTCGAACCATTGTATATGTGTCTATGGTATCTCAAGATTACATAATATATAATACAAGTTGATTAAGTTATGGTTGGAATAGATTTGTTACTAATTTTCACGTAGCTAAAATGAGAAAAATTATCCAATCTTGTTTTACCCATAACTTCTTCATTTTAAATCCGTTTTGAGTGAATCAAATTGCTATGGTTTCATATTGAACTCTATTTTATGAATCTAAATAGAAAAAGTATAGGTTTATAGTCGGAAAAATAAGTTACAAGTCGTTTTTGTAAAGGTAGTCATTTCAGTCGAAAGAACGACGTCTAGATGACCATTTTAGAAAACATACTTCCACTTTGCGTTTAACCATAATTTTTGGATATAGTTTCATGTTCATAATAAAAATCATTTTCTCAGAATAACAACTTTTAAATCAAAGTTTATCATAGTTTTTAATTAACTAACCCAAAACAGCCCGCGGTGTTACTACGACGGCGTAAATCTGGTTTTACGGTGTTTTTCGTGTTTCCAGGTTTTAAATCATTAAGTTAGCATATCATATAGATATAGAACATGTGTTTAGTTGATTTTAAAAGTCAAGTTAGAAGGATTAACTTTTGTTTGCGAACAAGTTTAGAATTAACTAAACTATGTTCTAGTGATTACAAGTTTAAACCTTCGAATAAGATAGCTTTATATGTATGAATCGAATGATGTTATGAACATCATTACAACCTTAAGTTCCTTGGATAAACCTACTGGAAAAGAGAAAAATGGATCTAGCTTCAACGGATCCTTGGATGGCTCGAAGTTCTTGAAGCAGAATCATGACACGAAAACAAGTTCAAGTAAGATCATCACTTGAAATAAGATTGTTATAGTTATAGAAATTGAACCAAAGTTTGAATATGATTATTACCTTGTATTAGAATGATAACCTGCTGTAAGAAACAAAGATTTCTTGAGGTTGGATGATCACCTTACAAGATTGGAAGTGAGCTAGCAAACTTGAAAGTATTCTTGATTTTATGTAACTAGAACTTGTAGAATTTATGAAGAACACTTAGAACTTGAAGATAGAACTTGAGAGTGATCAATTAGATGAAGAAAATTGAAGAATGAAAGTGTTTGTAGGTGTTTTTGGTCGTTGGTGTATGGATTAGATATAAAGGATATGTAATTTTGTTTTCATGTAAATAAGTCATGAATGATTACTCATATTTTTGTAATTTTATGAGATATTTCATGCTAGTTGCCAAATGATGGTTCCTACATGTGTTAGGTGACTCACATGGGCTGCTAAGAGCTGATCATTGGAGTGTATATAACAATAGTACATACATCTAAAAGCTGTGTATTGTACGAGTACGAATACGGGTGCATACGAGTAGAATTGTTGATGAAACTGAACGAGGATGTAATTGTAAGCATTTTTGTTAAGTAGAAGTATTTTGATAAGTGTATTGAAGTCTTTCAAAAGTGTATAAATACATATTAAAATACTACATGTATATACATTTTAACTAAGTCGTTAAGTCATCGTTAGTCGTTACATGTAAATGTTGTTTTGAAACCTTTAGGTTAACGATCTTGTTAAATGTTGTTAACCCAATGTTTATAATATCAAATGAGATTTTAAATTATTATATTATCATGATATTATCATGTATGAATATCTCTTAATATGATATATATACATTAAATGTCTTTACAACGATAATCGTTACATATATGTCTCGTTTAAAAATCATTAAGTTAGTAGTCTTGTTTTTACATATGTAGTTCATTGTTAATATACTTAATGATATGTTTACTTATCATAGTATCATGTTAACTATATATATATATATATATATCCATATATATGTCATTATATAGTTTTTACAAGTTTTAACGTTCGTGAATCACCGGTCAACTTGGGTGGTCAATTGTCTATATGAAACATATTTCAATTAATCAAGTCTTAACAAGTTTGATTGCTTAACATGTTGGAAACATTTAATCATGTAAATATCAATCTCAATTAATATATATAAACATGGAAAAGTTCGGGTCACTACATCATAGGTGCCAATAGCTTCAACAGTAGCTCGATCCCCATTGCCAACTCTTAAATCCAGTGTGCCTTTCTTCAGTCTCTTACTTCTTCTCATTCCCTGCATATTGTTACAGATCTGAGTACCACAACCAGTATCAAAAATCCAGGAATCACTAGAAAAAGTATATAACTGTATATGAAATATACCTGATTTGCTGGTTTCACCAGCTTTGCCTTTTCTCAACTCAGATAGGTAGGAGGGACAGTTCCTCCTCCAGTGGCCAACTTTTCCACAGTGGAAACATTCGGTGTCTTTCGCTGGTTTTTCTTTCTTGGGAGGTGGTAGAATCTTCTTCTTGGCAATTGACTTTCCTTTTCCTTTTCCCCAAGTTTTCGGCTTATTCTTTTTCACCTTACCATCCCTAATCATCAGGACACCCGGATTGGAAACCTTAGATGGAATATTCTGTTCAGCAGTTTTGAGCATCGAGTGCACCTCTGCCAAAGATTTCTCCCAACCTTGCATATTGTAATTTATTACAAATTGGTGATACGATTTTGGTAGTGAAGCCAAAACCGTGTTCGCAGCCAAGTTAGGCGGCAAGGTAGTTCCAAGTTTTTCCAATCGGTCAATGTAGCTTTTCATTTTCAAGACATGAGAGCTCACTGATTGACCCTCCTCCATTTTGCATGTTTGAAGAAGCTTATAAGTTTAATATAACTCTTGACTAGCTTGTTTCTGAAACATATTTTTCAGCTCAGTCATCATATCATATGCTGTACGATCTTCCATTTCCTTTTGGAGATCAGAAGTCATACTAGCAAGCATGATTAAAGCTATCTTCTCTTGCTCATCAAACAACTTCTGATAAGCATTCTTTTGAGCAGCAGTAGCTGTCTCAGGAGGAGCTTCGGGTAAGGGTTCTTCAATTTTTTTCAACTTCCCTTCATATTTGAGAACGATTCTCAAGTTGCGGTACCAGTCTAGGAAGTTTGAACCATTGAGTTTCTCCTTCTCCAACAAAGAACGGAGAGTGTTTTGGTTTACGTTTTGATTGTTTGACATCTACAAAAGAACAAGATTCAATTTAGTATTTTCGATATAAAACTTTAATAAATTAACTACCCAAGTTTTTATATATTTAAAAACAATTAATTTACGAAAGTCTAAGATCTGCATAGAGGTTCCATAGCCACATCTGTTGATCAGCTAGCAGTTATGGAGTCTATTGGTAGGTAGCGGGTACCAATTGCATTACAAGTGCAACTCTTAGATCTTTATGGGACCTTGAGATATGTGTAGTCTAACAAACCACTATTATCTACTGGCATGTTTGTCCCATCTTTGCCTCGAACTCAGGTCTTACAGTGCATACGATTAAGTCGTCTAATTTGGAAACAGTGAAAATTTAGCCTAGTCTCACTCGTAACTAAAAATCCACCTCGTGGCTATAATTCAATTAGGTCTCACCGTAATCAAAAAATAACGAGGAGTGTTTGCAACTCATTGGATGGCATGACTTAAATTTGACGGGTATATTGAAAAGTTTGTGTTAACGAATAATGCATGCACACAAGATTCGTTACACTAATTGTTAAAACATTTTAACCAATTATATATGTCGATCGTGTTTGTGTGTCTAGTTTGTTATTTTATTTTATATAAAAATTAACAAATACACAAACGTGTATCGTTTTAAAACAATTTTAAAAGATGTCACCCATATATATTATTTGAGTTTCAAAAAACATTTAACTTTAAACTCGTTAGAGTTTAACATTTAAAATCATCAATTTTAATCTTTGAAACTCGTTACCGATTTTATATGATGTTTTCATTACAATTTGCATATATTATAATCAGCAATTAAATATAAAATGCAATAAATAAAAGACAACCATGCATCACATACATACATAGCCTAGCCCAATATCCTATGCTTGATCCCATGAGCCGTCATGGGATCAAGAGGTCAAACTAAGGACAAACCATAGCTCCCACTTGATTCAAGATCCAAGTGAAAACTTGCCAAACGCCATCGTTATTAACTTGACCTGTTCGCCATCTTCTAAGTCAAGCTCCAAGTTGCATCTTTATCTTCAATCTTCTTCTTAAAACATTTATTCAAAATTGAAAATACGACTAGTCTAGTACATTTACAAATTGAAATAAACCTAAATACAATACTATGAAATTGAAAATAAAAAAAATACAACTTTGGCTTCTATGGCCTCCAATTAAATCAAAAACAACATGGCATAAAATTGCCGTAACCAACAATCACAACAATCACACATTGGTCGGGGCATTAAGGGCTATGTATGCAATCAAAATTTAATAACAACATTATTAAACCTATATATGGCTTGTCCATGGTTACAATGCATGTGTATAACCATGGAATAAAATAAATATTAAATAACCAACAATTATCCAAGTCATAACTTTCTAAATTCAAAATTTAAATAGTGAATTTCTTCAGATCTTATTTGTGCGTCATGAGGTAATCAACAAAGTTGACTTTAAAACCATAAGGGTTTTGACTTTTACCAATTCACCACAAAGCTATATCTAAGAAAATCACGCGACAATTAAGATGGTGTAAAAGCGGCTCATGATACCACTGAAGGAAAATCGTGTGTACTTTTAACAATTCAGATTAACGCAGCGGATAATTAAAATAATAATCTTTTAATTATTTTATGAACAAAAATAACAAAATTAAATAATCACTTATTTAAAAACATGCACACGATTAATCTTTCCGTAGGATCCATTTACACCATAATAATTTTCATGAATATAAAAACAAAAGAGGAGTAAACGATATACCTTTCTTGAAGAAACTGATGAACGGAGAGAAACCTACGATCAAAGAGTATGATCGTCTCTTTGGATAGTCCACTACACTTTCAAACGACGCCAATAGATGCTAGTTCAAACCCAAATAATTTATTATAATAATCTAATTATTATAATAAATAAATAAATACTCCGTATGTGAAATCCACCTTCTTTTGTATACAAAACGAAACAAAAATAAAACTTGATGTTTCTTGGTTTTCGTGAATAATAAGAAGAAAGGGTTTTAGATTTGTTTCTTTCATGACTTAACACAAAGTAAAAAGAATCATATATTGTAGTTTTTTTTTTTCGTTTTTGTGACTCGTTTCTTAAACCAAAGGAGTATATATTAATTTGTTCTCAACCGACTTATTTCGATACGCGTTTTCTAAAAACATGGATACGGAGTATTTTTTAATCAACTTATTCACCAAGTTACAAATCTTTTATTTTATTATAATTAATTAATTCATATTAATTAATTATTCAATTAATTTATTCATAATAAACTATCGTAACTTGTTTCGTTACTTGGGTAATATATATATACAACATATATAATTTAACGTCTAGGTGTATATATGTGTGACCTCGAAGGCTCAAATGAATTGAGCCATATAATTATTTGTTGTACCTTGCACATTAATCTTACATATTAATAGTTTATATACCTACATATCAAACATAATATCATTATTTATAAATACATATATATATATATAACAACCCAATGATTTTTTTTATATAATACTAACCATATATATATAGATATATTAATATAGCTACATATATAGATATTAAATATTTTGAATATATATACAAACTAAATAAGTATAATATATAATTTAAAGATATAATATATAAACTAGTTCGATTACGATTATACATGTTAATTTATATACAAATGATATAGGTTCGTGAATCCGAGGCCAACTCTACACTTGTTTCGTGTCGTCATATGTATTTTTACTATAAAATACAATACTGTGAGTTTCATTTGCCTTTTTACCCTTTATATTTTTGGGCTGAGAATACATGCACAATTTTTATAAATATTTTACGAAATAGACACAAGTAATTGAAACTACATTATATGGTTGAATGATCAAAGCCGAATATGCCCCTTTTTGCTTGGTAGCTAAGAATTAGGGAACATCACTAATTTTGAGAATTAGTGCAAGCCTAATTGACGCGAATCCTAAAGATAGATGTATTGGGCCTAACGAACCCCATCCAAAGTACCGGATGCTTTAGTACTTCGATGTTGTTTTATCATGTCCGAAGGATTTCCCAGAATGATAGGGGATATTCTTATATGCATCTTGCTAATGTCGGTTACCAGGTGTTCAATCCATATGAATGATATTTTTGTCTCTATGCATGGGACGTATATTTATGAGAACTGAAAATAAAAATCTTGTGGTCTATTAAAATGATGGAAATGATTATTTATGTTAAACTAATGAACTCACCAACCTTTTGGTTGACACTTTAAAGCATGTTTATTCTCAGGTATGAAATAAATCTTCCGCTGTGCATTTGCTCATTTTAGAGATATTACTTGGAATCATTCATGACATATTTCAAAAGACGTTGCATTCGAGTCGTTGAGTTCATCAAGATTATTATTGAGTCAATTATAGTTGGATATATTATGAAATGGTATGCATGACATCAACTTTCGATGTAATGAAAGTTTGTCTTTTAAAAACGAATGCAATGTTTGTAAAATGTATCATATAGAGGTCAAATACCTCGCGATGTAATCAACTGTTGTGAATCGTTTGTAATCGATATGGACTTCGTCCGGATGGATTAGGACGGGTCTCTACACCTATAACTCACCAACATTTTTTGTTGACGTTTTAAGCATGTTTATTCTCAGGTGATTATTAAGAGCTTCCGCTGTTGCATACTAAAATAAGGACAAGATTTGGAGTTCATGCTTGTATGATATTATGTAAAAACTGCATTCAAGAAACTTATTTTTGATGTAATATATTCTTATTGTAAACCATTATGTAATGGTCGTGTGTAAACGGTATATTTTAGATTATCATTATTTGATAATCTACGTAATGCTTTTTAAACCTTTATCGATAAAATAAAGGTTATGGTTATTTTAAAAAGGAATGCAGTCTTTAAAAAACGTCTCATATAGAGGTCAAAACCTCGCGACGAAAGCAATTAATATGGAACGTTTATAATCAATATGAACGGGACATTTCAACTACTACCCTTAATCACCTCTCATTGGTGATTCATGAAAGTAACCTCATTACCTTCTTCATCTAATTGACCAACCGAGATTAACTTCCTCTTTAACTTAGGAATAAACCTCACATTCTTCAAAGTCCAATTAGAACCAAGAGTAGTCTTCAATACAACATCTCCTATACCTTTAATCTCGAGACTTTTGTTGTTTGTCAATCTAACTTTACCTTGATACGCCTGAAAATTCCTCATCACGCTCTTATTGGGTGTAGCGTGAAACGAAGCTCTCGAATCCAAGACCCAAGACTCCACCGAACTTTCAATACTACATAGTAGTGCATCCTCCGTATCTTCCGTGGTCAAGTTAACATCTTTAACCGGAGCATTCTTACAATATCTTTGATAATGCCCCTTTTGATTGCAACCCCAACAAATAACGTCACTTCGGTCTTTCGATGGATACCTCTTCTTGAACTTTCCTTTACTCTTCTTCACACCGCGATCAACTTTCCTGCCACGGTTATCGGTGCTTAACAAAGAACTGGATAACAATTCCCCCGAACTTCTCCTACGAGTGTCTTCACCGAGAATTAAATCCCTAATTCCTTCATACGCAAGTTTAGTAGTACCGGTAGAGCTACAAACAGCGGTAACCGTACCCGACCAACTTTTCAGTAATGATGAAAGCAAGATTAGTGCTTTTAGTTCATCATCAAATTTGATTTCAACTGACTCTAATCTTGAAACAAGATTGTTGAATTCGTTGATATGATCCGTTGCACTCATACCGTCCTTCATCTTCGTGTTGTACAATTGTCGCATGAGAACAACCTTATTCGCTGCCGTAGGTTTCTCATACATGTTGGAGAGCGCCTTTAAACGTTGTCTTTTCATTCATGATATTACCAACAACGTTTTTGGCGAGTGCAAGACGAACCACACCCAAAGCTTGACGATCCAAGAGCATCCAATCGGCATCGTTCATGCCTTCGGGTTTGGTCTCCAACAAAGGTTGGTGAAGTTTCTTTTGATACAAGTAGTCTTCTATTTACATCTTCCAAAAGGCGAAGTCTTTACCATCAAACCGCTCGATCTTTAATTTACCGTCTTCCACCATCGTTCCCAACTCGAACCTTGAGCTCTAGATACCAATTGTAAGGATTATAGGACCCAAACAATAGAGTAATTTCAGAGAATTACCCTTCCACAATCGACAAACGAAAGAACAATAATTAAAAAATTAAAGAAGCGAGATTTAACGTGGTTATATGTAATCGACTGTCGATTACTTTAATCCACGGACCAACTAAAGAGATTTTATTGATATAATTTGTAGATACAACCGAGGGTTACAATAGGATGCTTATATAGGCCAAAACACCTTGGAGAACAAGAAAAAACATAAATACGAAAACTGCTCGTCATGCACTAGCCGCACCGCGCCATTTGAGGCCGCGCCGCGCCTCCAAGGCTAAACTTCGAACAGACGATTTTTCAATCTGATGCTCTGTTTCATGTGATAGGCCGCGTCGCGCCTTCCAAGGCCGCGGCACGCTTCCTCCTTTGTTTTGATATCCTTCATATCCAACATGTAAAAAATGAAAATGTGTTTAGATACAAAACAAAATTATTTCTCAGAACAATGTGTGGAGAGATTCGCACTCCATATTAACAAATGGAGTTTTTGAACTAGACGCGAATCTGATGGATTAATATGTGCTATATTTCTCGATCTACTATTCCGTAAAAAATATGACATGTAAGTACGCAAGAAAGATCAAAAGATTGGCCATTGACCATTGAGATAAAACACGTTTAATATTTATATTTAACACATGTGAATATGTGATTAAATGATTAAGATACTATAATAGTATGTAGAGATTGATATTTTTACGATGAGTTTTACTTTTTCCACTTAAATTGTTTATAATGCTCTTTAGAATGGTGCTTACATAAACTTTTTAAAACTTTTTGTTATAATTTATTAGAAAATATTTATAAAAAAAAAACATGAAATAATGGTGGAACAAGTAAAATTTATAGTGGAAGTTGATGGAAAATCGGGTGCACTTTTAACTTTTATAAACGCAGCGGATAGTTGAAATAATAATCATTTTATATTTTATATAACATGCTTAAGATTTTATATTCATATATTTAATAAAACATTCACATGATTAAACATCCTATTAGATCCAGTTACACCACTAACTATTGTCAGGAATATAAAATCACAAAGTGAGTAAAACGATATACTCTTTCTGAATTGATGCCCACGTGAAGGTAGAAACGAATCGCCTCGTAGAAGAGAAACCTAAAGATCAAAAGTATGGTCATCTCCTTGAATAATCCAGTACACTTTAAAACAACGCCGATAGATGCTAGTCTAAACTCGAGTAACGTTTTATATTAATCAAATTATCAAATTATTATGATGAAACAAATAAAATTAATCATCTCCGTAGATTGTTTCGTCTGACTTTTTTTTAACAACAAACAAAAGAGCCATGTGGTTGTTTGACGTTTATGCGCAACAAAAATGAAGGTTTTACTTTTCGTTTGTAATTCTTCACAAAGGCAAAATCACTAACAATATGGAGCTTGTTTAAATAATTGTGCAGGAATCACAAAAGGAATCTTGGGCCTTTTTTTGGTGTTTGTTTTTTCGTGCATTACCACCAAAAGAAAAAAAAAAGAAGCCAAGATTATATTTGTCAAATATATATACTCGACGGATAAACCGACTCCAAGTCGGTGGATCCAAAAGAAAACACGCGTGAATAATATAGACTAAGATCACTTCCATTTTTATTTAAATGGTTAAGGCTACTCAAGGGCCATATACTTTTTATTTTATCCCGATCTAGTCCATATATACCTAAAAAAAATACTATTATAGGCCATAAACTTTTAAAAAAATGTGTTAACGTAAACCGTTGACCTGATAAATAAGGTTGATCGATTTTGTAGGTTGATCTTCAAAAAAGTTTAATTTTTTTTGTTCCAATGTAAGCGATATACAAAAAAAAAGTACTAATGTAGTTCACATACTTTCAAAAAGTGTATCGATGTAGGTCACATATTTTCAAAAAGTGTATCGTTGTAAACAAAAGGTGACCTGTTTAGCCGGTAATAGGTTACCTTTTGTTTACATCGATACACTTTTTCAAAGTGTATGGCCTATAATAGTATTTTTTTGGGTATATGGATTAAATCGGGACAAAACAAAAAGTATATGACCCTTGAGTAGCCTTAACCCTTATTTAAACTTAACCATCAAGAAACTAAAGATTAGTTAATATTAATCATTCAATTAATTAATTTATTAATTTTATAATTAAATATTTTAATTTATTTCGTTACTTGAGTAATATATATACATCATATATGTATTTCTCTTGACGTCTAGGTGTATATATGAGTGACCCCAAAGACTCAAATAAATTTGACCACATAGTTATATGTTATACATTGCACATTAATTCTACAGAAATATCATCTCCCATAGTATAATAGTTGGGGATTTGGCATAATAAGTGGTCATTTCGCTAACGACAGTCATTAGGACTGTCGTTAACGTGCTTAAAATACTTTTACAATACGGTTACATGTTAACTTTATAACAGCGGTTATTGAATTGTACAATACTTTAGTACACGTTAATGAGTCCTAAAGGTCATCAAAGGAATTATATCCAAATATGACTAGAACACTAAAGGAGTTCTGTAATAGCGGTATCAAGGAAATTAATCAACTTTTAAGTTGTGAGTTTAAGTTTTGTCGTGAACAAAAAGAGTATGTGTTTTTGTAGTTCCAAAAAAATATTACTAAAATATATTTAAAGTGATTAGGGAAAAGTCCTAAAACAATTATGACTCACTACATCGCGTATATTCAAGCAATGAAAAACATATTCATTTACCTTATACTCCCTCCGTCCCATATTTATTGTCACCAGACAAAAAACACACAGTTTTAGGAAATTCCACTAACTTCATTTCTCCACCAATGAAATATCTTCTCTCTTCAGATCCACCAATGAAATATCTTCTTTCCTTTCTATTTATGGAAGTGGACAATTAATTTAAGACATTCTAAAATGGAATAATGGACAATAATATAGGGACGGAGGGAGTATTAAGATGAGAGGACAATGGGCCGGATACTTACAGGTATTATGAAAGTAAAGGAATTAAGCATCTACAATAAAAGATATTTTCCTTTTTTATGTCTTCGGATATGTTAATGCTTTCTTTTTATAAAAAAATTACAAAAGATATTGAACATGAAAATAAAATCAACCAACCGAACTAGAAATTGAAGTTTTATATGTCCAATACTCATGGGTCGTAGGCAGTTGTAACATCCTGTATTTTTCCGTTAGATTATTTTAACGCCTGTCTTTTTATTTTGATAATATCGTTCGTATCTAGATTCGTATCCTCCATTAGCTACGTTCTTAATATTTCCGTTATTGGATTATAACATCTCCCGTTTACTCTCGTGTATTTCAAAATAATTCGTTTGGTTAACTCACGCACCCGCATCCGAACTCGAGGGACTAATTTCGTCATTTGATCAAAGATGGGACTAGTTGGACTAGTCAACATCCACCACCACCATTCATTTCATTCATCACCTCCCATCTTTCTCTACTACTTCCATTTTTACTCTCAAACATCCATTTCACTAAATCATCATCCATTTTGAATCTAGCAAGCAACAACTAAAACAAACTACATATTTGGAATCTTTGCATCCTCCTCTTCAATTCCATACATACTTCATCTATTTTAGGTAACTTTCTAAAACACTAGATTTTGTGTTCTTGATAATTTTGACTTATAAAAATGTTAATTAGTATCTATGGTGTAGTGACCCGAACTTTTCCATATTTATATATATTAAATGAAATTGATATTTACATGATTAAGTGTTTCCAACATGTTAAGCAATCAAACTTGTTAATACTTGATTAATTGAAATAGGTTTCATATAGACAATTGACCACCCAAGTTGAACGGTGATTCACGAACGTTAACTTGTAAAAAGTATATGATGACATATATATGATTATATATATAATTAACATGATATTATGATAAGTAAGTATATCATTAGGTATTTTAACAATGAGTTATATACATAAAATTGAGTTTATTGAATTAAGAAACTCAAAACGATATATATAACGATTATCGTTATAACAACGTCTTACTAATTATATATGAATCATATTAAGATATTGTTACACTATGTTTAATAATGATAAATGATAAGTAAACATGTCATTATGTATATTAACAACGAACTACATATGTAAAAACAAGACTACTAACTTAAGGATTTCGAAACGAGACATATATGTAACGATTATCGTTGTAACGACATTTAAATGTATATATATCATATTAAGATATATTAATATATCATAATATCATGATAATATAATAATTTAACATCTCATTAGATATAATAAACATTGGGTTAACAACATTTAACAAGATTGTTAATTTAAGGTTTCAAATCAACATTTACATGTAACGACTAACGATGACTTAACGACTCAGTTAAAATGTATATAAATGTAGTGTTTTAATATGTATTCATACACTTTTGAAAGACTTCAAGGCACTTATCAAAATACTTCTACTTAACAAAAATGCTTACAATTACATCCTCGTTCAGTTTCATCAACAATTCTACTCGTATGCACCCGTATTCGTACTCGTAAAATACACAGCTTTTAGATGTATGTACTATTGGTATATACACTCCAATGATCAGCTCTTAGCAGTCCATGTGAGTCACCTAACACATGTGGGAACCATCATTTGGCAACTAGTATGAAATATCTAATAAAATTACAAAAATATTAGTAATCATTCATGACTTATTTACAAGTAAATAAAATTACACATCCTTTATATCTAATCCATATACCAACGACCAAAAATACCTACAAACACTTTCATTCTTTAATTTTCTTCATCTAATTGATCTCTCTCAAGTTCTATCTTCAAGTTCTAAGTGTTCTTCATAAATTCTATAAGTTCTAGTTTCTTAAAATTAAGAATACTTCCAAGTTTGCTAGCTTACTTCCAATCTTGTAAAGTGATCATCCAACCTCAAGAAATCTTTCTTATTTACAGTAAGATATCTTTCTAATACAAGGTAATACTCATATTCAAACTTTGATTCAATTTCTATAACTATAACAATCTTATTTCGAGTGGAAATCTTACTTGAACTTGTTTTCGTGTCATGATTCTGCTTCAAGAACTTTCAAGCCATCCAAGGATCCTTTGAAGCTAGATCTATTTTTCTCATTTCCAGTAGGTTTATCCACAAAACCTTAGGTAGTAATGATGTTCATAATATCATTCGATTCATATATATAAAACTACCTTATTCGAAGGTTTAAACTTGAAATCACTAGAACATAGTTTAGTTAATTCTAAACTTGTTCGCAAACAAAAATTAATCCTTCTAACTTGACTTTTAAAATCAACTAAACACATTTTCTATGTCTATATGATATGCTAACTTAATGATTTAAAACCGAAAAACACGAAAAACACCGTAAAACCGGATATACGCCGTCGTAGTAACACCGCGGGCTGTGTTGGGTTAGTTAATTAAAAACTATGATAAACTTTGATTTAAAAGTTATTCTTCTGGAAAAATGATTTTTCTTATGAACATGAAACTATATCCAAAAATCATAGTTAAACTCAAAGTGGAAGTATGTTTTCCAAAATGGTCATCTAGACGTCGTTCTTTCGACTGAAATGACTACCTTTACAAAAATGACTTGTAACCTGTATTTTCGACTATAAACTTATACTTTTTCTATTTAGATTCATAAACTTAAGTTCAATATGAAACCATAGCAACTTGAAACACTCAAAACGGATTTAAAACGAAGAAGTTATGGGTAAAACAAGATTGGATATTTTTGCTTGTTGTAGCTACGTGAAAATTAGTAACAAATTTATATTAATCATATCGTAGCTAACTTATATTGTATTATACATGTATTCTAATATATTATGTAATTTTGTAATACCATAGACACGTATGCAAATGTTTTGACATATCATATCGACCCATCTATATATATATATATTATTTGGAACAACCATGGACACTCTATATGCAGTAATGTTGGAGTTAGCTATACAGTGTTGAGGTTGATTCCAAAAATATATATACTTTGAGTTGTGATCTATCCTGAGACATGTATACGCTGGGTCGTAGATTGATTCAAGATAATATATATCAATTTATTTATGTACATCTAACTATGGACAACTAGTTGTAGGTTACTAACGAGGACAGCTGACTTAATAAACTTAAAACATCAAAATGTATTAAAAGTGTTGTAAATATATTTTGAACATACTTTGATATATATGTACATATTTGTTATAGGTTCGTGAATCGACCAGTGTCCAAGTCTTACTTCCTGACGAAGTAAAAATTTGTGAAAATGTGTTATAGTCCCACTTTTAAAATCTAATATTTTGAGATGAGAATACATGCAGTTTTATAAATGTTTTACGAAATAGAAACAAGTAATTGAAACTACATTATATGGGTGAATGATCGAAGCCGAATATGCCCTTTTTGCTTGGTAACCTAAGAATTAATAAACCGATCTACTAATTGACGCGAATCTTAAAGATAGATCTATTGGGCCTAACGAACCCCATCCAAAGTACCGGATGCTTTAGTACTTCGAATTCGTTTTTATCATGTTCGAAGGATTTTCCGGAATGATAGGGGATATTATTATATGCATCTTGTTAATGTCGGTTACCAGATGTTCACCACATGAATGAATTTTATCTCTATGTATGGGATGTATATTGAAATATGAAATGTTGTGCTCTATTATTATTATGATTTGATAATATATAGGTTAAACCTATAACTCACCAACATTTTTGTTGACGTTTTAAGCATGTTTATTCTCAGGTGATTATTAAGAGCTTCCACTGTTGCATACTAAAATAAGGACAAGATTTGGAGTCCATGCTTGTAAGATATTATGTAAAAACTGCATTCAAGAAACTTATTTTTGATGTAATATATTCTTATTGTAAACCATTATGTAATGGTCGTGTGTAAACGGTATATTTTAGATTATCATTACTTGATAATCTACGTAATTCTTTTTAAACCTTTATCGATAAAATAAAGGTTATGGTTGTTTTAAAATTGAATGCAGTCTTTGAAAAACGTCTCATATAGAGGTCAAAACCTCGCGACGAAATCAATTAATATGGAACGTTTATAATCAATATGAACAGGACATTTCAGTTGGTATCCGAGCGTTGGTCTTAGAGAACCAGAAAATTGTATTAGTGTGTCTTACCGAGTTTGTTAGGATGCATTAGTGAGTCTAGACTTCGACAGTGTTTTTCTTCAAAAGCGATTGCTTAACATTTTTTTGTTGTTGGAAACTATATATTATCAACATGTAAATATTATGTGATATATTAATCTCTTAACGTGTTTGATATTGTGTGATAGATGTCTACCTCTAGTACAAATCCCATTGATTCACCTAATAATAATGAAGAGTCGAATATATTTTGGGAAGATTCACAAATTCCCGAAGAGGAACCGGAAGAGGAGGAACCGGAAGAGGAGGAACCGGAAGAAGAGGAACCGGAAGAAGAGGAATCAGAAGAGGAGGAACCAGAAGAAGAATAGGTTTCGGAGGAAGAAATATTGATACCTATAGTAAATCGATTAAATAAAAGAAAACCCTCAACCAACGGACCAAAGTTAATAATGGTCAATGGTGTTTCCGCCGAGGAAGCAAAATATTGGGAAGATTACCAATTTTCCGATGAATCGGATCCCGATGAGGATTCCAATGATGTTATAGAAATTACCTCGACCCAATTTAATAAAACGAAAGAAAATAATAAGGGAAAAGGTATAAAAATAGAGAAACCCGATTCCAACCCCGATGAACTTTATATGTATCGGCAACATCCGTATTTCCTAAAATGTAACAATGACCCGGGAACCTCTAAACCACCTGGTTTTTCTAAACCATTATGGAAAACGACGGCTCGTATTAGAGGAGCACCATATATTCCTAGAAAATTAGGAAAACGAACCAAGTCCGAAGAAGAAGAAACGAGTGATTCATATTAGAGGGTTGTAATCATGTTGTGTATTATATGTATTATAGTATGCTTATACTTTTATGTTCTATGTAAAAATTGATTGTATTATTTGTTAATTATCTTTTACGAATCTAATCCTTGTCTATTTTACAGTATAAAAACAAAATGGACGTTAAGGGTAGACAACTGAATATTTTAGAAGATCTACCAGAGGATAGGATTGAGGAAATTTTGTCTAGAGTCGGTCAGAATTCATCAGCACAATTAATTATGGCAAAATTAACTTGTCAAACATTCGAAAGACTTTCCAGAAATGTCTTAGTTTATAAAAGGCTTTCCTTTGATAGGTGGGGTATATCACATTGGGGAGACTGTAAGTTACGCCGTGTTTTCTTTAAAGCGTTAAATGCGGGGAACCCAAATGCAATTGTACGCTACGGGTTAAGAACCTATTTTGACTCAACATATCCCAACAGAGGATTTCGTGAATTAGAAAGAGCTTCTAACATGCAACATAAAGAAGCATGTTATACTTACGGGTTAGTGATGTTCGTTTCTTACCAAAGTGAGAAAAAGAACATCGGATTGCAACTTTTAAATAAAACCTTCCCACAAGTGACGAATTCAGTAGTTGGGGTGAGAAACAAGGTTTTTAGATTATTACGGGGCTGTTGGACATTACGAAACCCTGGTCCTTTTGACGACATTACAACATGCTGCCTAGTCAATGGTCATAGCGGTTATTTTCCACAAGATCAAGGATGGAAAGTCGTCTTAGTAAAACCAGAATGCATGACTTGATTCTGGACTTATGAATTACGTGTTTTTATTTCCTTTGCTGAACAACTTGTGTATTAACTAGGTTTATCTTCAAAACTGTCCTGTATCAAAGTGTACTATATTTTATGTTATATGTAATATAGCAAAGTTGAAAGTTTGAAGAATATTTGTATGCGATATATTATTATAATCAGTTTTTCATATGGAATTGTAGTAGTTGAATTGAATATTAGCTACTAAGTTTGAACTTAACGGGTAGGTAGTACCCGAATTTAAACTTACAAAACGATAATATGAAGAAAAAGATTTTATAAATGAGTTCATATTATGCTATGAAATACTATTGACTACTCTTAATATTCTGTATGATTAACTCGATTCAGTTGGCTATTTTGAAGGAAATGGCACCGACTACTCGACACACCATGAATATGAGCGAAGAGGAATTTCGTACCTTTCTTGCTGCAAACATAGCCGCAGTACAGGCTGCACTACATACCAACAATAACTCTGAATCTAGCAATGCAGCTAACGGCGCAAGAATCGTGTAGGATGCTCCTACAAAGAATTCACTGCCTGCAAATCTTTGGAATTTGATGGAACCGGAGGACCAATTGGATTGAAACGGTGGACCGAGAAAGTCGAATCAATGTTTGCTATAAGTAAGTGTACTGAAGAGGACAAAGTTAAGTACGCTACGCATAGCTTCATAGGTACTTCGTTAATGTAGTGGAACACCTATCTTGAACAGGTAGGACAAAATGCTGCTTACGCACTACCGTGGTCGGCATTCAAGCAATTGATAAACGAGCAGTACCGTCCTAGAAACGAAGTCAATAAACTCAAGGCAGAACTTAGAGAGTTACGAACACAAGGGTTCGACGTTACCACATATGAACGACGATTCACAGAGTTGTGCCTATTGTGTCCGGGAGCATTCGAAGATGAAGAAGAGAAGATCAACGTGTTTGTAAAAGGGTTACCAGTAAGGATTCAAAAAGATGTGAGTTCACACGAGCCCGCTTCTATATAGAAGGCAAGTCGAATGGCTCATAAAATCATAAATCAGATTGAGGAAGAATTAAAGAGCTGGCGGCCGAAGAAGCCAACACGAAACAACTCAAGATGAAGTGAGAGGAAAACGGTGACAATAGTCACCAGTACAACAACAACAATTACAACCACAATAACAACCGCAACAACAATCGCAACAATAACCGCAATCCTAACAATAACTACAACAAACATCTCAACAACAACAACAACTACAACAACCGTTTCAACAACAATAACAATCCCAACAACAACCTCAATAACAACAACGGCAACAAAAACCAAAAACAGCCATGTCATAGGTGTGAAGAAAATCATCAGGGGTTTTGCACGACATTTTTCAACAGGTGTAAAAGAAATGGTCATAGCGCGACAAAGTGTGAGGTCTACGGACCAAAGTTTAACAGAACTAAAGGAACAAATAATGTCGGAACAAGTAATGCCGAAACGAATAGTGTCAGAGCAAGTAATACCAACGCTGTTTGTTATAAATGTGGAAAACTGGGCCACATTATTAGAAATTACCCGAATCAGGGGAATAATAATGGGCAGGGCCGTGGAAGAGTTTTCAATATTAATGCGGCAGAAGCACAGGAAGACCCGGAGCTTGTTACGGGTACGTTTCTTATTGACGATAAATCTGCTTATGTTTTATTTGATTCGGGTGCGGATAGAAGCTATATGAGTAGAGAATTTTGTGCTAAATTAAGTTTCCCATTTACGCCTTTGAATAGTAAATTTTTACTCGAATTAGCAAACGGTAAATTAATTTCAGCAGATAATATATGTCGGGAGAGAGAAATTAAACTAGGGGATGAAATGTTTAAAATTGATTTAATACCAGTCGAGTTAGGGAGTTTTGATGTAATAATTGACATGTACTGGTTGAAAAAGGTGAGAGCAGAGGTCGTTTGGTACAAAAATGCAATTCGCATTATGCGTGAAAAAGGAAAACCTTTAATGGTGTATGGAGAAAAGAACTACGCAAAATTAAATCTTATTAGTAGTTTGAAGACGCAAAAACTAATAAGAAAAGGTTGTTACATCATTCTAGCACACATCGAGGAAGTTAAACCTGAAGAAAAGAACATCAGTGATGTTCCCGTCGCAAAAGAATTTCCCGATGTATTTCCGAAAGAATTACCGGGATTACCCCCACATCGATCCGTTGAATTTCAAATAAACCTTGTACCAGGAGCTGCACCAATAGCTCGTGCTCCATACAGACTCGCACTCAGTGAAATGAAAGAATTACAAATTCAGTTACAGGAACTTTTAGAGCGTGGTTTCATTCGACCAAGCACATCACCATGGGGAGCTCCTGTTTTGTTTGTCAAGAAGAAAGATGGTACATTCAGGTTGTGTATCGACTACCGAGAGTTGAACAAACTTACCATCAAGAACCGCTACCCACTACCGAGAATCGACGACTTATTTGATCAACTACAAGGCTCGTCTATTTATTCGAAGATCGATTTACGTTCTGGATATCATCAAATGCGGGTGGAGGAGGATGATATTCCAAAGACTACTTTTAGGACGCGTTACGGTCATTACGAGTTTATGGTTATGCCGTTTGGATTGACTAACGCACCAGCTGTGTTCATGGACCTCATGAACCGAGTGTGTGGGCCATATCTTGACAAGTTTATCATTGTTTTCATCGATGACATACTTATTTACTCGAAGAATGATCAAGAGCACAAAGAACATTTGAGAAAAGAGCTAGAGTTGCTGAGAAAAGAAAAACTGTACGCTAAATTTTCAAAGTGTGCATTTTAGTTGGAAGAAGTTCAATTCCTCGATCACATAGTGAACAAAGAAGGTATTCAGGTGGATCCAACAAAGATTGAAACCGTTGAAAAGTGGAAAACCCCAAAAACTCCGAAACACATACGCCAGTTTTTAGGACTAGCTGGTTACTACAGAAGGTTCATCCAAGACTTTTCCAGAATAGCAAAACCCTTGACTGAATTAACGCATAAAGGGAAGAAATTTGAATGGAAAGGTGAACAAGAGAAAGCGTTTCAATTGATAAAGAAAAAGTTAACTACGGCACCTATATTGTCATTACCTGAAGGGAATGATGATTTTGTGATATATTGTGACGCCTCAAAGCAAGCTCACGGTTGTGTATTAATGCAACGAACGAAAGTAATTGCTTATGCGTCTAGACAATTGAAGATTCACGAACAGAATTATACGACGCATGATTTGGAATTAGGCGCGGTTGTTTTTGCATTAAAGACTTGGAGGAACTACTTATACGGGGTCAAAAGTATTATATATACCGACCACAAAAGTCTTCAACACATATTTAATCAGAAACAACTGAATATGAGGCAGCGTAGGTGGATTGATTTGTTGAATGATTATGACTTTGAGATTCGTTACCACCCGGGGAAGGCAAATGTGGTAGCCGACACCTTGAGCAGAAAGGACAGAAAACCCATTCGAGTAAAAGCTATGTATATAATGATTCACACTAACCTTACTACTCAAATAAAGGAGGCGCAACAAGTAGTTTTAAAAGAGGGAAATTTAAAGGATGAAATACGCAAAGGATCGGAGAAGCATCTAAATATTCGGGAAGACGGAACCTGGTATAGGGCTGAAAGAATTTGGGTACCAAAATTTGGAGATATGAGAAAAATGGTACTTAGAGAAGCTCATAAAACCACATACTCAATACATCCTGGAACGGGGAAGATGTACAAGGATCTCAAGAAACATTTTTGGTGTCCAGGTATGAAAGCCGATGTTGATAAATAGGTAGGGGAATATTTGACGTGTTCTAAGGTCAAAGCGGAGCATCAGAAACCATCAGGTCTACTTCAACAACCCGAAATCCCGGAATGGAAATGGGAAAACATTACCATGGATTTCATCACTAAATTGCCAAGGACTTCAAGTGTTTTTGATACTATTTGGGTAATAGTTGATCGTCTCACCAAATCAGCACACTTCCTACCAATAAGAGAAGATGACAAGATGGAGAAGTTAGCACGACTGTATTTGTAGGAAGTCGCCTCCAGACATGGAATACCAATCTCTATTATCTCTGATAGGGATGGCAAATTTATTTCAAGATTCTGGCAGACATTACAGCAAGCATTAGGAACTCGTCTAGACATGAGTAATGCCTCTCATCCACAAACTGATGGGCAGAGCAAAAGAACGATACAAACACTTGAAGACATGCTACGAGCATGTGTTATTGATTTTGAAAACAGTTGGGATCGACATCTACCGTTAGCAGAATTTTCCTACAACAACAGCTACCATTCAAGCATTGAGATGGCGTCGTTTGAAGCACTTTATGGTAGAAAGTGCAGGTCTCCGATTTTTTGGAGTGAAGTGGGGGATAGACAGATTACGAGTCCGGAGATAATACAAGAAACTACCGAGAAGATCATCCAAATTCAACAACGGTTGAAAACCGCCCAAAGTCGACAAAAGAGCTACGCCGACATTAAAAGAAAAGATATAGAATTTAAAATTAGAGAGATGGTCATGCTTAAGGTTGCACCTTGGAAAGGCGTTGTTCGATTTGGTAAACGAGGGAAATTAAATCCAAGGTATATTGGACCATTCAAGATTATTGATCGTGTCGGACCAGTAGCTTACCGACTTGAGTTACCTCAACAACTCGCGGCTGTACATAACACTTTCCACGTCTCGAATTTGAAGAAATATTTTGCTAAAGAAGATCTCACTATTCCGTTAGACGAAATCCAAATCAACGAAAAACTTCAATTCATCGAAGAACCCGTCGAAATAATGGATCGTGAGGTTAAAAGACTTAAACAAAACAAGATACCAATTGTTAAGGTTCGATGGAATGCTCGTAGAGGACCCGAGTTCACTTGGGAACGAGAAGATCAGATGAAGAAGAAATACCCGCACTTATTTTCAGAAGATACGTCAACCCCTCCAACTGCTTAAAATTTCGGGATGAAATTTATTTCATGGGTAGGTACTGTAGTGACCCGAACTTTTCCATGTTTATATATATTAAATAAAATTGATATTTACACGATTAAGTGTTTCCAACATGTTAAGCAATCAAACTTGTTAAGACTTGATTAATTGAAATAGGTTTTATATAGACAATTGACCACCCAAGTTGACCGGTGATTCACGAACGTTAAAACTTGTATAAACTATATGATGACATATATATGATTATATATATAATTAACATGATATTATGATAAGTAAGTATCTCATTAGGTATTTTAACAATGTGTTATATACATAAAATTGAGTTTATTGAATTAAGAAACTCAAAACGATATATATAACGATTATCGTTATAACAACGTCTTAATAATTATATATGAATCATATTAAGATATTGTTACACTATTTTTAATCATGATGAATGATAAGTAAACATGTCATTATGTATATTAACAATGAACTACATATGTAAAAACAAGACTACTAACTTAAGGATTTCGAAACGAGACATATATGTAACGACTATCGTTGTAATGACATTTAAACGTATATATATATCATATTAAGATATATTAATATATCATAATATCATGATAATATAATAATTTAACATCTCATTAGATATAATAAACATTTGGTTAACAACATTTAACAAGATCGTTAACTTAAAGGTTTCAAATCAACATTACATGTAACGACTAACGATGACTTAACGACTCAGTTAAAATGTATATACATGTAGTTTTTTAATATGTATTCATACACTTTTGAAAGACTTCAAGACACTTATCAAAATACTTCTACTTAACAAAAATTCTTACAATTACATCCTCGTTCAGTTTCATCAACAATTCTACTCGTATGCACCCGTATTCGTACTCGTACAATACACAACTTTTAGATGTATGTACTATTGGTATATACACTCTAATTATCAGCTCTTAGCAGCCCATGTGAGTCACCTAACACATGTGGGAACCATCATTTGGTAACTAGCATGAAATATCTCATAAAATTACAAAAATATTAGTAATCATTCATGACTTATTTACAAGTAAACAAAATTACACATCCTTTATATCTAATCCATATACCAACGACCAAAAATACCTACACACACTTTAATTCTTAAATTTTATTCATCTAATTGATCTCTCTCAAGTTCTATCTTCAAGTTCTAAGTGTTCTTCATAAATTCTATAAGTTCTAGTTTCATAAAATCAAGAATACTTTCAAGTTTGCTAGCTTACTTCCAGTCTTGTAAAGTGATCATCCAACTTCAAGAAATCTTTCTTATTTACAGTAAGATATCTTTCTAATATAAGGTAATACTCATATTCAAACTTTGATTCAATTTCTATAACTATAACAATTTATTTCGAGTGGAAATCTTACTTGAACTTGTTTTCGTGTCATGATTCTGCTTCAAGAACTTTCAAACCATCCAAGGATTCTTTGAAGCTAGATTTATTTTTCTCATTTCTAGTAGGTTTATCCACAAAACCTGAGGTAGTAATGATGTTCATAACATCATTCGATTCATATATATAAAACTACCTTATTTGAAGGTTTAAACTTGAAATCACTAGAACATAGTTTAGTTAATTCTAAACTTGTTCACAAACAAAAGTTAATCCTTCTAACTTGACTTTTAAAATCAACTAAAAACATGTTCTATATCTATATGATATGCTAACTTAATGATTTAAATCCGGAAAATACGAAAAACACCGTAAAACCGGATATACACCGTCGTAGTAACACCGCGGGCAGTTTTGGGTTAGTTAATTAAAAACTATGATAAACTTTGATTTAAAAGTTGTTCTTATGGAAAAATGATTTTTCTTATGAACATGTAACTATATCCAAAAATCATGGTTAAACTCAAAGTTCAAGTATGTTTTCCAAAATGGTCATCTAGACGTCGTTCTTTCGACTGAAATGACTACCTTTACAAAAACGACTTGTAACCTGTATTTTTGACTATAAACTTATACCTTTTATGTTTAAATTCATAAACTAAACTTAAATATGAATCCATAGCAACTTGAAACACTCAAAACGGATTTAAAACGAAGAAGTTATGGGTAAAACAAGATTGAATATTTTTGCTTGTTGTAGCTACGTGAAAATTGGTAACAAATTTATATTAATCATATCCTAGCTAACTTATATTGTATTATACATGTATTCTAATATATTATGTAATTTTAGGATACCATAGACACGTATACAAATGTTTTGACATATCATATCGACCCATCTATATATATATTATTTGGAATAACCATAGACACTCTATATGCAGTAATGTTGGAGTTAGCTATACAGGGTTGAGGTTGATTCCAAAAATATATATACTTTGAGTTGTGATCTAGCCTGAGAAGTGTATACACTGGGTCGTGGATTGATTCAAGATAATATATATCAATTTATTTTTGTACATCTAACTATGGACAACTAGTTGTAGGTTACTAACGAGGACAGCTGACTTAATAAACTTAAAACATCAAAATGTATTAAAAGTGTGGTAAATATATTTTGAACATACTTTGATATATATGTACATATATGTTATAGGTTCATGAATCGACAAGTGGCCAAGTCTTACTTCCCGACGAAGTAAAAATCTGTAAAGGTGAGTTATAGTCCCACTTTTAAAATCTAATATTTTGGAATGAGAATACATGCAATTTTATAAATGTTTTATGAAATAGACACAAGTAATTGAAACTACATTATATGGGTGAATGATCGAAGCCGAATATGCCCCTTTTGCTTGGTAACCTAAGAATTAGTAAACCGATCTACTAATTGACGCGAATCCTAAAGATAGATCTATTGGGTCTAACGAACCCCATCCAAAGTACCGGATGCTTTAGTACTTCGAATTCTTTTTTATCATGTCCGAAGGATTTCCCGGAATGATAGGGGATATTCTTATATGCATCTTGTTCATGTCTGTTACCAGGTGTTCACCATATGAATGAATTTTATCTCTATGTATGGGATGTATATTGAAATATGAAATCTTGTGGTCTATTATTATTATGATTTGATAATATATAGGTTAAACCTATAACTCACCAACATTTTTGTTCACGTTTTAAGCATGTTTATTCTCAGGTGATTATTAAGAGCTTCCGCTGTTTCATACTAAAATAAGGACAAGATTTGGAGTCCATGCTTGTATGATATTATGTAAAAACTGCATTCAAGAAACTTATTTTTGATGTAATATAGTCTTATTGTAAACCATTATGTAATGGTCGTGTGTAAACTGTATATTTTAGATTATCATTACTTGATAATCTACGTAATGCTTTTTAAACCTTTATCGATAAAATAAAGGTTATGGTTGTTTTAAAAATGAATGCAGTCTTTGAAAAACGTCTCATATAGAGGTCAAAACCTCGCGACGAAATCAATTAATATGGAACATTTATAATCAATATGAACGGGACATTTCATATGGCTCAAGTCTAACATGAATATGTGTTTGGTTTGCTCGATTTATTGTTTTGAGTAACTAGCTTGAATATGAAAAATGGATGTGCTTAATCTTGAATTTTGTATGATTAAATATTGTTTAAATGTTAAAGTTCATGTATTAAATGTGTTACTAGCATCATTAGCTTCAATTTGATGTGTAGGTTGATTTAGAAAAGCTTCATTTACAAAATAGTTGAATTCATGATTTTGGTTAGGGTTTGATGAACTTTAAAATGAACTTTTGATGGATTGAATATTTGTTAAGGTTGTTAGTAAGTGTTTAGTCTCAATTTATGTTTAATTACCTTCGAAACGGCATATCGTATGTGTAAATTGGATTCCCGAATCATAAAATGCGTTTTACGAACTTGAAACTTCAATGATGAACTTTTAACGATCATTCGACGAGGATTTGGTCATTTAAATGATGTAATTGTTTGATGATATGTGATTAGTTGTATTCCTCGTCAAAATACCTTTCCAACGATATAAGATACATGTTTTAAGTGTTTTCGGTTCACAATTTGTGTTTGTTTGAGTTTTGGTTCGAGACTTGTGAAATTTCAGCTTCAGCAACCTGTAGTTCATTGGGACGCCGTCCCATATCTTGGACGCCATCCTGGCTTTCACATCTGGACTCCGTCCAGCCATTTTGGATGCCGTCCAGATGAACTACCGAGGGCTGTACAAATTTCCAATTTACCGTTTAATTCTAACTATGCTACGCACCTCTGATTAACATGTAACTTGTTCTAACATGCTATTATATGATTAAAAACCTCAAAAAATAGTTCAGGACCCGACCCGAACGTGTTGACTTTTTCGTTGACTTTGACTTGACCAAAGTTGACTTTTGTTTAAACTTAACCAAATACTTATGCAATCATCCTAACATGCTTTTACATTTGAATCATGCATGAAGCTTGGCAACGTGATTCACATGCTTTATGTAATCGAGTCGTAACGAGCCATAGGACTAATTGAACAACTTTGACCCATCGTGTTTACCGTTATTGATAAAACCTACTTGTCTAGGTCAAGGCTAGCAATTGTCCTTGCACACGTTTACTTGTGAAGTACTTTATTACTCGTGCACTCAAGGTGAGATCATAGTCCCAGTCTTACTCTTTTAAACTTACATTTGGGATGAGAAAACATAAACGTTTCATTTTACAAAGTGAACACAAGTATGAAAACAAACATTCTACATACGAGTTAGAACAAAATCCTCAATTCGATTATCATTAGTTACACTTGTCGAGTGTAAGTGTAACATCCCAATTATTTAAGGTAATATTTTATGTAATATATATTTAAGTTGAAAGGGGACTAGTGATGCAAAGTTAATTTAAGGACCTCCCTTAATAAGGTTTTGGTGGGAAGGGTAAAAAGTGCAAATGAGGCAAAGTTAAATCAATTAAAAGAGTAAAATACTGAAAATGGATATCAGTTGCAAAAAATAAAATACAGAAGTGTGTGTGTGTGTATGTGCTAGAGTGGCGACCTAAACAAGAAGAGAAGGAGAAACCTTCAATTAGAAGGATTTGATGCATGCAAGTGAAAATTAGTGAAATCTAGTGTGATCTAATCATCCTAGCAAGTTACAATTCTTCAATTTCTTCTCCATTGTGCACAATTAGGGTTCTTAAATCCTTAAAGTTAAGGTATGAACTTCAATGTCTAAGTATCACTAAAATTGGGTGTTTACGATGAATCTCAAGCTTTAAAGTTGTTGTACGTTGAAAAGGTGCACACTTGTATGATTAAAAATGAATTTGTAATTGATATTGGAAGTAAATTCATGTATGAACTTGCAATTTGAGTTTACATTGTGAATATGATGATTTTGATGTTAGTTATAACTTAGAAACAAGTCATGCACACTAGGTGTTTGATGAAATGCCTCAATAAAAATGTCTATGAGATTTAGTTAAAATTTGCAAAGGAGAAAGTTTATATGTGAATTGTTGTTATTGTTGTAAGTAATGATATTTGGACAAATGATGATCTTAGGGTTACTAGTAGTAGAAATGAGTTATGCACATTTGATATGTGATGAAATGTTTGAAAGAATTGCAAGTCATGATTGTAAGGGATGAACTAGATAAATTGTGTAATTAAGGAAATGATGTTCGTATGATAATGTTGTTATATTGGAAAAGATAAGTTAAACATGTTATGTATATAAGTGTTCATGTGAATGTGGAGTAAAATGGGGGATTAAGTCAATGTGATAGTGTGTGAAAGTGTTGTAAGCTATTGAAAGTTGTGATTTTGTTGAGTTATGTTATTGATGAAATTAGCTCATGTATAGGTGCTAATCAAGGCATAGGAGCTTCAAGTGATCAAGGAACCTCATTTAATCAAGGTGAGTTTATAGGAGGTAAATTGGGCGGGTCAAGAGTGGCTTAGTGTTCTCGGATTGCATCCGTGCAAGAGAGCAACGACTAAGTGCACGAGATGAGTAGCTTAGATAGAATTGTTAGGTTCACCTAATGATTGAATCTATGGTTGATGATTAGCTTAGACAAGGTTAATAAGCTTGCTTAGTAACCCTTGTCTATGGTAAGACTTAGCTTAGACACTTCGGGTGTCTATGTACCTATGTATGGATGCAATGTGTTAAAGGTAGCTTAGGCATATGTGTATGCCTATTGTTGTGTTTAGCTTAGATATGATTACTAGGGTTGGCCTTAGTAAGTTATGTCTATGGTAAGTAATGGGTCAGATCCGAAAAGTAAGTAAGCAACCATTTGGTTGGAAAGACAAAGTGATATAATGATTATGCTCAATATTGTATGCTTTATTATTCGCCTATAACTCACTAAGCATGAAAGCTTACCCCCATGATGTTTTATGTTTTATAGGAATGAAAGGTCACCGCGAAGGTAAGGAGCCCATTTGAGGATAACGAAGCATTGGCATTGTAGTAAGTGGTAATGCAAGTCCCTATTTTGAATCTAACTCTAATGATACCGCTTATCGACGTTAAAACTTTTATATTCACAAACTATAATTCTTTTGAGTCTTGGGACCAAATGTTATGTTCAAGTTGTGTGAACTTGTTGCTCACGATTAAATAGTCTTTGTAATGCTTGACGATGTATAAAAATGTTTTTATTAAGTTTGTTTATGATTTATGTTGTTAAAATGTATTGGGTGAAGAAGAATTGGTGAAAATGTGGTTTTTGTAACATGTTGCAGCTTAGTACTAGCGTCAGTGTCAGGCCGCGCCGCGACCTCATGTGCCGCGCCGCGGCATATCAAATGTTTCAAATACAGAAGGGCTGTTAAGCATGAATAATTTCCTTTGAAATATCGCGCCGCGAACAAGGCTTGCCGCGCCGCGGCATATCACTTGGTCTGGGCAGACACCTGTTTTTTTTTTTTTTAAATGTCTATCGTTTCAAGGCGTTAAAAGTTGGTATCAGAGCTATGGTTTAAGGGACTTGGATGATCCACTATAGGGATTATCTAGGCTTAAAGCATTGTTGATAAATGATAAGCGATTTAGGACTTGCATGATAGTTGAGATTGAACGATTATGCCATGCTCCATAGGGAAGAATTTATTGACGAGACCTATAGTGTAGTATTAAGATTGTGGACGATCTGGGCGAAGAGTTTAATGCTTATTAACCATGAGTCATAAATGATTAAGTGCGTAATGCGATGGTGTAATGACAACCGGCCATTGCCATTACATCATTTTAGTACGCATGAACATCTATTATGGTCACGGTGAAATGTGTTGGGAATTCTCTCGGTCTCTTATGTTATGATAAATTGTTGATACACGTGTTTGAACTAATGAGTTATTTACATTGTTTCAGAATGGCTATTGTATCTCCAAATAGAGGTAATGATGAGGATGATGAGTACGTCCAGACCCCATCAATGGAATCTGTTGAAGGCTCACAATCTGAATCTGATGAGGTTACTATGGCAAACGATATTTCGGGGCAAATAGGGCAAACTTTGGTACGATACACCCTGACCCTTCTAGAGAAGATAAAGACATTGATTAATGATCAATTAAATGAAAAGTTAAAGACTCTTTTGACCAATAACCCTATGTTAAGAAGGGAAGGGGGAAGTGGGTTAAGACGAGAGGAAGTAGAAGCCCCAAGAAAGAAAGACGAGCGCTTTGAGTATAAGAACTTTGCTAATTATCATCCACCGGAGTTTCATGGTAAGGTTGACCCGATTGTTAGTCAAAGGGTGATCGACGAGTTAGAGGAAACTTTCATGTTGTGTGAATGCCCCGAACACTTAAAGGTAATTTACGCGGCACACCAAATGAAAGGAAGTGGTTATGAATGGTGGAATTTCATAGTTAAGTCACATGGGTGGGAGGTGGCAACAAGTTTTCCATGAGAAAAGTTTCATGAAATGTTTATGGATCAATTTGCTCCACCCGCCGAGGTTAGCCGGTTAAAGTCTAAATTCATGAATATTGAGCATGGGAGTAAATCAGTGACCGAGTTTAATGCCGAATTTAATGATAAGTCTCGTTTTTGCCCGGACTTTGTTTCAAGTCCTAAGTTGATGATGGATCACTATCATGAAAAGTTAAACCCCGAAATAAGTGAGTTTAAGGATAAGGGCACATATAAGACGTTAGCCGACATGATGAATAGGGCCCTTGTGAGGGAACACGAACTTAAGAAGAAAGCTGCGTTCAAACGAAAGTTAGATCAAGATTCAAGGTTAATGCAAAGTATGAGCCCGAAGAAAGGTATGTTTAATTCCGAATCCCAGCACAAATCAAAAGGGGGTTTCACACCGGGAAAAAGGGGTGGTAAAGAAGTGAAGACGTGCAATAGGTGTGGTAAAGATCATACGGGCGAGTGTAAAGCGTGTACTACCGATTGTTATTCATGTGGGAAGCCTGGTCATAGAGCCGCCGAATGTCCTAACAGGGGAAAACAGTGTTATTATTGTTTTGAAAAGGGTCACTTTCAAGCTGAATGTCCAGAGTATAAGAAAGATTTGGCAAGTGGTAGTGTTAAAAAGGAAGTTAAAACGGAACCAAAGACAAGTGATAGCCAACCAAGAGCCCGAGCTCATCAAATTACCGCTCTCGAAGCGAAGGAATCCCAAAATGTGGTGTCAGGTACCTTTATTGTAAACTCATTACCTGCGCATGTTTTGTTTGATTCCAGTGCTACGCGGTCATTCGTTTCTTATTCTTTTTGTAAACATTTTGATATGACCCCGAGTATGTTAGAGCATCCTTTAGAGGTTGAGATAGCTGACAATAAAACTGTTATGGTGTATAGTGTTATTAAAGGATGTGAAATTATTTTGGATGATGAGAAGTTTGTTATAGATTTAATACCCATGCATATGGGAGAATTTCAAGTAATTATAGGCATGGATTGTATTAGTTCAATCACCGAGAGGAAAGGTTATATGGATTTATGGGAAACGAGCTAGACGTGCTATACCTATATGTACGTATGCAAGAGCTAAGCGATTTTTGTCCCGTGGGTGTTGTGCATTTTTGGCACACGTGATAGATGATTCGAAGAGGGTTGTTGGGATAGGTGATGTACCGATAGTTAACGAGTTTCCGGATGTGTTTTCGGATGAATTACCCGTTATCCCTCCCGAACGAGAAGTAGAGTTTAGAATCGAGTTGATTCCCGGAGTCACACCAATTGCCAAAGCACCCTATCGACTAGCTCCATCGGAAATGAGGGAAATGATGACTCAACTACAAGATTTGATAGATAAAGGTTTTATACGTCCTAGTAGTTCACCTTGGGGAGCTCCAGTTTTGTTTGTGAAAAAGAAGGATGGAACTATGAGAATGTGTATTGATTATCGTGAATTGAATAAGGTCACTATTAAGAATAAATATCCATTGCTGAGGATAGATGATTTGTTTGATCAATTACAAGGAGCATATTTCTTTTCAAAAATAGATCTAAGATCGGGTTATCATCAATTAAAGGTGAAAGAAGAAGATATCCCTAAAACGGCTTTTCGCATGAGGTATGGTCATTATGAATTCGTTGTTATGCCTTTTGGGCTAACTAATGCTCCGGCCACATTTATGGATTTGATGAATATAGTTTGTCGACCAATGCTTGATAGGTTTGTGATAGTATTCATTGATGATATTTTAGTGTATTCTAAAGGGGAAGAGGAGCATGCGGTACATTTACGACAAGTATTAGAAACTTTAAGAAGAGAAAAGTTGTTCGCTAAGTTCTCTAAATGCGATTTTTGGCTTCGTGAAGTTCAATTATTAGGACATATCATTAATAAGAAGGGTATTTGTGTTGATCCGACGAAGATCGAAGCGATTATGAGATGGGAACCGCCTATGAATCCCATCAAAGTTAGGAGTTTTCTAGGTTTAGCGGGGTATTATCAACGGTTTATACAAGATTTTTCTAGAATAGCCACCCCACTCACAAAGTTGACCCGTAAGAATGTGCCATGGAGATGGGAAGAAAAGCAAGAACAAGCATTTCAACTCCTTAAGGAGAAACTTGTTCAAGCTCCTATACTAGTTTTACCGGAAGGGAATGAGAATATGACAGTTTATTGCAATGCTTCTAAGAAAGGTTTGGGGTGTGTGCTAATGCAAAATGGGAAAGTCATAGCATATGCTTCCCGAAAATTGAAGGCACATGAAAAATGTTATCCCACCCATAATTTAGAATTAACGGCCGTGGTTTTTGCTTTGAAAATATAGTGTCATTATCTTTATGGAGTTAAGTTCTCTATTTATACCGATCATAAAAACTTAAAGTATTTGTTCGATCAAATAGATTTGAATGATAGGCAAAGAAGAGGGCTCGACTTGGTGAAAGATTATGATTGTGAAATTTTGTATCACCCCGGGAAGGCTAATGTGGTGGCGGATGCTCTTAGTAGGAAGACGCGTCATCAACCGATTAAAGTAACTAGTTTGGTCATGGTAATATCACCACAAATATTTGATAGTATCCGAGTAGCACAAGATGAAGCATTAACCCCCGAAAACGTGAGGAAAGAAAGAATCAAAGGGCAAGTTAATGATTTTATAGTAGATTCCCGTGGTCTAAGGCTTAGATATGGAAGTGAGCTCCTTGACTTAGCTCACAAATCTAAGTATTTGATTCACCCCGGTGCTACGAAAATGTATAGGGATCTAAGGAAAGACTATTGGTGTCCTGGTATGAAGAGAGATATAGTAAAGTACGTTCATAAATGTCTCACTTGCCTTCAAGTGAAAACCAATCATTAAATGCCGTATGGTAAGCTACAACCATTAGAGGTACCGGTATGGAAATGGGAGCATATCACGATGGATTTAGTGACTAAGTTGCCTAAGACCCCTCGACAACACGACACCATTTGGGTTATTGTTGATAGATTAACTAAGAGTGCGCTATTTTGGCAATAAGAGAAGCTTCATCATCGGAAGCAATGTCTAAGTTATATATGAAAGAGGTTGTTGCAAGACATGGAGTGCCGGTTTCCATTTTCGAACCGTGACACCCGATTTACCTCACGATATTGGAGAAAGTTTCAAGAAGAGATGGGCACCAAGTTGCATGTAAGTACTGCATTTCACCCACAAACGGATGGTCAAAGTGAGCGAACTATCCAAACTCTTGAGGATATGTTAAGGGCGTGCGTCATTGATTTTGGTTGTAGTTGGGATACTCACCTACCTTTAGTTGAATTTTCGTACAATAATAGTTATCATTCTACCATCAGAATGGTGCCTTATGAGATGTTGTATGGGAGGAGGTGTAGAACCCCAATATGTTGGGGTGAAGTAGGTCAAAGGGAATTAGGAAGCACGGAAGTAGTACAACAAATAACCGAAATGATAGACTAAATTCGTGAAAGAATGAAAGCGGCACAAGATCGACAAAAGTCATATGTGAATAAAATAAGGAAGCCGATAGAATTCCAAGTGGGTGATAAGGTAATGCTCAAGGTTTTCCCGTGGAAGGGTATAATTCGTTTAAGAAAAAGGGGAAAATTGGGTCCAAGATTTGTGGGACCATTTGAGATAGTGGCAAAAGTCGGGAAGGTAGCTTATCGTTTGGCCTTGCCCGATGAATTGAGTAATATACATGACACGTTTCACGTATCACAATTGAAAAAGAGTTTGGCGGATGAGTCAACTTATGTTCCATTGAATGAGATTGAGGTTGATGATAAGTTAAGGTATGCGGAAAAGCCAATAAAGATTTTGGATCAAAAGGTTAACCAATTAAGAAATAAGTCGGTTGTGTTATTGAAAGTGTTATGGAAATTTAGAAAGGGCTCCGAATGTACGTGGTAACCCGAAGAATGGCTTATGAAGTACTATCCATCGTTGCACCAAGAGTGGTTCGCGAGGATGCGAACAATCCAATGGGGGGAGAGTTGTAACTTCCCAATTATTTAAGGTAATATTTTATGTAATATAATATATATATATATATATATATATATATATATATATATATATATATATATATATATATATATATATATATATATATATATATATATATATAAATTGTCGGTGCTATTTTGTATTATAAGTGGTTAATCTTTTAAGTTTGTTAGTTAAGTTGAAAGGGGACTAGTGATGCAAAGTTAATTTAAGGATCTCCCTTAATAAGGTTTTGGTAGGGAGGGTAAAAAGTGCAAATGAGGCAAAGTTAAATCAATTAAAAGAGTAAAATACTGAAAATGGATATCAGTTGCAAAAAAAAAAAATTACAGAAGTGTGTGTGTGTGCTAAAGTGGCGACCCAAACAAGAAGAGAAGGAGAAACCTTCAATTAGAAGGATTTGATGCATGCAAGTGAAAATTAGTGAAATCTAGTGTTATCTAATCATCCTAGCAAGTTACAATTCTTCAATTTCTTCTCCATTGTGCACAATTAGGGTTCTTAAATCCCGAAAGTTAAGGTATGAACTTCAATGTCTAAGTATCACTAAAATTGGGTGTTTAAGATGAATCTCAAGCTTTAAAGTTGTTGTATGTTGAAAAGGTGCACACTTGTATGATTAAAAACGATTTTGTAATTGATATTGGAAGTAAATTCATGTATGAACTTGCAATTTGAGTTTACATTGTGAATATGATGATTTTGATGTTAGTTATAACTTAGAAACAAGTCATGCATACTAGGTGTTTGATAAAATGCCTCAATGAAAATGTCTATGAGATTTAGTTAAAATTTGCAAAGGAGAAATGTAAGACCCAAATATTTATTGTACATAATGTATTTATGGTGTACAATGTGTGTATGAAGTGTACGTGTTGCTTGCTCGAACGCCGAAGGAAACTGGACGTTGTCTGAAGTGGCAAGGTGTGTACGTATCTTTTCAACCCCAAATAAAGTTTGTGTTGATGTTTCAAAGCCTTACCATTGGAAATGAAATCTTATTACGTTTCCAACGATATTTGATTCATCGAAAACGGAGCTACGGTCAAAAAGTTATGGCCAAAACAAGTTTCTGAAAACTGACCTGTAGGTTGGAGCGGCGCTCCACCTTTCGGCACGGCGCGCCGAACCCGTCTGATGCAATTTTCAGCCTTTTTAAAAGGCATAAGTGAGGGGTACTTTGGTGTTTTCATTTAGGGTCGGTTTAGGGTCACCAAAACTGATCTAGAACTCCTTTGGAGCTCATTTCTCACCCACACAAACACTCTCTTCAAACCCTAGTGAGAGAAACCCACTTTTAGTGAGAGAGAGCTTGATTTGGAGAAGAAGGAGTTGGATTCTCACCAAAGCTCGGGTTTTAAAGTTGTTCTACTCATCAACGGCATCGTTTTGGTGGTATTGGTAAGTTCAAACTCCGAATTACATTTGTTAGATTTGATATTCAAGTTAGGGTTTGAGTTTGATTTGTAGTGAAACCCTCTTAGATGATGAAATGGGTTTATGGTGACTAGTTATTCTTGTCACTTGGCGGGTTATGGGTTGGTTGACGATTTGGCCTTGATTAGGCTTTAATCTTGAGTTTAATCACTAGGTTTAGTGATTATGGAAGTGTTGGAATCACTTTAGGTGAATTTGGGTTGACTAATTTTGACTTGAGTCAAAATTAGGGTTTGTTGATGATTATGACCCAATTGTCGATTTAATAAGGTTTATAAACTTAAAATGGATTAAGTTGAAGTATAAAACCGAGTTAAATATGTTTTGGTGTCAAAACTCGCTAATGGCGCGATGTTGACTCCTTTGGGTCAAAATTAGGGTTTAAGTGTCATTTTGGGCAAGATAGGTGTTTAACACCTATGATTGGGTTTGATTGGCATATTAGGACCATTCTCACTTGTGTTAGTGATTATTGGTTAGTTTGGGCGCGGTTTGTGCTTGGAAGTGCATTTGGGTCGAAATTGAACTAGTTGTCAGTTTGGATTGATTTGTATATCCACCCTAATTGTGTTACTTGTTATGTGATAAATGGATTAGGTACATTCCATCGGCGATTGCGGATTATGTGGTAGCATTCTTCAAGGCGACAAGGTGAGTGTTAATATCCTATAATCATATGTATGTGTAGGATGGGTGCGGGTCGGGTGAAGGGGTTCTCGCTTGTAGAGCTCGCTTCTCGTATAGGTGGAATTATTGGACTTGTGTATAGGTCCAATTGGCACGGTTGTGCATTTTGGTTGACCACTTTGGCGAGGTGCACACTTTGTGTGTACGTTATCACATGGGCGTGTGATGTGGACTTATATAACCCCAATGACGAAGGGTTAATATAGTGAGTGGAATAATTATATGTGTAGGTATATAATATATCTATTTATGGTAGCGTGAAATGTGTAGTGTCGAGGTGTTAAGACACCACGTTTCACGTGACGAGTGAAGTGTCGAGGTGTTAAGACGCCACTCGGAGTGAAGCATCGAGGTGTTAAGATGCCACTCTAAGTAATTGACGGGTGAAGCATCGAGGTGTTAAGATGCCACTCGGGGTGAAGCATCGAGGTGTTAAGATGCCACCTAGGGGTGTAGTGTCGAGGTGTTAAGACACCACTCCGTAAAATAATGAGTGAAGCATCGAGGTGTTAAGATGCCACTCGGGGTGAAGTACCGAGGTGTTAAGGTGCCACCCTAGGGTTTAGTGATACGAGGTGTTAAGTATACTAAAGAATGTTATGAACATCGATGACTTATTTCGCGAAGTCATTCCCTTGCAAAGATTTGGTTAACCATGGTTATTGTGATGTAAGCGTAAGCAATTATCCTATTCGAGATATTTATATATATATATATATATATATATATATATATATATATATATATATATATATATATATATATATATATATATATATATATATATATATATTGTATACGTATAATGTTGTTTATATTAATGAATTGTTGTGATGTAGCTAACCCTCCGGGTGTGGCTTATTGGCGTTGTTCACATCGTCGTTGGTGAACTCACTTTATTTATTGTTAGCTTGTTGCTTAGTGATGTTACGGTATGCTTAGACTAGCTTGCCTTTATGCTTGGATGCTTCGGTATGCGGTATTTGATATTTGTGTGGCGTGTCAATTTTATACATATATATGCATGTAGTATGTTATCATTCACTAAGCATTAGTTTGCCCTCTCGTTGTTGACTTTTTATAGATTACATGGATGCGGAGGCTCGGGTAAGCGGGGACTAGTGGACTTGCGTAGTTGCTTTAGAAGGCTTGCTTTTGGATTGATTAGGATTGGGTAGCGTATCCTCAATCGCCATGCTCGGCCTTTATTTAGTATTACAAATCATGTGGTTGAAAACTTGTATTTTCGTACGAAAGTCGTAAAACGGCCGATGTGGGCCCGGTCTTCGTAACACTAATTTTATTAATGGAACGTGTTAGTTCTACATATATTAATATATGGTTAAAAGCGTTTTGTCTAAATACGTCGGGAAGTGGTCAAACATTTGGCGCGCTGCGCGGCCATATGGCGCGCCGCGCCATATGCTGTTCCATTAATTTTTTTTATTGATATTTCCGCTTGATCGTTTGTATTACGGGTTGGGATGTTACAAGTGGTATCAGAGTATGGTCTAAGGGATTTAGGTGACTTGAGATAGGTACCTAGACTTAGACTTTTGTGTGTGCTAAATTTGTTCGGGACTTGTAGGATTACGGGTCGGAATGGGTTTAGTTAGTGCCTTGTTTATAGGTTGACTAACATTTATATTAGTAATGCGGATATTATTAATATACTATTGTGCTGTGATAATGATTCTTGTGTTATGTTTTGTTTGTGTTTGCGGTTGCATATATCATCAAGAGAGGCGGTCGTTGTACTAACGAGTCGATACGATGTGTATGCGTAATAAGGACTTGCAAACCTTATTACGGGTGCAAATCGTGTCTAGCAAGTGATGTACGACGAGTGTTTAGCTAGATGGGGTGGTATTGTGTGTGTGCTTTATACGTTCGTGATCTAATCGCTTTGCATTCCTTAGAATGGCGACGGGAAATGGGATTGAGACGAACGACGCTGAGTTTATTGCTAGAGTTACGCGTATTTAGGAGATTGTAGTAGTATTCGGATGTTAGAGCGTGTTCGCTTTCGTGTTGAAGTTGATGATCCATGAGGTTCGTCGGGTGGATGAAACCCCTGAGATCAAGTGTTTGATCTAGATGAATGTTGGTAATGGAGTCTACGGGACGCAACGTTAGGTGCCTCTTTCATACCTACTAGCGTGGTATTCGACTCCGATGGTATTACGGTTACGTTGAGCATAGGGTACCGGAAAGAAAACCCTTAGGTGTTTGAGTTGCGGTGTGGAAGTTACAAGCGATAGCAACTCGATGATTGCTAGAGTAATACCCGTACGGTTCGGTAAGTGCTTCGGTTGAAGTAGCAAAGGATAATCCGAAATCCTTCGTATGCTCAAGGTTGGAGCAAGGTTTGTTGACGTGCGTATTAAGAGATGCAAGACGGGTGAACCTCGTCTTTCTTTTAGGAGTTATGATAATGCGATTGGGGCATTAGTTGTCGGATTAGTGGTCACTCTTTCCGTGAGAGTGAGCATGTGTTTATCGTCGGGAGCTATTGTTGGAGACGAATTCGTGAGAATTCGAGGACTATGACCAATGAGGATATTGGTTGTGTATGTTGATGAGTGGCCATTCCATGGGATGCTATTATTTCGACGATGTGTTTACGGAACGGAGTTCTAGGTGGGGGAGTTCTAGGTGGGGGAGTTTATACTCTCGCACGAAGGTATTCTAGTGTGATGTAGTGACTAGCTAGGTCGAGTTACCCATTGCAGTTTGACTAACCAAGTTGGGTTAATCATTTGTCGTTAGAGGTTTGACCGAGGCGGGTTAACCAAGCGAGTTTGACTAACCGAGTCGGGTTAATCAATTAGATGTTAGGTGTTGACCAAGGCGGGTTAACCAAGTGAGTTTGACTAACCGGGTCGGGTTATTCAATTAGATGTTAGGTGTTGACCGAGTCGGGTTGACCAAGTAAGTTTGACTTAACCAAGTCGGGTTAATCAATTAGGTGATAGGTGTTGATCGAGGCGGGTTGACCAAGTGTGTTTGACTAACGAGTTCGGGTTAATTGTTTTGGTGTGGAGGCTTAACCAAGTCGGGTGTAACCATGAGGTGATTAGAGGGTTACTTGTATTGTTCTCCATAATGGTTAGCGTAGAAATAGTATGCCGTTCGAGAGGCGTTTACGTTGACCAAGTATGTGTGCAAGAAGAGTCACGGATGTTGACTATCTTTGATGTGTGTAGTTTTCGGCCAGTCTTCATGATTGTTGGATGTGTGATCTATTGGTGGTTTTATACGCCGAGAGTGGGGTCGTGAGGACCACGTCGTGGGATTAGTGAGGCGATAGCCGTATTTCGCTCACATGTTGTTACGGGTGAGACAATAGTCGATTTTGTACACCTTAGGTTTAGCGTAGCCATAGTCATTTTTGAAAGGACCCGTTCATATACATTATAAACGATTCACAATAGTTGATTACATTGCGAGGTATTTGACCTCTATATGATACATTTTACAAACATTGCATTCGTTTTTAAAAGACAATCTTTCTTTACATCGAAAATTGACAGGCATGCATACCATTTCATAATATCCACTATCCAACTATAAATTGATTTAATAATAATCTTTGATGAACTCAATGACTCGAATGCAACGTTCTTCGAAATATGCTATGAAAGACTCCAAGTAATATCTTTAAAATGAGCAAATGCACAGCGGAAGATTTCTTTAACACCTGAGAATAAACATGCTTTAAAGTGTCAACCAAAAGGTTGGTGAGTTCATTAGTTTATCATAATCATTTATTTCCATCATTTTAATAGACCACAAGAATTTCATTTCCAGTTCTCATAAATATACGTCCCATGCATAGAGACAAAAATAATCATTCATATGGTGAACACCTGGTAACCGACATTAACTAGATACATATAAGAATATCCTCTATCATTCCGGGATCCTCCTTCGGACATGATATAAATTTCGAAGTACTAAAGCATCCGGTACTTTGGATGGGGTTTGTTAGGCCCAATAGATCTATCTTTAGGATTCGCGTCAATTAGGGTGTCTGTTCCCTAATTCTTAGATTACCAGACTTTAATAAAAAGGGGCATATTCGATTTCGATAATTCAACCATAGAATGTAGTTTCAATTACTTGTGTCTATTTCGTCAAACATTTATAAAAGCGCATGTATTCTCAGTCCCAAAAATATAAAGGGTAAAAAGGCAAATGAAACTCACCATACTGTATTTCGTAGTAAAAATACATATAACGTCATTGAACAAGTGCAAGGTTGGCCTCGGATTCACAAACCTAAATTAATTATATATATTTATGTGTTGGTCAATATTTGTCTAACAAATTAGGTTAAGTCATAGTGTACCACAATCCTAATGCTCGAGACTAATATGCAAAAGTCAACAAAAGTAAATTTGACTCAAAATAATTTCCAAAAATCTGTACATGATTAATATATAGTTTAAATATCGTTGTTTTATATTTTAAAAGATTTATTAGAGTAAATAATATAATTTATTTACTAATAAATAAAATTTTATATTAAATTTATATAATAAAATATACTTTTATATATATTAAGTAATAAAATTTATAGGGTTCATTTAATATCATAAAGATAATATGATAGGTATTATTAAAGTAAGTTATTACACGTAGTAAAATATGTTTGTATCACATATTTATTTGATAAAATAATATCTATAATGATAGTAAGTAAAAGTTGTATTATTTTGTAATAATAATTATTATTATAAAAATATCAATATTTATAATTACTAAGATGACATTAGATAAAACGATAATTCTAATTATGATAACTTTAATATTTACGATAATTTTTAATATTATCTTAAAAATAATAATTCTATTTAAAATAATAATAATAATGATATTTTATAGTAACAATGACATTTCTATTAAAATGATAATTTTTGTTAAAATGATAGTTTTAATACTAACGATACTTTTAATAATAATAGTAATGATAAAAATAATAAGAACGATAATTTTATCTAAATCAATATCTTATAATATTTTAATTTTATCATGATACTCTTACCCATTATTTCCTAATCGTTTTGTTTAATAGCTTTTAATCGTCTTTTATATCGTGTTCATAATAATGATAATAATAGTAATCAAAATAATTAGGTGTTACAAATATTTGTTTTAATTACACTAATATTAATAATGATAGTTACTATAACATTATTAACGATAATACTAATAATTATCTTAATGATAATATAGTAATAATAATAATAACAATAACAATAACCATTTTTAAATAATGATATATATATTAATAATGATAATAATAATAATAATATCAATAATAATAATAATAATAATTGGATAATAATAATAATACTAATTATAACTTTAACGATAATAACGATAGTAATAATAAAAAAAATAACAATTTTTAATGATAAATCCCTTTTATTGATAAAGATAATAATAATGATAATAATAAGATAAAACTAGAACGATGATAAAAACGACGATAATAATAATCATTTTTAATAAAAATATCGAAAATTCAATTGATTATAACTTCTAATCCGTTCATCGAAACCATTCGATATCTAAAGGAAAAGTTCTTAATTTTTCGCTAGCTTTCCAAGGACATGCATATCTTATACCTTATCTCAACCGCAAGTGTAACTAATTCAACATTCAACCTAACCTGTCTAAGGGCAATATCAAAAGTACAAGCATGCATAATCCTAAATACTCGAGCACTAGTCAGGGATACACTATTAGTATGTAAAAGTTAAATTATGAGTACTCACGTATCAATATTAAGATTCAATATTGCAGGAAAGGTACGTAGACCCAACGGAAATGATAAACACTATATTGATCTCACGAGCATACCCATGAACCATACTCAATCACCTCCATAGCTATAACCCATAATTTCCTTAATCCTATCCCACTCGAAAAACAATTTCGAAATCACTCAGACAGTACTCCGTCGTAATATTTTATGTATACTAATAATATCTTGAAATAATACGGAGTAAATATATATATGTAAATCGATTGAGAGAGTTTAGAGAAAAATATTTTCAAGTTTCTATGAAATAATGAAATCTATTGAATTCTATTTATAATAGATTTTTGAATTATTAAAGTGAATTATTAAAGTATGAATTATTAAAGTGAATTATTAAAGTATGAATTATTAAAGTGAATTATTAAAGTATGAATTATTAAAGTAAATTATTAAAGTATGAATTATTAAAGTGAATTATTAAAGTATGAATTATTAAAGTGAATTATTAAAGTTAAAGTAAAGTAAAAATAAAGTAAAGGTAAAGTTTAAGTATAGTAAAAGTATAAAACTATGTACGTATAATACGCGTATAAATATATATAATATTAATTTAAATCGTTATATATATAAAATAAAATATAAATATCGTTATCTTTATCATACTAGTTAAGTAATGAGTTGTCAAAAGTGGTTCTAGATATTTATAAAAGTTATATACGTTTTAATAATAAAGTTCTTTTTAAACTGAAAACGTTTTTGTACGTTTGAAACTAAATAGATCAATCGAGTCTTTATGAGATTCAATCTTCCACTATCCTTTGTCTAGTTCTCAATGATTGACAATTTGTTCTTATTTATAAATCACTTTACCATTTTTTGAATATTGTTAAAATGGAAAAATTTCTCAAATCAACGTGGGCCTTTCAACAGAGACTTGTAATCATAATTCAATATATATGATAATTCAATCATTTGATCTTATCTTCTAATTCCATTGATAAACATTTTGAAACAGATACAATCATATAAAGTATTTAATCTAATATTTTGTTTACGTTTCAAGTTATAATATATATACACATATACATATATAATCATATTCGTTTAATGGTTCGTGAATCATTGGAACTTGGTCGAGGTTGAATGAATGTATGAACATAGTTTAAAATTCTTGAAATTTAACTTAACAAATATTGCTTATCGTGTCGGAAACATATAAAGATTAAAGTTTAAATTTGGTTGGAAATTTCCGGGTTGTCACAATTTTGGGCTCTTTTAATTTTAGCCGTTGCTTATGATGTTAGGATAGTGGCGTATTGGTTGTATTGCACACTACAAAGGATGTTTAGTGGTAAGTGTAATCCGTAAGGATTCATGTGGTTCGATCTCCAACGTGTGGATCGTTGACTTTAGGTTGAAACTTGGTCACTTTTAGCGTTGTCCTTGGTAAAGGTACGCTAAGGAATTGATATCTCGGTACGAGATTGGTTGAGTTTTTCCCGATATGGGGAAAAGAGCAGGTTTTAGTGCTTGGATGGTGGTTTTGATAAATCGCGGGTGACGATTTTAGTTGTTAAAGGTTATTCATTGGGAAGAATTGTCTAGAAAAGTTCGGATTGGAACTTAGGATTGAGGGCCGTTGAGTAGTTCCGAATTGGTTAAGTGGAGAAGATTACGAGGACGTGATCGAGTTTAAGTGGGGGAGAGTTGTAAGACCCAAATATTTATTGTACATAATGTATTTATGGTGTACGATGCGTCTATGAAGTGTACGTGTTGCTTGCTCGAACGCCGAAGGAAACTGGACGTTGTCTGAAGTGGCAAGGTGTGTACGTATCTTTTCAACCCCAAATAAAGTTTGTGTTGATGTTTCAAAGCCTAACCATTGGAAAGGAAATCTTATTACGTTTCCAACGATATTTTATTCATCAAAAACGGAGCTACGGTCAAAACGTTATGGCCAAAACAAGTTTCTGAAAACTGACCTGTAGGTTAGAGCGGCGCTCCACCTTTCGGCGCGGCGCGCCGAACCAGTCTGATGCAATTTTCAGCCTTTTTAAAAGGCTTAAGTGAGGGGTACTTTGGTATTTTCATTTAGGGTCGGTTTAGGGTCACCAAAACTAATCTAGAACTCCTTTGGAGCTCATTTCTCACCCACACAAACACTCTCTTCAAACCCTAGTGAGAGAAACCTACTTTTAGTGAGAGAGAGCTTGATTTGGAGAAGAAGGAGTTGGATTCTCACCAAAGCTCGGGTTTTAAAGTTGTTCTACTCGTCAACGGCATCGTTTTAGTGGTATTGGTAAGTTCAAACTCCGAATTACATTTGTTAGATTTGATATTCAAGTTAGGGTTTGAGTTTGATTTGTAGTGAAACCCTCTTAGATGATGAAATGGGTTTATGGTGACTAGTTATTCTTGTCACTTGGCGGGTTTTGGGTTGGTTGACGATTTGGCCTTGATTAGGCTTTAATCTTGAGTTTAATCACTAGGTTTAGTGATTATGGAAGTGTTGGAATCACTTTAGGTTAATTTGGGTTGACTAATTTTGACTTGAGTCAAAATTAGGGTTTGTTGATGCTTATGACCCAATTGTCGATTTAATAAGGTTTATAAACTTAAAATAGATTAAGTTAAAGTATAAAACCGAGTTAAATATGTTTTGGTGTCAAAACTCGCTAATGGCGCGATGTTGACTCCTTTGGGTCAAAATTAGGGTTTAAGTGTCATTTTAGGCAAGATGGGTGTTTAACACCTATGATTGGGTTTGATTGGCATATTAGGACCATTCTCACTTGTGTTAGTGATTATTGGTTAGTTTGGGCGCGGTTTGTGCTTGGAAGTGTATTTGGGTCGAAATTGCACTAGTTGTCAATTTGGGTTGATTTGTATATCCACCCTAAGTGTGTTACTTGTTATTATGTGATAAATGGATTAGGTACAGTCCATCGGCGATTGCGGATTATGCGGTATCATTCTTCAAGGCGACAAGGTGAGTGTTAATATCCTATATGCATATGTATGTGTAGGGTGGGTGCGGGTCGGGTGAAGGGGTTCTCGCTTGTAGAGCTCGCTTCTCGTATAGGTGGAATTATTGGACTTGTGTATAGGTCCAATTGGCATGGTTGTGCATTTTGGTTGACCACTTTGGCGAGGTGCACACTTTGTGTGTACGTTATCGCATGGGCGTGTGATGTGGACTTATATAACCCTAATGACGACGGGTTAATATAGTGAGTGGAATAATTATATGTGTAGGTATATAATATATCTATTTGTGGTAGCGTGAAATGTGTAGTGTCGAGGTGTTAAGACACCACGTTTCACGTGACGAGTGAAGTGTTGAGGTGTTAAGACGCCACTCGGAGTGAAGCATCGAGGTGTTAAGATGCCACTCTAAGTAATTGACGGGTGAAGCATCGAGGTGTTAAGATGCCACTCGGGGTGAAGCATCGAGGTGTTAAGATGCCACCTAGGGGTGTAGTGTCGAGGTGTTAAGACACCACTCCGTAAAATAATGAGTGAAGCATCGAGGTGTTAAGATGCCACTCGGGGTGAAGTACCGAGGTGTTAAGGTGCCACCCTAGGGTTTAGTGATACGAGGTGTTAAGTATACTAAAGAATGTTATGAACATCGATGATTTATTTCGCGAAGTCATTCCCTTGCGAAGATTTGGTTAACCATGGTTATTGTGATGTAAGCGTAAGCAATTATGCTATTCGAGATATTTATATATATATATATATTGTATACGTATAATGTTGTTTATATTAATGAATTGTTGTGATGTAGCTAACCCTCCGGGTGTGGCTTATTGGCGTTGTTCACATCGTCGTTGGTGAACTCACTTTATTTATTGTTAGCTTGTTGCTTAGTGATGTTACGGTATGCTTAGACTAGCTTGCCTTTATGCTTGGATGCTTCGGTATGTGGTATTTGATATTTGTGTGGCGTATCCATTTTATACATATATATGCATGTAGTATGTTATCATTCACTAAGCGTTAGCTTACCCTCTCGTTGTTGACTTTTTATAGATTGCATGGATGTGGAGGCTCGGGTAAGCGGGGACTAGTGGACTTGCGTAGTTGCTTTAGAAGGCTTGCTTTTGGATTGATTAGGATTGGGTAGCGTATCCCCAATCGCCATGCTCGGCCTTTATTTTGTATTACAAATCATGTGGTTGAAAATTTGTATTTTCGTACGAAAGTCGTAAAACGGCCGATGTGGGCCCGGTCTTCGTAAGACTAATTTTATTAATGGAACGTGTTAGTTCTACATATATTAATGTATGGTTAAAAGCGTTTTGTCTAAATATGTCGGGAAGTGGTCAAACATTTTCGCATTTCATGACTTTTTGGACAGGCCAGTTTGGCGCGCGGCGCGGCATATGGCGCGCCGCGCCATATGCTGTTCCATTAAATTTTTTTTTATTGATATTTCCGCGTGATCGTTTGTATTACGGGTTGGGATGTTACAAGAAAGTTTATATGTGAATTGTTGTTATTGTTGTAAGTAATGATATTTGGATAAATGATGATCTTAGGGTTGCTAGTAGTAGAAATGAGTTATGAACATTTGATATGTGATGAAATGTTTGAACGAATTGCAAGTCATGACTGTAAGGGATGAACTAGATAAATTGTGTAATTAAGGAAATGATGTTTGTATGATAATGTTGTTATATTGGAAAAGATAAGTTAAACATGTTATGTATATAAGTGTTCATGTGAATGTGGAGTAAAAAGGGGGATTAAGTCAATGTGATAGTGTGTGAAAGTGTTGTAAGCTATTGAAAGTTGTGATTTTGTTGAGTTATGTTATTGATGAAATTAGCTCATGTATAGGTGCTAATCAAGGCATAGGAGCTTCAAGTGATTAAGGAACCTCATTTAATCAAGGTGAGTTTATAGGGGGTAAATTGGGTGGGTCAAGAGTGGCTTAGTGTTCTCAGATTGCATCCGTGCAAGAGAGCAACGACTAAGTGCACGAGATGAGTAGCTTAGATAGAATTGTTAGGTTCACCTAATAATTGTATCTATGGTTGATGATTAGCTTAGACAAGGTTAATAAGCTTGCTTAGTAACCCTTGTCTATGGTAAGACTTAGCCTAGACACTTCGGGTGTCTATGTACCTATGTATGGATGCAATGTGTTTAAGGTAGCTTAGGCATATGTGTATGCCTATGGTTGTGTTTAGCTTAGATATGATTACTAGGGTTGGCCTTAGTAAGTTATGTCTATGGTAAGTAATGGGTCGGATCCGAAAAGTAAGTAAGCAACCATTTGGTTGGAAAGACAAAGTGATATAATGATTATGCTCAATATTGTATGCTTTATAATTCGCCTATAACTCACTAAGCATGAAAGCTTACCCCCGTGATGTTTTATGTTTTATAGGAACGAAAGGTCACCGCGAAGGTAAGGTGCCCATTTGAGGATAGCGAAGCATTGGCATTGTAGTAAGTGGTAATGCAAGTCCCTATTTTGAATCTAGCTCTAATGATACCGCTTATCGACGTTAAAACTTTTGTATTCACAATCTATAATTCTTTTGAGTATTGGGACCAAATGTTATGTTCAAGTTGTGTGAACTTGTTGCTCACGATTAAATAGTCTTTGTAAATCTTGACGATGTATAAAAACGTTTTTATTAAGTTTGTTTTTGATTTATGTTGTTAAAATGTATTGGGTGAAGAAGAATTGGTGAAAATGTGGTTTTTGTAACATGTTGCAGCTCAGTACCAGCGTCAGTGTAAGGCCGCGCCGCGACATATCAAATGTTTCAAATACAGAAGGGCTGTTAAGCAGGAATAATTTCCTTTGAAATATCGCGCCGTGACCAAGGCTTGCCGCGCCGCGGCATATCACTTGGTTTGGGCAGACACTTTTTTTTTTTTTTTAAAAATGTCTATCGTTTCAAGGCGTTAAAGTAAGCGATAACTTATATTGTATGACCATATAGGTTTGACAAACTGTAACACCCCGAATTTTTAATGCATCAGAAAATGTTCTAGAAAGTGTCAGTAAATGTGTGCACCAGAAAGCGCCTCTAAAAGTCATCCTAACACTTTTGTATTTTCAGAATTTACATCAGAATCAGAATCTGTCAATTTCAGTCCCTAAACTTCTAAGAGCTGGTATTATCGCGTTTAAAGCAAGGATATCGCGTTTCGGGTTGTCGCGATCCGCGAAAAATATGATCAAAATGCGACGACTAATTTATTTGAGACCTGATCACTATATCGCGTTCTAGTAGGTCTTGTCGCGTCCTGGTGTCGCGAAACGCGACAAGGTGTCGCAAAACGCGACAAATGTCGCTGTAATGACATTTTAACCCATTTTAATGGAATCTTTTGGTGGTGTTTTGCTAATTTCACTTATGGCCGGTTCTAGAGCCATAAGACTGATTCAAGGCTCATCTTATCCCCATTTTCACTCACCAATACTCTCACCTTCAAACCCTAGAGAGAGAGGAGCGAGTTTAGAGAGAGAGCTCCATTTGGAGAAGAAGAAGGGTATTTCGGGTCAAACCTCAAGTATTAAAGTTGTTCTACTCGTCAACGGCATCATTTTGGCGGTATTGGTAAGTTCTAACTCCTAGTTTCATTGTTTGATTTGAGAATCAATGTTAGGGTTTTGAGATTGTTAGTTGTAAAACCCATTTAGATGATGAAATGGGTTTATGGAAACGTGTTATTGTTGATACTTGGCGGATTTTGGGTTGGTTGATGATTTAGACATGATTAGGGCTTTAAATTGAGTATGATCACTATGATTAGTGATTTTATTGTTGAAAGAACCCAAATGGGTGTTGTTGGAAACTTGACTTTTGTTTTGGGTCAAAATTACGGTTAAGGTGTCATATAAGGCAAGATTGGTGTTTAACACCTATGCTTTGGTTTAATTGGTGTATTAGGACCATTCTCACTTGTGTTAGTGATTATTGGTTAGTTTGGGCGTGGTTTGAGCTTAGGAGTGCAATTGGGTCAAAATTGCACTAGTTATCAATTTGGGTTGATTTGTAAATCCACCCTAATTGTGTTGTTTGTTATGTGATTAATGGAATAGGTACTTTCCATTGGCGTGTTGCGGATTATTTCAGTTGCATTCAAGGCGATAAGGTGAGTGTTAATATCTTATGTGCATATGTATGTGTAGGATGGGTGCGGGTCGGGTGAAGTGATTCTCGGCCATAGAGCTCACTTCACACATATGTGGGCTTGATGGACTTGTATATGGGTCCAATTGGCAAGGTTGTGCATTTTGGTTGACCACCTTTGGCGAGGTGCACATTTTGTGTGTACGATATCACATGGTCTTGTGATGTGGATAATCCCGATGGCGTGGGATTTGGTATTTGAAATGCGGTTGAGTAACCCCGATGATGTAGATTCGTATAATCCCGATGGCGTGGGTTAGTTGTGAGAAGTGAGTCACGTGTGGTTGCGGATTCACGATGATGTGTGTAGTTCGGTCATCTTATTGAGGTAGTGATCTCGTGTGGTTGCGGATTATTAAGGCTCGTGTAGTTCGACCAACCTCGATGTTGTTGTGTTATTAAAGATAGTAGTCTCGTGTGGGTGCGGATTTTCTAAGGCTCGTGTAGTTCGGCCAATCTTCATTTTGGTAATTGGTAGTTGGTTTCGGTATTGGGTTAATGGGTTAACCTTGGGCGGTTTACGCATATATTGTATATATGTATTTTGTCGTATTGTTGTGATGTAGCTAACCCTCCAGGTGTAGCTTGATGGCGTTGTTCACATCGTCATTGGTGAACTTACTTTGTTGATATCTTTAGCTTGTTGTATAGCGAACGTACGGTATGCTTAGATTAACTTGCCTTTATGCTTGGATGCTCTGGTATGTATTAATTGACTATTCGTGTGGCGTGTCCATTTTATGCATATATATGTATGTAGTATATTTTCACTCACTAAGCGTTAGCTTACCCTATCGTTGTTTACATTTTTTTATAGATTCGCGTGGTGGCGGCTCTGGTAAGCGTGGGGATTATAGATCTTGGCTAGGTTGCTTTAGAAGATCTTGCTTTTGGACTCGATTAGGATTTGGGTAGCGTAGTCCCAAATCACCATGCTCGGTTTTGTTGTATATTTAACACATGTATTAAATGTTTTAAAGTTTATTAAACTTACTATTGTATTAAAGATGTTTTTGAAAACATAATTGAGACCTAAACGTTAACGATATTAATGTATTATAAAGAAAAAATTTTATGGGCCGATTTAAATACGGGTTGGGTTGTTTCAAGTGGTATCAGAGCATGGTCTAAGTGATTTAGGCGACTTGAGATAGTTGCCTAGACTTAGACTTTTGTGTGTGCTTAATTGTTGCTGGACTTGTAGGTGAACGGATCGGACGGGGACTTGGTTAGTGCCTTAGCGTGTAGGTGAACTAACTAGGATTTTGGCTTGTGTTGTGATGTAATTCTTGCGTGTGTTTATAACGCGTAGAATTTTCGTTGTGTTGATTTTATCATCGAGCGAGGCGGTCGTTGTACGAACGAGTTGATACGGAGTGTGTGTGTAATAAGGACTTTCAAACCTTATTACGGGTGCAAATCGTGTCTAACAAGTGATATACGACGAGTGTTTAGCGATATGGGGCAGTGTTGTGCGTGCTGTTTTATACGTTCGTGGACTATTCGTTTTGCATTCTTTAGAATGACGACGCGAAATGAGATCGAGACGAATGATGATGAGTTTAACGCGAGAGTTGCGGCCGCCGTTGCGGAGCAAATGGGTGCATTTCGAGAACAAATGGATAGGAAGTATTCTGAATTTCAAAGTAGGGGTGAAATGGAGCGTTGTCATAAGAGCTTCATGAGGACTAAATCCACGATGTATGACGCGAAACCGGATCCTTTGGTGAGCACAACATGGATCTCGGATGTCGAAGGGTATTTTTGTACTATTGATTGCCCTCCCGAGAAGATGACAAGACTCACTACTAGCTTGTTGCGGGGTAGGGCGAAGGATTGGTTGGATGGTAAGATTGATTTTGTCGGTGGTGAACCATTTATGGCGTTATCGTGGGACAAATTTAAGGAGGAGTTCTTCGAGGAGTTCTGGACTAGAGCCTACTTGTTGGATTTGCGTAATGAGTTGCGAAATTTGCAACAGGGTTCTATGGATTTGAATACTCTCAAGAAGACCTTTAATGCGAAGGCTTGTTTTTGCCCGGAGTATATGGGGAATGACCGTTTGTTGATGGAAGATTTCTATCGAACTTTAAATGATGACTTGAAGAACAAAATTAGCAGAGGTCAGGCGAAATCATTTGCAAAGTTATTCGCTGTGGCTAGGGGTTTCGAGTCGTATTCGCGATCGAATATTGGTGAACCTTCAAGTGAGAGAAGGGTTGTTTCATATGGTGCTCCAAGTAAGAGGACTAAGGGTGCAAGTGTGAGCACGGGTGGTATACGGACGAGCATGTCGGATTCTAGTGCGTCTAGATGTTACAATTGTGGCGTGAGGGGTCACAAGTCTTGGGAATGTTCGACGCCAACGGGTGATGGCACGGTGTGCTTCAATTGCCAAGAGGAAGGGCATCGTAAGTCGGAATGTCCCGAATTAGCGGGGACGGGTGCGGCAAGGAGACGTTAAGGTACGTTTCGTTTTAATAAATATGTCCTTTGATTATTTATTATGTGCCGATGAATTCGGGTTTGTCAAATGCATTTGTGTTATGCATGATATTGTTATGAGTGACGTTCCTAGTGGAATTACCCTATGGTGACGTTTTGGTTGTCGGGCAAAGGGCGTAATACTTGGTGCAACCAAGCATTCCTTGGTATTTGGAAAAAAAGTTTCTACCAAGCCATGTGTATGGGTTTTGGTGTTCGGTTGTTAAGCGCGTGTCCGCTTTTGTGTTGTGGATGGTGGAACGTGGTTCCAAGTGGGGGAGTTACACTCCCACACGAGGAGGTTTTAGTGTGAGATTTCGGATGGTGCTCTTAGTAGATCCGGAATTTGTGACGGGACGTAGATTTGGTCGATTTGTGGTAGAGTACAATTTTGGTTAAAATTGTACTTATGATTTTCGGATTTAAATTATCACCGAGGTGGTAATGTGGTGAATCTCGCTGAGAGATAATGGGCGTGTTGACGAGCAAGGTAAGATCCCTCGATTTAGGAATGTGCTTGTCGGATTCTCTTTTAGAGAATTATTGTTTTGTGCCTATATGAGATATAGGTGGTTCTTGCTCGATGGTGTTCGCATTGTGTACGCGTACGTATGGTGATGGTTAGTGATGTCCGTTAGGATTCACTATCGTGTAACAGTGCACGATGTTACACTACTCATTGATCGAGGCCAAAAGAGCGTGTGGTGATGGTTAGTGGTATCCGTTAGGATACACTATAGTGTAGCAGTACGCGATGTTGCACTACTCGTTGTTTAAGGCCGAAAGAGCGTGTGTGATTGGTGGGTTATGGCCGTGACTCAGTCCGCTAACTTCATCATGGGAGTGTGTTATATCGGTATGGTATAACGTTATCAGAAAATGCGAGTACCGATGGGGAATGGGAGTACCATTCCTGTGTTGAGATTTGGGAAGTGGATCACGTGTGGATGCGGATTTACGATGATGCGTGTAGTTCGGTCATGTTATTTTGGAAGTGAGTCTCGTGTAGTTCGGATTCACAATGACTCGTGTAGATGCGGTCATTATCTTGAGGAAGTGAGTCTCGTGTAGTTCGGATTCACAATGACACGTGTGGATGCGGTCATTCTTTTGGGATAGTGACTCTCGTGTAGTTCGGATTCACTAAGGCGCGTGTAGTTCGGCCAATCCTGATTGTTGATGCGGTGAATGTAGTGAGTCGCGTGTGGTGTGGATTCACTAAGGCGCGTGTAGTTTTCGGCCAGCCTTCATGTTGTTGGATGTGTGAACACCGATGGGAAATTCGAGTACCATCCCCGTGTGCGAATGGATATGCGTTGTCCATGAGTTAGTGGTATATGTCGTTGTACACTAACAGTTGTTGTGACCTATTGGTTCTTTTATACGCCGATGGTGGGGTCGTAAGGACCGTGTTGTGTGATTAATGATACGATAGCCGTGTTTCGCTCACATGTTGTTACGGGTGTGACAATAGTCGATTTTGTACACCTTGGGATTTGCGTTGCCATAGTCATTTTGGGCGCTAACGGTTTTAGCTGTTGCTTTTGATATTTCTGTAGTTGCGTAATGGACGTGTTTGCGCACTACAAGGGGTGTTAAATGGTAAGTGTTATCCGTTAGGATTCGCTTTCATCTCGGTCTTCATCGGTTTGGTGTTGACTTTATTGTGTTCGTTACTAGTGATGTACTTGGTATGGTACACTAGGAGTTGGTATCTCGGTACGAGATTGGTTGAGTTTTCCCGACACGAGGGATTGAGCAAGTTCTTGTGCTCGGATTTGTGGATGGTACTAAATCGCGGGTGACGATTTAGTTGTTAATGGTGACTCTTTGAGAAGAATCGCCAAGGAGAATTGGAAGAAACGCCTGATGTTTCCATGTATGTTAAACGTTTGTAGTACTTCTTGGATGATTTGTGCATTGCATGTCTCGAGATGTGCGCACGTGTGTATTTAGTTAATGGATTAATCTTCGGGTTAAGGAGTAATGTAATGGAAGTCGGATTGGAACATTTGTTTGAAAACCATAGCGTGTAGGTTCGGATTGGTTGAGTGACTAGGATCATGAGGACGTGATCGAATTTAAGTGGGGGAGAGTTGTAACACCCCGAATTTTTAATGCATCAGAAAATGTTCCTGAAAGTGTCAGTAAATGTGTGCACCAGAAAGCGCCACTAAAAGTCATCCTAACACTTACGTATTTTCAGAATTTACATCAGAATCAGAATCTGTCAATTTCAGTCCCTGAACTTCTAAGAGCTGGTATTATCGCGTTTAAAGCAAGGATATCGCGTTTCGGGTTATCGCGATCCGCGACAAACATGATCAAAACGCGACGGCTAATTTATTTGAGACCTGATCACTATATCGCGTTCTAGTAGGTCTTGTCGCGTCCTGGTGTCGCAAAACGCGACAAGGTGTTGCGAAACGCGACAAATGTCGCTGTAATGACATTTTTAATACATTTTAATGGAATCTTTTGGGGGTGTTTTGGTAATTTCACTTATGGCCGGTTCTAGAGCCATAAGACTGATTCAAGGCTCATCTTATCCCCATTTTCACTCACCAACACTCTCACCTTCAAACCCTAGAGAGAGAGAAGCGAGTTTAGAGAGAGTGAGCTCCATTTGGAGAAGAAGAAGGGTGTTTCGGGTCAAACCTCAAGTATTAAAGTTGTTCTACTCGTCAACGGCATCATTTTGGCGATATTGGTAAGTTCTAACTCCGAGTTTCATTGTTTGATTTGAGATTCAATGTTAGGGTTTTGAGATTGTTAGTTGTAAAACCCATTTAGATGATGAAGTGGGTTTATGGAAACGTGTTATTGTTGATACTTGGCGGTTTTTGGGTTGGTTGATGATTTAGACATGATTAGGGCTTTAAATTGAGTATGATCACTATGATTAGTGATTTTATTGTTGAAAGAACCCAAATGGGTGTTGTTGGAAACTTGACTTTTGTTTTGGGTCAAAATTAGGGTTAAGGTGTCATATTGGGCAAGATTGGTGTTTAACAACTATGCTTTGGTTTAATTGGTGTATTAGGACCATTCTCACTTGTGTTAGTGATTATTGGTTAGTTTGGGCGCGGTTTGAGCTTGGGAGTGCAATTGGGTCGAAATTGCACTAGTTGTCAATTTGGGTTGATTTGTAAATCCACCCTAATTGTGTTGTTTATTATGTAATTAATGGAATAGGTACTTTCCATTGGCGTGTTGCGAATTATTTCAGTTGCATTCAAGGCGACAAGGTGAGTGTTAATATCCTATGTGCATATGTATGTGTAGGATGGGTGCGGGTCGGGTGAAGTTATTCTCGGCCATAGAGCTCACTTCACACATAGGTGGGTTTGATGGACTTGTGTATGGGCCCAATTGGCGTGGTTGTGCATTTTGGTTGACCACCTTTGGCGAGGTGCACATTTTGTGTGTACGATATCACATGGTCTTGTGATGTGGATAATCCTGATGACGTGGGATTTGGTATTTGAAATGCGGTTGAGTAACCCCGATGATGTGGATTCGTATAATCCCAATGGCGTTGGTTAGTTGTGAGAAGTGAGTCACGTGTGGTTGCGGATTCACGATGACGCGTGTAGTTCGATCATCTTATTGAGGTAGTGATCTCGTGTGGCTGCGGATTACTAAGGCTCGCGTAGTTCGGCCAACCTCGATGTTGTTGTGTTATTGAAGATAGTAGTCTCGTGTGGGTGTGGATTTACTAAGTCTCGTGTAGTTCGGCCAATCTTCATTTTGGTAATTGGTAGTTGGTTTCGGTATTGGGTTAATGGGTTAACCTTGGGTGGTTTACGCATATATTGTATATATGTATTTTTTCATATTGTTGTGATGTAGCTAACCCTTCGGGTGTAGCTTGATGGCGTTGTTCACATCGTCGTTGGTGAACTTACTTTGTTGATATCTTTAGCTTGTTGTATAGCGAACGTACGGTATGCTTAGATTAGCTTGCCTTTATGCTTGGATGCTCCGGTATGTGTTGATTGACTATTCGTGTGGCGTGTCCATTTTATGCATATATATGTATGTAGTATATTCGCACTCACTAGTCGTTAGCTTATGCTCTCCTTGTTTACATTTTTTTATAGGTACGCGTGGTGGCGGCTCGGGTAAGCGTGGGGATTAGAGATCTTGGCTAGGTTGCTTTAGAAGATCTTGCTTTTGGACTTGATTAGGATTTGGGTTGCGTAGTCCCAAATCACCATGCTCGGTTTTGTTGGATATTTAACTCATGTATTAAATGTTTTAAAGTTTATTAAACTTACTATTGTATTAAAGATGTTTTTGGAAACATAATTGGGACCTAAACGTTAACGATATTAATGTATTATAAAGAAAAATTTTTATGGGCCGGTTTAAATACGGGTTGGGTTGTTTCACAAACCCTCATTCGGAAGGTTCGCTACCGTTACTTCGGATGAAATATATTTTCGAGAAACAGTGTATGTTCTAACACTATTGTGAAGGGGTTCTATGGAAGGAAAGTTATGCCTTGATAATTGGGTGCTCGTGATAACCATTTTTGGAATGGTTTACTATTATTGAAATGTTATAAATCTTGTGGTTCATTTTACTTACTCACTTACTTACTTAAACCTATGATTTCACCAATGTTTTCGTTGACAGATTTCTATGTTTTTCTCAGGTCTTTGAACGATATGTGATACATGCTTCCGCTCATTATTTTGATACTTGCATTGGATATCGAGTATATATACATGGAGCGTCTTTTGACTTTATTTTAAACTGTGTCGCATAGGTTTCATTTATACTTATAACTTTGTAACGTAACTAATGGTTGAACTATTCTTGTAAACTTTGAAACAATCTTTAAAATTGAAATGAATGCGACATATTTTGGTCAAACGTTATTTTAAAGACTTACGACCACGTAACGGGACCTAAGTAGACGGCGCCGTCAATGACGATTTTGTCAGGTCGCTACAGCAGTAATCTCCTAAGATCTCCCCGAGATCTCGTTTTTAGAAGGCAACCGAGACGAGATATTCATCTCCCGAGATTTCTCGGTCAGCGGGTTCAAAATTAGTCAAAGTCACTATTTCTCGGATTTTCTTGCTAATTTGTAAGACTTTCTTGTAATATTCGTAATTTTTAAGATTTTCTCACTCATTTCTCGGATATTTTTGTAGAATCTCGTAAAAACGTATATAAATATACATATATTTATGTTTTTATGTATATTTATATTAAAAAAAACTATAAAGTCAACGTAAGTCAACGTCCGAGATCTCTCCGAGATTATTCCGAGATGCCGAGATCTCCCTAAAAAGGTCCAAACGAGATCTCCCCGAGATCCGAATTCTTCAACCTTGGTCGTAGCCCATCAGAAGGCATCAAAATATCAAATATGGTGTTTTCCAAGTGTATTATCATACCTTCTAATTGTCAAAATGATGAACTGTAACCAGGGGTAAAATCATCATTTCACACCAATTTACAGCTGTGATCGTTATACACCGTCTAACCAGGGGTACGATCATCATTTCGCATCAAATGCTACCTGTCATCGTTATACACCGTGTGGCATTAGTGGGTGCTACGTGTTGACTTTCCGTGTTCTTCTTCTCCACCGCTTATTTCTTTTTATATATTTGGGTTGTTTTTATTTTAATTTTTTGTTCTTTCAGTCGGTAGGTTGTACGCTTGGTGTTACCTTCTGTGTAAGTCTTCGATTAACTATTTTTTTTTCTCGGTTGTCTTCGATTCGTTATAGTTTTCGTCAGATGCCGATTTACTGATTTGAGCTACTTTTGTTTTATTTTTCTTTTATTTGTTGCTTGAAAAAAATTGTTCAACCGATTGTAGAATTTTCATGATGTTGTTTTGTTTGTTTAATTTTTTAAACGGTCTAGCATATTGGTACAATGACTTCTGGTTACCGGCTGTGATGTGGCGTGTCAATCTTTGTGTTGCAGCCATGACATGGTCTGCAGCTAAAATGTTGCAACCATATTGTTACCATACGTTCTCTTGATGGAATTTATGCATTCTGTTGTGTATGATTCGTTATACCTTCTGTCAGATGTCGATTAACCGATTTGTATTGTAAGTCTTCGGTTAACTAATGTTTAGTTATTCGATTTTTGATTAACTGATTTGAGATACTTGGTTATTCGGCTGAGCTTTTATCAATTTGTATTACTCGCTTACGAAATCTTTTTGTTATATTTTAATGCTGATGAAGTAATTTGTTTTGTTGCTTGAAAAAATTATGAAAACGATTGAAGAATTTTCGTTATGTTGTTGTGTTTGTTTGATTTATTCTCCATTTGAGTTTTTTAGGCTGATTTGATATGCTTGGTTATTTGGCTTACCTTTTGTCAATTTGTGTTACTCGCTTACAAAACCTTTTTTGTTTTATTTTAATAGTGATGAAGTAATTTGTGTTTGTTGCATGAAAAAATTATGAAAACGATTGAAGAATTTTCGTTATGCAGATGTGTTTGTTTGATTTATTCTTCTTTTGAGTTTTTTTGGGCTATGATGTTTAATGGTTTATGATATTTGTGTAGTGATTTCCGGTTACCGGCTGCGATGTGGTGTGGCAATGTTTGTGTTGCAGCCATAGCATGGTCTGGCAGCTATGCTTTTTTAAATAGAAAGGTACTAAGTTGAAAGGTTGCGATGATTGATATGTGCTTTTGGTTACCGGCTGTGGTGTTGCGTGCTCACATTTGAAGCCACCAGCCAAAATATTGCAGCCATATTATCATCATCATCATCATCATCATCATCATCATCATCATCATTATCATTATCATTATCATTATCATTATCATTATCATTATCATTATCATTATCATTATCATTATCATTATCATTATCATTATCATTATCATTATCATTATCATTATCATACCTTCTAATTTCCAAAATGATGTACAATAACCAGGGGTAAAATTGTCATTACTGAACCTTGATCCATGTTGTTGCCATTGTGAGGCAGCCGAAAGATTGCAGTCATGTTGTTACCATATGTTTTCTTGCTGCAGCGTATGCATATTATTGAGCCTTGATCCTATTTTGTTTCGGTTGATAGTTTTAAGGTGTGTTAAGGTATATTGTTACCATGCGTTTTGTTGGTCCACTCTATGCATATTACTGAGTCTTGCCCCATGTTTTTTTTACAGAAAAGTATATGTTTGTTTATTGAGCTTTAATTGAAAGGCAATGATGATTGATATGTGCTGCCTTAATTGAGTATTGAGAGAAATGGTTGCGTCTTCCGATTACCGCCTGTAATGTGGCATGGTAACCTTTGTGTTGCAGCCATGGCATGGTTGGGCAGCCGAAAGATCACAGCCATGTTGTTACCATATGTTTTGTTGTTGCAATGTATGCATATTATTTAGCCTTGATCCTATTTGGTTTCGTTTGGGAATTTTAAGGTGTGCTAAGGTATATTGTTGCCATACGTTTTATTGGTCCACTATATGCATATTATTGAGCCTTGCTCCGTGCGGTTTTCTACAGAAAGGTATTTATTTTTCGGTTGAGCTTTAATTGAAAGGCTGTGATGACTGATATGTGCTGCCTTGATTTTGAAAGGACCCATTCATACCGATTATAAACGATTCACAATAGTTGATTTCATTGCGAGGTATTTGACCTCTAAATGATTCATTTTACAAACATTGCATTCGTTTTTAAAAGACAAACTTTCATTTCATCGAAAGTTGACAGGCATGGATACCATTTCATAATTTCCAACTTTAAATGACCTAATCTGTCATTTACTTAATAATAATCTTTATTGAACTCAATGACTTGAATGCAACATCTTTTGAAATATGCCATGAATGACGCCAAGTTATATCTTTAAAATGAGCAAATACACAGCGGAAGATTTCTTTAATACCAGAGAATAAACATGCTTTCAAGTGTCAACCAAAAGGTTGGTGAGTTCATTAGTTTATCATAATCATTCATTTTCATCATTTTAATAGACCACAAGATTTTCAGATATTTAATTGTACACGTAACCCGAGTACAAAATAATACGCATAACCCGCGATTTAAAAATCATTCATATGGTGAACACCTGGTAACCGACATTAACACAGATGTATCTAGAATATCCCCATCATTCCGGGACTTTCATCGGACATGATAAATCGAAGTACTAAAGCATCAGTAACCCGGATGTGGTTTGTTAGGCCCAATAGATCTATCTTTAGAATTCGCGTCAATTAGGGTTTCTGTTCCCTAATTCCTAGATTACCAGACTAAAAAGGGTGATATTCGGTAATAATTATCCAGCCATAGAATGTAGTTTTAAGTATTTGTGTCTATTTCGTTAAAATTTTATAAAACAGCGCATGTATTCTCAGTCCCAAAAATATATATTGCAAAAACATTTAAAAAGGGAGCAAATGAAACTCAAAATATTGTATTTGTAGTAAAAATACATATGACGGCATTGAACCAGTGTAAGGGTGGGCTTAAATTCACGAACCTATACCATTTGTATATCTATTAAAACATATAATTGTAATTGAACAATATATATATATATATATATATATATATATATATATATATATATATATATATATATATATATATATATATATATATATAGATTAATTAGTTATATTATTTTTATTTTACTAATATATATATATATATATATATATATATATATATATATATGTGTCATATTTTCAAAATATTAATTTTGTTATGTTATATGTATTTTATATATATATATATATATATATATATATATATATATATATATATATATATATATATATATATCATTTGTTTGTTAATATAGTAACTATTATAATACTAAGATAATTTTATTAATGATAAAAATAATAATAATGATAATACTTATAATAATAGTAATAATAATAATAACAATAATAATTTTTAACGAAATGAAAAGTTTAATAAAAAAATGATAACAAAAATAATAATTCTGATAATAATACTTAATAATGATAATCATGTCAATAATAATAATGATAATGTTAATAATAATAATACTTATGTTATTATTTATAATAATAATACTACTAATAATTATAAAATGATACCAAGACTAATATTAATAATAATTTGTGTTATTTTAATAATTACAATAATAATAATAATAATAATCATATTCTTAATAATAATAATAATACTTATATTAATATTAATAATAATAATAATAATAATACTAATAATATTTAATGATATTACTTAATAATAACTAAAATGATAATAATAATCATATCATAAATTTTAACATAATAATAACAACAATTTATAATAACAATAACAATAATAATAATAATAATAATAATAATAATAATAATAATAATAATAATAATAATAATAATAATAATAATAATAATAATAATAATAATAATAATATTAATAATAATAATAATAATAATAATAATAATAATAATAATAATAATAATAATAATAATAATAATAATAATAATAATAATAATAATAATAATAATAATAATAATAATAATAGAGTACTACCTTTGAAGATAAGCCTTTAAAAAAAATTTGCTATCGCCCAGGCTCAAAACTGAGACATCTAGGTTAACACAAACGCACCCAACCAGCTGAACCAAATCCGTTTTTTGATTTATTTCCTAAATTATATTGATTTATTCTTTTCAAACCGTCTCCTTCTTCAACAGAGCAATACGACCAGAGGACTAATGAAAACCATAATAACGAGTTTGTAATTTGAATTAAGACTGGAATTTAAAACATAACAGCCTATGTGTTTGTTTGATCGACAGACGAAAAAGAAATAAAAAAAATTATATAAAAGCTGTAGACTAAACGAAGAACACGATAACTCTTTAAACTTTGATTTTAAATTCTAAACGTTTTTAGATTATAAACACAACATGAAACATGTCGTAAATTGTCTATAGAATCTTCAGAAATCAACAATTTAACTTTAAATATAACAAGTATCTTAAATTTGATCCAAGAACAAAGGTTGACTCTTAAATTTTGCTCTTTGACCTTGAAATTTGAAATCAATCGAGGGAATTGATACGTGAAAAATTACAGATAGTTTTAATGGATACCTCCTAACACATCTGCGTTATTAGATTTTAAAGTTGATCCGAAAATGGATTATGGATTAAAATGGGTTTACGAACAAAAAAAAATTTGAGTTATTGTTGTGGTTTTCTTTTTGATTTCACGAACAGCAGAAGCTGTATAACGTACAAGTTAATGATTTATATTAAAACAACAATTGAATGAAGGTTGTTTGTAGTGATGATGAATGGACAACAATTCACGGGCGAGAAGGAGAAACAAAGAAAAGAGAAAAATTTAGATAATAATGATATGATATAATCCTTACGCGTATATATCTGTTTTTTTATATACAATATATTTAATATTAATAACTATAATTAATAATTATAATATTGATAATCATACATAATAATGATAATAATAAATTGTATTATAATTATATTTATACTAATACTAATGATTTTTTTAATGGTAGTAATAATTAATAATACTAATAATAATCATATTAACAATAATAAATAATAATAATAATAATACTAAAAATCATAAAAATGATAATAATAATAATAATAATAATAATAATAATATAATAACTTTTTCATATCAAATTATATATATATATATATATATATATATATATATATATATATATATATATATATATATATATATATATATATATATATATTAGAAATAATAGTATTAATAATACAAATATTAATATCAATATTAACAATAATAAAATTAATGACAATAATATTAATATAACAATTATATTTCAAACTTGCAATTAAATTTAATATAATACCATTTATTATTTATGTAATATTATATTATATGATGACATTTACTGAATAGTTAATATTTATATATTTTATATATATTTAATAGAAATAATATATAGATTCATAATAATATATATATTTATATATATCTATTTATTTTAACAATAGCTTAATTATTCTAAGTATTATTTTACATTTTAAATTTCAATTAAATAGAGTATACTTTACTAATTCAAAATATTATATATATACTTATATTTATATTTATATAATATATATACATATTTATTTACAACAAATGTTCGTGAATCGTCGAGAATAGTCAAAGGTCAAATGATTCCATATAAATAGTTCAAAAATTTTGAGACTCAACTTTACAGACTTTGCTTATCGTGTCGAAATCAAATAATGATCAAGTTTAAATTTGGTCAAAAATTTCTGGGTCGTCACAGATTTACTATTAAGACTAATGTTTTTTGATATCGGCTGTGTTGTGGCGTGGTAACCTTTGTGTTGGAGCCATGGCATGCTGCGGCAGCCGAAAGATTGCAGTGTCATTCTAATATTTTAAGTGGTGTTTACTTGTACTACGTGTTGCTTATCGGGTTCTTTATTCTCTACTGATTATTTACTTAACTTAATATCTATGCTTCTAATTGCCAAAATGATAGGTGTTACATTCATTCGGTTTCGTACCGGTTGAGGCTATATTGATATATATTGTATTGTCTCGATGATATTGGTTTTGCTAATCTGTAATACTAATGATGTCTCTATTTTTCTAATAGACTCGGTTGAAAACCATTTGATTGCCGGTATGTTTATGTATTTATTTATATGTTGGACTTGAGTCGAAAGGCTGTGATGATTGATGTGTCCTGGCTTAATTGAGTATTGAGAAAAATTGTTTTCCATATTGGTGCGTGGAATTTCGGTTACCAGCTGTGGTGTGGCGTGGCAATGTCTCTTTTGCATCCATGACATGGTGTGGCAGCCGAAATATTGTGGCCATGATGTTACCATACGTTCTCTTGCTCCGGTTTACGTATATTTTTGAGCCTTGATTTTATTTTGTTTTGCTCTAAAAATAGAAGGTATGTCATCCCGTTTTTTACAAAAAAATACTACTTTTAATTGAACAACTGTGTTGATTGATATGTGTTGCCTTGACTGAGTCTTGAGCGGTAACTGACTGTAGTGTGATGTGGCAACCTATGTGCTGCAGCCATGTCATTGTGTGTCAGCTGAAATGTTGCATTATATTGTCATTATACGTTTTCTTCCTCCAGTTTGTAGAATGTTGCATTTTTTGTTTTCTTTTTTGTTTCTCTATGTTTAATTTTAAGTTTTTTCCTTTTTTCTTTTTTCTTTTTTCTTTTTTTTTCTTTTTTTCTTCTTTTTTATTGTATTTATTACAGTAAGTTATTTCACACTTATTTACTAATATGTATGACTCTCTATGATTTTTTAAAGACATCACACTTTGAGGTTTAACAGATTATAGTGGAGCAACAACTGTGTTATAAGATGTATAACAGTGGATCAAGGTATATGTCGTCAAATTTATTTTGTGCCTTTATTTTATAATATTTTTTCCCTTTGTAGTAGCGATGATGAAGGTCGTATTTTAATCGATATCTTTTACGGTGGGAGCTTTTCCCTTGGTTGGAGGTGGTACGTGAACGGGGAAAAATGTCGTTTAACGTATATGAGTCAACAATGTTTTTCCTAGAATGCCTGCACGATTTACTCAATCATGAGATACCGTCAGAGTACACTTCGGTATAGTACTTTAATGAAGGCAAGGAGAAATTTAAGTTTCTTTATGTTGATGAAAAATTCGAAGAGATAAAGAATCGTGCTACACGAAACAATTAAAGGGTTAGGTTGTACTTGCTTCGCGAAAATAGTTCGAGCAGTGAAGCAGAGTAATTTTGCATCGAATTTCTTTTTTTAACTGTGGTATTCTTTATCCTTATAACGCAAGTGTGTTTAAGGATATTTTTAGTTTGTACATATATGTTTATAATTAAGTGTACATTTACGTAAATAGACGTGTTCTGGAATGTATATTTGTTGTAATGAAAATAAGTTCAGTTTGTCTGTGTTTGATATCGGCTAAAAAGTCACGTTACCCCGGTATTAAGGCCCAAAAACAAGAAAGATTCGAACTTTGTTGGCAAAATACCCACTTCATCAGTTAGAATTGAAGAACAAGTAATTATGAAGACGATGCAAAAAAAATCAAGAGAATCGGAGCTAAAATGAAGATTCTAGAGCGAAAACGGTGAAAGACAAGAAATAAAATTACAATCCAGCAAACCAGCAAGCCAAACGGGCTGCCAAACGGCTTGCCAGTATGGCAAACGGCCTGCCATACGCCCAAATCAAATGGCTACGTTAAACGACTTGCCTTGGCAAACGGACCCTGCAAACGGCTTGCCAAACGGCTTGCCAGCTGTTTGCAGACAAAAATCATGCTTATTTAAAGGGTCTTTGTCATTCATTCCTACACACACTTCAATTCACTTCATTATCTCTCTTGTACAATATTAGCCATACTTTCAAGGTCTTCGACTCCGTGCGGGAAACCTAGTACCCGGAGAAGAACGCCGAAGATTATATTAGGAGCGGTCTGGAGTCTTGAAGTTGTCACTTTTGTATTCGGAACTCGTTTAATCTACTGTTACTTCTATCCCTTATCTTTATCTAATGTCTTCTATCATTATGTTATATGATATTGTTGCCATGATTAGCGAGTAGTTATCTTTAGTGTATGCTATGATGTAAGCAGTTATAATGCCGAAATAATATTATGGTTTGTGTATGTTGTTGAAATTCTTTCCGATTATGCTTTAAACTCGATCGCTTTTCCAACTAAGAGAACATAGTTATTGTCTCTGTTATTAGGAAGTGGCGAACCCCGATTAAGAGTACACTATCTGTGTCACCCCTTGGTAAGAGAAGTCTATCGGATACAATGTAAGATCGACTGAGGCACACCGGTTGTAGTAAGTCTATCGAGCTTTGGATTCCGATCGAGGACTCTTTCGTAGTGAAACATCTGAGTAGTCCCTTAGTACATTGTCGGTCCCAGACCATGCTAGTGTAGTCACCAAGCATATAAACTTCGTACGTGCACGCTGAAGCACAGCGGTTGTTGTAAGCTGTACCTCTTCTAAGTAAGGCCATGGAACCCGGTCAGTGTTGATTAGTACACTGCACCATAACGCGGTCTCAAGCATTGCACCCCGCTTGAGGGATTCTTAGTTAATTAAGGAACTGTTTATTTAGACACATAAAGGATTGAACCGTTAGGATAACCGAACGTGTTCATGGAAGTCAGCTTGACTTGGCCATGGTGTTCTTTATGGTTGAACTCTTTTTAAGGGCCTAACTATCTTTTAAACTAATCGTTAACGAAAGCATTGAAACACATCACGTCTCTCGGATATGGTAAACCATATATTCTATTATGCTTAAGAAAGTTTAGACCTTTGTGGAATGTTAATACGTCACCCAACCGAGTAGCTTAATTGGATGAGCCGTCTGAACGTGTATGCCTGTAGTCAGATTGCACGGGCGTCGGGGGTAAGGGACGTTGCTGTCTATTTAGAATATTCAATCCTAACGCTGTACCCAATAACATGTCATATGATAGGGGCGTTTAGGACCAGTGTAATGAATACAAGGCCTCTGCCTATTCATGAGCCAGTATTCCATAATCTCGGCAGAATAACTGATTAAATCATAGTATGCACTTTGTAACGACCCGACTTTTTTGACTTACTACCTGTATACGTTTAATATCAACTTTTACTGCTTATTCACTGTGAGTAATAGCTCCCTTTTTACTTATTCTATTTTTGGGACTGAGAATACATGCGCTTTTTACGTTTTACTTACTTGACACGAGTACTTAAACTTTACATATGTGTGGGTTATATAACGGCATAAACATTCCCCTTAGCACGGTAATGTTTAATCATTGGTTTTGAACCAGTGAACGCGAATATTAGATATGGATCCATAGGGTTTGACATCCCCACTCGGGCTAGTCGCGCTAGCATTTAACGGGTGTTTGATACTTCGAGGACATACGCACTCGCCAAGTGTACTTTTAGGGGTATTACTATTACATTAAGTTAGTTACCGGGTGCCCACGGATAAGCATATACTTTTCATACTATTTTGAATACGATAACTCGTGGTCTACATTACTTTACTGATTACAAACTATAGCTCACCAACATTCGTGTTGAATTTTAAGCGTGTATTTCTCAGGTGCTTAGACGATGTTGCTTCCGCTGTTAGACTTGCTATCTTAGTGTTTTAGACTTGCTGTTATGGACCTGCTGTGTTAGATTTCCGCTGCATTACTTAGAGATGTCTCAATCATGGAACTTTTATCTTGCATTCGTAACTTATGTTATTTTCAAATAATGACTTTGTAACGTCCTTTGTGTCACGTTATCTTTTGTAAACACTATCTTTTTATGAATGAAAACTGGTTTTCAAATAGCATGTAGTACGTGACCGTGTAAAGATCCTGTTGTTGACGAATCGTACACGATGGTTTTGTACGGGGCGTCACACACTTACTTTAACCTTATCTGAATTACGAATTTTATCGCATTTACTTTATCTGTCTTATAAATTAGAAAATCCCAAAATTAAGTAACCACTACTCCTTCATAACTATCTTAGGCTTAAATATAGGTTTTGATTCTACTGATATCTCAAAAATACGACTCTAGGTCTTACTTCCCTTACTCATACTAAGGAGTAGTACGATTTAGGCCCCGCTAAATATAAATTTAAAACAGTACCCCGCTCTTGGTGGTTAATTCTAACGTGTTGCGACCTAACGACACCGCACAAATAAAACCATCCGTTTCGGCCATATCAAGAGGGAAGCTAGTTTTTGGCGCCGCTGCTGGGGAACTGGTATCAGACATAGTTAGTTAAGAAAGACAATTAGTGGTGTCTAAGAAAGATAATTATACACGGACTTGGTTGTTGGATTTTCCGAACAGTCTCCAATTATATTGGAACCAAAAGGATCCTGCCTCTCCTTTGTCGGCCTGGCCACTTGGTTTGTTAAATAGTTCGTGTGGAGCTCTGTTATCGAAATACCAGGGAATCAGTAGCCAGAACCAAAAACATATCCAACCATAGTTAGTTAAAATTAGATTACTTTAGATTAAACTACCTTAGATTAGTTTAGATTACTTTAGAAATTTAGTTTATTTGCTAAAAATTAAAAACAAAAAGGCATACCTAGTGTATGACCCAAACCCGATCTAGACCAGGGCCGTTGTTATTCGTACCTGATCCAGACGCAATAATTTCTAAAGCACGCAAGGAAGCACGAATCAGAAATCGAATGGCATTACGCGTTACTTTAGCAGAGAATACCAAACCCTCGATTGAAGGTCGAGGAGTACCGATCAGATTTCTAGAGATTCAAGGACACTCATTCGAGTTAAAACATCACATCATACAGCTCATCTAGAATAGCTGTCAGTTTCATGGATTACCGAATGATGATCCTAATTCTCACCTTGATAAATTCATATCTCTTACAACCAGGGATAGGACAAGATATAGTCTGGCTATACTTGTTTCCCTAATCTCTCACTCATCATGCTCAAACCTGGTTCGAAGGACTAGAAAAAGATTCCATCACGTCATGGACGGAGATGGCTACTAAATTCCTAACCAAATATTTTCCTGCTTCTAAACAAACCAAACTGAAGAATGACATCATTAACTTCAAACAAAGTTATGATGAATCTCTTTACACTGCATGGGAGCGATTCAAAACCCTGCTGAAAAAAATGCCCTAATCACCAGCTAGAACGGTCAGCCCAAATCTGTACCTTCTACAATGGTCTTACGGTAAATCATAAGACGACGATCGATGCAGCAGCTCAAGGGAATCTGATGAATCAAACCGCAGATGAAGCATGGGAAGTGCTCGAGAACATGACAATGCATCATCATGACTGGAACAATGGTGAAAAAACTTCATCATCTGCCCCACTCTTTGCACTTAACAATCAAGCAGAGGCTATCAAATCCCTCACGGATAAGATGGAATCTCTTGCTAAACAACTCGGAGAATTGAAGACGCAGCCACAGCAGATCAACCAAGCTCAGGCTTGTGTTAATTGTACCAACCCGCAACCTACTAAAGAATATCAAGTTGAATACGAAAACCCTGACGGTTGAGTCTGTTACGTTCAATACCCAGCTCGTCCACCAAATCCCAGATTCAATCAACAACCTAGGGTTAATCAATTCCATTGAAGCAATCAACCTTTTCACTATCGCTATCCATCTTATCCAGCCCAACAATCTCAATTGACCTATGATCAACCACTTTCACTCACTGGTTCACCAGTCAAGGAAAATTCCCCTACCACCCAGATTACAAAAGAAACTAACCCCACTCTCGGAGCTGATGATCAGTTGACTATGTTCATTCAAGGATAACAACATTTAAATTAGAGAACTGCAGCTAAGCAAGATCAGACGGAGATACTAATGAGAAATCAATTGGCTCTGCTCAAGAGTCTGGAAATGCAGCTCGGACAGTTATCACAACGCCTTGAAACCCGGCCGCAGGGAAGGTTACCAAGTAATACTATCCAAAATCCCCACACAGAAGAAGCAAAGAAAATGGATTCCGTAATCCCAGAGGAAGAACCACGGAGAAGGTCAGCTAGGCTCAAGAACAAATCAACATATACTCAGAAGCTGACCCCGAAAACTCCAGTTCATGTACCCTATTCTGGAAGGCTACAGGAGGAATCATCCAAGCTTGATTCCTTCAAACTTGATGGAAGATTCTGGACACTATGTCCATAGTCCCCAACCAGAAGAGATACATCAGAAGGCTTCTCTCTACAAAGGAAAGGATACTAGATTCTAACAAAATTCCCCTGAGTGAAGAATGCTCTGCATTACTCAGAAACTCTCTACCACTAAAGCTAGGAGATACGGGCCGATTCATTTTCCCGTGTTCAATCTACCAATCTGGAACCATTCATGCACTAGCAGATTTAGGAGAAAGTATCAACCTAATCCCCTACTCTCTCTACAAGAGATTAGAGTTAGGAGACTTGTCACCAACTAAAATTACAATACAACTTGGTGATCACACAATTCGATATCCTAAGGGCATAGTTGAGAACGTCTTGGTAAGAGTCGACAAATTATTATATCATACGGATTTCGTAGTAATGGATATTAAGGAAGACCTACACACACCAAAAGTGTTAGGAAGACCTTTCATGAATACGGCTAGGACTGTCATTGATGTGTACAATCAAACCTTGATCTTACGATCACATGGGGAGAGCGTTACCTTCAAAATTGACCGACCAACCGATCTTTCTGGATAGGAAGAGATGTTTGCTATTTCCACCAGACGGATCACTTCTGATGATGAGTCTTCACCACCGACTGATGATATCGAGATGGGTATCGAATCACAGTCTGTAGACGACTCAGAAATGGAAGAAAAGGATCCTAACGAAGAAATAGAGGAAGAGGAGGAATCTGAAGAGGATGAGGAAATGGAAGACATAAAAGAAACTGCGACAGTACCATCTCCGAGCATTGAGCATCACGAAGAATTAATGAGGCTTGAGATGGAAGAATACAGTTTAATCATTCGCTTCAAGAAGAAGACTGACAAGGCTGAGGTTAAGGATATAGAAATTGATCCTGCAAGTATCAAAGTGGAGAATCAGAATACTAAAGAAACCCGTTCATTAGACGCATCCTCAGAAGAACATTATACCGATGATGACGAGGAAGTGCAACATGAAGACATTCTGAATAACTCACACTCTCCAAACGAACCAAATCAAGGGAAGCCGGACTCTTCTTCAGATCGGATTCTGGTCATATCTATACATGCAGACATGCTAACCTTCATCAATGATACCGATGAATTTGAAGATATTCTCAAAGCCATCCGTAAATCAACAATTGATTTTACGCTACGCTTAACAGAATGAATTATGGCAATCTGAGAAGAGCACAACCTTTATCTCCAAAGAAAAGACAATTATGTGGAAATACTAGAAGAACGCAATCAAGACTTTATCAATAATCTTCACGACCATATCTACCAAGAAGAAAGGCAACGAGAGCACAATTCAGTGGTTCGCACTATTCTAGAGACAAGATTTTGTCGAGATCAGAAGATCATTTACTCTAAGGTTTATAACGCCATAGCCGGATCTGTACTTTCGTTCTCAGCAAACCAACGAGCACTACTGACTCTCATCCGGAAGCACATGGATCTTTTCACCGGACGCCCGACTTATCACTCTGATTTGCAAATGATCGAGGATATTCACAGAGATAATTTCGAAAGCACACCAGACAGACTAGTGATTCACGTAACAATTGATCACCATGCTGATCTGATTATCAAAGAGTTATGAGACGCTATTATAGAGGAAGTAAGGCGCAACAATCCGTTCTATCACCTTGAACTAGATCGTGTCAACATTGCCTCCTATGTTACGAAGCAGATATCATGCATCTTCCACGAATACACAGATCCAAGTTTCACATTTAAAGCCGGATGTCGGGAGATATACTCAAAGACGATGACATTAATGCTCGTATCAGGATTGCTGTTCACTTATTTTCAGCTTCGTCTTCTAATAAATCTGTGCAAAGCTACAGACTCTTACTGTAGAGATCACCATTCCGAAGACTTCGAGATTCTAAAGATACAGTTTCTAACATTGTTTGAAGACCTCCGAAATGAGCAGCCCATCAGAGAAACAATCACCACCAGCCCTGCTTCTATGATTGACATTCATGGGTCAACCAGCAGAGCCATGGATCATATTCTCATCGGACTTCAAGACTTATCAAGAGCCGAAACGGTGCACTCCTTATCTTTTAGAAGATCTTCAATAGAAGTACCGGATCTTCTACCACTATTGGTCTGACACTTTCTCAGGATTTACCCGCCAAGACTCACATTCCTTCGAGAAGACCAAGATTACAACCATCAGCAAGGAATGTTTGGTTTTTAAAGCGTCACTACGGTTGAGCCAACGACCTTAAACAAAAGCGCTTCTCGGGAGGCAACCCGTGCAATAAAGTAGAGTAGAAGAATAAAGGATGACAAATGAGCCGATCAATAAAAGATGCAAGGATTGAAAGCCAGTCGCATCTGCTAGGGGTATTTCTTTCTTTCCGCTACTAGTTAAAGATTCAAACTATGCCACATCCTAGCTTATCACTAAGTATGGGATCCCTACCCACTAAAACACTAGACAAATACTCCCAAATCTTCAACTAAAACTCATAAGTGTAGGATACACTAGGAACATTGAGGACAATGTTCGTCTAAGTGTGGGATGTTGGTATAATCTTTTTTATGCTGTATTAAAATAGCCCATTACGAAGATTCCAAGTCCTTAAGCCAAATTTCAAAATTTTTACAAGAGAAAGCCTTTTCGAAAAAGTATTTTTGAAAACCTGAAACGTTTGTCAATAAAAGTATGGCATAAGTAGGGTGGAAATCTTGTTAGGTTGAACCAAATCTCTAATAGAGCATTGCATGACTAAGGCATTATCAACCTAAATTGATTATGGTGAGGTACCCCAATAAGACCAGCATTCATCTTTAATGCTTTACTATTTTCCATTAAGAGTGTCGATGTCTGTGCTCAGAATCAGAACTTGCTTTAGATCTACATTTCCAACGCAGCGAAATGTGATTCGGTTATAATCAGAAGAGCTAGCCATTTATCAAAAATAAACCTTCCACACCTCCACTACTTCTACTCCACTACCATATCCACATCATCTTTACTATTACTCGAAAAATCCAGAAAATGAGATTGCTTCCGAAAACCCGATGTTATAAACCTCTCAAGTATCATGGCAAAGGTCTTGAAAAAGTTTACCGGCAAAAAGTTTCTCGAGATGAAGTCTCCCAAAAAAAAGTTCTGAAAAAAGGAGCAGAACTTATTAAGAGAAACGCCGAAGAAAAACTTGACCAAAAATGATTATCAAAATGAAGAAAAGTTCAAAAGTGCTTCTCAAGCATTTTAGCACTCCTATTTATCAGAATAAAAGTTTGTATAAAGACTACATTACCCTCTTATCTCACCCCTCAAAAACAACTTCACTACCACTCTAAAATTCTTTTTCATCATTGACAAATGACCTAGAAGCTAAGATTACTATTGTTCTCGCATTAGCAGCAAGGATTTGAGTCTTTATCAAGCCTATGACGATGAGTGCAGTATGACTGGCTATGAGTGAATTCATTTCTTAGATCTATAGGGAACCCTAAACACTTGTGTGATTTGAGTGACTCGTGAAAACTAGCCTATGTCTTGTAACCTCCTCGCATGCTTGCAGAGATAGTTTCAATCATAACATAGATGACTCACCTTATCTTTTTGCTCTTATAATAAAAAGCAAACTGCTTAGGCTAATAGAAAATAAACTCCAAAAAGATTAGAGTTTGCTTGAGGATAAGCAAAGTCTAAGTGTGGGATATTTGATATCGGCTAAAAAGTCACGTTTTCACCCCGATATTAAGGTCCAAAAACAAGAAATATTCGAACTTTGACGGAAAAATATCCAATTCGTTGGTTAGAATTGAAGAACAAGTAATTACGAAGATGGTGCAAAAAGAATCAAGAGAATCGGAGCTAAAACGAAGATTCTAGAGCGAAAACGTTGAAAGACAAGAAATCAAGTTACGATCCAGCAAACCAGCAAGCCAAACGGGCAGCCAAACGGGCTGCCAAATGGCTTACCAGTATGGCAAATGGCTTGCCATATGCCCAGATCAAACAGGCACGTTAAACGGCTTGTCTTGGCAAACGGGCCCTGCAAACGGCTTGCCAAACGGCCTGCCAGCCGTTTGCAGGCAAAAATCATGCTTATTTAAAGGGTATTTGTCATTCATTCCTACACACACTTCAGTTCACTTCTTTCTCTCTCTTGTACAATATTAGCCATACTTTCAAGGTCTTCGACTCTGTGCGGGAAACCTATTACCTGGAGAAGAACGCCGAAGATTGTATTAAGAGCGGTCTGAAGTCTTAAAGTTGTCACTTTTGTATTCGAAACTCGTTTAATCTACTAGTACTTCTATCCCTTATCTTTATCTAATGTCTTCTATCATTATGTTATGTGATATTGTTGCCATGATTAGCGAGTAGTTATCTTTAGTGTATGCTATGATGTAAGAAGTTATAATACCAAAATAATATTATGGTTTGTGTATGTTGTTGAAATGCTTTCCGATTATACTTTAAACTCAATCGCTTTTCCAACTAATAGAACGTAGTTATTCGCTCTGTTATTGGGAAGTCGCGAACACCGATTCAGAGTACACTATTTGTGTCACCCCTTGGTAAGAGAAGTCTATCGGATACAATGTAAGATCGACTGAGGCACACCAGTTGTAGTAAGTCTATCGAGCTTTGGATTCCGACTGAGGACTCTTTCGTAGTGAAACATCTGACTAGACCCTTAGTACATTGTCGGTCCCAGATCATGCTTGTGTAGTCACCAAGCATATAAACTTCATACGTGCACACTGAAGCACAGTAGTTGTTGTAAGATGTACCTCTTCTAAGTAAGAGAAAAGCTGAAGGAAAAAGACAAACAATTGAGGCAAATCTAGCTCTCCGACGGGATAGGACACGAGTAGAGGCTATCAATGCCATTTCATAACTCGGTCAGTGTTGATTAGTACACTACACCATAATGTGGTCTCAAGCATTGCACACCGCTTGAGGGATTCTTAGTTAATTAAGGAACTGTTTGTTTAGACACATAAAGGATTAGACCGTCAGGATAACCGAACATGTTCATGGAAGTCAGCTTGACTTGGCCATGGTGTTCTTTATGGTTGAACTCTTTTTAAGGGCCTAACTATCTTTTAAACCAATCATTAACGAAAGCATTAAAACACATCACATCTCTAGGATACGGTAAACCATGTATTCTATTATGCTTAAGAAAGTTTAGACCTTTGTGGAATGTTAATACATCACCCAACTGAGTCGCTTAATTGGATAAGCCGTCTGAACGTGTATGCCTGTAGTCAAACTGCACGGGCGTCGGGGGTAAGGGACATTGCTGTCTATTCAGAATCTTCAAGCCTAACGCCATACCCAGTGACATGTCTTATGACAGGGGCGTTTAGGACCAGTGTAATGAATACCAGGCCTCTTCCTATTCATGAGCCAGCATTCCATAATCTTGGTAGAATAACTGATGAAATCATAGTATGCACTTACTTTAACCTTATCTGAATTACGAATTTTATCGCATTTACTTTATCCGTCTTATAAATTAGAATATCCCAAAATTATGTAACCACTACTGAAAGGACCCGTTCATACTGATTATAAATGATTCACAATAGTTGATTTCATTGCAAGGTATTTGACCTCTAAATGATACATTTTACAAACATTGCATTCGTTTTTAAAAGACAAACTTTCATCACATCAAAAGTTGACGGCATGCATACCATTTCATAATATATCCAACTATAAATGACTTAATAATATTCTTGATGAACTCAACGACTCGAATGCAACGTCTTTTGAAATGTGCCATGAATGACTCCAAGTAATATCTTTAAAATGAGCAAATGCACAATGAAAGATTTCTTTCATACCTGAGAATAAACATGCTTTCAAGTGTCAACCAAAAGGTTGGTGAGTTCATACGTTTATCATAAGCAATAAAATTCATCATTTTGATAGACCACAAGATTTAAATATAGTACACCTATCTCGTGTACAAAATCATTTATCGTAATGCTTAGCATAGTAGGTTCGTATCCTTTTCTCCCCCGCAGGTTACCTCGCAATTTTTAAATAACCGTACACATATCTCGTGCACAAAAATAATACACATAACTTGTGTATAAAAATCATTCTCTCGATACATAACATTCAATCTGATTTCATTGCTCAACATGGTAATCGACCATAACATATAATGCGCATCAATAATATCCACAAAATAGAACATCTCGTCTGTATAATATATAAACTTCGAAGTACTAAACACCACGCCCACTAGCTCTTCCGTCTAGTGAACATTCTGGGTGGGGGTGTTAAACCCGGTAGCTACCTTTAAGATTCGCGTGAATTAGGGCCATACCAGTTTTCTAATTCTTAGGTTACCAATTGATAATAATTAGGGGAAATATTCACAACAATTAGTGGCAATTATAACGTCCAACTAATTCAATAATAATCTACAGAACTTCTGTCTGCATAATAATTCATTCGGCGAATGTTTTGCTTGTGTCATATCACGTCAAACATTTATAAAAGCATTTCATGTATTCTCAGTTCAAAATATATTTCAAAAGAATTTAATAAAGCAGTTGTAAAAACAGCGCATGTATTCTCAGTCCCAAAAATGTAAAGAGTAAAAAGGAATCAAATGAACTCACGATACGATATTTTGTAGTAAAAATATGCATACGACGATACTGAACAATGCATGGTTGGCCTCGGATTCACGAACCTATATCATTTGTATATTTATTAATATACATTGTTGTAATCGAACAATATATATATAAATTTATTAGTTATATCCGTTTTATATTAATAATATATATATGTTTCATATATTCATTTTTTTAATATAAAAATATAAATTTTGTTACGTTATATGTATTAAATATTTTATATATATATTTCATTTGTTTGTTAAAATAGTAATTATAATAATACCAAAATAATATTAGTAGTGATTAAAAATAATAATAGTGATAATAATGTTAATGATTCTATTAATAATAATATTAATTTTAGTTTTACTAATACATCTTATAATAACGATAATAACAGTAATTTTTAATAAAATAAAAAGTTTATTAATAATGATAACGAAAATAATAATTTTTATAGTAATACATAATACTTAATAATAATTATTATTATAGCAATTTCATTACTCGTGATAATATTAATAACAATACTTATGTTAATCATGATCAAAATCTTCATGTTAAATTTCTAAACTAATATCTAAAGCTTCTATAACATTAATTCGTAATCCTAATCATAATAATAATAGTAATACTTATATGAATAATAATCATACTAATAATAATATTTAGTGATAATACTAGTGCTAGAAATGTTAATGATATTAATATTAGTGATAATAACAAATATAATATTACTTTTATTACCATTGCTAAAGATAACTATAATAATAATACGTAAGTGATAATCTTAACAATAATAAATACATTAATAATACTTATAAGATAAATAATAATGATAATAGTACTAACAATTGTTATATTACTTATAATTTCGATTTATGATAACAACAATAATAATAATAATAATAATAACAACAATAATCAAAATAATAATAATAATAATAATAATAATAATAATAATAATAATAATAATAATAATAATAATAATAATAATAATAATAATAATTAGAACACGAGACTACCTTCAAAAATTCCATCAAAACGATATACCCCAGCCTAGTATCGAACCCGCGACCTCCCACTTATACGCAAACCCCCTAAACCACGGCTCCATTTCTGTTTTCCTCAAATATATTGCACCCTAAATATATTTATATATATATATATATATATATATATATATATATATATATATATATATATATATATATATATATATATATATATATATCCTATCTATGTTCCTTTATTTCTTCTTCTTCTCAGAACCTTCGCAGACCAATCCATTTACCAATTCAATTTATATATAATGAATCACATAACTGACTTGGAGTTTGAAAATATAATAACCTGATTAGGTTCGTTCAACAAAAAAATATATAACACAGTAGAAGCTGTAACGAAGAAAAAAAATATAAACTCAAAATCAAATTCGATCTTTTTGAATGTTTTAGGTTATACTTATAACACGTAAAAGTTTTCAAATCATTGTTAGAAACTATTTGAATCGTCAATTTGAATTAAAACATCAAAAAGATTACAAATTCTACTATGAACAGATTATTTGATTTTTTAAAAAATCGACTTTGACTCCAAAATTCGTTTTCGTTTTGAAGAATTGGAAGATGAGATTTTGCAGATAGTTTAAGTGGATGATTCCTAACAACATTGCATTAACAAATTTTGAAGTTTGGTTAGAAATCGAGGTATTCGAACAATGAAATAAAAACAGGGCAGTTCGTTGTGTTCTTCCTCTTTTTTTCTTAAATTTGATAATTATAAGCTGTTAAGGGTTTTTGGAATTTGATAATTGATAATGTGAAGTCATTTTATATTACTTACAACTAGAAATTATTAAGTTTTATATCATAATTCTCTTGTTAGATTATAATAAGTATTAATAATCTTAATTCTATTAATAATAATTAATAATAATAATAGTAATAATTATTAATAATAATAATGTTAATAATGATCTTTATAATATTTATAAGGAATATTATAATATGATAATACACTTAAGGATAATGATAAAAAGAATGATAATAATATTTTTAAATGAAAATGATAAATTTTAAAAAAATAAATAAATAATCATAATAATAATTAAAATTATAGTTTCAGTCATTCTTATAATAATATTCATATTTAAAATTTTTATTTTGATAATTATGACCTTTTTATTATAATCATAACAATAATAATAATAATAATAATAATAATAATAATAATAATAATAATAATAATAATAATAATAATATTAATAATACTAATATTAATAGTGAATATGAAAATAATTATGTCATTAATATAACATTTATATTTTAACTTGTAATTACATATATTGATATTACAATTATGTATTTAATATTTAATATTTATATGTTTTGATATTTTACAATATATATAATCATCAATTTTATAAAATTCATATTCATATTTATATATACATATATTTATTTTAACAACCTTATTATCTTGTATATTATTTTACTTATTTATTATTATTTCAAATTACTATATATACTTACATTTATATATCTAATATATATATATATATATATATATATATATATATATATATATATATATATATATATATATATATATATATATATATATATATATATATATATATATATATATATATATATATATATGTAACCAATAGTTCGTGAATCGTTGGTACTAGTCAAAGGTTAAGATAAATACATGAACAAAGTTCAAAAGTTTTTGAGATTCAATTTAATAGACTTTGCTTATCGTGTCGAAACCATATAAGAATAAAGTTTAAATTTGGTCGGAAATTTCAAGGTCGTCAAAACTACTCCTCCATAACTATCTTAGGCTTAAATTTGAAAGGACCCGTTCATATACATTATAAACGATTCACAATAGTTGATTACATTGCGAGGTATTTGACCTCTATATGATACATTTTACAAACATTGCATTCGTTTTTAAAAGACAAACTTTCTTTACATCAAAAATTGACAGGCATGCATACCATTTCATAATATCCACTATCCTGAAATGTCTTGTTCTTATTGATTAAAAACGTTCCATATTAATTGATTTCGTTGCGAGGTTTTGACCTTTATATGAGACGTTTTTCAAAGACTGCATTCATTTTTAAAACAAACCATAACCTTTATTTCATAAATAAAGGTTTAAAAAGCTTTACGTAGATTATCAAATAATGATAATCTAAAATATCCGGTTTTACACACGACCATTACATAATGGTTTACAATACAAATATGTTACATCGAAATCAGTTTCTTGAATGCAGTTTTTACACAATATCATACAAACATGGACTCCAAATCTTGTCCTTATTTTAGTATGCAACAGCGGAAGCTCTTAGTATTCACCTGAGAATAAACATGCTTTAAACGTCAACAAAAATGTTGGTGAGTTATAGGTTTAACCTATATATATCAAATCGTAACAATAGACCACAAGATTTCATATTTCAATACACATCCCATACATAGAGATAAAAATCATTCATATGGTGAACACCTGGTAACCGACATTAACAAGATGCATATTTAAGAATATCCCCATCATTCCGGGACACCCTTCGGATATGATATAAATTTCGAAGTACTAAAGCATCCGGTACTTTGGATGGGGTTTGTTAGGCCCAATAGATCTATCTTTAGGATTCGCGTCAATTAGGGTGTCTGTTCCCTAATTCTTAGATTACCAGACTTAATAAAAAGGGGCATATTCGATTTCAATAAATCAACCATAGAATGTAGTTTCACGTACTTGTGTCTATTTTGTAAATCATTTATAAAACCTGCATGTATTCTCATCCCAAAAATATTGGATTTTAAAAGTGGGACTATAACTCACTTTCCCAGATTTTTACTTCGTCGGGAAGTAAGACTTGGCCACTGGTTGATTCACGAACCTATAACAATATATACATATATATCAAAGTATGTTCAAAATATATTTACAATACTTTTAATATATTTTGATGTTTTAAGTTTATTAAGTCAGCTGTCCTCGTTAGTAACCTACAACTAGTTGTCCACAGTTAGATGTACAGAAATAAATCGATAAATATTATCTTGAATCAATCCACGACCCAGTGTATACGTATCTCAGTATTGATCACAACTCAAACTATATATATTTTGGAATCAACCTCAACCCTGTATAGCTAACTCCAACATTTACATATAGAGTGTCTATGGTTGTTCCGAAATATATATAGATGTGTCAACATGATAGGTCGAAACATTGTATACGTGTCTATGGTATCTCAAGATTACATAATATACAATACAAGTTGATTAGGTTATGGTTGGAATAGATTTGTTACCAATTTTCACGTAGCTAAAATGAGAAAAATTATCCAATCTTGTTTTACCCATAACTTCTTCATTTTAAATCCGTTTTGAGTGAATAAAATTGCTATGGTTTCATATTGAACTCTATTTTATGAATCTAAACAGAAAAAGTATAGGTTTATAGTCAGAAAAATAAGTTACAAGTCGTTTTTGTAAAGGTAGTCATTTCAGTTGAAAGAACGACATCTAGATGAACATTTTAGAAAACATACTTCCACTTTGAGTTTAACCATGATTTTTGGATATAGTTTCATGTTCATAATAAAAATCATTTTCCCAAAATAACAAATTTTAAATCAAAGTTTATAATAGTTTTTAATTAACTAACCCAAAACAACCCGCGGTGTTACTACGACGGCGTAAATCCGATTTTACGGTGTTTTTCGTGTTTCAGGTTTTAAATCATTAAGTTAGCATATCATATAGATATAGAACATGTGTTTTGTTGATTTTAAAAGTCAAGTTAGAAGGATTAACTTTTATTTGCGAACAAGTTTAGAATTAACTAAACTATGTTCTAGTGATTACAAGTTTAAACCTTCGAATAAGATAGCTTTATATGTATGAATTGAATGATGTTATGAACATCATTACTACCTCAAGTTACTTGGATAAACCTACTGGAAATGAGAAAAATAGATCTAGCTTCAAAGGATCCTTGGATGGCTTGAAAGTTCTTGAAGCAGAATCATGACACGAAAACAATTTCAAGTAAGATTTACACTCGAAATAAGATTGTTATAGTTATAGAAATTGAATTAAAGTTTTAATATGATTATTACCTTGTATTAGAAAGATAACCTACTGTAATTAACAAAGGTTTCTTGATCTTGGATGATTACTTAGAATGGATTTAGAAAACTTGGAAGTAAACTTGCAATTTTGGAAGTATTCTTGATTTTATGAAACTAGAACTTTTGGAATTTATGAAGAACACTTAGAACTTGAAGATATAACTTGAGAGAGATCAATTAGATGAAGAAAATTGAAGAATGAAAGTGTTTGTAGGTGTTTTTGATCGTTGGTGTATGGATTAGATATAAAGGATATGTAATTTTGTTTTCATGTAAATAAGTCATGAATGATTACTCATATTTTTGTAATTTTATGAGATATTTCATGCTAGTTGCCAAATGATGGTTCCTACATGTGTTAGGTAACTCACATGGGCTGCTAAGAGCTGATCATTAGAGTATATATACCAATAGTACATATATCTAAAAGCTGTGTATTGTACGAGTACGAATACGGGTGCATACGAGTAGAATTGTTGATGAAACTGAACGAGGATGTATTTGTAAGCATTTTTGTTAAGTAGAAGTATTTTGATAAGTGTCTTGAAGTCTTTAAAAAGTGTATGAATACATATTAAAACACTACATGTATATACATAAGTCATCGTTAGTCGTTACATGTAAATGTTGTTTTGAAACCTTTAGGTTAACGATCTTGTTGAATGTTGTTAACCCATTGTTTATTATAATAAATGAGATGTTAAATTGTTTATATTATCATGATATTATGATATATAATATATCTTAGTATCATATATATACAGTTAAATGTCGTTACAACGATAATCATTACATATATGTCTCGTTTCGAAATCATTAAGTTAGTAGTCTTATTTTTACATATGTATTTCATTGTTAATACACTTAATAATATATTTACTTATCATTTAACATAATTAACAAAGTGTATCAATATCTTAATATGATTCATATGTATCTAGTAAGACGTTGTTATAACGATAATCATTATATATATCGTTTTCGAGTTTCTTAAATTAATAGTCTCATTTTTATGTATATAACTCATTGTTAAAATACATAATGAGATACATACTTATAATAAAATCATGTTAACTATATATATAACCATATATATGTCATCGTATAGTTTTTACAAGTTTTAACGTTCGTGATTCACCGGTCAACTTGGGTGGTCAATCGTCTATATGAAACCTATTTCAATTAATCAAGTCTTAACAAGTTTGATTGCTTAACATGTTGGAAACACTTAATCATGTAAATAACAATTTCATTTAATATATATATAAACATGGAAAAGTTCGGGTCACTACATATCCAACTATAAATTGATTTAATAATAATGTTTGATGAACTCAATGACTCGAATGCAACGTTCTTCGAAATATGCTATGAAAGACTCCAAGTAATATCTTTAAAATGAGCAAATGCACAGCGGAAGATTTTTTTAACACCTGAGAATAAACAAGCTTTAAAGTGTCAACCAAAAGGTTGGTGAGTTCATTAGTTTATCATAATCATTTATTTCCATCATTTTAATTGACCACAAGAATTTCATTTCCAGTTCTCATAAATATACGTCCCATGCATAGAGACAAAAATAATCATTCATATGGTGAACACCTGGTAACCGACATTAACTAGATACATATAAGAATATCCCCTATCATTACGGGATCCTCCTTCGGACATGATATAAATTTTGAAGTACTAAAGCATCCGGTACTTTGGATGGGGTTTGTTAGGCCCAATAGATCTATCTTTAGGATTCGCGTCAATTAGGGTGTCTGTTCCCTAATTCTTAGATTACCAGACTTTAATAAAAAGTGGCATATTCGATTTTGATAATTCAACCATAGAATGTAGTTTCAATTACTTGTGTCTATTTCGTCAAACATTTATAAAAGCGCATGTATTCTCAGTCCCAAAAATATAAAGGGTAAAAAGGCAAATGAAACTCACCATACTGTATTTCGTAGTAAAAATACATATAACGTCATTGAACAAGCGCAAGGTTGGTCTCGGATTCACGAACCTAAATTAATTATATATATTTATGTGTTGGTCAATATTTGTCTAACAAATTAGGTCAAGTCATAGTGTACCACAATCCTAATGCTCGAGACTAATATGCAAAAGTCAACAAAAGTAAATTTGACTCAAAATAATTTCCAAAAATCTATACATGATTAATATATAGTTTAAATATCATCATTTTATATTTTTAAATATTTTTAAAAGATTTATTAGAGTAAATAATATAATTTTATTATTAATAAATAAAATTTTATATTAAATTTATATAATAAAATATACTTTTATATATATTAAGTAATAAAATTTATAGGGTTCATTTAATATCATAAAGATAATATGATAGGTATTATTAAAGTAAGTTATTACACGTAGTAAAATATGTTTGTATCACATATTTATTTGATAAAATAATATCTATAATGATAGTAAGTAAAATTTGTATTATTTTGTAATAATAATAATAATAATTATTATAAAAATATCAATATTTATAATTACTAAGATGACATTATGATAAAATGATAATTCTAATTATGATAACTTTAATATTTACGATAATTTTTAATATTATCTTTAAAATAATAATTCTATTTAAAATAATAACAATAATGATATTTTATAGTAACAATGACATTTCTATTAAAATGATAATTTTTGTTAAAATGATAGTTTTAATACTAACGATACTTTTAATAATAATAGTAATGATAAAAAATAATAAGAACGATAATTTTATCTAAATCAATATCTTATAATATTTTAATTTCATCATGATACTCTTACTCATTATTTCCTAATCGTTTCGTTTAATAGCTTTTAATCGTCTTTTATATCATGTTCATAATAATGATAATAATAGTAATCAAAATAATTAGGTGTTACAAATATTTGTTTTAATTACACTAATATTAATAATGATAGTTACTATAACATTACTAACGATAATACTAATAATTATCTTAATGATAAAATAGTAATAATAATAATAACAGTAACAATAACCATTTTTAAATAATGATATATATATTAATAATGATAATAATAATAATAATAATAATGATAATAATAATAATAATAATAATAATAATAATAATAATAATAATAATAATAATAATAATAATAATAATAATAATTGGATAATAATAATAATACTAATTATAACTTTAACGATAATAACGATAGTAATAATAAAAAAAAATAACAATTTTTAATGATAAATCCCTTTTATTGATAAAGATAATAATAATGATAATAATAAGATAAAACTAGAACGGCGATAAAAACGACGATAATAATAATCAAATTTAATAAAAATATTGAAAATTCAATTGATTATAACTTCTAATCCGTTCATCGAAACCATTCGATATCTAAAGGAAAAGTTTTTAATTTTTTGCTAGCTTTCCAAGGACATGCATATCTTATACCTTATCTCAACCGCAAGTGTAACTAATTCAAGATTCAACCTAACCTGTCTAAGGGCAATATCAAAAGTACAAGCATGCATAATCCTAAATACTCGAGCACTAGTCAGGGATACACTATTAGTATGTAAAAGTTAAATTATGAGTACTCACATATCAATATTAAGATTCAATATTGCAGGAAAGGTACGTAGACGCAACGGAAATGATAAACACTATATTGACCTCACGAGCATACCCATGAACCATACTCAATCACCTCCATAGCTATAATCCATAATTTCCTTAATCCTATCCTACTCGAAAAACAATTTCGAAATCACTCGGACAGCACTCCGTCGTAATATTTTATGTATAATAATAATATCTTGAAATAATACGGAGTAAATATATATATGTAAATCGATTGAGAGAGTTTAGAGAAAAATATTTTCAAGTTTCTATGAAATAATGAAACCTATTGAATTCTATTTATAATAGATTTTTGAATTATTAAAGTGAATTATTAAAGTATGAATTATTAAAGTGAATTATTAAAGTATGAATTATTAAAGTGAATTATTAAAGTACGAATTATTAAAGTGAATTATTAAAGTTAAAGTAAAGTAAAAATAAAGTAAAGGTAAAGTTTAAGTATAGTAAAAGTGTAAAACTATGTACGTATAATACGCGTATAAATATATATTATATTAATTTAAATTGTTATATATATTTAATAAAATAAAATATAAATATCGTTATCTTTATCATTCTAGTTAAGTAATGAGTTGTCAGAAGTGGTTCTAGATATTTATAAAAGTTATATACGTTTTAATAATAAAGTTCTTTTTAAACTGAAAACGTTTTTGTACGTTTGAAACTAAATAGATCAATCGAGTCTTTATGAGATTCAATCTTCCACTATCCTATGTCTAGTTCTCAATGATTGACAATTTGTTCTTATTTATAAATCACTTTACCATTTTCCGAATATTGTTAAAATGGAAAGATTTGTCAAATCAACGTGGGCCTTTCAACAGAGACTTGTAATCATAATTCAATATATCTGATAATTCAATCATTTGATCTTATCTTCTAATTCCATTGATAAACATTTTGAAACAGATACAATCATGTAAAGTATTTAATCTAATATTTTGTTTACGTTTCAAGTTATAATATATATACACATATACATATATAATCATATTCGTTTAATGGTTCGTGAATCGTTGGAACTTGGTCGAGGTTGAATGAATGTATGCACATAGTTTAAAATTCTTGAAATTTAACTTAACAAATATTTCTTATCGTGTCGGAAACATATAAAGATTAAAATTTAAATTTGGTTGGAAATTTCCGGGTTGTCACAGTACGTGCCCGTTAAAGAAATTTTGTCCCGAAATTTGAGTGGAAAGGTCGTGAATGATAATAAGTATGTTTTCATGATGCATACGGGCTGAAAATTAGAGTTTTATCATCAGCGAATAATTTGGATAAACAATCCATTTATATGAAGAGTACGAATAAAGCTACCATAGAAGAGTGAAATGAGTAAGTGTAGATTCATCTTATCATTTGACGTAGATATGATTGATTCCCAGATTTCAAGGGATTTGAAGAAAATCTTCTTAATAAGATTTGACTCTCCGATAATCAAGGGAATTAGGATCCGCTTTAAATGCGATCATCCATTTTAATTGTTCTGTCGGAGATTTTCTTATAAATTTACCTCCTTCGTTTCCTTACAACTCACACCTTCTGTTGATGCATTTTATGCAAGTCCCTAGACATCTACCCACGTCCATTGCAGGTACAACAGTTTACAGGCCACCATGATTGCTCGTTATTATCCTATCCGTGTTTGTATGTGGTTACAGGAACTGCAGGAACGAGATTTAGATGTTTGACTTTGTTAGACTTAGTCAGACATACTAGTGAAGCCTCACTAGTACGGCTGACAGGCTCATACGCTCAGTTGATGCTGAGCTAAGTCACAATTACAACCTAAATGAGAAGACACGAGAGAGTGATCACCCGTACGGCTGATGAAGCCAACTCGTACGTGTGATGAATGAATCGTATGGGTGAGTTAACAACAAGGGTATATAAAGTCTTATGTTCTTCATTTTAGGTTAAGCCTCTTATTTGTTACACACACTCAGATCTAGTGAGCTCCTCCGATTCTCTCTCAGTCCAAATCACCCAGGTGGTGAATAATAGCTCTAGGTGTTGATCTAATCACACTTGATTTAGTTGTGGTTTGACTAAATTAATTAAAAAAAAAAAACTTAACCTATTCACTAGAGGGTTTGATTCACTTATTCCACCATTGTATGAGTTAAATCTGTTGATTTCTAAGTTCCTAGTCATGTTTCATCACCTTCTATTCTTTCCCCCTCAACTCATATTTTAAAGTATTCATCAATATGCTCCATCCAGTTCTGATTCTCGATATACTTCTAACTTTCATATCGGTCATTCTTCTTTTTCATCTACCGCCAGAAGAATCTATTTACTTCTACTATACTCTTGGGTTTATATTGTTTCTAGTTCTCCCGTGTCTTTATATTGCTATATGCATCGATATATATGGTTTATAATTTCTGGTTTTTCGTTGGGCTTTATATGTTCCCTTATATTTCAAAGTCTCTGCTTCTGTCTTCTATAATCATTATCATTCACAGTTAATGCTCTCTTTTATTTGCTGCAATTTATACGCCAATTTCTATTTCGGAGTTTTGTCCTTTCGTTTCTTCTTCTTGCGATTAAGCACCGCTTGTAATGGTCCAAAATTCACAGATATGAATTTCAGAATGAACATTGTTAATGTTCTAGGAAGGAAATTGTGATGGCACGATCTTGACTTGTCAAATTACTAGAATACCTTGGAAAAGGCCGAATCATCAAGAAATATTTTCTTGATATTTTAGAGGTTAAATAGAATACGAGAGTCGTATAACATGGCACGGGATGATGTTATGATCTGTGAATCATCACGTTTCATTTAGAAACTCAACATGACTTACTGTAATATAATAACATTGATCAAGTGTCATTATATTATACTAATTCATGCTTCAGTTCCCAACACTACTTCAAAATATTCCTATTTTAAACTTGAATGTTTCAGAATTTAGAAACTAAAATAGTTTCTTTTATGATGTAATACATATAGCGCGAAGAGGTAAATGATTTCAAATAAGAAAAATTAAGAAAATATCTTCAGAAATATGGAGGATATTTATAATGAAAGATATGATCATATTTTAGAATTTCTAATATTAGAGGATGATGAAGAATATTGTCCGCAGGGGTTTAGAGTCAGGAGCAAGGTATTCATTAATGACTTCAGCAGGTACTGAATCATTTGGATCCTTTGAAGTCAGGTTCAGTCTTTGTAATTTGTCCACAGCCTCCTTCCTACTTTGCTCAATCCGTTTTCCAGTTCCAAAACTTCTCTTTTTCTGTGCTTTGCGAGCACACTTCATCATTATCATCCAGATTTTACCATTTAAAGTCGTTTATAGTTTTTGCTGCTTCATCAGCATTTTTTCCATTTTCGGAAAACCAATTCGTAGTTCGGAGTGTTTTTCAGAAACTTCACATTCAAATTAAGTCCAGAGGATAGACGTTATATATACACATATAACTGTTGGCGTAGACATGCTGCAAGATTTCAAAATACTGATTGCTAATTCCCAATGATTCTTATGGCAATTCTCATTACAAGATGCGAATGAGTAAATGATGGGGTTTCAATGAATAATTATAATGACTTTTTGGAGAGGCTAAAGTCAAAGGGTAATGAAGTTGTTGGTACATCTGCTAATAATGTGGTGGAATGTAAAAGGTTCCCTGGTAACGATGGTGTATATCTCAAGGTTATAATAAGGTTAGTCTAACTGAAAAGTCGAAGTTGACTTGCTGGAGCTGTGACAAAACTGGCTACTTTGAATAGGAGTCGCAAAGTTATTTTTGCTAATAAATGCCAAAGAATCTGACGCGGATACGTTGTTTAAACTTTTACTTTGGTTTCAAGAGTTTTTCGGGTACATAACTGTGGGTAACATGTGGTTGGATCATCATCTCGATTGCTCATCATTCGAAGTGTCTTCAGAAATTTTCGAAGGGTTTGAACACAGATTGTAATCGTTAACATACATTTGATGTTCTAACACAGTTTTGAAGTCAAAATATAGCTTGTGAAAGATGTAAGGATCTAAGAGTGATGATTTTGGTCATATCTCAAGTTGAATTTTGAGATTTCAAAATCAGAATATGTAATTAAATTTTGAATGAGTATGGTTGTTTTGATTTCTATAAAAGAATGTATATTGTTGTGAAAGTGGGGAGTATAATGGATGATTTGCTGAATCAGATTCGAAGAATGTAACATATTAATTGTGAATTTATATATCTCTCGGGTATTACCTACCCGTTAAAAAAAAATTCACAATTAATATTTTGTACAAAAGAATTTTATTACAGTCTTTATGAAAATATATATATGTATATTTTCTTCAGATGTAACATAGATTTAATGAGTTAATGTTAAATTAAACTCATTTGATTTACGGTTGAAACTAGAATTGAATAATCCCTAAAGGCTTTAAAAAGTACATAACTTTTACGCAGTATTTCTTTAATGAAATTGAAATTATGAATCAATACTTCGTTATTTGTTGATGTATGATGTTCAGTTTGCCGAATTCTTGTGAATTTCGCAAAGTACTAATGATGTTATCTGAAAAGTTTCGGGTACATCGATGATGAAAGTGTAAAATCAAATATATACTTGATTTATTATGAATTGGAATTTGTTGAATTGCGACAGAGATTGTAGTTAACGCTGGTTAAGTTACGGCCGAAGGACGTACATTATTGCATATTTGTAATATGAATTAACCGAGTATTTAAGATTCACACACAATAGCTTAGCACGGAAAGATTTATTTCAATATATATATATATATATATATATATATATATATATATATATATATATATATATATATATATATATATATATATATATATATATATATATATATATATATATATATATATATATATATATAATATACATATAATTTCTTCAGAGGGAATGAGTTAATTCTTCATAACTCGTTGATACAATATACACGTTATTGATTCGTAATGATGTCCACAGTGATTCTTGAACTGATGGAGTTTGTGATGTTATCGGTGTTGTTGATTCGGATGTTGACTGTACTGACGATGCTGGTAACGCTGACGGTACTGTTGATGTTGTTGGTAAAGCAAGTTTAGCTTGTTAATCACACACCATTTTTGTCAGGGTTTCTACTCTTCCTTCTATCATTTTGGTTCGCTTAACTGATTTATGGTTAGGGCTAGATTAGATAATCTCTAAGACTTTAGAGATTACATAATCACCGCGGAAATGTTTCTCCAATGAAGTTATGAATTAATACTTCGTCAGTTATTGTTGTTGGTACTCCTTGGTATCTATGGTGCGTATGACGTTGATGCTCGTGGGACAGATTGTGAAGTTGAGGTTTACGATGCGGTTGTGGTTGAAGGTGGTAATGGTACTGTTGGCGTTGATGATAGTGGTACTAGTTATGCTGCTGATGCTGCCTGGTGTTTGTAATCTCTGCACCATATTCTCCAAAGCCACTACCCGAGCGCGAAGATCGTTGACTTCTTCTATTACACCGGGGTGATTGTCGGTTCGGACGAGCGGATGAATAAAATCTAAAATTTGATGTAATATATAATCGTGACGAGATACTCTGGAAATGAACGAGAAAATGGTGTTTCGGACAGGTTCGCCGGTAAGTGCTTCAGGTTCTTCGTCAAGAGGGCAATGTGGTGGATGGAAGGGATCACCTTCTTCTTGTCTCCAATGATTGAGGAGGCTACGAACCCATCCCCAATTCATCCAGAATAGGTGATGACTGATTGGTTGATCTATTCCGGTCACACTGCTTTCGGAGCTTGAATGGGATTCCATTTCGGAATCTGAGTGACTTGAACTGATGACGAATTCCATTTCGTACGATTGGATAAAGGATTTTTTTTTTCTTTTCGATATGAAATGATTTTGGCTAACGGATGGTATTCTAATTATATAGAGATCAAAAGATTTCGTACATTACGGAGGACTATGCGGGATATGTCAGGCAAAGTTTAAAGTAACAGATACGATAAGATATGATTTAGCAGATATGCTAAGATATGAATTTTTGTCTATACACTATTTATGCAATCAATGCAGCAAGATGTGTCTTAGACTAAAAATGATAAGCAGGTAATTTTTTGAGGATGATAAGTAGTTAATTTTCGACACAAAATGATAAGCAAAACTTTTGACATGCAGACACGGTCGAAGTCCAGACTCACTAATGCATCCTATCGACTTATCAGTTAGACACACTAATGCAGACCTGGTTCGCTAAGACCACCGCTCTGATACCAACTGAAAGGACCCGTTCATATACATTATAAACGATTCACAATAGTTGATTACATTGCGAGGTATTTGACCTCTATATGATACATTTTACAAAATTGCATTCGTTTTTAAAAGACAAACTTTCTTTACATCGAAAATTGACAGGCATGCATACCATTTCATAATATCCACTATCCAACTATAAATTGATTTAATAATAATCTTTGATGAACTCAATGACTCGAATGCAACGTTCTTCGAAATATGCTATGAAAGACTCCAAGTAATATCTTTAAAATGAGCAAATGCACAGCGGAAGATTTCTTTAACACCTGAGAATAAACATGCTTTAAAGTGTCAACCAAAAGGTTGGTGAGTTCATTAGTTTATCATAATCATTTATTTCCATCATTTTAATAGACCACAAGAATTTCATTTTCAGTTCTCATAAATATACGTCCCATGCATAGAGACAAAAATAATCATTCATATGGTGAACACCTGGTAACCGACATTAACTAGATACATATAAGAATATCCCCTATCATTCCGGGATCCTCCTTCGGACATGATATAAATTTCGAAGTAATAAAGCATCCGGTACTTTAGATGGGGTTTGTTAGGCCCAATAGATCTATCTTTAGGATTCGCGTCAATTAGGGTGTCTGTTCCCTAATTCTTAGATTACCAGACTTTAATAAAAAGTGGCATATTCGATTTCGATAATTCAACCATAGAATGTAGTTTCAATTACTTGTGTCTATTTCGTCAAACATTTATAAAAGCGCATGTATTCTCAGTCCCAAAAATATAAAGGGTAAAAAGGCAAATGAAACTTACCATACTGTATTTCGTAGTAAAAATACATATAACGTCATTGAACAAGTGCAAGGTTGGCCTCGGATTCACGAACCTAAATTAATTATATATATTTATGTGTTGGTCAATATTTGTCTAACAAATTAGGTCAAGTCATAGTGTACCACAATCCTAATGCTCGAGACTAATATGCAAAAGTCAACAAAAGTAAATTTGACTCAAAATAATTTCCAAAAATCTATACATGATTAATATATAGTTTAAATATCGTCGTTTTATATTTTTAAATATTTTTAAAAGATTTATTAGAGTAAATAATATAATTTATTTATTAATAAATAAAATTTTATATTAAATTTATATAATAAAATATACTTTTATATATATTAAGTAATAAAATTTATAGGGTTCATTTAATATCATAAAGATAATATGATATGTATTATTAAAGTAAGTTATTACACGTAGTAAAATATGTTTGTATCACATATTTATTTGATAAAATAATATCTATAATGATAGTAAGTAAAAGTTGTATTATTTTGTAATAATAATAATTATTATAAAAATATCAATATTTATAATTACTAAGATGACATTATGATAAAACAATAATTCTAATTATGATAACTTTAATATTTACGATAATTTTTAATATTATCTTTCAAATAATAATTCTATTTAAAATAATAACAATAATGATATTTTATAGTAACAATGACATTTCTATTATAATGATAATTTTTGTTAAAATGATAGTTTTAATACTAACGATACTTTTAATAATAATAGTAATGATAAAAAATAATAAGAACGATAATTTTATCTAAATCAATATCTTATAATATTTTAATTTCATCATGATACTCTTACTCATTATTTCCTAATCGTTTCGTTTAATAGCGTTTAATCGTCTTTTATATCGTGTTCATAATAATGATAATAATAGTAATCAAAATAATTAGGTGTTACAAATATTTGTTTTAATTACACTAATATTAATAATGATAGTTACTATAACATTACTAATGATAATACTAATAATTATCTTAATGATAATATAGTAATAATAATAATAACAATAACCATTTTTAAATAATGATATATATATATATATTAATAATGATAATAATAATAATAATACTAATAATAATAATAATAATAATAATTGGATAATAATAATAATACTAATTATAACTTTAACGATAATAACGATAGTAATAATAAAAAAAATAACAATTTTTAATGATAAATCCCTTTTATTGATAAAGATAATAATAATGATAATAATAAGATAAAACTAGAACGACGATAAAAACGCCGATAATAATAATCATTTTTAGTAAAAATATCGAAAATTTAATTGATACAACTTCTAATCCGTTCATCGAAACCATTCGATATCTAAAGGAAAAGTTCTTAATTTTTTGCTAGCTTTCCAATGACATGCATATCTTATACCTTATCTCAACCGCAAGTGTAACTAATTCAAGATTCAACCTAACCTGTCTAAGGGCAATATTAAAAGTACAAGCATGCATAATCCTAAATACTCGAGCACTAGTCAGGGATACACTATTAGTATGTAAAAATTAAATTATGAGTACTCACGTATCAATATTGAGATTCAATATTGCAGGAAAGGTACGTAGACGCAACGGAAATGATAAACACTATATTGACCTCACGAGCATACCCATGAACCATACTCAATCACCTCCATAGCTATAATCCATAATTTCCTTAATCCTATCCTACTCGAAAAACAATTTCGAAATCACTCGGACAGCACTCCGTCATAATATTTTATGTATACTAATAATATCTTGAAATAATACGAAGTAAATATATATATGTAAATCGATTGAGATAGTTTAGAGAAAAATATTTTCAAGTTTCTATGAAATAATGAAACCTATTGAATTCTATTTATAATAGATTTTTGAATTATTAAAGTGAATTATTAAAGTATGAATTATTAAAGTATGAATTATTAAAGTGAATTATTAAATTATGAATTATTAAAGTGAATTATTAAAGTTAAAGTAAAGTAAAAATAAAGTAAAGGTAAAGTTTAAGTATAGTAAAAGTATAAAATTATGTACGTATAATACGCGTATAAATATATATAATATTAATTTAAAACGTTATATATATTTAATAAAATAAAATATAAATATCGTTATCTTTATCATTCTAGTTAAGTAATGAGTTGTCAGAAGTGGTTCTAGATATTTATAAAAGTTATATACGTTTTAATAATAAACTTCTTTTTAAACTGAAAACGTTTTTGTACGTTTGAAACTAAATAGATCAATCGAGCCTTTATGAGATTCAATCTTCCACTATCCTATGTCTAGTTCTCAATGATTGACAATTTGTTCTTATTTATAAATCACTTTACCATTTTTCGAATATTGTTAAAATGGAAAGATTTCTCAAATCAACGTGGGCCTTTCAACATAGACTTGTAATCATAATTCAATATATCTGATAATTCAATCATTTGATCTTATTTTCTAATTCAATTGAAAAAATATTTTGAAACAGATACAATCATGTAAAGTATTTAATCTAATATTTTGTTTACGTTTCAAGTTATAATATATATACACATATACATATATAATCATATTCGTTTAATGGTTCGTGAATCGTTGGAACTTGGTCGAGGTTGAATGAATGTATGAACATAGTTTAAAATTCTTTAAATTTAACTTAACAAATATTGCTTATCGTGTCGGTAACATATAAAGATTAAAGTTTAAATTTGGTTGAAAATTTCCGGGTTGTCACAAAATATAGGTTTGATTCTACTGATATCTCAAAATACGACTCTAGGTCATACTTCCCTTACTCATACTAAGGAGTAGTACGATTTAGGCCCCGCTATATATAAATTTAAAACAGTACCCCCTCTTGGTGGTTGATTCTGACGTGTTACGACCTAACGACACCTCACAAATAAAACCGTCCGTTTCGGCGATATCAGTGTTGGTCCGTTGATTAACAACAGGAGTGTTGTAGCGGGTAAATACAATCCTTTTTTGATTATCTTAATAGTTTAAGCAAATTAGTATTCATACAAGTAAATTAGATAAGAGTCAAAGTAATTGTCAATGGTTATTCTTTATTGATATGAATCACAAAAAATTACAACTATCCTTGGCGGAATGATAGTTGGTTGATACAGATTTACCTAAGTTATAGCTATTGAGGTTATCTAAAGCTGTTACACGTTTGGACTCGTAATAAATAAAATCCACACCACTAGTTGTTACAATAGTAGATACATCAATTTATAGTAGTCTGATAATGCTAAAAACGAACACATATTTCATAGCATTATCCCTCAAGAAAGACAAGATTTTAGTTGCAATTGTTCTATTTACAAGTGATATTCGTTTAAAAGGTGAAGACAAAAGGCAGATTCGATGATTTGAAGACGCAAACGACCAAAAAGCAAAAAAGTACAAAGTACAATCCAAGTGGTTTAATATATTGATGAGAAACGTCTAAAAATTACAAACTTACAAGCCGTAAAACGCAAAGTACAAGATATTAAATTATACGAAAAGGCGTTCGAAAATTCGAAACCGAGACATGAACCAACTTTCAACGCTCGATGCAACGGAGCAGAAAGTACAAGTCAACTATGCACAAGAATATAATATAATATTTAAATAATTCATAATAAGAATAATATAAATAATAAAAAGTTATTAATTGAGCATAGTTAAGGGGTCATAAGTGAAAATTTCAAATCAACATTTGCCTATAAAACGAGACTACGGAGAATGAAGAAAGACACACTTTTTTCCAATCTTCTTTCTCTATATATGTAATTTATATATATTTATAATTATAATTTTAATTTAAGTTTAATAATAATTGAGTTATTGTAAAAAATGTTTTGGTTTTAAAGTCGGAACTCTGTCCATGTAACGCTACGCGATTATTCACCACTGTAAGCTATGTTCTTCCTTTTTAAATTAATGTTTCGTAACTAAGTTATTATTATGCTTATTTGGGCCGAAGTAATCATGATGTTGGACTAAATATTAAAGATTGGGTTATTGAATTTGTACCATATTTGGGGTATGGACAAAAGACCGACACTTGTGGACATTGGACCATGGACCATTAATAGATGGGGGGTATTGTCTAATCGAATGACAACTCTTTAGAGTCTGTCGAACCTATCTTCAAATTAGTTAATCTAATAATTATTAAATGATTATGCATGTCCTACTTAGTGACATTTATACGACATCCTTTACAATCATTTAATTAATCAATTGGGTTGGGTAATTTATTATTCATTCTGGCCAAGTGGGTAAATTAATAATCATGGACTAATTAAAATAGGGGTGGATTACATATAAGGGTAATTGGTGTAATTGTTAACAAAGTATTAAGATCTTGGATTACACACAGTCGATAACCTGGTGTAATTATTAACAAAGTATTAAGACCTTGTTACAGTTCGAATCCCCAATTAGTTGGAATATTTGACTTCGGGTATAAGGTTAATTTGACGATCATTTTATAATTATGACCGATGAACTATTATGGGCAAAAACCAGATAGGTATCAAATAAATCCAGGACAAAGGACAATTAACCCAGCATAATAAATTAAAATCAAAACGTCAAACATCATGATTACGGAAGTTTAAATAAGCATAATTCTTTTATTGTATTTCTCATCGTACTTTCATTTACTCGCAATTTTATTTATTGTCATTTTAATATTGCTATTTATTTTACGCACTTTAATTATCGTCATTTATCTGTACGCTTAAAATATAAAATCGACAAACCGGTCATTAAACGGTAAATCCCCCCATAGTTACCTATAATTACTATATCTAGTTTAACTACTTAATTAACTAATTTGACCTAGTAAGACACCCAATAATAGTGTCCACGGATCGACCTCCCGGACTTTACCTTAGCTATATTATTACACGATAGGTATACTTGCCTTTTGTGTTTTAGTTTAATTTAGGTGATTTCCTGTAGTAAATAAATATAAAACTGATAGCCGTTTCATACACATCCTCTAGAACACATCAAGTTTATGGCGCCGCTGCCGGGGACAATTTTTGTGTCTTCACGGGGTATTTAAGTTTTTTTTTTAGTTTTTGATTGATTAAAGATATATTAATTTAAATATAATAATTTAATAAATATAATAATATAATAATATTGAAATAAAATATAATAATATAATAATATTGAAATAAAATATAATAATATAATAATAATCTTGAATCGTAGAGTTTTAAAAAGTCGTATTTATTAAATACTTCAGGGGTATATTATGTAACTTATAATTAATAATTTCTATCATGTCGCTTTCATGTGAATAGTAAATTAATTAATTTCGTTTCATTTACTATTCATGAATAGTAAATGAGTTAAAAAAAGTTTTTTTAAAAAAATTATTAATTTCGTAAAAAAAAGAATAAAAAAATATAAAAATCCTTAAAAAAGAAATATTAAAATCGTTAAAAAAAATTAAAAAAAAAATATAAAAATATATATTTTTTTTTAAAAAAAATTTTAAAAAAATAAAAATATATATATATATATATATATATTTAAGATTTTGTCTATAAAATTAAAAAAATATATATATATTTATTTTAAGTTTTATTACCTTTAGATTTTTAGACTCTAGTTATAACTTTTAGTATTAAGTTTAGTTTTGCCATAGTTATTTTTATACTTTTAGATTTTTAGGCTTCGCCGTAAAATCCCTTAAGTGCTTTTTCTTTATACTAAGATTTAGGTGGCTTAAAATTTTGCGACGCCGTGTTAAAATTTTAGTATCATTTTAAGTAATTGCCGTTTTTCGTTTAGAATCCCTTTTAAGTTTCGACGCGCTACTTTCTTATTTTTCGACCTTTTATTTTTTCGACGTTTTTCGACTCAATCTTTTTCTTTCTTATTTCTCGACGCTCTAGTTTTTAGGACATAGAATTTTCTATTTCTTCTCTAAAATTTCAAACGAAAAATTATTATAAGCGATTAAATTGATAGACATCCAAATTTTCTGGTTCGTAGTAATAGTTGGATTTGTTAGTGGCGAGTTGTGGGCTTCCGATTTAAAGGGTCCTGGCTACCTGCTGCATCTATTGGCTATTCGAAACGTGGGCAAAATCAGAAAAGTCTATTAATTTGATAACTTATATAATTTTTATTTTTATAACTAATAGGATATTCAGTGAATGCACCGAGCAAAACGTTCACCACCTTTCATACGTTCACCACCTGTAACTCGATCAAGGCATCTAGCCAATATTGTTGCCGTTGATTTTTCTTTAGAATCATCATCTAGTCGAACAAGTTTTCCAACTCAAATTTCTGATAATCCATTTTTTGAACCCGACTTCACAACTGAGAATCCGGAGGATATTCAAGGACAATTCCAAGATCCTGAACCACTAATCATTCCTCCTAAACCACAAATAGTTAAATCAGAATCTTCTAGTGATTCGGATTCAACAAATTCAATTATGGAAGTAACGGAACCTCAAAGTATGGAAGATCGAATGAGAGCCACACGCACGGGCCAAGGTCACGCCATTAATCAGCCAGATGTTAGAGCATCAGATTTTGAAATCAAAGGACAAATCCTACACATGATCACCAATCAGTGCCAATTTGGTGGTACAACAAAAAAAGATCCAAACGAACATCTTCGAACTTTTAATAGGATTTGTAATCTATTTAAAATTCGAGAAGTTGAGGATGAAACTATTTATCTTATGTTGTTCCCATGGACTTTAAAAGGAGAAGCCAAATATTGGTTAGAATCGTTACCTGAAGGAACGATTGACTCATGGGATATTTTAGTTGAGAAATTTCTTCAAAGATTCTTTTCGGCATCTAAAGCTGTGAGACTTCAAGGAGAAATTGCCACGTTCGTGCAAAAGCCAAATGAAACGTTATATGAGGCATGGACAAGATTCGGAAGGATGTTGAGAGGATGTCCTCAATACGGTTTAGATACTTTTCAAATAGTGAAAATATTCTATAAAGGCGTCGACATCGCCACACGAAAAGACATCGACACAGCAGCTGGTGGTTCCATTATGAAGAAAACCGCAACCGAAGCTCACAAGATCATTGATAACACAGCATCCCACTCTCATGAGTGGCATCAGGAAAAAGATATTTTTCATTCATCTAAAGCGGCTAGAGCCGATTCTAGCCATAACTTTGATTCTGTTTCCGCAAAAATAGATGCTTTCGAGAGACGAATGGAAAAGATGACTAAAGATATTCACGCAATACGAATCAGTTGTGAGCAATGCGGTGGACCATACTTAACGAAAGATTGTAATGTTGAGCAAACGATGGAACAACGAGAGAATGTTTCCAACATAAACCAAAGGCCGGGAAAATAATTATCAAAATAATTATCAACCGTCAAGGCCAAACTTTAATCTAAATCAAAACATTCTTTACAATCCAAATGGACCCAATAATAACTCATACAACCAACAAGGTCCGAATAACCAACCAACTCAAAACAACACTTTCAATCAACAAAGACCTGGCTTGTATAAACCACCACAACAAACCGAAGAGAAAAAGTCAAATCTGGAAGAAGTGGTATTTAAGCTAGTTGAATCTCAAACACAATTTATTGAAACTCAAACCTAAACGAATGAGAGGTTTGATCAGTCATTTAGAACTCAACAAGCTTCCATTTTGAATCTAGAAAAACAAGTAGGTACTCTTGTTAGATTGATGAGTGAAAGGGAACAAGGAAAGCTACCGAGTAATAATGAAGTAAATCCTCGGAATGAAAATGTTAACATGGTATCAACAAATTCTGAAAAACCAACACCAGAAGATGGGAAAGTTTTAGATGTGAGTAACAATGAAGAAGTTACAACACCACCACCACCCGAGTATGTAAAGCCAGTGGTGGCACCATACAAAACACCCATCCCGTTTCCAAGAAAAGGAGTTGAGTATGAGCAAGTGATAGGTAATAAAGTTTGTGATACCTTTGGAAAAAAGAAGAAGAAGAAGAATAAGAAAGTGCAAGAAACAAAAACCGTAGAAGTAAACTCGGTGAAGACAGTTCCACCAAAACCTCCACCTAGGTTAGGTGATCCGGGTGAATTTATTGTTCCTTGTCTATTAAATGACTGTGTCATGTATGATGCACTAGCAGATTTAGGTGCAAGTGTGAGTGTTATGCCTCTTTCATTATATAAGAGATTAGGAGTAGGTGAGTTAAGTCCAACGGATATGAGTGTTCGACTCCTTGATCAAACCATTAAGCACCCAGTTGGAATTGCTGACAACCTACCCGTTCAAGTAGGTAATTTAACCTTTCTAGTCGAATTCATTGTCATTGACATAGAAGAGGACCCAAACATTCCTCTAATTTTAGGTCGACCATTATTAGCGTCCACCGGGGCATTATTTGATGTAAGAAAGGGTAGAATGACCCTTAGTAATGATGAGAAATCGATCACCTTTATGATTCGAAAGTCTAAATCTCCACCAACCAAAACCGTTGAACCAGCAAAAACGATTGGTAAGAACCATGTTGTTTTACCAACTCCAACGGTAGTGCTCAACAATAATAAAACGCCTAAGTCTGGGGAAAATGAAGTAACACCTAATGATGACCTGATAACAAAGAACCCCATTGTTGATACGAAATTAAATGATCCCGTTATTAATAGTTCAATAAAGAAACTTATTAAATGAATTCGCGATGCTAGAACCAAGGGGAACTTTAAGTTATGTAATCGGTTAGTATCCAATCTGTCGCCTAAAGAAAAGGCAAAATTAGTTGAATTTGTGAATATTACACAAGAATCCGACCAATGGCTTAAAGCAAAAGTCACAGATATGCAAGTTGATTATGGTCCAAGAAAAATTGACGATGAAGTTATTCACAATTTTGACACCACAACTACCTAAGTGTGGGGAGATTCAAAATGTTTTAAAAAGAAAATGCTGTCTAGAGTTAGTTGTTATGTTCTCGTGTAGTTCCGAGAATGGAATTCGATCGGTCTTTTCCACTAGTAGACACTAAAGAACAAGTTTTCTCCCCACATTCTGATTTTTTTTTGTTTTGTAGGTTTTATATGAAATTAATATGCTTTTTAAATTGAAGTTTTGTGTGATTTTAAAAACAAAAATTTACTTTATTTAATTAAGTTTAAAAAAATGATTTCTAAAATTTGTCGTGAGTTAAACACTAGGTCATTGAACCGAAATTGCTTTACCCGAGGGCGGGACGACAAATTTTGTTATCATTATTTTTAATTTTATTGATTTAAAGTATGCAAAAAAAAATATTAGATTTTATAAATTTTTGAAAGTGGGGTAATATACCAAACTTCAAAAATATGTATATATGTTTGTAGTTTATCTTATGTACAAAACAGGGTAAAACAACGCACTTTCAAAGACTGTCATTAAGTTCAGCAAAAGCTACTAATTTTGACGACAAGACGCAAAATATCAAATGTGAAATAACAACAATATTTTGCAAACTCGGTAATTTTAATCATTTTTCTACACTAATCTCCCTCATGAATTTAAATTTTTACTGATTTCTTGCAAATGAGGGCATTGCAAGATCTCAAGTGTGGGGAAGGGTTATAAATTCTCTCGGGTTTACACTTGGTTTAATTGCCAAATTTTGTGAAAATTTGAAAAATTTTCAACTAAATGAATTCAAAATCATGTTTATACATATTTATGAACAATAAAAGTAGGTGATACTACCGAAATTATTGTTACCTTGGAAAGGACATAAATTGAGAAACAACCCAAAACGCTTGAATTCATTTAAAATGGAATAGAAAAGAATAAAAAGGCAAAGAAAAGAATAAATAAAAGCTAAGTGTGGGAAGAATTTATCAAGTTCTTTAAAACATATATCACATATTTTTTACAAGATTATTGCAGGTACTTTTGTTTTGGACGATACTAATCAGTTTTACCCTATTTACTGTAATATATTCGAAAGAAAGATGGATCTACACAATGAATCAATTCCATTATTAAAAGGAAGTAAAGTCTTCCGAAAAAGACACGCGCTTCTTGATTTAGTTCAAGAAGTTGTCGTCCAGACCAGCTGTAGGTTGACGAAAAATCTAGAAAAGTCATCTCTAAAATCAGCAGGAAATCCACGGACATCAGCATCAAACAGGGTCGCCATGTGGTCAGACTTATCCTAACCATGAGAGGATCTGTCTCGTAAAATGGGGAGGGCACCGTGCAAATTAGCTTGATAAGACTAATGAATCAGACCCCCAGTAAGGATAATATCCTTAAAGATTAAAAATCAGCTTTTAAGCCTGATATTACTCAATCCTTGAGATTGACTTTAAAGATTGAGAATTACAAACTCATAGAATTCGATGATATCTAAACTCGAAGTTGAATGAGAAAATATTTTGATCAAATTATAAACCGATTTTTTTTCTGAAAACCTATTTTCAATGCGTTCATTACCATTGAACGTAAAATCCTGAGAATTCATCAGAATTCATTAGGTCACCTGAACCAAATCGGGTGTCAACCGTAAGAACGGTGGTTGTATAACATGGTCGGAGACTGGACCTTGTGCCAGACCAGATAACTTATAGGATGATCTTTACTATTGCTCCTACAAAGGATAGTAATAGCATCCGACACGTTTTAGAACATGAACAAATGCATGTCATTAGACATTGCTTTAACAGTTTCTTATTCATCGCTTTCCTTTACAACCGGACGGTAGTTTACTGAAAGGTAATATACGGAACAAGTAAACTGGACGTGTTGCTTTCCTAATACAAGGTTAGCAAGTGGGTGACACAAAACCATAAGTTTTGAGCTAAAATTTTCAAATCTGAAACCCACAAAACCCACAATAACATTTTGCAACACCGGTGAAGGGTTATTCCGGAAAACTTATCTAGGATAAAAACTAGATTGAATTTTTAAAAGATCAAATGTTTTCATAAAGATCCAATTTCCTAACGGATCTAAATTTTGATAGTCATATGAGACTGTAAACCACATCGTTACTATCATTGTTCATAACTGCCGTATTGAAATCACTGATGTACAAAGTGTGAAGAATAAAGAAGTGATTCATGTATGTTTTTATTTCAAGACTATATTGCTTGAGGACAAGCAACCCTCATGTGTGGGAATATTGATAATGCTAAAAACGAACACATATTTCATAGTATTATCCCTCAAGAAAGACAAGATTTTAGTTGCAATTGTTCTATTTACAAGTGATATTCGTTTAAAAAATAAAAGGTTAAGACAAAAGGCAGATTCGACGATTTGAAGATGCAAATGACCGAAAAGCTAAAAAGTACAAAGTACAATCCAAGTGGTTCAATATATTGATGAGAAACGTCTAAAAATTACAAACGTACATTCGCAAAACGCAAAGTACAAGATATTAAATTATACGAAAAGGCGTTCAAAAATCCGGAACCGAGACATGAACCAACTTTCAACGCTCGACGCAACGGAGCTGAAAGTACAAGTCAACTATGCACAAGAATATAATATAATATTTAAATAATTCATAATAAGAATAATAATTAATAATAAAAAGTTGTTAATTGAGCATAGTTAAGGGGTCATAAGTGAAAATTTCAAATCAACATTTGTCTATAAAACGAGACTACGGAGAATGAAGAAACACACCTTTTTCCAATCTTCTTTCTCTATATATGTAATTTATATATATGTATAATTATAATTTTAATTTAAGTTTAATAATAATTGAGTTATTGTAAGAAATGTTTTACGGGTTTTAAAGTCGGAACTCTGTCCGTGTAACGCTACGCGATTATTCACCACTGTAAGCTATGTTCTTCCTTTTTAAATTAATGTCTCGTAACTAAATTATTATTATGCTTATTTGAGCCGAAGTAATCATGATGTTGGACTAAATATTAAAGATTGAGTTATTGAATTTTGTACCATAATTAGGGTATGGACAAAAGACCGATACTTGTGGACATTGGACCATGGACCATTAATAGATGGGGGTATTATCTAATCGAATGACAACTCTTTGGAGTCTGTCGAACCTATCTTCAAATTAGTTAATCTAATAAATATTAAATGATTATGCATGTCCTATTTAGTGACGTTTATACGACATCTTTTACAATCATTTAATTAATCAATTGGGTTGAGTAATTTATTATTCATTCTGGCCAAGTGGGTAAATTAATAATCATGGACTAATTAAAATAGGGGTGGATTACATACAAGGGTAATTGGTGTAATTGTTAACAAAGTATTAAGACCTTGGATTACACACAGTCGATAACCTGGTGTAATTATTAACAAAGTATTAAGACCTTGTTACAGTTCGAATCCCCAATTAGTTGGAATATTTGACTTCGGGTATAATGTTAATTTGACGATCATTTTATAATTATGACCGATGAACTATTATGGGCAAAAACCAGATAGGTATCAAATAAATCCAGGACAAAGAACAATTAACCCAGCATAATAAATTAAAATCAAAACGTCAAACATCATGATTACGGAAGTTTAAATAAGCATAATTCTTTTATTGTATTTCTCATCGTACTTTCATTTACTCGCAATTTTATTTATTGTCATTTTAATATTGTTATTTATTTTACGCACTTTAATTATCGTCATTTATCTGTACGCTTAAAATATAAAATCGACAAACCGGTCATTAAACGGTAAATCCCCCCAAAGTTACCTATAATTACTATATCTAGTTTAACTACTTAATTAACTAATTTGACCTAGTAAGACACACAATAATAGTGTCCACGGATCGACCTCCCAGACTTTACCTTAGCTATATTATTACACGATAGGTATACTTGCCTTTTGTGTTTTACTTTAATTTAGGTGATTTCCTGTAGTAAATAAATATAAAACTGATAGCTGTTTCATACACACCCTCTAGAACACATCATAGTCCTATTAACCATGTAATTGTTCTATTATCCACTGGTACATAGGATGTATGTACTTGTGGAGACAACTGCATCAGAGAGCGTGCTCTCTTCTTTGCTCTTTGGTAGCTATTTGCAGGAACACCACAATTCAGTTTGGCACCACTATTTGATTAAACAAATAGAATGTTGTGTTCCCTAGGCGTTGACAAACAATAACACATGTCTGCACATGCATTAAACTTCTGCATTCCTACGTGGTCTTGTAAGGTCACTTGTCAGCCGCCGACACGTGTCCTTTTTTGTTCAACTTTGTCTTCGACTTTTGGTGAATAGTATGATTGATGTAGACCACTCGGGAAACCACTATGCTTGTAATGGAGCAAAACTGTCTCGTGCAGTAAGCTGCTTTCCAGCCATGCTGGTTCTTCTATGCTGAGTCACTTGATATTCTTGAATTGCTGGGTACACATCCTGTGCTAATTGAAGAATACTGTCTACCTTGTCCTGGTAGACTAGGCAGCAAATGAAACACTCGACATAGCAATATTTTTTGTCTATACATAAACAAACCTGTGTTGGCTGCACATAACATTCTAGTGTACATATCTGCTATTTTGTCATAATTAAATCCTTAATTATAATTGGAGACTCAACAATCTCCCCCTATTTGATGATGACAAAACCTATGACATAAAGAGTAAAACACTAAAGCTAGCAGTAAAGAACCTAATGTAAATAGGCAGTAAATTTTGTCCCCTTTTGGTTTGTTTTAGGATCTTTTACTGAGTTATCAATATCTTACAAATTGATATGATTTTAAAGATAAACTCATTTCACATTCATTACAATGAATATATACAAAACTTACAAGACAGTATAATGGATCATGAAATAACAAAAGATACAATTTTAGGATAAGAAGGCTATCTATCTTTATCTTTATCCTTCTCTTTTTCTTCATCAGATAGCTCTTCTTCTTTGACTTTCAAGGCTGCCCATGTAGTGACCTGAACTTTTCCATGTTTATATATATTAATTGAGATTGATATTTACATGATTAAATGTTTCCAACATGTTAAGCAATCAAACTTGTTAAGACTTGATTAATTGAAATATGTTTCATATAGACAATTGACCACCCAAGTTGATCGGTGATTCACGAACGTTAAAACTTGTAAAAACTATATGATGACATATATATGGATATATATATATATATATATATATATATATATATATATATATATAGTTAACATGATACTATGATAAGAAAACATATCATAAAGTATATTAACAATGAACTACATATGTAAAAACAAGACTACTAACTTAATGATTTTTAAACGAGACATATATGTAACGATTATCGTTGTAAAGACATTTAATGTATATATATCATATTAAGAGATATTCATACATGATAATATCATGATAATATAATAATTTAAAATCTCATTTGATATTATAAACATTGGGTTAACAACATTTTACAAGATCGTTAACCTAAAGGTTTCAAAACAACACTTACATGTAACGACTAACGATGACTTAACGACTCAGTTAAAATGTATATACATGTAGTGTTTTAATATGTATTCATACAATTTTGAAAGAGTTCAAGACACTTATCAAAATACTTCTACTTAACAAAAATGCTTACAATTAGATCCTCGTTCAGTTTCATCAACAATTCTACTCGTATGCACCCGTATTCGTACTCGTACAATACACAGCTTTTAGATGTATGTACTATTGGTATATACACTCCAATGATCAGCTCTTAGCAGCCCATGTGAGTCACCTAACACATGTAGGAACCATCATTTGGCAACTAGCATGAAATATCTCATAAAATTACAAAAATATGAGTAATCATTCATGACTTATTTACATGAAAACAAAATAACATATCCTTTATATCTAATCCATACACCAACGACCAAAAACACCTACAAACACTTTCATTCTTCAATTTTCTTCATCTAATTGATCTCTCTCAAGTTCTATCTTCAAGTTCTAAGTGTTCTTCATAAATTCTAAAAGTTCTAGTTTCATAAAATCAAGAATACTTTCAAGTTTGCTAGCTCACTTCCAATCTTGTAAGGTGATCATCCAACCTCAAGAAATCTTTGTTTCTTACAGTAGGTTATCATTCTAATACAAGGTAATAATCATATTCAAACTTTGGTTCAATTTATATAACTATAACAATCTTATTTCAAGTGATGATCTTACTTGAACTTGTTTTCGTGTCATGATTCTGCTTCAAGAACTTCGAGCCATCCAAGGATCCATTGAAGCTAGATCCATTTTTCTCTTTTCCAGTAGGTTTATCCAAGGAACTTAAGGTAGTAATGATGTTCATAACATCATTCGATTCATACATATAAAGCTATCTTATTCGAAGGTTTAAACTTGTAATCACTAGAACATAGTTTAGTTAATTCTAAACTTGTTCGCAAACAAAAGTTAATCCTTCTAACTTGACTTTTAAAATCAACTAAACACATGTTCTATATCTATATGATATGCTAACTTAATGATTTAAAACCTGGAAACACGAAAAACACCGTAAAATCGGATTTACGCCGTCGTAGTAACACCGCGGGCTGTTTTGGGTTAGTTAATTAAAAACTATGATAAACTTTGATTTAAAAGTTGTTATTCTGAGAAAATTATTTTTATTATGAACATAAAACTATATCCAAAAATTATGGTTAAACTCAAAGTGGAAGTATGTTTTCTAAAATGGTCATCTAGACGTCGTTCTTTCGACTAAAAATGACTACCTTTACAAAAACGACTTGTAACTTATTTTTCCGACTATAAACCTATAATTTTTCTGTTTAGATTCATAAAATAGAGTTCAATATGAAACCATAGCAATTTGATTCACTCAAAACGGATTTAAAATGAAGAAGTTATGGGTAAAACAAGATTGGATAATTTTTCTCATTTTAGCTACGTGAAAATTGGTAACAAATCTATTCCAACCATAACTTAATCAACTTGTATTGTATATTATGTAATCTTGAGATACCATAGACACGTATACAATGTTTCGACCTATCATGTCGACACATCTATATATATTTCGGAACAACCATAGACACTCTATATGTGAATGTTGGAGTTAGCTATACAGGGTTGAGGTTGATTCCAAATTATATATAGTTTGAGTTGTGATCAATACTGAGATACGTATACACTGGGTCGTGGATTGATTCAAGATAATATTTATCGATTTATTTCTGTACATCTAACTGTGGACAACTAGTTATAGGTTACTAACGAGGACAGCTGACTTAATAAACTTAAAACATCAAAATATATTAAAAGTGTTGTAAATATATTTTGAACATACTTTAATATATATGTATATATTGTTATAGGTTCGTGAATCAACAGTGGACAAGTCTTACTTCCCGACGAAGTAAAAATCTGTGAAAGTGAGTTATAGTCCCACTTTTAAAATCTAATATTTTTGGGATGAGAATACATGCAGGTTTTATAAATGATTTACAAAATAGACACAAGTACGTGAAACTACATTCTATGGTTGAATTATCGAAATCGAATATGCCCCTTTTTATTAAGTCTGGTAATCTAAGAATTAGGGAACAGACACCCTAATTGAAGCGAATCCTAAAGATAAATCTATTGGGCCTAACAAACCCCATCCAAAGTACCGGATGCTTTAGTACTTCGAAATTTATATCATATCCGAAGGGAGTCCCGGAATGATGGGGATATTCTTATATATGCATCTTGTTAATGTCGGTTATCAGGTGTTCACCATATGAATGATTTTTATCTCTATGTATGGGATGTGTATTGAAATATGAAATCTTGTGGTCTATTGTTACGATTTGATATATATAGGTTAAACCTATAACTCACCAACATTTTTGTTGACGTTTAAAGTATGTTTATTCTCAGGTGAATATTAAGAGCTTCCGCTGTTGCATACTAAAATAAGGACAAGATTTGGAGTCCATGTTTGTATGATATTGTGTAAAAACTGCATTCAAGAAACTGATTTTGATGTAACATATTTGTATTGTAAACCATTATGTAATGGTCGTGTGTAAACAGGATATTTTAGATTATCATTATTTGATAATCTACGTAAAGCTTATTAAACCTTTATTTATGAAATAAAGGTTATGGTTTGTTTTAAAAATGAATGCAGTCTTTGAAAAACGTCTCATATAGAGGTCAAAACCTCGCAACGAAATCAATTAATATGGAACGTTTTTAATCAATAATAACGGGACATTTCAGTTGGTATCCGAGCGTTGGTCTTAGAGAACCAGAAAATTTGCATTAGTGTGTCTTATCGAGTTTGTTAGGATGCAATAGTGAGTCTGGACTTCGACCGTGTTTTCTTTAAAAATGATTGCTTAACATTTTTGTTGGAAACTATATATTTTTAACATATGAATATTATGTGATATATTAATCTCTTATCGTGTTTGATATTATGTGATAGATGTCTACCTCTAGAACAAGTTCCATTGACTCACCTAATAATAATGAAGAGTCAAATGTAAATTGGAATGATTCGTGGACTGATTCACAAGTTCCCGAAGAGGAACCGGAAGAAGAGTCGGAACCGGAAGAAGAATCGGAACCGGAAGAAGAATCGGAACCGGAAGAAGAATCGGAACCGGAAGAAGAAATAGAACCGGTGGGGGAAATAATAAAACGGTTAAGTAAAAGAGAATCCTCAACCAACCGACCAAGGTTAATTATGGTCAATGGTGTTTCCGCCAAGGAAGCAAAATATTGGGAGGATTACCAATTCTACGATGAATCAGATTCCGACGAGAATTCCGATGATGTTATAGAAATTACCCCAACTGAATTTAAAAAGGCAAAAGAAAATAATAAGGGAAAGGGCATAAAAATAGAGAAATCTAATTCCAACCCCGATGAACTTTATATGTATCGTCAACCCCCGAAGTCCTTAAGTTGTAACAATGACCCGGGAACCTATAAACCACCAGGTTTTTCTAAACCAATGTGGATAACGACGGCTCGTATTAGGGGAACATCATATATCCCTAGAAACTTGGCAAAACGAACCAAAACCGAACAAGAAGAAACGAGCGAGTCGGAATAAGATAGTTATATTCGTGTGGTGTAATATATGTAATATAGTGTGCTTATGCTTTATGATATATGTAAAAAAATTGCTTGTATTAATAAGTATTTTTTTTATGAATCTAACTCTTGCCTATTTTACAGTATAAAAACACAAAATGGATAGACAACCCAATATTTTAAGAGACCTACCCGGAGACATGATTGATGAAATCTTGTCTAGAGTCGGTCAGAATTCCTCGGCACAACTATTTAAGGCGAGATCAGTTTGTAAGACATTCGAAGAACGTTCCAAGAATGCCTTGGTTTATAAAAGGCTTTCGTTCGGAAGATGGGGGATATCACATTGGGAAATCCATAAGTTACGACGTGTTTACTTTGACGCATATATTGCGGGGAACCCAAATGCTATTTTACGCAACGGGTTAAGAAATTATTTTGACTCAGTATATCCGAATATAGGACTTCGTGATTTAGAAAAAGCGGCTAACATGCAACATAAAGAAGCATGTTATGCTTACGGGTTAGTAATGTTCGCTTCTCACCAAAGTGAGAACAAGAACATCGGGCTACAACTATTAAACAAAACGTTCCCACAAGTGACGGAGTCGGTAATTGGGGTAAGAAATGAGGTTTTTAGGTTATTACGAGACTGTTGGTCATTACGTAACCCTCGTCCCTTTGACGACGTTACAACACGCTGTCTTATCAACGGCCATAACGGTTATGTTCCACAAGACCAAGGATGGGAAGTAGTCCTAGTAAAACTTGAATGCATGACTTGTTTCTGGACGTATGAATTACGTGTCTTTATTGCCTTTGCTGAACGACTTGTGTACTAGCTAGAATTATCTTCACAACTATCTTGTATCAAAGTTATTGTGTGCTATATTTTATGCTTTATGTAAAATAAGCGGTATTGTAAGTTTGTAAAATATTGTATAAAAGTTTGAACGCGAAATATTATTACAATCAGTTTTTCATATAGAATTGTAGTAGTTGAATTGTATATTAGCTACTAAGTATGAACTTAACGGGTAGGTACTACCCGAATTTAAACTTATAAAACGCTAATATGAAGAAAAAGCTTTTATAAATGAGTTCATATTATGCTACGAAATACTATTAACTACTCTTAATATTCTGTATGATTAACTTGTTCCATTTGACTATTTTGAAGGAAATGGCACCGACTACTCGACACACCGTAAATTTGAATGAAGAGGAATTCCGTACTTTTCTAGCTTCAAACATAGCCGCAGTACAGGCTGCGCTACATACCAACAATAACCTTGGATCTGGCAGTACAGGAAATCGTGTAGGATGCACCTACAAAGAATTCACTGCCTGCAAACCTTTGGAATTTGATGGAACCGAAGGACCGATCGGATTGAAACGGTGGACCGAGAAGGTCGAATCGGTGTTTGCCATAAGTAAGTGTACTGAAGAGGACAAAGTGAAGTACGCTACGCATACCTTCACAGGTTCTGCGTTAACATGGTGGAATACCTATCTAGAGCAAGTGGGACAAGATGATGCGTACGCACTACCGTGGTCAGCATTCAAGCACTTGATGAACGAGAAGTACCGTCCCAGAACCGAGGTCAATAAGCTCAAGACAGAACTTAGAGGGTTACGAACCCAAGGATTTGATATTACCACGTACGAAAGACGATTCACAGAATTGTGCCTATTGTGTCCGGGAGCATTCGAAGATGAGGAAGAGAAGATCGACGCATTTGTGAAAGGATTACCGGAAAGAATCCAAGAAGATATAAGTTCACACGAGCCCGCCTCCATACAACAGGCATGTAGAATGGCTCACAAACTAGTGAACCAGATTGAAGAAAGAATTAAAGAACAGACTGCTGAAGAGGCCAATGTGAAGCAAGTCAAAAGAAAGTGGGAGGAAAACGGTGATAAGAATCACCAATACAACAACAACAGCAATTACAACAATAATCGCAACAATTATCCCAACAATCGTAACATCAATCGCAACTACAACAAACGGCCCAACAACAACAACAACAACAACAACAGCAACTACAACAATCATCCCAACAACAATAATAACCGCAACAACAACAACAATCAGAAGCAGCTATGCCAAAGGTGTGAAAAGTATCACTCGGGGTTCTGCACCAAATTTTGCAACAAGTGTAAAAGAAATGGTCATAGCGCGGCGAAGTGTGAGGTCTACGGACCAGGGGTTAATAGAACGAAAGGAACAAATGGTGTCGGAACGAGTAATGGTGGAGCAAGTAGTGTCGGAGCAAGTTATGCCAATGTAGTTTGTTATAAATGTGGAAAACCGGGCCACATTATTAGAAATTGCCCGAACCAGGAGAACACGAATGGACAAGGCCGCGGAAGAGTTTTCAATATTAATGCGGCAGAGGCACAGGAAAACCCGGAGCTTGTTACGGGTACGTTTCTTATTGACAATAAATCTGCTTACGTTTTATTTGATTCGGGTGCGGATAGAAGCTATATGAGTAGAGATTTTTGTGCTAAACTAAGTTGTCCATTGACGCCTTTGGATAGTAAATTTTTACTCGAATTAGAAAATGGTAAATTAATTTCAGCAGATAATATATGTCGAAATCGAGAAATTAAACTGGTTAGCGAAACATTTAAGATTGATTTGATACCAGTAGAGTTAGGGAGTTTTGATGTGATAATCGGTATGGACTGGTTGAAAGAAGTGAAAGCAGAGATCGTTTGTTACAAAAATGCAATTCGCATTATACGAGAAAAAGGAAAACCCTTAATGGTGTACGGAGAAAAGGGCAACACGAAGCTACATCTTATTAGTAATTTGAAGGCACAAAAACTAATAAGAAAAGGTTGCTATGCTGTTCTAGCACACGTCGAGAAAGTACAAACTGAAGAAAAGAGCATCAATGATGTTCCCATTGCAAAAGAATTTCCCGATGTATTTCCGAAAGAATTACCGGGATTACCCCAACATCGATCCGTTGAATTTCAAATAGATCTTGTACCAGGAGCTGCACCAATAGCTCGTGCTCCTTACAGACTCGCACTCAGCGAGATGAAAGAACTGCAAAGCCAATTACAAGAACTTTTAGAGCGTGGTTTCATTCGACCAAGCACATCACCGTGGGGAGCTCCTGTTTTGTTTGTCAAGAAGAAAGATGGTACATTCAGGTTGTGTATCGACTACCGAGAGTTGAACAAACTTACCATCAAGAACCGCTACCCACTACCGAGAATCGACGACTTATTTGATCAACTACAAGGCTCGTCTGTTTATTCAAAGATTGACTTACGTTCCGGGTATCATCAAATGAGGGTGAAAGAAGATGATATTCCAAAGACTGCTTTCAGAACACGTTACGGTCATTACGAGTTTATGGTCATGCCGTTTGGTTTAACTAATGCACCAGCTGTGTTCATGGACCTTATGAACCGAGTGTGTGGACCATACCTTGACAAGTTTGTCATTGTTTTTATTGATGACATACTTATTTACTCAAAGAATGACCAAGAACACGGTGAACATTTGAGAAAGGTGTTAGAAGTATTGAGGAAGGAAGAATTGTACGCTAAGTTTTCAAAGTGTGCATTTTGGTTGGAAGAAGTTCAATTCCTCAGTCACATAGTGAACAAAGAAGGTATTAAGGTGGATCCGGCAAAGATAGAAACTGTTGAAAAGTGGGAAACCCCGAAAACTCCGAAACACATACGCCAGTTTTTAGGACTAGCTGGTTACTACAGAAGGTTCATCCAAGACTTTTCCAGAATAGCAAAACCCTTGACTGCATTAACGCATAAAGGGAAGAAATTTGAATGGAATGATGAACAAGAGAAAGCGTTTCAGTTATTGAAGAAAAAGCTAACTACGACACCTATATTGTCATTGCCTGAAGGGAATGATGATTTTGTGATTTATTGTGATGCATCAAAGCAAGGTCTCGGTTGTGTATTAATGTAACGAACGAAGGTGATTGCTTATGCGTCTAGATAATTGAAGATTCACGAACAAAATTATACGACGCATGATTTGGAATTAGGCGCGGTTGTTTTTGCATTAAAGACTTGGAGGCACTACTTATATGGGGTCAAAAGTATTATATATACCGACCACAAAAGTCTTCAACACATATTTAATCAGAAACAACTGAATATGAGGCAGCGTAGGTGGATTGAATTATTGAATGATTACGACTTTGAGATTCGTTACCACCCGGGGAAGGCAAATGTGGTAGCCGATGCCTTGAGCAGGAAGGACAGAGAACCCATTCGAGTAAAATCTATGAATATAATGATTCATAATAACATTACTACTCAAATAAAGGAGGCGCAACAAGGAGTTTTAAAAGAGGGAAATTTAAAGGATGAAATACCCAAAGGATCGGAGAAGCATCTTAATATTCGGGAAGACGGAACCCGGTATAGGGCTGAAAGGATTTAGGTACCAAAATTTGGAGATATGAGAGAAATGGTACTTAGAGAAGCTCATAAAACCAGATACTCAATACATCCTGGAACGGGGAAGATGTACAAGGATCTCAAGAAACATTTTTGGTGGCCGGGTATGAAAGCCGATGTTGCTAAATACGTAGGAGAATGTTTGACGTGTTCTAAGGTAAAAGCTGAGCATCAGAAACCATCAGGTCTACTTCAACAACCCGAAATCCCGGAATGGAAATGGGAAAACATTACCATGGATTTCATCACTAAATTGCCAAGGACTGCAAGTGGTTTTGATACTATTTGGGTAATAGTTGATCGTCTCACCAAATCAGCACACTTCCTGCCAATAAGAGAAGATGATAAGATGGAGAAGTTAGCACGACTGTATTTGAAGGAAGTCATCTCCAGACATGGAATACCAATCTCTATTATCTCTGATAGGGATGGCAGATTTATTTCAAGATTCTGGCAGACATTGCAGCAAGCATTAGGAACTCGTCTAGACATGAGTACTGCCTATCATCCACAAACTGATGGGCAGAGCGAAAGGACGATACAAACGCTTGAAGACATGCTACGAGCATGTGTTATTGATTTCGGAAACAGTTGGGATCGACATCTACCGTTAGCAGAATTTTCCTACAACAACAGCTACCATTCAAGCATTGAGATGGCGCCGTTTGAAGGACTTTATGGTAGAAAGTGCAGGTCTCCGATTTGTTGGAGTGAAGTGGGGGATAGACAGATTACGGGTCCGGAGATTATACAAGAAACTACCGAGAAGATCATCCAAATTCAACAACGGTTGAAAACCGCCCAAAGTCGACAAAAGAGCTACGCTGACATTAAAAGAAAAGATATAGAATTTGAAATTGGAGAGATGGTCATGCTTAAAGTTGCACCTTGGAAAGGCGTTGTTCGATTTGGTAAACGAGGGAAATTAAATCCAAGGTATATTGGACCATTCAAGATTATTGATCGTGTCGGACCAGTAGCTTACCGACTAGAGTTACCTCAACAACTCGCGGCTGTACATAACACTTTCCACGTTTCGAATTTAAAGAAATGTTTTGCTAAAGAAGATCTCACTATTCCGTTAGATGAAATCCAAATCAACGAAAAACTTCAATTCATCGAAGAACCCGTCGAAATAATGGATCGTGAGGTTAAAAGACTTAAGCAAAACAAGATACCAATTGTTAAGGTTTGATGGAATGCTCGTAGAGGACCCGAGTTCATCTGGGAGCGTGAAGATCAGATGAAGAAGAAATACCCGCATCTATTTCCAGAAGATTCGTCAACACCTTCAACAGCTTAAAATTTCGGGTCGAAATTTATTTAACGGGTAGGTACTGTAGTGACCCGAACTTTTCCATGTTTATATATATTAATTGAGATTGATATTTACATGATTAAATGTTTCCAACATGTTAAGCAATCAAACTTGTTAAGACTTGATTAATTGAAATATGTTTCATATAGACAATTGACCACCCAAGTTGATCGGTGATTCACGAACGTTAAAACTTGTAAAAACTATATGATGACATATATATGTATATATATATATATATATATATATATATATATATAGTTAACATGATACTATGATAAGAAAACATATCATAAAGTATATTAACAATGAACTACATATGTAAAAACAAGACTACTAACTTAATGATTTTTAAACGAGACATATATGTAACGATTATCGTTGTAAAGACATTTAATGTATATATATCATATTAAGAGATATTCATACATGATAATATCATGATAATATAATAATTTAAAATCTCATTTGATATTATAAACATTGGGTTAACAACATTTAACAAGATCGTTAACCTAAAGGTTTCAAAACAACACTTACATGTAACGACTAACGATGACTTAACGACTCAGTTAAAATGTATATACATGTAGTGTTTTAATATGTATTCATACACTTTTGAAAGACTTCAAGACACTTATCAAAATACTTCTACTTAACAAAAATGCTTACAATTAGATCCTCGTTCAGTTTCATCAACAATTCTACTCGTATGCACCCGTATTCGTACTCGTACAATACACAGCTTTTAGATGTATGTACTATTGGTATATACACTCCAATGATCAGCTCTTAGCAGCCCATGTGAGTCACCTAACACATGTGGGAACCATCATTTGGCAACTAGCATGAAATATCTCATAAAATTACAAAAATATGAGTAATCATTCATGACTTATTTACATGAAAACAAAATAACATATCCTTTATATCTAATCCATACACCAACGACCAAAAACACCTACAAACACTTTCATTCTTCAATTTTCTTCATCTAATTGATCTCTCTCAAGTTCTATCTTCAAGTTCTAAGTGTTCTTCATAAATTCTAAAAGTTCTAGTTTCATAAAATCAAGAATACTTTCAAGTTTGCTAGCTCACTTCCAATCTTGTAAGGTGATCATCCAACCTCAAGAAATCTTTGTTTCTTACAGTAGGTTATCATTCTAATACAAGGTAATAATCATATTCAAACTTTGGTTCAATTTCTATAACTATAACAATCTTATTTCAAGTGATGATCTTACTTGAACTTGTTTTCGTGTCATGATTCTGCTTCAAGAACTTCGAGCCATCCAAGGATCCATTGAAGCTAGATCCATTTTTCTATTTTCCAGTAGGTTTATCCAAGGAACTTAAGGTAGTAATGATGTTCATAACATCATTCGATTCATACATATAAAGCTATCTTATTCGAAGGTTTAAACTTGTAATCACTAGAACATAGTTTAGTTAATTCTAAACTTGTTCGCAAACAAAAGTTAATCCTTCTAACTTGACTTTTAAAATCAACTAAACACATGTTCTATATCTATATGATATGCTAACTTAATGATTTAAAACCTGGAAACACGAAAAACACCGTAAAACCGGATTTACGCCGTCGTAGTAACACCGCGGGCTGTTTTGGGTTAGTTAATTAAAAACTATGATAAACTTTGATTTAAAAGTTGTTATTTTGAGAAAATTATTTTTATTATGAACATGAAACTATATCCAAAAATTATGGTTAAACTCAAAGTGGAAGTATGTTTTCTAAAATGGTCATCTAGACGTCGTTCTTTCGACTGAAATGACTACCTTTACAATAATGACTTGTAACTTATTTTTCTGACTATAAACCTATAATTTTTCTGTTTAAATTCATAAAATAGAGTTCAATATGAAACCATAGCAATTTGATTCACTCAAAACGGATTTAAAATGAAGAAGTTATGGGTAAAACAAGATTGGATAATTTTTCTCATTTTAGCTACGTGAAAATTGGTAACAAATCTATTCCAACCATAACTTAATCAACTTGTATTGTATATTATGTAATCTTGAGATACCATAGACACGTATACAATGTTTCAACCTATCATGTCGACACATCTATATATATTTTGGAACAACCATAGACACTCTATATGTGAATGTTGGAGTTAGCTATACAGGGTTGAGGTTGATTCCAAAATATATATAGTTTGAGTTGTGATCAATACTGAGATACGTATACACTGGGTCGTGGATTGATTCAAGATAATATTTATCGATTTATTTCTGTACATCTAACTGTGGACAACTAGTTATAGGTTACTAACGAGGACAGCTGACTTAATAAACTTAAAACATCAAAATATATTAAAAGTGTTGTAAATATATTTTGAACATACTTTAATATATATGTATATATTGTTATAGGTTCGTGAATCAACAGTGGCCAAGTCTTACTTCCCGATTAAGTAAAAATCTGTGAAAGTGAGTTATAGTCCCACTTTTAAAATCTAATATTTTTGGGATGAGAATACATGCAGGTTTTATAAATGATTTACAAAATAGACACAAGTACGTGAAACTACATTCTATGGTTGAATTATCGAAATCGAATATGCCCCTTTTTATTAAGTCTGGTAATCTAAGAATTAGGGAACAGACACCCTAATTGAAGCGAATCCTAAAGATAGATCTATTGGGCCTAACAAACCCCATCCAAAGTACCGGATGCTTTAGTACTTCGAAATTTATATCATATCCGAAGGGAGTCCCGGAATGATGGGGATATTCTTATATATGCATCTTGTTAATGTCGGTTATCAGGTGTTCACCATATGAATGATTTTTATCTCTATGTATGGGATGTGTATTGAAATATGAAATCTTGTGGTCTATTGTTACGATTTGATATATATAGGTTAAACCTATAACTCACCAACATTTTTGTTGACGTTTAAAGTATGTTTATTCTCAGGTGAATATTAAGAGCTTCCGCTGTTGCATACTAAAATAAGGACAAGATTTGGAGTCCATGTTTGTATGATATTGTGTAAAAACTGCATTCAAGAAACTGATTTCGATGTAACATATTTGTATTGTAAACCATTATGTAATGGTCGTGTGTAAACAGGATATTTTAGATTATCATTATTTGATAATCTACGTAAAGCTTATTAAACCTTTATTTATGAAATAAAGGTTATGGTTTGTTTTAAAAATGAATGCAGTCTTTGAAAAACGTCTCATATAGAGGTCAAAACCTCGCAACGAAATCAATTAATATGGAACGTTTTTAATCAATAAGAACGGGACATTTCAGCCCAGGCTTCAGGGAAAAGTTCAGGAAAGTCAGAAGGATCAAACACTGGTATTTGAGGAGGTAGAATGATGGGATCTCTTCTGTGTGGGCCAGCACCAATAGATTTCTTTCTTTTAGGCTTCCAAGCTAGATTGTCTTCTACTTTCACTACTGGTGCATTCTCATACTTGACTACTTTATCAAAAAATTATTGAAGTTCAGGTTTTAGTGTATCTTTGAGAGCACTTTTACCTTTAACAATGAAGTACTGCAGTATCTCCATCCATTCACCGAATCCAAAGGTTCTTAGATTAGTGTAACCTACCCTCTTATAGACATCATTGTCCCTGCTGACACTGAAGGACCTTTTTGTAACTTTATGCACCTTGATGATATTACCAGGATTAGATCTTCTGGTCACCACATCAACATACCTTTATGCACCTTTCAGTTTCTACAGGAGCTTCAGTAGGTACCTTCTCAGCAGATTCCAGTTTATCCAAGACCTTGTCTTGTTTTCTGTCATCAACCAATTTAGCTTCTTCTTCCCTAAGCCTCAGCCTTTTAGCATACTCAGCATCATCCCTTCTTTGTTGTTCAAGCTGAACACTTGTGAGATATTCATTTACAGTGATGTTCATGGATTTTGCTGTTGCAATCAATTGTCTGCCTTCATCTGTAGTCATGGCATCACAATATTTCTTTTAGTCTATATTCAGCTGCAAAGCCTCACAGAAGAGGGCTTTCTCCTCATCATTGTGGAGTCTTTGACCACTGTTGTATAAGTACATACCAATATCAATGTTGAACTCCATGTCATCAATGTAGAATTACTGGTCAAGTGGATGATACAACAGTCTGATCAGGCGTATTCTTTTTGGTATTCCTGCTGCTCTTTGTTCTAGCAGCTCATGAACAGTAATCTCAAGCCTATAAGCCTCTCTTTCATCTGGATTCATCTTTCTTATGTCAGGGTTTATTTTTACAGCTGAGTCATCTTCCCAAGTAGTATGTTTATCATTTGGTTTTGGGGAAGAAGGAGGATATTCAAAAGGTGATTCTGCTGTGCCTGAAGGAGCCACTGGTTCATAGAAATGAAGATCTCCCAGTGTCCTATTAAATTAAGCAAGTGAATCTGCTGATAGTGGTGATTGGATAAAAGTTGAGTTGCCACTACCCCAGATAGTATAATTAGCAGGATCAGCAGAATTGTTATCAGTATTAACTCTTAGCTCATCCTCCTTTGCTGGGTCTTCAATTCTTCTTTCACCCAGCATCACACTTCTGGCTGGGTCTTCTATCACAACACTCCTTGCTGTGTCTTCAGTACCAGCTGACTGATTAGTATCAGTTGGTACAACTACCACAGTACCTTAACCAGCTGCCTCGAATAAGGGCTGTTTCCTTAAGGGCTGGTTGTCCCTGAGAGAAGATTTTACCCTTTGTTTTTCAATAGGCTTGGGTTCAGCTGGTGGTTCTTGTGTTGATACTGGTTCTTGTGGAGGTAGTAGGGGAGTGATTGCAAGATACTCCCCCTCAGCACCAGAAAGATTTGTCTCTACTGGCTTCTCTTCAACATCATCAAGGTTGATGATATCTACTAGTTGTTGTGGTGCAGCTGGCTGAGTAGAAGGTGCAGATTGAGAAGATTGGCTGGTTTTCATCATACCATCCAGCCATTTCAAAAACACATCAGCTCTTACTCCTCCTGACCTATTAGAATCCAAATACCTCTGCATCTCTTCAGGTGTCATCTTCTTGATTCTCTCTACTTGCTCAGCAGTTAATTGTGAATTTCAAGCTTTTCAAGATTGAGGCTTCTCCTATGCTCAATTCTATGTCTTTTTTCGTGCAGTATAGGCCTCAAATCTAGTATTAAAGGCATCATTTAGGTCCTACTGTTTTTTGGTGCCTCTCCATTTTTCTTTTCATCTTTCTTTCAATGGTTTGAGAGACATCAAAAGATTCAGCCAAAGCCAATTCAGAGACATCACTGGGCTTACTTCCAGAACCAATATCATCCACAGATGTAGCAGGCATACTGGGTTGAGATTCACCAGCAGCCTTGACACCTGCTTCAGTATGAGCGTTGCTGGGCTTAGGGCCAGTATTTCCTTGATCAGCACCATCAGCACCATCACCACCATAATCACCATCTCTCTTCTGCTATTTAGGAGCTTTCTCATGCTCATGCTCCCCCTCAGATTGTTTTCTCTTTTTATTTTTCTTAGATTTCTTCTCCTCCTTTTTGTCATCAGCGAAGGCATAAGCAGAGCCAGGGAGAACAGTTACATCAAGATCACTATCTGACTCAGGAACTGAGTATGCAAAGTTGTTCCAGTCAGTATCAGTAGGAGATAGGTGAGCACCAGGGTCCACGCCATATTTCCTAAGATACAGGTTTGAAGTTCTGACTTCATTCCTAGCAACATCCATGGCCATTTGATTCAAACTGGCTCTTACATCAGCTTGAAGAGTAGCCATTCGTTGCATTGCGTCCACCATAGTAACATAAGCAGAAGCAGGAATCATGATAGCCATCTGCTGTTCCTGTGACTCCATTCTCTCTTCCAACACCCTATTTTCTTCATTCAGAAATCTATTCCTTTGATTGGCAGCATCCAGTTCTACTTGAAGTCGGGTGATATGGTTAGTATATTCATTGTGAGAGATGATTCGCTGCTTAAGCTAATCTTCTTCTTCATAATGGCGGCGAATGGCATTAACTACTAGATCTGCAAAGGCAGTAACTTGACGCAGCTGTGTTTCAATAACAGACGTGGTAATACAGCCAGCTCGTTGAATAACTTCAGCCATACAATTAACTAGAGTTTCCATAATTGTTTTGGTGATATAAGGTGTGATTCTGGCAACTGTTCTGTAAACAGCCAGAGTAGACAATCCAACTATATTTGAAGTATCAGCTGTACTGGTTGAAGGTTGTTCAGTAGTAGCAACAATAGGAGTACCTCCGTGGAGTGGTGTAGGTGGAAGGTCAGAATCCAAGAATCTGACTCATCACCATGATCACCATCATTTTTACCTTCACACAAAGGTTTAGAACCACTTGTATTCTGTGTATCATCATCGGTTGCATCATCATTCAGATTCACTGGTTTGTCCATGGAGCCAGTCACATTATCATGAATGACCGACTATTCCTTACCAATACCTTTAGAAGCATCACCATCAGATGAGAAGATGATGAGGAAGAAGCTGATAAATCATAAGGTACTGGCGAATCAGGAATATTCTGCATAACAAAATTACCAGTATCTGGATCACGAATGAACTTGAGAGGCCTCCATGTATCAGGTCATGGAGAAGCAGCAGGAGCCATACTAAAGTAGTTGTAATATGGCTGCTCATTAAATGCTGGAATCGAAGCCAACCTCTCATAAACCTCCTCTCTAGCTGGTTGGTCCAGCTGTGCAAGTAGCTGAGTTAGCTCCTCATCGGGTAGTTTGCTGGCTGAAACTAGAGCAGTTTAAGGATCAATGGTCAGCTGATCCACCAGGAGGGCAACACGAGGAGCAATGGATACTCCCTTATAAATAAATCTAGGTACCACTTCATCTGGATCTGCTACTTGACAAATATACTTAGGATTTTCACTAGAAATAGAAGCCTGAATAGAATCAGTGGTAACAGCAACTGAGTTACCAGCATCCATATGTGGTTCCTGTGAACCAGTAGAAGCAGTAGGTGACTGTGCAGAAGGTGGAGTAACAATATCTGCAGCACCTTGAAAGAAGGTATCCGGTGTTGTATCAGAAACATTAAGATTACCAGCTGCATCCACAGTGATGAATTGTCTGGATTCAATAGCAGCAACATCCGGAATACCAATAGAACCAGTAAGATTAGAAATGAGAACCTCCTTAATAACTTTATTAATAACCTCTTCAAGAGCAGGAGGAGGTTCAACAATCATCTCATCAACTACTTTAGTATCAGTAGTTGAGGCAGTAGCACTGGGGATAACAGGAGGAGTAGTAGAAACACCAACAATAGCTATCTCCTCATTAACAGTAAGGGCAGTGGAACCAGCAACCACTTTATCTCCAGTAACATCAGCTGGCTCAATAATAGCGGTATCATGACCAGTACTAGTAGCAATTGAAGGCTTACCAGTACCAGCTTCAGCACCAGTAGGAATAACATCTGCTGCCTTGCTAAGATCTGAAACAAAGTAACAAGTTTTGTTAACAATAGCAGAATCAAATAAATTTGACTCAACAATTGCATCTGATGTTTGTCTCTGGGGACAAACGTGTGTTTTAGTTAGCCCTTCGATTAAGACAGAGTGTGGTGTCTGTTAGTACAACTGTGACTCTGCTGACTCATTGGTAACACATGACAACTCAGATAATGTAAGAGTTTTAGCTGGATTTGTTTTATTAGTGTGACTCTTATCATGATCCAAGTTATAAGTGGGCCGAGAAGTAGCATGAGCTGGTTCACCATGATGAGGGCCCTGCTCAAGTCTGCTTTGGGGGTCAAGTATGTTCTCTGCTGGTTGTACTGTCAGCAGAGGATATTTCTAGAAGTACAGTTTTGAAAAATGTGGAAGTGCATGGTTAGAGGAGTATGGGTTGCTACTCCTCTTAACACTAGTTTTAAAACCAGTTAGGTTAACAACATTTAAGTCAGCAGATAAAATATTTTCAATTATGTTATAGATTTCTGCTGTTTGGTCTAGGGACGCACCAGGATCCATAGCAGCATCCTTTTCAGGAGCAGCAGTTGAGACTGGTGCAACCTCCCCTGTGGCATGCTTGGAGCCAGCTTTAGCACGTTTGGATTTACCTGTTACCAAGAAATAGATGAGCAACAGATTCCAATACTAGAAGTGGGTAGTCAGTATATAATACTAGGGCTGATCTTTATTATCAGAGAGCACCATATTCTAATACAACTACTGCTTAACCAGTATCAGCGATGGTGGCTGTTCTAGTTGTGGTAGCTGGCTTTTTTCTGCGTGTTGTTGGCTTGTGCTGAGGTCCCTCCCCCTCAGCTGTTGCACTACCAGAGGCAGTTGATTAGGTAACTCCTCCTCGAGCAGCAAGATACTCAAGCATTGCTGGCGTCAAGTCGGCATATGGAGCAGCAGGTGTTGCTTTTGTCATCCCCTCTTGCTTTCAAGGCAGGTCAATTGATAATTTAGTAATTTGCCTGTAGGCATCACCCAGCTCGTTTTAAAAAACAAGGCTCAAAAACATTGGAAAGGGGATCAAATGTGTTCGTTTAGGTGCAAGCACCATTTCCCTTAACCTCAAGTAGATTTCAGCAGCATAGTCAATGTTTCTATTGAACAGCAGCCCATGACCTATTTTAAGCTCAAAATTTGAGCATTGATTAAAATTTCCAGACTTCTGGCTGATGCACTGGGTCAGCAAGCCAAAGAAATAGTACTACAGCGGTGGCATATGCTTCCTCAATGGGCTATGGGCCACAGCACCAGTATATCCGATGATCTCCAACACCTCCCTTCTAACATCATCACTTGAAGGTGAATCAATAAATGGTCCACCAGGCAGTTGTAGGGCTCATCTAATGGCATCGACGGTGACGGAGTAGGTTAGGGTTTTAGTGACCATGCCATGAACACATGGTGTACCCTGTGGAGTGTTGGCCATGGTAGTCGGATACCAAAATCTGCCTAAACAGGCAGGATAGAATCTGGAAGGAACTCCGGTTATAGATCGTGTGAGTGGAGATTGCCTGATGTAATTAATCAAAGTGTCATAGCCCATGTTGGCTATAGACTTGGGAATAGAGTAGACATGAGCAGCATTGCCTCTAGATAGGCGAATAAGTGCATGTTCTGGTGCATTAGCAGCCTTTACAAAGCTTGGGTGCAGAGCAAACAACGGTGCCGGTTGATTCTTCTCCTCCGGTGAAGGTAGTGGTGGTTGTTGTTGTTGCTGTTCTGGTTGTTGTTGCTGTTTCTGTTGTTCCTCAGGTTGGTTCTCAATTGGTTGTAGTTGTTGTTGTTGGTCTGCCATTGATGAATGTAGAAGATGAATGTTTGAATGATTTGAAGATTTTTGAGAGAAGACTGTGACTTTGAAAATTTAATAACCAATGGTAATAATGGGAAATGAATCACCCTATTTAACCTTTAGGATTGGTGAAAAAGTGTAGGAGAGAGAAAATGGCAACTTTCATATGTAGGCGCGTGGGCAGACGTGACAGACTGGCATGTTTTCGAGGGGACACAGACTGTTGATGATATCGGCCAAAGATTCACGTTTCCCCCCCCGATATTGGACCCTAAAACCCATAAAGTTCCAAACTTTATATCAAAAATAATCGCTTTGTTAATTGATTTTGTAGATTAAGTAATTACAAAGGTGATGCAAAAAGAATCAAGTAAAACGGAGCTAAAACGAAGAATCTAGAGCAAAAACGGTGAAAGACAAGAAATCAAGTTACGATCCAGGAAATCTGGCTGACCAAGCAAGCTAAACGGCCGGCCAAATGGCCTGCCAAATGACTTGCCTGGCTTAGAAATGGCCTGCTAAACAGGCTCAGCAAACAACCCCTGCAAACGGGCTGGCTTGGCAAACTGCCTGCCAAACGGCCTACCAGCCGTTTGCGGGCAAAAATCCAAGTCTATTTATAGGGCCTTCTCCATCCATTTCAACACACACTCAAATTACAATTCATTTTATATTTTCAAGTTTTAGTTTAGTTTTTAGTAGTAGCTAGCTTAGCTTTTATTTTCCGGAGGATATCTCGGCGAGTCCCTGCGATCTCGGGCAGATTTCTTCGGCTTTTACAGGTTCTTATTCGAAACGCTTGTCTTTGTATTAAACATGTATTCTTACCTTTTATGTTTAATAATGCATTCTGATATTACCATGATAGCTTAATTAATCTGTATATTGCCATGATAAAAGTTTGGATTAGCGTGATTATGTTAAATTAGTACGGTTATCGTTATTATACTGAACTAGGAAGTCCGATAGATTTGTATCCTAGCATCTTAAGGATTGACCAACCTAGGTTGTGATCAGGACTTATCTGAAATGTCCCGTTCTTATTGATTAAAAACGTTCCATATTAATTGATTTCGTTGCGAGGTTTTTGACCTCTATATGAGACGTTTTTCAAAGACTGCATTCATTTTAAAAACAAACCATAAATTTTATTTCATCAATAAAGGTTTAAAAAGCTTTACGTAGATTATCAAATAATGATAATCTAAAATATCCTATTTACACACGACCATTACATAATGGTTTACAATACAAATATGTTACAACAAAATAAGTTTCTTGAATGCAGTTTTTACACAATATCATACAAGCATGGACTCCAAATCTCGTCCTTATTTAAGTATGTGACAGCGGAAGCTCTTAATAATCACCTGAGAATAAACATGCTTAAAAACGTCAACAAAAATGTTGGTGAGTTATAGGTTTAACCTATATATATCAAATCATAATAATAGACCACAAGATTTCATATTTCAATACACATCCCATACATAGAGATAAAAATCATTCATATGGTGAACACCTGGTAACCGACATTAACAAGATGCATATATAAGAATATCCCCATCATTCCGGGACACCCTTCGGATATGATATAAATTTCGAAGTACTAAAGCATCCGGTACTTTGGATGGGGCTTGTTGGGCCCGACAGATCTATCTTTAGGATTCGCGTCAATTAGGATGTCGGTTCCCTAATTCTTAGATTACCAGACTTAATAAAAAGGGTCATATTCGATTTCGATAATTCAACCATAGAATGTAGTTTCACGTACTTGTGTCTATTTTGTAAATCATTTATAAAACCTGCATGTATTCTCATTCCAAAAATATTAGATTTTAAAAGTGGGACTATAACTCACTTTCACAGATTTTTACTTCGTCGGGAAGTAAGACTTGGCCACTGGTTGATTCACGAACCTATAACAATATATACATATATATCAAAGTATGTTCAAAATATATTTACAACACTTTTAATATATTTTGATGTTTTAAGTTTATTAAGTCAGCTGTCCTCGTTAGTAACCTACAACTAGTTGTCCACAGTTAGATGTACAGAAATAAATCGATAAATATTATCTTGAATCAATCCACGACCCAGTGTATACGTATCTCAGTATTGATCACAACTCAAACTATATATATTTTGGAATCAACCTCAACCCTGTATAGCTAACTCCAACATTCACATATAGAGTGTCTATGGTTGTTCCGAAATATATATAGATGTGTCGACATGATAGGTCGAAACATTGTATACGTGTCTATGGTATCTCAAGATTACATAATACACAATACAAGTTGATTAAGTTATGGTTGGAATAGATTTGTTACCAATTTTCACGTAGCTAAAATGAGAAAAATTATCCAATCTTGTTTTACCCATAACTTCTTCATTTTAACTCCGTTTTGAGTGAATCAAATTGCTATGGTTTCATATTGAACTCTATTTTATGAATCTAAACAGAAAAAGTATAGGTTTATAGTCGGAAAAATAAGTTACAAGTCATTTTTGTAAAGGTAGTCATTTCAGTCGAAAGAACGACGTCTAGATGACCATTTTAAAAAAACATACTTTCACTTTGAGTTTAACCATAATTTTTGGATATAGTTTCATGTTTATAATAAAAATCATTTTCTCAGAATAACAACTTTTAAATCAAAGTTTATCATAGTTTTTAATTAACTAACCCAAAACAGCCCGCGGTGTTACTACGACGGCGTAAATCCGGTTTTACGGTGTTTTTCGTGTTTCCAGGTTTTAAATCATTAAGTTAGCATATCATATAGATATAGAACATGTGTTTAGTTGATTTTTAAAGTCAAGTTAGAAGGATTAACTTTTGTTTGCGAACAAGTTTAGAATTAACTAAACTATGTTCTATTGATTACAAGTTTAAACCTTCGAATAAGATAGCTTTATATGTATGAATCGAATGATGTTATGAACATCATTACTACCTTAAGTTCCTTGGATAAACCTACTGGAAAAGAGAAAAATGGATCTGGCTTCAATGGATCCTTGGATGGCTCGAAGTTCTTGAAGCAGAATCATGACACGAAAACAAGTTCAAGTAAGATCATCACTTGAAATAAGATTGTTATAGTTATAGAAATTGAACCAAAGTTTGAATATGATTATTACCTTGTATTAGAATGATAACCTACTGTAAGAAATAAAGATTTCTTGAGGTTGGATGATCACCTTACAAGATTGGAAGTGAGCTAGCAAACTTGAAAGTATTCTTGATTTTATGAAACTAGAACTTTTGGAATTTATGAAGAACACTTAGAAATTGAAGATAGAACTTCAGAGAGATCAATTAGATGAAGAAAATTGAAGAATAAAAGTGTTTATAGGTGTTTTTGGTCGTTGGTGTATGGATTAGATATAAAGGATATGTAATTTTGTTTTCATGTAAATAAGTCATGAATGATTACTCATATTTTTGTAATTTTATGAGATATTTCATGCTAGTTGCCAAATGATGGTTCCCACATGTGTTAGGTGACTCAAATGGGCTGCTAAGAGCTGATCATTGGAGTGTATATACCAATAGTACATACATCTAAAAGCTGTGTATTGTACGAGTACGAATACGGGTGCATACGAGTAGAATTGTTGATGAAACTGAACGAGGATGTAATTGTAAGCATTTTTGTTAAGTAGAAGTATTTTGATAAGTGTCTTGAAGTCTTTCAAAAGTGTATGAATACATATTAAAACACTACATGTATATACATTTTAACTGAGTCGTTAAGTCATCGTTAGTCGTTACATGTAAATGTTGTTTTGAAACCTTTAGGTTAACGATCTTGTTAAATGTTGTTAACCCAATGTTATAATATCAAAAGAGATTTTAAATCATTATATTATCATGATATTATGATGTACGAATATCGCTTAATATGATATATATACATTAAATGTCGTTATAACGATAATCGTTACATATATGGCTCGTTTCAAAATCATTAAGTTAGTAGTCTTGTTTTTACATATGTAGTTCATTTTTAATATACTTAATGATATGTTTACTTATCATAATATCATGTTAACTATATATATAACCATATATATGTCATCATATAGTTTTTACAAGTTTTAACGTTCGTGAATCACCGGTCAACTTGGGTAGTCAATTGTCTATATGAAACCTATTTCAATTAATCAAGTCTTAACAAGTTTGATTGCTTAACATGTTGGAAACATTTAATCATGTAAATATCAATCTCAATTAATATATATAAACATGGAAAAGTTCGGGTCACTACAGTACCTACCCGTTAAATAAATTTCGTCCCGAAATTTTAAGCTATTGAAGGTGTTGACGAATCTTCTGGAAATAGATGCGGGTATTTCTTCTTCATCTGATCTTCACACTCCCACGTGAACTTGGGTCCTCTACGAGCATTCCATCGAACCTTAACAATTGGTATCTTGTTTTGCTTAAGTCTTTTAACCTCACGATCCATTATTTCGACGGGTTCTTCGATGAATTGAAGTTTTTCGTTGATTTGGATTTCATCTAACGGAATAGTGAGATCTTCTTTAGCAAAACATTTCTTCAAATTCGAGACGTGGAAAGTGTTATGTACAGCCGCGAGTTGTTGAGGTAACTCAAGTCGGTAAGCTACTGGTCCGACACGATCAATAATCTTGAATGGTCCAATATACCTTGGATTTAATTTCCCTCTTTTACCAAATCGAACAACGCCTTTCCAAGGTGAAACTTTAAGCATGACCATCTCTCCAATTTCAAATTCTATATCTTTTCTTTTAATGTCAGCGTAGCTCTTTTGTCGACTTTGGGCGGTTTTCAACCTTTGTTGAATTTGGATGATCTTCTCGGTAGTTTCTTGTATAATCTCTGGACCCGTAATCTGTCTATCCCCCACTTCACTCCAACAAATCGGAGACCTGCACTTTCTACCATTAAGTGCTTCAAACGGCGCCATCTCAATGCTTGAATGGTAGCTGTTGTTGTAGGAAAATTCTGCTAACGGTAGATGTCGATCCCAACTGTTTCCGAAATCAATAACACATGCTCGTAGCATGTCTTCAAGCGTTTGTATCGTCCTTTCACTCTGCCCATCAGTTTGTGGATGATAGGCAGTACTCATGTCTAGACGAGTTCCTAATGCTTGCTGTAATGTCTGCCAGAATCTTGAAATAAATCTGCCATCCCTATCAGAGATAATAGAGACTGGTATTCCATGTCTGGAGATGACTTCCTTCAAATACAGTTGTGCTATCTTCTCCATCTTGTCATCTTCTCTTATTGGCAGGAAGTGTGCTGATTTGGTGAGACGATCAACTATTACCAAAATAGTATCAAAACCACTTGCAGTCCTTGGCAATTTAGTGATGAAATCCATGGTAATGTTTTCCCATTTCCATTCCGGGATTTCGGGTTGTTGAAGTAGACCTGATGGTTTCTGATGCTCAGCTTTGACCTCAGAACACGTCAAACATTCTCCTACGTATTTAGCAACATCGGCTTTCATACCCGGCCACCAAAAATGTTTCTTGAGATCCTTGTACATCTTCCCCGTTCCAGGATGTATTGAGTATCTGGTTTTATGAGCTTCTCTAAGTACCATTTCTCTCATATCTCCAAATTTTGGTACCCAAATCCTTTCAGCCCTATACCGGGTTCCGTCTTCCCGAATATTAAGATGCTTCTCCGATCCTTTGGGTATTTCATCCTTTAAATTTCCCTCTTTTAAAACTCCTTGTTGCGCCTCCTTTATTTGAGTAGTAAGGTTATTATGAATCATTATATTCATAGATTTTACTCGAATGGGTTCTCTATCCTTCCTGCTCAAGGCATCGGCTACCACATTTGCCTTCCCCGGGTGGTAACGAATCTCAAAGTCGTAATCATTCAATAATTTAATCCACCTACGCTGCCTCATATTCAGTTGTTTCTGATTAAATATGTGTTGAAGACTTTTGTGGTCGGTATATATAATACTTTTGACCCCATATAAGTAGTGCCTCCAAGTCTTTAATGCAAAAACAACCGCGCCTAATTCCAAATCATGCGTCGTATAATTTTGTTCGTGAATCTTCAATTGTCTAGACGCATAAGCAATCACCTTCGTTCGTTGCATTAATACACAACCGAGACCTTGCTTTGATGCGTCACAATAAATCACAAAATCATCATTCCCTTCAGGCAATGACAATATAGGTGCCGTAGTTAGCTTTTTCTTCAATAACTGAAACGCTTTCTCTTGTTCATCATTCCATTCAAATTTCTTCCCTTTATGCGTTAATGCAGTCAAGGGATTTGCTATTCTGGAAAAGTCTTGGATGAACGTTCTGTAGTAACCAGCTAGTCCTAAAAACTGGCGTATGTGTTTTGGAGTTTTCGGGGTTTCCCACTTTTCAACAGTTTCTATCTTTGCCAGATCCACATTAATACCTTCTTTGTTCACTATGTGACCGAGGAATTGAACTTCTTCCAACCAAAATGCACACTTTGAAAACTTAGCGTACAATTCTTCCTTCCTCAATACTTCTAACACCTTTCTCAAATGTTCACCGTGTTCTTGTTCATTCTTTGAGTAAATAAGTATGTCATCAATGAAAACAATGACAAACTTGTCAAGGTATGGTCCACACACTCGGTTCATAAGGTCCATGAACACAGCTGGTGCATTAGTTAAACCAAACGGCATGACCATAAACTCGTAATGACCGTAACGTGTTCTGAAATCAGTCTTTGGAATATCATCTTCTTTCACCCGCATTTGATGATACCCGGAACGTAAGTCAATCTTTGAATAAACAGACGAGCCTTGTAGTTGATCAAATAAGTCGTCGATTCTCGGTAGTGGGTAGCGATTCTTGATGGTAAGTTTGTTCAACTCTCGGTAGTCGATACACAACCTGAATGTACCATCTTTCTTCTTGAAAAACAAAACAGGAGCTCCGCACGGTGATGTGCTTGGTCGAATGAAACCACGCTCTAAAAGTTCTTGTAATTGGCTTTGTAGTTCTTTCATCTCGCTGGGTGCGAGTCTGTAAGGAGCACGAGCTATTGGTGCAGCTCCTGGTACAAGATCTATTTGAAATTCAACAGATCGATGTGGGGGTAATCCCGGTAATTCTTTCGAAAATACATCGGGAAATTCTTTTGCGACGGGAACATCATTGATGCTCTTTTCTTCAGTTTGTACTTTCTCGACGTGTGCTAGAACAGCATAGCAACCTTTTCTTATTAGTTTTTGTGCCTTCAAATTACTAATAAGATGTAGCTTCGTGTTGCCCTTTTCTCCGTACACCATTAAGGGTTTTCCTTTTTCTCGTATAATACGAATTGCATTTTTGTAACAAACGATCTCTGCTTTCACTTCTTTCAACCTGTCCATACCGATTATCACATCAAAACTCCCTAACTCTACTGGTATCAAATCAATCTTAAATGTTTCGCTAACCAGTTTAATTTCTCGATTCCGACATATATTATCTGCTGAAATTAATTTACCATTTGCTAATTCGAGTAAAAATTTACTATCCAAAGGCGTCAATGGACAACTTAATTTAGCACAAAAATCTCTACTCATATAGCTTCTATCCGCACCCGAATCAAATAAAACGTAAGCAGATTTAATGTCAATAAGAAACGTACCCGTAACAAGCTCCGGGTCTTCCTGTGCCTCTGCCGCATTAATATTGAAAACTCTTCCGCGGCCTTGTCCATTCGTGGTCTCCTGGTTCGGGCAATTTCTAATAATGTGGCCCGGTTTTCCACATTTATAACAAACTACATTGGCATAACTTGCTCCGACACTACTTGCTCCGCCATTACTCGTTCCGACACCATTTGTTCCTTTCGTTATATTAACCCCTGGTCCGTAAACCTCACACTTCGCCGCGCTATGACCATTTCTTTTACACTTGTTGCAAAATTTGGTGCAGAACCCCGAGTGATACTTTTCACACCTTTGGCATAGCTGCTTCTGATTGTTGTTGTTGTTGCGGTTATTATTGTTGTTAGGATGATTGTTGTAGTTGCTGTTGTTGTTGTTGTTGTTGTTGTTGTTGTTGTTGGGCCGTTTGTTGTAGTTGCGATTGATGTTGCGATTGTTGGGATAATTGTTGCGATTATTGTTGTAATTGCTGTTGTTGTTGTATTGGTGATTCTTATCACCGTTTTCCTCCCACTTTCTTTTGACTTGCTTCACATTGGCCTCTTCAGCAGTCTGTTCTTTAATTCTTTCTTCAATCTAGTTCACTAGTTTGTGAGCCATTCTACATGCCTGTTGTATGGAGGCGGGCTCGTGTGAACTTATATCTTCTTGGATTCTTTCCGGTAATCCTTTCACAAACGCGTCGATCTTCTCTTCCTCATCTTCGAATGCTCCCGGACACAATAGGCACAATTCTATCATCTTTCATACATGGTAATATCAAATCCTTGGGTTCGTAACCCTCTAAGTTCTGTCTTGAGCTTATTGACCTCGGTTCTGGGACGGTACTTCTCGTCCATCAAGTGCTTGAATGCTGACCACGGTAGTGCGTACGCATCGTCTTGTCCCACTTGCTCTAGATAGGTATTCCACCATGTTAACGCAGAACCTGTGAAGGTATGCGTAGCGTACTTCACTTTGTCCTCTTCAGTACACTTACTTATGGCAAACACCGATTTGACCTTCTCGGTCCACCGTTTCAATCCGATCGGTCCTTCGGTTCCATCAAATTCCAAAGGTTTGCAGGCATTGAATTCTTTGTAGGTGCATCCTACACGATTTCCTGTACTGCTAGATCCAAGGTTATTGTTGGTATGTAGCGCAACCTATACTGCGGCTATGTTTGAAGCTAGAAAAGTACGGAATTCCTCTTCATTCATATTCACGGTGTGTCGAGTAGTCGGTGCCATTTCCTTCAAAATAGTCAAATGGAACAAGTTAATCATACAGAATATTAAGAGTAGTTAATAGTATTTCGTAGCATAATATGAACTCATTTATAAAAGCTTTTTCTTCATATTAGCATTTTATAAGTTTAAATTCGGGTAGTACCTACCCGTTAAGTTCATACTTAGTAGCTAATATACAATTCAACTACTACAATTCTATATGAAAAACTGATTATAATAATATTTCGCGTTCAAACTTTTACACAATATTTTACAAACTTACAATACCGCTTATTTTACATATAGCATGAAATATAGCACACAATAAATTTGATACAAGATGGTTGTGAAGATAATTCTAGCTAGTACACAAGTCGTTCAGCAAAGGCAATAAAGACACGTAATTCATACGTCCAGAAGCAAGTCATGCATTCTGGTTTTACTAGGATTACTTCCCATCCTTGGTCTTGTGGAACATAACCGTTATGGACGTTGATAAGACAGCGTGTTGTAATGTCGTCAAAGGGACGAGGGTTACGTAATGTCCAACAGTCCCGTAACAATCTAAAAACCTCATTTGCTTACCCCAATTACCGACTCCGTCACTTGTGGGAACGTTTTGTTTAATAGTTGTAGCCCGATGTTCTAGTTCTCACTTTGGTGAGAAGCGAACATTACTAATCCGTAAGCATAACATGCTTCTTTATGTTGCATGTTAGCCGCTTTTTCTAAATCACGAAGTCCAATATTCGAATATATTGAGTCAAAATAATTTCTTAACCCATTGTGTAAAATAGCATTTGGGTTCCCCGCAATATATGCGTCAAAGTAAACACATCGTAACTTATGGATTTCCCAATGTGATATTCCCCATCTTTCGAACGAAAGCCTTTTATAAACCAAGGCATTCTTGGAACGTTCTTCGAATGTCTTACAAACTGATCTCGCCTTAAATAGTTGTGCCGAAGAATTCTGACCGACTCTAGACAAGATTTCATCAATCATGTCTCCGGGTAGGTCTCTTAAAATATTGGGTTGTCTATCCATTTTGTACTGTAAAATAGACAAGAGTTAGATTCATAAAAAAAATACTTATTAATACAAGCAATTTTTACATATATCATAAAACATAAGCACACTATATTACATATATTACACCACACGAATACAACTATCTTATTCCGACTCGCTTGTTTCTTCTTCTTCGGTTTTGGTTCGTTTTGCCAAGTTTCTAGGGATATATGATGTTCCCCTAATACGAGCCGTCGTTTTCCACATTGGTTTAGAAAAACCTGGTGGTTTAGAGGTTCCCGGGTCATTGTTACAACTTAAGGACTTCGGGGGTTGATGATACATATAAAGTTCATCGGGGTTGGAATTAGATTTCTCTATTTTTATGCCCTTTCCCTTATTATTTTCTTTTGCCTTTTTAAATTCAGTTGGGGTAATTTCTATAACATCATTGGAATTCTCGTCGGAATCCGATTCATCAGAGAATTGGTAATCCTCCCAATTTTTTGCTTCCTTGGCGGAAACACCATTGACCATAATTAACCTTGGTCGGTTGGTTGAGGATTTTCTTTTACTTAACCGTTTTATTATTTCCCCCACTGGTTCTATTTCTTCATCCGGTTCCGATTCTTCTTCCGGTTCCGACTCTTCTTCCGGTTCCTCTTCGGGAACTTGTGAATCAGTCCACGAATCATTCCAATTTACATTTGACTCTTCATTATTATTAGGTGAGTCAATGGGACTTGTTCTAGAGGTAGACATCTATCATATAATATCAAACGCGTTAAGAGATTAATATATCACATAATATTCACATGTTAAAAATATATAGTTTCCAACAAAATTTGTTAAGCAATCATTTTTCAAGTAAACACGGTCGAAGTCCAGACTCACTAATGCATCCTAACAAACTCGACAAGACACACTAATGCAAAATTCTGGTTCTCTAAGACCAACGCTCGGATACCAACTGAAATGTCCCGTTCTTATTGATTAAAAACGTTCCATATTAATTGATTTCGTTGCGAGGTTTTGACCTCTATATGAGACGTTTTTCAAAGACTGCATTCATTTTAAAAACAAACCATAACCTTTATTTCATCAATAAAGGTTTAAAAAGCTTTACGTAGATTATCAAATAATGATAATCTAAAATATCCTGTTTACACACGACCATTACATAATGGTTTACAATACAAATATGTTACAACAAAATAAGTTTCTTGAATGCAGTTTTTACACAATATCATACAAGCATGGAATCCAAATCTCGTCCTTATTTAAGTATGCGGCAGCGGAAGCTCTTAATAATCACCTGAGAATAAACATGCTTAAAAACGTCAACAAAAATGTTGGTGAGTTATAGGTTTAACCTATATATATCAAATCATAATAATAGACCACAAGATTTCATATTTCAATACACATCCCATACATAGAGATAAAAATCATTCATATGGTGAACACCTGGTAACCGACATTAACAAGATGCATATATAAGAATATCCCCATCATTCCGGGACACCCTTCGGATATGATATAAATTTCGAAGTACTAAAGCATCCGGTACTTTGGATGGGGCTTGTTGGGCCAGATAGATCTATCTTTAGGATTCGCGTCAATTAGGGTGTCTGTTCCCTAATTCTTAGATTACCAGACTTAATAAAAAGGGGCATATTCGATTTCGATAATTCAACCATAGAATGTAGTTTCACGTACTTGTGTCTATTTTGTAAATCATTTATAAAACCTGCATGTATTCTCATCCCAAAAATATTAGATTTTAAAAGTGGGACTATAACTCACTTTCACAGATTTTTACTTCGTCGGGAAGTAAGACTTGGCCACTGGTTGATTCACGAACCTATAACAATATATACATATATATCAAAGTATGTTCAAAATATATTTACAACACTTTTAATATATTTTGATGTTTTAAGTTTATTAAGTCAGCTGTCCTCGTTAGTAACCTACAACTAGTTGTCCACAGTTAGATGTACAGAAATAAATCGATAAATATTATCTTGAATCAATCCACGATCCAGTGTATACGTATCTCAGTATTGATCACAACTCAAACTATATATATTTTGGAATCAACCTCAACCCTGTATAGCTAACTCCAACATTCACATATAGAGTGTCTATGGTTGTTCCGAAATATATATAGATGTGTCGACATGATAGGTCGAAACATTGTATACGTGTCTATGGTATCTCAAGATTACATAATATACAATACAAGTTGATTAAGTTATGGTTGGAATAGATTTGTTATCAATTTTCACGTAGCTAAAATGAGAAAAATTATCCAATCTTGTTTTACCCATAACTTCTTCATTTTAAATCCGTTTTGAGTGAATCAAATTACTATGGTTTCATATTGAACTCTATTTTATGAATCTAAACAGAAAAAGTATAGGTTTATAGTCAGAAAAATAAGTTACAAGTTGTTTTTGTAAAGGTAGTCATTTCAGTCGAAAGAACGACGTCTAGATGACCATTTTAAAAAAACATACTTCCACTTTGAGTTTAACCATAATTTTTGGATATAGTTTCATGTTCATAATAAAAATCATTTTCTCAGAATAACAACTTTTAAATCAAAGTTTATCATAGTTTTTAATTAACTAACCCAAAACAGCCCGCGATGTTACTACGACGGCGTAAATCCGGTTTTACGGTGTTTTTCGTGTTTCCAGGTTTTAAATCATTAAGTTAGCATATCATATAGATATAGAACATGTGTTTAGTTGATTTTAAAAGTCAAGTTAGAAGGATTAACTTTTGTTTGCGAACAATTTTAGAATTAACTAAACTATGTTCTAGTGATTACAAGTTTAAACCTTCGAATAAGATAGCTTTATATGTATGAATCGAATGATGTTATGAACATCATTACTACCTTAAGTTCCTTGGATAAACCTACTGGAAAAGAGAAAAATGGATCTAGCTTCAATGGATCCTTGGATGGCTCGAAGTTCTTGAAGCAGAATCATGACACGAAAACAAGTTCAAGTAAGATCATCACTTGAAATAAGATTGTTATAGTTATAGAAATTGAACCAAAGTTTGAATATGATTATTACCTTGTATTAGAATGATAACCTACTGTAAGAAATAAAGATTTTTTGAGGTTGGATGATCACCTTACAAGATTGGAAGTGAGCTAGCAAACTTGAAAGTATTCTTGATTTTATGAAACTAGAACTTTTGGAATTTATGAAGAACACTTAGAACTTGAAGATAGAACTTGAGAGAGATCAATTAGATGAAGAAAATTGAAGAATGAAAGTGTTTATAGGTGTTTTTGGTCGTTGGTGTATGGATTAGATATAAAGGATATGTAATTTTGTTTTCATGTAAATAAGTCATGAATGATTACTCATATTTTTGTAATTTTATGAGATATTTCATGCTAGTTGCCAAATGATGGTTCCAACATGTGTTAGGTGACTTAAATGGGCTGCTAAGAGCTGATCATTGGAGTGTATATACCAATAGTACATACATCTAAAAGCTGTGTATTGTACGAGTACGAATACGGGTGCATACGAGTAGAATTGTTGATGAAACTGAACGAGGATGTAATTGTAAGCATTTTTGTTAAGTAGAAGTATTTTGATAAGTGTCTTGAAGTCTTTCAAAAGTGTATGAATACATATTAAAACACTACATGTATATACATTTTAACTGAGTCGTTTAGTCATCGTTAGTCGTTACATGTAAATGTTGTTTTGAAACCTTTAGGTTAACGATCTTGTTAAATGTTGTTAACCCAATGTTTATAATATCAAAAGAGATTTTAAATCATTATATTATCATGATATTATGATGTACGAATATCTCTTAATATGATATATATACATTAAATGTCGTTACAACGATAATCGTTACATATATGTCTCGTTTCAAAATCATTAAGTTAGTAGTCTTGTTTTTAAATATGTAGTTCATTGTTAATATACTTAATGATATGTTTACTAATCATAATATCATGTTAACTATATATATAACCATATATATGTCATCATATAGTTTTTACAAGTTTTAACGTTCGTGAATCACCGGTCAACTTGGGTAGTCAATTGTCTATATGAAACCTATTTCAATTAATCAAGTCTTAACAAGTTTGATTGCTTAACATGTTGGAAACATTTAATCATGTAAATATCAATCTCAATTAATATATATAAACATGGAAAAGTTCGGGTCACTACATTATCCCCTATATGAACTTAGCTACTTTGTAGGATTAAGACCCCTGGTTATACTGTATCTGAAGATTCTATGAACTCATTATGGCTGGAGTTCCCGAGAGGCATTTAATGCGCTTTTAGGACACGGAACTTAGGAATTGAGACATGAATGACCTAGAATGCCTATTAACTGTTCCAAAGAGACCTCTTAGGAGCTGTTAAGATCTAGCTAGTACCATGATTGTATGATCCTAACCTATTGCATGTTCTTGTTTGATTGTTGCCCTAGGATTAAGTCATATTCACCGTCTAGGTACCTACTAGGTTTCTATCTGCTTTACTTTCAGTATATCAACTTTAATGTTGTATGATGTTTGTCTTGGTTTGATCTCATTAGTATGATGAAATGGTTGTTAGTTTTCATTTAAGGTTTTGTCAACTGAACTCGACGGACTCCTTCCGTTTATGATCAGTGTTCAATCAACACGGCACGTTGTTATTCAGTTAACCAAACTGATAACGAGGGTTAGGATTATAACTCAACTCACTAATAAACTTAGTGCTTTACTAAGGATAACCTTTGAGGTATAGTTACATTTCAATTATACAACCACGTGACATACTTTTCACTACTCAACGAGAACTCTGAGAGTCTAGAGATAAGTAGGTCTGTGTAATTGGTTCATCCAACCAGATCTACACAATTTCAATCATAAGCTTTAATATCAACATAATTACCTTTCTCTAACCCAAACTAATATCTTGCTCAACATTTCCTTGATCTGCATACTCCGGACATCCTACCACTTTATTTACTTTTCCGCAATTAGGATTTTAGCTTAAACCAACTACTATCTTTTATCCAGGTAATTTAAATAAAAGACAATTATCCACTTGATCTTCAATTCGTTAAACCATTCAAAAGCACGACCCTAGGTTAACTTACACCTTCTACATTAGAAAGTTAAAAGTAAATTTAGGCCCCGCAAAGTATAAATTAAACGACAACTTTCGCGTGCTATACCAAATTTGACGCTCTTCGACCTAACGACACCGCACGACAAAACCGTCCGTTTTGGCTATATCATAAGGAAGGAAATCTTTTTGGCCCCGTTGCCGGGGATCGAATATTTTGATTAAGAAAGATTTTAAGCAGACAAAAGTATTGTTTGATGGTGTCTAAGAAAGACATTTATACACGGACTTGGTTGTTGGATTTTCCGAACAATCTCCATTTATATTGGAACCCAAAGGATCCTGCCTCTTCGTATTCTGCCTGGCCACCAAGATACTCAGTAATCAGTAAGAAATTGTATCAATTGATATATCAATAAGGTTAGCGACCGAATTTCAAGAATAATTATTTTTCTTAAATTATCGATCCTTTTAGTCAATTAATATTTTCTAAAAGTTACTTTTAAGCCTTTTTAAACAGAAAATCATAAAAATGGAATAACAAAACACCCTTGCTTCTATGCAAAAATCATGCTTAGAAGAAAGAGGAGGACCAATCACCTTAGGAACTGAAGGAACTCCTGAAATTAGTTCACACATGATCAAGTTGGTCAGTATGATCTGTAAATTTCAAGGATTACCGACTGACAATCTGAAATTTCACTTAAAAAAATTTATCAGTCTGGTTGACTCTTTTAAGAAAGAAGAAAACGAGAAAAACCTTTTAAAACTTCATCTTTTCCAATATTCTCTGTCTTCACACGCTTTAACATGGTTTGATGGTCTTAACCCGAATTCAATACATTCATGGGAAGAATTAGCCACTAAGTTTTTGAACAAATTTTATCCACCTTCCCTGCAAACCTGTTTAAGAAATGACATCACCAACTTTTCTCAAAAAGAAAACGAGTCATTGTGTCTAGCATGGAATAGAGTAAAAGTGATGCTGAAAAGATGTCCGAATCATTCGTTAAGTCGGGGAGACATAATCTGCACGTTTTACAATGGTTTGACCAAGGATGATAAGTCTCTCCTAGACATGTCATCGCAAGGCAATTTCATGTCCCGAACAGCAGACGAAGCATGGGATCTTTTGAACACAATAGTTGCACAGCAGGAGGATTGGAATAATGAAGCTGCTGAGAAGGATGACATCTTCGCTCATACGGTACAAATGCTGGAAACCAGGTTACAAGATCTCACCCTCACTCTTCAAAATTTATCAGATCGTAAAAGTACCGATGCTACTAGAACCAATCTATGGTATCCTTACCCTAGATGGGCGTACAAATAGCAGAATAGCTCAGACTTTAATATACTCCTCTCACTACACCAACCTGCTACCCTCTCTAAAGAAACTTTGGTTGAATTTATGAAAAAGAAATACACGATAAATCTTCAGGTCATAGAATGCCAAAACAAATTTGATACCTTGATAAAGACTTTTGAAGAATTAATAATCAATTTTTAGCTTACACTTAAATGTTTAACTGCTAAAATTGAATTAGAGACTAGTGAGTTTGATGCCCTAGTAGTAACTAGAGGTGGGAAGGAAACAACTGTTAATATACCTATACAAGATTTTTCCAATAAGGAACCCGTGTCAATTGACCTAGTTGTCAATACACCGGAACCTATCTCTCCTAAGGCCTCGAAAAACATTCCGCGCGCCTGCATACCTTTCCCAGGTAGGCTTAGGAAGGAAAAACAAGAAGCGCAATTCATTAAGTATCGGGATATTATTAAGAATTTACATTTAAATGTGCGACTAGTAGATGCTTTAGTAGAAATGCCAAACTTCGCTAAATTTTTCAAAGAATTACTTTCAAACAAATAGAGATTAAGAGAGATAGTTAGCTTGCTCTTAAGTGAAGAATGCTCATTAGTGTTACAACATGGTATTTCCACTAAGTTAGGAGATACAGGAAGATTTACGGTACCTTGCTACTTGCAAGATGTCCAGAATAGCAATGCTTTAGCAGACATAGAAGCCAGTGTAAACCTAATGCCCTATTCGTTATTCAAAAAGCTAGGATTAAAAGACTTACGACCAACCAGAATGACTATCCAACTCGCAGATAGATCAATTAAGATCCCTCGAGGGATAGCTGAGGATGTCCTAGTCAGAGTGGATAAGTTCACATTCCCCGTCGATTTCGTCATTATAGATATTGAGGAAGACACGAAGGTCCCCCTCATACTTACCAGACGATTCCTAAATACTGCCAAGACCGTAATCGATGTTCAAGACAAATCGTTGAAGTTAAGAGTTCGAAGTGAAGAAGCCACATTTAATGTCGACCGACTCATGAGTCACCCCCGCGAGGAAGATATCAATCTCTCTGATTCTTTTTAAGAACTCGTCAACGAATACCTGGAAGAAACCATGCCTGTATGCAGTCGAGATCAAATTTCTAAGGATCTGTTCTTTACACCTCCTGAAGAAAATCTCGACACCCATTTAGCCATAGATCCTGGTCGAAATAAATCTCCCCTTTTTAAAAGTAACTTTTTCGGCAAAACTATCCAAATAACACCAATAGGTCAAGGCATTCCCCAACATCTGTTAAGGAGAAGACCGAATGAAGAAACATATTTCATTCCGGTATTTCAGGAACCCCATTCAGAAGAAGACTGTGTGGAAAATCCTATATTCAAAACTAAATAAGACGTTTCGGAAGAAGAAGCTTTAAGAAGGACAATTTCCAGGACCAAAGAACAGATAGCATCAGTGACCGCTATTAAGGAAGAAGAATCAGAATTCCAAGAGAGGTATGACTCGTTAGACAGAGCAGAAATAGCTAGAATGAAGCCATCTATCGAGGAACCTCCAGAATTAGAACTGAAAAAGTTACCTGAACATCTGTAGTATGCATTCTTATAAGGAGAATTGCAACTTCTTGTAATCATCTCGAAAGACCTCACGACACATGAAAGGCGAAATTGATTCAAGTTCTGAAATCAAATAAGAAGGCAATTGTTTGGAAGATTTCCGACATAAAAGGAATCAGTCCCAACTATTGCACCCACAAGATCTTCATGGAAGATGATTTCAGACCATCAGTTCAGAGGCAAAGAAGGGTCAATCTTATGATTCAAGAAGTCATCAAGAAAGAAGTAATCAAACTTCTGGATGCCGGTCTGATCTATCCCATTTCCGATTCACCGTGGGTCAGTCCTGTTCAAGTCGTACCTATGAAAGGAGGAATGACTATAATCCAAAATGAGAATAATGAACTTATTCCAACACAGAAGGTCACCGGTTGGAGGGTTTGCATAGATTATCGTAAACTTAATGATGCAACACAGAAGGATCATTTTCCATTACCTTTAATTGATCAAATGTTGGAACGTCTATCAGGAGATGAATTCTATTGTTTCCTTGATGGTTTTTCTGGATACTTTCAAATTCCTCTCGATCCAAAGGACCAAGAAAAGACAACCTTCACCTGTCCTTATGTAACATTCGCCTATCGACGCATTCCCTTTGGGTTATGCAATGCACCAACTACATTCCAACGATGCATGGTAGCAATATTCCACGACATGATTGAACGTTGTATGGAAGTCTTCATGAATGACTTCTTAGTTTTTCGTAGTACCTTTGATTAGTGCCTTTCTAACCTTGACAAGATGCTCACCCGTTGTGAAGATTTGAATTTAGTTCTAAATTGGGAAAAATGTCACTTCATGGTTAAAGAAGGTATAGTTTTAGGACATAAGATTTCAAAAGCAGGAATAGAAGTTGATAAGGCTAAGATTGAGACCATTACTAAACTTCCAGAACCTACCACAGTAAAAGCGGTAAGGACTTTCCTTGGACATGCCAATTTTTACCGATGTTTCATTAGAGATTTTTCAAAGGTCACTCGACCTCTCACTCATCTCCTCGGAAAGGAAGTTCCGTTTGTCTTCGATGAAGAATGCAGAAAAGCATTCAACTATCTGAAGGAACAACTCACACATGCGCCCATCATGATTGCTCCCGCTTGGAGTTTACCATTCGAAATCATGTGTGATGCAAGCGACTTTGTAGTTGGATCTGTACTAGGACAATAGAAAGACAAACACTTTCATCCAATCTATTACGCCAGTAAAACCTTGACCGGAGCTGAAGGGAATTATACCACCACGGAAAAGGAGCTGCTAGTTGTTGTTTTCGCCTTCGACAAATTCCGTTCCTATCTCATCCTGTCCAAAACTATGGTTTACATAGATAACTCAGCCCTTAAATATTGAGATCAAAGATAAGAAAAAACCATCTCAGTCATTTGGAGAACCCAGCGATGGAACAGCTTGCTGAACAAGATATCAGAGACAAATTTTCGGAAGAACAACTTATGATCTTAGGAGAAGGTAACATAGGATCAAAATTTACTCATACCCCTTGGTATGCTGACATAGCCAACTACCTAGTTGATGGAGTAGTGCAAAAGAAAATGAGCACATCCCAAAGAAGGAAGTTCTTCAGGGATGCCAAGTACTACTACTAGGAAGACCCTTACCTGTTTAGAATTTTCCCTGATCAAATAATCAGGAGGTGCGTAGATGAGAAACAATCAACAGGGATTCTTCACCAATGTCACCATGGACCAACAGGAGGTCATCATGGAGCAAACTTAACCGCAAGAAAAGTCTATGAATAAGGATTTTATTGGCCATCTATATTCCGAGATGCGCAAGAGCTTGTAAAGTGTTGCAACGCATGCCAAAGGCAAGGTATTATCTCTATGAAGAATGAGATGCCTCGGACTTATATCCAAGCTTGCAAAATCTTCGATATATGGGGATTAGACTTTATGGGGCCATTCCTTAAGTCTAATGGGAAAGAATATGTCCTCGTAGAAGTAGATTACGTCTCCAGATGGGTTGAAGCCCAAGCATTTCCAACTAATGATGCCAAAGTCGTCACCAACTTCCTAAAGAGACTCTTCTGCCGATTCGTAGCTCCCCGCGCTATAATATGTGATAGAGGCACACACTTTTGTAACACCCAGTTTATGAAAGTGATGCAACAATACGGAGTTACCCACAAAATGTCCACAGCCTATCATCCATAGACAAACGGACAAGCAGAGGTCACTAACAGAGCACTCAAGAGAATTCTAGAACGCACCGTCGGCCATCATGGGAATAAATGGGTCGAGAAACTAGATGATGCTCTGTGGGCATTTCGGACTGCCTACAAGAATCCCCTAGGAACTACACCCTACCAAATGATCTATGGAAAAGCTTGTTATCTTCCGCTGGAACTAGAGTATAAAGCTCTCTGGGAACTGAAAACATGTAACCTCGATCCTTCAGTAATCGCTAGACATCGAAAAATGCAAATGAATGAACTCGCTGAATTAAGAGACTAAGCTTACGAGAAGTCATATATCTACAAGGAACGAACAAAGCTGACACATCATGTAAAATTGATTCCTACAAAGTTCGCTCCTGGAGATAAGGTTCTACTCTTTAATTCCCGATTCAAAAATTTCACTGGAAAATTCAGATCAAGATGGAGTGACCTATACAAAGTCATTCACGCTTTTCCACATGGAGGCATAGAATTGGAAGGACCCACTGGCAATTTTAAAGTCAACGGCCACTGGTTAAAAGCTTATCTAGAAGACCACGACAGAAGGATCATTTTCCATTACCTTTAATCGATCAAATGTTGGAACGTCTATCAGGAGATGAATTCTATTGTTTCCTTGACGGTTTTTCTGGATACTTTCAAATTCCTCTCGATCTAAAGGACCAAGAAAAGACAACCTTCACCTGTCCTTATGTAACATTCGCCTATCGACGCATTCCCTTTGGGTTATGCAATGCACCAACTACATTCCAACGATGCATGGTAGCAATATTCCACGACATGATTGAACGTTGTATGGAAGTCTTCATGAAGGACTTCTTAGTTTTTTGTAGTACCTTTGATTAGTGCCTTTCTAACCTTGACAAGATGCTCACCCGTTGTGAAGATTTGAATTTAGTTCTAAATTGGGAAAAATGTCACTTCATCGTTAAAGAAGGTATAGTTTTAGGACATAAGATTTTAAAAGCAGGAATAGAAGTTGATAAGGCTAAGATTGAGACCATTACTAAACTTCCAGAACCTACCACAGTAAAAGCGATAAGGACTTTCCTTGGACATGCCAATTTTTACCGATGTTTCATTAAAGATTTTTCAAAGGTCACTCGACCTCTCACTCATCTCCTCGGAAAGGAAGTTCCGTTTGTCTTCGATGAAGAATGCAGAAAAGCATTCAACTATCTGAAGGAACAGCTCACACATGCGCCCATCATGATTGCTCCCGCTTGGAGTTTACCATTCGAAATCATGTGTGATGCAAGCAACTTCGTAGTTGGATCTGTACTAGGACAATAGAAAGACAAACACTTTCATCCAATCTATTACGCCAGCAAAACCTTGACAGGAGCTGAAGAGAATTATACCACCACGGAAAAGGAGCTGCTAGCTGTTGTTTTCGCCTTCGACAAATTCCGTTCCTATCTCATCCTGTCCAAAACTACGGTTTACATAGATAACTCAGCCCTTAAATATTGAGATCAAAGATAAGAAAAAACCATCTCAGTCATTTGGAGAACCCAGCGATGGAACAGCTTGCTGAACAAGATATCAGAGACAAATTTTCGGAAGAACAACTTATGATCTTAGGACAAGCTAACATAGGATCGAAATTTACTCATACCCCTTGGTATGCTGACATAGCCAACTACCTAGTTGATGGAGTAGTGCAAAAGAAAATGAGCACATCCCAAAGAAGGAAGTTCTTCAGGGATGCCAAGTACTACTACTAGGAAGACCCTTACCTGTTTAGAATTTTCACTGATCAAATAATCAGGAGGTGCGTAGATGAGAAACAAGCAACAGGGATTCTTCACCAATGTCACCATGGACCAACAGGAGGTCATCATGGAGCAAACTTAACCGCAAGAAAAGTCTATGAATAAGGATTTTATTGGCCATCTATATTCCGAGATGCACAAGAGCTTGTAAAGTGTTGCAACGCATGCCAAAGGCAAGGTATTATCTCTATGAAGAATGAGATGCCTCGGACTTATATCCAAGCTTGCAAAATCTTCGATATATGGGGATTAGACTTTATGGGGCCATTCCTTAAGTCTAATGGGAAAGAATATGTCCTCGTAGAAGTAGATTACGTCTCCAGATGGGTTGAAGCCCAAGCATTTCCAACTAATGATGCCAAAGTCGTCACCAACTTCCTAAAGAGACTCTTCTGCCGATTCGTAGCTCCCCGCGCTATAATATGTGATAGAGGCACACACTTTTGTAACACCCAGTTTATGAAAGTGATGCAACAATACGGAGTTACCCACAAAATGTCCACAGCCTATCATCCATAGACAAACGGACAAGCAGAGGTCACTAACAGAGCACTCAAGAGAATTCTAGAACGCACCGTCGGCCATCATGGGAATAAATGGGTCGAGAAACTAGATGATGCTCTGTGGGCATTTCGGACTGCCTACAAGAATCCCCTAGGAACTACACCATACCAAATGATCTATGGAAAAGCTTGTTATCTTCCGCTGGAACTAGAGTATAAAGCTCTCTGGGAACTGAAAACATGTAACCTCGATCCTTCAGTAATCGCTAGACATCGAAAAATGCAAATGAATGAACTCGCTGAATTAAGAGACTAAGCTTACGAGACGTCATATATCTACAAGGAATGAACAAAGCTGACACATCATGTAAAATTGATTCCTACAAAGTTCGCTCCTGGAGATAAGGTTCTACTCTTTAATTCCCGATTCAAAAATTTCACTGGAAAATTCAGATCAAGATGGAGTGACCTATACAAAGTCATTCACGCTTTTCCACATGGAGGCATAGAATTGGAAGGACCCACTGGCAATTTCAAAGTCAACGGCCACTGGTTAAAAGCTTATCTAGAAGACCACGACAGAAGGATCATTTTCCATTACCTTTAATCGATCAAATGTTGGAACGTCTATCAGGAGAGAATTCTATTGTTTCCTTGACGGTTTTTCTGGATACTTTCAAATTCCTCTCGATCCAAAGGACCAAGAAAAGACAACCTTCACCTGTCCTTTGGGTTATGCAATGCACCAACTACATTCCAACGATGCATGGTAGCAATATTCCACGACATGATTGAACGTTGTATGGAAGTCTTCATGAATGACTTCTTAGTTTTTCGTAGTACCTTTGATTAGTGCCTTTCTAACCTTGACAAGATGCTCACCCGTTGTGAAGATTTGAATTTAGTTCTAAATTGGGAAAAATGTCACTTCATCGTTAAAGAAGGTATAGTTTTAGGACATAAGATTTTAAAAGCAGGAATAGAAGTTGATAAGGCTAAGATTGAGACCATTACTAAACTTCCAGAACCTACCACAGTAAAAGCGGTAAGGAATTTCCTTGGACATGCCAATTTTTACCCACAAAATGTCCACATCCTATCATCCACAGACAAACGGACAAGCAGAGGTCACTAACAGAGCACTCAAGAGAATTCTAGAACGCACCTTCGGCCATCATGGGAATAAATGGGTCGAGAAACTAGATGATGCTCTGTGGGCACTTTGGACTGCCTACAAGAATCCCCTAGGAACTACACCCTACCAAATGATCTATGGAAAAGCTTGTTATCTTCCGCTGGAACTAGAGTATAAAGCTCTCTGGAAACTGAAAACATGTAACCTCGATCCTTCAGTAATCGCTAGACATCGAAAAATGCAAATGAATGAACTCGCTGAATTAAGAGACTAAGCTTACGAGACGTCATATATCTACAAGGAACCAACAAAGCTGACACATCATGTAAAATTGATTCCTACAAAGTTTGCTCCTGGAGATAAGGTTCTACTCTTTAATTGCCGATTCAAAAATTTCACTGGAAAATTCAGATCAAGATGGAGTGACCTATACAAAGTCATTCACGCTTTTCCACATGGAGGCGTAGAATTGGAAGGACCCACTGGCAATTTCAAAGTCAACGGCCACTGGTTAAAAGCTTATCTAGAAGACCACGACAAGGAGGAGCACCTTTTCTCCTTCGACCCATTTTGAAGATCTGGCAGGAAAAGTCGAGCTCTAACGACTTGATAAACAAAGCGCTCTTGGGAGGCACCCATTGCTTATCCTTTTTTAATTTATTTATTTTATTTTCAAATTATTTTTAGTCTACAAATATACTAATTCTGTACACTAACCCTAAGCGCCATACTTGTGCTTAGTACTTACAAGTTTGTTGAATGTATTCAGGAAAATGCCAAGTTCAGGAGCTTCTTATTGCATTCCAGTTCGCAGGAGAAGAACTCCCAGAGTTTACTCCTCGGGAAACAGTGCTGATCAGTTTAGGCCATCCACAGGACAGTTAGGTCCAAGATGTATGATCCTTGAGAGTGTTGAGGAGGACATTAGTACCACACCACCAGCCCCTCCAGTGCGACGCTCCCGACGTTTAGCATCGAGACTAGCTGAATTTCCAGAGTTACCAGAGATACGTGAGCCACAAACTGTGATTCATTATGGAGCCACCTTGAATGATCCAGATGTTACTTGGGTAATATTAAGAGACCAGCAGAGACTTTACCGAGCTTTCAGAGCGTACCTTCATCGTGAAGGAATGCCTAAGAGTACTGATGTTAAAGCAGAGGGGTACGAAATAGTTATATTTTTATTGCGAAATACTATTAAATACGATACAATTTTACACAAGTTATTTATTTATTTATAGAGTGGATATACCTAAACCTTGCTAAAACACTATAGGTAGTGTACCTAATCGTACAGTAGTGTAGTTTTAGTATGCTCGGTTCGTCCACAGGGAACTAGCCAAGTTTAATGCTATATTTTTAAAACTATATATGAATATATATATATATATATATATATATATATATATATATATATATATATATATATATATATAAGTAGTATTATTATTATTATTAAAGGGGTTTTTTACCGTTTAATGACCGGTAATTAAAACCTAATGTAAAATATTAAATATACAAATGACTAAATTTAAAGCGTAAAGTAAATAACGATAAAAAAAGTGCGATAATTTAAAGTGCGATAAAAAAAATGACGCTAAATAAAATTGCGATAATTAAAAAGTACGTTAATTAAAAATGCAATAAATAAAAGGACAGTAAATAAAAGTGCGATGAAATATAAAATAAAGGAAATTATGCTTATTTAAACTTCCGTAATCATGATGTTCGACGTGTTGATTTTAGTTTATTATCATGGGTTAATTGTCCTTTGTCCTGGATTATTCGATATGTCCATATGGTTTTGTCCATAATAGTCCATCAGTCATAAATATAAAGTGCGAGAGTCTTCGTCAAATTATCCTTATACCCGAAGTCAAATATTCCAACTAATTGGGGATTCGAAATGTAATAAGGTCTTAATACTTTGTTTAATGAATACACCAGGTTATCGACTATGTGTAATCCAAGGTTTTACTACTTTGTTAACAATTACACCAATTACCCTTGAATGTAATCCACACCTATTAATTTATCCCCGTGTCCGGTCAAATGAACAATTATTGGTATTTATAGATATCCCGCCCACCGTACCCGATTAAGCGTATGTGGTTATATATAGATACGTCAAATTGTAACCTTTATATTAAATTAACGAGGTATCGTTTAGTTAATAAAAAGCCCATTAATAGCCCATAGTCTAATTTCCATAAGTGTCGTTCTTTTGTCCAAACCCCAATTATGGTACAAAGCCCAATTACCAGTCTTAATATTTAGCCCAACATCACGATTACTTCGATTTAAATAAGCATAATAATAACTTAGCTATGATACATTAATTTAAAAAGGCTGAACATAACTTACAAGCGTTACACGGACAGAATTTCGACTTACACACTTACAACATTCGCCACTATAACCTTATTATTATTAAACTTAAATTCAAATTAAAATTATAAAATATAAATATATTTTTACGTATATAGAAAAGAAAGAAAAGGGATAATGAATCAATTAGAATGCGCAGCCTTTTATAGGCCCACGTTTCACTGTTGAGCTCCGCGAGTGCGAAGCTTTTGTGCTTCACAACTCCGCGAGTGAGGAGGTCTGGAATCCAGCTAATAGATTAAATCCAAAACGTGAGCTGCGTATAATTATAATATATAATAATATATATAATTAATTGTATATTATATTATATTCTTGTGCATAGTTGACTTGTAATTTTTGGTCCGTTGCGTCGTGCGCTGAAAGTTGGTTCATGTCTCGATTCCGGATTTTCGAACGCCTTTTCGTACGATTTAATATCTTGTACTTTATGTTTCACGACTTGTACTCTTATAATTTTTAGATGTTTCTCATCAATAATTTGAACCATTGGGATTGTACTTTATACTTTTTAGCTTTTTGGTCATTTGCGTCTTCAATTCGTCGAATCTGTCTTTTCTCTTCACCCTTTATTATTTAAACGAATATAACTTGTAAATATAACAACTGCAACTAAAAGCTTGTCTTTCTTGAGGGATAATGCTATGAAATATATGTTAATTTTTAGCATTATCAAATATTTCTACACTTGAGCGTTGCTTGTCCTCAAGCAATATAGTCTTGAAATAAAAATACTAGAATCACTTCTTTATTCTTCACACTTTGTACATCAGTGATTTCTATACGGCGGTATGAACAATGATGGTAACGATGTGGTTTACAGTCCCACATGACTATAAAAATTTAGATTCGTTAGGAAATTGGATCTTTATGAAAATATTTGATCTTTTGAAAATTCAATCTAGTTTTTACCCTAGATAAGTTTTCCGGAATAACCCTTCACCGGTGTTTGCAAATTATTTTTTGTGGGTTTGGTGGGTTTCAGATTTGAAAATTTTAGCTAAAAACTTGCGGTTTTGTGTTACCCACTTGCTAACCTTGTATTGGAAAAGCAACACGTCCAGTATACTTGCTCCGTATATTACCTTTTGGTAAACTACAGTCCGGTTGTAAAGGAAAGCGTTGAACAAGAAACTGTTGAGGCAATGTTCCGTGACATGCTTTTGATTATGGTCTATAACGTGTCGGATGCAATTACTATCCTTGGTAGGAGCAATAGTAAATATCACCCTATAGTTTTTCGGTCTGGCACAAGGTCCTGTCTTTGACCATGCTATGCAACCACCATTCTTACAGCTGACACCTAATTTGGTTCAGGTGACCTAATGAATTACAGGTGAATTCTTACGATTTTACATTCAATGGTAATGAACGCATTGAAAATAGGGTTTCAGAAAACAAATCGGTTTGTAATTTGAGCAAAATATTTTCTCATTCAAGCTCGAGTTTAGATATCATCGAATTCCATGAGTTTGAATTCTCAATCTTTAAGGTCAATCCCAAGGATTGAGTAATATCAGGCTTAAAAGTTGATTTTTGATCTTTAAGGAGATTATCCTTTCTGGGGATCTGATTCATTAGTCTTATAAGCTAATTTGCACGGTGCCCCCCATTGTACGAGACAGATCCTCTCATGGTTAGGATAATTCTGACCACTTGGCGACCTGTTTTATACTGAGGTCCGTGAATTTCCAGCTGATTTTCGAGAAAACTTTTCAAGGTTTTTCGTAGACTCTACAACTGGTCCGAACGACAACTTTCTGACCTAAATCAAGAAGCGCGTGTCTTTTTCTCGGAAGACTTACTTTATTTTAATTCAAGTGGCACATTTCTTTCAAATATATTATAAGAAATCGGGTAAAACTGATAAAATTGTCCAAAGCAAAAGTATCTTCAATTATTTGTACACAAATATGTGATATATGTTCTAAATAATTTGGTAAATTTTTCCCACACTTGGCTTTTATTTTCCTTTCTTTTCCTTTTTATTTTCCTCTATTCCATTTTAAATGAATTCAAGCATTTTAGGTTGTTGGGTCTGTATAGTCTAGGGAGGAAATACGGGCATTGGAGTAGGAATGTAGTTTGTATTTATGTGTGCACAATGAATTATGATTTGGTTTTGATGATACTGCCAATCTTGAAATGCTCGTTGTCTAGCCATTTCATACTCATGTTGAGCCATAAAAATTTGCATTTCTGTCATCTGATTCCCCCCTCCCGCATTACCTTGCTGCTGATCTCTTTCGACCTGTGGATGATGGCCATCATATGGTGCTGCAGCATTATGTCATTTCTTTAAAACCTTAGCACCATGATATACTTTCAAACCAATTGTATCACAGGGTTCTGGTGCTGCAATTATTAATCCCCCCTGACTTCTATCAACACCGAGATACTCAGCAATAAAAGTAACAAAGATACCACCTCCTATTATACTATTAGGCCGTAAACCCCTAACCATAGTCGATAAATAATAACCCACACAATAAGGTATACTCACATCGCTCTGTGGGTCTCGAATACACATGAGATAAAATAAATCATTCTCATTTACCTTCTCTTTGTTCCTACCTCGCTGTGTAATTAAGTTTGCTAAGAACCTATGGATTACTCTTAGCTCAGCTCTATCAATATTAGTATAAGAGTTATCCCCCTACGAAATCGGTTATGTCTAGTCATTCTACTCCATATTCCATTCATATCAAAATTTTCATCAACCCTCCTACCATTAACTATCAACATTTGTCAATCAGTAGATGCTAGTTCCTCAGGCATAAATATACACAAAGCCTGAGCCATGTCTAGTAGAGACATATGGCGCATCACACCTCCTAATAAAAATCTAATAAAACTCCGATCGGTTAAGGTAGCTACCCGATCATTTATTTCAACACTACATAATAATTCCACACACCATTCTCTATATACACGCCTACGTATATTAAACAAACGTTCCCAATCATTAAAAGTAGAATTACCATACCTTTGTGTAAGTAATTCTCAGATTGGATCGATCAATCCCACTATTTCTAACGGTTCCCAATCTATTACCCTGGGTACTTCAACAACATTAGACTGAAGGGTGTGTAAGTTCCTCTGATATTTTGGATAATCTATCCAATGTCGGTCAAACCTTAAATTAGGGTGTAAATTTGCTAAATCTATATTTGAATATGAAATGAATTGATGCGGTAGATTTTGTCTATATTGGTCGTTAATCTCCTGTTCTTCTGCATTCTCAGGAGGTGCATTGTGAGCCTGGGATGCGGATAAAGATTCACCCCTTTCAGTCTACAAAACACATTAAACACAATTTTTATGCATTCAAATATGCATTAGTTTTAGCAAAATCATAAATCAAAACAATCATAATGACATGTTTAATCCATATTAAACTTTATATGCATTTTCACAATATTAACAATTCTACACTTTTACAAATAAACATATATGAAAATGTATGCAATGTTCTTTAGCTTTTATCTCAAATAACATGTCAAAATAATCATTACTAGCAATTAAACAAGTTCCAAATGGCATTCATATCAATTAAATCGAGTTCGTGTATTTTTGACTCAAAAAGTCCACTTTAATACTTAAAAATCATGTTTAGGATCAAAGTTTTGATCATTTAGCAACCTAAACATGTTACACTACTCAATTTAGTATAAACTAACAACAAAATTCGGCCATAACTTGTTTATATCAAAAAGCTCCAATTTTGCTCAAGAACACAAACCCTAGATTACTCAAAATTTAAAGTTTAAGGCTTCTAATCATATTAAATAGCATCAATCTAGGTTATACAAGCATAATACACAAACAATTTAAGCATAATTAAATTAGCAATCCTCAAAATCAAATTAGGTATAAATTTATTCAAGAATACTAAAAATCCAAATTAAAGAGTGTTTAGATGTAGAAATTACCGATCTCCTTGAGTAACTTCTTGGTAGGATCCTTCTCAACATGATTTTAGCAAAAAATTTGATGATTAACGGTGAAATTTTTTGAATTTGAGAGCGTTTTGTGTGTGTTTTTCGCAGAAAATATGGGTTTGGTGTGTTGGGGACTGGTCTATTCTACCAGTTAACCCCATCTGGATTTTGATTTCTCCGCGAGTGCAGATGTGGGTCCCTTTTAAGTTCTGCGAGTGTAGATTTCACTTTTTTTTATAAAAAATCTTTAATAATAAAACAATTAATTAAATTTAAAATTTTGTTTTCCTTATTATTTAGGACGAGGTTGTTTCGGTACGTTTACCTAGTCCGTCCCTCGACAAAATTTTAAAATTTGTCATTTTAAAGTGTTTGTTTTAAAAGCAAAGATTTTTGAGTTTTTTAAATGTTTTTGGCATACTTTAAATCAATAAGATTAAAAATAATGATAACAAAATTTCTCGTCCCACCCTCGGGTAAAGCAATTTCGGTTCAACGACCTAGTCTTCAACTCACGAAGAATTTTAAATATCAAATTTTTAACTTAATGAAATAAAGTAAATTTTTATTTTTAAATTCACAACAAACTTAAATTTAAAATGCATAAAATTAAAAATTCATATTAATATTATTAATATTTTTATACATTAATTTTACAAACTTTATATTGAAAATATTAATTTTTAAAATATTTAAAAACTTAAATATATTGATTTAAAAAGATTTACAATAATAATTTAATATTTATATATTAATTTTAAAAACAAGGTAAAAATAAAATTAAAAATCTTTTTAGTCTTTTTTCCCACTTTAATCAATCAAATATTATCAAAAATATACTCCCCTCTTTTGAGTAGAGTAATTTCGGCTATATTACCTAGTTTTACTCCTGACGATTTCTGAAATATTTTGGATTGATTGATTAAAGATATTTATACCTTAAGAATAAATGGTAAATTTCGCAGTGATGTAATAAATTTTTTGTATGAGATCAATAATTTCGGTTTTACATACCTAATTTTATTGAATACCAATTTAATACTTTATAGCGAACGATTTAGCGTTTATTATCAATAGGTTAAAAGCAATAAATAAAAATAAAAATAAAAACTGTACATACTTTCCTATGAGAAAGAATTCTCAGAGACCTGCTTTAGCCGACTCATAGGAGAGTCGTGTGATTTGATTTTCCATAGCTACATAAGGGTAACCTCGATTCTTCAATAACTTTTCTTCTAAACATATGAATGGTCCTTCTCTGCATAGAGTTACAAATTTGATATTTGAATATATTTGATTGTTCAAACATTTACCTTCGTGTGACCATTTTCCGCATTTATGACATCTTTCAAGGTGTCGTGCTCTTCTTTTTGTTGCGAATTTTGATTTTCCTTTACCAAAATGTATCTTATGATGATCTTTCCTGAGTTCTTTCCTTACTTCGTCCATTTTTCCTCTTATGAATGATACCAGTTCACTCGGGAAGATGTTATTATTACGTTTAGTAATCATAGTATGTAGTAGTAGACCATGGTTTAGATCAAAGGAATTCTTCATCTCGTAAAACCTAAAAGAAATAAAAATTCAGAATGGAGGGAGAAGACTAGTTCTTTAGGGTCTGCTAGGGAAAGACCATTCGGATTCCATTATCGGAAACTACACGAATACAGAATTTCTAACTCTAATAGAAATATATATTATCCTTAAAAATACTTGATTCTCCCCACACTTAGTTAGCCGTGGTGTCAAAATTGTGATTAACTTCATTGTCAACTTCCATCGGACCATGTATGTAATGTTTAACTCTGTGACCATTAACTTTAAATTCAATCTCATTTGAATTTATTAACTCTATTGTTCCATATGGGAAAACTCTTTTGACTATGAAAGGTCCATACCATCTTGATTTCAATTTTGCAGGAAATAGCTTGAATCCTGAATTGAAAAGAAGAACTCTGTCTCCTTCCTTAAATTCTTTTGAACTTCTGATTCTTTTTTCATGGCATTTCTTCGTTCTTTCCATATAGATTAATGAATTTTCATATGCTTCATGTCTTAACTCTTCTAATTCGTTTAATTGACTTAATCGTAGACGTCCGGCTTCATGTAAATCAAGATTACATGTCTTCAAAGCCCAAAATGCTTTGTGCTCAATTTCTACTGGAAGGTGACATGCTTTTTCGTAAACGAGTTTAAAAGGTGTGGTTCCAATTGGAGTTTTGTAGGCTGTTCTAAAAGCCCAGAGTGCATCTTCCAATTTCATGGACCATTCCTTTGGATTTGATCCTACAATTTTCTCTAGAATACGTTTTAATGCTCGGTTGGTAATTTCAACTTGTCCACTTGTTTGTGGATGATAAGTGGTTGAGATTTTATGAGTTACTCCATATCTTTTGAGAACTTTCTCAAGTTGATTGTTACAAAAATGAGTACCCCGATCACTTATTAAAGCTTTCGGTGTTCCGAAACTAGCAAAAAGACGTTTTAAGAAGTTGACAACAACTCGTGCATCGTTAGTCGGGAGAGCTTGTGCTTCCGCCCATTTAGATACATAATCAATAGCAACGAGAATGTAGAGATTATTATGAGATTTTGGAAATGGACCCATAAAGTCAATACCCCAAACGTCAAATACTTCACATACTTGAATGACATTTTGTGGAATTTCATCACGTTGACTTATTTTTCCGGCCCTTTGACATGTATCACAGGATTTGCAAAGAAGGTGTGCATCTTTGAAAATTGTAGGCCAATAGAATCCAGCGTCATAGACATTTCTTGCTGTTAGTTGAGGCCCATAATACCCTCCTGTTGGTCCTGTGTGACAATGGTTTAAGATTTGACTGGCTTCATCCCCGAATATGCATCGGCGTATTATTCCATCGGGACAACTTTTAAACAAATGTGGATCTTCCCAGAAATAGTGTTTTATATCACTAAAGAATTTCTTTCATTTTTGGTACGACAACCCTTTTTTCAAGGAATCCACATACTAAGTAGTTTGCATAGTCTGCAAACCATGGAATTTCACTATAATCTATCTTTAATAGAAATTAGTCAGGAAAGTTATCTTGTATGGCTGATTCATGTAGAACTTCTAATTCGGGATTTTAAAGACGAGAAAGATGATCAGTGGCGAGATTTTCTGATCCCTTTTTATCTCGGATTTCAACATTGAACTCTTGTAAGAGTAAGATCCAACGGATTAATCGTGGTTTAGCATCTTGTTTTGAAAATAGGTATCTAAGAGCAGAATGGTCGGTATAGACCACCGTTTTAGCTAAAACTAGATATGAACGAAATTTTTCAAAAGCAAAGACAATAGCACGGAGTTCTTTTTCAGTAGTTGTATAATTCATTTGTGCTCCTTGTAACGTCTTACTAGCGTATTAAATAGGTTGAAATCGTTTTTCAATCCTTTGTCCTAAAACGGCTCCCATTGCAAAATCACTTGCATCGCACATAAGTTCAAATGGTAAATTTCAATTTGGAGTTATAATGATCGGCGCATTAGTGAGTTTTTCTTTAAAAATATTAAAAGCTTTGATGCATTCATCCAAAAAGTTGATTGGAGCATCATTTTCTAGGAGTTTATTCATAGGAGTGGCAATTTTAGAAAAATCTTTTATGAAACGTTGGTAAAAACTGGCATGCCCTAGAAAACTCCTAACTCGTCTAACATTGGTGGGATGTGGAAGTTTAGCAATTACATCTACTTTAGCTCTATCCACTTCAATTTCTTCCTTTGAAATTTTATGACCAAGAACGATGCCTTATTTAACCATGAAATGGCATTTCTCCCAATTAAGTACTAGATTTGATTGTTTGCATCTAATAAGCATTCGTTCAAGATTAACTAGACATGTTTCAAATGTATCACTGAAGACTGAAAAGTCATCCATGAAAACTTCCTTGCATTCTTCTATCATGTCATGAAAAATTGCCATCATGCACCTTTGAAAGGTTGCAGGGGCGTTGCAAAGTCCAAATGGCATGCGTTTGTAAGCAAAAGTACCATAAGGGCACGTGAACGTGGTTTTCTCTTGGTCCTCGAGTGCTATTGGAATTTGAAAGTATCCGGAGAAACCGTCTAGAAAACAATAGTAACTGTTCTCAACTAACCTTTCCAACATTTGATCAATGAAAGGTAAGGAAAAGTGATCTTTTCTGGTGGCATCATTTAATTTTCTATAATCAATATAAACTCGCCATCCTGTTACAGTCCTAGTAGGAATAAGCTCATTTTTTTTCATTTGTGATGAAAGTCATGCCACCCTTCTTAGGTACACATTGAACCGGGCTTACCCATGGACTAACAGAGATTGGATAAATTAAACCTGCATCTGGCAGTTTAATAATTTCTTTCTTAACAACATCTTGCATATTAGGATTTAGTCTTCGTTGGAGTTGCACATACATTTTATGACCTTCTTCCATAAGGATTTTATGTGTGCAATACGAAGGACTTATACCTTTAATGTCATGAATCTTTCATGCAATAGCCGGTATATGAGCTTTTAGCACAGAAATGAGTCGAGATTTTTCATTTTCCATAAGAGAAGACGATATTATTACAGGTAATTCAGATTCACCATGTAAATAAGCGTATTCCAAATGGTTTGGAAGTGGTTTTAACTCTAATGTCGGTGGTTCTTCTATCGATGATTTATTTCGATATCTGTCTTCTTCTTTTAACATTTGAATTTCTTCTGTTGTTGGTTCATATCCATTAGCCATGAGTGCGGCTAACATTTCAGCTTCATTAATTGGTTCAGTTCCTTCTCCTAAAGAACATTCTCTTGTTCCTTGTAATTCTGGAAATTCTTCTAACAATTCTGCATGTGAATATATAGTTTGAATATAATAACATTTATCATCTGCAGATTGCGGTTGTTGCATGGCTCTATCAACAGAAAAGGTAACACTCTCGTCCTCTATACTTAGGGTCAGTTTCTTACCAAACACGTCTAATATTGCTTTAGTCGTGTTTAAGAATGGTCTTCCTAATATAAGAGGAACTCGAGAATCTTCTTCCATGTCCAGAATAACAAAATCTACTGGAAATACTAAAGTGCCAACTTTAACTAGCATGTTCTCCATTATCCCTCTAGGATATTTTACTGATCGATCTGCTAGTTGTATACTTATTCGTGTTGGTTTCAATTCTCTAAGGTCTAGTTTAGCGTATAATGAATACGGCATTAAATTTATACTAGCACCTAAGTCTGCCAATGCTTCTATTGAACTAAGACTACCCAGAAAACATGGAATTGTGAAACTTCCTGGATCAAAGAGTTTTGCTGGTATCTTATTCAACAACACTGCAGAACAATTAGCATTCATAGTAACAGTCGAGAGTTCTTCCATTTTCTTTCTATTTGTGATTAGATCTTTCAGGAATTTAGCATATCTTGGCATTCCTGAAATTACATCAATGAAAGGAAGATTGACATTTATTTGTTTAAACATATCCAAGAATTTGGATTGCTCGGCTTCAAGTCTTTCTTTTCTCAGTTTACTCGGGTAAGGAAGTGGTGGTTGATATGGTTTAACATAAGGTTTAGCCTTAAATGTGTTATCTTCATTAACCTTTTTAACTACCGGTTCTTTTTCCTTTTCTTGCTCAGGCTGTGGTGCCTGTGGAGTATGAATAGAGTCATCAGAAATTACAGGTATTTCAGGTGGTTTTATTGTAACACCACTTCTTGTGGTAATGGATTTAGCTGTTTTATTTCGGGGGTTAGCATTTGTATCGCTAGGTAGACTTCCTGGTTTTCTTTCTCCTATTAACCTTGCTAGGTTACTCACTTCTTGTTCCAAATTTTGAATCGAAGCTTGTTGATTTCTAAATGCTTGAGCATTTTGTTCATTCGTTTATTTCTGAGATGTGAAAAATTGCGTTTGAGATTCAACTAGCTTCGACATCATATCTTCTAAATTTGGCTTTTTATCATCGGCTTGAGGTGGTTTATTTTGAAAAATAGGTCTTTGCTGATTGTAAGTATTGTTGGATACTTTTTGATTGCTAGGACCTTATTGGTTGTTGTATGGAACATTTCGGTTATAATTTTGGTTTTGATTGTAGTTTGGTCTTGGCGGTTGATAATTATTTTGATAATTATTTCCAGGCCTTTGGTTCATGTATGAAACATTCTCTCTTTGTTCCATTTTTGTTCAATACTGAGAAAATCTTTTGTCAAATGTGGTCCTCCACACTGCTCACAACTAATTCGTGTTGAGTGAATATCTTTAGTCATCTTTTCCATTCGTCTTTCGACAACATCTATCTTTGCGGAAAATGGAATCAAAGTCATTGCTAGAATCGGCTCTAGCCGCTTTAGATGATCTAACGATGTCTTTTTCTTGATGCCACTCATGTGAGTGGGAAGCAGTGTTATCAATAATTTTGTAAGCTTCAGTTGCGGTTTCCTTCATAATGGGACCACCAGCTGCTATATCGATGTCTTTGCGTGTAGTGATGTCACATCCTTGGTAAAATATTTGTACTATTTGATAAGTGTCTAAACCAATTTGCGGACATCCTCTCAACAACTTTCCAAATCTTGTCCACGCCTCATATAGAGTTTCGTTTGGCTTTTGTGTGAACGTAACAATTTCTCCTTGAAGTTTTCACGGCTTTAGATGCCGAAAAGAATTGTTTAAGAAATTTTTCAACTAAAACGTCCCATGTATCAATCGTCCCTTCAGGTAACGATTCTAACCAATCTTTGGCTTCTCCCTTTAAAGTACAGGGAAATAACATGAGATATATCTGTTCATCCTCAACTTCTCTGATTTTAAATAGAGTACAAATCCTATTAAAGGTACGAAGATGTTCGTTTGGATCTTCCTTCAGCGCACCACTAAATTGGCATTGATTAGTTACCATGTGTAGGATTTGTCCTTTGATTTCATAATCTGGCGCATTAATGTCTGGTTGAGTAATTGCATGACCTTGGCCAGTGCGTTTAGCTCTCATTCGGTCTTCCATATTTAGAGGTTCCAGATTTTCCATGATTAAATTTGTTGAATACTTTGTGGTTCAGGATGAGTGATTTGTGGATGAGTGATTTGTTTCTTCCTCGTTGAAACTGACTTAATAGTTTCTTCCTCGATAATCTCTGGATGAGTGATTTGTGGTTCAGGATCTCTGAATTGTCCCTGAATATCCTCCGGATTCTCAATTGTGAGGTCGGGTTCAAAAAATGGATTATCAGAAATTTGAATTGGAGTACTTGGTCGACTAGATGACGATTCAAATGAAAAATCAACGGCGACAATATTGGCTAGATGTCTTGATCGAGTTACAGGTGGTGAACGTATGAAAGGTGGTGAACGTTTTGCTCGGTGCATTCACTGAATATCCTATTAGTTATAAAAATAAAAATTATATAAGTTATCAAATTAATAGACTTTTCTGATTTTGCCCACGTTTCGAATAGGCAATAGATGCAGCAGGTAGGCAGGACCCTTTAAATCGGAAGCCCACAACTCGCCACTAACAAATCCTACTATTACTACGAACCAGAAAATTTTGGATGTCTATCAATTTAACCACTTAAAATAATTTTTCGTTATGAAATTTTAGAGAAGAAATAGAAAATTCTATTTCCTAAAAACTAGAGCATCGAGAAATAAGAAAGAAAAAGAGTGCGTCGTAAGAAAAATAAAAGGTCGAAATATAATAAAATGCAGTGTCGAAACTTAAAAGTCTAAAAACTAAAAATTAAAACTTATGTCTAAAGGTATTAAAGCTTAAAAGGAATTCTATATCCAAAACGGCAATAACTTAAAAAGTACTAAAATCTTAAAATGGTGTCGCAAAATTCTAAAGCACCTAAATCTTAGTCTAAAGAAAAAGTACTTAAAAGATTTTACGGCAAAGCCTAAAAATCTAGAAATAAAAATAACTACGGCAAAATACTAGATTAAAACTAAGTACGAACGAAAAACATATAAATTACGAATTAACGATAAAAATATACAAAACGTAAAAATAAGCATAAAGTTATAAAAATACAAATTTTATAAAAATATTATTTTTATATTACTTATTTTATAAAAGTATCAATTTTATATATAATAAAACTAATTGAAACTTAAAAATACAAAATAAAATAAACTAAAACTAATTAATAAAATAATTAACCCTAATTAGGTTAATAATCATAATAATTAATTAAAAACCCTAATTAGCATTAATTACGTACTAGGTTTGCTGCCAGAGCAGGCTCCGCGAGTGCGGATGTCTGCTGCCCAATATCACCGCGAGTGCGGAGGATGTAGATTCAAACGAGTAGCAGGCTCAAATTCTTGCAGTTTCAACGTTTAATAACTTTTTTTTTTTACTTTTTTTACTTTTAATTTTTTTTATGTTTTTAGTTTTTATAAAATATAACTTAAATAAAACTTATATTTTAACAATTACTTATTAGATTTTTATAATTCTAAAAAAAATTTAAACTTTTTAATTAAAACACCTAAATAGAACTTATATTTTAATAAAACTCATTCCCTCTGAAGAAATTATATGTATATTATATATATATATATATATATTTATATTTTTATATTTTTGTTTAAAACTTTTTATATTTTTACAAAAATAGATTAAAAACTAAATATATTTTTTTATAGCGTTTCGCTTCGGCGTTGAATTTTCCCCGGCAGCGGCGCCAAAAATACTTGATGTTAAAGCAGAGGGGTACGAAATAGTTATATTTTTATTGCGAAATACTATTAAATACGATTTAATTTTACACAAGTTATTTATTTATTTATAGAGTGGATATACCTAAACCTTACTACAACACTATAGGCAGTGTACTTAATCGTACAGTAGTGTAGTTTTTAGTAAGTCCGGTTCGTCCACAGGGAACTAGCCAAGTTTAACGATATATTTTTAAAACTATATTTGAATATATATATATATATATATATATATATATATATATATATATATATATATATATATATATATATATATATATATATATATATATTAATACTACTTATATATATATATATATATATATATATATATATATATATATATATATATATATATATAGATATATATATATATATATAAAAGTAGTATTATTATTATTATTATAAAAGGGGGTTTTTACCGTTTAATGACCGGTTTGTCGATTTTATGTCTTAAGTCGCAATTAAAACCTATTGTAAAATATTAAATATACAAATGACTTAATTTAAAGCGTAAAGTAAATAACGATAAAAAAGTGTGATAATTTAAAGTGCGATAAATAAAAAGACGATAAATAAAATTGCGATAATTAAAAAGTACGTTAATTAAAAATGCAATAAATAAAATGACAGTAAATAAAAGTGCGATGAAATATAAAATAAAGGAATTATGCTTATTTAAACTTCCGTAATCATGATGTTCGACGTGTTGATTTTAGTTTATTACCATGGGTTAATTGTCCTTTGTCCTGGATTATTCGATATGTCCATACGGTTTTGTCCATAATAGTCCATCAGTCATAAATATAAAGTGTGAGAGTCTTCGTCAAATTATCCTTATACCCTAAGTCAAATATTCCAACTAATTGGGGATTCGAAATGTAACAAGGTCTTAATACTTTGTTTAATGAATACACCAGGTTATCGACTGTGTGTAATCCAAGGTTTTACTACTTTGTTAACAATTACACCAATTACCCTTGAATGTAATCCACCCCTGTTTCAACGAATCCATTGACTATTAATCCATCCCCGTGTCCGGTCAAATGAACAATTATTGGTATTTATAGATATCCCGCCCATCGTACATGATTAAGCGTATGTGGTTATATATAGATACGTCAAATTGTAACCTTTATATTAAATTAACGAAGTATCGTTTAGTTAATATAAAGCCCATTAATAGGCCATAGTCTACTTTCCACAAGTTTCGTTCTTTTGTCCAAACCCCAATTATGGTACAAAGCCCAATTACCTAGTCTTAATATTTAGCCCAACATCATGATTACTTCGATTTAAATAAGCATAATAATAACTTAGCTACGAGACATTAATTTAAAAAAGCTGAACATAACTTACAATGATTAATAATAGCATAGCGTTACACTGACAGAATTTTGACTTACACACTTACAACATTCGCCACTATAACCTTATTATTATTAAACTTAAATTCAAATTAAAATTATAAAATATAAATATATTTTTACATATATAGAAAAGAAAGAAAAGGGGTAATGAATCGATTAGAATGCGCGGCCGTTTATAGGCCCACGTTTCACTGTTGAGCTCCGCGAGTGCGAAGATTTTGTGCTTCACAGCTTCGCGAGTGCGGAGGTTTTGAATCCAGCTCATAGATTAAATCCAAAACGTGGGCTGCATATAATTATAATATATAATAATATATATAATTAATTATATATTATATTATATTCTTGTGCATAGTTGACTTGTAATTTTTGGTCCGTTGCGTCGCGCGCTGAAAGTTGGTTCATGTCTCGGTTCCGGATTTTCGAACGCCTTTTCGTACGATTTAATATCTTGTACTTTGTGTTTAACAGCTTATACTCTTGTAATTTTTAGACGTTTCTCATCAATAATTTGAACCACTTGGATTGTACTTTGTACTTTTTAGCTTTTTGGTCATTTGCGTCTTTAATTCGTCGAATCTGTCTTTTGTCTTCATCTTTTATTATTTAAACAAATATAACTTGTAAATATAACAACTACAACTAAAAGCTTGTCTTTCTTGAGGGATAATGCTATGAAATATATGTTCGTTTTTAGCATTATCAAGTACTCTGGGCCCTTCTTCGTTCAGGCTAGCACGCCGAGTCCCTCCGATATGACAAGCTACCCCCAGGCACTCCACTCCAGTCTCAGTCCGTTCAGTCGCCCATGCCGTCATTCCGACTCACGCCGCTCCCATTACGCCACCTGTGCTAGCCATTTCACCTCCCCCAGTCGCGGAGACGGACCTTGTTCATGAGTAACCAGAGGCTGCCACTTAGTGACAGTACCCATCTCAGTAGAGCCACCCATGGCTCAGGTTATTGAGATTACCGGGAACATTCCCGAGGAAGAGCCATTTCCGAGCTTATCACATCTGGAGTAGCCATCAGACCTTTGTCTAGACATGCTTCTAAGCCCCGAACTGAATGTAGGGCAACCACTAGAGTATTTGCCGACCCTTAAGGAAGATGATGATCTCTTTGGGTACTTCACAGACACCGCTCATCAAATTGGCCAGGATAGTATTCCGTAGACTACTTTACTTTATTTTTAATTTTATCTTTTTACAAAAGTATTGTATGAAAAGTTATATATAGTGGAAATGCTACCTTTCTCTTTTTGTTCTTCATGCATAATTTTATCGAGAGACTGGTTCTTTCCAGCATTAGGAGACCCTTTATCGTAGGAAGGCCCAGCACTACCAGCACTAGGAAAGTAACACGACTATAGGGAAGTAATCCTTCCTCAAACTATTTCGATTATTACGTACTAAATCTCTAAGTGTGGGGTAACCCCCGCAACTAACTTGGAAATTTTAGAAGACAATGACCTTAATTTATAAAATATTAAAATATTCTTCTTAAGAGAACATTAGGGACAATGTTCTTCTAAGTGTGGGGTAATGGGTAAAGGTTTAAAGAACGAGTAACTGTAAAACGCCAAGTTTTGAAAAATTCTTTTGTCCAAAAAAGTAATTAAGCAATGGATATTGGGCGATTTTGAAAAATTCTTACCTCGTTCTACCCAAAAGATTCTATAAAATTGCTGGAAATCAGTTTTTGAAACATTTACTAGAACAGAACGATTAAGCTAAAAGATCATGGTTTATGTCAAAAGATTTCTTTCGATAAAATATGTAAAAGGCTACGCATGACCAAGCACGACCCCTACTCCCAAAGTGAGGACTTTTGGACCCAAAGTATCTGTACGATCCATTAAATCTACAGTACTTTGTCAATTCAATTGATGAGCGTGCCGGTGTACGGTTCAAGTTAGAACTTAGTTTTGACATTCGTTTCAAGGCCAATGGTTAGTAAGCGCCATACGTGGTGTAGGTGCGATACTCCTTTCGAAATCATTCTAAATAGAGAAGACAAAAAGCCATCCATTTCCGTTACCACTCCACGCAATTTAAAACCAACCAACTCACACAAGGAGTTGATGAATCAGAAATATTCACCCCAAATTCACTCCCAATTTACACTACCCATTCGCTTTCATTCCCTTTCCATTTATCAAAAAGATCCAGAGAGTGATGAAGAGATAGATCGATTAAAATTCGCTTCAAAAGCACTTTTTGAAAAGATTCCGAACCCCTGATTGTTTTTGATAGGTGAAAGACCTATTTTCCGTGAATTATCACTTCCTCTCTGGGCATCAGGAACGAAAGACAAAAGTTATGAAGAAAGGGTATACCAAAAAAAAAAAAAAAAAAATTTTTGATGAAAGAAAGAGCAAAGTCTCTAAAGGCAAGAAAAACCCCGAGAAGTTGCCCAGAGGAGAATTACTAGAAGAGCCGAGAAAATTCTAGACAATGTCTTAGCAAAATCCGCACCTTCCGAGGAAAACTCTTACGGAATTTAAGCCGTTCTCTATCCAAAAAGGATACTCTGAAGAATCAAAATCTATCAATTCTCTCTGAAAATCCAAATATCTGGATACCTTTCACCCATCCATAAAAATTTCCAAACCTTATAACCCGTCTTCCTCTTGAAAGAATGCCTAGGAAGAAGATCAGTGTCGTCCTTACTTAACTGGTGGAGATATCGATGCTTTACCAAGCCTATGATGAGAATTGTTACACGACTGATTTTTGAGCGACAATATAACTAGATTAGGGCACCCTAAACACCTGAGTGATATGAGTGATCTGCTAGTGAGAAGCCTGGTCATGTATACTCTACATCTGAATGTTGGAAAGTACGTCTTTTTCACTATGGACGCGATTGAAACCTAGCGACTAAAACCATCGAAGTTCGAAACTTTTTCTAATACTTTCGAAAGATGTGACGACTTCTGATGAAGGCATAATAAAATATCTGAGGATAGGAGAGGGAGAATCTATTAGAAAGATCCTTACATTCCCGCTTTTTGCTTGAGGACAAGCAAAGCTAAGTGTGGGGTATTTGATATCGGCCAAAAAGTCACGTTTTCCCCCGATATTGGACCCTAAAACCCATAACTTCCAAACTTTATCACAAAAATAATCGATTTGTCAGTTGATTTTGTAGATCAAGTAATTACAAAGGTAATGCAAAAAGAATCAAGTAAAACGGAGCTAAAACGAAGAATCTAGAGCGAAAATGGTGAAAGATAAGAAATCAAGTTACGATCCAGGAAATCTGGCTGAACACGCAAGCCAAACGGCCTGCTAAATGGCTTGCCTGGCTCAGAATTGGCCTACCAAACGGGCTCAGCAAACGGCCCCTACAAACGGGCTGGCTTGGTAAACGGCCTGCCAAATGGTGTAGTGACCCGAACTTTTCCATGTTTATATATATTAATTGAGATTGATGTTTACATGATTAAATGTTTCCAACATGTTAAGCAATCAAACTTGTTAAGACTTGATTAATTGAAATAGGTTTCATATAGACAATTGACCACCCAAGTTGACCGGTGATTCACGAACGTTAAAACTTGTAAAAAAAAACTATATGATGACATATATATGGTTATATATATAGTTAACATGATATTATGATAAGTAAACATATCATTAATTATATTAACAATGAACTACATATGTAAAAACAAGACTACTAACTTAATGATTTTGAAACGAGACATATATGTAACGTTTATCGTTGTAACGACATTTAATGTATATATATCATATTAAGAGATATTCGTACATCATAATATCATGATAATATAATAATTTAAAATCTCTTTTGATATTATAAACATTGGGTTAACAACATTTAACAAGATCGTTAACCTAAAGGTTTCAAAACAACACTTACATGTAACGACTAACGATGACTTAACGACTCAGTTAAAATGTATATACATGTAGTGTTTTAATATGTATTTATACACTTTTGAAAGACTTCAATACACTTATCAAAATACTTCTACTTAACAAAAATGCTTACAATTACATTCTCGTTCAGTTTCATCAACAATTCTACTCGTATGCACCCGTATTCGTACTCGTACAATACACAGCTTTTAGATGTATGTACTATTGGTATATACACTCCAATGATCAGCTCTTAGCAGCCCATGTGAGTCACCTAACACATGTGGGAACCATCATTTGGCAACTAGCATGAAATATCTCATAAGATTACAAAAATATGAGTAATCATTCATGACTTATTTACATGAAAACAAAATTACATATCCTTTATATCTAATCCATACACCAACGACCAAAAACACCTACAAACACTTTCATTCTTCAATTTTCTTCATCTAATTGAACTCTCTCAAGTTCTATCTTCAAGTTCTAAGTGTTCTTCATAAATTCCAAAAGTTCTAGTTTCATAAAATCAAGAATACTTTCAAGTTTGCTAGCTCACTTCCAATCTTGTAAGGTGATCATCCAACCTCAAGAAATCTTTGTTTCTTACAGTAGGTTATCATTCTAATACAAGGTAATAATCATATTCAAACTTTGGTTCAATTTCTATAACTATAACAATCTTATTTCAAGTGATGATCTTACTTGAACTTGTTTTCGTGTCATGATTTTGCTTCAAGAACTTTGAGCCATCCAAGGATCCATTGAAGCTAGATCCATTTTTTCTCTTTTCCAGTAGGTTCATCCAAGGAACTTAAGGTAGTAATGATGTTCATAACATCATTCGATTCATACATATAAAGCTATCTTATTCGAAGGTTTAAACTTGTAATCACTAGAACATAGTTTAGTTAATTCTAAACTTGTTCGCAAACAAAAGTTAATCCTTCTAACTTGACTTTTAAAATCAACTAAACACATGTTCTATATCTATATGATATGCTAACTTAATGATTTAAAACCTGGAAACACGAAAAACACCGTAAAACCGGATTTACGCCGTCGTAGTAACACCGCGGGCTGTTTTGGGTTAGTTAATTAAAAACTATGATAAACTTTGATTTAAAAGTTGTTATTCTGAGAAAATGATTTTTATTATGAACATGAAACTATATCCAAAAATTATGGTTAAACTCAAAGTGGAAGTATGTTTTCTAAAATGGTCATCTAGACGTCGTTCTTTCGACTGAAATGACTACCTTTACAAAAACGACTTGTAACTTATTTTTCCGACTAGAAACCTATACTTTTTTTGTTTAGATTCATAAAATAGAGTTCAATATGAAACCATAGCAATTTGATTCACTCAAAACGGATTTAAAATGAAGAAGTTATGGGTAAAACAAGATTGGATAATTTTTCTCATTTTAGCTACGTGAAAATTGGTAACAAATCTATTCCAACCATAACTTAATCAACTTGTATTATATATTATGTAATCTTGAGATACCATAGACACGTATACAATGTTTCGACCTATCATGTCGACACATCTATATATATTTCGGAACAACCATAGACACTCTATATGTGAATGTTGGAGTTAGCTATACAGGGTTGAGGTTGATTCCAAAATATATATAGTTTGAGTTGTGATCAATACTGAGATACGTATACACTGGGTCGTGGATTGATTCAAGATAATATTTATCGATTTATTTCTGTACATCTAACTGTGGACAACTAGTTGTAGGTTACTAACGAGGACAACTGACTTAATAAACTTAAAACATCAAAATATATTAAAAGTGTTGTAAATATATTTTGAACATACTTTGATATATATGTATATATTGTTATAGGTTCGTGAATCAACCAGTGGCCAAGTCTTACTTCCCGACGAAGTAAAAATCTGTGAAAGTGAGTTATAGTCCCACTTTTAAAATCTAATATTTTTGGGATGAGAATACATGCAGGTTTTATAAATGATTTACAAAATAGACACAAGTACGTGAAACTACATTCTATGGTTGAATTATCGAAATCGAATATGCCCCTTTTTATTAAGTCTGGTAATCTAAGAATTAGGGAACAGACACCCTAATTGACGCGAATCCTAAAGATAGATCTATTGGGCCTAACAAACCCCATCCAAAGTACCGGATGCTTTAGTACTTCGAAATTTATATCATATCCGAAGGGTGTCCCGGAATGATGGGGATATTCTTATATATGCATCTTGTTATTGTCGGTTACCAGGTGTTCACCATATGAATGATTTTTATCTCTATGTATGGGATGTGTATTGAAATATGAAATCTTGTGGTCTATTATTATGATTTGATATATATAGGTTAAACCTATAACTCACCAACATTTTTGTTGACGTTTTAAGCATGTTTATTCTCAGGTGATTATTAAGAGCTTCCGCTGTCGCATACTTAAATAAGGACAAGATTTGGAGTCCATGCTTGTATGATATTGTGTAAAAACTGCATTCAAGAAACTTATTTTGTTGTAACATATTTGTATTGTAAACCATTATGTAATGGTCGTGTGTAAACATGATATATTAGATTATCATTATTTGATAATCTACGTAAAGCTTTTTAAACCTTTATTGATGAAATAAAGGTTATGGTTTGTTTAAAAATGAATGCAGTCTTTGAAAAACGTCTCATATAGAGGTCAAAACCTCGCAACGAAATCAATTAATATGGAACGTTTTTAATCAATAAGAACGGGACATTTCAGTTGGTATCAGAGCGTTGGTCTTAGAGAACCAGAAAATTTGCATTAGTGTGTCTTATCGAGTTTGTTAGGATGCATTAGTGAGTCTGGACTTCGACCGAGTTTTCTTTAAAAATGATTGCTTAACATTTTTGTTGGAAACTATATATTTTTAACATATGAATATTATGTGATATATTAATCTCTTAACGTGTTTGATATTATGTGATAGATGTCTACCTCTAGAACAAGTCCCATTGACTCACCTAATAATAATGAAGAGTCAAATGTAAATTGGAATGATTTGTGGACTGATTCACAAGTTCCCGAAGAGGAACCGGAAGAAGAGTCGGAACCGGAAGAAGAGTCGGAACCGGAAGAAGAATCGGAACCGGATGAAGAAATAGAACCGGTGGGGGAAATAATAAAACGGTTAAGTAAAAGAAAATCCTCAACCAACCGACCAAAGTTAATTATGGTCAATGGTGTTTCCGCCAAGGAAGCAAAATATTGGGAGGATTACCAATTCTCCGATGAATCGGATTTCGACGAGAATTCCGATGATGTTATAGAAATTACCCCAACTGAATTTAAAAAGGCAAAAGAAAATAATAAGGGAAAGGGCATAAAAATAGAGAAATCTAATTCCAACCCCGATGAACTTTATATGTATCGTCAACCCCCAAAGTCCTTAAGTTGTAACAATGACCCGAGAACCTCTAAACCACCAGGTTTTTCTAAACCAATGTGGACAACGACGGCTCGTATTAGGGGAACATCATATATCCCTAGAAACTTGGCAAAACGAACCAAAACCGAAGAAGAAGAAACGAGCGAGTCGGAATAAGATAGTTGTATTCGTGTGGTGTAATATATGGAATATAGTGTTCTTATGCTTTATGATATATGTAAAAATTGCTTGTATTAATAAGTATTTTTTTTATGAATCTAACTCTTGTCTATTTTACAGTTTAAAAACACAAAATGGATAGACAACCCAATATTTTAAGAGACCTACCCGGAGACATGATTGATGAAATCTTGTCTAGAGTCGGCCAGAATTCTTCGGCACAACTATTTAAGGCGAGATCAGTTTGTAAGACATTCGAAGAACGTTCCAAGAATGTCTTGGTTTATAAGAGACTTTCGTTTGAAAGATGGGGGATATCACATTGGGAAACCCATAAATTACGATGTGTTTACTTTGACGCATATATTGCGGGGAACCCAAATGCTATTTTACGCCACGGGTTAAGAAATTATTTTGACTCAATATATCCGAATATTGGACTTCGTGATTTAGAAAAAGCGGCTAACATGCAACATAAAGAAGCATGTTATGCTTACGGATTAGTAATGTTCGCTTCTCACCAAAGTGAGAACAAGAACATCGGGCTACAACTATTAAACAAAACGTTTCCACAAGTGACGGAGTCGGTAATTGGGGTAAGAAATGAGGTTTTTAGATTATTACGGGACTGTTGGACATTACGTAACCCTCGTCCCTTTGATGACGTTACAACACGCTGTCTTATCAACGGCCATAACGGTTATGTTGCACAAGACCAAGGATGGGAAGTAGTCCTAGTAAAACCAGAATGCATGACTTGTTTCTGGACGTATGAACTACGTGTCTTTATTGCCTTTGCCGAACGACTTGTGTACTAGCTAGAATTGTCTTCACAACTATCTTGTATCAAAGTTATTGTGTGCTATATTTCATGCTTTATGTAAAATAAGCGGTAATGTAAGTTTGTAAAATATTGTATAAAAGTTTGAACGCGAAATATTATTACAATCAGTTTTTCATATAGAATTGTAGTAGTTGAATTGTATATTAGCTACTAAGTATGAACTTAACGGGTAGGTACTACCCGAATTTAAACTTATAAAACGCTAATATGAAGAAAAAGCTTTTATAAATGAGTTCATATTATGCTACGAAATACTATTAACTACTTTTAATATTCTGTATGATTAACTTGTTCCATTTAACTATTTTGAAGGAAATGGCACCGACTACTCGACACACCGTGAATATGAATGAAGAGGAATTCCGTACTTTTCTAGCTTCAAACATAGCCGCAGTACAGGCTGCGCTACATACCAACAATAACCTTGGATCTAGTAGTACAGGAAATCGTGTAGGATGCACCTACAAAGAATTCACTGCCTGCAAACCTTTGGAATTTGATGGAACCGAAGGACCGATCGGATTGAAACGGTGGACCGAGAAGGTTGAATCGGTGTTTGCCATAAGTAAGTGTACTGAAGAGGACAAAGTGAAGTACGCTACGCATACCTTCACAGGTTCTGCGTTAACATGGTGGAATACCTATCTAGAGCAAGTGGGACAAGATGATGCGTACGCACTACCGTGGTCAGCATTCAAGCACTTGATGAACGAGAAGTACCGTCCCAGAACCGAGGTCAATAAGCTCAAGACAGAACTTAGAGGGTTACGAACCCAAGGATTTGATATTACCACGTACGAAAGACGATTCACAGAATTGTTCCTATTGTGTCCGGGAGCATTCGAAGATGAGGAAGAGAAGATCGACGCGTTTGTGAAAGGATTACCGGAAAGAATCCAAGAAGATATAAGTTCACACGAGCCCGCCTCCATACAACAGGCATGTAGAATGGCTCACAAACTAGTGAACCAGATTGAAGAAAGAATTAAAGAACAGACTGCTGAAGAGGCCAATGTGAAGCAAGTCAAAAGAAAGTGGGAGGAAAACGGTGATAAGAATCACCAATACAACAACAACATCAATTACAACAATAATCGCAACAATTATCCCAACAATCGCAACATCAATCGCAACTACAACAAACGGCCCAACAACAACAACAACAACAACAGCAACTACAACAATCATCCCAACAACAATAATAACCGCAACAACAACAACAATCAGAAGCAACTATGCCAAAGGTGTGAAAAGAATCACTCGGGGTTCTGCACCAAATTTTGCAACAAGTGTAAAAGAAATGGTCATAGCGCGGCGAAGTGTGAGGTCTACGGACCAGGGGTTAATAGAACGAAAGGAACAAATGGTGTCGGAACGAGTAATGGCGGAGCAAGTAGTGTCGGAGCAAGTTATGCCAATGTAGTTTGTTATAAATGTGGAAAACCAGGCCACATTATTAGAAATTGCCCGAACCAGGAGAACACGAATGGACAAGGCCGTGGAAGAGTTTTCAATATTAATGCGGTAGAGGCACAGGAAGACCCGGAGCTTGTTACGGGTACGTTTCTTATTGACAATAAATCTGCTTACGTTTTATTTGATTCGGGTGCGGATAGAAGCTACATGAGTAGAGATTTTTGTGCTAAATTAAGTTGTCCATTGACGCCTTTGGATAGTAAATTTTTACTCGAATTAGCAAATGGTAAATTAATTTCAGCAGATAATATATGTCGGAATCGAGAAATTAAACTGGTTAGCGAAACATTTAAGATTGATTTGATACCAGTAGAGTTAGGGAGTTTTGATGTGATAATCGGTATGGACTGGTTGAAAGAAGTGAAAGCGGAGATCGTTTGTTACAAAAATGCAATTCGCATTATACGAGAAAAAGGAAAACCCTTAATGGTGTACGGAGAAAAGGGCAACACGAAGCTACATCTTATTAGTAATTTGAAGGCACAAAAACTAATAAGAAAAGGTTGCTATGCTGTTCTAGCACACGTCGAGAAAGTACAAACTGAAGAAAAGAGCATCAATGATGTTCCCATTGCAAAAGAATTTCCCGATGTATTTCCAAAAGAATTACCGGGATTACCCCCACATCGATCCGTTGAATTTCAAATAGATCTTGTACCAGGAGCTGCACCAATAGCTCGTGCTCCTTACAGACTCGCACCCAGCGAGATGAAAGAACTGCAAAGCCAATTACAAGAACTCTTAGAGCGTGGTTTCATTCGACCAAGCACATCACCGTGGGGAGCTCCTGTTTTGTTTGTCAAGAAGAAAGATGGTACATTCAGGTTGTGTATCGACTACCGAGAGTTGAACAAACTTACCATCAAGAACCGCTACCCACTACCGAGAATCGACGACTTATTTGATCAACTACAAGGCTCGTCTGTTTATTCAAAGATTGACTTACGTTCCGGGTATCATCAAATGCGGGTGAAAGAAGATGATATTCCAAAGACTGCTTTCAGAACACGTTACGGTCATTACGAGTTTATGGTCATGCCGTTTGGTTTAACTAATGCACCAGCTGTGTTCATGGACCTTATGAACCGAGTGTGTGGACCATACCTTGACAAGTTTGTCATTGTTTTCATTGATGACATACTTATTTACTCAAAGAATGACCAAGAACACGGTGAACATTTGAGAAAGGTGTTAGAAGTATTGAGGAAGGAAGAATTGTACGCTAAGTTTTCAAAGTGTGCATTTTGGTTGGAAGAAGTTCAATTCCTCGGTCACATAGTGAACAAAGAAGGTATTAAGGTGGATCCGGCAAAGATAGAAACTGTTGAAAAGTGGGAAACCCCGAAAACTCCGAAACACATACGCCAGTTTTTAGGACTAGCTGGTTACTACAGAAGGTTCATCCAAGACTTTTCCAGAATAGCAAAACCCTTGACTGCATTAACGCATAAAGGGAAGAAATTTGAATGGAATGATGAACAAGAGAAAGCGTTTCAGTTATTGAAGAAAAAGCTAACTACGGCACCTATATTGTCATTGCCTGAAGGGAATGATGATTTTGTGATTTATTGTGATGCATCAAAGCAAGGTCTCGGTTGTGTATTAATGCAACGAACGAAGGTGATTGCTTATGCGTCTAGACAATTGAAGATTCACGAACAAAATTATACGACGCATGATTTAGAATTAGGCGCGGTTGTTTTTGCATTAAAGACTTGGAGGCACTACTTATATGGGGTCAAAAGTATTATATATACCGACCACAAAAGTCTTCAACACATATTTAATCAGAAACAACTGAATATGAGGCAGCGTAGGTGGATTGAATTATTGAATGATTACGATTTTGAGATTCGTTACCACCCGGGGAAGGCAAATGTGGTAGCCGATGCCTTGAGCAGGAAGGATAGAGAACCCATTCGAGTAAAATCTATGAATATAATGATTCATAATAACATTACTACTCAAATAAAGGAGGCGCAACAAGGAGTTTTAAAAGAGGGAAATTTAAAGGATGAAATACCCAAAGGATCGGAGAAGCATCTTAATATTCGGGAAGACGGAACCCGGTATAGGGCTGAAAGGATTTGGGTACCAAAATTTGGAGATATGAGAGAAATGGTACTTAGAGAAGCTCATAAAACCAGATACTCAATACATCCTGGAACGGGGAAGATGTACAAGGATCTCAAGAAACATTTTTGGTGGCCGGGTATGAAAGCCGATGTTGCTAAATACGTAGGAGAATGTTTGACGTGTTCTAAGGTCAAAGCTGAGCATCAGAAACCATCAGGTCTACTTCAACAACCCGAAATCCCGGAATGGAAATGGGAAAACATTACCATGGATTTCATCACTAAATTGCCAAGGACTGCAAGTGGTTTTGATACTATTTGGGTAATAGTTGATCGTCTCACCAAATCAGCACACTTCCTACCAATAAGAGAAGATGACAAGATGGAGAAGTTAGCACGACTGTATTTGAAGGAAGTCATCTCCAGACATGGAATACCAATCTCTATTATCTCTGATAGGGATGGCAGATTTATTTCAAGATTCTGGCAGACATTACAGCAAGCATTAGGAACTCGTCTAGACATGAGTACTGCCTATCATCCACAAACTGATGGGCAGAGCGAAAGGACGATACAAACGCTTGAAGACATGCTACGAGCATGTGTTATTGATTTCGGAAACAGTTGGGATCGACATCTACCGTTAGCAGAATTTTCCTACAACAACAGCTACCATTCAAGCATTGAGATGGCGCCGTTTGAAGCACTTTATGGTAGAAAGTGCAGGTCTCCGATTTGTTGGAGTGAGGTGGGGGATAGACAGATTACGGGTCCGGAGATTATACAAGAAACTACCGAGAAGATCATCCAAATTCAACAACGGTTGAAAACCGCCCAAAGTCGACAAAAGAGCTACGCTGACATTAAAAGAAAAGATATAGAATTTGAAATTGGAGAGATGGTCATGCTTAAAGTTTCACCTTGGAAAGGCGTTGTTCGATTTGGTAAACGAGGGAAATTAAATCCAAGGTATATTGGACCATTCAAGATTATTGATCGTGTCGGACCAGTAGCTTACCGACTTGAGTTACCTCAACAACTCGCGGCTGTACATAACACTTTCCACGTCTCGAATTTGAAGAAATATTTTGCTAAAGAAGATCTCACTATTCCGTTAGATGAAATCCAAATCAACGAAAAACTCCAATTCATCGAAGAACCCGTCGAAATAATGGATCGTGAGGTTAAAAGACTTAAGCAAAACAAGATACCAATTGTTAAGGTTCGATGGAATGCTCGTAGAGGACCCGAGTTCACCTGGGAGCGTGAAGATCAGATGAAGAAGAAATACCCGCATCTATTTCCAGAAGATTCGTCAACACCTTCAACAGCTTAAAATTTCGGGACGAAATTTATTTAACGGGTAGGTACTGTAGTGACCCGAACTTTTCCATGTTTATATATATTAATTGAGATTGATGTTTACATGATTAAATGTTTCCAACATGTTAAGCAATCAAACTTGTTAAGACTTGATTAATTGAAATAGGTTTCATATAGACAATTGACCACCCAAGTTGACCGGTGATTCACGAACGTTAAAACTTGTAAAAAAAAACTATATGATGACATATATATGGTTATATATATAGTTAACATGATATTATGATAAGTAAACATATCATTAATTATATTAACAATGAACTACATATGTAAAAACAAGACTACTAACTTAATGATTTTGAAACGAGACATATATGTAACGTTTATCGTTGTAACGACATTTAATGTATATATATCATATTAAGAGATATTCGTACATCATAATATCATGATAATATAATAATTTAAAATCTCTTTTGATATTATAAACATTGGGTTAACAACATTTAACAAGATCGTTAACCTAAAGGTTTCAAAACAACACTTACATGTAACGACTAACGATGACTTAACGACTCAGTTAAAATGTATATACATGTAGTGTTTTAATATGTATTTATACACTTTTGAAAGACTTCAATACACTTATCAAAATACTTCTACTTAACAAAAATGCTTACAATTACATTCTCGTTCAGTTTCATCAACAATTCTACTCGTATGCACCCGTATTCGTACTCGTACAATACACAGCTTTTAGATGTATGTACTATTGGTATATACACTCCAATGATCAGCTCTTAGCAGCCCATGTGAGTCACCTAACACATGTGGGAACCATCATTTGGCAACTAGCATGAAATATCTCATAAGATTACAAAAATATGAGTAATCATTCATGACTTATTTACATGAAAACAAAATTACATATCCTTTATATCTAATCCATACACCAACGACCAAAAACACCTACAAACACTTTCATTCTTCAATTTTCTTCATCTAATTGAACTCTCTCAAGTTCTATCTTCAAGTTCTAAGTGTTCTTCATAAATTCCAAAAGTTCTAGTTTCATAAAATCAAGAATACTTTCAAGTTTGCTAGCTCACTTCCAATCTTGTAAGGTGATCATCCAACCTCAAGAAATCTTTGTTTCTTACAGTAGGTTATCATTCTAATACAAGGTAATAATCATATTCAAACTTTGGTTCAATTTCTATAACTATAACAATCTTATTTCAAGTGATGATCTTACTTGAACTTGTTTTCGTGTCATGATTTTGCTTCAAGAACTTTGAGCCATCCAAGGATCCATTGAAGCTAGATCCATTTTTTCTCTTTTCCAGTAGGTTCATCCAAGGAACTTAAGGTAGTAATGATGTTCATAACATCATTCGATTCATACATATAAAGCTATCTTATTCGAAGGTTTAAACTTGTAATCACTAGAACATAGTTTAGTTAATTCTAAACTTGTTCGCAAACAAAAGTTAATCCTTCTAACTTGACTTTTAAAATCAACTAAACACATGTTCTATATCTATATGATATGCTAACTTAATGATTTAAAACCTGGAAACACGAAAAACACCGTAAAACCGGATTTACGCCGTCGTAGTAACACCGCGGGCTGTTTTGGGTTAGTTAATTAAAAACTATGATAAACTTTGATTTAAAAGTTGTTATTCTGAGAAAATGATTTTTATTATGAACATGAAACTATATCCAAAAATTATGGTTAAACTCAAAGTGGAAGTATGTTTTCTAAAATGGTCATCTAGACGTCGTTCTTTCGACTGAAATGACTACCTTTACAAAAACGACTTGTAACTTATTTTTCCGACTAGAAACCTATACTTTTTTTGTTTAGATTCATAAAATAGAGTTCAATATGAAACCATAGCAATTTGATTCACTCAAAACGGATTTAAAATGAAGAAGTTATGGGTAAAACAAGATTGGATAATTTTTCTCATTTTAGCTACGTGAAAATTGGTAACAAATCTATTCCAACCATAACTTAATCAACTTGTATTATATATTATGTAATCTTGAGATACCATAGACACGTATACAATGTTTCGACCTATCATGTCGACACATCTATATATATTTCGGAACAACCATAGACACTCTATATGTGAATGTTGGAGTTAGCTATACAGGGTTGAGGTTGATTCCAAAATATATATAGTTTGAGTTGTGATCAATACTGAGATACGTATACACTGGGTCGTGGATTGATTCAAGATAATATTTATCGATTTATTTCTGTACATCTAACTGTGGACAACTAGTTGTAGGTTACTAACGAGGACAACTGACTTAATAAACTTAAAACATCAAAATATATTAAAAGTGTTGTAAATATATTTTGAACATACTTTGATATATATGTATATATTGTTATAGGTTCGTGAATCAACCAGTGGCCAAGTCTTACTTCCCGACGAAGTAAAAATCTGTGAAAGTGAGTTATAGTCCCACTTTTAAAATCTAATATTTTTGGGATGAGAATACATGCAGGTTTTATAAATGATTTACAAAATAGACACAAGTACGTGAAACTACATTCTATGGTTGAATTATCGAAATCGAATATGCCCCTTTTTATTAAGTCTGGTAATCTAAGAATTAGGGAACAGACACCCTAATTGACGCGAATCCTAAAGATAGATCTATTGGGCCTAACAAACCCCATCCAAAGTACCGGATGCTTTAGTACTTCGAAATTTATATCATATCCGAAGGGTGTCCCGGAATGATGGGGATATTCTTATATATGCATCTTGTTATTGTCGGTTACCAGGTGTTCACCATATGAATGATTTTTATCTCTATGTATGGGATGTGTATTGAAATATGAAATCTTGTGGTCTATTATTATGATTTGATATATATAGGTTAAACCTATAACTCACCAACATTTTTGTTGACGTTTTAAGCATGTTTATTCTCAGGTGATTATTAAGAGCTTCCGCTGTCGCATACTTAAATAAGGACAAGATTTGGAGTCCATGCTTGTATGATATTGTGTAAAAACTGCATTCAAGAAACTTATTTTGTTGTAACATATTTGTATTGTAAACCATTATGTAATGGTCGTGTGTAAACATGATATATTAGATTATCATTATTTGATAATCTACGTAAAGCTTTTTAAACCTTTATTGATGAAATAAAGGTTATGGTTTGTTTAAAAATGAATGCAGTCTTTGAAAAACGTCTCATATAGAGGTCAAAACCTCGCAACGAAATCAATTAATATGGAACGTTTTTAATCAATAAGAACGGGACATTTCAAATGGCCTGCCAGCCGTTTGCAGGCAAAAATCCAAGTATATTTGTAGGTCCTTCTCCATCCATTTCAACACACACTCAATTTACAATTCATTTTATATTTTCAAGTTTTAGTTTAGTTTTTAGTATTAGCTAGCTTAGCTTTTATTTTCCGGAGGATATCCCGGCGAGTCCCTACGATCTCGGGCAGATTTCTTCGGCTTTTTCAGGTTCTTATCCGAAACGCTTGTCTTTGTATTAAACATGTATTCTTACCTTTTATGTTTAATAACGCATTCCCATATTACCATGATAGCTTAATTAATCTGTATGTTGCCATGATAGAAGTTTGGGTTAGCGTGATTATGTTAAATTAGTACGGTGCTGAACTAGGAAGTCCGATAGATTTGTATGATAGCATCTTAAGGATTGACCAACCTAGGTTATGATCAGGACTTATACACCTATATAAACTTAGCTACTTCATAGGATTAAGACCCCTGGTTATACTGTATCTGAAGATTCTATGAACTCGGTATGGGCGGAGTTCCCGAGAGGCATTTAATGCGCTTTTAGGACACGAAACTTAGGAATTGAGACATGAATGACCTAGTATGCCTATTAACTGTTCCAAAGAGACCTCTTAGGAGCTGTTAAGATCTAGCTAGTGCCCTGACTGTATGATCCCAACCTATTGCATGTTCTTGTTTGATTGTTGCCCTAGGATTAAGTCATATTCACCGTCTAGGTACCTTCTAGGTTTCTATCTGCTTGACTTTTAGTATATCAACTTTAATACTGTATAATGTTTGTCTTGGTTTGATCTCATTAGTATGATGAAATGGTTTGTAACAACCCAACCCGTTATACAACTGAACACGCGGATTTTTTTTATCAGTAGCGTGCGCGGCGCGCAGTCCCTTGTGTGCGCGGCGCGCACAAGGCCTGGCAGCCCGCTGTCCAAAATAACCAATTTTTGTTTAAAGATCTCCCACTTCCCGACACTTTTAGATGAAACGCTTTTCACAACACATTATAATAAGTAAAACTAACACGTTTCAATAATAAAACAAGTTTTACGAAACCGGACCCACATATGCCGAAATACGAGTTTCGTACAAAATATAAGTTTCGACCACATTAGTTTAAATTCCAAACTACACTTTGAGCATGGTGTTTAGAGGTTAAACTACCCAAATCTTGGTCATACTTCAAAAGCTAAACTTCCAAAAAGCGTCTCCTATCAAGATAAAGCGGGATCAATAGTCCAAACGAATACCCTTTCCCTTGTCCACGCCGGAGCCTACAAAAAAGGTAAACAACGAGAGGGTAAGCAAATCGCTTAGTGAATGCAATAATTATACACATACATATATAATATACCTATTTGCAAACACTTACACCTTTACCGCTACACACTAGCAACTAAAATAGCATACCATCTCAAGTATAACGCTATAATCTCCAATACCACGGACTAGCGCAAAACATTAGCATATAATCCAAACATTATAATATTCTATACTTATAATACAAACCATGGTTAACCAATCGTACAAGGGAATGCACTTTCGAAAGGCCATCGGAGTTCATAACATCCATTAGTGTACTTAGCACCACGTATCACTAACCCCCGGGTGGCATCTTAACACCTCGATACTTCACCCCCGTTATATTACGGAGTGGCGTCCTAACACCTCGACACTTCACCCCTAGGTGGCATCTTAACACCTCGATGCTTCACCCCGAGTGGCATCTTAACACCTCGATGCTTCACTCGTCACATGAAACGTGGTGTCTTAGCACCTCGACACTTCACATCTCACACTACAACAAATAAATACATTATATACCTAAGCATATAATTATTCCACTCACCTTAATGATTCGGTAACGTTTATACTTCCACAAGCTTCAAAGAAAGGTACCTAATACAATAAGTATTCAATCAACACACAACTAGTTGGACTAAACACCAACAATTTACTCATGCGCATTTAATGGCCTACTTGCATTAAATGACTCATTTATATCAAAATCGTCCATTTAAGGTCAAGACCACCATAAATCACTAAAAGCTAGTGATTAAAGTCCAACAACACTAACTAATACACAATTAGGGTATTTCATACCCATTTTTCCCAACTAGGTCAATTATTACTCATTTGACCATTTTAAAGTCCACACACCCATTTCGGGTCATCCACTAATCCAAATAACACCCATTTGCTTAATAACTAGGTGTGCTAGTGATTAACTAACCAATTATGACTCAATAACCTCAATTATCACTTTGAAACCCTAGGTTAGTTACTATTGAGTCTTCATGACTCAATCTTATCCAAGAACACCCAAAATCACCAATAATGGTTTTTATGTTCATCACTAACCCAAACCCTAACCCTTAAACAAATTAAAATAAGGAAATCAAGATTAGAGCTTACCACCACAACCAAAATGTAGCTAGTGGATAGATAAACAACTTTAATACACGCGATTTGGCCCGAAATCAACTTCTTCCTTCTCGATTTGAGCTTTCTCTCACTTAAAGGGTTTCTCACTCTAGGAATTGAATTTGGAGAGATGATGTGGTTGGTGATAAGATTGAATGTGTTTCAACCACCAAACAACTGGCCATTACAACCCCAAACTCGTCAACATGTGATAAGACAACAATGCCCTTCATTTAACTTTAATTTAAAAAGCTGGAATATGTGCACAGTGCTAGTGCGCGGCGCGCACACTTAACCCTGCGCAGCGCGCACAAGGTTCTGGGCAGGTTCTGACTTCAGTTTAACTGTACAATGATACCCACACTCTATGTACCATATTTACACTGCTGTACAATAATAATTTGGGCCTTACAACTCTCGCCCACTTGAATCAGAGCGCGTCCTCGCAATCCTAGCCGCATGACAAGATGGAAGATAAACTAACACAAACTCTTCGGGCTACCAAGTAAACTCGGAGCCTTTACTACGACGCCATTGAACTTTAAAAGTTTTTACCTCTTTATTTCTCAACCTTTTCACCTTTTCATCAAGTATAGCAATCGGCTCCTCAATATACTCTAACTTATTGTTTAGCTCAATCTCGTCTAATAGCACCCATGAAGAATCATCCGCAAGACACTTACGGAGATGGGAAACATGAAATGTATTATGGACGAATACATTAAATTTGATTACATCGCGAGGTACTTGACCTCTATATGATACATTTTACAAACATTGCATTCGTTTTTAAAAGACAAACTTTCATTACATCGAAAGTTGACGACATGCATACCATTTCATAATATATCCAACTATAATTGACTTAATAATAATCTTGATGAACTCAAAGACTCGAATGCAACGTCTTTTGAAATATGTCATGAATGACTCCAAGTAATATCTCTAAAATGAGAAAATGCACAGCGGAAGATTTCTTTCATACCTGAGAATAAACATGCTTTCAAGTTTCAACCAAAAGGTTGGTGAGTTCATTAGTTTATCGTAATCAATCATTTCCATAATTTTAATAGACCACAAGATTTCATTTATTCAATAATCATACACTCGCAAGTGTTTAAAAATTCATTCATATGGATTGAACACCTGGTAACCAACATTAACAAAATGCATCTAGAATATCCCCAAATATATAACATCGAAGTACTAAAGTAGTTCAAATTCTATGACTAGGGCGTATCAAAGCCCATAGATCTATCTTTAGGATTCGCGTCAATTAGTGGCAATTATAATAAACACCAATTCTTAAGCTACCAAGTTCAACAAGGGCGATATCCGGTATAACAATTCAACCATAGAATGTAGTTTCAATTATTTGTGTCTATTTAGGAAAACATTTATAAATGCAGCGCATGTATTCTCAGTCCCAAAAATATATATTGTAAAAGCATTTAAAAAGGGAACAAATGAAACTCACGATATGATATTTTGTAGTAAAAATATGCATACGACGGAACTGAACAGTGCAAGGTTGGCCTCGGATTCATGATCCTATATCCATTATATATATATATATATATATATATATATATATATATATATATATATATATATATATATATATATATATATATATATATATATATATTAACTCATAGAATCAAATAATTCTATCTATTAATTATATAATATTTGTATATTAAAGTTGTAATTACATATAAAATTTAAACTAAATCTTAACTAAAGTATATATACATTATTTACATTTTACATCTTAAATTATATGTTATCTATATTTATTTTGTATACTTTAAATAAATAAAAATATTAATATAGTTTTATTAAATATATTTTTATATGACTAACGTTTATTGTAATAATAATAATATAGTCGTAATAATAATAATAATAATAATGATACTAGTAGTAAAAGTGATAATAATAAAAAAAAAAAAATAATAATAATAATAATAATAATAATAATAATAATAATAATAATAATAATAATAATAATAATAATAATCATAATCATAATAATGATAATACTAATAATAAAAGTAAATAATATTGTTATAAGTTAATAATAATAATGATATTAATAATTTTTATAATTTCAATAATACTACAATTAAAAATAATATTAATGATTAATAATAATAATAATAATCATACTTAATTCTTAACAATATATTAATATCATAATATTCAACATTTATAATTAACTTATGAATGTAAATTTAAAACTTAAGTTTATAATTTATACCCTTGGTTTAAATCGAACGAGAGAGACGAGAAATGTTCAGAAGTGAAGCCCATCACCGAATCACTTCATATTATTTTCTTAATCATCACCATCATTACCATATATCATAATCATAATCATTCCCTTATCATCGTCATTAAATAATTAGTTCCTTTAATTGCTCAACCCGTTCATTCTCTACATGGTCACGTTAATCCTCAGCATCAATAATATTAATGTGGATTTTGAACCAACAAAACATAACAGATGGACTACGGCCCAAAGCAGTCCAGTAGAGAACCCAGAGTTGGATCACGGCCCAATAGTTAAACTAATGAAGCCTACCTCAAAACCCAATTTATACCAGTGACTGTTTCGTTATTATAGGAACTCGATTTGAAAATAATAGTACTTCGCTAGATGCATCTAATATCCATCATTATCATTGCTATATTTGCTAACCACATTTTAACCACATCACCCTTTACTTTAATATCATCAAGTACTCCATCATCCATAAAAAATAACGCATGCTAATAAGGAAATCATGTTTGTTTATGGGGTTCATTACTTTACATTTGTTTTAGTTATCTGCACTCTTTTTTTTATTGGCTTAGTATTCTTTATAACCCACTAGTAATTCATAAAGTCAAGTGGGGTGTAGCTGTATTGAAAGTGTCGGCCAACTAGTCCCACCATGTTGCAATTGCGTATTATAATATCAAGTTGTCAAACCTTTATGTTTGTGAGCATAATCGACTCCTATGATTGCTATAATTTACATGACCCATCATTCTTTCTTTGCTGTACAGAAATAGAAAAAGAACAAAGTGGGTTTCGTTAGGTTGTTGATCAAAAATATTGATGAGGTTGAAGGAGATGATGATCGTTTAATGGTGATTTATTTGCGAGCAAAATTAAACAGGTACAACGGCATCAATATTTGTTTTATGGTGGTGTTTTAGTCGAACCAAAATAATTATGAAAGATGGTGATGGTGTTTGATAATGCTAAAAACGAACATATATTTCATAGCATTATCCCTCAAGAAAGACAAGATTTTAGTTGCAATTGTTCTATTTACAAATGATATTCGTTTAAATAATAAAAGGTGAAGACAAAAGACAGATTCGACGAATTGAAGACGCAAACGACCAAAAAGCTCAAAAGTACAAAGTACAATCAAAATGGTTCAAATTATTGATAAGAAACTTCTAGAAATTACAAGAGTACGAGCCGCAAAACGCAAAGTACAAGATATTAAATAGTACGCAAGGACGTTCGAAAATCCGGAACCGGGACCAGAGTCAACTCTTAACGCACGACGCAACGGACCTAAAATTACGAGTCAACTATGTACAAGAATATAATATAATATATATATAATTATATAAATTATATATATATATATATATATATATATATATATATATATATATATATATATATATATATATATATATATATATATATATATATATTAAAAAAATGCAGCAGCCCACGTTTTGGAATCTTTGTGAGCTGGAAAAGCAGGTCATGCGATCGCATGGCCAGAAGGAACAATTTCCATGCGATCGCATGGCAGTGAAAGGCTGGCCACATCTATAAATTTCACAGTTTTTGGTCGAATGTTACACATCTTTTTCTATCCTCTCTATTTCTCAGGATATATATATATATATATATATATATATATATATATATATATATATATATATATATATATATATATATATATATATATTATAATATTAATTTTAATTTAAGATTAATAATAATAAGGGTATGTTAGCGAATGTTGTAAGTGTGTAAGTCGAAATTATGTCCGTGTAACGCTACGCTATTATTAATCATTGTAAGTTATGTTCAACCTTTTTAAAATAATGTCTCGTAGCTAAGTTATTATTATGCTTATTTAAGCCGAAGTAATCGTGATGTTGGGCTAAATATTAAAGACGGGGTAATTGGGCTTTGTACCATAATTGGGGTTTAGACAAAAGAACAACACTTGTGGAAATTAGACTATGGGCTATTAATGGGCTTTATATTTGTTTAATTGAATGATAGTTCGTTAATTTAATATAAAGATTTACAATTGGACGTAATTATAAATAACCACATACACTCGATGGGACACGATGTACGGGATATTTATAAGTACTAATAATCGTTCATTTAACCGAACACGGGAATGGATTAATAGTCAATGGACTTATTCAAACAGGAGTGAATTACATACAAGGAAAATTGGTGTAATTATAGTTTAAGTCCCCAATTAGTTAGAATATTTGACTTTGGGTATAAGGATAATTTGACGAGGACACTCGCACTTTATATTTATGACTGATGGACTGTTATGGACAAAAACCAGATGGACATATCAAATAATCCTGGACAAAGGACAATTAACCCATGGTAATAAACTAAAATCAACACGTCAAACATCATGATTACGGAAGTTTAAATAAGCATAATTCCTTTACTTCATATTTCATTGCATTTTTATTTACTGTCATTTTATTTAATTGCACTTTTAATTATCGTACTTTTTAATTATCGCAATTTTATTTATTGTCATTTTATTTATCGCAGTTTAATTTATCGCACTTTAATTATTTTCATTTACTTTACGCTTTAAATTAAGTTATATTTATTTTTAATATTTTACATTAGGTTTTAACTGCGACTAAAGTTTTAAAATCGACAAACCGGTCATTAAACGGTAAAAACCCCCTTGTATAATAATAATACTACTTATATATATATTTATATATTTATAAATATAGTTTTAAAAATATAGCGTTAAACTTGGCTAGCTCCCTGTGGAATGAACCGGATTTACTAAAAACTACACTACTGTACGATTAGGTACACTGCCTATAAGTGTTGTAGCAAGGTTTAGGTATATCTACTCTATAAATAAATAAATAACTTATGTAAAATTGTATCATAATTAATAGTATTTCGTAGCAAAAATATAACTATTTCGTATACACCTCTACGCACATCAAGTATTTTTGGCGCCGCTGCCGGGGACTCCTAAACGCCAAAAGTGCAACGCTATAAAAAAAGATTTTTTTAGTTTTAATTAAGTTTTTGTATAAAATATAAGTTTTAAATTTTTTTTTTAAAATTACAAAAAATACAAAAACAAAAAAAAGAAAAAGAAAAATATATCTATATTTTAAAGTTTATTTAAATTAAAAAGTTTATATTTTTTATTTATTGTGCAAAGTTTTAAAAACTAATAAGTAATAATTTTTTATTTACTAATAATTTATATTTATATTATATATATATTAAAAACAGAAAAAAAATATAAAAATTAATCGGGCCCGAGAACTGTAGCAGCCCAATTTTTGAACCGGATCTGAGGCTCATGCGATCGCATGAGATTTTAACTATCAACCCATGCGATCGCATGGTTTGAGTTGACAGCCCTGAAACCTTTGACTGCCGAATAGGTTTAGGGTTTAATATTAATTATTATTATTAATTAAAACTTAATTAGGGTTTATTTATTTATTAATTAGTTTTAGTTTTATTATTTTGTATATTTAGTTTAAATTAGTTTTATTAGTTTTAAAAATTAATACTTTTATAAAATAAATAATATAAAAATAATATTTTTATAAAAATTGTATTTTTTTACAACTTTAAGTTTTATTTTTATATCTTTTTATTCGTAATATTTGTATTTTTATCGCTCGTAACTAGTTTTAAGATATAGTATTTTGCCGTAGTTATTTTTATTTCTAGACTCTTAGGCTTTGCCGTAAAATCCCTTAAGTGCTTTTTCTTTAGATTAAGACTTAGGCGCTGTAGAATTTTACGACGTCGCTTATCGCTTTAATATTTTTTTAAATTTTAAGCTATTGCATTTTTGGATATAGAATTCCTTTAAGCTTTAATACCTTTAGACGTAAGTTTTAATTTTTAGTTTTTAGACTTTTGAGTTTCGACGCTTTACTTTCTTTTTATTATTTTTCGTCGCTTATTTTCTTACTTTTATTTTTCGACGTTTTTCGACGCGCTCTTTTTCTTTCTTATTTATCGACGCTCTAGTTTTTAGGACATAGAATTTTCTATTTCTTCTCTAAAATTTCTTTAAACTTCGACGAAAAATTATTTTAAGCGGTTAAATTGATAGACATCCAAAATTTTCTGGTTCGTAGTAATAGTTGAATTTGTTAGTGGCGAGTTGTGGGCTTCCGATTTAAAGGGTCTTGGCTACCTGCTGCATCTATTGGCTATTTGAAACGTGGGCAAAATCAGAAAAGTCTATTAATGATAACTTATATAATTTTTATCTTTTATAACTAATAGGATATTCAGTGAATGAACCGAGCAAAACGTTCACCACCTTTTATACGTTCACCACCTGTAACTCGATCAAGACATCTAGCCAATATTGTCGCCATTGATTTTTCTTTGGAATCGTCATCAAGTCGACCAAGTACTCCAATTCAGATTTCCGATAATCTATTTTTTGAACCCGACCTCACAATTGAGAATCCTGAGGATATTCAGGGACAATTCAGAGATCCTGAACCGCTAATCATTCCTCCTGAACCACAAATCACTCATCCAGAGATTTTTGAGGAAGAAACTATTAAATCAGAATCCCTTAGTGATTCAGATTCAACAAATTCAATCATGGAAAAAATGGAACCTCTAAGTATGGAAGACCGAATGAGAGCTAAACGCACTGGCCAAGGTCACGCAATTACTCAACCAGACATTAATGCGCCAGATTATGAAATCAAAGGACAAATCCTACACATGGTAAGTAATCAATGCCAATTTAGTGGTGTACCGAAGGAAGATCCAAATGAACATCTTCGTACCTTTTATAGGATCTGTACTTTATTTAAAATCCGAAAAGTGGAGGATGAACAGATCTATCTCATGTTATTTCTCTGGACTTTAAAGGGAGAAGCCAAAGATTGGTTAGAATCGTTACCTGAATGGGCGATTGATACATGGGATGTCTTAGTTGAAAATTTTCTTAAACAATTTTTTCCAGCATCTAAAGCCGTGAGACTTCAAGGAGAAATTGTTACGTTCACGCAAAAGCCAAATGAAACTCTATATGAGGCGTGGACAAGATTTGGAAAATTGTTGAGAGGATGTCCGCAACATGGTTTAGACACTTATCAAATAGTACAAATATTCTACCAAGGATGCGACATCACTACAAGAAAAGACATCGATATAGCAGCTGGTGGTTCCATTATGAAGAAAACCACAATTGAATCTTATAAAATTATTGATAACACTGCTTCCCACTCACATGAGTGGTACCAAGAAAAAGATATCGTTAAATCATCTAAAGCGGCTAGAGCCGATTCTAGCCATGACTTCGATTCTATTTCCGCAAAGATAGATGCTGTCAAGAGACGAATGGAAAAGATAACTAAAGATATTCACTCAATACGAATTAGTTGTGAGCAGTGTGGAGGACCACATTTGACAAAAGATTGTCTCAGTATTGAACAAACAATGGAACAAAGAGAGAATGTTTCATACATGAACCAAAGGCCTGGAAATAATTATCAGAATAATTATCAACCGCCAAGACCAATCTACAATCAAAGTCAGAATTATAACCGAAATGTTCCATACAACAACCAACAAGGTCCTAGCAATCAACAAGTATCTAATAATACTTACAATCAGCAAAGACCTGTTTTTCAAAACAAACCCCACAAACTGATGATAAAAAGCCAAATTTAGAAGATATGATGTCGAAGCTAGTTGAATCTCAAACTCAATTTTTTACATCTCAGAAACAAACCAATGAACAAAATGCTCAAACATTTAGAAATCAACAAGCTTCTATTCAAAATTTGGAACAAGAAGTAAGCAACCTAGCAAGGTTGATAGGTGAAAGAAAACCAGAAAGTCTACCTAGTGATACAAATGCTAACCCCCGGAATGAAACAGCTAAAGCCATTACCACGAGAAGCACTTAAACCACCTGAAATACCTGTAATTTCTGATGACTATATTCTTACTCCACAAGAACAACAACCTGAGCAAGATAAGGAAAAAGAACCGGAGTTAAAAAGGTTAATGAAGATAACACAATTAAAGCTAAACCTTATGTTAAACCATACCAACCACCACTTCCTTACCCGAGTAAAATGAAAAAAGAAAGACTTGAAGCTGAGCAATCTAAATTCTTGGATATGTTTAAACAAATAAATGTAAATCTTCCTTTCATTGATGTGATTTCAGGAATGCCTAGATATGCTAAATTCTTGAAAGATCTAATCACAAATAGAAAGAAAATGGAAGAACTCTCGGTTGTTACAATGAATGCTAATTGTTCTGCAGTGTTGTTGAATAAGATACCAGAAAAATTATCAGATCCAGGAAGTTTCACAATTCCATGTTTTTTGGGTAGTCTTAGTTCAATAGAAGCATTGGCAGACTTAGGTGCTAGTATAAATTTAATGCCGTATTCACTATACGCTAAACTAGATCTTGGAGAATTAAAACCAACACGAATAAGTATACAACTAGCCGATCGATCAGTAAAATATCCTAGAGAGATAATGGAAAACATGCTAGTTAAAGTTGGTACTTTAGTATTTCCAGTAGACTTTGTTATTCTGGACATGGAAGAAGATTCTCGAGTTCCTCTCATATTAGGAAGACCATTCTTAAACACGGCTAAAGCAATAATAGACGTGTTTGGAGAAAAATGGTCCCTAAGTATAGAGGACGAGAGTGTTACCTTTTCTATGGATAGAGCCATGCAACAACCACAATCTGTAGATGATACATGTTATTATATTCAAACTATAGATTCACATGCAGAATTGTTAGAAGAAGTTCCAGAATTACAAGGAACAGGAGAATGTTCTTTAGGAGAAGGAACTGAACCAATTGATGAAGCTAAAATGTTAGCTACACTCATGGCTAATGGATATGAACCAACAACAGAAGAAATTCAAATGCTAAAAGAGGAAGACAGATATCGATATAAATCATCGATAGAAGAACCACCGAAATTAGAGTTAAAGCCACTTCTAAACCATTTGGAATAGGCTTATTTACATGGTGAATCTGAATTACCTGTAATAATATCGTCTTCTCTTACTGAAAATGAAAAATCTCAACTCATTTCTGTGTTAAAAGCTCATAAACCAGCTATTGCATGGAAGATTCATGACATTAAAGGCATAAGTCCTTCGTATTGCAAACATAAAATCCTTATGGAAGAAGGTCATAAAACGTATGTGCAACGCCAATGAAGACTAAATCCGAATATGCAAGATGTTGTTAAGAAAGAAATTATTAAACTGCTAGATGCAGGTTTAATTTATCCAATTTCTGATAGTTCATGGGTAAGCCCAGTTCAATGCGTACCTAAGAAGGGTGGCATGACTTTCATCACAAATGAAAAAAATGAGCTTATTCCTACTAGGACTGTAACCGGATGGCGTGTTTGCATTGATCATAGAAAATTAAATGACGCCACTAGAAAAGATCACTTTCCCTTACCTTTCATTGATCAAATGTTGGAAAGATTAGTCAGAAATAGTTACTATTGTTTTCTTGACGGTTTTTTTTGATATTTTCAAATTCCAATAGAACCCGAGGACCAAGAGAAAACCACGTTCACGTGCCCTTATGGTACTTTTGCTTACAAACGCATGTCATTTGGACTTTGCAACGCCCCTGCAACCTTTCAAAGGTGCATGATGGCGATTTTTCACGACATGATAGAAGAATGCATGGAATTTTTCATGGATGACTTTTCAGTCTTCGGTGATACATTTGAATCATGTCTAGTTAATCTTGAACGAATGCTTATTAGACGCGAACAATCAAATCTAGTACTTAATTGGGAGAAATGCCATTTCATGGTTAAAGAAGGCATCGTTCTTGGTCATAAAATTTGAAAGGAAGGAATTGAAATGGATAGAGCTAAAGTAGATGTAACTGCTAAACTTCCACATCCCACCAATGTTAGAGGAGTTAGGAGTTTTCTAGAGCATGCCGATTTTTACCGACGTTTCATAAAAGATTTTTCTAAAATTGGCACTCCTATGAATAAACTCCTAGAAAAGGATGCTCAATTCATCTTTTCAGATGAATGCATCAAATCTTTTAATATTCTTAAATAAAAACTCACTAATGCGCCGATCATGATAACGCCAAATTGGAATCTACCATTTGAACTCATGTGCGATGCAAGTGATTTTGCAATGGGAGCCGTTTTAGGACAAAGGATTGAAAAACGATTTCAACCTATTTATTACGCCAGTAAGACATTACAAGAAGCACAAACAAATTATACAACTACTGAAAAAGAACTCCTTTCTATTGTCTTTGCTTTTGACAAATTTCGTTCATATCTCGTTCTAGCAAAAACGGTGGTTTATACCGACCATTCTGCTCTTAGATACCTATTTTCGAAAAAGATGTCAAACCACGATTAATTCGTTAGATCTTACTCTTACAAGAGTTCGATATTGAAATCCGAGACAAAAAGGGAGCAGCAAATCTCGCCGCTGATCATCTTTCTCGTCTTGAAAATCCCGAATTAGAAGTTCTAAATGAATCGGCCATACAAGATAACTTTCCTGATGAATATCTATTGAAGATAGATTATAATGAAATTCCATGGTTTGCAGACTATGCAAACTACTTAGTATGTGGATTCCTTGAAAAAGGGTTGTCGTACCAAAAACGAAAGAAATTCTTTAGTGATATAAAACACTATTTCTGGGAAGATCCACATTTGTTTAAAAGTTGTCCCGATCGAATAATATGCCGATGTGTATTCGGAGATGAAGCCAGTCAAATCTTAAACCATTGTCATACAGGACCAACAGGAGGGCATTATGGGCCTCAACTTACAACAAGAAAAGTTTACGATGCTGGATTCTATTGGCCTACAATTTTTAAAGATGCACACATTCTTTGCAAATCCTGTGATGCATGTCAAAGGGCCAGAAAAATAAGTCAACGTGATGAAATGCCACAAAATGTCATTCAAGTATGTGAAGTATTTGACGTTTGGGGTATTGACTTTATGGGTCCATTTTCAAAATCTCATAATAATCTCTACATTCTTGTTGCCATTGATTATGTATCTAAATGGCGGAAGCACAAGCTCTCCCAACTAATGATGCACGAGTTGTAGTCAACTTTTTAAAACGTCTTTTTGCTAGGTTCGGAACACCGAAAGCTTTAATAAGTGATCGGGGTACTCATTTTTGTAATAATCAACTTGAGAAAGTTCTCAAAAGATATGGAGTAACTCATAAAATCTCAACCGCTTATCATCCACAAACAAGTGGACAAGTTGAAAATACCAACCGAGCTTTAAAATGTATTCTAGAGAAAACCGTAGGATCAAATCCGAAGGAATGGTCCATGAAATTGGAGGATGCACTCTGGACTTTTAGAAAAGCCTACAAAACTCCAATTGGAACCGCACCTTTTAGACTCGTTTATGGAAAAGCATGTCATCTTCCAGTAGAAATTGAACATAAAGCATTTTGGGCTTTGAAGACATGTAATCTTGATTTACATGAAGCTGGACGTTTACGGTTAAGTCAATTAAACGAATTAGAAGAATTAAGACATGAAGCATATGAAAATTCGTTAATCTATAAAGAAAGAACGAAGAAATGGCATGATAAAAGCATCAGAAGTTCAAAAGAATTTAAAGAAGGAGACAGAGTTCTTCTTTTCAATTCACGATTCAAGCTATTTCCTTGAAAATTGAAATCAAGATGGTCTGGACCATTCATAGTCAAAAGAGTTTTTCCGTACGGAACAGTAGAATTAATAAATTCAAATGAAATTGAATTTAAGGTTAATGGTCATAGAGTTAAACATTACATAGATAATCCAATGGAAGTTGAAGATGAAGTTAATCATAATTTTGACACCACAGCTAGCTAAGTGTGGGAAAGTTCGAATCTTTTAAGGGTAATATATATTTCTGTTAGAGTTAGATATTCTATTTTCGTGTAGTTTCCGAAGATAGAATCCGAATGGTCTTTCCCTAGCAGACCCTAAAGAACTAGTCTTCTCCCTCCATTCAGAATTTTTATTTTTTTAGGTTTTACGAGATGAAGAATTCCTTTGATTTGAACCATGGTCTAATGCTACACGCTTTGATTACTAAACGTAATAATGACACACTCCCGAGTGACCTGGTGTCAGTAATAAGAGGCAGATGTGACGAAGTGAGGAAAGAACTCAGGAAAGATCATCATAAGATACATTTTGGTAAAGGAAAATCAAAATCCGTAACAAAAAGAAGAGCACGACACCTTGAAAGATGTTATAAATGCGGAAAATGGTCACATGAAGGTAAATGTTTAAATAATCAAACATATTCAAATACCGAATTTGTTACTCTATGCAGAGAAGGACCGTTCATATGTTTAGAAGAAAAGATATTGAAGAATTGAGGTTACGCCTACGTAGCTATGGAAAACCAAATCACACGACTCTCCTATGAGCCGGCTAAAGCAGGTCTCTGAGAATTCTATCTCACAGATAAGTATGTATAGTTTTTTTTATTGCTTTTAACCTTTTGATAATAAATGCTGAATCGTTCGCTATAAAGTATTAAATTGGTATTCAATAAAATTAGGTATGCGTAACCGAAATTATTGATATCATACAAAAATTTATTACATCACTGCAAAATTTACCGTTTATTCTTAAGGTATAAATATCTTTAATCAATCAATCCAAAATATTTCAAAAATTCGTCAGGAGTAAAACTAGGTAATATAGCCGAAATTATTTTACCTAAAAGAAGGCGTATATTTTTGAAAATATTTGATTGATTAAAGTGGGATAAAAGACCAAAAAGATTTTTAATTTTATCTTTACCATGTTTTTAAAATTAATATTATAATTTTTTAAATCAATATATTTAAGTTTGTAAATATTTTAAATTACTATTTTTAATATAAGTTTGTAAAATTAAAAATATTAATTATATTTATATGAATTTTTAATTTTATGCATTTTAAATTTAAGTTTGGTGTGAATTTAAAAAAAATATTTAGTTTATTTCATTAAGTTAAAAATTTGATATTTAAAATTTGTCGTGAGTTGAAGACTAGGTCGTTGAACCGAAATTGCTTTACCCGAGGGTGGGATGAGAAATTTTATTATCATTATTTTTAATCTTATTTGATTTAAAGTATGCCAAAAACAAAACAAAAAAATCTTTACTTTTAAAACAATCGCTTTAAAAATGACAAAATTTAAATTTTGTCGAGGGACGGACAAGGTAAACATACCGAAACTACCTAAAGTAAAAGGAAACAAAATTTTAAAAAATTATTCATTTAAATTGTTTTAAGAAATAAAGATTTTATAAATAATAATAATAATAATAATAATAATAATAATAATAATAATAATAATAATAATAATAATAATAATAATAATAATAATAATAATAATAATAATAATAATAATAATAATATTATGCATGTTTGTAGTTTATTTTATGTACACAACAGGGTAAAACATCACACTTTCAAAGACTGGCATTAAGTTCAGCAAAAGCTACTAATTTTGACGCTAAAACGAAAAACAAATGTGATGTAACAACAAGTTGAAATGAACAAATGATGTACACCATTTATCATTCAACAAACAAACGCCAATATTTTTGGAAACTTTGGTAAAATTTAATCATTTTTCTACGCTAATCACCCTCAATAATTTAAATTGTACTGATTTCTTGCAAATGAGGGCATTGCAAGATCTTAAGTGTGGGAAGGGGTTAAATTCTTTCAGATTTTTAAAATTTTTAAATTTAAACACTTGGTTACCATTAAAAATACTACTAACGCAGTAGTTGTATTAGAATTTAGTGCTCTCTGATAATAAAGAACAACCCTAGTCTTATATACTGACTACCCAATTCTAGTAAATTTTTTCAAAATTTTCAAATAAATGAATTCAAAATCATGTTTATACATATTTATGAACGATAAAACTATGTGTTAACACCGAAATTATTGTTACCTCGGAAAGGACATAAATTGAGAAACAACCTAAAATGTTAGAATTCATTTAAAATGGAATAGAGGAAAATAAAAAGGTAAAGAAAGGAAAATAAAAGCCAAGTGTGAGAAAAATTTACCAAATTATTTAGAACATATATCATATATTTTTGTACAAATAATTGAAGATACTTTTGTTTTGGACAATTTTATCAGTTTTACCCAATTTCTTATAATATATTTGAAAGAAAAGACGAATCTACACGATGAATCAATTCCATCATTAAAAGGAAGTAAAGTCTTCCAAAAAAGAAACGCGCTTCTTGATTTAGGTCAGGAAGTTGTCGTCCAGACCAGTTGTAGAGTCTACGAAAAACCTTGAAAATTTTTCTCAAAAATCAGCTGAAAATCCACGAACCTCAGCATCAAACAGGGTCGCCAAGTGGTCAGACTTGTCCTAACTATGAGAGGATCTGTCTCGTACAATGGGGGGACACCGTGCAAATTAGCTTATAAGACTAATGAATCGGATCCCCAGAAAGGATACTCTCCTTAAAGATCAAACATCAGCTTTTAAGACTGATATTACTCAATCCTTGAGATTGACCTTAAAGATTAAGAATTCAAACTCATGGAATTCGATGATATCTAAACTCGAGCTTGAACGAGAAAATATTTTGATCAAAATTACAAACCGATTTATTTTCTGAAAAACCCATTTTTAATGCGTTCATTACCATTGAACGTAAAATCCTAAGAATTCACATGGAATTCATTAGGTCACCTGAACCAAATCAGGTATCAACCGTAAGAACGGTGGTTGCATAGCATGGTTAAAGACATGACCATGTGCCAGACCGAAAAACTATAGGGTGATCTTTACTATTGCTCCTACAAAGGATAGTGATTGCATCCAACACGTTATAGACCATAATCAAAAGCATGTCACTGGACATTGCCTTAACAGTTGCTTGTTCAACGCTTTCCTTTACAACCGGACGGTAGTTTACCGAAAGGTAATATACGGAGCAAGTAAACTGGACGTGTTGCTTTCCCAATACAAGGTTAGCAAGTGGGTGACACAAAACCATAAGTTTTGAGATAAAATTTTCAAATCTGGAACCCACAAAACCCACAAAAAGATTTTACAAACACCGGTGAAGGGTTATTCTGAAAAACTTATCTAGGATAAAAGCTAGATTGAATTTTCAAAAGATCAAATATTTTCATAAAGATCCAATTTCCTAAAGGATCTAAATTTTCATAGTCATGTGGGACTGTAAACCTCAACGTTACTATCATTGTTCATACCGCCGTATTAAAATCACTAATGTACAAAGTGTGAAGAATAAAGAAGTGATTCTAGTATTATTTTTTTTCAAGACTATATTGCTTGAGGACAAGCAACGCTCAAGTGTGAGAATATTTGATAATGCTAAAAGCAAACATATATTTCATAGCATTATCCCTCAAGAAAGACAAGCTTTTAGTTGCAATTGTTCTATTTACAAGTGATATTAGTTTAAATAATAAAAGGTGAAGACAAAAGACAGATTCGACGAATTGAAGACGCAAACGACCAAAAAGCTCAAAAGTACAAAGTACAATCAAAGTGGTTCAAATTATTGATAAGAAACGTCTAGAAATTACAAGAGTACGAGCCGCAAAACACAAAGTACAAGATATTAAATAGTACGCAAGGACGTTCGAAAATCCGAAACCGAGACCAGAGTCAACTCTTAACGCGCGACGCAACGGACCTAAAATTACGAGTCAACTATGTACAAGAATATAATATAATATATATATATAATTATATAAATTATATATATATATATGTATATATATATATATATATATATATGTATATATATATATGTATATATATATATATATATATATATGTATATATATATATATTATATATTAAAAAAATGCAGCAGCCCACGTTTTGGAATCTTTGTGAGTTGGAAAAGCAGGCCATGCGATCGCATGGCCAGAAGGCACAATTTCCATGCGATCGCATGGCAGTGAAAGGCTGGCCACATCTATAAATTTCGTAATTTTTGGTCGAATGTTACACATCTTTTTCTATCCTCTCTATTTCTCAGGATATATATATATATATATATATATATATATATATATATATATATATATATATATATATATATATATATATATATATATATATAGTATAATTTTAATTTAATTTAAGATTAATAATAATAAGAGTATGTTAGCGAATGTTGTAAGTGTGTAAGTCGAAATTTTGTCCGTGTAACGCTACGCTATTATTAATCATTGTAAGTTATGTTCAACCTTTTTAAATTAATGTCTCATAGCTAAGTTATTATTATGCTTATTTAAGTCGAAGTAATCGTGATGTTGGGCTAAATATTAAAGACGGGGTAATTGGGCTTTGTACCATAATTGGGGTTTAGACAAAAGAACAAAACTTGTGGAAATTAGACTATGGGCTATTAATGGGCTTTATATTTGTTTAATTAACTGATAGTTCGTTAATTTAATATAAAGATTTACAATTGGACGTAATTATAAATAACCACATACACTCGCACTTTATATTTATGACCGATGGACTGTTATGGACAAAAACCAGATGGACATATCGAATAATCCAGGACAAAGGACAATTAACCCATGGTAATAAACTAAAATCAACACGTTAAACATCATGATTACGGAAGTTTAAATAAGCATAATTCCTTTATTTCATATTTCATCGCATTTTTATTTACTGTCATTTTATTTAATTGCACTTTTAATTATCGTACTTTTTAATTATCGCAATTTTATTTATTGTCATTTTATTTATCGCACTTTAATTTATCGCACTTTAATTATTATCATTTACTTTACGTTTTAAATTAAGTTATATTTATTTTTAATATTTTACATTAGGTTTTAACTGCGACTAAAGTTTTAAAATCGACAAACCGGTCATTAAACGGTAAAAACCCCCTTTTATAATAATAATAATACTACTTATATATATATTTATATATTTACAAATATAGTTTTAAAAATATAGCATTAAACTTGGCTAGCTCCCTCTGGAATGAACCGGACTTACTAAAAACTACACTACTGTACGATTAGGTACACTGCCTATAAGTGTTGTAGAAAGGCTTAGGTATATCCACTCTATAAATAAATAAATAACTTGTGTAAAATTGTATCGTAATTAATAGTATTTCGTAGCAAAAATATAATTATTTCGTATACACCTCTACGCACATCAGTGATCAAGTTCATGATGAGGGTGATAAGGTGGTGTCATGGATTAAGTAGGTAACGATGGGAATTGTATGGTAGTAGGTGGTGTAAGTCTCGGTTCTGGAGAAGAGTTGGGGGTTAAATGGGTTGTAGGGTTTAGGGATGATCATGGGTGGTGATAGTTTTCGTGGGTTTCCGTTACGAGAGTGAAGAAGTGGAGATGGTGAAGTGGTGGTTTATCAATAGACATGAATATAGATGAAACATAGATGGTGTGTGTGTGATTGTGGCTTGACAATTAAAGAGGAAAACAAAGTGGCTAGTGGTGATTTGGTTTAAAGATGGTGGTCTATATTCACGATGATGTGTATGTGTGTGTGTGTATATATATATATATATATATATATATATATATATATATATATATATATATATATAGACAGAGATGAAGAGTGAAAAAGAAGTGTAGCAACATCACTATAGTAGCACAATAATGGTATTTGTATTTGATGGTTACCTGCATCGGTCTAAGAAACACGAAGCAAAGATAATATTTCAGGTGATGATGGTTCTTGTAGAAGATAAATCGAAAACAAGACACAATTGATGGTGGTTCTTGATGATGATCAAGAGAAGGAAATATATTGCTGCCGTTTGAAACAATGTTGGTAGTGATTATGAATTGTGTGCATCTGTATAACTCGAAATGCACATGTATTTACATATATCGAATTAGATAGATAGGCAATTAGAAGAGATATGATAGCTAGGTTAGACAGCTAATAGAAAGCAAATGTAAGGTACAGTAAAAGCTGATAAAGACCCAAAACAGATTTTGTAATCTACCTGGTGGATCGAATTTCACAATAGTGAAAGAATAAAGTTTGACAGAGTTGTGTAACTAATTAATCACTTATTTTTCTGCCTTTATGAATTTTGTATATATATTTAATATTGAACTTGTGAAATATTGATATTGATAATAAATATAAATATATTAAATATATTAGTAATACCAATTAATAATAATAATACTAATAATAACACTGTTATTATTGTTAAAGATATTAATTTATAATAATACTAATAATTCTTAATGATAATACTATCTAATAATACAAATGATATGAAAGATTTAATAAGTTACATGTATTTTATTTTCATATTAGAATAATTATATTAATAATACTGATATTGATATTAATATTAATATTAATAATAAAAGTAATAATAATATTATACAAATATATTTTCAACTTGTAATTTCATTTAATATATTAAATTTACAGTTTACTAATTATATCATATTTACTAATTATATAATATATTATAAAATAACATATATTGAATATTTAATCTTTATAAACTTTATATATATTACAATATATATAATACTACTTATGTAAAAATTTATACATGCATATATTTAGATTCCTTTTAGTTACAGCTTAATTATTCTGCATATTACTTTATATTTACACTTCATCTTATTAAATTGTATTATATTAATTCACATTAATATATACACTTATATTTATATTTATATATATATTTGCACACAATTATTCGTGAATCGTCGGGAATGGTCGAAGGTCAAATGCATTCAGGAAAAATAGTTCAAACATTTTGGAACTCAGTTTAATAGACTTTGCTTATCATGTCAAAATCTTATAAGGATTAAAGTTTAAATTTGGTCAGAAATTTCCGGGTCGTCACAGTACCTACCCGTTAAAGAAATTTCGTCCCGAAATTTGAGTGAGGTCGTCATGGTTGACAATAAATATGTTTTCATGACTCATACGAGTTGATAGATGGAGTTTTATTATCATTGGGTAATATGGATAAAATAATTCGATTACGTGAAGAGTACGAGTGAAGCTATCACAAAAGAGTGAAATGAGGTAAAAGAAGATTTGTCATATCTTTTGAAGTAATCAAAGTGGATTTCTGGAATTCAAGGGATTTAAAAGAAATCTTCGTAATAATATATGGTTCTCCCGTTATTAAGGAAATTAGAATCTTCTTTGATTAAATGCAATAATCTGTTTCGATTGCTCTGTCGGATATTTCACTATAAATGAACTTCTTCCGTCCCATTATTTCCACAACTCTCATCTTTTATACTTCAATTCATATTTCTGAAACATTCGCCAAATTATCAGAAGTCATTGGAAAAGATAGAATTATCAAGAAAATATGTTCTTGATTTGTTTAGAGATTTAGTAGAATGTAAGAGTCGTGTAACATGGCACATGATGACGTTATGGTGTGTGAATCATCACGTTTCATTAGAAACTCAGCATGACTTACTGTAATATAATCACGTTGATCAAGTGTCATTATATTATACTAATTCATGCATCAATTTCTCTACATTTCTCCAGAATTCATTCATAAATTAAACTTAGATTTTACAGAAGTTTCCAATATAATGAAACACAGGAAGCACGAACAGGTATATAATTTCGGACGAGAATATTTATGAAAATATCCTCAGAAATATCGAAGATATTTATGATGATATTTTGGAATTTCCAAGTTCGAAGGTTGATGAAGAAAAATTTTCCGCAAGATTTTAACATGACTTCGGAGCAAGATATTCTCTAAAGATTTCAACGGATCCAAAATTACCTGGATTCTTTGAATATAGGGTATGGTCCTTGTATTTGTCCTTGATCTCCTTCGTGGTTAGCTCAATCCGTTTTTCAGTTCCAACTTTTCTGAGCTTTTCCAACATACTATTCTTTATCATCAAACTTCTAATGATTAAGGTCGTTTACGGTTGTCTACCATTTCTGCTGCTTCATTCAGCTTTTTCAAAAGTTGAAGTATCGATTCGTAAACTAAGTGATTTTCAAAATTTCAGAATGGAAGATCATAATTCTAAAAGATGAATGTTATATGTATACATATAACTGTTGATGTAGAAATGCTGCGAGATTCAAAATATTGATTGTTGATTTCCGGTAATTGATATGACAATTCTCGTTATAAGATATGGTTGAGTGATAATGCTAAAAACGAACATATATTTCATAGCATTATTCCTCAAGAAAGACAAGCTTTTAGTTGCAATTGTCCTATTTACAAGTGATATTCGTTTAAATAATAAAAGGTGAAGACAAAAGACAGATTCGACGAATTGAAGACGCAAACGACCAAAAAGCTCAAAAGTACAAAATACAATCAAAAAGGTTCCAATTATTGATAAGAAACGTCTCGAAATTACAAGAGTACAAGATTCAAAACGCAAAGTACAAGATATTAAATTGTACGCAAGGACGTTCGAAAATCCGGTACCGGAACCAGAGTCAACCCTCAACGCTCGACGCAACGGACTAAAAATTACAAATCAACTATGCACATAAATATAATATAATATTTAAATAAATCTTATAATTATTTATATATTATATAATATATAAAAATCCGTCGGCAAGAAAGGAGCCAAAATGTGTAAGCTGATTTTACAAACTCCGCGAGTTACGGAGTTTGTAGTGAAAATTGGCCGCGAGTCGCGGAGTTCCCCTGGACAAAAATCCCTATAAAAGCCAGCGCAATTCGACGATTTATATATCATATAATCTATCTCTCTCTCAATATATACGTAAATATATATATATAATTTATATTTTAATTTTAATTTAAATTTTAAATCCTAATAATAAGGGTATGTTAGCGAATGTTGTAAGGGTGTAAGTCGAAATTCTGTCCGTGTAACGCTACGCTATTTTTAATCATTGTAAGTTATGTTCAACCTTTTTAATTTAATGTCTTGTAGCTAAGTTATTATTATGCTTATTTAATACTGAAGTAATCATGATGTTGGACTAATTACTAAAATTGAGTAATTGGGCTTTGTACCATAATTGGGGTTTGGACAAAAGAACGACACTTGTGGAAATTAGACTATGGGCTATTAATGGGCTTTATATTTGTTTAACTAAATGATAGTTTGTTAATTTTACTATAAAGATTTACAATTGGACATCCCTATAAATAACCATATACACTCGATCGGACACGATGGGCAGGGTATTTATATGTACGAATAATCGTTCATTTAACCGGATACGGGAATGGATTAATAGCCACTAGAATTATTAAAACAGGGGTGAATTATGTACAAGGACACTTGTCATAATTGATAACAAAGTATTAAAACCTTGTTACAGTTTAAGTCCCCAATTAGTTGGAATATTTGACTTCGGGTATAAGGATAATTTGACGAGAATACTCGCACTTTATACTTATGACTGATGGACTGTTATGGACAAAAACCAGACGGACATATTGAATAATCCAGAACAAAGGACAATTAACCCATGGGCATAAAACTAAAATCAACACGTCAAACATCATGATTACGGAAGTTTAAATAATCATAATTATTTTATTTCATATTTAATTTCCTTTATTTTATATTTACTTGCACTTCTAATTATTGCACTTTTATTTATTGTTATTGTATTTAATTGCACTTTTAATTATCGTACTTTTTAATTATTGTATTTTATTTCATCGCACTTTTATTTATCGCAATTTCATTATTGTTATTTACTTTACGCTTTAAATTAAGTTATATTTATTTTTATTATTTTACATCAGGTTTTAACTGCGACTAAAGTTTTAAAAATCGACAAACCGGTCATTAAACGGTAAAAACCCCCCTTTATAATAATAATATTACTTATATATATATTTGTATTTTTATAAAATAAAACTAATATAGCGTCAAGCTTTGTCTAAAAGATTCCCTGTGGAACGAACCGGACTTACTAAAAAACTACACTACTGTACGATTAGGTACACTGCCTATAAGTGTTGTAGCAAGGTTTAAGTATATCCATTCTATAAATAAATAAATATCTTGTGTAAAATTGTATCTTATTTAATAGTATTTCGTTGTAAAATTTAATAGTATTTTATACCCCTTAGCTTTAACTATCAACTATTTTTAGCGCCGCTGCCGGGGAAAATCTAGCTTAAAAGTCGGAAGCGCAACGCTAAATATAAAAAAAAGTATTTTTTATTTTTAGTTTACTTTTATAAAAATACGCTTTTGTAAAAATACGTTTTAATTATTCAAAAACATAAAAAGAAAACAAAAATATAAATATTTTTAAGAGTTTGTTAAATATTTAAGTTTTATAAAGTTTCTTTATTTTTATTTTATAAAAAATATAAGTTTTATTTAAATATTTTGTGTTTATTTAAAACATAAAAAAATTTAAAACTAAAAAAAAATTATATTAACTTATTTTTAAGATTTTTATTTTTAATAAGTATTTTTATTTTAAGTTTTTGAAATATATTTTATATAAATTATATATCTATTATTTTATCAAATTATTATAAAAAAAACGAACTGGGCCAGATTAACATCGAAGGCCAAAGCATATTTTAATTATAAAATGAAACTGGGCTGAACTGTTTCAGCCCAATCTGAGTCCAGTATTATCAAACCCTGCGACTTGCGGAGTTTTCCAGCTGGGAGTACCGTGACTCGCGGAGTTCTCTCTGACAGGCTACACAGAACCCTAATCCTGCATTAATTACGGGTTTTTATTATTATTATTTAAATTAAACCCAAATTAGGGTATTTTTATTATATAATTTAGTTTTTATTTTTATTTTGTATTTTTAGTTAAATTAGTGTAATTAGTTTATAAAATTAATAGTTTTATAAAATAAATATTATAAAAATAATATTTTTATAAAAATTGTACTTTTTAGTATATTTTTATATTTTGTCCCTTTTTATTTGTTTTAGCGTAATAATTTGTATTTTTCGCTCGTATTTAGTTTTAAATATAGTTTTTGCCATAGTTATTTTTATTTCTAGATTTTTAGGCTTTGCCGTAAAATCCCTTAAGTGCTTTTTCTTTAGACTAAGATCTAGGCGCTATAGATTTTTGCGACGCCTTTTTAAGTTTTAGTTCCTTTTTAAGTTATTGCCATTTGGGATATAGTTTTACTTGTAAGCTTTAATATTTTTAGACGCAACTTTTAGTTTTTAGTTTTTAGTTCCTTTTTAAGTTTCAACGCGCTACATTTTTATTTTTATTTTTCGACGCCTTTTACCTATGTATCAATTATCACTCCAATTAGTAATCTCAATTTGCAATTTTAATATTAAGTTAGTGATAGTAATAAGGTTGGGTTAGTCGAGTATTTTAAAGTTTTATAAGTCACTCTTTTTCTTTCTTATTTTTAGACGCCTTTTATTTTTCAACCCTTTTTCTTTTTCGACCTTTTTCGACGCGCTCTTTTTCTTTCTTATTTCTCGCCATTCTAGTTTTAGGACATAGATTTTTATTCTACTTCTTATCTAAATTTCTTAAAATTACGAAAATTTATTTTAAGTGGTTAAATTGATAGACATCAAAATTTTCTGGTTCGTAGTAATAGTTGGATTTGTACGTGGACCGGGTTATTGGAGCCAAACAGTACTCAATTATATTGAGACCAAACGAATCATGCCCATCTGCTGCATCTTTTGGCTATTCGAAACGTGGGCAAAATCAGAAAAGTCTATTAATTGGATAACTTATATAATTTTTCTTTCCTTTTAAAAACTAATAGGATATTTAGTGAATGCACCGATAATCCATTTTTTGAACCCGACCTCACAATTGAGAATCCGGAGAATATTCAGGGACAATTCATAGATCCTGAACCATTAATTTTTCCTCCGAAACTACCAATCATTCAAACAGAGATTGTTGAGGAACGAACCATTAAATCAGAATCCTCTAGTGATTCAGATTCAACAAATTCAATTATGGAAGTAACATAACCTTTAAGTATGGAAGACCGAATGCGAGCTAAACGCACTGGCCAAGGTCACGCAATTACTCATCCAGACATTAATGCGCCAGATTATGAAATCAAAGGACAAATTCTACATATGGTAACTAATCAATGCCAATTTAGTGGTGCGCCGAAGGAAGATCCAAATGAACATCTTCGTACCTTTAATAGGATCTGCACACTATTTAAAATAAGAGAAGTTGAAGATGAACAGATATATCTCATGTTATTTCACTGGACTTTAAAGGGAGAAGCCAAAGATTGGTTGGAATCGTTACCTGAAGGGGCGATCGATACATGGGATGTTTTAGTTGAAAAATTTCTTAAACAATTCTTTCCGGCATCTAAAGCCGTAAGACTTCAAGGAGAAATTGTTACGTTCACACAGAAACCGAATGAAACTCTATATGAGGCGTGGACAAGATTTGGAAAGTTATTGAGAGGATGTCCGCAACATGGTTTAGACACCTGTCAAATAGTACAAATATTCTACCAAGGATGCGACATCACTATAAGGAAAGACATCGATATAGCAGCTGATGGTTCTATTATGAAGAAAACAGAAACTGATGCTTACAAAATTATTGATAACACTGCTTCCCACTCACATGAATGGCACCAAGAAAAAGATATCGTTAGATCATCTAAAGCAGCTAGAGCCGATTCTAGTCATGACTTAGATTCCATTTCTGCAAAGATAGATGCTGTCGAGAGACGTATGAAAAAGATGACTAAGGATATTCACCCAATACGAATTAGTTGTGAGCAGGGTGGAGGACCACATTTGACAAAAGATTTTCTCAGTATTGAACTAACAATGGAACAAAGAGAGAATCTTTCATACATAAACCAAAGGCCTGGAAATAATTATCAGAATAATTATCAACCGCCAAGACCGATTTACAATCAAAACCAGAACTATAACCGAAATGTTCCATACAACAACCAACAAGGTCCTAGTAATCACAAAGTATCCAACAATACTTACAATCAGCAAAGACCTAATTTTTAAAACAAACCACCACAAACCGATGATAAAAAGCCAAATTTAGAAGATATGATGACGAAGCTAGTTGAAACTCAAACACAATTTTTCACATCTCAGAAACAAACTAATGAACAAAATGCTCAAGCATTTAGAAATCAACAAGCTTCTATTCAAAATCTGGAACAATAAGTAAGTAACCTAGCAAGGTTAATAGGTGAAAGAAAACCGGAAAGTTTACCTAGTGATACAAATGCTAACCCCCGGAATGAAACAGCTAAAGCCATTACCACAAGAAGTGGTACAACACTTAAACCACCTGAAATACCTGAATTTCTGATGAAGCTATTCCTACTCCACAAGAACCACAACCTGATCAAGATAAGGAAAAAGAACAGGTAGTTGAAAAGGTTAATGAAGATAACACAGGTAAGGCTAAACCTTATGTTAAACCATACCAACCACCACTTCCTTACCCGAGTAAATTGAAAAAAGAGAAACTTGAAGCCGAGCAATCCAAATTCTTGGATATATTTAAACAGATAAATGTAAATCTTCCTTTCATTGATGTAATTTCAGGAATGCCTAGATATGCTAAATTCTTGAAAGATCTAATATCAAATAGAAAGAAAATGGAAGAACTCTCGACTGTTACTATGAATGCTAATTGTTCAGCAGTGCTGTTGAATAAGATACCAGAAAAACTATCTGATCCAGGAAGTTTCACAATTCCATGTTTTCTGGGTAGTCTTAGTTCAATAGAAGCATTGGTAGGCTTAGGTGCTAGTATAAATTTAATGCCGTATTCACTATACGCTAAACTAGACCTTGGAGAATTGAAACCAACAAGAATAAGTATACAACTAGCCGATAGATCAATAAAATATACTAGAGGGATAATAGAGAACATGCTAGTTAAAGTTGGTACTTTAGTATTTCTAGAATATTTTGTTGTTCTGGACATGGAAGAAGATTCTCAAGTTCCTCTCATATTAGGAAGACCATTCTTAAACACGGCTAAAGCAATGATAGATGTGTTTGGTAAGAAATTGACCCTAAGTATAGAGGATGAGAGTGTTACCTTTTCAGTTGATAGAGCAATGCAACAACCGCAATCTGCAGATGATACATGTTATTATATTCAAAGTATAGATTCACATGCAGAATTATTAGAAGAATTTCCAGAATTACAAGTAACAGGAGAATGTCCTTTAGGAGAAGGAACTGAACAAATTGATGAAACTGAAATGTTAGCTACACTAATAGCTAATGGATATGAACCAACAACAGAAGAAATTCAAATGCTAAAAGAAGAAGACAGGTATCGATATAAATCATCGATAGAAGAACCTCCGAAATTAGAGTTAAAGCCACTTCCAAACCATTTGGAATACACTTATTTACATGGTGAATCTAAATTACCTGTAATAATATCGTCTTCTCTTACTGAAAATGAGAAATCACAACTCATTTCTGTGTTGAAAGCTCATAAACCAGCTATTGCATGGAAGATTCATGATATCAAAGGAATAAGTCCTTCGTATTGCACACATAAAATCCTTATGGAAGAAGGTCATAAAACGTATGTGCAACGCCAACGAAGACTAAATCCTAATATGCAAGATGTTGTTAAAAAAGAAATTATTAAACTGCTAGATGCAGGTTTAATTTATCCGATTTCTGATAGTCCATGGGTAAGCCCAGTTCAATGCGTGCCTAAGAAGGGTGGCATGACTGTTATTACAAATGAGAAAAATGAGCTTATTCCTACTAGGACTGTAATAGGATGGCGTGTGTGTATTGATTATAAAAAATTAAATGACGCCACCAGAAAAGATCACTTTCCCTTACCTTTCATTGATCAAATGTTGGAAAGATTAGCCGAAAATAGTTACTATTGTTTTTTAGATGGTTTTTCCGGATATTTTCAAATTCCAATAGCACCCGAAGACCAAGAAAAAACCACATTCACGTGCCCTTATGGTACTTTTGCTTACAAACGCATGCCATTTGGACTTTGCAACGCCCCTGCAACCTTTCAAAGGTGCATGATGGCGATTTTTCACGACATGATAGAAGAATGCATGGAAGTTTTCATGGATGACTTTTCAGTCTTCGGTGATACATTTGAATCATGTCTAGTTAATCTTGAACGAATGCTTATTAGATGAGAACAATCAAATCTAGTACTTAATTGGGAGAAATGCCATTTCATGGTTAAAGAAGGCATCGTTCTTGGACATAAAATTTTAAAGGAAGGAATTGAAGTGGATAGAGCTAAAGTAGATGTAATTGCTAAACTTCCACATCCCACCAATATTAGAGGAGTTAGGAGTTTTCTAGGGCATGCCGGTTTTTACCGACGTTTCATAAAAGATTTTTCTAAAATTGCCACTCCTATGAATAAACTCCTAGAAAAAGATGCTCCATTCATCTTTTCAGATGAATGTATCAAATCTTTTAATATTCTTAAAGAGAAACTCACTAATGCGCCGATCATGATAACACCAAATTGGAATCTACCATTCGAACTAATGTGCGATGCAAGTGATTTTGCAATGGGAGCCGTTTTAGGACAAAGGATTGAAAAAAGATTTCAACCTATATATTATGCTAGTAAGACGTTACAAGAAGCACAAACAAATTACACAACTACTGAAAAAGAACTCCTTGCTATTGTCTTTACTTTTGACAAATTTCGTTCATATCTCGTTCTAGCAAAAACGGTGGTCTATACCGACCATTCTGCTCTTAGATACCTATTTTCGAAACAAGATGCTAAACCAAGATTAATCCGTTGGATCTTACTCTTACAAGAGTTCGATATTGAAATCCGAGATAAAAGAGGAGCAGAAAATCTCGCCGCTGATCATCTTTCTCGTCTTGAAAATCCCGAATTAGAAGTTCTAAATGAATCGGCCATACAAGACAACTTTCCTGATGAATATCTATTGAAGATAGATTATAATGAAATTCCATGGTTTGCAGACTATGCAAACTACTTAGTTTGTGGATTCCTTAAAAAAGGATTATCGTACCAAAAACGAAAGAAATTCTTTAGTGATATAAAACACTATTTCTGGGAAGATCCACATCTGTTTAAAAGTTGTCCAGATGGAATAATACGCCAATGTGTATTCGGAGATGAAGCTAGTAAAATCTTAAACCATTGTCACATAGGACCAATAGGAGGGCATTATGGGCCTCAACTAACAGCAAGAAAAGTTTATGATGCTGGATTCTATTGGCCTACAATTTACAAAGACGCGCACCTTCTTTGCAAATCCTGTGATGCTTGTCAAAGGGCCAGAAAAATAAGTCAACGTGATGAAATGCCACAAAATGTCATTCAAGTATGTGAAGTATTTGACATTTGGGGTATTGACTTTATGGGTCCATTTCCAAAATCTCATAATAATCTATACATTCTCGTAGCCATTGTTATGTATCTAAATGGGCGCAAGCACAAACTCTCCCAACTAACGATGCACAAGTTGTAGTCAACTTTTTAAAACGTCTTTTTGCAAGGTTTGGAACACCGAAAGCTTTAATAAGTGATCGGGGTACTCATTTCTGTAATAATCAACTTGAGAAAGTTCTCAAAAGAAATGGAGTAACTCATAAAATCTCCACTGCATATCATCCACAAACAAGTGGACAAGTTGAAAATACCAACCGAGCTTTAAAACGTATTTTAGAGAAAACCGTAGGATCAAATCCGAAGGAATGGTCCATAAAATTAGAGGATGCACTCTGGGCTTTTAGAACAGCCTACAAAACTCCAATTGGAACCACACCTTTTAGACTCGTTTATAGAAAAGCATGTCATCTTCCAGAAGAAATTGAACACAAAGCATTTTGGGCTTCGAAGACATGTAATCTTGATTTACATGAAGCCGGACGTCTACGATTAAGTCAACTAAACGAATTAGAAGAATTAAGACATGAAGCATATGAAAATTCGTTAATCTATTAGGAAAGAACAAAGAAATGGCATGATAAAAGAATCAGAAGTTCAAAAGAATTTAAAGAAGGAGATAGAGTTCTTCTTTTCAATTCACGATTCAAGCTATTTCCTGGAAAATTGAAATCAAGATGGTCTGGACCATTCATAGTCAAAAGAGTTTTTCCATACGGAACGATAGAATTAATAAATTCAAATGGGATTGAATTTAAGGTAAATGGTCACAGAATTAAACATTACATACATGGTCCGATGGAAGTTGACAACGAAGTTAATCACAATTTCGATACCACAGCTAACTAAGTGTGGGGAGAATCAAGTCTTTAAAGGATAATATGTATTTCTGTTAGAGTTAGATTTTTTGTTTTCGTGTAGTTCTCGAAAATGGAACCCGAATGGTCTTTCCCTAGCAGACCCTAAAGAACTAGTCTTCTCCCCCCATTCTGAATTTTTATTTTTTTTAGGTTTTTACGAAATGAAGACTTCCTGTGAACTAAACCATGGTCTAATGCTACACGCTTTGATCACTAAACGTAATAATGACACACTTCCAATTGAAATAGTATCATTAATCAGAGGTAAATTGGACGGAGTAAGAAAAGAATCCAAATGCGAAGATAATCAGTCACAATTTGGTAAAGGAAAATCAAAATCCGCAGCGAAAAGAAGAGCACGACACCTTGAAAAATGTCACAAATGCAGAAAATGGTCACACGAAGGTAAATATTCAAATAGTCAAACCTATTCAAATACCGAATTTGTTACTTTATGCAGAGACGGACCGTTCATATGTTTAGAAGAAAAAACATTAAATGCTCGAGGTTACGCCTATGTAGCCATGGAAAATCAATTAGTTCGACTATCTTATGAGTGGGCTAGAGCATATCACTAAGAAATATATTTCACAGGTAAGTCTGTACAGTTTTTATTTTTATATTTATTTTTAACCTTTTGATAATAAACGCTAATTTGTTCGCTATAAAGTATTAAATTGGTATTCGATAAAATTAGGTCTTGCAAATTATTGATATCATTCAAAAATTTATTACATCACTGCGAAATTTAACGTTTATTCTTAAGGTATAAATATCTTTAATCAATCAACCCAAAATATTTCAAAAATTCGTCATGAGTTAAATTAGGTCATGGAACCGAAATTACTTTACCGAAAAGAGGGGCGCATATTTTTGATAATATTTGATTGATTAAAGTGGGATAAAAGCCAAAAAGATTTTTAATTTTTACCATGTTTTTAAAATTAATAAATTAATATTAAATAAATATTGTAAACTTTTAAAATTGTAAATATTTGGAAAATTAATATTTTTAATATAAGTTTGTATGTATAAAAACAAAAATATAATTTAAGTTTGGTGTGAATTTATAATATGAATTTTTAATTAAGTTTGGTGTGATTTTTTTTAATTTTATGCATTTTAAATTTAAGTTTGGTGTGAATTTAAAAACAAAAATTTACTTTATTTCGTAAGTTAAAAATATGATTTTTATAATTCGTCGTGAGTTGAAGACTAGGTCGTTGAACCGAAATTGCTTTACCCAAAGGAGGGACGAGAACTTTTATTATCATTATTTTTAATCTTATTGAATTAAAGTATGCCAAAAACATAAAAAAAAAACCCAAAAAAATCTTTGCTTTTAAAACCGCGCTTTAAATAGACAAATTTTAAAATTTTGTCGAGGGACGGACTAGGACATCATTCCGAAACGACCTCGTCCTAAACAACAAGGGAAACAAAATTTTAAAATTAATTAATTAATTGTTTTATAAGTTAAGGTGTTTATAAAAAAAAAAAAAAGTTCACCGCGACTCGCGGAGTTTGAAAGCCAAATCCACCGCGACTCGCGGAGGGTCTAAAATCCAGAAAAAAATATAACAGCAGAACAGATCAGTTGCACACCACCACACCCACAAAACTGCGAAATAAACCGAAAAAACACTCCCAAAATTGAATTTTTTTCACCAAAAATCATCACATTTTTTACTAAAATCATATTGAGAATCATGCTATCAAGGAATTATTCAAGAAAAACGGTAAATTTCTACACCTAAACACCATTTAATCCGAAAATTAGTGTTCTTGAGCAATTTTATACCCAATTCGATTTTGATGCTTTTTAGTGTAATTATGCTTAAATTGTTTATGTATTATGCTTGTATAACCTAGATTGATGCTATTTAACATGATTAGAAGCCTTAAACTTCAAATTTTGAGTAATCTAGGGTTTGTGTTCTTGAGCAAGTTTGGGGCTTTTTGATATAAACAGGTTATGACCGATTTTTGTCATGAATTGTTGCTAAATTAAGTAGTGTAACATGTTTAGGTAGTTAAATGATCCAAACTTTGAGCCTAAACATGATTTTGAGAATTAAAGTGGATTTTTTCAAGTATAAAATTCATGAACTTGATTTTTGAGAGATAATGTCATTTGAAACTTGTTTAACTGCTAATAATTATTATTTTGACATGTTATTTGATTTGAATGCTTATGAACTTAGTGATCATTTTCGTATATGCTTATTTGAAAAAGTGTAGATTTGATAAAAATATGAAAATGAGCATAAGTTTGATATAAATTGAACATGTCATTGTAATTATTTTGATTGATGATTTTGCTGACACTAATGCATATTTGGATGCACAAAAATTGTGTTTGCTATGTTTTGCAGACTAAAAGGGGTGAATCTTTATCCCAAGCTCGCAATGCTCCTCCTGAGAATGCGGAACAACAGGAGGTTGATAACTATTACAAACAAGATATACCTCATCCAGTTATGACATTTTCAGATATGCACGTGGAAGATTTGCACCCGAACTTGAGATTTGACAGACGTTGGATAGATTATCCAAAATACCAAAGGGGCTTGCATACTCTTCATTCTAAAGTTGTTGAAGTACCTAGGGTAATAGAATGGGGACCATTAGAAACTGTAGAATTGGCCAAGCCAATTAGAGAATTACTTACATAGAGGTATGGTAATTCTACTTTTAACGATTGGGTACGATTATTCAACATGCGTAGACCTGTATATAAAGTATGGTGTGAAGAATTATTGTGTAGTATAGAAATAAATGATCGGGTAGCTAGTTTAACAGATCGTTCTTTTATTAGATTTTTGTTAGGAGGTTCGATGCGCCACATGTCTCTACTAGACATGGCTCAGGCCTTACGTATATATACGCCTGAGGAGCTAGCATCTGCCGATTGTCGAGGGTTGATACTAAATGGTAGGAAAATTGATGAAAATTTTGATACGCATGGTGTATGGAGTCAAATGACTAGCCATCACCGATTTAAAGGGGGAAATTACTCTTATTTGGATATAGATAGAGCTGAATTAAGAGTAACTCACAGGTTTTTAGCCAATTCGATTACACAGCGAGGTAAAAATAAGGAAAAGGTAAATGAACAGGATTTGTTTTACCACATGTGTATTCGAGACCCACAAAGCGCTGTAAGTATACCTTATTGTGTGGGTTATTATTTATCAGCTATGGTTAAGGGGATGAGACCGCACAGTATAATAGGAGGTGGTATATTTATTACATTAATTGCTGAGTATCTCAATGTGGATATAAGTCGGGGGGGGGGGGGGGGGGGGAGAGGGGGGATTATTAATCGAAGAACCAGAACCCCGCGATACAATTGGTTTAAATGTATATCATGGTGCTAAGGTTTTGAAGAGGCGAAATAACGCCGCAGTACAATACCATGGAAGCCATCCACAGGTTGAGAGAAATCAACAGCCAGGTAATGTGGGAGGGGGAAATGAAATGACAGAAATGGAAAGGTTTATAGCTTCACAAGAGTATGAAAATGCTAGACATCGAGCATTTGAAGATTGGCAAGTTCATCAAAACCAAATCATAGCTCATTGCCAACATGTAGGTAGAAACTATATTCCTACTCCAACGCCCATATTTCCTCCCTGGTCTATAGAGATGCAACCACCGTATCCTACTTATAACCCAGCTGAAGCATTTTATAACACATGTGGTTATGCATGGAACCCCTTCTGGTATCAGTATCATCCCTAGTCTACTTAGTTTTATTTATTTTATTATTTGTAATGTTGATACATTTAATACTTATGTTGGAATTGTATTAGTTTTTATAATTTACTAACTTTTATTTTTAGATTTTAATAATTTTTGAATGTGGGGTAATATATCAAACTTCAAAAATATGTATATATATTTGCAGTTTATCTTATGTACACAACAGGGTAAAACAATGCATTTTCAAAGACTGACATTAAGTTCAGCAAAAACAACTAATTTTGACGACAAGATGCAAAATATATGTGAAATAACAACAAGACGGAATGAACAAATGATGTGCACCATTTATCATTCAGCAAACAAACACAAATATGTTTGAAAACTTTGGTAAAATTTAATCATTTCTACGTTAATCACCCTCAATAATTTAAATGGTTACTGATTTCTTGCAAATGAGGGCATTGAAAGATCTTAAGTGTGGGAAGGGGTTAAATTCTTTTGTATTTTAAAATTTTTACTTTATACACTTGGTTACCATTAAAAATACTAGTAAAGCAGTAGTTGTATTAGAATCTAGTGCTCTCTGATAATAAAGAACAGCCCTAGTCTTATATACTGACTACCCAATTCTAGTAAAATTTTTAAAAATTTTCAATTAAATGAACTCAAAATCATGTTTATACATATTTATGAACGATAAAACTAGGTGTTAACACCGAAATTATTATTACCTTGGAAAGGACATAAATTGAGAAACAAACCAAAATGTTAGAATTCATTTAAGAATGGAATAGAGGAGAACAAAAAGGAAAATAAAAGCCAAGTGTGGAAAATTTTCACCAAGTTATTCAAAATATATATCACATATTTTTGTACAAATAATTGAAAATACTTTTGTTTTGGATGATAATTAATTGTTTTACCCAATTTACTGTAAGAAAGATGGATCTACACGATGAATCAATTCCATCATTAAAAGGAAGTAAAGTCTTCTGAAAAAGATACGCGCTTCTTGATTTAGGTCAGGAAGTTGTCGTCCAGACCAGCTGTAGGTTGATGAAAAATCTAGAAAAGTCATCTCTAAAATCAGCAGGAAATCCACAGACCTCAGCATAAAACAGGGTCGCCAAGTGGTCAGATTTATCCTAACCATAAGAAGGATTTATCTCGTACAATAGGGGGGCACCGTGCAAATTAGCTTGATAAGACTAATAAATCAGATCTCCAGAAAGGATAATCTCCTTTAAAGATCAAAAGTCAGCTTTTAAGACTGATATTACTCAATCCTAGAGATTGACCTTAAAGATTGAGAATTACAAACTCATGGAATTCAATGATATCTAAACTCGAGCTTGAACGAGAAAATATTTTGATCAAATTATAAACTGATTTGTTTTCTGAAAACCCATTTTCAATGCGTTCATTACCATTGAACGTAAAATCCTAGGAATTCACCTGTAATTCATTAGGTCACCTGAACCAAATCGGGTGTCAACCGTAAGGACGGTGGTTGCATAGTATGGTCAAAGACAGGACCTTGTGCCAGACCGGAAAATTATAAGGGTGAGCTTTACTATTGCTCCAACCAAGGATAGTAATTGCGTCCGACACGTTATAGACCATAATTAAAAGCATGTCAGGGGACATTGCCTTAACAGTTTCTTGTTCAACGCTTTCTTTTACAACCGGACGGTAGTTTATCGAAAGGTAATATTCGGAGCAAGTATACTGGACGTGTTGCTTTCCTAATACAAGGTTAGCAAGTGGGTGACACAAAACCACAAGTTTTGAGCTAAAATTTTCAAATCTGAAACCTACCAAACCCATAAAAAGAATTTGCAAACACCGGTGAAGGGTTATTCCGGAAAACTTATCTAGGGTAAAAGCTAGATTTAATTTTCAAAAGATCAAATGTTTTCATAAAGATCCAATTTCCTTAATGGATCTAAATTTTTATAGTCATGTGGGACTGTAAACCATATCGTTACTACCATTGTTTATACCGCCGTATAGAAATCACTGATGTACAAAGTGTGAAGAATAAAGAAGTGATTCTAGTATTTCAAGACTATATTGCTTGAGGACAAGCAACGCTCAAGTTTGGGAATATTTGATAATGCTAAAAACGAACATATATTTCATAGCATTATTCCTCAAGAAAGACAAGCTTTTAGTTTCAATTGTCCTATTTACAAGTGATATTCGTTTAAATAATAAAAGGTGAAGACAAAAGACAGATTCGACGAATTGAAGACTCAAACGACCAAAAAGCTCAAAAGTACAAAATACAATCAAAGAGGTTCCAATTATTGATAAGAAACGTCTCGAAATTACAAGAGTACAAGATTCAAAACGCAAAGTACAAGATATTAAATTGTACGCAAGGACGTTCGAAAATCCGGAACCGGGACCAGAGTCAACTCTCAACGCTCGACGCAACGAACTAAAAATTACAAATCAACTATGCACATAAATATAATATAATATTTAAATAATTCTTATAATTATTTATATATTATATAATATATAAAAATCCGTCGGCAAGAAAGTAGCCAAAATGTGTAAGCTGGTTTTACAAACTCCGCGAGTTGCAGAGTTTGTAGTGAAAATGGGCCGCGAGTCGCGGAGTTCCCCTGGACAAAAATCCCTATAAAAGCTAGCACAATTCGACGATTTATATATCATATAATCTATCTCTCTCTCAATATATACGTAAATATATATATGTATAATTTATATTTTAATTTTAATTTTAATTTTAAATCCTAATAATAAGGGTATGTTAGCGAATGTTGTAAGGGTGTAAGTCGAAATTCTGTCCGTGTAACGCTGCGCTATTTTTAATCATTGTAAGTTATATTCAACCTTTTTAATTTAATGTCTCGTAGCTAAGTTATTATTATGCTTATTTAATACCGAAGTAATCATGATGTTGGGCTAATTACTAAAATTGGGTAATTGGGCTTTGTACCATAATTGGGGTTTGGACAAAAGAACGACACTTGTGGAAATTAGACTATGGGCTATTAATGGGCTTTATATTTGTTTAACTAAATGATAGTTTGTTAATTTTAATATAAAGATTTACAATTGGACGTCCCTATAAATAACCATATACATTCGATCGGACACGATGGGCAGGGTATTTATATGTACGAATAATCGTTCATTTAACCGGACACGGTAATGGATTAATAGCCACTAGAATTATTAAAACAGGGGTGAAACTATGTACAAGGACACTTGGCATAATTGATAACAAAGTATTAAAACCTTGTTACAGTTTAAGTCCCCAATTAGTTGGAATATTTGACTTCGGGTATAAGGATAATTTGACGAGGATACTCGCACTTTATATTTATGACTTATGGACTGTTATGGACAAAAACCAGACTGACATATTGAATAATCCAGGACAAAGGACAATTAACCCATAGGCATAAAACTAAAATCAACACGTCAAACATCATGATTACGGAAGTTTAAATAAGCATAATTATTTTATTTCATATTTAATTTCCTTTATTTTATATTTAATTGCACTTCTAATTATTGCACTTTTATTTATTGTTATTGTATTTAATTGCACTTTTAATTATCGTACTTTTTAATTATTGTATTTTATTTCATCGCACTTTTATTTATCGCAATTTCATTATTATTATTTACTTTACGCTTTAAATTAACTTATATTTATTTTTATTATTTTACATCAGGTTTTAACTGCGACTAAAGTTTTAAAAATCGACAAACCGGTCATTAAACGGTAAAAACCCCCCTTTATAATAATAATATTACTTATATATATATTTGTATTTTTATAAAATATAACTAATATAGCGTTAAGCTTTGTCTAAAAGATTCCCTCTGGAACGAACCGGACTTACTAAAAACTACACTACTATACGATTAGGTACACTGCCTATAAGTGTTGTAGCAAGGTTTAAGTATATCCATTCTATAAATAAATAAATATCTTGTGTAAAATTGTATCATATTTAATAGTATTTCGTTGTAAAATTTAATAGTATTTTATACCCCTTAGCGAAAACATCATTGAGTATATGATAAAGTTTTAATGAACAAATATAATGGTTCTTCGGAGAGACTTAAGTCAATGAGTATTGAAGTAGCTCGCAAGTTTACTGCTAATGTGGTGGAATATAAACGGTTCTCCGGTAACGTTGACGAAAGGCAAACTTATATATCAAGGTTATAATAGAGTTTACTCGAATGAAAAGTCGAAATTGATTTGTTGAAGCTGTGACAAAATTAGCTACTTTGGAAAGGGATTGTAAAGTGATTTTCGGTAATAACAACGCCAAAGGAGCTATCACAGATACGTGTTAAATGTTTACTCAGGTTCCGAGTGTTTTCAGGTGCATAACTATATGCATCAATCATTTTTTCTGTAGATGAAGTGCGGTTGGTTCATCCTCTCGATTGAGGTGTTTTCAAGAATCATGAAAGGTTTTAACGCAGATTGCAATTGTCACGATACAAATGAGGTTTAAGATAAATTCAAGTGGCAAACTTGAAGAATTGTTTAGTTTCATATGTTATAATCATTATTTTAATTCATTTTTAATTGTCCAATGTTGGTAGTCCACAGTTAATAGTCCACAATTAGCAGTTCAATAATTCATATATAGTTTAATATATAACATTCGAATTAATTAATACGTGTCGTGACCCATTATATACATGTCTCAGACTCGATCACAACTCAAAGTATATATATTATTTGAGAATCAACCTCAACCCTCTATAGCTAACTTGAGCATTACTACATATAGAGTGTCTATGGTTATTTCAAATAATATATATAGATGCGTCGATATGATATGTCAAAACCTTGTATACGTGTCCCGATATTTAAAGTACGTAAAATAAATAACAGAAATTAAATGACGATAAATATAATTGCGGGAATTAAAATTGAGATAAATAAATTGCGATAAGTAAAATGTAATACGGAATTTAATAGTTAGCTAGGAACAGTTAGCTAGGATTTTGTTATCGTGGATTCTAAAAAAAATTTCTCATAGTTAATTTGTTTGTTTCTAACAAATTTTATTTTGTCAAATGTTTTCTTCATTATGCCACTTGTTGGATTCTGCTAGGTCAAAATCCAAATATGAAATTGAATGAAAATGGTTATTCTGCAGTGAACGAATACGTATATCTGTGGTTGTAAATAGAATAGTAAATTACTGTTGAATCAAATTCGAAGAATGTACAGTGTAACTTATTAATGTGAAATTTAAATATTCCTTGGGTATTACCTACCCGTTAAAATATTTTCACCATTAACAGTTTGTACGAAAGAATTATTAATTAAAATCTTTATGAAAATATACTTACATATATATTTTCTTCAGAGGTAATCATAGATTTAATGAGTCAATATGATATTAAACTCATATGATTTACGGTTAGAACTAGAGTACATAATCTCTAAAACATTTGAGATTACATAATCATCATGTCGAAAGAATATAAATGATGTAGAACGTCATGTAGAACGATGATTATGCTCGAGGTACAGATCGAAATGTTGAGGCGTGTGATGTTGAGGCTTGTGTTGTTGGTGGTACTATTGGTGCCGGTGATGTTGCTGAAGCTGGTAAATTTTGCACCATATTCTCCAAATTGGTTACTCGTGATAATGCTAAAAACGAACATATATTTCATAGCGTTATTCCTCAAGAAAGACAAGCTTTTAGTTGCAATTGTTCTATTTACAAGTGATATTCGTTTAAATAATAAAAGGTGAAGACAAGAGACAGATTCGACGAATTGAAGACGCAAACGACCAAAAAGCTCAAAAGTACAAAAGACAATCAAAGAGGTTCCAATTATTGATAAGAAACGTCTCGAAATTACAAGAGTACAAGATTCAAAATGCAAAGTACAAGATATTAAATTGTACGCAAGGACGTTCGAAAATCCGGAACCGGGACATGAGTCAACTCTCAACGCTCGACGCAACGGACTAAAAATTACAAGTTAATTATATATATAAATATATTATAATATATAATTAATTATATTAATTATATATATATTATATTTATAAAATAAATCGTCGACAAACAAAGAGCCAAAAGCTGGTGAGCTGTATTTACAAACTCCGCGACTCGCGGAGTTTGAAGGCAAAATGGGCCGCGAGTCGCGGAGCCCCAAAGTTTAAAACTCCCTATAAAAGCAACCGAATTCTGAGCATTTTTCATCATCAATATATCTTTTTTTCTTCTTCTCTCATAAACGTATTATATATATTATAATTTTAATTTTAATTTTAATTTTAATTCTAATAATAAGGGTATGTTAGCGAATGTTGTAAGGGTGTAAGTCGAAATTCTGTCCGTGTAACGCTACGCTATTTTTAATCATTGTAAGTTATGTTAAACCTTTTTAATTTAATTTCTCGTAGCTAAGTTATTATTATGCTTATTTAATCCGAAGTAATCATGATGTTGGGCTAATTACTAAAATTGGGTAATTGGGCTTTGTACCATAATTGGTGAAGGTATTTCATATGCCCGAGAGACATATTAAATTAATGTGGCTAATGTGTTATGATCCAAGTCGGGTCATACCCAATAACAAACTTACCGACACTTTATTCGTATTTAATTTTAGCGGTTGGATCGTTGATTAAATACACGACACTTGAACTTTAAAGAAAAGGTTTCTTAAATAATGTTACTTGATATGTTTATATATAAGTTATGAAATAACTTATATAACAAGGATTTAATTATTTATAGGTTAAATAATTAAGTTATGTCACATTTTATAAAATTGGTTTTATAAAATATACATAACAAATAATATACATGTTTATATAATGTGTTTTATAAAATTAAGTTTTATAAAAACTGATTTTATAAAATCAGTTTTTTTTATATATAATGTATATTATAAAATAATCCTTGTAATGGCATTGGGAGTTCAAGAAGCATGCTAGAGATTCCATTTGATGCCCATGCTTTCCCAATTCCTATAACATGCAAACACACATCAAGACATCAAGATACTAAGCAAAAAAAAACTGCAAAAACACCTCCATTCTGCTACTGCAGCTGCCGTGGGTTTAAGCAAGGAGAAAAGGATTCTCAAGTTGATTTTGCAAGTCACATTCAAGTGTAATTAAATCCTAACCAAAGCTAGGGTGTTGGTGCACAAGTTTGGGGTATAATCTCTTGAGGTTTCATCCATTTGAAGCTCCATTCAACATCATCATCTTCATCATTTACTAGCAAGCTTGGAGTAGGTATAATCTCTTTACTTGCTTGTAGTTTGTAAGTATTATTTCACAACTTGATCCATGGGATTTAACTTTAAAATGGTTTAAAGATTAACAAGTTAAAATGTAACTAACATGCTTTCGCTTTGATATGTTTCTTAAAATGGTTTAAGTATATTATGAACTTGTTAAATCCCAACAATGGTATCTAGAGCCGAAGTTGTTGAAATATGCTTCGAGATGGTTATTAAACCCACTATAATTTTGCATTCTATGAACATGCATGAAGTAGAATGTAAAATTTTCGGTTTTGGGTGGTTGTCATTTTGGCCAAAATCACTTGTGATTCTGCATTCTGTACTGCAAATCACTTGTGATTCTGTACTGCCAATCACTTGTGATTCTGTGTTGCCGATCACTTGTGATTCTGTATTGCCAATCACTTGTGATTCTGTGTTGCAGATCACTTGTGATTCTGTGTTGCCGATCACTTGTGATTCTGTATTGCCAATCACTTGTGATTCTGTATTGCCTATCACTTATGTTGATGATGTTCACAATCTAAGCCTTGACCTTGTGTTTGGTTGCATGCATGGTTGATTGATATTTATTCAATTGGTTTGTAATAATATTTATTCATTTGGCATGTAATAATTCATTTGGTTATGTAATTTATTTTATATTTGGTATGTAAAATAGATTAGGTTGTAATTTCATTTTTTAGACAAAATGTATTAGGATATATTTTGTAAAATGATGAAGAATGATGAAGACTTGAAGAACACATGAAGAAGCATTTGGATGCAAGGTTAAGTGGGAGATTTGAAATCTCCTACTTTGTGTTATAACCCCTTATCCGGTGGCATTTGTTTTCGGCTAAACAAATGTCTACCAAAATGGCTTGATTGTGAACATATTTGTTTTGCATGCATGGTTGTTTATTGTATGATTGTGGATTGTATGGTTGTATGCTACAAGTTAATCACACAAGTTAACAACAAGCAAAATGGCAATTTAATTGGTTAAATTATACATTAATTAACGACATGCAAAACGTCAATTTAAATGGTTAAATTAAAAATGGCTAAAAGGACATTAATAAACAGTTATTAAGATCATGATTAGGATCATATATATAAAATGGTTTATAGACATGAAATTGGCTTTTCATAATGAACTATACACCAAATGCATGTTGGTGTATGGCAAATGTTTTCTTAAACTAGAATTTATGAAAACTTAAAATCCCTTAACTAAAACAAGGTAAACAAGTTAAACGCCATCCTTTTGTGGAAACACTTAGACGTATTAGGAAACTCTTGATGGGATAAAGGTCACCTAACTGTCATGAGCGAACTAATATGAATAAGGTACACTTCTCATACATGTGGGATAAAGGTCACCTAACCACTTGTATGTTAAGTCTACATGTTTACACAAGTAGGACGACTTGATTTGGGAATCATGAACTTAGGGTCACCGAAGCATGATGAACAAATAGGCGTTGATGGGATAAATATGCCATGCAAAAGGATTGCATGATCCCATAACTTAGAAGTTGCAAAAGGATTGCAATTGTCACATAAATGACTACCTAGCTAAATCAAATAACGGGATAAAGGTCACCTAACCGAAATTTGATTTACCGTTGGATTCTAAGATTTAATAAAACAATTAAAAATAAAAGGGTATTGTTTATTAAATTTAAAATCGATACTTAAAAGGACTTTGTTAAATTTTGTAGATGGCCGCAAATAACAACAACATGCAAAATGCACCACTTAACCTAAACAACCTATCATTAAGGTCTCTCCTCGAGAAAGACAAACTCAACCATACGAACTTTATGGATTGGTTCCGTAATCTTAGGATTGTCCTCAAACTTGAGGACAAAGCGTATGTGTTGGAGGACCCTATTCCCGACCAACCGGATGAGGAAGATATAGAGGGCATGGCTTATTATGACAAGTATTGCGCCGATTCGGTGCAAGTCGCTTGTCTAATGCTTGGGACTATGATACCCGAACTCCAAAAGGATTTCGAACATCATAGTGCATATGACATGATTACGCAATTGAAGGAGATGTTCCTTCAACAAGCACGTGTCGAGCGCTTCGAAACGGTTCGAGCGCTACATGCATGTCGTATGGATGACACCCAATCCGTCTCCTCTTATGTCCTCAAAATGAAGAGCCTTATTGATCGTGCTAACCGTCTTAACCTAAACATATCAAATGAGTTAGCCACCGATCTTATCCTTAACTCCCTATCAAAAAGGTTTGATCAATTTGTAATTAATTACAATATGAATGGGATGGATAAGAGCATAGGTGAGCTTCACGGTATGCTTAGAACGGCGGAAACTAGCATGGGTAAAAGGGCTTTACCCGTGTTAGCAATCGATCAAGGTGGGTCCAAAGGTAAGACCTCTAAGCCAAAGGTGGCTAAGAGAAAAGGACCCGCTTACCAAGGCAAAGGGAAGGGGAAGATGGTTACCCCAACCATCAACAAGGCCAAGAAGCAAAAGGTCACCGAGAAGGCAAACCCCAAGGAAGACCCATGTTTCGGTTGCGGTGAGATGGGTCATTGGAAACGAAACTGTCCGGTCTACCTTAAGGAGTTGAAGGACAAGAGGGATGCAGGGCAAACCTCAGGTAATATATATATGGTATATATAGAGCTAAGTATTACTTCTTCTAATACATGGGTATTAGACACTGGATGTGGAACTCATATTTGCAATTCTTTGCAGGGGTTCAAAAGAAGTGATCATAAGGCGGGAACATCAAGTCTCTATATGGGCAATGGTGCAAAGGTGCATGTTAAAGCTCAAGGAGATTTTATTTTGAAGCTTCCAAGTGGATTGGAACTTATTTTAGAAAATGTTTTGTATGCTCCGGATTTGTGTAGAAACATTATTTCTATTTCTCGCTTAAAACAATGTGGTTACGTTGTTAATTTTATTGATGATGATATTCATGTTTCTAAAGATAATGTATTCTATTTCAAGGCTTCGCCTTCAAATGGAATTTATGAATTGGTTCATGATGACACATCATCTAGTAGCTCAATGTACCATACAAGCACCAAGAAACTCAAAAGGGATTTGAGTGATTCCTACTTATGGCATTGTCGCCTTGGTCACATAAACAAGAACCGAATACATACACTTCAAAAGAATGGACTTTTGAAATCAAATGAAATGGATTCGTTTGAAGTATGTGAATCTTGTTTACAAGGCAAGATGACTAAAGCACCTTTCAAAGGGACTTATGAAAGGGCTAAAGATTTATTGGGATTAATACATTCGGATGTATGTGGACCCTTTAAACCCATAACTAGGAATGGTGAAAGATACTTTGTTACTTTCATTGATGACTTTAGTCGTTTCGGATATGTCTACTTATTAAGACACAAGGACGAAACGTTTGAAGCATTCAAAGAATATCAAAACGAAGTACAAAATCAACTCAATAGGACAATTAAGGTACTACGTACCGATAGAGGAGGTGAATACCTAAGCGATGCCTTCCAAGATCATCTTAGGAGTTGTGGGATTATCTCACAACTTACTCCACCCGGAACACCCCAACTTAATGGAGTTTCCGAAAGGAGGAACCGAACCCTAATGGATATGGTTCGATCTATGATGGCAAGAAGCTCGTTGCCTCTATCATTTTGGGGTTATTGTCTAAGCTCCGCGGCTCGTATTTTAAATATGGCCCCAACCAAGAAAGTGGAACGAACTCCTCACGAGATGTGGTTTGGTAAACCTCCATCTCTATCATACTTAAAGGTATGGGGATGTGAAGCTTATCCTAAGCGTTACGTCCCTAATAAGTTGAATGCTCGATCCACGAAGTGTATCTTCATAGGATATCCCAAGGATGATATGGGATACTATTTCTATGATCCATCCGAGCAGAATGTATTTATTGCTCGGAAGGCGGAATTCCTTGAAACTAAGTTCCTAATGGAAGGAAATAGTGAAAGGAAGATAGATCTTGAAGAGGTTCAAGATCAAGTAGATGATACACAATTGGTTGACACTAGCACTCAACATGAAAATGTTGATAGTGATCAAATGGATGATCAAAATACACAAGACATTCGTAGATCTGGTAGGATTAGCAATCCTCCTGAGAGATATGGGTTTCTCATAGATGGTTGCTATACGGTTGATTTGGATGAACCAACAAACTACCAAGGTGCTTTATCAAGGATTGATAAAGATAAATGGCAGGAAGCCATGAACGCCGAGATGCAATCCATGTATGAAAACCAAGTGTGGGAACTTGTTGAGCAACCTCCTAGCTCTAAGCTAGTTGATTGCAAATGGCTTTTCAAAATGAAAACCGACATACATGGAAACTTGGATACATATAAAGCTAGACTTGTTGCAAAAGGTTTCACTCAAACTCAAGGGGTTGATTATGATGAAACTTTCTCGCCTATGGCAATGCTAAAGTCTATTAGGATATTATTTGCCATTGCTGCTCACTACGACTATGAAATATGGCAAATGGATGTCAAAACCGCTTTCCTAAATGGATATCTTATGGAAGATGTCTATATGGTCCAGCCTGAAGGTTTTGTTGATCCAAAATATCCTAAAAGTGTATGCAAGTTAAAGAAGTCAATCTACGGATTGAAACAAGCATCTAGAATGTGGAATCATCGTTTTAATGAGGAAGCCGAGAAATTTGGCTTCATTAAAAATGGTGATGAAGCTTGTGTATATAAGAAAGCTAGTGGGAGCACTATCATGTTCCTTGTACTATATGTGGATGATATATTATTATTTGGGAATGATATTACCACAATGCAAGGAGTCAAAACTTGGCTAAAGAGTTGCTTCTCCATTAAGGATCTTGGAGACGCACAATACATATTGGGGATAGGGATCTATAGGAATAGATCCAAGAGATTGATAGGTTTAAGTCAAAGTACATACATTGATAAAATCTTGAAAAGGTTCAAGATGGAAAACTCTAAGAAAGGTTTGGTACCTATTCAAAGAGGAACCGTTCTCAATTCATCTCAGTGTCCTACCACGAAAGATGAACAAGAGAGAATGAAGAAAGTCCCATACACATCTGCTATTGGGTCTATCATGTATGCGATGATATGTACGAGACCGGATGTGTCATGCGCTCTAAGCTTGACAAGTAGATACCAGAATAACCCAGGAAACAGTCATTGGATTGCTGTTAAAAGTATATTGAAATACCTTAGGAGAACTAAGGATATGTTCCTAATATATGGGTCTGGTGAGGAGGAACTCGCCGTAAAAGGTTACGTGGACGCAAGTTTCCAAACTGATCGAGATGACTCTCGATCACAATCCGGTTATGTCTTCATGTTAAATGGTGGTGCAGTCTCTTGGAAGAGTTCAAAACAGGATGTTGTTGCGTTATCCACTACAGAGTCGGAGTACATTGCCGCCTCACTGGCAGCTCAGGAAGCTGCATGGATGAAGAAATTCATCGACGACTTAGGAGTGGTCCCTTCCATTCAGGACCCTCTTGAGATCTTTTGTGACAACGAGGGTGCGATTGCTCAAATCAAGGAACCTCGTGCCCATCAAAAGACTCGTCACATTGAGCGGAGATTCAACTACATAAGGGATGAAGTTGAAAAAGGAAAGATATGTATTCGCAAAGTTCATACAGATCATAATGTTGCGGATCCACTCACGAAGCTTTTACATGGGCCAAAACATGAGGGACATGTTTGTGCATTAGGGCTTCGATATTCTAGTGATTGGATATGATCTATTTTATGTATTGTACCGGAACGAAATTATTCAAACTCATTAATATAACTATGGTGTTAATTTATTTGAGTTATGTTCCTATGTTGCATATTTCATCCATGAATAAGCAATTATTCTAAATTTCCGTAGTCGATCACATTTGTGGGAACAAGTGTGAGGTTTAGACTATTATGAACTCGGATTGGTATACATTCATAGGTTGAATGTGGGGCAAGGTGGCAACCAAGGTTCATAGATATTTGTGGGAAACAAATATTGGAAGACCCGCTCTCAAGAATTACTGAATAGAGCCTTTGTGGTTGATCACATGTAATCTTGAGTAAAGGCGAATATCATTGTATCCTCTGACCTGAGATACATATTGGGTTTGGATATTCACCAAGTACTGTGCCTTGATTCTTTCCTTTGCTATTCTGAAACATGGTAGTACATAAGGAAGAACTCAGGTATATTACAAAGTGTATATCTAGGACGTATGTAGTCAAGATGGAATTTGTCCCTCTTATTCGTTGAGAGTCAGATGTCTAAGGCCTGAAAAGTTAAATCTATAAGAGAGTGATCACTCTGTATCTCTTGGATTTAACATGACATCTAGGACGAAAGGAAATAATGAAAGATTCACCTACATATATCAGTTCGAGTAGGGAGCTCGAAAGGGATGATGTTATTGAATGGCACAAAGTCATAACATATTAGGGGTGATGGACGGTGTGTTAGGCTGTATCCATCATTTGCATTAATTTCTTATGTTTCTCGTGCAAGTGGGAGATTGAAGGTATTTCATATGCCCGAGAGACATATTAAATTAATGTGGCTAATGTGTTATGATCCAAGTCGGGTCATACCCAATAACAAACTTACCGACACTTTATTCGTATTTAATTTTAGCGGTTGGATCGTTGATTAAATACACGACACTTGAACTTTAAAGAAAAGGTTTCTTAAATAATGTTACTTGATATGTTTATATATAAGTTATGAAATAACTTATATAACAAGGATTTAATTATTTATAGGTTAAATAATTAAGTTATGTCACATTTTATAAAATTGGTTTTATAAAATATACATAACAAATAATATACATGTTTATATAATGTGTTTTATAAAATTAAGTTTTATAAAAACTGATTTTATAAAATCAGTTTTTTTTATATATAATGTATATTATAAAATAATCCTTGTAATGGCATTGGGAGTTCAAGAAGCATGCTAGAGATTCCATTTGATGCCCATGCTTTCCCAATTCCTATAACATGCAAACACACATCAAGACATCAAGATACTAAGCAAAAAAAAACTGCAAAAACACCTCCATTCTGCTACTGCAGCTGCCGTGGGTTTAAGCAAGGAGAAAAGGATTCTCAAGTTGATTTTGCAAGTCACATTCAAGTGTAATTAAATCCTAACCAAAGCTAGGGTGTTGGTGCACAAGTTTGGGGTATAATCTCTTGAGGTTTCATCCATTTGAAGCTCCATTCAACATCATCATCTTCATCATTTACTAGCAAGCTTGGAGTAGGTATAATCTCTTTACTTGCTTGTAGTTTGTAAGTATTATTTCACAACTTGATCCATGGGATTTAACTTTAAAATGGTTTAAAGATTAACAAGTTAAAATGTAACTAACATGCTTCCGCTTTGATATGTTTCTTAAAATGGTTTAAGTATATTATGAACTTGTTAAATCCCAACAATTGGGGTTTGGATAAAAGAACGACACTTGTGGAAATTAGACTATGGGTTATTAATGGGTTTTATATTAATTAAACAATACCTTGTTAATTTAATATACAAACTTATAATTTGACGTATTTATATATAACCACATACGCTTTACTGGGTACGGTGGGCGGGATATCTATAAATACCAATAATTATTTATTTTACCGGATACGGAACTGGATTAATAGTTAATAGACTTGTTGAAATAGGGGTGAATTACATTCAAGGGTAATTGGTGTAATTGTTAACAAAGTAGTAAAACCTTGGTTTACACGCAGTCGATAACCTGGTGTATTCATTAAACAAAGTATTAAAACCTTGTTACAATTCGAATCCCCAATTAGTTGGAATATTTGACTTCGGGAATAAGAATAATTTGACGAAGGCTTTCGCTCTTTATATTTATGACTGATGGACTATTATGGACAAATCTGTATGGACATATTAAATAATCCAGGACAAAGGACAATTAACCCATGGGCATAAAACTAAAATCAACACGTCAAACATCATGATTACGGAAGTTTAAATAAGCATAATTCTTTTATTTCATATTTAATTTCCTTTATTTTATATTTAATTGCACTTCTAATTATCGCATTTTTTATTGTTATTGTATTTAATTGCACTTTTAATTATCGTACTTTTTAATTATCGCAAGTTTATTTTATCGCACTTTTATTATTCGCAATTTCATTATCGTTATTTACTTTACGCTTTAAATTAAGTCTTGTATTTATTTATTATTTTACATTTGGTTTTAACTGCGACTAAAGTTTTAAAATCGACAAACCGGTCATTAAACGGTAAAAACCCCCCTTTATAATAATAATATTACTTATATATATATTTGTATTTTTATAAAAGTAAACTAATATAGCGTTAAGCTTTGTTTAAAAAGATTCCCTGTGGAACGAACCGGACTTACTAAAAACTACACTACTGTACGATTAGGTACACTGCCTATAAGTGTTGTAGCAAGGTTTAAGTATATCCATTCTTTAAATAAATAAATATCTTGTGTAAAAATGTATCGTATTTAATAGTATTTCCTAGTAAAAATATAAGCTATTTCGTATACCCCGCTGCAAACATCAAGTATTTTTGGCGCCGCTGCCGGGGATCTCTTAAACGCCGGAAGCGCAACGCTAATATAAGAAAAAAAAAACTTTTTTTTAGTTTACTTTTATTAAAATTCGTTTTTATAAAAATACGTTTTAAATATTCGAAAATATTAAAAGAAAAACAAAAATATAAATATTTTTAGGAGTTTGATAAATATTTAAGTTTTATAAAGTTTCTTTAGTTTGTAAAAATATAAGTTTTATTTAATTTATTTTATAAATATATTTTATAAATATAAAACCGAAAAAAAAATAATTATATATAAATCTATTTTTTAGATTGTTATTTATAAAATTATAAAGTATTTTATTTTTATCTTAGTTTTTAAGAAAAGTCTTATTTAACTTATATAAATATATTAATTAAATTAAAAACAAAAAATATAAAATAAAATAAATAAATAAAAACGCGTCGAATTTTAAACAAGCTGTCATTTGAATTTCTGAACCCCGCGACTCGCGGGGTTTGCTGCTTCTAATACCGCAACTCGCGGAGCTTTTTCTGACACGCCTGCCAGAAACCCTAACTGCAATTAATACGGAGTAATAATTATTATTATTAATTAATTAAGATTTAGGTTTTAATTAAATTAATATTTAATTTTAATCATTTAGTTATATTAAGTTTTAATTAGTTTTATTTATATATTTAAATTAATACTTTTATAAAATAATATAAAAATAATATTTTTATAAAAATTGTACTTTTTACAACTTTTTGTATACTTTTATATTCTGTCCCTTTTCAATCGTTTTAACGTAATATTTGTATTTTTCGCTCATATTTAGTTTTAAACTTAGTTTTTGCCATAGTTATTTTTACTTCTAGATTTTTAGGCTTTGCCGTAGAATTTCTTAAGTGTTTTTTTTTCTTTAGACTAAGATTTAGGTGCTTTAGAATTTTGCGACGCCTTTTTAAGTTTTAGTTTTTTTTTAAGTTATTTCCATTTGGGATTTAGTTTTTATTGTAAGCTTTAATATTTTTAGACGACTTTTACCTATGTATCAATTATCATTCCAATTAGTAATCTCAATTTGCGATTATAATTTTAAGTTAGTTGTAGTAATAAGGTTAGGTTAGTCAAGTATTTTTAAGTTTTATAAGTTTCTTTTATTTTTCCGTCACCTTTTATTTTTTTTACCATTTTTCTTTTTCGACCTTTTTCCGACGAACTCTTTTTCTTTCTTATTTCTCGCTATTCTAGTTTTAGGACATAGATTTTTATTCTACTTCTTATCTAAATTTCTTAAAATTACGAAAATTTATTTTAAGTGGTTAAATTGATAGACATCAAAATTTTCTGGTTCGTAGTAATAGTTGGATTTGTACGTGGACCGGGTTATTGGAGCCAAACAATCCTCAATTATATTGAGACCAAACGAATCCTGCCCCTCTGCTGCATCTTTTGGCTATTCGAAACGTGGGCAAAATCAGAAAAGTCTATTGATTGGATAACTTATTATAATTTTTCTTTCCTTTTAAAAACTAATAGGATATTCAGTGAATGCACCGAGCAAGACGTTCACCACCTTTTGTACGTTCACCACCTGTAACTAGATCAAGACATTTAGCAAATATTACTGCCGTTGATTTTTCTTTAGAATCGTCATCCAGTCGACCAAGTACTCCAGTTCAAATTTCCGATAATTCATTTTTTGAACCCGACCTCACAATTGAGAATCCGGAGAATATTCAGGAACGATTCGTAGATCCTGAACCATTAAACTTTCCTCCGGAACCACCAATCATTCAAACAGAGATTGTTGAGGAACGAACCATTAAATCAGAATCCTCTAGTGATTCCGATTCAACAAATTCAATTATGGAGAATCTGGAACCTTTAAGTATGGAAGACCGAATGAGAGCTAAACGTACTGGCCAAGGTCACGCAATTACTCATCCAGACATTAATGCGCCAGATTATGAAATCAAAGGACAAATTCTACACATGGTGACTAATCAATGCCAATTTAGTGGTGCGCCGAAGGAAGATCCAAATGAACATTTACGTACCTTTAATAGGATCTGCAGACTATTTAAAATCCGAGAAGTGGAGGATGAACAGATATATCTCATGTTATTTCCCTGGACTTTAAAGGGAGAAGCCAAAGATTGGTTGGAATCGTTACCTGAAGGGGCGATTGATACATGGGACGTTTTAGTTGAAAAATTTCTTAAACAATTCTTTCCGGCATCTAAAGCAGTAAGACTTCAAGCAGAAATTTTTACGTTCACATAGAAACCGAATGAAACTCTATATGAGGCGTGGACTAGATATGGAAAGTTATTAAGAGGATGTCCGCAACATGGTTTAGATACCTATCAAATAGTACAAATATTCTACCAAGGATGACACATCACTACAAGGAAAGACATAGATATAGCAGCTGGTGGTTCTATTATGAAGAAAACCGAAACTGATGCTTACAAAATTATTGATAACACTGCTTCCCACTCACATGAGTGGCACCAAGAAAAAGATATCGTTAGATCATCTAAAGCAGCTAGAGCCGATTCTAGCCATGACTTAGATTCCATTTCCGCAAAGATAGATGCTGTCGAGAGACGAATGGAAAAGATGACTAAAGATATTCACTCAATACGAATTAGTTGTGAGCAGTGTGGAGGACCACATTTGACAAAAGATTGTCTCAGTATTGAATTAACAATGGAACAAAGAGAGAACATTTCATACATAAACCAAAGGCCTGGAAATAATTATCAACCGCCAAGACCAATTTACAATCAAAACCAGAATTATAACAGAAATATTCCATACAACAACCAACAAGGTCCTAGCAATCAACAAGTATTCAATAATACTTACAATCAGCAAAGACCTAATTTTCAAAACAAACCACCACAACAAACCGATGATAAAAAGCCGAATTTAGAAGATATGATGACGAAGCTAGTTGAAACTCAAACGCAGTTTTTCACATCTCAGAAACAAACCAATGAACAAAATGTTCAAGCATTTAGAAATCAACAAGCTTCTATTAAAAATCTGGAACAAGAAGTAAGTAACCTAGCAAGGTTAATAGGTGAAAAAAAACCGGGAAGTCTACCTAGTGATACAAATGCTAACCCCCGGAATGAAACAGCTAAAGCCATTACCACAAGAAGTGGTACAACACTTAAACCACCTGAAATACCTGTAACTTCTGATGAAGCTATTCCTACTCCACAAGAACCACAACCTGATCAAGATAAGGAAAAAGAACCGGTAGTTGAAAAGGTTAATGAAGATAACACAGTTAAGGCTAAACCTTATGTTAAACCATACCAACCACCACTTCCTTACCCGAGTAAAATGAAGAAAGAGAAACTTGAAGCCGAGCAATCCAAATTCTTGGATATGTTTAAACATATAAATGTAAATCTTCCTTTCATTGATGTGATTTCAGGAATGCATAGATATGCTAAATTCTTGAAAGATCTAATCTCAAATAGAAAGAAAATGGAAGAACTCTCGGCTGTTACTATGAATGCTAATTGTTCAGCAGTACTGTTGAATAAGATACCAGAAAAACTATCTGATCCAGGAAGTTTCACAATTCCATGTTTTCTGGGTAGTCTTAGTTCAATAGAAGCATTGGCAGACTTAGGTGCTAGTATAAATCTAATGTCGTATTCACTATACATTAAACTAGACCTTGGAGAATTGAAACCAACCAGAATAAGCATACAACTAGCCGATAGATCAATAAAATATCCTAGAGGGATAATGGAGAACATGCTAGTTAAAGTTGGTACTTTAGTATTTCCAGTAGATTTTGTTGTTCTGGACATGGAAGAAGATTCTCAAGTTCCTCTCATATTAGGAAGGCCATTCTTAAGTACGGCTAAAGCAATGATAGACGTGTTCGGTAAGAAACTGACCCTAAGTATAGAGGACGAGAGTGTTACCTTTTCAGTTGATAGAGCAATGCAACAACCACAATCTGCAGATGATACATGTTATTATATTCAAACTATAGATGCACATGCAGAATTATTAGAAGAATTTCTAGAATTACAAGGAACAAGAGAATGTTCTTTAGGAGAAGGTAATGAACCAATTGATGAAGCTGAAATGTTAGCTACACTTATAGCTAATGGATATGAACCAACAACAGAAGAAATTCAAATGCTAAAAGAAGAAGACAGATATCGATACAAATCATCGATAGAAGAACCACCGAAATTAGAGTTAAAGCCACTTCCAAACCATTTGGAATACGCTTATTTACATGGTGAATCTGAATTACCTGTAATAATATCGTCTTCTCTTACTGAAAATGAGAAATCACAACTCATTTCTGTGTTGAAAGCTCATAAACCAGCCATTGCATGGAAGATTCATGATATTAAAGGAATAAGTCCTTCGTATTGCACACATAAAATCCTTATAGAAGAAGGTCATAAAATGTATGTGCAACACCAACGAAGACTAAATCCTAATATGCAAGATGTAGTTAAGAAAGAGATTATTAAACTGCTAGATGCAGGTCTAATTTATCCAATCTCTGATAGTCCATGGGTAAGCCCAGTTCAATGCGTGCCTAAGAAGGGTGGCATGACTGTCATTACAAATGAGAAAAATGAGCTTATTCCTACTAGGACTGTAACAGGATGGCGTGTGTGTATTGATTATAGAAAATTAAATGACGCTACCAGAAAAGATCACTTTCCCTTACCTTTCATAGATCAAATGTTGGAAAGATTAGCCAGAAACAGTTATTATTGTTTTCTAGATGGATTTTCCGGATATTTTCAAATTCCAATAGCACCCGAGGACCAAGAGAAAACCACATTCACGTGCCCTTATGGTACTTTTGCTTACAAACGCATGCCATTTGGACTTTGTAACGCCCCTGCAACCTTTCAAAGGTGTATGATGACAATTTTTCACGACATGATAGAAGAATGCATGGAAGTTTTCATGGATGACTTTTCAGTCTTCGGTGATACATTTGAATCATGTGTTGTTAATTTGGAACGAATGCTTATTAGATGCGAACAATCAAATCTAGTTCTTAATTGGGAGAAATGCCATTTCATGGTTAAAGAAGGCATCGTTCTTGGTCATAAAATTTCAAAAGAAGGAATTGGAGTGGATAGAGCTAAAGTAGATGTAATTGCTAAACTTCCACATCCCACCAATGTTAGAGGAGTTAGGAGTTTTCTAGGGCATGCCGGTTTTTACCGACGTTTCATAAAAGATTTTTCTAAATTTGCCACTCCTATGAATAAACTCCTAGAAAAGGATGCTCCATTCATCTTTTCAGATGAGTGTATCAAATCTTTTAATATTCTTAAAGAAAAACTCACTAATGCACCGATCATGATAACACCAAATTGGAATCTACCATTTGAACTAATGTGCGATGCAAGTGATTTTGCAATGGGAGCCGTTTTAGGACAAAGGATTGAAAAACGATTTCAACCTATATATTATGCTAGTAAGACGTTACAAGGAGCACAAACGAACTATACAACTACTGAAAAAGAACTCCTTGCTATTGTCTTTGCTTTTGACAAATTTCGATCATATCTCGTTCTAGCAAAAACGGTGGTCTATACCGACCATTCTGCTCTTAGATACCTATTTTCAAAACAAGATGCTAAACCAAGATTAATCCGTTGGATCTTACTCTTACAAGAGTTTGATATTGAAATCCGAGATAAAAGAGGAGCAGAAAATCTCGCCGCTGATCATCTTTCTCGTCTTGAAAATCCCGAATTAGAAGTTCTAAATGAATCGGCCATACAAGACAACTTTCCTGATGAATATCTATTGAAGATAGATTATAATGAAATACCATGGTTTGCAAACTATGCAAACTACTTAGTATGTGGATTCCTTGAAAAAGGATTATCGTACCAAAGACGAAAGAAATTCTTCAGTGATATAAAACACTATTTTTGGGAAGATCCACATCTGTTTAAAAGTTGTCCCGATGGAATAATACGCCGATGTGTATTTGGAGATGAAGCTAGTAAAATATTAAACCATTGTCACACAGGACCAACAGGAGGGCATTATGGGCCTTAACTAACAGCAAGAAAAGTTTATGATGCTGGATTCTATTGGCCTACAATTTACAAAGACGCACACCTTCTTTGCAAATCCTGTGATGCATGTCAAAGGGCCGGAAAAATAAGTCAACGTGATGAAATGCCACAAAATGTCATCCAAGTATGTGAAGTATTTGACATTTGGGGTATTGACTTTATGGGTCCATTTCCAAAATCTCATAATAATCTATATATACTCGTAGCCATTGATTATGTATCTAAATGGGCGGAAGCACAAGCTCTCCCAACTAACGATGCACGAGTTGTAGTCAATTTTTTAAAACGTCTTTTTGCAAGGTTTGGAACACCGAAAGCTTTAATAAGTGATCGGGGTACTCATTTCTGTAATAATCAACTTGAGAAAGTTCTTAAAAGATATGGAGTAACTCATAAAATCTCCACCGCATATCATCCACAAATAAGTGGACAAGTTGAAAATACCAACCGAGCTTTAAAACGTATTCTAGAGAAAACCGTAGGATCAAATCCGAAGGAATGGTCCATTAAATTGGAGGATGCACTCTGGGCTTTTAGAACAGCCTACAAAACTCCAATTGGAACCACACCTTTTAGACTTGTTTATGGAAAAGCATGTCATCTTCCAGTAGAAATTAAACACAAAGCATTTTGGGCTTTGAAGTCATGTAATCTTGATTTACATGAAACCGGACGTCTACGATTAAGTCAACTAAACGAATTAGAAGAATTAAGACATGAAGCATACGAAAATTCGTTAATCTATAAACAAAGAACAAAGAAATGGCATGATAAAAGAATCAGAAGTTCAAAAGAATTTGAGGAAGGAGACAGAGTTCTTCTTTTCAATTCATGATTCAACCTATTTCCTGGAAAATTGAAATCAAGATGGTCTGGACCATTCATAGTCAAAAGAGTTTTCCCATACGGAATAGTAGAATTGATAAATTCAAATGGGACTGAATTTAAAGTTAATGGTCACAGAGTTAAACATTACATACATGGTCCGATGGAAGTCGACAATGAAGTTAATCACAATTTCGACACCACAGCTAACTAAGTTTGGGGAGAATCAAGGGGTTTATGTATTTCTGTTAGAGTTAGATTGTCTGTTTTCGTGTAGTTCTCGAAAATAGAACCCGAATGGCCTTTCCCTAGCAGACCCTAAAGAACTAGTCTTCTCCCCCCATTCTGAATTTTTATTTTTTTAGGTTTTTACGAAATGAAGACTGCCTGTGAACTAAACCATGGTCTAATGCTACACGCTTTGATCACTAAACGTAATAATGACACACTACCAAGTGAAATAGTATCAGTAATCAGAGAAAGAATGGACGGAGTTAGAAAAGAATCCAGATGCGAAGATAATAAGTTACAATTTGGTAAAGGAAAATCAAAATCCGCAGCGAAAAGAAGAGCACGACACCTAGAAAGATGTCACAAATGCGGAAAATGGTCACATGGAGGTAAATGTTCAAATAATCAAACCTATTCAAATACAGAATTTGTTACTTTATGCAGAGACGGACCGTTCATATGTTTAGAAGAAAAGACACTGAATGCTCGAGGTTACGCCTATGTAGCTATGGAAAACCAATTAAACCGACTATCTTATGAATGAGATAGATCGTATAACTAAGAAATCTATTTCACAGGTATGTTTGTACAGTTTTTATTTTATTTTTTTATTTTTAACCTTTTGATAATAAACGCTAATTTGTTCGCTATAAAGTATTAAATTGGTATTGAATAAAATTAGGTTTGGCGATCGAAATTATTGATATCATTCAAAAATTTATTACATCACTGCGAAATTTAACGTTTATTCTTAAGGTATAAATATCTTTAATCAATCAACCCAAAATATATCAAAAATTCGTCATGAGTTAAATTAGGTTTTGTAACCGAAATTACTTTACCGAAAAGAGGGGCGCATATTTTTGATAATATTTGATTGATTAAAGTGGGATAAAAAGCCAAAAAGATTTTTAATTTTATTTTTACCATGTTTTTAAAATTAATATTTAAATCTTAAATTAATATTGTAAACTTTGTAAAAACAATATATTTAAAATTTTAAATATTTGAAAAATTAATATAAGTTTGGTGTGAATTTATAATATGAATTTTTAAATTAAGTTTGGTATGAATTTATAATATGAATTTTTAAATTAAGTTTGGTATGAATTTTTAATTTTTAAAAAATGAATTTTTAATTTTATACATTTCAAATTTTAAGTTTGGTGTGAATTTTTAATATTAATTTTGAATTTTATATTTAAGTTGTGTGAATTTAAAAACAAAAAAATTTACTTTATCTCATTAAGTTAAAAATATGATTTTTAAAATTTGTCGTAAGTTGAAGACTAGGTCTTTGAACCGAAATTGCTTTACCCAAGGGAGGGACGAGAATTTTTATTATCATTATTTTTAATCTTATTGAATTAAAGTATGCCAAAAACATTAAAAAAACCAAAAATCTTAGCTTTTAAAACAATCGCTACAAAAAGACAAATTTTAAAATTTTGTCGAAGGACGGACTAGGACATCGATCCGAAACGACCTCGTCCTAAATAACAAGGGAAATAAAATTTTAAAATTAATTACTTAAATATTTTAATTAGTATAATATATATAAAAAAAAAATACCAAACTCCGCGACTCGCGGAGTTTGGAGGTTTAAACCCCGCGACTCGCGGGACGATCGAATTACAAAAAAAAATATAAGAGTTGTAACAGCTCAGTTGCACACCTCAAACAAGAAAACACAGCCGAAAAAACTGCCGAAAATACACGAAAAAAACCGCCAAAATCACAATTTTTAACCGTTAATCATCAAATCTTTTACTAAAATCATGTTGAGAAGGATGCTATCAAGGAATTACTCAAGAAAAACGGTAAATTTCTACACCTAAACACCATTTAATCTGAAAATTAGTGTTCTTGAACAATTTTATACCCAATTTGATTTTGATGCTTTTTAGTGTAATTATGCTTAAATTGTTTATGTATTATGCTTGTATAACCTAGATTGATGCTATTTAACATGATTAGAAGCCTTAAACTTCAAATTTTGAGTAATCTAGGGTTTGTGTTCTTGAGCAAATTTGGGGCTTTTTGATATAAACAGGTTATGGCCGATTTTTGTCATGAATTGTTGCTAAATTAAGTAGTGTAACATGTTTAGGTAGTTAAATGATCCAAACTTTGAGCCTAAACATGATTTTGAGAATTAAAGTGGACTTTTTCAAGTCTAAAAATTCATGAACTTAATTTTTGAAAGATAATGCCATTTGAAACTTGTTTAATTGCTAGTAATGATTATTTTGACATGTTATTTGAGTTGAATGCTTATGAACTTGACGAACATTTTCGTATATGCTTATTTGAAAAAGTGTAGATTTGATGAAAATATGAAAATAAGCTTAAGTTTGATATAAATTGATCATGTCATTGTAATTATTTTGATTGATGATTTTGCTGGCACTAATGCATATTTGGATGCACAAAAATTGTGTTTGATGTGTTTTGCAGACTGAAAGGGGTGAATCTTCATCCCAAGCTCGCAATGCTCCTGCTGAGAATGCGGAACAACAGGAGGTGGATAACTACTACAAGCAAGATATACCTCACCCAGTCATGACATTTTCTGATATGCACTTGGAAGATTTGCACCCGAACCTGAGATTTGACAGACTTTGGATAGATTATCCAAAGTATCAAAGGGGTTTGCATACTCTTCATTCTAAAGTTGTTGAGGTACCGAGGGTCATAGAATGGGGACCCTTAGTAGCTGTAGAATTGGCCGGGCCAATTAGGGAATTACTTGTACAGAGGTATGGTAATTCTACTTTTAATGACTGGGTACGTTTATTCACCATGCGTAGACCTGTATATAAAGTATGGTGTGAAGAATTGTTGTGTAGTATAGAATTAAATGATCGGGTAGCTAGTTTAACCGACCGATCTTTTATTAGATTTTTGTTAGGAGGTTCGATGCACCACATGTCTTTACTAGACATGGCTCAGGCTTTACGTATATATACGCCTGAGGAGTTAGCATCTGCCGATTGTAGAGGGTTGATACTAAATGGTAGAAAGATAGATGAAAATATTGATACACACGGTGTGTGGAGTCAAATGACAAGCCATCACCGATTCAAAGGGGGAAATTACTCTTATTTGGATATAGATAGAGCTGAATTAAGAGTAATTCATAGGTTTTTAGCTAATTCGATTACATAAAGAGGTAAGAACAAGGAAAAGGTAAATGAACAGGATTTGTTTTACCATATGTGTATTCGAGACCCACAAAGCGCTGTAAGTATACCTTATTGTGTGGGTTACTATTTATCAGCTATGGTTAGGGGGATGAGACCGCATAGCATAATAGGAGGTGGTATTTTTATTACTTTGATTGCTGAATATCTCGGTGTGGATATAAGTCGGGGGGGATTATTAGTAGAAGAACCAGAACCCCGCGATACTATAGGTTTAAATGTATACCATGGTGTGAAAGTTTTGAAGAGGCGAAATAACGCCGCAGTACAATACCATGGTAGACATCCACAGGTTGAGAGAAACCAACAGCAAGGTAATGTAGGAGGGGGAAATGAGATGCAAGAAATGCAAAGGTTTATAGCTTCACAGGAGTACGAAAATGCTAGACAGAGAGCATTTGAAGATTGGCAAGTTCATCAAAACCAAATCATAGCTCATTGCCAACATATAGGTAGAAACTATATTCCTACACCAAAACCCATCTTCCCTCCCTGGTCTATAGAGATGCAACCACCGTATCCTACGTATAACCCTGCCGAAGCATTTTATAGCACCTATGGTTATGCTTGGAACCCCTATTGGTACCAGTATCATCCCTAGTCTACTTAGTTTTATTTATTTTGTAATTTGTAATATTGATACATTTAATACTTATGTTAATATTGTAATAGTTTTTATAATTTTCTAACTTTTATTCCTAGATTTTAATTATTTTTGAATGTGGGGTAATATACCAAACTTCAAAAATATGTATATATGTTTGCAGTTTATCTTATGTACACAACAGGGTAAAACAACGCATTTTCAAAGACTGGCATTAAGTTCAGCAAAAGCAACTAATTTTGACGACAAGATGCAAAATATATGTGAAATAACAACGAGACGGAATGAACAAATGATGTGCACCATTTATCATTCAGCAAACAAACGCCAATATATTTGGAAACATTGGTAAAAATTTAATCATTTTCACACAAATCACCCTCAATAATTTAAATTGTTACTGATTTCTTGCAAATGAGGGCATTGCAAGATCTTAAGTGTGGGAAGGGGTTAAATTCTTTCGGATTTTAAAATTTTTATCTTAAACACTGGTTTACCATTAAAAATACTAGTAAAGCAGTAGTTGTATTAGAATCTAGTGCTCTCTGATAATAAAGAACAGCCCTAGTCTTATATACTGACTACCCAATTCTAGTAAAATTTTACAAAATTTTCAATTAAATGAACTCAAAATCATGTTTATACATATTTATGAACGATAAAACTAGGTTTTAACACCGAAATTATTGTAACCTCGGAAAGGACATAATTTGAGAAACAAACCAAAATGTTAAAATTCATTTAAAATGGAATAGAGGACGATAAAAAGGAAAATAAAAGTCAAGTGTGGGAAAATTTACCAAGTTATCTTAAACATATGTCACATATATCTGTAACAAATAACTGAAAATACTTTTGCTTTGGACTAAACTAAACTGTTTTACCCGATGAAAGAAAAGAAAGATGGATCTACATGATGAATCAATTCCATCATTAAAAGGAAGTAAAGTCTTCCGAAAAAGACACGCGCTTCTTGATTTAGGTCATGAAGTTGTCGTCCAGACCAGCTGTAGGTTGACGAAAAATCTAGAAAAGTCATCACTAAAATCAGCAGGAAATCCACGGACCTCAGCATTAAATAGGGTCGCAAAGTGGTCAGATTTATCCTAACCATGAGAAGGATTTATCTCGTACAATGGGGGGCACCATGCAAATTAGCTGGATAAGACTAATGAATCAGATCCCCAGAAAGGATAATCTCCTTAAAAGATCAAAAATCAGCTTTTAAGCCTGATATTACTCAATCCTTGAGATTGACCTTAAAGATTGAGAATTACAAACTCATGGAATTCAATGATATCTAAACTCGAGCTTGAACGAGAAAATATTTTGATCAAAATTACAAACCGATTTGTTTTCTGAAAACCCTATTTTCAATGCGTTCATTACCATTGAATGTAAAATCCTAGGAATTCAACTAGAATTCATTAGGTCACCTGGACCAAATCGGGTGTCAACCGTAAGAATGGTGGTTGCATAGCATGGTCAAAGACAGGACCTTGTGCCAGACCAAAAAATTATAAGGGTGAGCTTTACTATTGCTCCTACCAAGGATAGTAATTGCGTCCGACACGTTATAGACCATAACTAAAAGCATGTCAGGGGACATTGCCTTAACAGTTGCTTGTTCAACGCTTTCCTTTACAACCGGACGGTAGTTTACCGAAAGGTAATATACGGGACAAGTAAACTGGACGTGTTTCTTTCCTAATACAAGGTTAGCAAGTGGGTGACACAAAACCGCAAGTTTTGAGCTAAAATTTTCAAATCTGAAACCCACCAAGCCCACAAAAATATTTTGCAAACACCGGTAAAGGGTTATTCCGAAAAACTTATCTAGGGTAAAAACTAGATTTAATTTTCAAAAGATCAAATGTTTTCATAAAGATCCAATTTCCTTAATGGATCTAAATTTTTATAGTCATGTGGGACTGTAAACCATATCGTTACTACCATTGTTTATACCGCCGTATAGAAATCACTGATGTACAAAGTGTGAAGAATAAAGAAGTGATTCTAGTATTTCAAGACGATATTGCTTGAAGACAAGCAACGCTCAAGTGTGGGAATATTTGATAATGCTAAAAACGAACATATATTTCATAGCATTATTCCTCAAGAAAGACAAGCTTTTAGTTGCAATTGTTCTATTTACAAGTGATATTCGTTTAAATAATAAAAGGTGAAGACAAAAGACAGATTCGACGAATTGAAGACGCAAATGACCAAAAAGCTCAAAAGTACAAAAGACAATCAAAGAGGTTCCAATTATTGATAAGAAACGTCTCGAAATTACAAGAGTACAAGATTCAAAACGCAAAGTACAAGATATTAAATTGTACGCACGGACGTTCGAAAATCCGGAACCGGGACATGAGTCAACTCTCAACGCTCGACGCAACGGACTAAAAATTACAAGTTAATTATATATATAAATATAATATAATATATAATTAATTATATTAATTATATATATATTATATTTATAAAATAAATCGTCGACAAACAAAGAGCCAAAAGCTGGTGAGCTGTATTTACAAACTCCGCGACTCGCGGAGTTTGAAGGCAAAATGGGCCGCGAGTCGCGGAGCCCCAAAGTTTGAAACTCCCTATAAAAGCAACCGACTTCTGAGCATTTTTCATCATCAATATATCTTTTTTTCTTCTTCTCTCATAAACGTATTATATATATTATAATTTTAATTTTAATTTTAATTTTAATTTTAATTCTAATAATAAGGGTATGTTAGCGAATGTTGTAAGGGTGTAAGTCAAAATTCTGTCCGTGTAACGCTACGCTATTTTTAATCATTGTAAGTTATGTTCAACCTTTTTAATTTAATGTCTCGTAGCTAAGTTATTATTATGCTTATTTAATCCGAAGTAATCATGATGTTGGGCTAATTACTAAAATTGGGTAATTGGGCTTTGTACCATAATTGGGGTTTGGATAAAAGAACGACTTTTGTGGAAATTAGACTATGGGTTATTAATGGGTTTTATATTAATTAAACAATACCTTGTTAATTTAATATACAAACTTATAATTCGACGTATTTATATATAACTACATACGCTTTACTGGGTACGGTGGGCGGGGTATCTATAAATACCAATAATTATTTATTTTACCGGATACGGAACTGGATTAATAGTTAATAGACTTGTTGAAACAGGGGTGAATTACATTCAAGGGTAACTGGTGTAATTGTTAACAAAGTAGTAAAACCTTGGTTTACACGCAGTCGATAACCTGGTGTATTCATTAAACAAAGTATTAAAACCTTGTTACAATTCGAATCCCCAATTAGTTGGAATATTTGACTTCGGCAATAAGCATAATTTGACGAAGGCTTTCGCTCTTTATATTTATGACTGATGGACTATTATGGACAAATCCGTATGGACATATTAAATAATCCAGGACAAAGGACAATTAACCCATGGGCATAAAACTAAAATCAACACGTCAAACATCATGATTACGGAAGTTTAAATAAGCATAATTCTTTTATTTCATATTTAATTTCCTTTATTTTATATTTAATTGCACTTCTAATTATCGCATTTTTTATTGTTATTGTATTTAATTGCACTTTTAATTATCGTACTTTTTAATTATCGCAAGTTTATTTTATCGCACTTTTATTATTCGCAATTTCATTATCGTTATTTACTTTACGCTTTAAATTAAGTCTTGTATTTTTTTATTATTTTACATTTGGTTTTAACTGCGAATAAAGTTTTAAAATCGACAAACCGGTCATTAAACGGTAAAAACCCCCCTTTATAATAATAATATTACTTATATATATATTTGTATTTTTATAAAAGTAAACTAATATAGCGTTAAGCTTTGTTTAAAAAGATTCCCTGTGGAACGAACCGGACTTACTAAAAACTACACTACTGTACGATTAGGTACACTGCCTATAAGTGTTGTAGCAAGGTTTAAGTATATCCATTCTTTAAATAAATAAATATCTTGTGTAAAAATGTATCGTATTTAATAGTATTTCCTAGTAAAAATATAAGCTATTTCGTATACCCCGCTGCAAACATCAACTTGAATGCGACGTTTGTTGACTTCTTGTATTACTCCGAGATTATTGTCGGTTCGGACGAGAGGATGGATAAGATTCAGGATTTGGGATATCATATCATCGTTGTGAGATATCCTGGCAATGAGGGTGAATATGGTGTTTCGGACAGGTTCGCCGGTAAGTGCTTCAGGTTCTTCACTAAGAGGTGAATTCGGTTGGTGGAAGGGATCACCTTCTTTGCGTCTCCATTGGTTAAGTAGACTACGAACCCATCAGGTGAATTGAGGATGGCTGATTGGTTGATTCATTCTGTTGACGCTGCTTTCGGAGCTTAGGTGAACATCCATGTCGGAATAGTTGTCGGGTTCCGAAGAACTTGATCTAGTGACGAGTTCCATTTTGTACGATTCAGTAAAGAATTTTCGATATGAAATGATTTCCGGCTATCGGGTGGTAATCTAATTATATAGAATATCTATATACATAGAACAAAAGATTTCATAGATTACGGAGGAATTTACGGAATATACTTGGCAAAGTTTACAGTAACAGATACACTAAGATATGAATTAGCAGATACCCTAAGATATGAATTTTGTCTATATACTATTCATGCAATCAATGCAGTAAGATGTGTCTAGACTAGGAATGATAAGCATTTAATTTCTGACAAGAAATGATAAGCAAAACTTTTGACATGCAGACACGGTCGAAGTCCAGACTCACTAATGCATCCTAACGACTATCAGTTAGACACACTAATGCAGACCTGGTTCGCTAAGACCACCGCTCTGATACCAACTGAAAGGACCCATCCTAATCCATCTGGATGAATACATTACATTTGGTTACATTGCGAGGTACTTGACCTCTATATGATACATTTTACAAACATTGCATTCGTTTTTAGAAGACAAACTTTCATTACATCGAAAGTTGACGGCATGCATACCATTTCATACTATATCCAACTATAATTGACTTAATAATAATCTTTATGAACTCAACGACTCGAATGCAACGTCTTTTGAAATATGTCATTAATGACTCCAAGTAATATCTCTAAAATGAGCAAATGCACAGCGAAAGATTTCTTTCATACCTGAGAATAAACATGCTTTCAAGTGTCAACCAAAAGGTTGGTGAGTTCATTAGTTTATCGTAATCAATCATTTTCATAATTTTAATAGACCACAATATTTCATTTGTTCAATAATCATACACTCGCAAGTGTTTAAAAATTCATTCATATGGATTGAACACCTGGTAACCGACATTAACAAAATGCATCTAGAATATCCCAAATCATATAAACATCGAAGTACTAAAGCAGTTCAAATTCTCTATCTGGGGCGTGTCAAAGCCCATAGATCTATCTTTAGGATTCGCGTCAATTGGTGGCAATTATAATAAACCCAATTCTTAGGCTACCAAGTTCAACAAGGGCGATATCCGGTATAACAATTCAACCAAAGAATGTAGTTTCAATTACTTGTGTCAATTTCATAAAACATTTATAAAAGCAGCGCATGTATTCTCAGTCCCAAAAATATATATTGCAAAAGCATTTAAAAAGGAAACAAATGAAACTCACGATACGATATTTTGTAGTAAAAATATGCATACGACGGAGCTGAACAGTGCAAGGTTGGACTCGGATTCACGAACCTATATCCATTATATATATATTAACTCATAGAATCAAATAATTCTATCTATCTATTAATTATATAATATTTGTATATTAAAGTTGTAATTACATATAAAATTTATACTAAATCTTAACTAGAGTATATATACTATATTTACATTTTACATCTTAAATTATATGTTATCTATATTTATTTTGTATACTTTAAATAAATAAAAATATTAATATAGTTTTATTAAATATATTTTTATATGACTAACTTTTATTGTAATAATAATAATAATATAGTCGTAATAATAATAATAATGATACTAGTAGTAAAAGTGATAATAATAATAAAATAATAATAATAATAATAATAATAATAATAATAATAATAATAATCATAATAATGATAATGCTAATAATAAAAGTAAATAAAATTGTTATAAGTTAATAATAATAATGATATTAATAATTTTTGTAATTTCAATAATAACACTATTAAAAATAATATTAATGATTAATAATAATAATCATTCTTAATTCTTAACAATATATTAATATCATAATATTCAACATTTATAATTATAGTATGAATGTAAATTTAAAACTTAAGTTTATAATTTATACCCTTGGTTTAAATCGAACGAGATAGACGAGAAATGTTCAGAAGTGAAGCCCACCACCGAATCACTTCATATTAGTTTATTAATCGTCACCATCATTACCATATATCATAATCATAATCATTCCCTTATCATCGTCATTAAATTATTAGTTCCTTTAATTGTTCAACCCATTCATTCTCTACATGGTCACGTTAATCCTCAGCATCAATAATATTAATGTGGATTTCGAACCAATAAAACATAATAGATGGACTACGGCCCAAAGCAGTATAGTAGAGAACCCAGAGTTAGATCACAGCCCAACATTTAAACTAATGAAGCCCACCTCAAAACCTAATTTGTACCGTTGACTGTTGCGTTATTATAGGAACTCGATTTGAAAATAATAATACTTCGCTAGATGCATCTAATATCCATCATTATCTTTGTTGTTTTTACTAACCACATTTTAACCACGTCACCCTTTACTTTAATATCATCAAGTATTCCATCATCCATAAAAAATAACGCATGCTATTAAGGAAATCATGTTTGTTTATGGGGTTCATTGCGTTACATTTGTTTTAGTTATCTGCACTCTTTTTTTTATTGGCTTAGTATTCTTTATAACCCACTAGTAATTCATAAAGTCAAGTGGGGTGTAGCTTTATTGAAAGTGTCGGCCAACTAGTCCCACCATGTTCCATTTTCTTATTATAATATCAAGTTGTCAAACCTTTATGTTTGTGAGCATAATAGACTTCTATGATTGCTGTAATTTACACTACCCATCATTCTTTCTTTGCTGTACAGAAACAGAAAAAGAACGAAGTGGGTTTTGTTAGGGTGTTGATCAAAAATATTGAAGAGGTTGAAGGAGATGATGATCGTTTAATGGTGATTTATTTGCGAGCAAAATTAAACAGGTACAACGGCATCAATGTTTGTTTTATGGTGGTGTTTTAGTTGAACCAAAATAATTATGAAAGATGGTGATGGTGATCAAGTTCATGATGAGGGTGATAAGGTGGTGTCGTGGATTAAGTAGGTGACGATGGGAAGTTGTATGGTAGTAGGTGGTGTAAGTCTCGGTGATGGAGAAGAGTTGGGGGTTAAATGGTTTTTAGGGTTTAGGGATGATCATGGGTGGTGATAGTTTTTGTGGGTTTCGGTTACGAGAGTGAAGAAGTGGAGATGGTGAAGTGGTGGTTTATCAATAGACAGGAAATATAGATGAAACATAGATGGTGCGTGTGTGATTGTGGCTCGACAATTAAAGAGGAAAACAAAGTGACTAGTGGTGATTTGGTTTAAAGATGGTGGTCTATATTCACGATGATGTGTATGTATATATATATATATATATATATATATATATATATATATATATATATATATATATATATATATATATATATATATATATATATAGACAGAGATGAAGAATGAAAAAGAAGTGTAGCAGCATCACTATAGTAGCACAACAATGGTATTTGTATTTGATGGTTACCTGCATCGGTCTAAGAAACATGAAGCAAAGATAATATTTCAGGTGATGATGGTTCTTGTAGAAGATAAACTGAAAACAAGACACAATTGATGGTGGTTCTTGATGATGATCAAGAGAAGGAAATATATTGCTGCCGTTTGAAACAAAGTTAGTAGTGATTATGAATTGTGTGCATCTGTATAACTCGAAATGCACATGTATTTACATATATCGAATTAGATAGATAGGCAATTAGAAGAGATAGGATAACTAGGTTAGACAGCTAATAGAAAGCAAATGTAAGGTACAATAAAAGCTGATAAAGGCCCAAAACAGATTTTGTAATCTACCTGGTAGATCGAATTTCAGAATAGTGAAAGAATAAAGTTTGACAGCGTTGTGTAACTAATTAATCGCTTATTTTTCTGCCTTTATGAATTTTGTATATATTTAATATTGAACTTGTGTAATATTGATATTGATAATAAATATAAATATATTAAATATATTAGTAATACCAATTAATAATAATAATACTAATAATAACACTGTTATTATTGTTAAAGATATTAATTTATAATAATACTAATAATTCTTAATGATAATACTATCTAATAATACAAATGATATGAAAGATTTAATAAGTTACATGTATTTTATTTTCATATTAGAATAATGATATTAATAATACTGATATTGATATTGATATTAATATTAATAATAAAAGTAATAATAATATTATACAAATATATTTTCAACTTGTAATTTCATTTAATATATTAAATTTACAGTTTACTAATTATATCATATTTACTAATTATATAATATATTATAAAATAACATATATTGAATATTTAATCTTTATAAACTTTATATATATTACAATATATATAATACTACTTATGTAAAAATTTATACATGTATATATTTAGATTCCTTTTAGTTACAGCTTAATTATTCTGCATACTACTTTATATTTACACTTCATCTTATTAAATTGTATTATATTAATTCACATTAATATATACACTTATATTTATATTTACATATTTATTTGCACACAATTATTCGTAAATCGTCGGGAATGGTCGAAGGTCAAATGCATTCAGGAAAAATAGTTCAAACATTTTGGAACTCGGTTTAATAGACTTTGCTTATCATGTCAGAATCTTATAGGGATTAAATTTTAAATTTGGTCGGAAATTTCCTGGTCGTCACACACTTCACCCCAACAAATCGGAGTTCGACACCTCCGCCCATAAAGCATCTCATAAGGTGGCATCCCGATACTAGTATGATAACTATTATTGAACGAGAATTCCACCAAAGGAAAGTGCTCATCCCAACTACCACCAAAATTGATAATACACGCCCGTAACATATCCTCCAATGTTTGAATCGTACGTTCGGTTTGACCGTCCGTTTGAGGATGGTACGCCGTGATCAATCTCAATTGTGTACCCATATCTTCATGGAACTTTTCCCAAAACTGAGATGTAAAACGAGTATCCCGATCCGAAACAATAGATATAGGAACCCCGTGTCTCGATATCACCTCCTTGATAAACAACCTCGACAGAGCCTCCGATGATATCGTTTCCCGAATGGGAAGAAACAAACCACTTTTTGTCAATCGATCAACTATCACCCAAATCATATCAAATTGAGTTCTCGTCGTCTTTGGTAACTTGGTAATAAAATCCAAGGTAGTGTGTTCCCATTTCCACTTCGGAATTTCTAACGGTTGTAACATACCATACGACTTTTGATGCTCGGCCTTAACTTGCAAACACGTGACGCATTGCTCAACATACTTAACAACATCACGTTTCATGCCCTGCCACCAATACTCTTTCTTTAAATCAAGATACATTTTTGTCGTGCCCGGATGAATGCAATACTTTGACTTATGTGCTTCATCAAGTAGCACTCGTCGGAAATCTCCTAATCTAGGCACCCACACTCTTCCTCGAAAAGACAACAACCATGCGGGCCTAAGGTAATGGACTCTATTTGCCCCACGATTCGTTCTTCATGCTTGTTGTTAACAAAAGCTTCCATTTGATCTCACCAAGCTTTACAAGAAAATTGTGAGTAATAATCATGCGTAACGATCCTACTCGTATCGCCGGATGTTGACTCTTTCGACTCAACGCATCCGCGACCACATTCGCCTTACCCGGATGATAAAGTATTTCACAATCGTAATCCTTTACCACATCCATCCACCTACGTTGATGATAATTCAAATCTCGTTGGTTAAAGAGGTGTTTCAAACTCTTATGATCTGAATAAATCGTACACTTGACACCATACAAGTAGTGGCGCCAAATTTTCAACGCATGCATCACCGCCGCCAATTTAAGATCATGAGTCGAATATTTCTTTTCGCGTTCTTTTATTTGTCTAGAGGAATAAGTGATGACCTTGCCTCGTTGCATTAGTACACACCCGATCCCCATTAAAAAAGCATCACAATAAACCGTCATGTCTTCTACACCTTCCGGCAACACTAACACCGGAGCTTGACACAACTTCTCTTTTAATAATTGGAAAGTAATTTCTTGCTCGTTTTCCCAATTAAATCTCGCGTTCTTCCTCGTCAACTTCGTCAATGGAGAAGCGATTTTAGAAAAGCCTTGGATAAACCGACGATAATAACCGGCCAATCCTAGAAAACTTCGGATTTCTCTAGATTTAGTCGGTCGTTCCTAACTCTTCACCGTCTCTATCTTCCACGGATTCACTTGAATACCTTCTTTGTTTATAATATGGCCAATGAATTGCACTTCCCTTAGCCAAAATTCACATTTGGAAAGTTTAGCATACAACTTCTCCTTCCGCAACGTCTTCAATACTTCACGCAAATGAAGTTCATGTCCCTTCATACTCTTAGAATAAACAAGTATGTCGTCAATGAACACAATTACCGACTTGTCCAACATAGGTTGGCACACTCGGTTCATAAGATCCATGAATGCTGTCGGTGCATTCGTAAGACCAAAAGGGATAACTACAAACTCAAAATGCCCGTAACGTGTTCGAAAAGCCGTTTTCTCAATATCTTCCTCACGGACCCGCATTTGATGATAGCTGGACCGTAAGTCAATTTTAGAAAAATACGTCGCACCTTGGAGTTGGTCAAACAAATCGTCAATCCGAGGTAACGGATAACGATTCTTGATTGTCAATTTGGTCAACTCTCGATAATCGATGCACATCTGCATACTACCATCCTTCTTCTTCACGAATAAAACTGGAGTGCCCCATGGCGAAGCACTCGGTCGAATAAAACCCTTTTCAAGCAACTCTTGGGTTTGATTTAACAACTCTTGCATTTCCGTTGGTGCTAAACGATAAGGAGTTTTAGCAATGGGAGTAGCCCCCGGAACCAACTCAATGTGAAATTCCACTTGTCTTTCCGCCGGAACACCCAGTAATTCGTCCGGAAAAACGTCTTCGAATTCATTAACCACCGGAATTTTACGAATGGATGGGGGTTCTTCACGAGTATCAACTACATGAGCAAGAAAAGCCATGCCACCACCACTAAGGAAACGACGCGCCCGTACATAATTGCATAATGGCACAAGTCTTCTACGTTGCTCTCCATGAATAATTAGCTCTCCCCCACTTGGGGTCTTCACACGAATAGTCATGGCATGTGATATCGGTTCTATAACGATCGAGCCAATCCATACCAACAACAATATCAAACTCACCCAAAATCATCGGAATGAGATCAATTGTAAACGTTTCGGCACCAAAAACAACATTACAATCTTTACAAACATCAACCCCTAGCACTGTCTTACCATCCGCTATTTCGACTTCTACCAGATGACTTAACTTAGCTAGCGGTTTATTAAGCTTAGGCACAAATCTTGGCGACACAAACGATAAATTAGCACCGCTATCAAATAGTATCCTTGTCTGATTAGAGTTAACCATGAAAGTACCTGAGATAACTTCGTTTTGGCCTCATCATTAGTCATCAAATAATTTCGTCCTCTCATCGTACCCGCCGCTTTCTCTAACTTTTTCACTTGATCACCATACTAGTTGGGACATTCCGTCTTTCGATGTCCTTGCTTTTGACAATTAAAACATTAAGTTTATTTGTGGAAGATGGGTTAGGACAATCACGAGCCATGTGACCCTTTTGTCCACAATTGTAACACGTATAAGAAAAACCCCCGAAAGCACTCTTCTTCACACTATTAACGCTTTCGGAACCCTTCTTGTTCTTCTTGTTGGAAAAATTCGAATTACTCAAACCTTCAAATTTTCTCTTAGAAAAAGAGAAATCACTTCTTTTTGGAACCTCCGGCTCGAAACCCCGGGCTAACTCAAACAATTCATCAAAAGACTTAGCCATTCCCCGACTAATCTTACGCTTCAACTCATCGCTTAGTGTACGATAAAAATCTAGCATCAACATTCGGTCATCACCTACATACTCTGGACAAAAACGAGTCTTTGATAAGAAGGTAGACTTGAGAGTAACCAAGTCCATCGAACCTTGTCGCAAATCGCGCAACTCGTCCCGTATTTTGTTAAGGTCGGATGGAGTGCGATATTCATCAAAGAACTTCTTTTTAAACTCATCTCATGTCAAGCTCATACAATGCTCTTCACCATACAACTTAATCTTATCGTCCCACCACAACTTAGCCTCTTCACGCAACATACTAGAACCGTATCTCGTTTTCTTCTCGGGAGGACATTCTGCTGTACGGAAAGCCACCTCGATGTAGGATATCCAACATGTGCTTTTTAACGGATCTCTCACCCCATTGAACATTGGAGGTTGAGCATCCTTGAAATTTTTGTAATGGAATTCCCGCCTTCCATGCCCACCATTACCATTACCCCCTTCGCCCAGAGGATAAATGTTTCTAGCTTCTAATGCCTCTTCGATCGCGGCATTCATTCGCTCATTGATTAACTCGGTTACTTGCCCATCAACCGATTCTTGGAAACCTTTCGTACAACCTCAAGAAATTTCGCTCTTTGCTTTTTAATGATGGCCTCAACCTTGGCCGTGAATTCGGAGTCCTCGCTCGGGCCTCCGTCATTGGTATCCTGTCCGTTTCTCATCTTCATTCTATAAAACGAAATAGGTTAAACAACGAAATGATAACACATGACACATACATACCACACCGCCCCATCTTGCTCAACAATCATTGTACATCGCTTGCTTGATACGACTTAGACCCGTAACAATGGTAGCTAATCATTGTTACGCGAGCACGTTGCATTAATCTTGCTAGTACAACATCTATCTCGCTTGATGATTGCAAACACAACATAAAACAATTAGTGCAAGGTTAGCTCACATAAACTTAAGCACTAACCAAGTCCCGGTCTGACCCAACCTGTCTCCTACAAATCCAGCATAATACGCATACACAATAAAGTCTAAGTCTAGGCACCTATCTCAAGTCACTTAAATCCCTTAGACCATGCTCTGATCCCACTTGTAACAACCCAACCCGTTATACAACTGAACATGCGGAAAAAAAAATTTATCAGTAGAGTGCGCGGCGCGCAGATCTTGTGTGCGCAGCGCGCACAAGGCCTGGCAGCCCGCTGTCCAAAATATCAAATTTTCGTTTAAAGATCTCCCACTTCCCTACACTTTTAGATGAAACGCTTTTCACAACACATTATAATAAGTAAAACTAACACGTTTCAATAATAAAATAAGTTTTAAGAAACTGGGCCCACATATGCCGAAATACGAATTTCGTACAAAATATAAGTTTCGACCACATTAGTTTATATTCCAAACTACACGTTGAGCATGGTGTTTGGGGGTTAAACTACCCAAATCTTGGTCAAACTTCAAAAGCTAAACTTCCAAAAAGCGTCTCCTATCAAGACAAAGCGGGATCACTAGTCCAAATGAATACCCTTTCCCTTGTCCATGCCGGAGCCTATAAAAAAGGTAAACAACAAGAGGGTAAGCAAATTGCTTAGTGAATGCAATAATTATACACATACATATATAATATACCTATTTGCAAACACTTATAACTTTACCGCATACACACTAGCAACTAAAATAGCATACCATCTCAAGTATAACGCTATAATCTTCAATACCACGGACTAGCGCAAAACATTAGCATATAATCCAAACATTATAATATGCTATACTTACAATAAAAACCATGGTTAACCAATCGTACAAGGGAATAGCGCTCGCGAAAGGCCATCAGAGTTCATAACATCCATTAGTGTACTTAGCACCTCGTATCACTAACCCTCGGGTGGCATCTTAACACCTCGATACTTCATCCCCGTTATATTACGGAGTGGCATCTTAACACCTCGACACTTTACCCCTATGTGGCATCTAAACACCTCGATGCTTCACCCCGAGTGGCATCTGATAGATCAGATCATGTTGATATTGAGAGAAAAGATAAGATAGAGTGAGATTCGGTATATAGGAAGAAGACTCGGTATGAGAGAGAATCAGTAAAATTACATTCCACAGCTTCTAGAACTCGGTTACAATACAATGGCTATCTAATTAGGACTACTTAGGTTCCTTATATAGCCCTCTTCTAAGGAACCTTCATTTAAGCTTAATTCACATTAACACTATACAACTTCGGGGTCCTAACAATCTCCCCCTTAGTGTTAAATGTGAACTTTACAATATAATCCTATTGAAAACATCTAAAGGAACTTTGTTCCTCTGAAGTGAACTTTAGATTTGAATCTCTTGAGATTCTCATATCTTCGTATATTCACTCTTGTTTTTAGAAGACTTTTCAATCTAGTGAGAATGTACTTGACAATCTCATTATCTTCAGTTGAATAGCAGTTATTGATCAGTCTCCATCTCATGTATTTGAAAGCATACATCAACGTTCCGTCTGAGTATCTTCTAAAATCTGAGACTCTGATGAAGATCTTTGTATAGTGAGAATTGACAAATGCAAACCCATATGGACAGTCGCTCACTTCAAGTAAGGACATGTATCTTAGCTCTTCAATCACTTGATTTGGTGGTTTGATTCCGAGCTTTTTGTGTCCAGATTCCAATCCCATTTGAAAATCATGAACATACATCCATCTCATCGAATCAAGAATAAACCTGTAGACTGCCTTCATTGCAGTAGCATGATAAGTTGTTGCAGATTCATTCAAGTTAATCAGATAATTGTAAATGAAAATAATGTCATCCATCTTTAGTTTATCAAAATCCGCTTCTAAAAACTGATAATCCTCATCATCCATTCTTGTAACTTGAAACAATGGAATCTTCACTTCATCCTTATTAATCATCAAAATCTTATTTATGCTTTTGATCTCTGAATTCCGCTGAATTTGAAGTTTCTCTTCATTCTTCAATTTGAATTTATTGCGAACACTCAGATAAGCTTTGAGATATTCTGGCTTCTTATGATATTTCCATGCACCCAGAACACTCATTGATGCAGAAAGGACGAGATCAGAATCACCATAGATTCTATACGCTTGTTGTTCAATGAATGGTGAACGAAGAATCTTTTTCTCTTCATCCTCACTTAGTTGGTAATCAGCATCACGCTCAAGAACAATCTCTGCAGTTTGAAATAGAACATTCAAATCAGGAGGAGTCGTAGTATCTTCTTTTCCATTAGAGAAAATCTCCTTTTCGAAGTGTATTCCAAATTCATCAGTTGGAGATGTCAAGTTAACAAATTGATGATCATTGAATTCATTGGCGATACTCGATGACCCCTTCAAAATATCTTCAATGTTGTCAAAATTTTGATTGTTCTCTTGAGATGACTTATTCTCTGATTGATCAGCTGTATCCATAATCATTAACATCCCTGAGTCACCCTCTCTCTGACTTTCTGATTCATCTAGAAAACTTTCACACTGCTGGATTTCCTCAATTTCATCACTACCGGAATCAGATATATCAACAACATCTTTATCCTTCTGTTGACTAGATGTACTAGCTTCATAACCACTAGACCGATGACCACTTTGTCTATTCTCCCTCTCATGAAGATTTTCGGGATCGAAATTGAAAATGCTAACAACGAACATATATTTCATAGCATTATCCCTCAAGAAAGACAAGCTTTTAGTTGCAATTGTTCTATTTACAAGTGATATTCGTTTAAATAATAAAAGGTGAAGACAAAAGACAAATTCGACGAATTGAAGACGCAAAAGACCAAAAAGCTCAAAAGTACAAAATACAATCAAAGTGGTTCCAATTAGTGATAAGAAACGTCTCAAAATTACAAGAGTACAAGAAGCAAAACGCAAAGTACAAGATATTAATTTATACGCAAGGACGTTTGAAAATCCGGAACCGGGACCAGAGTCAACTCTCAACGCTCGACGCAATGGACTAAAAATTACAAGTCAACTATGCACATAAATATAATATAATATATAATTAATTCTTAAAATTAATATATATATTATATTATATTATAAAAACCGTCGGCAAACTAGAAAACAAAGACATGTGAGCCTCCCCAGCTGGCCATGCGATCGCATGGCCTAGAGGAGTAAAGATCATGCGATCGCATGAGCCCCTGTAGCAGCTGACATGACTATAAATCTCGCATTTTTGGTTGATCATCAGACATATTTTTCTTTCTCTCTATCATACGATATATATATATATATATATATATATATATATATATATATATATATATATATATATATATATATATATATATATATATTATATTTTAATTTTAATTTTTATTTTAATTTCTAATAATAAGGGTATGTTAGTGAATGTTGTAAGGGTGTAAGTTGAAATTCTGTCCGTGTAACGCTACGCTATTTTTAATCATTGTAAGTTATGTTCAACCTTTTTAATTTAATGTCTCGTAGCTAAGTTAATATTATTCTTATTTAAAACAAAGTAATCATGATGTTGGGCTAATTACTAAAATTGGGTAATTGGGCTTTGTACCATAATTGGGGTTTGGACAAAAGAACGACACTTGTGGAAATTAGACTATGGGCTATTAATGGGCTTTATATTTGTTTAACTAAATGATAGTTTATTAATTTTAATATAAAGGTTTACAATTGGATGTACCTATAAATAACCATATACACTCGATCGGACACGATGGGTGGGATATTTATATGTACGAATAATCGTTCATTTAACCGGACACGGGAATGGATTAATAGTCTATGGAATTATTAAAACAGGGGTGAAATTATGTACAAGGACACTTGGCATAATTGATAACAAAGTATTAAAACCTTGGGTTACACGCAGTTGATAACCTGGTGTAATTATTAAACAAAGTATTAAAACCTTGTTACAGTTTAAGTCCCCAATTAGTTGGAATATTTGACTTCGGGTATAAGGATAATTTGACGAGAACACTCGCACTTTATATTTATGACTGATGGACTGTTATGGACATAAACCAGACGGACATATTAAATAATCCAGGACAAAGGACAATTAACACATGGGAATAAACTAAAATCAACACATCAAACATCATGATTACGGAACTTTAAATAAGCATAATTCCTTTATTTTCATATTTAATTGCACTTCTAATTATTTCACTTTTATTTATTGTCATTGTATTTAATTGCACTTTTAATTATCGTACTTTTTAATTATCGCAATTTTATTTTATCGCACTTTTATTTATCGCAATTTTATTATCGTTATTTACTTTACTTTTAAAATTAAGTTGTATTTATTTTTAATATTTTACATTAGGTTTTAACTGCGACTAAAGTTTTAAAAATCGACAAACCGGTCATTAAACGGTAAAAACCCCCTTTTTATAATAATAATATTACTTATATATATTTTTATTTTTATAAATTAAAACTAATATAGCGTTAAGCTTGTTTAACTGTATCCCTGTGGAACGAACCGGACTTACTAAAAACTACACTACTGTACGATTAGGTACACTGCCTATAAGTGTTGTGAAATGTCCCGTACTTATTGATTAAAAACGTTCCATATTAATTGATTTCGTTGCGAGGTTTTGACCTCTATATGAGACGTTTTTCAAAGACTGCATTCATTTTAAAACAAACCATAACCTTTATTTCATCAATAAAGGTTTAAAAAGCTTTACGTAGATTATCAAATAATGATAATCTAAAATATCCTGTTTACACACGACCATTACATAATGGTTTACAATACAAATATGTTACAACAAAAGAAGTTTCTTGAATGCAGTTTTTACACAATATCATACAAGCATGGACTCCAAATCTCGTCCTTATTTAAGTATGCGACAGCGGAAGCTCTTAATAATCACCTGAGAATAAACATGCTTAAAACGTCAACAAAAATGTTGGTGAGTTATAGGTTTAACCTATAAATATCAAATCATAATAATAGACCACAAGATTTCATATTTCAATACACATCCCATACATAGAGATAAAAGTCATTCATATGGTGAACACCTGGTAACCGACATTAACAAGATGCATATATAAGAATATCCCCATCATTCCGGGACACCCTTCGGATATGATATAAATTTCGAAGTACTAAAGCATCCGGTACTTTGGATGGGGTTTGTTAGGCCCAATAGATCTATCTTTAGGATTCGCGTTAATTAGGGTGTCTGTTCCCTAATTCTTAGATTACCAGACTTAATAAAAAGAGGCATATTCGATTTCGATAATTCAACCATAGAATGTAGTTTCACGTACTTGTGTCTATTTTGTAAATCATTTATAAAACCTGCATGTATTCTCATCCCAAAAATATTAGATTTTAAAAGTGGGACTATAACTCACTTTCACAGATTTTTACTTCGTCGGGAAGTAAGACTTGGCCACTGGTTGATTCACGAACCTATAACAATATATACATATATATCAAAGTATGTTCAAAGTATATTTACAACACTTTTAATATATTTTGATGTTTTAAGTTTATTAAGTCAGCTGTCCTCGTTAGTAACCTACAACTAGTTGTCCACAGTTAGATGTACAGAAATAAATCGATAAATATTATCTTGAATCAATCCATGACCCAGTGTATACGTATCTCAGTATTGATCACAACTCAAACTATATATATTTTGGAATCAACCTCAACCCTGTATAGCTAACTCCAACATTCACATATAGAGTGTCTATGGTTGTTCCGAAATATATATAGATGTGTCGACATGATAGGTTGAAACATTGTATACGTGTCTATGGTATCTCAAGATTACATAATATACAATACAAGTTGATTAAGTTATGGTTGGAATAGATTTGTTACCAATTTTCACGTAGCTAAAATGAGAAAAATTATCCAATCTCGTTTTACCTATAACTTCTTCATTTTAAATCCGTTTTGAGTGAAACAAATTGCTATGGTTTCATATTGAACTCTATTTTATGAATCTAAACAGAAAAATTATAGGTTTATTGTCGGAAAAATAAGTTACAAGTCATTTTTGTAAAGGTAGTCATTTCAGTCGAAAGAACGACGTCTAGATGACCATTTTAGAAAACATACTTCCACTTTGAGTTTAACCATAATTTTTGGATATAGTTTCATGTTCATAATAAAAATCATTTTCTCAGAATAACAACTTTTAAATCAAAGTTTATCATAGTTTTTAATTAACTAACCCAAAACAGCCCGCGGTGTTACTACGACGGCGTAAATCCGGTTTTACGGTATTTTTCGTGTTTCCAGGTTTTAAATCATTAAGTTAGCATATCATATAGATATAGAACATGTGTTTAGTTGATTTTAAAAGTAAAGTTAGAATGATTAACTTTTGTTTGCGAACAAGTTTAGAATTAACTAAAGTATGTTCTAGTGATTACAAGTTTAAACCTTCGAATAAGATAGCTTTATATGTATGAATCGAATGATGTTATGAACATCATTACTACCTTAAGTTCCTTGGATAAACCTACTAAAAAAGATAAAAATGGATCTAGCTTCAACGGATCCTTGGATGGCTCGAAGTTCTTGAAGCAGAATCATGACACGAAAACAAGTTCAAGTAAGATCATCACTTGAAATAAGATTGTTATAGTTATAGAAATTGAACCAAAGTTTGAATATGATTATTACCTTGTATTAGAATGATAACCTACTGTAAGAAACAAAGATTTCTTGAGGTTGGATGATCACCTTACAAGATTGGAAGTGAGCTAGCAAACTTGAAAGTATTCTTGATTTTATGTAACTAGAACTTGTAGAATTTATGAAGAACACTTAGAACTTGAAGATAGAACTTGAGAGAGATCAATTAGATGAAGAAAATTGAAGAATGAAAGTGTTTGTAGGTGTTTTTGGTCGTTGGTGTATGGATTAGATATAAAGGATATGTAATTTTGTTTTCATGTAAATAAGTCATGAATGATTACTCATATTTTTGTAATTTTATGAGATATTTCATGCTAGTTGCCAAATGATGGTTCCCACATGTGTTAGGTGACTCACATGGGCTGCTAAGAGCTGATCATTGGAGTGTATATACCAATAGTACATACATCTAAAAGCTGTGTATTGTACGAGTACGAATACGGGTGCATACGAGTAGAATTGTTGATCAAACTGAACGAGGATGTAATTGTAAGCATTTTTGTTAAGTAGAAGTATTTTGATAAGTGTATTGAAGTCTTTCAAAAGTGTATAAATACATATTAAAACACTACATGTATATACATTTTAACTGAGTCGTTAAGTCATCGTTAGTCGTTACATGTAAGTGTTGTTTTGAAACCTTTAGGTTAACGATCTTGTTAAATGTTGTTAACCCAATGTTTATAATATCAAATGAGATTTTAAATTATTATATTATCATGATATTATCATGTTTGAATATCTCTTAATATGATATATATACATTAAATCTCTTTACAACGATAATCGTTACATATATGTCTCGTTTAAAAATCATTAAGTTAGTAGTCTTGTTTTTACATATGTAGTTCATTGTTAATATACTTAATGATATGTTTACTTATCATAGTATCATGTTAACTATATATATATATATATATATATATATATATATATATATATATATATATATATATATATATATATATATATATATATATATATATATATATATATATATATATATCCATATATATGTCATCATATAGTTTTTACAAGTTTTAACGTTCGTGAATCACCGGTCAACTTGGGTGGTCAATTGTCTATATGAAACATATTTCAATTAATCAAGTCTTAACAAGTTTGATTGCTTAACATGTTGGAAACATTTAATCATGTAAATATCAATCTCAATTAATACATATAAACATGGAAAAGTTCGGGTCACTACATGTTGTAGCAAGGTTTAGGTATATCCATTCTATTAATAAATAAATATATTGTGTAAAATTGTATCATATTTAATAGTATTTCGTTATAAAAATAATATTATTTTATATACACCTCGCATAACATCAGAAATCATCATGATCAGGCATGTGAATTGGTCCAGGTGACTTGCATGGAGAGAAAGGATACACTATCGTTGCTTGCTCAAGGTAAATCATCATAGTCTCGCGAACTTCATCAAGATCAGTCCATTTAGCAAACTCAGAAAGATAGAGCTCCTCCACCTCATTGTCAGAGAGATACTGTAATCCATATCTATTTGAAATCCGAGAAGGTGACCCAGTTGGTGAAACAATAGTGTAACCATGAACAAAAGCAGCATCAGCAGCATCTGTTGAAGGCGATGTCGATGGAAGTGTGTGAGTTGCCGTGAGGGCAGGTAAGGATGATTGTGTGGTATTATTCTTATATGTAGGGCTGTACATACTACTAGTAAAATTCGTGATATCCCCTTCTGATGGAGGTTGGGCAACAACCGGAGTTGTCACCGTTAAAGTTTCTTTCGAAGCATCCGCCTCCATGACTTTAGTCTCATGGGACTCTGAAAGAGTAGCAGAACTACCCGTCGGTTTAGCTCTCGCAGAGATATTACTATCTCCAACTCCTGAAATCATTGATATACCATGAGGTGGCAAATCTCTTTCAGTTAAAGACTCTTCCTCCAGACCCAGAGATTCAGAATCCGGAAGAGAAGTGGTTTGATCCAATGGATCACTTTCATGAACCATGAGATCAGTCTGCTAGAAGTCTGATAAATATCCCGAAGGATTGTCATGTTGACTCATTTCCATGGGACGCGGCAGATCTCCCTCATCAAGATAAGCCGGACCTCTTGACCCTATTGTACGTTGAGGCACAGGAGGATTTACAGCCGATACGCAGGGTGCCTTTTCAAGACTTTTCGGCTCCCCTTCGGCCGTTCTGGACTTCAATGATTGAGTTTCCTCAATCGATTGAGTCAATGCAGACTTTACTGCAGAGGAATAATTTACTTCCTTAGATGCCGAAGCACCTTGCTTTGTAGGATTTATTCTTACTGAAATGTCCCGTTCTTATTGATTAAAAACGTTCCATATTAATTGATTTCGTTGCGAGGTTTTGACCTCTATATGAGATGTTTTTCAAAGACTGCATTCATTTTAAAACAAACCATAACCTTTATTTCATCAATAAAGGTTTAAAAAGCTTTACGTAGATTATCAAATAATGATAATCTAAAATATCCTGTTTACACACGACCATTACATAATGGTTTACAATACAAATATGTTACAACAAAATAAGTTTCTTGAATGCAGTTTTTACACAATATCATACAAACATGGACTCCAAATATCGTCCTTATTTAAGTATGCGACATCGGAAGCTCTTAATAATCACCTGAGAATAAACATGCTTAAAACGTCAACAAAAATGTTGGTGAGTTATAGGTTTAACCTATATATATCAAATCATAATAATAGACCACAAGATTTCATATTTCAATACACATCCCATACATAGAGATAAAAGTCATTCATATGGTGAACACCTGGTAACCGACATTAACAAGATGCATATATAAGAATATCCCCATCATTCCGGGACACCCTTCGGATATGATATAAATTTCGAAGTACTAAAGCATCCGGTACTTTGGATGGGGCTTGTTGGGCCCGATAGATCTATCTTTAGGATCCGCGTCAATTAGGGTGTCTGTTCCCTAATTCTTAGATTACCAGACTTAATATAAAGGGGCATATTCGATTTCGATAATTCAACCATAGAATGTAGTTTCACGTACTTGTGTCTATTTTGTAAATCATTTATAAAACCTGCATGTATTCTCATCCCAAAAATATTAGATTTTAAAAGTGGGACTATAACTCACTTTCACAGATTTTTACTTCGTCGGGAAGTAAGACTTGGCCACTGGTTGATTCACGAACCTATAACAATATATACATATATATCAAAGTATGTTCAAAATATATTTACAACACTTTTAATATATTTTGATGTTTTAACTTTATTAAGTCAGCTGTCCTCGTTAGTAACCTACAACTAGTTGTCCACAATTAATGTACAGAAATAAATCGATAAATATTATCTTGAATCAATCCACGACCCAGTGTATACGTATCTCAGTATTGATCACAACTCAAACTATATATATTTTGGAATCAACCTCAACCCTGTATAGCTAACTCCAACATTCACATATAGAGTGTCTATGGTTGTTCCGAAATATATATAGATATGTCGACATGATAGGTCGAAACATTGTATACGTGTCTATGGTATCTCAAGATTACATAATATACAATACAAGTTGATTAAGTTATGGTTGGAATAGATTTGTTACCAATTTTCACGTAGCTAAAATGAGAAAAATTATCCAATCTTGTTTTACCCATAACTTCTTCATTTTAAATCCGTTTTGAGTGAATCAAATTGCTATGGTTTCATATTAAACTCTATTTTATGAATCTAAACAGAAAAAGTATAGGTTTATAGTCGGAAAAATAAGTTACAAGTCATTTTTGTAAAGGTAGTCATTTCAGTCGACAGAACGACGTCTAGATGACCATTTTAGAACACATACTTCCACTTTGAGTTTAACCATAATTTTTGGATATAGTTTTATGTTCATAATAAAAATCATCTTCTCAGAATAACAACTTTTAAATCAAAGTTTATCATAGTTTTTAATTAACTAACCCAAAACAGCCCGCGGTGTTACTACGACGGCGTAAATCCGGTTTTACGGTGTTTTTTCGTGTTTCCATGTTTTAAATCATTAAGTTAGCATATCATATAGATATAGAACATGTGTTTAGTTGATTTTAAAAGTCAAGTTAGAAGGATTAACTTTTGTTTGCGAACAAGTTTAGAATTAACTAAACTATGTTCTAGTGATTACAAGTTTAAACCTTCGAATAAGATAGCTTTATATGTATGAATTGAATGATGCTATGAACATCATTACTACCTTAAGTTCCTTGGATAAACCTACTGGAAAAGAGAAAAATGGATCTAGCTTCAACGGATCCTTGGATGGCTCGAAGTTCTTGAAGTAGAATCATGACACGAAAACAAGTTCAAGTAAGATCATCACTTGAAATAAGATTGTTATAGTTATAGAAATTGAACCAAAGTTTGAATATGATTATTACCTTGTATTAGAATGATAATCTACTGTAAGAAACAAGGATTTCTTGAGGTTGGATGATCACCTTACAAGATTGGAAGTGAGCTAGCAAACTTGAAAGTATTCTTGATTTTATGTAACTAGAACTTGTAAAATATATGAAGAACACTTAGAACTTGAAGATAGAACTTGAGAGAGATAAATTAGATGAAGAAAACTGAAGAATGAAAGTGTTTGTAGGTGTTTTTGGTCGTTGGTGTATGGATTAGATATAAAGGATATGTAATTTTGTTTTCATGTAAATAAGTCATGAATGATTACTCATATTTTTGTAATTTTATGAGATATTTCATGCAAGTTGCCAAATGATGGTTCCCACATGTGTTAGGTGACTCACATGGGCTGCTAAGAGCTGATCATTGGAGTGTATATACCAATAGTACATACATCTAAAAGCTGTGTATTGTACGAGTACGAATACGGGTGCATACGAGTAGAATTGTTGATGAAACTGAACGAGGATGTAATTGTAAGCATTTTTGTTAAGTAGAAGTATTTTGATAAGTGTATTGAAGTCTTTCAAAAGTGTATTAATACATATTAAAACACTACATGTATATACATTTTAACTGAGTCGTTAAGTCATCGTTAGTCGTTACATGTAAATGTTGTTTTGAAGCCTTTAGGTTAACGATCTTGTTGAATGTTGTTAAGCCATTGTTTATTATAACAAATGAGATGTTAAATTATTATATTATCATGATATTATGATATATAATATATCTTAGTATGATGTATATACAGTTAAATATCGTTACAACGATAATCGTTACATATATGTCTCGTTTCGAAATCATTAAGTTAGTAGTCTTATTTTTACTTATGTATTTCATTATTAATACACTTAATAATATATTTACTTATCATTTAACATAATTAACCAAGTGTATCAATATCTTAATAAGATTCATATGTACCTAGTAAGACGTTGTTATAACGATAATCGTTATATATATCGTTTTCGAGTTTCTTAAATTAATAGTCTCATTTTTATGTATATAACTCATTGTTAAAATACCTAATGAGATACATACTTATAATAAAAACATTTTAACTATATATATAACCATATATATGTCATTGTATAGTTTTTACAAGTTTTAACGTTCGTGAATCACCGGTCAACTTGGGTGGTCAATTGTCTATATGAAACATATTTCAATTAATCAAGTCTTAAAAAGTTTGATTGCTTAACATGTTGGAAACATTTAATCATGTAAATATCAATCTCAATTAATATATATAAACATGGAAAAGTTCGGGTCACTAAAGTACCTACCCGTTAAATAAATTTCGTCCCGAAATTTTAAGCTGTTGAAGGTGTTGACGAATATTCTGGAAATAGATGCGGGTATTTCTTCTTCATCTAATCTTCACGCTCCCAGGTGAACTCGGGTCCTCTACGAGCATTCCATCGAACCTTAACAATTGGTATCTTGTTTTGCTTAAGTCTTTTAACCTCACGATCCATTATTTCGACGGGTTCTTTGATGAATTGAAGTTTTTTGTTGATTTGGATTTCATCTAACAGAATAGTGAGATCTTCTTTAGCAAAACATTTCTTCAAATTCGAGACGTGGAAAGTGTTGTGTACAGCAGCGAGTTATTGAGGTAACTCAAGTCGGTAAGCTACTGGTCCGACACGATCAATAATCTTGAATGGTCCAATATACCTTGGATTTAATTTCCCTCGTTTACCAAATCGAACAACGCCTTTCCAAGGTGCAACTTTAAGCATGACCATCTCTCCAATTTCAAATTCTATATCTTTTCTTTTAATGTCAGCGTAGCTCTTTTGTCGACTTTGGGCGGTTTTCAACCGTTGTTGAATTTGGATGATCTTCTCGGTAGTTTCTTGTATAATCTCCGGACCCGTAATCTGTCTATCCCCCACTTCACTCCAACAAATCGGAGACCTGAACTTTCTACCATAAAGTGCTTCAAACGGCGCCATCTCAATGCTTGAATGGTAGCTGTTGTTGTAGGAAAATTCTGCTAACGGTAGATGTCGATCCCAACTGTTTCCGAAATCAATAACACATGCTCGTAGCATGTCTTCAAGCGTTTGTATCGTCCTTTCGCTCTGCCCATCAGTTTGTGGATGATAGGCAGTACTCATGTCTAGACGAGTTCCTAATGCTTGCTGTAATGTCTGCCAGAATCTTGAAATAAATCTGCCATCCCTATCATAGATAATAGAGATTGGTATTCCATGTCTAGAGACGACTTCCTTCAAATACAGTCGTGCTAACTTCTCCATCTTGTCATCTTCTCTTATTGGCAGGAAGTGTGCTGATTTTGTGAGACGATCAACTATTACCCAAATAGTATCAAAACCACTTGCAGTCCTTGGCAATTTAGTGATGAAATCCATGGTAATGTTTTCCCATTTCCATTCCGGAATTTCGGGTTGTTGAAGTAGACCTGATGGTTTCTGATGCTCAACTTTGACCTTAGAACACGTCAAACATTCTCCTACGTATTTAGCAACATCGGCTTTCATACCCGGCCACCAAAAATGTTTCTTGAGATCCTTGTACATCTTCCCCGTTCCAGGATGTATTGAGTATCTGGTTTTATGAGCTTCTCTAAGTACCATTTCTCTCATATCTCCAAATTTTGGTACCCTAATCCTTTCAGCCCTATACCGGGTTCCGTCTTCCCGAATATTAAGATGCTTCTCCGATCCTTTGGGTATTTCATCCTTTAAATTTCCCTCTTTTAAAACTCCTTGTTGCGCCTCCTTTATTTGAGTAGTAAGGTTATTATGAATCATTATATTCATAGATTTTACTCGAATGGGTTCTCTATCCTTCCTGCTCAAGGCATCGGCTACCACATTTGCCTTCCCCGGGTGGTAACGAATCTCAAAGTCGTAATCATTCAATAATTCAATCCACCTACGCTGCCTCATATTCAGTTGTTTCTGATTAAATATGTGTTGAAGACTTTTGTGGTCGGTATATATAATACTTTTGACCCCATATAAGTAGTGCCTCCAAGTCTTTAATGCAAAAACAATCGCGCCTAATTCCAAATCATGCATCGTATAATTTTGTTCGTGAATCTTCAATTGTCTAGACGCATAAGCAATCACCTTCGTTCGTTGCATTAATACACAACCGAGACCTTGCCTTGATGCGTCACAATAAATCACAAAATCATCATTCCCTTCAGGCAATGACAATAAAGGTGCCGTAGTTAGCTTTTTCTTTAATAACTGAAACGCTTTCTCTTGTTCATCATTCCATTCAAATTTCTTCCCTTTATGCGTTAATGCAGTCAAGGGTTTTGCTATTCTGGAAAAGTCTTGGATGAACCTTCTGTAGTAACCAGCTAGTCCTAAAAACTGGCGTACGTGTTTCGGAGTTTTAGGGGTTTCCCACTTTTCAACAGTTTCTATCTTTGCCGGATCCACCTTAATACCTTCTTTGTTCACTATGTGACCGAGGAATTGAACTTCTTCCAACCAAAATGCACACTTTGAAAACTTAGCGTACAATTCTTCCTTCCTCAATACTTCTAACACCTTTCTCAAATGTTCACCGTGTTCTTGGTCATTCTTTGAGTAAATAAGTATGTCATCAATGAAAACAATGACAAACTTGTCAAGGTATGGTCCACACACTCGGTTCATAAGGTCCATGAATACAGCTGGTGCATTAGTTAAACCAAACGGCATGACCATAAACTCGTAATGACCGTAACGTGTTCTGAAAGCAGTCTTTGGAATATCATCTTCTTTCACCCGCATTTGATGATACCCGGAACGTAAGTCAATCTTTGAATAAACAGACGAGCCTTGTAGTTGATCAAATAAGTCGTCGATTCTCGGTAGTGGGTAGCGGTTCTTGATGGTAAGTTTGTTCAACTCTCAATAGTCGATACATAACCTGAATGTACCATCTTTCTTCTTGACAAACAAAACAGGAGCTCCCCACGGTGATGTACTTGGTCGAATGAAACCACGCTCTAAAAGTTCGTGTAATTGGCTTTGCAGTTCTTTCATCTCGCTGGGTGCGAGTCTGTAAGGAGCACGAGCTATTGGTGCAGCTCCTGGTACAAGATCTATTTGAAATTCAACGGATCGATGTGGGGGTAATCCCGGTAATTCTTTCGGAAATACATCGGGAAATTCTTTTGTGACGGGAACATCATTGATGCTCTTTTCTTCAGTTTGTACTTTCTCGACGTGTGCTAGAACAGCATAGCAACCTTTTCTTTTTAGTTTTTGTGCCTTCAAATTACTAATAAGATGTAGCTTCGTGTTGCCCTTTTCTCCGTACACCATTAAGGGTTTTCCTTTTTCTCGTATAATGCGAATTGCATTTTTGTAACAAACGATCTCTGCTTTCACTTCTTTCAACCAGTCCATACCGATTATCACATCAAAACTCCCTAACTCTACTGGTATCCAGTCAATCTTAAATGTTTCGCTAACCAGTTTAATTTCTCGATTCCGACATATATTATCTGCTGAAATTAATTTACCATTTGCTAATTCGAGTAAAAATTTACTATCCAAAGGCGTCAATGGACAACTTAATTTAGCACAAAAATCTCTACTCATATAGCTTCTATCCGCACCCGAATCAAATAAAACGTAAGCAGATTTATTGTCAATAAGAAACGTACCCGTAACAAGCTCAGGGTCTTCATGTGCCTCTGCCGCATTAATATTGAAAACTCTTCCGCGGCCTTGTCCATTCGTGTTCTCCTGGTTCGGGCAATTTCTAATAATGTGGCCCGGTTTTCCACATTTATAACAAACTACTTTGGCATAACTTGCTCCGACACTACTTGCTCCGCCATTACTCGTTCCGACACCATTTGTTCCTTTCGTTCTATTAACCCCTGGTCCGTAGACCTCACACTTCGCCGTGCTATGACCATTTCTTTTACACTTGTTGCAAAATTTGGTGCAGAACCCCGAGTGATACTTGTCACACCTTTGGCATAGCTGCTTCTGAATGTTGTTGTTGTTGCGGTTATTATTGTTGTTGGGATGATTGTTGTAGTTGCTGTTGTTGTTGTTGTTGTTGTTGTTGTTGTTGTTGTTGGGCCGTTTGTTGTAGTTGCGATTGATGTTGCGATTGTTGGGATAATTGTTGCGATTATTGTTGTAATTGCTGTTGTTGTTGTATTGGTGATTCTTATCACCGTTTTCCTCCCACTTTCTTTTGACTTGCTTCACATTGGCCTCTTCAGCAGTCTGTTCTTTAATTCTTTCTTCAATCTGGTTCACTAGTTTGTGAGCCATTCTACATGCCTGTTGTATAGAGGCGGGCTCGTGTGAACTTATATCTTCTTGGATTCTTTCCGGTAATCCTTTCACAAACGCGTCGATCTTCTCTTCCTCATCTTCGAATGCTCCCGGACACAATAGGCACAATTCTGTGAATCGTCTTTCGTACGTGGTAATATCAAATCCTTGGGTTCGTAACCCTCTAAGTTCTGTCTTGAGCTTATTGACCTCGGTTCTGGGACGGTACTTCTCGTTCATCAAGTGCTTGAATGCTGACCACGGTAGTGCGTACGCATCGTCTTGTCCCACTTGCTCTATATAGGTATTCCACCATGTTAACGCAGAACCTGTGAAGGTATGCATAGCGTACTTCACTTTGTCCTCTTCAGTACACTTACTTATGGCAAACACCGATTCGACCTTCTCGGTCCACCGTTTCAATCCGATCGGTCCTTCGGTTCCATCAAATTCCAAAGGTTTGCAGGCAGTGAATTCTTTGTAGGTGCATCCTACACGATTTCCTGTACTGCTAGATCCAAGGTTATTGTTGGTATGTAGCGCAGCCTGTACTGCGGCTATGTTTGAAGCTAGAAAAGTACGGAATTCCTCTTCATTCATATTCACGGTGTGTCGAGTAGTCGGTGCCATTTCCTTCAAAATATTCAAATGGAACAAGTTAATCATACAGAATATTAAGAGTAGTTAATAGTATTTCGTAGCATAATATGAACTCATTTATAAAAGCTTTTTCTTCATATTAGCGTTTTATAAGTTTAAATTCGGGTAGTACCTACCCGTTAAGTTCATACTTAGTAGCTAATATACAATTCAACTACTACAATTCTATATGAAAAACTGATTATAATAATATTTCGCGTTCAAACTTTTATACAATATTTTACAAACTTACAATACCGCTTATTTTACATAAAGCATGAAATATAGCACGCAATAACTTTGATACAAGATAGTTGTGAAGATAATTCTAGCTAGTACACAAGTCGTTCAGCAAAGGCAATAAAGACACGTAATTCATACGTCCAGAAACAAGTCATGCATTCTGGTTTTACTAGGATTACTTCCCATCCTTGGTCTTGTGGAACATAACCGTTTTGGCCGTTGATAAGACAGCGTGTTGTAACATCGTCAAAAGGACGAGGGTTACGTAATGTCCAACCGTCCCGTAACAATCTAAAAACCTCATTTCTTACCCCAATTACCGACTCCGTCACTTGTGGAAACGTTTTGTTTAATAGTTGTAGCCCGATGTTCTTGTTCTCACTTTGGTGAGAAGCGAACATTACTAATCCGTAAGCATAACATGCTTCTTTATGTTGCATGTTAGCCGCTTTTTCTAAATCACGAAGTCCAATATTCGGATATATTGAGTCAAAATAATTTCTTAACCCGTTGCGTAAAATAGCATTTGGGTTCCCCGCAATATATGCGTCAAAGTAAACACATCGTAACTTATGGGTTTCCCAATGTGATATCCCCCATCTTTCAAACGAAAGTCTCTTATAAACCAAGACATTCTTGGAACGTTCTTCGAATGTCTTACAAACTGATCTCGCCTTAAATAGTTGTGCCGAGGAATTCTGACCGACTCTAGACAAGATTTCATCAATCATGTCTCCGGGTAGGTCTCTTAAAATATTGGGTTGTCTATCCATTTTGTGTTTTTAAACTGTAAAATAGACAAGAGTTAGATTCATAAAAAATACTTATTAATACAAGCAATTTTTACATATATCATAAAGCATAAGCACACTATATTACATATATTACACCACACGAATACAACTATCTTATTCCGACTCGCTCGTTTCTTCTTCTTCGGTTTTGGTTCGTTTTGCCAAGTTTCTAGGGATATATGATGTTCCCCTAATACGAGCCGTCGTTGTCCACATTGGTTTAGAAAAACCTGGTGGTTTAGAGGTTCCCGGGTCATTGTTACAACTTAAGGACTTCGGGGGTTGACGATACATATAAAGTTCATCGGAGTTGGAATTAGATTTCTCTATTTTTATGCCCTTTCCTTTATTATTTTTTTTTGCCTTTTTAAATTCAGTTGGGGTAATTTCTATAACATCATCGGAATTCTCGTCGGAATCCGATTCATCGGAGAATTTGTAATCCTCCCAATATTTTGCTTCCTTGGCGGAAACACCATTGACCATAATTAACCTTGGTCTGTTGGTTAAGGATTTTCTTTTACTTAATCGTTTTATTATTTCCCCCAGCGGTTCTACTTCTTCATCCGGTTCCGATTCTTCTTCCGGTTCCGATTCTTCTTCCGGTTCCGACTCTTCTTCCGGTTCCTCTTCGGGAACTTGTGAATCAGTCCACGAATCATTCCAATTTACATTTGACTCTTCATTATTATTAGGTGAGTCAATGGGACTTGTTCTAGAGGTAGACATCTATCACATAATATCAAACGCGTTAAGAGATTAATATATCACATAATATTCACATGTTAACAATATATAGTTTCCAACAAAATTTGTTAAGCAATCATTTTTCAAGTAAACACGGTCGAAGTCCAGACTCACTAATGCATCCTAACAAACTCGATAAGACACACTAATGCAAAATTCTGGTTCTCTAAGACCAACGCTCGGATACCAACTGAAATGTCCCGTTCTTATTGATTAAAAACGTTCCATATTAATTGATTTCGTTACGAGGTTTTGACCTCTATATGAGACATTTTTCAAAGACTGCATTCATTTTAAAACAAACCATAACCTTTATTTCATCAATAAAGGTTTAAAAAGCTTTACGTAGATTATCAAATAATGATAATCTAAAATATCCTGTTTACACACGACCATTACATAATGGTTTACAATACAAATATGTTACAACAAAATAAGTTTCTTGAATGCAGTTTTTACACAATATCATACAAACATGGACTCCAAATCTCGTCCTTATTTAAGTATGCGACAGTGGAAGCTCTTAATAATCACCTGAGAATAAACATGCTTAAAACGTCAACAAAAATGTTGGTGAGTTATAGGTTTAACCTATATATATCAAATCATAATAATAGACCACAAGATTTCATATTTCAATACACATCCAATACATAGAGATAAAAGTCATTCATATGGTGAACACCTGGTAACCGACATTAACAAGATGCATATATAAGAATATCCCCATCATTCCGGGACACCCTTCGAATATGATATAAATTTCAAAGTACTAAAGCATCCGGTACTTTGGATGGGGCTTGTTGGGCCCGATAGATCTATCTTTAGGATTCGCGTCAATTAGGGTGTCTGTTCCCTAATTCTTAGATTACCAGACTTAATATAAAGGGGCATATTCGATTTCGATAATTCAACCATAGAATGTAGTTTCACGTACTTGTGTCTATTTTGTAAATCATTTATAAAACCTGCATGTATTCTCATCCCAAAAATATTAGATTTTAAAAGTGGGACTATAACTCACTTTCACAGATTTTTACTTTGTCGGGAAGTAAGACTTGGCCACTGGTTGATTCACGAACCTATAACAATATATACATATATATCAAAGTATGTTCAAAATATATTTACAACACTTTTAATATATTTTGATGTTTTAAGTTTATTAAGTCAGCTGTCCTCGTTAGTAACCTACAACTAGTTGTCCACAATTAGATGTACAGAAATAAATCGATAAATATTATCTTGAATCAATCCACGACCCAGTGTATACGTATCTCAGTATTGATCACAACTCAAACTATATATATTTTGGAATCAACCTCAACCCTGTATAGCTAACTCCAACATTCACATATAGAGTGTCTATGGTTGTTCCGAAATATATATAGATGTGTCGACATGATAGGTCGAAACATTGTATACGTGTCTATGGTATCTCAAGATTACATAATATACAATACAAGTTGATTAAGTTATGGTTGGAATAGATTTGTTACCAATTTTCACGTAGCTAAAATGAGAAAAATTATCCAATCTTGTTTTACCCATAACTTCTTCATTTTAAATCCGTTTTGAGTGAATCAAATTGCTATGGTTTCATATTGAACTCTATTTTATGAATCTAAACAGAAAAAGTATAGGTTTATAGTCGGAAAAATAAGTTACAAGTTGTTTTTGTAAAGGTAGTCATTTCAGTCGAAAGAACGACGTCTAGATGACCATTTTAGAACACATACTTCCACTTTGAGTTTAACCATAATTTTTGGATATAGTTTCATGTTCATAATAAAAATCATCTTCTCAGAATAACAACTTTTAAATCAAAGTTTATCATAGTTTTTAATTAACTAACCCAAAACAGCCCGCGGTGTTACTACGACGGTGTAAATCCGGTTTTACGGTGTTTTTTCGTGTTTCCAGGTTTTAAATCATTAAGTTAGCATATCATATAGATATAGAACATGTGTTTAGTTGATTTTAAAAGTCAAGTTAGAAGGATTAACTTTTGTTTGCGAACAAGTTTAGAATTAACTAAACTATGTTCTAGTGATTACAAGTTTAAACCTTCGAATAAGATAGCTTTATATGTATGAATTGAATGATGCTATGAACATCATTACTACCTTAAGTTCCTTGGATAAACCTACTGGAAAAGAGAAAAATGGATCTAGCTTCAACGGATCCTTGGATGGCTCGAAGTTCTTGAAGCAGAATCATTACACGAAAACAAGTTCAAGTAAGATCATCACTTGAAATAAGATTGTTATAGTTATAGAAATTGAACCAAAGTTTGAATATGATTATTACCTTGTATTAGAATGATAATCTACTGTAAGAAACAAGGATTTCTTGAGGTTGGATGATCACCTTACAAGATTGGAAGTGAGCTAGCAAACTTGAAAGTATTCTTGATTTTATGTAACTAGAACTTATAAAATATATGAAGAACACTTAGAACTTGAAGATAGAACTTGAGAGAGATCAATTAGATGAAGAAAACTGAAGAATTAAAGTGTTTGTAGGTGTTTTTGGTCATTGGTGTATGGATTAGATATAAAGGATATGTAATTTTGTTTTCATGTAAATAAGTCATGAATGATTACTCATATTTTTGTAATTTTATGAGATATTTCATGCTAGTTGCCAAATGATGGTTCCAACATGTGTTAGGTGACTCACATGGGCTGCTAAGAGCTGATCATTGGAGTGTATATACCAATAGTACATGCATCTAAAAGCTGTGTATTGTACGAGTACGAATACGGGTGCATACGAGTAGAATTGTTGATGAAACTGAACGAGGATGTAATTGTAAGCATTTTTGTTTAGTAGAAGTATTTTGATAAGTGTCTTGAAGTCTTTCAAAAGTGTATGAATACATATTAAAACACTACATGTATATACATTTTAACTGAGTCGTTAAGTCATCGTTAGTCGTTACATGTAAATGTTGTTTTGAAGCCTTTAGGTTAACGATCTTGTTGAATGTTTTTAACCCATTGTTTATTATAACAAATGAGATGTTAAATTATTATATTATCATGATATTATAATATATAATATATCTTAGTATGATGTATATACAGTTAAATATCGTTACATATATGTCTCGTTTCGAAATCATTAAGTTAGTAGTCTTATTTTTACATATGTATTTCATTGTTAATACACTTAATAATATATTTACTTATCATTTAACATAATTAACCAAGTGTATCAATATCTTAATATGATTCATATGTACCTAGTAAGACGTTGTTATAACGATAATCGTTATATATATCGTTTTCGAGTTTCTTAAATTAATAGTCTCATTTTTATGTATATAACTCATTGTTAAAATAACTAATGAGATACATACTTATAATAAAAACATGTTAACTATATATATAACCATATATATGTCATTGTATAGTTTTTACAAGTTTTAACGTTCGTGAATCACCGGTCAACTTGGGTGGTCAATTGTCTATATGAAACATATTTCAATTAATCAAGTCTTAACAAGTTTGATTGCTTAACATGTTGGAAACATTTAATCATGTAAATATCAATCTCAATTAATATATATATAAACATGGAAAAGTTCGGGTCACTACACTTAAGTCCTGTTTAGATTGGATGGGCTTAGTGGTCTTTGTACCATCCGTGCATTTAAATCTCTTGCTTACCGAAACTTGCGCTTCTTTTAGCGTAGGGCTTACTGTTATTATTGGATGTGATATAGAAATGGGTGAGGGTGACCTAATTGGTTCTAGGTCTTGGTCCGTATCACCAACGGTTGTAGTAATTGTTTAGCGGACGATAGGTGTCGAAGTCCTAGATCTAGTTACTCGTTGGGTTGGTGGAGTCTGAGTCATCTCATCAGGCACATATCGAGTTCTCTTAGGAGAATGTTCGGGAGACGATTCAGATGCTGTTGCTGAAGTGTCAGTGTCACTGCTCACTTCGGGTGTTGTGGAAAGGGTTGGTTCAATCCTAGTTGGACTAGGTTCCCTGATCCTTACGGGTTGAGCTTGGTGTGCAGCCCTAGATCGTTTAAGGTTCACCCTAAGTGGAGGATTATCTGGTCCAGGTGGTTGTACTACAGGTTCCTCTACAACCTCTGGGGCTGGAACCGCGACGGGTTCAACTTGTTCTTGTTGTACCGGGTTCGGAAGAGGTATTCCTACAGCCTCAAAATAAGAACGCATACGAGCGTCTTGAGGTTCAGCTAGCCTCACTAGCCAATTTGGAATCGGCGCAGTGAATTGATTATCAGATACCATAGGGGTATTCATCTTCAGCTCCCCAAATCGTTTCATCTGTAATCCATGTGTACCGGGTACAAATATATTTGCATTTCTGCAAGCATTTATAGCATCATGGATAAAGATACAGAAAAACCTTTCGCAAGGGATGTATGAACCCCTTGGCTTATCAAATTGAGCTTGAACCAAATCCCATATTAGTTCTGCATAGTCATGAGCTTCTACTCTTATGAAAGAGTAGAACAACTTCAGCATAGGCACAGTCAGGCTGTCGGATCCACTCCTTGTCATCAGCAAGCATCTGTTGATGATTGAGAAGATCACATACCACCTTGAGTGCAGATATTTCTTCTGAAACTTAGACGGAGGAATATTGTGGGCTCCAACATAACCAAGATCAAAGACAGATGACATCATCTATTGAGTAGCAGGAAAAGCAGGAGCATTCTGCACAATAGGAAGTCTGAATATCCTCCTGAAATCAACCTTAGTGATACTCCTCCTCCCTTGAACTCCTCTCAGTTGAAATTCAAAACGAGCTTGTGTTCCCTCTGGATTTTCAGCAGAAGGTTGTGTAGCTTCCACAAACCTAATTGTTCTATTAAGTAGCTCCAGATCTGTTACAGGTACACTGACTGTAGAGTTTATTCGTTTCCGAGTTGATGAAGTGATTGTTCGTCATTTAGCTGTATAAATAAGAAATAGAAGACCACAAGATATTTAACATAAAGCATATATCTCTATTCTTATTTGCCATTGAAATCCTTTGAATATGTTTTATCTTTTATATTTTATGATTTTTATGGTTTTTCAAAGATATAAAAATCCTATATTCTCAAATATGAACAAGTAATTGACAATCATGACATTCATATGATATTCATCACAATACAAATTTATCATGCAAAATCAATTATATAACACAAAGAATCAGAACAACACTTAGTCAATTTTTAAACACAATATCAAGCAGATTCGGTAGTCATGAAAACTTGAGATTCTGTAACCAAATAAGCTTGAGTTTTCAGATCAGAAAGATATAGAATAAACATGTTAAGTGTTTGAAGATAAAAATCAGAAAGTTTCAAGGTACCAAAAGTCAGATTCGGTATCAAGAGAAAAACAGATTCGGTATCTCCAAAATTAACATAAAGTCACTCAAACATGCATATTCTATCATGTAAAATCACAACCATAATCAATTAACCACTCAATTAGAAGCAGATCAACATGTTAATCGTATGAACAGACTCGGTACAGTAGACAGAACATATTTGGTAGATACAGAATCCATCAAACAATCAATTAAACATGTAATCAAGATTGGTCAAATGATAGATCAATCAATATAACTCAGGGTAGACAAGAATTCATGTTAATTAACCAAATCAATTGAGTTTAATCAAAGTTTAAAAGAATACGACTCAGACTCGATATAAACAACAGAATTTCAAAATTGAGAGTCACAATCTAGTTATTTTGATCTTTTCTGGTTGAAAAACATTTAATTTTCTCAGATCTATACGTATGTATCTAAAGCAATGATTAAAATGAAATTATACCAAAGATTTGAAGAAACAGAAGAACGGATTCGGTAGATTAGGAAGATTTAGTATGTTCAATTAGACTCGGTAGGTAATTAAGCACAGTAAGAGAGTTAGTTTGACTTTGACCCTCCTTTTATAGATACCGAAGATAAAATACCGAATGGGCTTTACCGAATGGGCCTATTTTACCGAATACAGTCCACTTTTCAAAACTTTATCAATTTTAACTTCAAAATCTTGATAAATTGACTTTTCCTCTTAAAATTCATTTCAATCTTTTCATGAAAAACAATTCTGAGACAATTTTTGAAAAACTTTGAACTTACCGAATCTGTACTGTTGGATGTCAGATTCGGTATAATGCTAAAAATAGCATTTATTCAGTAAAAATCAAATATTTTTGGATTTTATCTCTTCCAATTTTTATGAATTTTTCCAAATAAGATTTGTACTTAAAAGAACTTTGAATTTGTGAACAAAGTACAAATCTTCAGTGATACCAATTGTTAAAACGGGTTGCATACTGAGACGTATATAAGCTTAAGTGAATTATTTCAGATATAAAACAAAGAATTTATGAATTCACTTTCGAAAAACAATATTTTTGAGTAATTTTCTCATTTTCTCCCTTTTTCTCCCCCTCAAAATGTGATATACAAGAATGTAAATCAGCATTTTGATAAAATTCCCAAGAAAATGAATTAACTCCCCCTTGAAATATGATATCAATGAGTTACCTCCCCCTTACGTATCCATTGAACAATTATATCCAGGAAGTTAACATAAATCAAAAGACTCCCCCTTAAAAGATGATATCCAAAGCATATGAAAGTAGTTGCTCCCCCTAGAAAGTATCTACTCCCCCTAAACACAAGATCCCAAGAATAAGTCCCAACAGATTTAAGGAATATCAAGCACTATACTCTACCATGCCAATCTCTTTGATCAAGAACTTTAGCCTAAGTTCATCTAAAGGCTTAGTGAACATGTCAGCTAATTGCACTTTGGTAGACACAAAGTATAACTCTACATCCCCTTTCTCTACATGGTCCTTAATGAAATGATAGCGAATATCTATGTGTTTAGTCTTAGAATGCTAGACCGGGTTGCTTGTTATTGCAATAGCACTTTGTGAATCACAGTAAATCGGGGTCTTAGAAAACTTAAGGCCATAGTCTGAAAGTTGAATTTGTATCCACAAAACTTGTGAACAAAAATGAGCTGCAGCAATGTACTCAGACTCAGCTGTTGATAAAGACACACAGTTCTGCTTTTTGGATGACCAACCAACTAGCCTATTCCCCAACATCTGAATTGATCCAGATGTGCTTTTTCTATCAACATGGCAACCGCCATGATCCGCATCAGTGTAAGCAGTGAGATTGAAATCGAATCCATGAGGATACCAGATCCCAAGGTTAGGTGTACCTTTAAGGTACTGAAAAATCCTAACAACTGCTTTGGAATGAGATTTCTTAGGGTTTGACTGAAAGCGGGCACGGACAATTACAGCAAGTGTAATGTCAGGTTGACTTGCAGTTAGATACATTAAAGAACCAACCATTCTTCGATAAAGTGTAATATCAAAGGGTTCCCCATTAGTATCAGCATCCAGTAAAGTCCTCATTGGGGTTGTCATTGGTTTTAAAGCAGTCATTTTAAAATGTTTTAGCATATCATTGATATACCTTGTTTGCCTGAGAAAAATCCCGTTTGGTAATTGTTTTACTTGTAACCCCAAAAAGAAATTTAACTGGTCAAGCATGCTCATTTCGAATTTGGTGGCCATAAGGTCACCAAATTCTTTGCATAATGCCGGGGACGTGGAACCAAAAATAATGTCATCAACGTAAATTTGAACCAAGAGAATGTGACCGTGGTTTTTACAGATGAATAGCGTTGTATCAATCGTTCCACGAGAGAAGCCATTGTCCAGCAAATACTTTGTTAAGGTCTCGTACCATGCACGCGGTGCTTGCTTCAGACCATACAAAGCTTTTTCTAAGTAGTATACGTGATTTGGATGAATGGGATCGACAAAGCCTTCTGGTTGATCGACATAGACTTCCTCTTGAAGATGACCGTTCAGAAAAGCAGTTTTGACGTCCATTTGAAATACTGTGAACTTCATATGAGAAGCAAATGCAAGGAAAAGATGAATAGCCTCAATCCTAGTAACCGGAGCAAACGTTTCGTGATCTTGTTGTCGATTCATAAACCAGCTTGAAAGTAATCAGAATGATATAATCCTGGAATCTTTTTGGAAGCTCCATCTAAGATCTTAGGATCTTCAAAACCCAACCCCCACTTTTCACCATGAATCGTTTTTGGTCTGTTCATGAAAATAGTTTGTTTTGAAAGTTCCATATCCATGATAGCTTTGGATTGCTCTGTTCGATAGAGTTTTTCCTCATATCGAGCAAGTTGAGCTTTCATTAGAACAGACTCTTTTGACAACGAAGAGATTTCAGTGTCTTTTTCAATTATTTCATTTTCCAAATGAATAATTTTCTTGTTTAGCTTTGAAAGTGTGGGTTCATGTTGGTTTTTTAAATCAGAAAGATCTTTTTCTAAGAATTGAACTTTTTCTGCAAGTCATGTAGATTTTAAACGATAATCAGTTCGTTCGACTTTAATCGGATGAATTGTCTTTTTTAAGATCTTCCAACTCAGATTCTGAGGAGCTGAGTTGGACGGCCAACTTTTGCAATTCCGATTGTAATTTGGATGAAGATGGTTTGGTCTCAGAAAGTTTGATTTTATCTTTTAAAACCTTGTTTTCAGATTTTAAGCCTTTGACTTCTTTTGACATTGAGACCAGATTCTTCATCAAGTCATTTTGTATTTTTATAAAATCAGGTGAGATTTCAGTTGATTGTACCTCATCATCGTCAGATGTTGTGTCAGAATTCTCCAATGCTTCCTTAGCTATGATGAGCTTAGTCACCTTGCAAACATTTGCATGTTCTACCTCTGAGTCTGAATCATTAGTCCAGTTAAACCAAGTATCATCAACCGGTTTCAGCTCTCCCCCAGTTTCCATAATCTTAGCCATCAACATTTTCTTCTTGTAGTAAGCTGCGTCCTTCTTCTTAGGCATCTTGCACTCACGAGAGTAATGACCAGCTTTGCCACAATTGAAACAGATTGAATCTTCCTTCTTGGAATTATCAGCACGTTGTTGTTTGGATTGATCAGCTTTCTTGTAGTACGAGGAAGATGATGAGTGTTTGCGTTGATTGCTTGATTTGCCTTTAAACTTGTGTTTGTTCAAGGCGTTTGTGAACATGGCTACCATCTTGACCAATTCAAGGTGTGAATCATCAACATCAGAAAGATTCAAGTCTTCAGAATCATTTGATTCTTCAACAAGCACTTTCTTTGACAAGCTTTTGGAAGTCGTAAAAGATTTGCTCTTCTTTTTGGCAATTTGGGCAAGAGGATCGCCAGGAGAAGACTCTTTCCTTCCTTCTTGAAGTTTAGACACCTCAAGTTGGTAATGCATAAGAACTCCAACAATCTCATGAATAGTCAATTTGTCAATCTCTTTGGCAGATCGAACAATGGTTCCATAAGGAAGCCAATCAGTATTGAGCTTTTTGAGGAATTTCATGTTGACTTCAGCATGTACTTTTACAATCTTACACCTTTTCAACTCATTGAGAACACCATTGAAACGACGGTAGGTATCCTTGAGTAGTTTTTCTGGTTCCTGCTTGAAATCTTCATACAATCCCAGAGCCTTATTCAATTTAGTAACGTCTGACATGTCATAACCTTCTTGTTGTCGTTTGATCTCATCCCATATATCTTTTGCAGTAGTGTTGCTATCAACATTTTCAAATAGCTCATATGGGATAGCTTGCATGACAATATTCTTAGCCTCTAGGTCACCCTGAGCTCTTTCACGTTTATCACCAGAAAGTTCATAGACTGGAATTGGCATACCAGTATCCGGATGAATATCAACAACTGGACCATCTCTCAGAGAAGCCCAAATATGTTTAGCTTTCTCACCCTTATAGTCTATGTACTGAGTAATACGATGAAGCCACTGAGTGTACTTGCCATCAAACAACACTGGAGGTCGGGAATCTGATCCAATGATAAGAGTATCTTGTGTAGACATCTTAATTTGAGGTAGATTCGGTATAGATTCGGTATTAAACACAATCTATGATCAGGGTTCAGTATAAAATCTAACAAGAATGTCAGATTCGGTAAAAGATTCGGTACAGTAGCAGATTCGGTAAGTGGTTCGGTACTGTAGCAGATTCGGTAACAATTTGGTAAACCAGATTCTGTATCAGAAACTGATAAGAATCACAAGTAACACACTCAAATTCAGTATGGATTCGGTAACCACACAACTTGAAGCCTCAGAATACTTAAAACCAAAGAATTATGTGAAACCGAGATTCTGATTCGGTAAATGACTCGGTAGTCAAATTATGTAAAATATTATGTGTAAACTCAATCCAATTCCCTTGAATTAGATTCAGTAACCTTGCTGCACAAGAAAACAAGTTAGTAACAAACAGAATATAAATGATACCGAAGATTCAGGATACTGAATGTCAACTGTAGCAGTTGAGAATACCGAGTCTAAGTCTAAAACTTAAAAATATAACAGAATCCTTTCTCAAACCACACCAATTAGCTGCGTATGATCAAACCGAATGTGATAGAATCACAAACACACCACAATCTGCAACACTTAAGATGAATTTCCAGTAATGAAGCAGATTCGGTATGACAGTTACGATACCGAGTGTTGATCAAATCTTCAAAACTTGAAGAATTGAAGAAATTCAACCGACAGAAATGTGATTTAACACCTCACGAACACAACTAAATCTTTAAATCTTCACAAAACACCAGAATAAAGCTTGAATTAAGCAATACCGAGAGTTTTAGCCACAAACTCTAAAAATCAACTTGATTCTCCATAATTGAAGTTAAAAAGCTATAATGATGATCGAAACTCTTTCTAATATATCTAATACACCTTCTCTGAACTTATCACAAGAATATGAACGTCAGATTATCAAATTCGATAATACCGAATCTGATTCATTTTACCGAGAGAATTCAGATTCTATAATCTACAATCTCTGGATCGATATAGTGATGTAGAATCACTTCCTGGAAGCTCTGATACCAAATGATAGGTCAGATCATGTTGAGATTGATAGAAAAGATAAGATAGAGTGAGATTCGGTATATAGGAAGAAGACTCGGTATGAGAGAGAATCAGTAAAATTACATTCCACAGCTTCTAGAACTCGGTTACAATACAATGGCTATCTAATTAGGACTACTTAGGTTCCTTATATAGCCCTCTTCTAAGGAACCTTCATTTAAGCTTAATTCACATTAACACTATACAACTTCGGGGTCCTAACAGCATCTTAACACCTCGATGCTTCACTCGTCACATGAAACGGGGTGTCTTAGCACCTCGACACTTCACATCTCATGCTACAACAAATAAATACATTATATACCTACGCAAATAATTATTCCACTCACCTTAACGATTCGGTGACATTTATACTTCCACAAGCTTCAAAGCAAGGTACCTAATACAATAAGTACTCAATCAACACACAAGTAGTTGGACTAAACACCACCAATTTACTCATGTGCATTTAATGACCTACTTGCATTAAATGACTCATTTATATCAAAACCGCCCATTTAAGGTCAAGACCACCATAAATCACTAAAAGCTAGTGATTAAGGTCCAACAACACTAACTAATACACAATTAGGTTATTTCATACCCATCTTTCCCAACTAGGTCAATTATTCCCAACTAGGTCAATTATTACCATTTTAAAGTCAACACACCCATTTCGGGTCATCCTCTAACCCAAATAACACCCATTTGCTTAATAACTAGGTGTGCTAGTAATTAACTAACCAATTATGACTCAATAACCTCAATTATCACTTTGAAACCCTAGATTAGTTACTATTGAGTCTTCATGACTCAATCTTACCCAAGAACACCCAAAATCACCAATAATGGGTTTTATGTTCATCACTAACCCAAACCCTAACCCTTAAACAAATTAAAATAAGGAAATCAAGATTAGTACTTACCACCACAACCAAAATGTAGCTATTGGATAGATTAACAACTTTAATACACGCGATTTGGCCCGAAATCAACTTCTTCCTTCTCGATTCGAGCTTTCTCTCACTTAAAGGGTTTCTCACTCTATGAATTGAATTTGGAGAGATGATGTGGTTGGTGATAAGTTGAATGTGTTTCAACCACCAAACAACTGGCCATTACAGCCCCAAACTCGCCCTCATGTGAAAACACAACAATTCCCTTCATTTAACTTTAATTTAAAAAGCTGGAATCTGTGCACAGGGCTAAGGCGCGGTGCGCACACTTAACCCTGTGCGGCGAGCACAAGGTTCTGGGCAGGTTCTGACTTCAGTTTAACTGCACAATGATACCCACACTCTATGTACCATATTTACACTGTTGTACAATAATAATTTAGGTCTTACATGGTTGTTAGTTTTCATTTAAGGTTTTGCCAACTTAACTCGACGGACTCCTTCCGTTTGTGATCAGTATTCAATCAACACGGAACGTTGTTATTCAGTTAACCAAACTGATAACAAAGGTTAGGATTAGAACTCAACTCACTAATAAACCTAGTGTTTTACTAAGGATAACCTCTGAGGTATAGTTACATTTCAATTATACAACCACGTGACTTACTTTTCACTACTCAACGAGAACTCTGAGAGTCTAGAGATAAGTAGGTCTGTGTAATTGGCTCATCCAACCAGATCTACACCATTTCAATCATAAGCTTTAATATCAACATAATTACCTTTCCCTAACCCAAACTAATATATTGGTCAACATTTTCCTTGATCTGCATACTCCGGACATCCTCCCACTTTATTTACTTTTTTGCAATTAGGATTTTAGATTAAACCAACTACTATCTTTTATTCAGGTAGTTTAAATAAAAGACAATTATCCACTTGATCTTTAATTCGGTAAACCATTCAAAAGCACGACCCTAGGTTAACTTACACCTTCTACATTGGAATGTTAAAAGTAAATTTAGGCCCCACACAATATAAATTAAACAACAAATTCCATGGCTATACCAAATTTGACGCTCTGCGACCTAACGACACCGCACGAACAAAATCGTTCGTTTTGGTGATATCAGTTGACATGACATTTAATCGGATTAAACACTCATACCTCCCATTATGCATTAAATGCAGTAGGTTTTAATTCAAAAATTGAAGTTAAAGACCACAAAATAATGTTTGTATTGAATAAAAAATTCTTTGTCACATTTAATATGCCGTGTATTTAATTTAAATCATTGGGATTAATTGAGGTTCAGTTTTAAGTTATCATTTTAATGTTGTGAGCTATTTAATACTTCATTTAGACATTGTGTAACAATGACATAAAAGACCTTGTTATGCTGATTGTTTGACATGTAGGCAGTAAGTAAAGATTTGTGACTTACTAGTTTGCCCTGCATGCTGTAGAGCCAACACACCAACAAAATTTTATTTTATTTTAGAGTTCAAGCATACCCAGCTAAGAGATGAGGTAGTTAAAACGTTTCTCATCTAAGGGCTTTGTGAAAAGATCTGCTAACTGCTGGTCTGTTAACATAAAGTAAAGCTCCACATCTCCTTTTTGAAAATGATCCCTTATGAAGTGATATCGAACATCAATGTGCTTCATCTGGCTTTGTTGGTAATTGCAATTGCACTGGTGTTGTCACTGTAGATTAGAGTTTTTGTAACATGAACACCATAGTCCTTCATCTGGCTTTGTATCCACAGTACTTGAGTAGTATAGCTCCCAGCAGAAACATATTCTGCCTCAGCAGTAGATTTGGACACAATATTTTGCTTTTTGCTCATCCAGCTGACTAGCTTACCACCCAGTAACTGTCAACCACCAGTAGTAATTTTCCTGTGTATTTTACATCCTACAAAATCAGCATCTAAATACCCAATTAGTTCTAAATCCTGGTCTTTGGGATACTAAAGACCACGTTTGGCAGTACCTTTCAGATACCTAAATATCCTCTTTATTGCCAGCAAATATGACTCATTAAGATCAGCTTGATATCTAGCACAGAGACATGTGACAAACATAATATCTGGTCTGCTGGATGTGAGACAAAGTAGGGACCCAATCATACCTCTATATTAAGTGATATTGACTGGTTCACCATTGGGATCAGCATCTATTTTGATAAATGCTGCCATTGGAGTCCCTATATCTTTTAAACAGGTCAGACCAAATTTCTTTAACATATCTTTGATATATTTATCTTGACTTATAAAAATCCCATCATCAAATTGTTTAATTTTCAACCCTAAAAAGTATTGCAAATCTCTTTCTAAACTCATTTCATATGTCTTTGACATAAGTTTTGAAAACTCTTGACAATGTTTTTCATTTTTAGAACCATAAATAATATCATCCACATATATCTGTACCAGCAAGAGATCACCATCTATCTCCTTTGAGAACAGAGTGGTATTAATTGTTTCAACTTTAAAACCTATACCAGTGAGATACACATGAAGTGTCTTATACCATGATCTTGGTGCCTGTTTTAGGCAATATAGAGCTTTATCTAACTTGTAGACATGGTCTGGATATTTACTGCTTACAAAACCAGGAGGCTGTTTGACACAGACTTCTTCTAGCAGCTTCCCATTTAGAAATGCAGACTTAACATCCATCTGGAATACCCTAAAGTTCATCTTAGCAGCATATGCCAAGAATAATCTGATAGCTTCCATCCTAGCCACTGGTACATATGTCTCTTCATAATCCAATCCTTCTTCTTGTCTAAAACCCTGAGCTACCAATCTAGCTTTGTTTCAGACCACAATCCCATCTTCATCCATCTTATTCTTGAATACCCACTTGGTACCAATGATCTTCTATGTTTCATCATCAGGTTCAGGTACCAATGTACAAACCTTATTCCTATCAAATTGGAAGATCTCTTCTTGCATAGCTCCTGCCCGGCTAGGATCTTTGATTGCTTCTTCAGGACATGTAGGTTAAATGGTAGACACAAAGTTTACATGCATACAAAAGTTGCTGGTTGCATGTCTCCTTGTTTTAACACCACTAGCCAGATTACCAATAATCTGCTCAATTGGATGCTCCTTTGTCCATCTAGTGTTATGAATAGGTGAGCTTGTTGTGGAACACACAGCATCTTGATCATCAGCTGGTTCGATGGTATGTACAATAGTAGAAGATAGCTGTTCATTGTTAGTGAAACCATTACCAGCTTGTGATCCTTCAGAATCATTAGACCTTTCCTCAATTTGTAGCACTTTAGTTGAGCCAGTAGGTTCATAAGGTTTAGACACAGATGGAACAGAATATTCCATCTCATCATCAGAGAACCCAGCAACATGGATTGGTGATGGAGTTGCTGCTGGTTCTTATTCATCATCAAGAGCTTGCTGAGTAGGCTCTTTAAACAGTAATTCTTCATCTTCTTAACCAGAAGATGAAGTGGAGGCAGTTTCATCAAATGTAACATTAATTGATTCTTCAAAATAGCACCTTCTTTTGTTGAAAACCCTATATGCCTTTGACATGTTGGAATATCCAAGAAATAAACCTTCATCAGCTTTAGCATGAAACTTACCAAGCTGGACCCTATTGTTTAGAATGAAACAGGGAGTGCCAAATATATGAAGAAATGAAATTGAGAGTTTTCTTTTTTTGAGAACTTCATAGCTGTCTTTTTACAATTAAAGACCTATTCTGGGTAAAACATGCAGTATTCACAGCTTCTGCCCAATATGAATTCTTCAGCCCAGACTCAGCCAACATAGATCTTGCTGATTCAATGAGAGTTCTGTTTCTTCTTTCGGTAATACCATTTTGTTGAGGTGTTCTCACAGTAGAAAATTTTTGTGAAATACCTTTGTCAGCACAAAATTCTTCCAATGTTGCATTTCTGAATTCTGTACCATGATCACTTCTTAGCTGCTTCACCAATTGCCCATTCAACAGTTCCATTCTTTTTAAAAATTCTTCCAATGTATGAAATTAATACGCTTTTTAAAAATTAATTTTTTTGTGTGAATTTAAAAACAAAAATTTACTTTATTTCATTAAGTTTAAAAAAATGATTTCTAAAGTTCGTCGTAAGTTAAAGACTAGGTCATGGAACCGAAATAGCTTTACCCGAGGGGGGCGACAAATTTTGTTATCATTATTTTTAATTTTATTGATATAAAGTATACCAAAAAAATTAAAAAACCCAAAAATCTTTGCTTTTAAAACAATTGCTTTAAAAACGACAAATTTTAAATTTTGTCGAGGGACGGACTAGGTAAACATACCGAAACTACCTAAAGTAAAAGGAAACAAAAATTTTAAAAAATTATTCATTTAAATTGTTTTAATAAATAAAAGTTTTTATAATATATATATATATATATATATATATATATATATATATATATATATATATATACATATATATATATATATATATATATATATATATATATATATATATGTTTGTAGTTTATCTTATGTACAAAACAGGGTAAAACAGCGCACTTTCAAAGATTAAATTCAGCAAAACCTACTAATTTTGACGATAAGACGCAAAACATATGTGAAATTACAACAAAAGAAATGAACGATGAGGTGCGCCATCTATCATTCGACGAGCTTAGTAATTACAAACTCGGTATTTTTAATCACTTTTCTACACTAATCACCCTCATGAATTTATAATTATAGTCCGATTTCATGCAAATGAGGGCATTGCATGATCTCAAGTGTGGGGAAGGGTTATAAATTCTCTCGGGTTTACACTTAGTTTATTTGCCAAATTTTGTGAAAATTTGAAATTTTTTCAATAAAATGAATTAAAAATCATGTTTATACATATTTATGAACGATAAAACTAGGTGATAATACCGAAATTATTGTTACCTCGGAGAGAACATAAATGGAGAAAAAACCCAAAACGTAGGAATTCATTTAAAATGGAATAGAGGAGAATAAAAAGGCAAAGAAAAAAAATAAATAAAAGCTAAGTGTGGGAAGAATTTACCAAGTTATTCAAAACACATATCACATATGTTTGTACAAGATTATTACAGGTACTTTTGTTTTGGATGATTTTAATCAGTTTTACCTAATTTACTGTAATATATTTGAAAGAAAGATGGATCTACACGATGAATCAATTCCATCATTAAAAGGAAGTAAAGTCTTCCGAAAAAGACACGCGCTTCTTGATTTAGGTCAGGAAGTTGTCGTCCAGACCAGTTGTAGAGTCTACGAAAAACCTTGAAAAGTTTTCTCGAAAATCAGCTGGAAATCCACGGACCTCAGCATCAAACAGGGTCGCCAAGTGGTCAGACTTATCGTAACCATGAGAGGATCTGTCTCGGAAAATGGGGAGGGCGCCGTGCAAATTAGCTTGATAAGACTAATGAATCAGACCCCCAGAAAGGATAATCTCCTTAAAGATTAAAAATCAGCTTTTAAGCCTGATATTACTCAATCCTTGAGATTGACTTAAAAGATTGAGAATTACAAACTCATAAAATTCAATGATATCTAAACTCGAGCTTGAATGAGAAAATATTTTGATCAAAATTAAAACCGATTTGTTTTCTGAAAATCCATTTTCAATGCGTTCATTACCATTGAACGTAAAATCCTAGGAATTCACCTGGAATTCATTAGGTCACCTGAACCAAATCGGGTGTCAACCGTAAGAATGGTGGTTGCATAGCATGCTCGAAGATAGGACCTTGTGCCAGACCGAAAAACTATAGGGTGATCTTTACTATTGCTCCTACAAAGGATAGTAATTGCATCCGACACGATATAGACCATAATCAAAAGCATGTCACTAGACATTGCTTTAACAGTTGCTTATTCAACGCTTTCCTTTACAACCGGACGGTAGTTTACCGAAAGGTAATATACGGAGCAAGTAAACTAGACGTGTTACTTTCACAATACAAGGTTAGCAAGTGGGTTGCACAAAACCGCAAGTTTTAAGCTAAAATTTTCAAATCTGAAACCCACAAAACCCACAAAAACAATTTGCAAACACCGGTGAAGGGTTATTCTAGAAAACTTATCTAGGGTAAAAGCTAGAATGAATTTTCAAAAGATCAAATGTTTTCATAAAGATCCAATTTCCTTAAGGATCTAAATTTTATAAGTCATGTGGGATTGTAAATCACATCGTTACTATCATTGTTTATACTGTCGTATCAAAATCACTTATGTATAAAGTGTGAGAATAAAAAATTGATTCGAGTGAAGTGTGATTTAATTTCAAGTTCTGTATTGTTTGAGGACAAGCAACGTTCAAGTGTGGGGATATTTGATAGTTCTCCAAATGAACATATATTTAGGCACAATATCCTTCCAATATGTAAAGCTTTTAGTTATTATTGTTCTATTTTTATGTAATAATCGTTTAAATAAATAAGTGCAAAAACAAAAGAAGAAAACGACGATTTGAAGACGCAAACGACCAAAAAGCTCAAAAGTACAAAGTACAATCCAAGTGGTTCAAATTATTGATAAGAAACGTCTCAAAAGTTACAAAAGTACAAGACGCAAAACGCAAAGTACAAGATATTAAATCGTACGAAAGGACATTCGAAAATCCGAAACCAGGACCTGAGCCAACTATCAACGCGCGATGCAACGGAGCTAAAATTACAGATCAACTATGCACATGAATATAATTTAATATATATAAAATTATATAAAATTATATAAAATTATATATATATATATATATATATATATATATATATATATATATATATATATATATATATATATATATTATATATTAAATAAATATGTCGACAAGCTAGGAGCCAAAAAGTATGTGACCAGGAAATGACGGTCATGCGATAGCATGATCAGAAGGCACAAAACTTATGCACTCGCATAAGTTACTGTAGCAGGCCACATTTTATAAAACTCACATTTTCTGGCCGAAATTAAACACACATATTTTTCTTTTCCTTCTCTGTAAGAAACATATATATATATATATATATATATATATATATATATATATATATATATATATATATATATATATATATATATATATATATATATATATATATATATATATATATAATTTAAAGTTTAATTTAAGTTTAATAATAATTGGTTTATTGTAAGAAATGTTTTAAGGTTTTGTAAGTCGGAACTCTGTCCGTGTAACGCTACGCGATTAATCACCACTGAAAGCTATGTTCTTCCTTTTTAAATTAATGTCTCGTAACTAAGTTATTATTATGTTTATTTGAGCCAAAGTAATCGTGATGTTAGACTAAATATTAAGACGGGGTTATTAGATTTTGTACCATAATTAAGGTTTGGACAAAAGACCGACACTTGTGGACATTGGACTATGACTATTAATAGATAAGGGGTATTGTCTAATTGAGCAACAACTCATTGGAGCCTGTCGAACCTATCATCAAATTAGTTAATCTAATAATTATTAAAATGATTATGTATGTCCTATTTAGTGACGTTTATACGACATCTTTTACGATCATTTAATTGATTATTCGGGTTGGGTAATTGATTATTCATTCTGATCAAGTGGGTAAATTAATATTCATATCTCATTAAAACAGGGATGGATTACATACAAGGATAATTGGTGTAATTGTTAACAAAGTATTAAAACCTTGGATTACACGCAGTCGATAACCTGGTGTAATTATTAACAAAGTATTAAAACCTTGTTACAGTTCGAATCCCTAATTAGTTGGAATATTTGAATTCGGGAATAAGGTTAATTTGACGAGCATTTTATAATTATGACCGATGGACTATTATGGACAAAAACCAAATAGGTATCAAATAATCCAGGACAAAGGACAATTAACCCGGGTAATAAATTAAAATCAACACGTCGAACATCATGATTACGAAAGTTTAAATAAGCATAATATTTTTATTTCATATTTCATCGTACCTTTATTTTCTGTCATTTTAATTACTGCAATTTACTTTATCGCAATTTAAATTCTGTCATTTATATTATCGTCATTTATCTTTACGCTTTATTTAAAATCGACAAATCGGTCATTAAACGGTAAAAAACCCCCTTTTATAATAATATTACTATATATAATTATATATATTTTATATAAATATAGTTGTTAAAAATATAGCGTTAAACTCAGCTACCTCCATGTGGAACGAACCGGACTTACTAAAAACTACACTACTCTACGATTAGGTACACTGCCTATAAGTGTTGTAGCAAGGTTTAGGTATATCTCATCTGTAAATTAATAAAACCTGTGTAGTATTTCGTAGTATTTCGTAACAAAAATATAACTATTTCGTATACACCTCGCATAACATCAGAGACATCAACATATAAGGGAAAATATAAAGCCCAACAACAACCCAGAAATTACAAACCATAAATATCGATGCATATGGTAATATAAAGACACGGGAGACTAAAAACACTATAAAACCAAGTGTATAGTAGAAGTAAATAGATTCTTCCGGCGGTAGATGAAAAAGAAGAATGACAGATATGAATGTGAGGAGTATATCAAGAATCAGAACTGGATGGAGCATATTGGCGAATGATTTAAAGTATGAATTAAGGAGAAAGAATAGAAGGTGTGAGTTGTAAGGAAACGAAGGGGGTGGATTTATAGAAAAATATCCGACAGAGCAATCGAAACAGATGATCACATTTAAAGCGGATCCTAATTCCATTGATTACCAAAAAATCAAATCTTATTACGAAAATTTTCTCCAATTCCCTTGAACTCTGGAAATCAATCCTATCTACGTCAAAAGATATGACGAATCTACACTTATTCAATTCACTCTTTTGTGATAATTTCACTTATACTCTTCACAAAAATCGAATTGTTTTATCTATAGTACTCAATGATGATAAAACTCAAATTTTCAGCTCGTGTGCGTCATGAAAACATACTTATTGTCAGCCATGACCATCCCGATTAAATTTCGGGGATGAAATTTCTTTAACGGGTAGGTACTGTGATAACCCGGAAATTTCTGACCAAATTTAAACTTTAATCTTTATATGTTTCCGACACGATAAGCAAAGTTTGTTAAGTTAAATCTCAAGAATTTTAAACTGTGTTCATACATTCATTTAACCTCGACCAAATTCCAATGATTCACGAACCAATATATAAATGGATATGATTCTATATGTATATGTGTATATATAGTATAACTTGAAAAGTTAACTAAGTATTAAATGTATAATACTTTACATGAACGCATTTGTTTTGACATAAGTTTAATATATTTATCGACGAGATTAAAAGATAATACCAAATGATTGAGTTATTTGATACATTGTGTTATGATTACGGGTCTCTATGGAGAGGTCCACTATAATTTAAGAAATCTTTCCTTTTTTACGATATTCGGAAGAATTTGAAAAGTGAATTACAAGTAAGAACAAAAGTGTCAATTAACGGGAACTAGACAAGGGTTAGTGGAGATTCCTATTTGATTTTCAATTCATGCTTTATAATATTTTTCCTCGTGATTTTAGTAAGATAATTACTTTACCTATCATTTTGTTTATTATGAAAGTAAGAACGTGTAGTGTAAATAAATTAGATGTTGGATAATCGACAAGTTAAGTAAATCAACGTTTTACATTAAATCATTTCATTAACCATTAGTCTATATCCAATGTTTCAACCACAATATGGTAATTTGAAAACTTAAAACCTATTACCAATATAAATAGTTTTAATTTTCTGAAACGTTTTATGATATAACTGTAGTGACCCGAACTTTTTCATGTTAATATATATTAAATGAAATTGTTATTTACATGATTAAGTGTTTCTAACATATTAAGTAATCAAACTTGTTAAGACTTAATTAATTGAAATAGTTTTCATGTAGGCATTTGACCACCCAAGTTGACCGGCGATTCACGAACTTTAAAACTTGTAAAACCGACATGATGATATATATATATATATATATATATATATATATATATATATATATATATATATATATATATATATATATATATATAGTTAACATGATATATAATATGTAAGTATATCACTAGGTATATTAACAATGAATTATATACATAAAAATGAGATTACTAAGTTAAGAAACACGAAACGATATATACGACGATTATCGTTATAGCAACGTTTTACTAAATACATATGAATCATATTAAGATATTGATACACTATGTTTAACATGATAAAATTTTAATTAAGAAGATCATTAAGTGTGTTAACAATGAATTACATATGTAAAAACAAGACTGCTAACTTAAGAGTTTCTAAACAAAATATATATGTAACGATTATCGTTGTAATAGTATTTTAACATATATATATATATATATATATATATATATATATATATATATATATATATATATATGTATATATATATATATATATATGTATATATATATATATATATATATATATATATATATATATATATATATATATATATATATATATATATGATGTTAAGATATATTTTTACATCATGTTATTATGTTAACATAACAATTTAACATCCCATTTAAGTATAATAACAATAGATTAGTTACATTTAACAAGATCGTTAACTTAAAGGTTTCAAAATAACACTTACATATAACGACTAACGGTGACTTAACGACTCAATTATAATGTAAATACATGTAGTGTATCAATATGTATTAGTAAACTTTTGAAAGAATTAAATACACTTATCAAAGTACTTCTACTTAGCAAAAATGCTCACAATTACATTCTCATTCGTTTCCATCAACATTTCTACTCGTATGCACCTGTATTCGTACTCGTACAATACACAGCTCCTAGAGGTATGTACTATTGGTATATACACTCCAATGATCAGCTCTTAGCAGCCCATGTGAGTTAGCTAACCATGTGGGAACCATCATTTGGCAACTAGCATGAATGATTACACAAAATTACAAACTAATGTCACTTTATATGGAGTACCTACATCACATTTTCAATCATCACCATAAACACTTTCATTTTTCAATTTTTATGCATCAAACTAAACTCTCTCAAGTGTTCTTCCATTGTTCTAAGTGTTCTTCATCTTTTTTTTCATAATCTAGCTCAACCTAGTTCAATCTAGTTAAGCTAGATCAACATACAAAACAACTACTCAAGAAAACTTCAAGAACACTTTCAAGTTTACTAGCTTACTTCCAATCTTGCAAATCCATTTCATGTAATCATCCAACCTCAAGAAATCTTTCTTATTTACAGTAAGATATCTTTCTAATTCAAGTTAATACTCATACTCAAACTTTGATTAAATTTATATAACTATAACAATCTTATTTCGAGTGATCATCTTACTTGAACTTGTTTTCGTGTCATGATTTTGCTTCAAGAACTTTCAAGCCATCCAAGGATCCTTTGAAGCTAGATCTATTTTTCTCATTTCCAGTAGGTTTATCCACAAAATGTGAGGTAGTAATGATGTTCATAACATCATTCGAATATATATATAAAACTCTCTTATTCGAAGGTTTAAACTTGTAATCACTAGAACATAGTTTAGTTAATTCTAAACTTGTTCGCAAACAAAAGTTAATCCTTCTAACTTGACTTTTAAAATCAACTAGACACATGTTCTATATCTATATAATATGCTAACTTAATGATTTAAAATCTGAAAACACGAAAAACACCATAAAACCGGATATATGCCGTCGTAGTAACACCGCGGGCTGTTTTGGGTTAGTTAATTAAAAACTATGATAAACTTTGATTTAAAAGTTATTCTTCTAGGAAAATGATTTTTCTTATGAACATGAAACTATATCCAAAAATCATGGTTAAACTCAAAGTGGAAGTATGTTTTTCAAAATGGTTATCAAGACGTCGTTCTTTCGACTGAAATGACTACCTCTTGTAATATTGAATTGTAACCTGTATTTCCGACTATAAAGTTATAATTTTTCTGTTTAGATTCATAAACTTAAGTTCAATATGAAACCATAGCAACTTGAATCACTCAAAACAGATTTAAAACGAAGAAGTTATGGGTAAAACAAGATTGGATAATTTTGCTTGTTGTAGCTACGTGAAAATTGGTAACAAATCTATATTAATCATATCCTAGCTAACTTATATTGTATTATACATGTATTCTAATATATTATGTAATCTTGGGATACCATAGATACGTATGAAAATGTTTTGACATATCATATCGACCCATGTATATATTATTTGAAACAACCATAGACACTCTATATGCAGTAATATTTGAGTTAGCTATACAGGGTTGAGGTTGATTCCAAAAAGGTATATACTTTGCGTTGTGATCTAGCCTGAGACGTGTATACACTGGGTCGTGGATTGATTCAAGATAATATATATCGATTTATTTCTGTACATATAACTGTGGACAACTAGTTGTAGGTTACTCACGAGGACAGCTGACTTAATAAACTTAAAACATTAAAATGTATTAAAAATGTTGTAAATTATTTTGAACATACTTTGATATATATGTACATATTTGTTATAGGTTCGTGAATCGACCAGTAGCCAAGTCTTACTTCCCGACGAAGTAAAAATCTGTGAAAGTGAGTTATAGTCCCACTTTTAAAATCTAATATTTTTGGGATGAGAATACATGCAGTTTTATAAATGTTTTACAAAATAGACACAAGTACGTGAAACTACATTTTATGGTTGAATGATCGAAATCGAATATGACCTTTTAGCTTGGTAGCCTAAGAATTAGGGAACTGGCCCCTAATTGACGCGAATCCTAAGGGTAGATCTACGAAAACTAACAACCCCCATTCTGGAATTTGGAATGCTTTAGTACTTCGAGTTTATCATGTCCGATGGGTGTTCCGGAATGATGGGGATATTCTATATGCATCTTGTTAATGTCGGTTACCAGGTGTTCACCATATTGTATATTATTGAAAGATGAAATCTTGTGGTCTATTATTATTACGATTTGATATATATAGTTTAATCCTATAACTCACCAACATTTTTGTTGACGTTTAAAGCATGTTTATTCTCAGGTGATTATTAAGAGCTTTCACTGTTGCATGCTAAAATATGGACAAGATTTGGTGTCAGCATGCTTGTATAATATTGTTTAAAACTGCATTCGAGATTTAATTTGTTGTAACATATTAATATTGTAAACCAATATGTATTGGTAGTGTGTAAGTGTGATATTTTTTAGATTATCATTTCTGGATAATCTAGGTGGTGTCCTTTTAACCTTGTCGATAAAATAAAGGTCTTGGTTTATTTTAAAAACGAATGCAGTCTTTGAAAAACGTCTCATATAGAGGTCAAAACCTCGCAACGAAATCAATTAATATGGAATATTTATAATCAATATGAACGGGACATTTTAGTTGGTATTCGAGTGTTGGTCTTATAGAACCAGAAGTTTTCATTAGTGTGTCTTACCGAGTTTGTTAGGATGCATTAGTGAGTCTGGACTTCGACCGTGTTTTTCTTCAAAAACGATTGCTTAACATTTTTTGTTGGAAACTGTATATTATTAACATGTCAATATTAGGTGATATATTAATCTCTTAACGTGTTTGATATTGTGTAATAGATGTCTACCTCTAGTACAAATCCCATCGACTCACCTAATAATAATGAAGAGCCGAATATATTTTGGGAAGATTCACAAATTCCCGAAGAGGAACCGGAAGAGGAGGAACCGGAAGAGGAGGAACCGAAAGAAGAAGAGGTTTCGGAGGGAGAAATATTGATACCTACAGTAAATCGATTAAATAAAAGAAAATCCTCAACCAACGGACCAAAGTTAATAATGGTCAATGGTGTTTCCGCCGAGGAAGCAAAATATTGGGAAGATTACCAATTTTCCGATGAATCGGATCCCGATGAGGATTCCGATGATGTTATAGAAATTACCTCGACCCAATTTAATAAAGCAAAAGAAAATAATAAGAGAAAAGGTATAAAAATAGAGAAACCTGATTCCAACCCCGATGAACTTTATATGTATCGGCAACATCCGTATTTCCTAAATTGTAACAATAACCCGGGAACCTCTAAACCACCAGGTTTTTCTAAACCAATGTGAAAAATGACGGCTCGTATTAGAGGAACACCATATATCCATAGAAAATTAGGAAAACGAACCAAGTCCGAAGAAGAAGAAACCAGTGATTCAGATTAGAGGGTTGCAATTATGTTGTGTATTATATGTATTGTAGTGTGCTTGTACTTTTATGTTCTATGTAAACATTTCTTGTATTGTTTGTTAATTATCTTTTATGAATCTAATTCTTATCTATTTTACAGTATAAAAACACAAAATGGATGTTAAGGGTAGACAACCGAATATTTTAGAAGACCTACCAGAGGATATGATTGATGAAATCTTGTCTAGAGTCGGTCAGAATTCATCAGCACAATTAGTTATGGCAAAATTAACTTTTCAAATATTTAAAAGACTTTTCAGAAATACCTTAGTTTATAAAAGGCTTTCCTTTTATAGGTGGGGTATATCACATTGGGGAGACTGTAAGTTACGCCATGTTTTCTTTAAAGCATTAAATGCGGGGAACCCAAATGCAATTTTACGCTACGGGTTAAGAACCTATTTTGAATCAACATATCCCAACATAGGATTTCGTGAGTTAGAAAGAGCTTCTAACATGCAACATAAAGAAGCATGTTATGCTTACGGGTTAGTGATGTTCGCTTCTTACTAAAGTCATAAAAAGAACATCGGGTTACAACTTTTAAATAAATCCTTCCCACAAGTGACGGATTCAGTAGTTGGGGTGAGAAACAAGGTTTTTAGATTATTACGGGGCTGTTGGACATTATGAAACCCTCATCCTTTTGACAACATTACAACATGCTGCCTAGCCAATGGTCATAACGGTTACTTTCCACAAGACCAAGGATGGGAAGTCGTCTTAGTAAAACCTGAATGCATGACTTGTTTCTGGACTTATGAGTTACGTGTCTTTATTTCTTTTGCTGAACGAATTACATATTAACTAGAATTGCCTTTATAGCTGCTGAGTAGCAAAGTTATTATGTGCTATATTTCATCCTATATGTATAATAGCGGTATTGTAAGTTTGTAAAATATTGTATAAAATTTGAACGCGAAATATTATTATAATCAGTTTTTTCATATAGAATTGTAGTAGTTGAATTGTATATATTAGCTACTAAGTATGAACTTAACGGGTAGGTACTACCCGAATTAAAACTATAAAATGCAAATATGAAGAAAAAGCTTTTATAAATGAGTTCATACTATGCTACGAAATACTATTGACTACTCTTAAAATTCTATGTGATTAACTTAATTCTTTTGGACTATTTTTGAAGGAAATGGCACCGACGACTCGTCAGAGTTGGAACATGAGTGAGGAAGACTTCCGTGTTTTCTTTGTAGCAAACATAGCCGCAGTACAGGCTGTGATGCAAAATAACAATCACTCTGGATCTAGCAGTGGAACTAATTCCACAAGAAATCGTGTAGGATGCTCCTACAAAGAATTCACTGCTTGCAAACCTTTGGAATTTGATGAAACCGAAGGACCAATTGGATTGAAACGGTGGACCGAGAAAGTCGAATCGGTATTTGCCATAAGTTAGTGTACTAAAGAGGACAAAGTTAAGTACGCTACACATACATTCATAGGTACTGCATTAACATGGTGGAACACCTATCTTGAACATGTAGGACAAAATGCTGCTTACGCACTACCGTGGTTGGCATTCAAGCAATTGATGAACGAGCAGTATTGTCCTAGAAACGAAGTCAATAAGCTCAAGGTAGAACTTAGAGAGTTATGAACACAAGGGTTCGACATTACCACATATGAACGACGATTCACAGAGTTGTGCCTATTGTGTCCGGGAGCGTTCGAAGATGAAGAAGAGAAGATCGACGCGTTTGTAAAAGGGTTACCAGTAAGGATTCAAGAAGATGTGAGTTCACACGAGCCCGCTTCCATATAAAAGGCAAGTTGAATGGCTCATAAACTCATAAATCAGATTGAGGGAAGAATTAATGAGTAGGCAGCCAAAGAAGCCAACACGAAACAACTCAAGAGAAAGTGGGAAGAAACTAGTGACAAGGGTCACCAATACAACAACAACAACAACAATCACAACCATAATCACAATAACAATCATAACAACCGCAACAACAATCGCAACAATAATCGTAATCCTAACAATAACTACAACAAACGTCCCAACAACAACAACAACTACAACAATTATTTCAACAACAATAAAAATCCCAACAACAATCTCAACAACAACAATGGCAACAAAAACCAAAAATGTCAAAGGTGTGAAGAGTACCACCAGAATGAGTTCTGCACGACATTTTGCACCAAGTGTAAAAGAACTGGCCATGGTGCGAGAAAGTGTGAGGTCTATGGCCCAATGAATAACAGAAATAAAAGAACAGATAATGTCGGAACAAGTAATGCCGCCTTTGTTTGTTATGGATGTGGAAAACCGGGCCACATTAGGAGTAATTTCCCGACCCCAGGGAAAAATAATGGGCAAAGTCATGGAAGGGTTTTCAATATTAATGCGGCAGAAGCACAGGAAGACCCGGAGCTTGTTAAGGGTACGTTTCTTATTGACGATAAATCTGCTTATATTTTATTTGATTCGGGTGCGAATAGAAGCTATGTGAGTAGAGATTTTTCTACTAAATTAAGTTGCCCATTGACGCCTTTGGATAGTAAATTTTTACTCGAATTAGCAAACGTTAAATTAATTTCAGCAGATAATATATGTCAGGATAGAGAAATTAAACTGGGGGATGAAACGTTTAAAATTGATTTAATACCAGTCGAGTTAGGGAGTTTTGATGTAATAATTGGCATGGACTGTTGAAAAAGGTGAGACCAGGGGTCGTTTGTTACAAAAATGCGATTCGCATTATGCGTGAAAAAGGAAAACCTTTAATGGTGTACGGAGAAAAGAACAACGCGAAATTAAATCTTATTAGTAGTTTGAAGGTGCAAAAACTAATAAGAAAAGGTTGTTATGTCATTCTAGCGCACATCAAGGAAGTTAAACCTGAAGAAACGAACATCAGTGATGTTCCCGTCGCAAAATAATTTCCCGATGTATTTTCGAAAGAATTACCGGGATTACCCCCACATCGATCCATTGAATTTCAAATAGACCTTGTACCAGGAGCTGCACCAATAGTTCGTACTCCATACAGACTCGCACCCAGCGAAATGAAAGAATTACAAAGTCAGTTACAGGAACTTTTAGAGGGTGATTTCATTCGACCAAGCACATCACCGTGGGGAGCTCCTGTTTTGTTTCTCAAGAAGAAGGATGGTACATTTAGGTTATGTATAGACTACCGAGAGTTGAACAAACTTATCATCAAGAACCGCTGCCCACTACCGAGAATCGGCGACTTATTTGATCAAATACAAGGCTTGTCGGTTTATTCGAAGATTTATTTACGTTCTGGGTATCATCAAATGCGGGTGAAGGAGGATGATATTCCAAATACTGCTTTTAGGACGCGTTACAGTCATTACGAGTTTATGGTTATGGCGTTTGTGTTGCTTAACGCACCAGCTGTGTTCATGGACCTCATGAACCGAGCGTAGGGACCATACCTTGACAAGTTTGTCATTGTTTTCATCGATGACATACTTATTTACTCAAAGAATGACCAAGAGTACGAAGAACATTTGAGAAAAGTGCTAGAGTTGTTAAGGAAAGAAAAACTGTACGCTAAGTTTTCAAAGTGTGCATTTTGGTTAGAAGAAGTTCAATTCCTCGGTCATATAGTGAACAAAGAAGGTATTCAGGTGGATCCAGCAAAGATTGAAACCGTTGAAAAGTGGGAAACCCCGAAAACTCTGAAACACATACGTCAATTTTTAGGACTGGCTGGTTATTATAGGAGATTCATCTAAGATTTTTTCAAAATAGCAAAACCCTTAACTGCATTAACGCATAAAGGGAAGAAATTTAAATGGAAAGATGAACAAGAGAAAGCGTTTCAATTGTTGAAGAAAAAGTTAACTACGGCACCTATATTATGATTACCTAAAGGGAATGATGATTTTGTGATATATTGTGACGCCTCAAAGCAAGGTCTCGGTTGTGTATTAATGCAACAAATGAAGGTAATTGTTTATGCGTCTCGACAATTGAAGATTCACGAGCAGAATTATACGACACATGATTTAGAATTAGGCGCAGTTGTTTTTGCATTAAAAACTTGGAGGCACTACTTATATGGGGTCAAAAGTATTATATATACTGACCACAAAAGTCTTCAACACATATTTAATCAGAAACAACTGAACATGAGGCAGCGCAGGTGGATTGAATTGTTGAATGATTATGACTTTGAGATTCGTTACCTCGCAGGAAAGCAAATGTGGTAGCCTACGCCTTGAGCAGAAAAGACAGAGAACCCATTCGAGTAAAAGCTATGAATATAATGATTCACATTAACCTTACTACTCAAATAAAGGAGGTGCAACAAGGAGTTTTAAAAGAGGGAAATTTGAAGGATGAAATACCCAAAGGATCGGAGAAACATCTTAATATTCGGGAAGACAGAACCCGGTATAGGGTGAAAGAATTTGGGTACCAAAATTTGAAGATATGAGAGAAATGGTACTTAGAGAAGCTCATAAAACCAGATACTCAATACATCCTGGAACGGGAAAGATGTACAAGGATCTCAAGAAACATTTTTGGTGGCCGGGTATGAAAACTGATGTTGCTAAATACGTAGGAGAATGTTTGACGTGTTCTAAGGTTAAAGCTGAGCATCAGAAACCATCAGGTCTACTTCAACAACCCGAAATCCCGGAATGAAAATGGGAAAACATTACCATAGATTTCATCACTAAATTGCCAAGGACTGCAAGTGGTTTTGATACTATTTGGGTAATAGTTGATCGTCTCACCAAATCATCATATTTCCTGTCAATAAGAGAAGATGACAAGATGGAGAAGTTAACACGACTGTATTTGAAGGAAGTCGTCTCCAGACATGGAATACCAATCTCTATTATCTCTGATAGGGATGGCAGATTTATTTCAAGATTCTGGCAGACATTACAGTAAGCATTAGGAACTCGTCTAGACATGAGTACTACCTATCATCCACAAACTGATGGGCAGAGTAAAAGGACAATACAAATGCTTGAAAACATGCTACGAGCATGTGTTATTGATTTTGGAAACAGTTGGGATCGACACCTATCGTTAGCAGAATTTTCCTACAACAACAGCTACCATTCAAGCATTGAGATGGCGCCGTTTGAAGCACTTTATGGTAGAAAGTGCAGGTCTTTGATTTGTTAGAGTGAAGTGGGGGATAGACAGATTACGGGTCCGGAGATAATGCAAGAAACTACCGAGAAGATCATCCAAATTCAACAACGGTTGAAAACCGCCCAAAGTCGACAAAAGAGCTACGCTGACATTAAAAGAAAAGATATAGAATTTGAAATTGGAGAGATGGTCATGCTTAAATTTGCACCTTAGAAAGTCGTTGTTCAATTTGGTAAACGGGAGAAATTAAATTCAAGGTATATTGGACCATTCAAGATTATTGATCGTGTCGGACCAGTTGCTTACCAACTTGAATTACCTCAACAACTCACTGGTGTACATAACACTTTCCACATCTCGAATTTAAAGAAATATTTTGCTAAAGAAAATCTCACTATTCTGTTATACGAAATCCAAATCAACGAAAAACTTCAATTCATCGAAGAACTCGTCGAAATAATGGATCGTGAGGTTAAAAGACTTAAGCAAAACAAGATACCAATTGTTAAGGTTTGATGGAATGCTCGTAGAGTACTCGAGTTCACCTGGGAATGAGAAGATCAGATGAAGAAGAAGTACCCGCACTTATTTCAAGAAGATACGTCAACACCTCCAACTGCTTAAAATTTCGGGACGAAATTTATTTAACGGGTAGAGACTGTAGTGACCCGAACTTTTCAATGTTTATATATATTAAATGAAATTGTTATTTACATGATTAAATGTTTCCAACATATTAAGCAATCAAACTTGTTAAGACTTGATTAATTGAAATAGGTTTCATGTAGACATTCGACCACCCAAGTTGATCGGCGATTCACGAACGTTAAAACTTGTAAAACCGACATGATGATATATATATATATATATATATATATATATATATATATATATATATATATATATATATATATATATATATATATATATATATATATATATATACATATATATATATATAGTTAACATGATATATGATATGTAACTATATCACTAGGTATATTAACAATGAATTATATACATAAAAATGAGATTACTAAGTTAAGAAACACGAAACGATATATACGACGATTATCATTATAATAACATCTTACTAAATACATATGAATCATATTAAGATATTGATACACTATGTTTAACATGATAAAATGTTAATTACAAAGATCATTAAGTGTGTTAATAATGAATTACATATGTAAAAACAAGACTGCTAACTTAAGAGTTTCGAAACAAAATATATATGTAACGATTAACGTTGTAATGGTATTTTAACATATATATATGATGTTAAGATATATTTTTACATCATGTCATTATATTAACATAACAATTTAACATCCCATTTAAGTATAATAACAATAGATTAGTTACATTTAACAAGATCGTTAACTTAAAGGTTTCAAAACAACACTTACATATAACGACTAACGGTGACTTAACGACTCAGTTATAATGTAAATACATGTAGTGTATTAATATGTATTAGTAAACTTTTGAAAGACTTAAATACACATATTAAAGTACTTCTACTTAGCAAAAATGCTCACAATTACATTCTCATTCGTTTCCATCAACATTTCTACTCGTATGCACCCGTATTCGTACTCGTACAATACATAGCTCCTAGATGTATATACTATTGGTATATACACTCCAATGATCAGCTATTAGTAGCCCATGTGAGTTACCTAACCATGTAGGAACCATCATTTGGCAACTAGCATGAATGATTACACAAAATTACAAACTAATCTGACTTTATATAGGGTACCTAGATCACATTTTCAATCATCACCATAAACATTTTCATTTTTTAATTTTTATGCATCAAACTAAACTCACTCAAGTGTTCTTCTATTGTTCTAAGTGTTCTTCATCTTTTTTTTTTATAATCTAGCTCAACCTAGTTCAATCTAGTTAAGCTAGATCAAAATACAAAACAACTACTCAAGAAAACTTCAAGAACACTTTCAAGTTTACTAGCTTACTTCCAATCTTGCAAATCCATTTCAAGTAATCATCCAACCTCAAGAAATCTTTCTTATTTAGAGTAAGATATCTTTCTAATTCAAGGTAATACTCATACTCAAACTTTGATTCAATTTATATAACTATAACAATCTTATTTCGAGTGAAAATCTTACTTGAACTTGTTTTCGTGTCATGATTTTGCTTCAAGAACTTTCAAGCCATCCAAGGATCCGTTGAAGCTAGATCTATTTTTCTCATTTCCAGTAGGTTTATCCATAAAACTTGACATAGTAATGATGTTCATAACATCATTCGAATCATATATATATAAAACTATCTTATTCGAAGGTTTAAACTTGCAATCACTAGAACATAGTTTAGTTAATTATAAACTTGTTCGCAAATAAAAGTTAATCTTTCTAACTTGACTTTTAAAATCAACTAGACACATGTTCTATATCTATATAATATGCTAACTTAATGATTTAAATTCTGAAAACACGAAAAATACCTTAAAACCGGATATACGCTGTCGTAGTAACACCGCAGGCTGTTTTGGGTTAGTTAATTAAAAACTATGATAAACTTTGATTTAAAAGTTTTTCTTCTGGGAAAATGATTTTTCTTATGAACATGAAACTATATCCAAAAATCATGGTTAAACTCAAAGTGGAAGTATGTTTTTCAAAATGGTCATCAAGACGTCGTTCTTTCGACTGAAATGACTACCTCTTATAATATTGAATTGTAACCTGTATTTCCGACTATAAACTTATACTTTTTCTGTTTAGATTCATAAACTTAAGTTCAATATGAAACCATAGCAACTTGAATCACTCAAAACGGATTTAAAACGAAGAAGTTATGGGTAAAACAAGATTGGATAATTTTGCTTGTTGTAGCTACGTGAAAATTGGTAACAAATCTATATTAATCATATCCTAGCTAACTTATATTGTATTATACATGTACTATAATATATTATGTAATCTTGGGATACCATAGAGACGTATGCAAATGTTTTGACATATCATATCGACCCATGTATATATATTATTTGGAACAACCATAGACACTCTATATGCAGTAATGTTTGAGTTAGCTATACAGGGTTGAATTTGATTCCAAAAATGTATATACTTTGATTTGTGATCTAGCCTGAGACCGGATTGATTCAAGATAATATATATCGATTTATTTCGGTACATCTAACTGTGGACAACTAGTTGTAGGTTACTAACGAGGACATCTGACTTAATAAGCTTAAAACATTAAAACGTATTAAAAATGTTGTAAATTATTTTGAACATACTTTGATATATATGTACATATTTGTTATAGGTTCGTGAATCGACCAGTGGTCAAGCTTACTTCCCGACGAAGTAAAAATATGTGAAAGTGAGTTATAGTCCTACTTTTAAAATCTAATATTTTTGGGATGAGAATACATGCAGTTTTATAAATGTTTTATAAAATAGACACAAGTACGTGAAACTACATTTTATGGTTGAATGATTGAAATCGAATATTCCCCTTTTAGCTTGGTAGCCTAAGAATTAGGGAACTGGCCTCTAATTGACGTGAATCCTAAAGGTAGATCTACGAGAACTAACAACCCCCATTCTGGAATTTGGAATGCTTTAGTACTTCGAGTTTATCGTGTCCGATGGGTGTCCCAGAATAATGGGGATATTCTATATGCATCTTGTTGATGTCGGTTACCAGGTGTTCACCATATAAATGATTTTTATACAGATTGTATATTATTGAAAGATGAAATCTTGTGGTCTATTATTATTACGATTTGATATATATAGGTTAAACCTATAACTCACCAACATTTTTGTTGACGTTTAAAGCATGTTTATTCTCAGGTGATTATTAAGAGCTTCCGCTGTTGCAGGCTAAAATATGAACTAGATTTGGTGTCAGCATGCTTGTATAATATTGTTTAAAACTGCATTCGAGATTTACTTTGTTGTAACATATTAATATTGTAAACCAATATGTATTGGTAGTGTGTAAGTGTGATATTTTTTAGATTATCATTTCTGGATAATCTAGGTGGTGTCCTTTTAACCTTGTCGATAAAATAAAGGTTATGGTTTGTTTTAAAAACGAATGCTTTCTTTGAAAAACGTCTCATATAGAGGTCAAAACCTCGCAACGAAATCAATTAATATGGAACGTTTATAATCAATATGATCCTTAAATATATTTAGTTTTGGAAAACAGATTTCCATATTTAATTGATTCAGTTTTAAACATACAAAAACGTTTCCAGTTTAAAAAAACTTTATTATTAAAACGTTTTATAAGATAAATTGTTTATGAAGTTCGAAAAACATAATTAAAGCCTTGTATTATAAATTGCAAGCATATATATATATATATATATTGTTTTAAAAACATAAACGTGCTACGACATAATATTTTCCTATCATCTAAATGATTCCAAAATTAACTTTAAAATATAACTAGTTTTGGAAAACTAAACTATTATTTCAATCATTAATAATATGAACAAATTTTTTTTTTTAAAGATATATATATATTTTTTACAAATGATTAAATATAATATTAACTAGATACAAAACATTTTGGGTTAAATTAATATTATCATATGTATATATATATAACAAAACGTCGAAATATAGAAGAAAATGATCACAACACGCAAAAGATTAAGTTACACTTTGAGTGGGTTAGTTTCTCATTAATTTAAGTCTACATTTTGTTAAAGGTACACATCACAAAACGTAAAATGCTAGTTTTCTAAGTGTACAAAAATGTGTTCGAGAAACCGGAACCGAGACATAATTCGAGTGACAACGTACAAAACATTGGAACTAAATTTACAAATTGACTATGCACGTAAATATAATATAATATATAATTAGTTATATAAATTAAATATATAAATATATATATATATATATATATATATATATATATATATATATATATATATATATATATATATATATATATATATATATATATATATATATATATATATATATATATTAAAAACCGTCGGCATAAAAAGTTGAACGCTTATGAGCTGTAAGGACTCCCCATGCGATCGCATGGGGAATGAACTAAGATTTCATGCGATCGCATGACTAGAGGGACCAGAAATTTTCTATAAAGCTCGACGAATTTCGGTTAATGATTCACACACACATCCACAGTTATCCATCTCTATATCTAATATGTATACTCCGTATTTATTTTATTATTTATATTATTATAAATATTAATAATATTAAGATTACTAATATGAATCTTATTATTATTAGTATTGGTATTATTAGGTAGTATTACTAATAGTATACATAAAATACTACGACAAGGTTATGAGCAAATTATTTCAAAATGGGTTTTATGAGCGGGATAGAGCTAAGAAAAATATGGGTTATAGTTATGGAGGTTATGGGTATGATTTGAGGGTATTGCTTGTGAGTCAAACTAGTGTTTATCATCTCCGCTACGTCTACGTACATTCCTACAATATTGAATCACAATATTGATACGTGAGCACTCATAACTTAACTTTTATATATTATTAGTGTATCCCTGACTAGTGCTCGAGTATATACGATTATGCATGCTTGTACGTTTGATATTGTCATTAGATATGTTATGTTGAATCCTGAATTAGATACATATGCTACTGAGATAGGGTATATGATATGCATGTCGTTGGAAAGCTAGCGAAAAATTAAGAACTTTTTATTTAGAACTCGTGTGATCTCGATGAACGGATTAAAAGTTATAGTCAACTGAATTATTATTAATTTTAGTATATTTATTGTTAATATGATTATTATTATTATCGTCGTTATTATCGTCGTTATAATCTAATTATTATTATTATTATTATTATTATTATTATTATTATTATTATTATTATTATTATTATTATTATTATTATTATTATTATTATTATTATTATTATTATTATTATTATTATTATTATTATTATCATTATCATTATAAGTATTATCATTAAAAATTGTCATTGTTATTAGTATTACTATCATTATTATAATTAAAGTTATTATTAATATTATCATTATTATTATTATTATTATTATTATTATTATTATTATTATTATTATTATTATTATTAAAATTATTAGTATTATCATTAATATTATTATTATACTTATTAGTATCATTATCATTAAAATTAATATTAGTATCACCTAATTATTATGATTGCTATTATTATCATTATTATGAATGCGAAATAAAAGAGGATTAAAAGCTATTAAACAAATCGATTAAGAAAATAATGAGTATGGGTATCATGATGAAATTTAAAATATTGTAAGATATTGATTTAGATAAAAGAATCATTAATGTCAAAACTATCACTTTTATTAAAATTATCATTTTTAATAGAAATATCATTGTTATTATAAAATATCATTTTTATTATCATTTTAGTATTATTATTAATAAAAATTATCATTTTGAATAGAATTATTATTTATATAAAATATTATTTTTATTACAATTAATATTAAAAAGTAACATTATTATTAAGATTATCATGATTAGAATTATCATTTTATCATAATTAATATCATCTTTAGTAAATATTAATATTGTCATTATTATTATTAGTATAAAAATAATAATAATTATTACAAGATAATAAAACTTTTAATTATTATTGTTATTATCGATATTATTTTATCAAGTAAATATGCGATACAAAGATATTTTTACCACAAGTAATATAATTACATTAATATTACATACCACTATACTTTTATGATATTAAGTGAAATTATTAAATTATATTACTTAAGATATATAAAAGTATATTTTATTCATATATATATTTTAATATAAATTTTTATTAATAAATTACTTTTATTAATTACTTTAATAAAATTTGATAAATATATTTAAATATATAAAAAACGACTATATTTAAATTATATAATAAACACGTATAAATTTTGGAAATCATTTCTAGTTAGATTGACTTTTGTTGACTTTTGCATGATAATCTCGAGCATTAGGATTGTGGTACACTATGACTTGACCTAAATTGTTAGACAGATATTGACCATTATATAAATATATATATACTTAATATAGGTTGGTGAATCCGAGGCCAACCTTGCACTTGTTCAATGACGTCATATGTATTTTTACTACGAAATACAGTATTGTGAGTTTCATTTGCTCCCTTTTTAAATGCTTTTTCAATATATATTTTTGGGACTGAGAATACATGCGCTGCTTTTATAACTATTTTAAAAAATAGACACAAGTACTGAAACTACATTCTATGGTTGAATTATTATACCGGATATCACCCTTTTTAGCGTGGTAGCCTAAGAATTTGGGAACAGACCCCCAAATTGACGCGAATCCTGAAGATAGATCTATGGACTTTGACACGTCCCATCCGGGTTACGGATGCTTTAGTACTTCGTTTTTATATACAGATGAGTGTACCTGTATATTTGGGGATATTCTAGATGCATTTGTTAATGTCAGTTACCAGGTGTTCACCATATGAATGATTTTTATGCAGATTGCTATATGCATGCATGTTATTTATGAGAAATGGAATTGAAAATCTTGTGGTCTATTAAAATAATGGAAATGATTGTTTATGATAAACTAATGAACTCACCAACCTTTTGGTTAACACTTGAAAGCATGTTTATTCTCAGGTATTAAGGAAATCTTCCGCTGTGAATTTGCTCATTTTAAAGATATTACTTGGAATCATTCATGACATATTTCAAAAGACGTTGCATTCAAATTGTTGAGTTCAATAGAGATTATTATTAAATAAATGACAGATTAGGTCATTTATAAGTTGGATATTATGAAATAGTATGCATGCATGTCAACTTTCGATGTGATGAAAGGTTGTCTTTTAAAAATGAATGCAATGTTTGTATAATGTATCATATAGAGGTCAAATACCTCACGATGTAATCATATGTTATTGTATTCATCCTTATGGATTAGGACTGGTCGTCTCAAGGTATCTGCTCATTAATGCACTTGGCTGTGCATTGAGCAGATAAACACTAAGAGGCTACCACCCTTTTAAGGTTAGTAAGCTGGTTTTGGACTAGTGCTGCATCTGAGTGAAGAGATTTTAAAGCATAATTTTGTTTTTCAAGTTCAGAAATTTCATATTTCAAGATCTTAATTTCATCGGATCTGCATTTTAGTTTTTTATTTAAAGATTTAATTTCAGTTTTGAAAACTTCTTCACGTTTGCTGCCTCTGCTTAAGTGAATTCTCAGGTAGTCAAAAATTTCAGCTATTTCATCATAAGTATAAGTTCGAAAATTTTGAACCTTATACAACATTTCAAATTTCCATTGAGGTGAATCCTTTTTTCAAGTCAGCTTCCATCATATCAGCCACAAATGTACTACCATTATCATCCTCATCAAACTCCTCAACCTCTTTGGCCATCAAACAAAGCTTTTTACCATAAGCATAACCAGCACTATCATCATCAGTTTCACTGTCCGAAGATGAAGATGAACTGGTTTCATCCCAATCATGATGCTCAGCTACTAGTGTGACGACCCGGAAATTTCTGACCAAATTTAAACTTGATCTTTATATAATTTAATGTTTCTGACATGATAAGCAAAGTCTGTAATGTTGAAGTCTCAAAAACTTTGAACTGTGTTCATGTATTCATTTACCCTTTGACAATTCTCGACGATTCACGAACAATTACTTGTAAATAGATATGCATATATTTAAATGTATATATATGATATTATATATCATAATTAACTGAATTAATTTAGTAAAATAAGAATAATACTAATATATAATAATTATTTAAAAAGTAATTATATATATATATATATATATATATATATATATATATATATATATATATAAGGAATATATATTTCGTGATCTCGAAGTTATTTAGTAAACGACGATAAGGTTCAATTGTCATTCGATTGATTATAAACGAGTTAAAAAGGAACTTATGTGATTTTAAAATAAACGGTGATCCAAAAATGAGTTATATAAATTATAGGCTTATTAAAAACATATTTAGGAACTATTTGATGAATTTTAAAACTTTTTATATTTTACTTGAGGTTGAGAGTGAATAATTAATGTAATTTTTATGATCGAATTTTATACCATAATGACCGAAATAATTAAAGAGGATTACTATATAAATTAGGGAATTTTTCGAAGACTTTTATACAACCCTGATTAACAATGGAGCACGGAAGCCCGTCCTAGAAAAACCATCGCTGCCTTAAATTTAGTGTATGACAGCTAGAATGTTTTTATTATATTTAAATTTTGCAAGTTTCTGTCTTCTACATATTTATATATCATACATATTTATTTATATATATAACATATATGTTATATCATTTTAAAAGACCAAACTCACCAACCGAGGGTCACCCTCTTCCATCACCTTCCACCGCCGTTTGCCACCATCCTTTACCATGAATAACCACCACTAAGCAGCTACAACCACTGGTTAATATCACCTCACTCTCTCTCTGATTCTCTCTTTCTAAAATCTTGAATTGATCAAACCCATTAATAGCCGCCACCACCTTTCTTATTTATTTTTTTGTTTCATGCTCCGTCACCACCACAACACCGCCTTGAACCACCACTAGAAACCGCCACCACCACCTAAGAAAAACCTCTCTCTCTCTCTCTCTCTATCTCTCTCTCTCTCTCTCTCTCTCTCTCTCTCTCTCTCTCTTTTCTCTCTCTCTCATCCATGTTTCTGTGAACCTACTGGCATGCTCGCTGTTATAGCTGTTTTTCTGATTCAAATCGAATACCACAATAAACCACCAAGAGCATTACCACAACCACCACCATTTCCACAAAACCAAACCCATTAAACCTACTATTTTCACGCACTAAATTCCTGTTTCTGCAGTCCCTTTTCACGTTTAAAAAAAAGAAAAAAAAAGAAAATGAATATATATTGAAGAAGATGATGAGTTGTAAAGAAGAAAGTGATATGTTTGTTGTGTCTGTGTTACTAGGCGAACCCCACCACCACTTTTCCATCTAGTTTAATTGCAATTAAATGGTTAATAAATCAGATAGTTTAAATGGGATATCAGTTGGGCCATTGTGATTCATTTTTGTTGTTGTTGGAGCCTTATACTTTTGTCTCTTGGGCTTCTATCTGGGCCGAGATCCAGCTAACAATTTTGCTGATTGAGCTGCTACCATGGTGCGTCAATCACCAAACAAGTTGATGAAATGATGGAGATTAATGATGATAGTTAGATTATATTGATGATGAAACATTGTAGATGAAAGTGATGTGATGATGTATGATGTCGATAATGATGTTAGATGATGTAATGATCATGATAGTTGATGATGATATTAATGATGATGCGGTTAAAGAACGTACGAAAAATATAAAGATTATGATTTATGATTATGATTCATGATTATGATTGTGATTCATGATTTATGATGTCGATGATAGATGATGAGTGATGATGTACATATGATGATCAGGAAACAGAAAAATGGCTTAATAGAATTAGTTTTGGTATTAACAACAGAAATGTAATCGCAGAAGAGTGGTTAGGGGTGCTTGTGTTTAACCGAGAGGTCCTGGGTTCGAGCCCGGTCGATGGCGTTTATTTTATTAAAAAGGCTATTTCTTTGAGGTAGTAATTTTACTCTATCTATTATTATTATTATTATTATTATTATTATTATTATTATTATTATTATTATTATTATTATTATTATTATTATTATTAGTATTATTATTATTATTATTATTATTATTATTATTATTATTATTATTATTATTATTATTATTATTGTTATTATTATTGTTATTATTATTATCATTAGTAGTAAAATTATTATTATAGTTATTATTATTATCAGTAGTATTATTATTATGATCCTTAGTACTAAAAAAAATATTTTTTTATTGTTTTTATTAGTATTATTTTTATCATTATTATTATTAATATTATTAATATATCAAGATAAGATTTTCTATATAAAAATATATTTTTGACATAAAACCTGACCATATTAATACTTTAGTAATAAATGTTAATTATCTATATAAAAATAAATATATCTAATTAAGTTAATAATAAAACACATGATATAAAATAATAATTAAACTCACTAATAATATATATATATATATATATATATATATATATATATATATATATATATATATATATATATATATATATATATATATATATATATATATATATATATATATATATTTGTTTGATTACCATGTGTTAATATACATAATTGAATATAGGTTCGTGAATCCGAGGTCAACCTTGCATTGTTCTGTTTCGTCGTATGCATATTTTGCCACCAAATATCATATTGTGAGTTTCATTTGCTCCCTTTTAAATGCTTTTGCAATATATATTTTTAGGACTGAGAATACATGCGTTGCTTTTATAAATGTTTGACGAAATAGACATAAGTACTTGAAACTACATTGTATGGTTAGATTACTATACCGAATATCGCCCCTTCAAGTCTGGTAACCTAAGAATTAGGAAAATGGCCCCTAATTGACGCGAATCCTAAAGATAGATCTATGGGCCTAACAAACCCCATTCTGGAATTTGGAATGCTTTAGTACTTCGATTTAAATGGTGATTGCGATTGTCAATATTTATGGCATACTTGCGAGTATGCGGGGGATATTCTATATGCATTATGTTAATGTCGGTTACCAGGTGTTCATCATACGAATGGATTTTTATACACTTGCGAGTGTAATGTTATTTATGAAAAATGAAATCTTGTGGTCTATTAAAATTATGGAAATGATTGATTATGATAAACTAATGAACTCGCCAACCTTTTTGTCGACACTTGAAAGCATGTTTATTCTCAGGTATGAAAGAAATCTTCTATTGTGCATTTGCTCATTTTAGAGATATTACTTGGAGTCATTCATGACATATTTCAAAAGACGTTGCATTCGAGTCGTTGAGTTCATCAAGATTATTATTATGTCAATTATAGTTGGATATATTATGAAATGGTATGCATGCCATCAACTTTTGATGTAAAGAAAGTTTGTCTTTTAAAAACGAATGCAATGTTTGTAAAATGTATCATATAGAGGTCAAGTACTTCGCAATGTAACCAAATGCAATGTATTCGTCCAGATGGATTAGGACGGGTCTTTACAACTAGTACCTTTTCTGGCTTCTTCTCCTTCTTACCAGCCTTTGAGCTTTCCTTCATCTGAGCCTTCATTGCTTTGTACTTGTTCTTGTACTTTTTAGCTTTTCAGAAGGAGTTAGCATGTGATGTTGAAGGTTTCCTGGATATGCATTTAGCAGCAAAATGTCCAACCTTCCCACAATTGTAACACTCGGATTTGGGGCCCTTGATTGATTTGCTACCATACTTAGCACTTGGCATCTTACTCACTTTGTATAGCTTCCTCGTTCTACTACGATTGAATCTTTCAAACTGCCAAGCCAGCAATGCCATACCTTCAGCAAGCCCTTCCACATTATCCTCATCATCACTGCTTTCCTCAGACCCAGTACCACTATCCTCCTCTTCAGCTGACTCTTCTTTTACCATCAGCTTTTGAACCAGTAAAGCCTTTTGGGCTTTCTTTTTAGCAGCAGCAACAAGAGCAGTATCTTCTGACTTTATAGATTTTAAAGTGGTAGGGGCAAACTTAAAGTTTTCTTTTAAGTTAAGCTCAAGTTTGGCCTCTGCCTTCTCATGGTTCCAAATTGTACCATACAGAGAAGACATATTAAAATTCTTTAAAGTCTGAGTGGTTCTTAATGGGTCAGTAACAGGTTTCCATTTTGCAGGCAGTGAGTCAATGAATTTGTTGACTTGTTCGTAATCAGTATATGTGACTTTTAAGGTGAGCAAGTTAGTTACTAGAGAGTTAAACCTAATGAAGGTTTGCTTAAGGGTCTCACTTTTGTAGACAAAGAACATTTCATATTCTCTTTTCAAAGCTATAATTTTATTTTGCCTAACTTCATCCATACTTTCATATGTAACATTAAGATAGTCTATCATAAGCTTAGCATTCAGTTTTCCCTTAATCAGTTTGAACAAATGGTTAGGTAAGGTTATAGCTAACAAGGTTCTGATCTTTTGGTCAAGTCCAACATGACGTTTGTCCTCATCTACCCATCTAGATGGGGGAAGAACAACTTCTCTACCAGGAACAGCAGGAACACTATCAATTGTTTCAGTAGGGATGAATGGACCATCAGTAGCAATGTCAGGCATGAGTGGGTCAATAGAATCAAGATGAAGCATAAACCTAGCCTTCCAGGTTTCATACTCATCTTCATCAAACGGTTATTCTTTATTGATATAAATCACAAAGAATTACAACTATCCTTAGCGGAATGATAGTTGGTTGATACAGATTCACCTAAGTTATAGCCATTGAGGTTATCTAAAGTTGTACACGTTTGGACTCTTAATAAATAAAACCCACACCACTAGTTGTTACAATAGTGGATACATCAATTTATAGTAGTCATATTAACCGTGTAATTGTTCTATTGTCCACTGGTACATAGGATGTCTGTACTTGTCTTTGATAGCTATTTGCAAGAACACCCCAATTTGGTTTGGCACCATTATTTGACTAAACAAATAGAATGTTGTGTTCCCTAGGCGTTGACAAAGAATAACACATGTTTGTACATGCATTAAACTTCTACATTTCCACGTGGTCTTGTAAGGTCACATGTCAGCCGCCGACGCGTATCCTTTTCTTTTCAACTTTGTCTTCGACTTCTGTTGAATACTACAATTGATGTAGACCACTCAGGAAACCACTATGCTTGTAATGAAGCATAGCTGTCACGTGTAGTAAGCTGCTTTCCAGCCATGCTAGTTCTTCTATGCTGAGTCATTTGATATTCTTGAATTGCTAGGTACACATCCTATGCTAATTGAAGAATACTGTCTACCTTGTGCTGGTAGACTAGGCAGCAAACTAAATACTCGACATAGCAATATTTGCTGTCTATACATAAACAAACCTGTGCTAGCTGCACATAACATTCTAATGTACATATCTGCTGTTTTGTCATAATTAAATCTTTAATTACATTTGGGGACTCAACAGTCTGTTACTTTCTACTGTTATTCTAAATTCTATGAGTTTTGGATTATGTGATGGCGTTTACAAACCAAAACAACACGCTATGTTATAGAATGTATATTTTTCGCACTTAAAGTAAGCATGATGGAATTTACGATTGCTCTATCAATGTTTTGTATACATATGATTTGTGTGTTTACTGCTTTCTACTTTGAGTCTTGGTTATTATCTGTCTGTTGATATCAAATTTCTGTTTGAACACAATAATGGATAAAATGATCGCATTTGGCGGTAAATCAATTATCATTATCCCGTTGTAACCTAACCGATCAAGAGCGAGTTTCAATTCAAAGTAATCTATTGTATTTGGCGCTGAAGTGTAATTAGTTCTTTTTTTGTTTACCTAAACAAAATTAAGAGATGCTTCATCAGTACACACATGGTTTACTATGCAGGTTGTTACAAGTTCGATTCTTGGGTTGTTTTTTTTTAGAAGTTCTAACGCCAAATGTCATGCCAATTGTTTTCTTTATATGTTTTTCCATCTCTGAAACCCACCAAATCTACGTTTCCTTTTTTTCCCTACAAACTCGACTTTCTTTGTCCTTGATATGCTTTAGACACACCTAATATTATTGTAATATGATTACGAATTCGTACACAGTAAGCAGTGTTTAAGATTTTAAGACTAACAATTATTATGAAGATTTATGTTGTAAAATGGGGGTATGATTGAACTAATAACGCGAAAACAAATAAAACAAATAACCAGATTGATAAATCAGTGTTCACTCAGATGATTCACTAATGATGTGGATTGTTCTTTCAATTAAAACCGATTAAATATTTGATAAATTACAACTCAATCATTTAAAATTGACTAACTCACATTAATCTCATTCAAATAATCAAATCGTAAAGGATTAAACTATTGTGATTCAATCTAGGTTAAACTCACATAAAACCTTAATTACATCAATCACTCGGAGCAACTAAACGACTATGCTATTGAATTACCGATTAATCACCATTCACACTCACATGTTAATGTCTAGATCTCCTATATGTTGAAGCACAATCTGTTTATCACTAATAACCTCACGTAAACTAGATGACAAATTATGTAATTAAAGTAAAGTAAACGAGGTGCACAATAATGGATCTTTTGGTTGAACACAATAATCATTAATCAATAAGATTCAGCTATTAAGATTTGATCCAGATTAAAATCACTTAAAATCCTAACTACAAAGATCACTCAATGTAATTATCACAATTATGATGCCTAATACCATTAAATTACCGATTAGATATTTAATACAATCACTTGAAATCAAATTCCTAATCGTCTAGATCACATGAAGTATTGAAGTACACATTATCTAGCACCTATTATCTAACAATAACTAGTTCATAACGTATATAATTAAATTAAAGTGTAAAGCATGCATAACAATGGGTCTTTGATCAAACTCAATAGAACTAAATCAATCAAACATTAAATCCATCAAAATAAGAACAATCCAATAATTAAAAGTTATTACATATGAGCAAACACTAGAAGATTTAGCCTGACATGCTAGAAAAACCAAGTAAACAATTGATAACAAGAGTGTTCATGATAATATCACTAAAAATCAAGAAAACAAATGTACCAATGACTATAGATGATCAATCCTTGATCTTTGATGCTTAAGATCTTCAAAATTGATGAAGAGTGGCCTCTAAACCTCTGAAAGTTGTAGATAAAAACTGCATAATCTAATTAGGGTGAAAAACCCGTATATTTATATTAGGATAAAAATTCAGCAAAACCGCCCTGCATCACGACCGCAATAGATGGATCGCGACCGTCATATACACCATGAATCATGACCATGATATATCTATCGCGACCGTGATTGCCCTCAGCTCAAAAACACCAACTTATGTCTCTGAATCGCGGCCGAAATCAGCTTAATCGCGACTGCGATTTCTCAACCTTCAGTAAATCTTAAATTTTTCGCGTTTTATCTTATTTTGAGCTCGTATGAGCTAAAACTTTACCGGAAACAACCAAAAAATTAAACCAACAACTTCTTGAGCTAAAATCATCATTTTCGTTCAATTACCCGCAAAAGCCTTTAAATTTTCGTGAATTAATAATAATAACCAAACCGATATCGCGACGTGAAATATGTATAATTGGAGCGTATCAAAATTACCCACACTTGAACCTTGCTTGTCCTCGAACAAGTCTATCTTCAAATAATATCAATTACTGCAAAGATAAACATACCCGAACAAGTCTTCAATAAGTATAGGATAAAGACATACCGATATTATCTTCATAATCAAGATATCCATATCATGAAGTCTTTAAATGTAAATTCAAGGTTCAAGCCTTCAACCAAAAATCAATTTTCCACGAACAAGCAAACTCATGACTACCCAAAAGCTTCACTTCCCCGATTCACGAACACCACGTGCGGAACCAAGGAAATTTGGCCTTAGAGAAAACAAGACCTTAATGAAACCATTTTTGCATTTTAAGAACTAGAAAAAAAGTTAAGATTTTACACAAAACAAGTTTTCCGGAATTTTATAGGTTTTTGATTTTTTAGGCTATGTGCTTTCAAAGCCATCCTGGTTTTGGGACAGCCGCACTGGTAATTGTCAACCCAGTAAATCATCTATGATGAACTACATACCGGTTCAAAGGCGAGGGGAAGATAACTACCTTGGGTGTAAATTTTTCGGGGGGCCTATTGCACGATACCTGAAATACTTTACTTTCAAGCAATGGTCTTTTGAAATTCGACTTAACTTGGAAGACTTTATTTCCAACCTTCGAAAGACTTTACTTCCTAAAACAACATGGGAGGACTTGATTCTCCCTGAAGTGTTTAAACACTTATTTGATTAATTTAAGGTCCTTGGATCCCACTTCTCACGCATCTAGCTTTTATGCTAGTTTCAAGAAAATGTAGGAAGGAGATACTACATTTTCATAATTTAAAAGATTACCATGGCTTTTGACTATGGCGTGTGTTGTCTAAGCAATACTAGCACAAAACCATTGCTCTTCATCAAGAAGACATCATAGGTTGAAGCTCAAGGCTCCTCTTCCCACAGTACGATACATCGGTGTAATACATCGTGAAATGATGCATTAACCAATGTAAGTATAAAATGATGTAGATTAGGAAGTCTCCCACACCAAGTAAGACGGGCATTCGAAAGACTTAACTTCCTTCACGGATGGACTTGAATCATCCTAAAAATTGGATTTTTAAAATCCTGGCAGACTTTGCTTCCTTATTACTCACACATACTCACGCAAAAATGCAAAACACCAACATCATTGAGGTACCTGCACAATTTAACTTACAAAAGTGATAACATTTGCTTCATAAACAACTACACTTGGCTTTTTAATGACTCAAAAATTTTAAACATTCTCAATTCTTAACAATTTAATCAAAAATAAGACTCAAGCCAAGTATATTACATCCACGAGAATTTATATCTCTCCCCCCACACTTATAATCATGTAATGCCCTCATTTACATGAAATTAGATAATGTAAATTTAAATTCGAGAGGATAATAGAGTGAATGGGAATACATAACCGGATGTAGAGTAATATAATCGCAAAACGGAGTGACAGATGGCTCTGCACTAATGACCATTCCTTGATCACAAGATGGTACCTGCAATGATTACAAAAGAACAAAACACAAAAAGAAAAATATTTTTGGATTTTTGGGTTATTCATAATTTTAGGGTTTTTCAAAATTTTAGGGTTTTTTTAATTTTAAAACTCACGCAATATACAAGGTTACATGGATATACATTGTGCAAGTTTATTAACGAGTCTTGCACTAGACTCCACTTCCTTTTCAACTGATGTTCGGATAATACTCGGTTCCATCCTTCAACCCATCGGTACCTTTAATCGAATTTCTATAACTAATCGCACTTAATAACCAAACATCCGCCATCTTTAACTCCTTGGTCAACTCCCTAAGCTTTTCCTTTTCCTTTCTAGAAAGATTTGATACCAATCTATTCCTAACATGCTCATTGTTCTCAGACATTGAATTCCTAACCCGAGTATACAACTTCCTCATTGATTTATCAATAACTCTATCCTCGGGCGGTTTATCAACTAACTTTCCCTCTACCATTCCCCCACACTTATTCGGTTTACTAGCTTTAGTTTCAACACTAGTAATTACATTCACAGAATCTACAGGTATGTGTGGTGGTTTAGCACTAAACTTAGTCTGAAAGCTTAAGGTTTTACCTCTATCCCTCAAAATCGATTTACAAGTTCTCCAGTCAGTTAACGCACCTGCAGTTGCTAAAAATGGTCTATCTAAAACAATAGGCACAACCTTATCTTCTGGCATATCAACAACCACAAAGTCAGCTGGGAACTCTAATTTACCTACCTTAACCACTAAATTTTTAGCAATTCCTATGGGTTTACTAATAAATTGGTTAACCAATCTAACGCCAGTATTGGTTGACTTAAGCTCATTCAAACCCAAATGTGAATAAACAGATAAAGGCTTAAGATTGATACTCCTACCTGTATCAGTTAAACACTTAAAAATTGCAGAGTCATCAATCCTACAGGGTACTATGAACAGCCCGGGACCACCTAACTTTGGTGGCATATCACTCTTTTCCAAAATAACAGCACATTCTGCTTCAAGAAACATGGAGGATGCCTGCTCATGCTCACCATTCTTCGCCATTAAATCCTTTAAAAACTTCCCATAAATGGGCATACATGCAAGAACATCAACCAAAGGTACATACACACAAATATTGTCATTAGTATTAGTAGACTTACAAACAGTGTCCTTTGGTTGCTCGTATTGAGTCGCTCTCGGATATGGAATGGGCGGCTTGTAAACTTTTAATTTAGGTGAAGGTTTCACCTCTTCTTCCACTTCAAACTCATCTACACTAAACTCAGGAGACTCGGTAGTCTCAACACTCTTCACCTTCAACTCTTGATTATCTGAACTAGAAGAACTCCCCGTCATCAAACTCATTAAGTAATTACCATATGCGGGAGTAATATCACTAATTCGAATCGAACCGTCTTCACCATTATGAATATAAGTAGGGATAACCTCATCGGAATCATAATCCTCAAAGCTAGAAATAGCATTTACATACGAATAAGTAGAAACCTGAGATTCTTTATTCATCACATCACTTCGGTTGTTATTAGTCAATATTGTTCGGGGTGGCCCATTGACATTCGGATTAGCTTGCATATTCGAAGGGAGAGCACTCGATGATCTCTCTGTTAGCGATTGAGCTATACGCCCCACATCCCGTTTCAATTTCTTAATCGAGGCATGCTGACTTTGCACTTGATGTTTTGTCAAATCATTATCTTGCCTCAAAGCCGTGATGCTTTCATCAGTTTTAATTATAAGTATATATATATATATATATATATATATATATACTTATCCATATACGATTGATTCTGATTTTGATTAACGAACCCCGGTGGTCCTTTCCTTTGATAACCCTAACTACCTCCTTGATACTGATTATTGTATTGATTACCCAAGTAGTTCACCCGCTCTTCCATAGTTACCTGATTACAATCCTTCGTAAGATGTGGTCCTTGACACAATACACAACCGACCTTAATAGTGTGCATTTCTTTAGTCATAAATTCCATCTGTTGTTTAACGGTTGCAAGTAGTGCTTTAACAGAAGCAAGTTCATCACTAGTTTCGGTGCTAGCGACATGAGACGATCGAGAAATATCCATATCTTGATGCCAATCATATGAGTGTGTAGTGGTTTCCGAGATGATGTTATAAGCTTCATCAGGTGTCTTCTTCATTAAAGAACCACCTGCAGCAATATCAATTTCTTTCCTCGTTGGCACATTAACACCCTTATAGAAAATATGGACCTTATTAAAATTGTTCAACCCGTGTTGAGGACAATTTCGAAGAATTTTACCGAAATGGGTCCAAGCATCATAGAGTGTCTCGTTTGACTTACGAACAAAGTGATTAATGTCACTCTGTAGTTTCGCGGCCTTTGAAGCTGGAAAGAAACGCTGCAAAAATCTATCTTCCATCGTAGTCCAACTGTCAATTTTACCTTCGGGCAATGATTCTAACCAGTCCTTGGCATCGTCTTTCAAAGACCAAGGAAAAACCCTCAAATAGATAACCGTGTCCGTAACTTGAGCAATCTTGAACAAATTACAGATGCTTTTGAAGGAACGAAGATGCTCGAATGCATCCTCTTTCGGTGTACCCCTGAACTGGCACTGATGAGTGATCATATTTAAAATATGCCCCTTAACCTCAAAATCTTTATCAACTACCAGTTGGGTAATGACGTGTCCATTACCCGCCCTCATGGCTTTCATCATCGCTTCCATGGATTGACCCCTCGCCGGTTCACCCATTTTAACCTCTTCCTTAATATACTCAAAATCCGAAATATAAAAAGGTAATACTAAGAAACCTTCGGCGATTTCTTGCATAACTTTAGCTTTGCTGCATGTATGATAAACTCTATACGGTTCCAGAGTTATTAATACCTAACCTGCGTTCACAGCACTACAAAACCAAAGCGTAAAACTGAAAATAAAATAACAGAGAAGTAACTTTCGTGAAAACACCACGAAAGGATCGAATAACTAAAAGCGTGTAAAATCCTAAGATACACCGTTCCCCGGCAGCGGCGCCAAAAATTTGATATGCTTTAGACATACCTAATCTTATTGTAATATGATTACAAATTCGTCCACAGGGAGCAGCTTTTAAGATTTTAAGACTAACAATTATTCTGAAGATTTATGTTATAAAATGGGGGTTTGATTAAACTAATAATTCGAAAATAAATAAAATAAATAACCAGATGAATAAAGCAGTGTTCACTCAGATGATTCACTAATGACGTGAATTGTTCTTTCAATTAAAACCGATTAAATATTTGATAAATTACAAGTCAATCATCTAAAATTGACTAACTCACATTAATTTCATTTAAATAATCAAATTCTAAAGGATTAAACTATTGTGATTCAATCTAGGTTAAACTCACATAAAACCTTAATTACACCAATCACTCGGAGCAACTACACGACTGTGTGCCATCGAATTACCAATTAATCACCATTCACACTCACATGTAAATGTCTAAATCTCCTAAAAGTTGAAGCATAATCTGTTTATCACTAATAAACTCACGTAAACTAGATGACAAATTATGTAATGAAAGTAAAGTAAACGATTTGCACAATAATGGATCTTTTGGTTGAACACAATAATCATTAATCAATAAGATTCAACTATTAAGATTTGATCCGGATTAAAATCACTTAAAATCCTAACTATAAAGATCACTCAATGTAATTATCACGATTATGATGCCTAATACCATTCAATTACCGATTAGATATTTAATACAATCACTTGAAATCAAATCCCTAATCCTCTAGATCACATGAAGTGTTGAAGTACACATTATCTAGCAACTATTATCTAACAATAACTAGTTGATAACGTATATAATTAAATTAAATTATAAAGCATGCATAACAATGGGTCTTTGACCAAACTCAATAGAACTAAATCAATCAAACATTGAATCCATGAAAATAAGAACAATCCAACAATCAAAAGTTATTACATCTGAGCAAACACTAGAAAATTTAGCCTGACATGCTAGAAAAACCAACTACATAATTGATAACAATAGTGTTCATGTTAATATCACTAAAAATCAAGAAAACAAATGTACCAATGATTATAGATGATCAATCCTTGATCTTTGATGTTTAAGATCTTTAAAACTGATGAAGAGTGGCCTCTAAACCTCTGAAAGTCGTAGATAAAAACTGCATAACCTAATTGGGGTGAAAAACCCTATATTTAAAGTAGGATAAAAATTCAGCAAAACCGCCCCGCATCGCGGCCGCAATAGGCAGATCGGGACCATGATATACACCATGAATCGCAACCGTGATATATCTATCGCGACCATGATTGCCCTCAACTCGAAAACACAAACTTCTTTCTCTGAATCGCGCCAGAATCAGATTAATCGCTACCGCGATTGCCCAACCTTAAGCAAATCATCATTTTTTCGCGTTTTATCTTATTTTGAGCTCATATGAACCTAAAAATTTTCCGAAAACAACCAAAACATTAAACCAACAACTTTTTGAGCTAAAATCATCATTTTCTTTCAATTACCCGCCAAAGCCTTTAAATCTTCGTTAATTAATAACAATAAAGAACCGATATCGCGACGTGAAATATGTATAATTAGAGCTATATCAGTCCTCATTAAAATCTTCCATATGTATGCTCTGGAGACAAGATAATATATAAGAATATTGCTGCAATTCTACATGGTTTCCAGTCAACATTGTTAGCTGCAATTGTAAGTTTATTTTTTCCTTACTTATTTATACAATTGCCTTTTATTACTAATTTATTCATGCTGCTAAGAAGGTTTTTATTGTTTTTCTTTGAATTCCTAATATTCCCTATAAGATTTTGCTTTAAATATTCATAATTTTGAGACATTTTTGTTGTAGTAATCAGCATTTGCATGTGTAGATCCTAATGTGGTCGAGCAGGAGAAAGAAAAGGCCGTAGTTTGATCAGCATGCAAATGATGAAGCGGATGGTGCACAAGTTCTTCCTGTTCATTCGGTTTCTGTTACTAACGCATACGCATCAAGAAGGGATATGATTTTACATCGTCGAGGTCCTATTTCTGATACAGAAGGTTAGCAACACATCTTGCTAAGATAGAATTATATTGTATTCCATTGTATGTTGCTTATTGAAGTATATCTTTTTAGGAATTACAGTAGTTGGTGAATCTTCTTCTCCTGTGAACGAATCACCAACTGATAAGCATCATCCAACTCTACAGAATGATGGTATGTGTGTTGCTTCTTTGTGTGTGTTTCAGTTGCTGTTTATTGTTACTATTTTATTTATTTTCTGAATTTAGATTTATTATTATAACAATTAGGTATTTCTACAATGTATCGTGATCTGGCTGATTATTCGAATGTTTGTATTCATTGTGGTACGTTGTTTTGGTATTGAAGAAAGGTTAAAATCACAGTTTCCTAATCGAAGGGTCCATTATCATAAATGTTGTCTTGATGGTACAGTTATGGTTCCACCTGATCCTGCACCCCCGAAAGAAATTAAAAACTTCTTCCAAGATCGTCGGTTTATGGAAAACATTAGGGCTTATAAATAGATGTTTAGCATGACATCTTTTGGTGCACGAATTGATGAATCTATTAATGATGGAAGTGGTCCATATGTTCAAGATATCAGGTCAAATTTATCATTGGATTGGATCGTTATGTCCACCTAAAGGGTGTATGACTAGGTTTCTTCAGGTATATGTTTATGATACAGAATATGAAGTTCACAACAGAATGTCACATTTTGGAGGTGAGGAGTCTGATAGATTTTCTTCTGATGTCATTGCACGATTAATTGTTTTGTTGGATACGCACAATGAGTTAGTGAAGCTATTTAGAAAAGCTCTAGAAAAATTCTTAGAGAATACATTACCATCTTTTAGAATCCTGCTGTTCAATGTTGCTGGATCCAGGAAACATGATTTGCCTGTGTCGAATGCTATTAGGGCAATCGTGTCTGACAGTGGACTAAAAAGTGTTGGACACCACAGAGAGTAAACAAGTTACATCCGCATTATCTATCTATGCAATATCCATTATTATTTATTTATGGACAACGAGGTTTTCATATTGACATGAAACTACATAGAGTTCCTGGGAGTAGAGTTCGAAAAAATGATAAGCTTACAATGAATATGTTCTATAGTTTCCAACTGCATAAAAGACTGAATTTGTATAGTCTACTTATGTGGCAGATTGTTCCAGCAGTATGCTGTCACTGTGTATTACAGTATTGAACTTGCAGTATTGAACTTGATCGAATAGATTATATAATAAGTAAATAGCAGGACATCAGAAACAATTATTTGTCAGGTATTTATGACGCTATTGACAGAGGAGATAATATTAGTTTAGACATTGGTACCCGTAAAATTATGCTCTTTTCTTTTACTGGCAGACCACGATATATGTACAGTCACTATTTGGATGCATTAGCGATTACCCCTATTTTCAAAAGTCCACACTTCTTCGTAACTTTCGCATGTAATACCAGATGGCCAGAAGTGACTAGATACATGGCTCACTATCTATATAAAATCAGAGGTTTAGTCCTCATGAAGCTCTTATGATAACGCTCCATTTCCCCACTACTCCGAAATTTGGAATACTTCCTATCCGGCACCCATTTGCTCCTCCACGGCGGCCACAACTCTAGTGTTAAACTCATTGTTTCCCTTCTCGATCCCATTTCTCGTCGCCATTCTAAAGAATGCAAAGCGATTAGATTAAGAACGTATAAAACCACACGCACAACACTGCCCCATCTTGCTCGACACTTGTCGTACATCACTTGTAGACACGATTTGCACCCGTAATAAGGTTTGCAAGTCCTTATTACGCAAGCACTTCATACCAACTCATTAGTACAACGAACATCTTGCTCAATGACAAACACAACGCAATATTAAGCGCATGCAAAAATAAGTGCAACACAAACACGATCCTAGTTAGTTGGCCTACACACTATGGCACTAACTAAAATCCCGTCCGACCCATACTACTATAAGTCCCGCAACAATTAAGCGCACATAAAAGTCTAAGTCTAGGCACCTATCTCAAGTCGCCTAAATCCCTTAGACCATGCTCTGATACCACTTGTAACGACCCAACCCGTCGATTTCCGGCCAATAAATTTTTTCCCTTTTTAATATACATTAAATAACACCTTTGGTCCCATTACACAATTTCAAAAACGTATTTGTTATCACATTACGTCTAACGACTTTAATAAAACGTACATTACATAATCAAATCAGAAACCGGGTTATACTCATGACCCGACTAGTTACTTTTACACAAAACTGAGCATGGTGATTGGGACTACACTACCCAATCCTAAATCGAGTCCAAAAGCAAGATCTTCTAAAGAAGCCTATCCAAGATCTCTAATCCCCACGCTTACCCGAGCCGCCATCATGCGAACCTATAAAAATATCAACAACGAGAGGGTAAGCTAATGCTTAGTGAATGTAAAGGTACTATACACATACATATGCATAAAATGGCGACGCATCACCAAGCACAAAAAGTAAACACATACCACCTCCGCATGGTAAACAAGCTACAAAGGCGCACATACACAAAGTAGCTGCACGCTACGTAATCACCAAGCTAACGCCACAAGATTAGCTACAACACAACAATAAGTATATACGCATATACAATAAATATAATCAACAACATCAATAAGGTTAACTCCTTAACCTAAACCACATGAAGGTTGGCTGAACTACACGCGCCTAAGTGAATCCTAACTCCATAAGATTCACTACCTTTATCTACAATGACAATAGGGATGTCCGTACTACACGAGACAATATGAATCCGAACTACACGAGATTTACTAGTGAAGCCGAACTACACGCGAATCACTACCCTAGGCCGCATCAACAACAACAATGGGAACGCCCGAACTACACGCGATATTGTGAATCCGAACTACACGAGATTCACTAGTAAAGCCGAACTACACGCGAATCACGACCCACATCATCTCCAAGACAAATGCTAGCAAACCCATCGCCAAAGGGTTTATCCAATACGCTAGCCAGTCACAACACCAAGGGTAGTAACCCAAAATGCATAAGCGTATCACATGGACCTGAAGCACAAGAGGAGTCCATTCTCCCACATAAACATAGAGTAAACCCGAGCAAGGGTCACCCTACACACACGCACCCACCCTATGCATATATACACGTATAGTAAATTTACACTCACCTTAAACGCCTCGATGAAGTGCAATCGAATCCCGCAACTCACCAATGGAACGTACCTATTCTAATTATTACATAATCATCAATACAAACTCATTTGGACTCTCGACCTGCCCAAACGAACAACAAGTGCAATTTACACCCTTTTGCACTTTTAACGCTACTCGAAGTTCCGAAACCAACAAGACCAATTCCCGCGTTCCCGAAATAGCTAATTACACCCCTTTTAGCCTTTAAACTCATTTCATAATGACATTTACATAAAATCTCATTTTGACCTAAAATCAAGTCAAAACACTCATTTTGCATATTTACACTTCAAATCACTTTCAACACAAGTTAATTGGTGATTTAAACTCTTAAACATGTTTATCAACTCACCAATTTCATCATCCAACCCTAAACCCACCTAAATGGTCTTCCTCACCATTTACTAGTTCAAACCTTCAATTTAACAACTAGTGGGGATTTGTTTAAGAGCATACAATCAAAAACCCTAAATTTAAATGATGAACACAAAAACGAGATTCGAAGTTAGAGCTTACCACTAGGAGAATGACTTTCCTTCACACACCAAGAATCAAATCACATATCTTCACCTTTAAATCTCACTTTCAATCTAAGAGGGTTTTGTGATTTGAGAAAAAAGAGAGAAAGAAAAGATAAAAGAAATGAAGAAAAAGAGATAAGTGGCTGGGATTTAGAGCCACAATCTGATCCACACATGAAAAGACAAAAATACCCTCTACCTACCCTTTTTAAAACTAAAAATCGGACCTGAACTGCAGGCAGGCCGTGCCGCGGCCTTCTTCCTCCGCGCCGCACTCCCAGCAGGATCTGATGGTTGTTTTTTGTCAAGTTTCTGTTTGTGAAATGCACCATATGCCGCGCCGCGCCCCATTGCTCCCACGTCGCAGCTCAACAGCCAAATTGTTCATTTTTCGCATACTAGAATCCTTCCACTCGTACACGCTTCGAACTCTTCATTCGTGCAACGTACATACACTTTAGAACATGTATAACAACCCTCGATCAACTATCGCACTCTTTATACATGCATGCATATATATATATATATATATATATATATATATATATATATATATATATATATATATATACTTATTCGATACACATATATATTCTTTACTTATATATATATATATTCATTATACGTCATACGTGCTCTACATATATACAGCGTACGAATAAACGGGTCTTACAATAGTAAGACAAAATTCATTCATATATATTAAGTAATTACTAGCAAGTTGGCATTTAGCACATAGTCAAATAATACTTATGTAATAATAGTAAGTAGTCAAGTAATACTTGTGTAATGATTAGCATGAGATCACTTAGTAATTAATCTAGCATTAAACACATTGTGATGACATAGCAATATACTAAGGCTATGTAAGTTTACTTCCAATGTGGCACTTTGCAAGATTATTGTATAATTATACAGTAATGTCAAGCACATGTATAAGGAAGTACCATGATGTCACTACAAAGATACAGCCGAAATGGACGGTTTAATTCGTGCGGTGTCGTTAGGCCGGATAACGTTCTGTTCAGTTGATCAAGGTAGCATAGTGTGGTTTTGTTTATTAACATTGTGCGGGGCCTAAATTTACTTTTACTTTCTAAGGTGTAGAAGGTGTAAGTTAACCTAGTGTCGTATTTTTTTGTGGATTAATGAATTGAATATCAAGTGGATAATTGTCTTTTAGTTAAATTACCTAGATAAAGGATAGTAGTTGGGTTAAGATAAAAGTCCTAAGTACAGAAAAGTAAATAAGTGGAAGGATATCCGGAGTATACAGATCAGGGAAATATTGACCAAGATATCAGTGTTGGATTAGGGATAGGTAATTATGCTTATGTTAAGACTATGCTTGGAATGATGTAGATCTGGTTGGATGAGCCAATTACACAGACCTACTTGTCTCTGAACTCTCGGAGTTCTCTTTGAGCAGTGAGAAGTATGTCACTTGATTGTATAATTGAAAGGTAACTATAACTTGGAGGTTATCCTCAGTAAAGTACTAGGTTTATTAGTGAGTTGAGCTCTAATCCTAACCCTCGTTATCAGTTTGGTTAACTGAATAACAATGTGCCGTGTTGATTAAACACTGATCACAAACGGAAGGAGTCCGTCGGTTTAAGTTGACAAAACCTTAAGTGAAAAATAACAACCATTCCATTATACTAATGAGATCATATCAATTCAAGCATTATACAGCATTATAGTTGATATACTGATAGTGAAGCAGGTAGAAACCTAATAAATACCTAAACAGTAGATATGACTAAGTCCTAAGGCAACAATCAAAGAAGAACATGCAATAGGCTTAGGTCACATAGTGAAGGTACTTACTAGATCTTAATAGCTCCTAAGAAGTCTGTTTGGAACAGTCAATAGGCATACTAGGTCATTCATGTCTCAATTCATAAGTTCTGTGTCTTAAAAGCGCATTAAATGCCTCTCGGGAACTTCGGCCCTACCGAGGTCATAGAATCATCAGATACAGTATAAACATGGGTCTTAATCCTATGAAGTAGCTAATTTCATATAGGTGGACAAGTCCTAATCACAACCTAGGTTGGTCAATCCTTAAGATGCTAGCATACAAATCTATCAGACTTTCTAGTTCAGTATCACAACAGTAATCGTACTAAATTAACATAATTACGCTAACCCAAACTTCTATCATGGCAACATACAGATTAATTAAGCTATCATGGTAATATCGGAACGCATTATTAAACATAAAAAGTAAGAACACATGTTTAATACAAAAGACAAGTGTTTCGGATAAAAACCTGAAAAGGCCGAAGAAATCTGCCCGAAATCGCAGGGACTCGCCGGGATATCCTTCGAAAAATAAAAGCTAAGCTAACTACTACTAAAAACTAACTAAAAGCTTGAAAATATAAAATGAATTACAAATTGAGTGTGTGTTGAAATGGATGGAGAACCCCTTTAAATAGACTTGGATTTTTCCTGCAAATGGCTGACAGGCCGTTTGCTGGGGCCGTTTACCTTGCCAGCCCGTTTGCAGGGGCCGTTTGAAACGCCCCGTCCTAATCCATCCGGACGAAGTCCATATCGATTATAAACGATTCACAACAGTTGATTACATCACGAGGTACTTGACCTCTATATGATACATTTTACAAACATTGCATTCGTTTTTTTGAAAAGACAATCTTCCATTACATCATAAGTTGACGTCAGGCATACCATTTTATAATATATTTAACTAAAATTAAATTAATAATAATCTTGATGAACTCAACGACTCGAATGCAACGTCTTTTGAAATATGCCATTAATGACTCCAAGTAATATCCCTAAAATGAGCAAATGCACAGCGGAAGATTTCTTTCGTACCTGAGAATAAACATGCTTTCAAGTGTCAACCAAAAGGTTGGTGAGTTCATTAGTTTATCATAAACAATCATTTCATAATTTTAATAGACTACAAGATTTCATATTTCAATGTCTCATAAACATACGTCCCATGCATAGAGACAAAAATATCATTCATATGGATTGAACACCTGGTAACCGACATTCACAATATACATATAAGAATATCCCCTATCATTCCGGGATCCTCCTTCGGACATGATATAAATTTCGAAGTACTAAAGCATCCGGTACTTTGGATGGGGCTTGTTGGGCCCGATAGATCTATCTTTAGGATTTGCGTCAATTAGGTTGTCTGTTCCCTAATTCTTAGATTACCAGACTTAATAAAGGGGCATATTCGATTTTTGATAATTCAACCATATAATGTAGTTTCAATTACTTGTGTCTATTTTGTAAAACAGTTATAAAAACAGCGCATGTATTCTCAGTCCCAAAAATATATATTACGAAAGCATTTAAAAAGGGAATAATGAAACTCACCTAATGTATTTTGTAGTAAAAATACATATTACTATATTGAACAACTGAACAATGCAGGGTTGGCCTCGGATTCACGAACCTATATCATTTGTATATATATTAAAATATATAATCGTAATCAAACAACTTTATATATTATCTTAAATTATATATTATACTTATTTAGTCTATGTATATATTCAAAATGTTTAATATCTATCTATATTTATGGTTAGTAAAAAAATTCATTCGTTAGTTATATATAAGTATTTATATAAATAAAGTTATTTGGTTTAACATATAGGTATATAACTATTAATATAATTATATGTATTTATTATATTTTTGGTTCAAAATATCTATCTGTAGCAAAAATGATAGTTTTTATAATGAATCTCATAATAATGATAATAACAGTAGTTTATAGTAAAATAAATAATTTAATAGTAATGGTAATGAAAATAATAATTTTAATACCTAATACTTACTAATAATAATTATAACAGTCTTATTTCTAATGATATTCTTAATAATAATACTTTTGTTAATAATAATAATAATAGTAATAATAAAATTCTAAAATGATACTAATAATAATGTTAATGATAATTATAATAGTTTGTATTATTTTCATACCACAATAATAAAAATAAATCTTATTCGTAATAATCTAATGATAATACTAATACTTAATGATAATATCAATCAATAATAACAATAATAACAATAACATTAACAATCTATAATAATAATAATAATAATAATAATAATAATAATAATAATAATAATAATAATAATAATAATAATAATAATAATAATAATAATAATAATAATAATAATAATAATAATAATAATAGAAAATGAAAAACTACCTCAAAATGAAAAGTTCCAAAAACTGACCACGTCCGGGCTCGAACCCGAGATCTCCCATTCGGTGGCCAAACACTCTAACCATTCGAACCCAGTTGTTTTACTGATTATGCTTACATCCGTATTTATTTAACCTATATACTTCTGTTTCCTACATCATCTTCTTCACAACATTCAACGGCCAAAACCCAGATAATCATAACAGTGGATTCGAGGTGTAGGATGTATAATAGCACCGATATAATCTGGTTGTGTTTGTTTTGTAATAACCGAAAAGAAAAAAAAAATTAATTAAAAACTGTTGCTGTAACTTCGACGTAGGGAGAAAAAAAATGAAGAACATAAAAATTGATTTTGAGATTGGGATGTTTTGAGACCTAGATAACTTCATGAAAAATGTTTCTTATCAACCTGAAAACACTCTACAATCATCCTTTTGACCTGAATCAAATTACAGCTTACAAATTTGTATGATTTAAAATCGTTTGACTTTTGAATTAAGAAGTTTGACTCCAAAATTAGAATCCAATTTAAGGAATTGGATTCTGAAACTTTACAGGAAGTTTCACTAGAAGATTTCTAACGAGATTGCGTTTATAGATTTTCAATTTGTATTCGATTTCGAGATTTGAGTAAAAAGTTCAAGAGCAGAGGTTTCGAATATTTTCTTAAATTTTCTGTTCTATTTTAATTCGAATTGCAGTGGTGGATAGTTGTGGTTGATAAGGAGAATGGAAAGTCTAATGATTTTTATCAGTAACCTTGAGTAATTCATTTGGTGTATAGTCAAGAGCAGTCGACAGATTATTCAAACCAGAGGGAAGAAGCCAAAAAAAAAATAAAAGAAGAAAACGACCTCAAATAGAATTCGACTTCTTCTGTTATTAAATTTGTGATTTGTACGTGAATTAGATACAGGAATCCAATTAGATACAGTAAGATAGCTACATGTAACAGACTCGTACGAATTGTTATGGATTTATAGATTTATTCTTGATTTTTATATATATAAAAAACTAACTCTAATAAAAATAATATTATTAATAATAAATAATAATAATGCTGATTATTAATACTAACGCAATAATATACTATTAATAATAATTATCCTAATAGTAATAATATTTAGAATAAAAATACTAATAGTTATAATAATGTTTATAATGATGTTATTAATAATAATATTAATAAATTCCATTGTTTTTATAATAAATAAATAAAAATAATTCTTAATGATAATGGTAATAATAATATTACTACTTTTAATCATAATAAAAAAAATTATAACTTTACTACTAGTTATAATTATAATAATAATGATATTAACAAATCAAATGTAACAATTTCAGTGTTATAATTTTAATAATATTGATATTGATATTAATAACAATAATGAATGTAATAATAATCATACAATAATTATAATTAAACTTGTAATTACATTTAATATATTTATATTACAATTTATATCATATATTGTATGAATACATCTATTGAATATTTAATATTTATACATTTTAATATATATATAAAATCATATAAATATATTTATATATATATATATATATATATATATATATATATATATATATATATATATATTTCAACTACTAGATATATAATTATGTTCTAAATATTAAGTAAATAACTATATTGAGAATATATATTGAAATAAAATAATTCAAAGTATACCTTTAATACTTTATTAACATTGATAATTATATTCAAAGTTATTTACATTCAGTATACTCTTTATAATAAATTAAACAGTTTTAATTAGCAAGTTTTAAGTTATCTTAATTTATCTTCCATTATAACTAAATCAAATAATAGTTTAATTTATAATATATATAATTATTTACATATATAATTATTTATATATATACATTTCTGTTTATAATTAAAGGTTCGTGAATCGTCGGTAATAGTCAAAGGTTACTGAATCCATATAAATAGTTCAAAGGTCAAATGTATACATGAACACGGTTCAAAGTTTTCGAGACTCAACATTACAGACTTTACTTATCATGTCGGAAACATATAAAGATTAAAGTTTAAATTTGGTAGGAAATCTCCGGGTCATCACAGCGTTTGTCTGACCCGTTTGACAGGCCGTTTTTGAGCCAGGCAAGCCGTTTGGCAGGCCGTTTGGCAGGCCGTTTGGCAGGCTGTTTGGCAGGCTGTTTGGCTTGCCTGGTCAGCTGAATTTCCCGGATTGTAACTTGATTTCTTGTCTTTCACCGTTTTCGCTCTAGAATCTTCGTTTTAGCTCCGTTTTACCTGATTCTTTTTGCATCGCCTTCGTAATTACTTAATCTACAAAATCAAATGAAAAAGCGATAATTTTTAAGAGAAAGTTTGAATCTTTATTGCTCTAAGACTTAATAGTGGGGGTAAAAATGTGACTTTTTGGCCGATATCAAATACCCCATACTTGGCTTTACTTGTCCTCAAGCAAAAAGCGGGAATATAAGGTTCTTTCTAATAGATTCTCCCTTGCCCCACCCATGGATATTTTTATTATGCCTTCATCAGAAGTCATCACATCTTTCGAAAGTATTAGAAAAAGTTTCGAGCTTCGATGATTTGGTCGCTAGATTTCAATTGTGTCCATAGTGAAAAAGGCGTACTTTCCAACTCTCAGAAGTAGAGTATACATGATCAGGCTCCTTACTAGCGGATCACTCATATCACTCAAGTGTTTAGGGTGTCCTATTCTAATTGTACTCTCACTTAGAAGCCGGTCGTGTAACAGCTCTCATCATAGGCTTGGTAAAGCATCGATATCTCCACTGGTTAAGCAAGGAAGACACTGATCTTCTCATAGGCATTCTTTCAAGAGGAAGACGGATTGTAGGGTTTGGTTGGAAATTTTAATGGTTTGGTGAAAGGTATCCAGATCTTTTGATTTTTGAGAGAATTGATAGACTTTGATTCTGCAAAGTATCCATTTTTGGATAGAGAGTGGCTTGGAATCTGTAAAAGTTTTCTTTGGAAGAGGCGGATTTTACTAAGACTTTTTCTAGAATTTTCTTTGGCTCCTCCGATATCCTTCTTTTAGGGCAATTTCTCGGGATTTTCTTTGCCTTTATTTGTAGAGACTTTGCTCTTTCATCAAACATTTTATTTTTTTTGGCATACCCTTTATTCATAACTTTTGTCTTTTGTTCCTGGTGCCCAGAGAGGAAGTGATAGTCCACTGAAAATAGGTATTTGACCTATCAAAAACAATCTGGGGTTCGAAATCTTTCAACAAGTGCTTTTGCACCTAATTTGATCGATCTATCTCTTTATTAATCTCTGGATCTTTTGATGAATGGAAAGAGGAATGAAGGTGAATGGTGTATTTTGGGAGTGAATCTGGGGTGAATATTTATGATTCATCAACTCTTTGTGTGTTGGTCGGTTTAAATTGCGTGGAGTGGAAACGGAAATGGATGGCTTTTTGTCTTCTCTATTGAGAATGATTTCGGAAGGAGTATCGCACCTGCACCACGTATGGCGCTTACTAAACATTGGTCTTGAAATGTATGTCAGAACCAAGTTCTAATTTGAACCGTACACCGGCACGCTCATCAATTGAAATGACAAAGTACTGTAGATTTGATGGGTCATACAGATACTTTGGGTCCAAGATTCCTTACCTTTTGGGAGTAGCCTTTTACATATTTTCTTAAAAGAAATCTTTTGACATAAAACATAAGTTTCAGCTTAATCGTTCCGTTCTAATCAATGTTCCGAAAACCGATTTCTAGCAATTTTATTGGATCTTTTGGGCAAAAACAAGGTATGAATTTTTTCGAAATCACCCAATATCCATTGCTTAATTACTTTTTAGATAAAAGAATTTTTTAAAACTTGGCATTTTAAAGTTACTCGTACTTTAAACCTTTACCCATTTCCCTACACTTAGAAGAACATTGTCCCAAATGTTCTCTGAAGAAGAATATTTTAATACTTTATAAATTAAGGACATTGTCTTCTAAAATTTCCAATTTAGTTGCGGGGTTACCCCACACTTAGAGATTTTAGTGCATAATAATCGAAATAGGTTTGAGGAAGGATTACTTCCCTATGGTCGTGTTACTTTCCTAGTGCTGGGCCTTCCTACGGTCAGTCTCCTAATTGTTGGAAAGGACCAGTCTCTTTTAATAAGATTTCTGCATGAAGAACAAAAAGAGAAAGGCAACATTTCCACTATATTTAGCTTTTTAGTACAATGCTTCAAAAAGATAAAACTAAAAGTCAAATAAAGTAAAGTAGTCTATGGAATATTATCCTGGTCAATGTGTTGAGTCGGAGCTGCAAAGTATCCAAAGAGATCATCATCATCAGGTATGTTCCCAGACAGAGGTCTGACGGCAACTCCAGGTGTGATAGGCTCGGGAAAGGCTCCTCGTCAGGTATGTTCCCGGTAATCTCAAATGCCTAAGCCGTGGGTGGCTCAACTGAAATGGGAATCGTGACTAGGTGACAACCCTCAGGTAGCTCAGGGACTCGCTCGGTGACTGGAGCAGGTTTCGTGATTGGAACAGGAGTAGCATGTGCTGGGATGGCAACTGAAGCGACTAAGTGAACTGAGGCCGGTGTGGAACGCCTGAGGGTAGTTTGTCGTGTCGGCTGAACACGGCGCACTAGCTTAAATGACAACGAGCCCAGAGTACTGCGCGGCATCCCCTCGTGCTGAAGGTATGCTCTAAGAGCTCGATAGAGCCTCTACTGATCTCTGAGTAATGCCCATGTAACATCAGGGTCATTCAAGGTGGCTCCATAGTGTATCACCTTCTGTGGCGCATGTGTCTCTTGTGGCTGTGTATACTCAGCAGGTCTCCTAGCTAAACATCTAGATCATTGAACAGGAAGAGCTGGCGGTGTTGTATCAATATCCTCCTCAACACTCTCCAGTATCAATCGCCTTGGGCCTAATTGCCATGTTGATGGCCTGTTCTGATCAGCACTGCTTTCGGATGAGTAACTCTAGGAGTCCTCCTCCTACGAACTGGGATGTAAACTGAAGCTCCTGAACTTGGCATTTTTTTGCCTGAACACATTCAACAAACTTGTAAGTACTAAGCGCAAGTATGGCGCTTAGTTGTTAGTACACAGAGATAATATTTTTATAGACTGAAAATAATTGAAATAAAAATAAAAAGGATAAGCAAGGGGTGACTCCCAAGAGCGCTTTGTTTATTAAGTCGTTACAACTTCACTATTCTATCAGATCTTCGGAATGGATCAAAGGAGAAGAGGTGTTCCTTCTTATCATGGTCTTCTAGATAAGCTTTTAGCCAGTGGACGTTGATTTTAAAGTTGCCAGTAGGTCCTTCCAATTCCACAGCTCCATGTGGAAAAGCAAGTACAACTTTGTATGGGCCACTCCATCTTGATCTAAATTTTCCAGCGAGCTTCTTAAACTGAGAATTAAAGAGCAGAACTTTATCTCCAGTAGCGAACTTTGTAGGAATCAATTTTGTATCATGTGTAAGCTTCGTTTATTCCTTGTAGATGTATGACGTTTCTTATGCTTGGTATCTTAATTTGGCGAGTTCGTTCATCTGCATCTTCCACTGCTTGGCGTTAACTGAGGGATTGAGGTTGTAGGTCTTCAGCGCCCAGAGAGCTTTATATTCGAGTTCTAGCGGAATGTGACAGGCTTTTCCATAGATCATGCGGTAGGGTGTAGTCCCTAGAGGATTCTTGTAAGCAGTCCCGAATGCCCACAGAGCATCGTCTAGTTTCTCGACCCATTTATTTCCATGATGGCTGACAGTGCGTTCGAGGATTCTCTTGAGTTCTCTATTCGTGAACTCTGCTTGTCCGTTAGGCTACGGATGATATGCAGTGGACATTTTGTGGGTAACTCTGTATTGTTACATCACCTTCATAAATTGAGTATTGCAGAAGTGCGTTCCTCTATCACTTTTTATAGCGCGGGGAGCTCCTAATCGGCAGAAGAGTCTCTTCGGGAAGTTAGTGACGACCTTGGCATCATTAGTTGGAAATGCTTGGGCTTCGACCCATCTGGAGACGTAATCTACTGCTATGAGGACATATTCTTTCCCATTAGACTTTGGGAATGGTCCCATGAAGTCTAATCCCCATATATCGAAGATCTCATAAGCTTGGATATTATTCTGAGACATCTCATTCCTCATAGAGATAATACCTTGCCTTTGGCATGCGTCGCAATGCTTTACAAACTCTTGCGCATCTCGAAATATAGACGGCTAATAAAATCCCAATTCGTAGACTTTTCTTGCGGTTAAATTTGCTCCATGATGACCTCTAGTTGGTCCGTGGTGACATTGGTGAAGAATCCATGCTGCTTGTTTTTCATCTACGCACCTCCTGATTATATGATCAGGGAAAATTCTAAGCAGGTAAGGATCTTCCCAGTAGTAGTACTTGGCATCCCTGAAGAACTTCCTTTTTCGAGAGGGTGCTCATTCCTGTAGTGACCCGAACTTTTCCATGTTTATATATATTAATTGAGATTGATATTTACATGATTAAATGTTTCCAACATGTTAAGCAATCAAACTTGTTAAGACTTGATTAATTGAAATATGTTTCATATAGACAATTGACCACCCAAGTTGACCGGCGATTCACGAACGTTAAAACTTGTAAAAATGACATGACGATATATATATGGATATACGTATGGTTAACATGAGATTATGATAAGTAAGTATCTCCATAAGTATATTAACAATGAGTTATATACATATAAACAAGACTACTAACTTAAGTATTTCGAAACGAGACATATATGTAACGATTATCGTTGTAACGACATTTAAATGTATATATATCATATTAAGATATATTAATATATCATAATATCATGATAATATAATAATTTAACATCTCATTAGATATAATAAACAATAGGTTAACAACATTAATTGAGATCGTTAACTTAAAGGTTTCAAAACAACACTTACATGTAACGACTAACGATGACTTAACGACTCAGTTAAAATGTATATACATGTAGTGTATTTAGATGTATTAAAATACTTTTGGAAGACTTCAAGACATATATCAAAACACTCATACTTAACGAAAATGGTTACAGTTACTTTCCCATTCTTTTCTTTCATCAAGAATTCTAGTCGTATTCTTACCCGTATTATACACAGCTTCAAAACGTACTTACTATGGGTATATACCAATAGGAACTAGCATGGGATTCCACTCTTGATTATGTCATGTATGACTAATCAATTTTAACTTCTACCATGAGCTAGTCAACTAACTAGAACTCCTTTTAACCCCACTCACCACTCACCAATTACCACTCATCATTCACTCCATTTCACTTCCAATTCTCTTTCTAATTCTCTCTCAACACACACACACTATTATGAATGTATTTTTCCAGTAGTTAATCATCATCTTCATCAAAAATCACTTCAAGAATCAAGCTATAATCATCATAGGAAGAACACTTCAAGAACACTCCAAAAATCCCTTCAAGTTTACTAATTTACTTCCAAGCTTTCTAATCCATTCCAAGTAATCATCAAAGATCAAGAAACCTTTGTTATATACAGTAGTTTATCTTTCTTATTCAAGGTAATATTCATATTCAAACTTTGATTCAATTTCTATAACTATAAACTATCTTAATTCGAGTAAAAATCTTACTTGAACTTGTTTTTGTGTCATGATCCTACTTCAAGAACTTTCAAGCCATCCAAGATCCTTTGAAGCTAGATAATTTCGTGTCACTTCCAGTAGGTTTACCTACTAAACTTGAGGTAGTAATGATGTTCATAACATCATTCGATTCATATATATAAAACTATCTTATCGAAGGTTTAAACTCGTAATCACTAGAACATAGTTTAGTTAATTCTAAACTTGTTCGCAAACAAAAGTTAATCCTTCTAACTTGACTTTTAAAATTAACTAAACACATGTTCTATATCTATATGATATGCTAACTTAATGATTTAAAACCTGGAAACACGAAAAACACCGTAAAACCGGATTTACGCCGTCGTAGTAACACCGCGGGCTGTTTTGGGATTAGTTAATTAAAAACTATGATAAACTTTGATTTAAAAGTTATTATTCTGAGAAAATGATTTTTATTATGAACATGAAACTATATCCAAAAATTATGGTTAGTATGTTTTCTAAAATGGTCATCTAGACGTCGTTCTTTCGACTGAAATGACTACCTTTACAAAAACGACTTGTAACTTATTTTCTGACTATAAACCTATAATTTTTCTGTTTAGATTCATAAAATAGAGTTCAATATGAAACCATAGCAATTTGATTCACTCAAAACGGATTTAAAATGAAGAAGTTATGGGTAAAACAAGATTGGATAATTTTTCTCATTTTAGCTACATGAAAATTGGTAACAAATCTATTCCAACCATAACTTAATCAACTTGTATTGTATATTATGTAATCTTGAGATACCATAGACACGTATACAATGTTTCGACCTATCATGTCGACACATCTATATATATTTCGGAACAACCATAGACACTCTATATGTGAATGTTGGAGTTAGCTATACAGGGTTGAGGTTGATTCCAAAATATGTATAGTTTGAGTTGTGATCAATACTGGGATACGTATACACTGGGTCATGGATTGATTCAAGATAATATTTATCGATTTATTTCTGTATATCTAACTGTGGACAACTAGTTGTAGGTTACTAACGAGGATAGCTGACTTAATAAACTTAAAACATCAAAATATATTAAAAGTGTTGTAAATATATTTTGAACATACTTTGATATATATGTATATATTGTTATAGGTTCGTGAATCAACCAGTGGTCAAGTCTTACTTCCCGACAAAGTAAAAATCTATGAAAGTGAGTTATAGTCCCACTTTTAAAATCTAATATTTTTGGGATGAGAATACATGCAGGTTTTATAAATGATTTACAAAATAGACACAAGTACGTGAAACTACATTCTATGGTTGAATTATCGAAATCGAATATGCCCCTTTTTATTAAGTCTGGTAATCTAAGAATTAGGGAACAGACACCCTAATTGACGCGAATCCTAAAGATAGATCTATTGGGCCTAACAAACCCCATCCAAAGTACCGGATGCTTTAGTACTTCGAAATTTATATCATATCCGAAGGGTGTCCCGGAATGATGGGGATATTCTTATATATGCATCTTGTTAATGTCGGTTACCAGGTGTTCACCATATGAATGATTTTTATCTCTATGTATGGGATGTGTATTGAAATATGAAATCTTGTGGTCTATTGTTACGATTTGATATATATAGGTTAAACCTATAACTCACCAACATTTTTTTTGACGTTTAAAGCATGTTTATTCTCAGGTGAATATTAAGAGCTTCCGCTGTTGCATACTAAAATAAGGACAAGATTTGGAGTCCATGTTTGTATGATATTGTGTAAAAACTGCATTCAAGAAACTGATTTCGATGTAACATATTTGTATTGTAAACCATTATGTAATGGTCGTGTGTAAACAGGATATTTTAGATTATCATTATTTGATAATCTACGTAAAGCTTTTTAAACCTTCATTTATAAAATAAAGGTTATGGTTTGTTTTAAAAATGAATGCAGTCTTTGAAAAACGTCTCATATAGAGGTCAAAACCTCGCAACGAAATCAATTAATATGGAACGTTTTTAATCAATAAGAACGGGACATTTCAGTTGGTATCAGAGCGTTGGTCTTAGAGAACCAGAATTTTGCATTAGTGTGACTTATCTAGTTTGTTAGGATGCATTAGTGAGTCTGGACTTCGACCGTGTTTACTTGAAAAATGATTGCTTAACAAATTTTGTTGGAAACTATATATTTTTAACATGTGAATATTATGTGATATATTAATCTCTTAACGCGTTTGATATTATGTGATAGATGTCTACCTCTAGAACAAGTCCCATTGACTCACCTAATAATAATGAAGAGTCAAATGTAAATTGGAATGATTTGTGGACTGATTCACAAGTTCCCGAAGAGGAACCGGAAGAAGAGTCAGAACCGGAAGAAGAATCGGAACCGGAAGAAGAATCGGAACCAGATGAAGAAATAGAACCGGTGGGGGAAATAATAAAACGGTTAAGTAAAAGAAAATCCTCAACCAACCGACCAAGGTTAATTATGGTCAATGGTGTTTCCGCCAAGGAAGCAAAATATTGGGAGGATTACCAATTCTCCGATGAATCGGATTCCGACGAGAATTCCGATGATGTTATAGAAATTACCCCAACTGAATTTAAAAAGGCAAAAGAAAATAATAAGGGAAAGGGCATAAAAATAGAGAAATCTAATTCCAACCCCAATGAACTTTATATGTATCGTCAACCCCCGAAGTCCTTAAGTTGTAACAATGACCCGGGAATCTCTAAACCACCAGGTTTTTCTAAACCAATGTGGATAACGACGGCTCGTATTAGGGGAACATCATATGTCCCTAGAAACTTGGCAAAACGAACCAAAACCGAAGAAGAAGAAACAAGCAAGTCGGAATAAGATAGTTGTATTCGTGTGGTGTAATATAAGTAATATAGTGTGCTTATGCTTTATGATATATGTAAAAATTGCTTGTATTAATAAGTATTTTTTTTATGAATCTAACTCTTGTTTATTTTACAGTATAAAAACACAAAATGGATAGACAACCCAATATTTTAAGAGACCTACCCGGAGACATGATTGATGAAATCTTGTCTAGAGTCGGTCAGAATTCTTCGGCACAACTATTTAAGGCGAGATCAGTTTGTAAGACATTCGAAGAACGTTCCAAGAATGCCTTGGTTTATAAAAGGCTTTCGTTCGAAAGATGGGGGATATCACATTGGGAAATCCATAAGTTACGATGTGTTTACTTTGACGCATATATTGCGGGGAACCCAAATGCTATTTTACGCAATGGGTTAAGAAATTATTTTGACTCAATATATCCGAATATTGGACTTCGTGATTTAGAAAAAGCGACTAACATGCAACATAAAGAAGCATGTTATACTTACGGATTAGTAATGTTCGCTTCTCACCAAAGTGAGAACAAGAACATCGGCCTACAACTATTAAACAAAACATTCCCACAAGTGACATAGTCGGTAATTGGGGTAAGAAATGAGGTTTTTAGATTGTTACGGGACTGTTGGACATTACGTAACCCTCGTCCCTTTGACGACGTTACAACACGCTGTCTTATCAACGGCCATAACGGTTATGTTCCACAAGACCAAGGATGGGAAGTAATCCTAGTAAAACCAGAATGTATGACTTGTTTCTAGACGTATGAATTACGTGTCTTTATTGCCTTTGCTGAACAACTTGTGTACTAGCTAGAATTATCTTCACAACCATCTTGTATCAAATTTATTGTGTGCTATATTTCATGCTATATGTAAAATAAGCGGTATTGTAAGTTTGTAAAATATTGTGTAAAAGTTTGAACGCGAAATATTATTATAATCAGTTTTTCATATAGAATTGTAGTAGTTGAATTGTATATTAGCTACTAAGTATGAACTTAACGGGTAGGTACTACCCGAATTTAAACTTATAAAACGCTAATATGAAGAAAAAGCTTTTATAAATGAGTTCATATTATGCTACGAAATACTTTTAACTACTCTTGATATTCTCTATGATTAACTTGTTCCATTTGACTATTTTGAAGGAAATGGCACCGACTACTCGACACACCGTGAATATGAATGAAGAGGAATTCCGTACTTTTCTAGCTTCAAACATAGCCGCAGTACAGGCTGCGCTACATACCAACAATAACCTTGGATCTAGCAGTACAGGAAATCGTGTAGGATGCACCTACAAAGAATTCACTGCCTGCAAACCTTTGGAATTTGATGGAACCGAAGGACCGATCGGATTGAAACGGTGGACCGAGAAGGTCGAATCGGTGTTTGCCATAAGTAAGTGTACTGAAGAGGACAAAGTGAAGTACGCTACGCATACCTTCACAGGTTCCGCGTTAACATGGTGGAATACCTATCTAGAGCAAGTGGGACAAGACGATGCGTACGCACTACCGTGGTCAGTATTCAAGCACTTGATGAACGAGAAGTACCGTCCAGAACCGAGGTCAATAAGCTCAAGACAGAACTTAGAGGGTTACGAACCCAAGGATTTGATATTACCACGTACGAAAGACGATTCACAAAATTGTGCCTATTGTGTCCGGGAGCATTCGAAGATGAGGAAGAGAAGATCGACGCGTTTGTGAAAGGATTACCGGAAAGAATCCAAGAAGATATAAGTTCACACGAGCCTGCCTCCATACAACAGGCATGTAGAATGGCTCACAAACTAGTGAACCAGATTGAAGAAAGAATTAAAGAACAGACTGCTGAAGAGGTCAATGTGAAGCAAGTCAAAAGAAAGTGGGAGGAAAACGGTGATAAGAATCACCAATACAACAACAACAGCAATTACAACAATAATCGCAACAATTATCCCAACAATCGCAACATCAATCGCAACTACAACAAACGGCCCAACAACAACAACAACAACAACAACAGCAGCAGCAACTACAATAATCATCCCAACAACAATAATAACCGCAACAAAAACAACAATCAGAAGCAGCTATGCCAAAGGTGTGAAAAGTATCACTCGGGGTTCTGCACCAAATTTTGCAACAAGTGTAAAAGAAATGGTCATAGCGCGGCGAAGTGTGAGGTCTACGGACCAGGGGTTAATAGAATGAAAGGAACAAATGGTGTCGGAACGAGTAATGGCGGAGGAAGTAGTGTCAGAGCAAGTTATGCCAATGTAGTTTGTTATAAATGTGGAAAACCGGGCCACATTATTAGAAATTGCCCGAACCAGGAGAACACGAATGGACAAGGGCGCGGAAGAGTTTTCAATATTAATGCGGCAGAGGCACAGGAAGACCCGGAGCTTGTTACGGGTACGTTTCTTATTGACAATAAATCTGTTTACGTTTTATTTGATTCTGGTGCGGATAGAAGCTATATGATTAGAGATTTTTGTGCTAAATTAAGTTGTCCATTGACGCCTTTGGATAGTAAATTTTTACTCGAATTAGCAAATGGTAAATTAATTTCAGCAGATAATATATGTCGGAATCGAGAAATTAAACTGGTTAGCGAAACATTTAAGATTGACTTGATACCAGTAGAGTTAGGGAGTTTTGATGTGATAATCGGTATGGACTGGTTGAAAGAAGTGAAAGCAGAGATCGTTTGTTACAAAAATGCAATTCGCATTATACGAGAAAAAGGAAAACCCTTAATGGTGTACGGAGAAAAGGGCAACACGAAGCTACATCTTATTAGTAATTTGAAGGCACAAAATCTAATAAGAAAAGGTTGCTATGCTGTTCTAGCACACGTTGAAAAAGTACAAACTGAAGAAAAGAGCATCAATGATGTTCCCATTGCAAAAGAATTTCCCGATGTATTTCCGAAAGAATTACCGGGATTACCCCCACATCGATCCATTGAATTTCAAATAGATCTTGTACCAGGAGCTGCACCAATAGCTCGTGCTCCTTACAGACTCGCACCCAGCGAGATGAAAGAACTGCAAAGCCAATTACAAGAACTTTTAGAGCGTGGTTTCATTCGACCAAGCACATCACCGTGGGGAGCTCCTGTTTTGTTTGTCAAGACGAAAGATGGTACATTCAGGTTGTGTATCGACTACCGAGAGTTGAACAAACTTACCATCAAGAACCGCTACCCACTACCGAGAATCGACAACTTATTTGATCAACTACAAGGCTCGTCTGTTTATTCAAAGATTGACTTACGTTCCGGGTATCATCAAATGCGGGTGAAAGAAGATTATATTCCAAAGACTGCTTTCAGAACACGTTACGGTCATTACGAGTTTATGGTCATGCCGTTTGGTTTAACTAATGCACCAGCTGTGTTCATGGACCTTATGAACCGAGTGTGTGGACCATACCTTGACAATTTTGTCATTGTTTTCATTGATGACATACTTATTTACTCAAAGAATGACTAAGAACACGGTGAACATTTGAGAAAGGTGTTAGAAGTATTGAGGAAGGAAGAATTGTACGCTAAGTTTTCAAAGTGTGCATTTTGGTTGGAAGAAGTTCAATTCCTCGGTCACATAGTGAACAAAGAAGGTATTAAGGTGGATCCGGCAAAGATAGAAATTGTTGAAAAGTGGGAAACCCCGAAAACTCCGAAACACATACGCCAGTTTTTAGGACTAGCTGGTAACTACAGAAGGTTCATCCAAGACTTTTTCAGAATAGCAAAACCCTTGACTGCATTAACGCATAAAGGGAAGAAATTTGAATGGAATGATGAACAAGAGAAAGCGTTTCAGTTATTGAAGAAAAAGCTAACTACGGCACCTATATTGTCATTGCCTGAAGGGAATGATGATTTTGTGATTTATTGTGATGCATCAAAGCAAGGTATCGGTTGTGTATTAATGCAATGAACGAAGGTGATTGCTTATGCGTCTAGACAATTGAAGATTCACGAGCAAAATTATACGACGCATGATTTGGAATTAGGCGCGGTTGTTTTTGCATTAAAGACTTGGAGGCACTACTTATATGGGGTCAAAAGTATTATATATACCGACCACAAAAGTCTTTAACACAAATTTAATCAGAAACAACTGAATATGAGGCAGCGTAGGTGGATTGAATTGTTGAATGATTACGACTTTGAGATTCGTTATTACCCGAGAAAGGCAAATGTGGTAGCCGATGCCTTGAGCAGGAAGGACAGAGAACCCATTCGAGTAAAATCTATGAATATAATGATTCATAATAACCTTACTACTCAAATAAAGGAGGCGCAACAAGGAGTTTTAAAAGAGGGAAATTTAAAGGATGAAATACCCAAGGGATCGGAGAAGCATCTTAATATTCGGGAAGACGGAACCCGGTATTGGGCTGAAAGGATTTGGGTACCAAAATTTGGAGATATGAGAGAAATGGTACTTAGAGAAGCTCATAAAACCAGATACTCAATACATCCTGGAACGGGGAAGATGTACAAGGATCTAAAAAAACATTTTTGGTGGCCGGGTATGAAAGCCGATGTTGCTAAATACGTAGGAGAATGTTTGACGTGTTCTAAGGTCAAAGCTGAGCATCAGAAACCATCAGGTCTACTTCAACAACCCGAAATCCCGGAATGGAAATGGGAAAACATTACCATGGATTTCAACACTAAATTGCCAAGGACTGCAAGTGGTTTTGATACTATTTGGGTAATAGTTGATCGTCTCACCAAATCAGTACACTTCCTACCATTAAGAGAAGATGACAAGATGGAGAAGTTAGCACGACTGTATTTGAAGGAAGTCGTCTCCAGACATGGAATACCAATCTCTATTATCTCTGATAGGGATGGCAGATTTATTTCAAGATTCTGGCAGACATTACAGCAAGCATTAGGAACTCGTCTAGACATGAGTACTGCCTATCATCCACAAAATGATGGGCAGAGTGAAAGGACGATACAAACGCTTGAAGACATGCTACGAGCATGTGTTATTGATTTCGGAAACAGTTGGGTTCGACATCTACCGTTAGCAGAATTTTCCTACAACAACAGCTACCATTCAAGCATTGAGATGGCGCCGTTTGAAGCACTTTATGGTAGAAAGTGCAGGTCTCCAATTTGTTGGAGTGAAGTGGGGGATAGACAGATTACGGGTCCGGAGATTATACAAGAAACTACCGAGAAGATCATCCAAATTCAACAACGGTTGAAAACCGCCCAAAGTCGACAAAAGAACTACGTTGACATTAAAAGAAAAGATATAGAATTTGAAATTGGAGAGATGGTCATGCTTAAAGTTGCACCTTGGAAAGGCGTTGTTCGATTTGGTAAACGAGGGAAATTAAATCCAAAGTATATTGGACCATTCAAGATTATTGATCGTGTCGGACCAGTAGCTTACCGACTTGAGTTACCTCAACAACTCGCGGTTGTACATAACACTTTCCAAGTCTCGAATTTGAAGAAATGTTTTGCTAAAGAAGATCTCACTATTCCGTTAGATGAAATCCAAATCAATGAAAAAATTCAATTCATCGAAGAACCCGTCGAAATAATGGATCGTGAGGTTAAAAGACTTAAGCAAAACAAGATACCAATTGTTAAGGTTCGATGGAATGCTCGTAGAGGACCCGAGTTCACCTGGGAGCGTGAAGATCAGATGAAGAAGAAATACCCACATCTATTTCCAGAAGATTCGTCAACACCTTCAACAGCTTAAAATTTCGGGACGAAATTTATTTAACGGGTAGGTACTGTAGTGACCCGAACTTTTCCATGTTTATATATATTAATTGAGATTGATATTTACATGATTAAATGTTTCCAACATGTTAAGCAATCAAACTTGTTAAGACTTGATTAATTGAAATATGTTTCATATAGACAATTGACCACCCAAGTTGACCGGCGATTCACGAACGTTAAAACTTGTAAAAACGACATGATGATATATATATGGATATACATATGGTTAACATGAGATTATGATAAGTAAGTATCTCCATAAGTATATTAACAATGAGTTATATACATATAAACAAGACTACTAACTTAAGGATTTCGAAACGAGACATATATGTAACGATTATCGTTGTAATGACATTTAAATGTATATATATCATATTAAGATATATTAATATATCATAATATCATGATAATTTAATAATTTAACATCTCATTAGATATAATAAACAATGGGTTAACAACATTAATTGAGATCGTTAACTTAAAGGTTTCAAAACAACACTTACATGTAACGACTAACGATGACTTAACGACTCAGTTAAAATGTATATACATGTAGTGTATTTAGATGTATTAAAATACTTTTGGAAGACTTCAAGACATATATCAAAACACTCATACTTAACGAAAATAGTTACAGTTACTTTCCCATTCTTTTCTTTCATCAAGAATTCTAGTCGTATTCTTACCCGTATTATACACAGCTTCAAAACGTACTTAGTATGGGTATATATCAATAGGAACTAGCATGGGATTCCACTCTTGATTATGTCATGTATGACTAATCAATTTTAACTTCTACCATGAGCTAGTCAACTAACTAGAACTCCTTTTAACCCCACTCACCACTCACCAATTACCACTCATCATTCACTCCATTTCACTTCTAATTCTCTTTCTAATTCTCTCTCAACACACACACACTATTATGAACGTATTTTTCCAGTAGTTAATCATCATCTTCATCAAAAATCATTTCAAGAATCAAGCTATAATCATCATAGGAAGAACACTTCAAGAACACTTCAAAAATCCCTTCAAGTTTACTAATTTACTTCCAAGCTTTCTAATCCATTCCAAGTAATCATCTAAGATCAAGAAACCTTTGTTATATATAGTAGGTTATCTTTCTTATTCAAGGTAATATTCATATTCAAACTTTGATTCAATTTCTATAACTATAAACTATCTTAATTCGAGTAAAAATCTTACTTGAACTTGTTTTTGTGTCATGATCCTACTTCAAGAACTTTCAAGCCATCCAAGATCCTTTGAAGCTAGATCATTTCTTGTCACTTCCAGTAGGTTTACCTACTAAACTTGAGGTAGTAATGATGTTCATAACATCATTCGATTCATATATATAAAACTATCTTATTCGAAGGTTTAAACTCGTAATCACTAGAACATAGTTTAGTTAATTCTAAACTTGTTCGCAAACAAAAGTTAATCCTTCTAACTTGACTTTTAAAGTTAACTAAACACATGTTCTATATCTATATTATATGCTAACTTAATGATTTAAAACCTGGAAACACGAAAAACACCGTAAAACCGGATTTACGCCGTCGTAGTAACACCGCGGGCTGTTTTGGGATTAGTTAATTAAAAACTATGATAAAGTTTAATTTAAAAGTTGTTATTTTGAGAAAATGATTTTTATTATGAACATGAAACTATATCCAAAAATTATGGTTAAACTCAAAGTGGAAGTATGTTTTCTAAAATGGTCATCTAGACGTCGTTCTTTCGACTGAAATGACTACCTTTACAAAAACGACTTGTAACTTATTTTTCTGACTATAAACCTATACTTTTTCTGTTTAGATTCATAAAATAGAGTTCAATTTGAAACCATAGCAATTTGATTCACTCAAAACGGATTTAAAATGAAGAAGTTATGGGTAAAACAAGATTGGATAATTTTTCTCATTTTAGCTACGTGAAAATTGGTAACAAATCTATTCCAACCATAACTTAATCAACTTGTATTGTATATTATGTAATCTTGAGATACCATAGACACGTATACAATGTTTCGACCTATCATGTCGACACATCTATATATATTTCGGAACAACCATAGACACTCTATATGTGAATGTTGGAGTTAGCTATACAGGGTTGAGGTTGATTCCAAAATATGTATAGTTTGAGTTGTGATCAATACTGAGATACGTATACACTGGGTCGTAGATTGATTCAAGATAATATTTATCGATTTATTTCTGTATATCTAACTGTGGACAACTAGTTGTAGGTTACTAACGAGGACAGCAGACTTAATAAACTTAAAACATCAAAATATATTAAAAGTGTTGTAAATATATATTGAACATACTTTGATATATATGTATATATTGTTATAGGTTCGTGAATCAACCAGTGGCCAAGTCTTACTTCCCGACGAAGTAAAAATCTGTGAAAGTGAGTTATAGTCCCACTTTTAAAATCTAATATTTTTGGGATGAGAATACATGCAGGTTTTATAAATGATTTACAAAATAGACACAAGTACGTGAAACTACATTCTATGGTTGAATTATCGAAATCGAATATGCCCCTTTTTATTAAGTCTGGTAATCTAAGAATTAGGGAACAGACACCCTAATTGACGTGAATCCTAAAGATAGATCTATTGGGCCTAACAAACCCCATCCAAAGTACCGGATGCTTTAGTACTTCGAAATTTATATCATATTCGAAGGGTGTCCCGGAATGATGGGGATATTCTTATATATGCATCTTGTTAATGTCGGTTATCAGGTGTTCACCATATGAATGATTTTTATCTCTATGTATGGGATGTGTATTGAAATATGAAATCTTGTGGTCTATTGTTACGATTTGATATATATAGGTTAAACCTATAACTCACCAACATTTGTGTTGACGTTTAAAGCATGTTTATTCTCAGGTGAATATTAAGAACTTCCGCTGTTGCATACTAAAATAAGGACAAGATTTGGAGTCCATGTTTGTCTGATATTGTGTAAAAACTGCATTCAAGAAACTGATTTCGATGTAACATATTTGTATTGTAAACCATTATGTAATGGTCGTGTGTAAACAGGATATTTTAGATTATCATTATTTGATAATCTACGTAAAGCTTTTTAAACCTTCATTTATAAAATAAAGGTTATGGTTTGTTTTAAAAATGAATGCAGTCTTTGAAAAACGTCTCATATAGAGGTCAAAACCTTGCAACGAAATCAATTAATATGGAACGTTTTTAATCAATAAGAACGGGACATTTCAATTCCCTTCTGTACTACTCCGGCAACTAGGTAGTTGGCCATGTCGGCATACCAAGGAGTATCAGTGAATTGTGATCCTATGTGAGTTTGTCCTAAACTCATAAGCTGTTCTTCTAGAAGTTTATCTCTAATATCTTGTTCAGTAAGTTGTTCCATCGCTGGGTTCTCCAAACGACTAAGATGATTTGATGCGACGTTCTCTGCTCATTTCTTATCTTTAATTTCAATATCGAATTCCTGAAGGAGTAAGATCCATCGTAGGAGTCTTGGTTTAGTGTCTTGCTTAGTGAATAGATATTTGAGGGCTGAATGATCTGTATAAACCGTAGTTTTGGACAGGATGAGATAGCAACGAAATTTTTCGAAGGTGAATACTACAGTTAGCAGCTCCTTTTCCATGGTAGTGTAATTCTCTTGAGCTCCAGTTAAGGTTTTTCTGGCGTAATAGATTAGATGAAAGTGCTTATCTGTACTTTGTCCGAGTACAGATCCAACTGCGAAGTCACTTGCATCACACATAATTTCAAATGGTAAATTCAATCAGGAGTTATCATGATGGGCACATGTGTTAGCTGTTCCTTCAGATAGTTAAATGCTTTTCTACATTCTTCATCGAAGACAAACGGAACTTCCTTTCCTAAGAGATGAGTGAGAGGTCGTGTGACCTTTGAAAAATCCTTAATGAAGCGTCAGTTAAAACCGGCGTGTCCAAGGAAACTCCTTAACGCTTTTACTGTGGTAGGTTCTGGAAGTTTAGTTATGGTCTCAATCTTAGCCTTATCAACTTCTATTCCTGCTTTTGAAATCTTATGTCCTAAAACTATTCCTTCCTTAACTATGAAGTGACATTGTTCCCAATTCAGAACTAAATTTGAATCTTCACACTGGGTAAGCATCTTGTCAAGGTTAGATAGGCACGAATCAAAGGTACTACCAAAGACTGAGAAGTCGTCCATGAAGACTTCCATACAACGTTCAATCATGTCGTGGAATATTGCTACCATGCATCGCTGAAATGTAGCTGGTGCATTGCATAACCTAAAGGGCATGCGTCGATAAGCAAATGTTCCATAAGGACATGTAAAGGTTGTCTTTTCTTGGTCCTTTCGATCGAGCGGAATTTGAAAGTAGCCGAAAAAACCGTCAAGGAAACAATAGTATTCATTTCCCGATAGGCGTTCCAATATTTGATCGATGAAAGGTAATGGAAAATGATCTTTTCTGGTTGCATCATTTAGTTTACGGTAATCTATGCAAACCCTCCAACCGGTGACTTCCCGTGTTGGAATAAGCTCATTATTCTCATTTTGAATTACAGTGGTCCCTCCCTTTTTGGGTACCACTTGAACAGGACTAACCCATGGCGAAACAGAAATGGGATAGATCAGACCGGCATCCAGAAGTTTGATTACTTCTTTATTGATGACTTCTTGAATCATAGGGTTGACCCTTCTTTGCCTTTGAACTGAAGGTTTGAAATCATCTTCCTTGAAGATCTTGTGGGTGCAATAGTTAGGGCTGATTCCTTTTATTTCAGAGATCTTCCAAGCAATTGCCTTCTTATGTGATTTCAAAACTTGAATCAATCTCGCCTTCTCTTGTGGCGTGGGGTCTTTTGAGATGACTACAGGGAGTTGCGATTCTCCTTCTAAGAATGCATATTCCAGATTGTCGATTAACTTCTTTAATTCTAATTCCGGGAGTTCCTCGATAGATGGCTTCATCGTAGCTATCTCCTTTCGGTCTAATGAGTCATACTTCTCCTGGAATTCTGATTCTTCATTAGTGGTCACTGATGCTATCTGTTATTCATTTTTAGAAATTGTTCTTCTTAATTCTTCGTCCTCAGAAACGTCTTCTTTAGTTTTGAAGGTAGGTTCAGGAATCTCCTCACAGTTCTCCTTTGACTGAGGTTCCTAATACACCGGAATGAAATCTGTTTCTTCATTCGGTCTTCTCCTTAAGAGAGGTAGAGGAATGCCTTGTCCTAGTGGTGCTATTTGGATATTTTTGCCAAGAAAATTACTCTCAGAGAGGGGAGATTTGTGTTGACTAAGTTTTATGGTAGAATGGTTGTCGAGATTTTCTTTAGGAGGTGTAAAGAACAGATACTTAGAAATTTGATCTTGACTACATATAGCCATGGTTTCTTCCAGGTATTCGTGGACGAGTTCTTGATAAGAATCATAGAGATTCACATCTTCTTCGTGAGGATGATTCATGAGATGATCAACATTGAATGTGATTTCTTCTCCTCCAACCCTTAGTTTCAATGATTTCTCATGCACATCAATTACGGCCTTGGCAGTATTTAGAATTGGTCTGCCAAGAATGAGTGGGACCTTTGTGTCTTCCTCAATATCCATAATGACGAAATCAACAGGAAATGCGAACTTATCCACTCTAACTAGGACATCTTCAGCTATTCCTCGAGGAATCTTAACTGATCTGTTCGACAGTTGGATAGTGATTATGGTAGGCCTTAAGTCATTTAATCCTATCTTTTTGAATAACGAATAGGGCATTAGGTTTACACTGGCTCCTAAGTCTGCTAACACATTCCTAATTTGGACATCTTGCAGGTAGCAAGGTACCGTAAATCTTCCTGTATCTCCTAACTTAGGGGGAATTCCATGTTGTAAGACTAACGAGCATTCTTCACTTAAGGGCAAGCTAACTATCTCTCTTAATCTCTCTTTGTTTGAAAGCAGTTCTTTGAAAAATGTAGCGCAGTTTGGCATTTCTACTAAAGCATCTACTAGTCGTACATTCAATTGCAGATTCTTAATAATATCCCATTACTTAGTGAATTGCGCTTCTTGTTTTTCCTTCCTAAGCCTACCTGGGAAGGGTATGCGGGCGCGCGGAATAATTCCGGGGCCTTAAGATAGATAGGTTCCGGCGGATTGACAACTGGGTCAATGGGCACAGGTTCCTTATTGGAAAAATCTTGTATGGGTATATTGACAGTTGTTTCTTTCCCTCCTCTAGTGATTACTAGGGCATCAAACTCTCTACACTCTATATCAACTTTATTGGTTAAACTTTTAGGCGTAAGCTAAAAATTGGTGATTAATTCTTCAAAAGATTTTATCAAAGTGTCGAACTTATTTTGACATTCTATGACTTGAAGGTTTATCATGTATTGCTTTTTTATAAATTCAACTAAAATTTCCTTAGAGTGGAGAGTAGGTTTGTGTAACGGGAATATTATATTATGATCCGAACTATTTTGATGTTTATGTACCCATCTAGGGTAGGGATACCTTAGATTGGTTCTAGTAACATCGGAGTTTCTAGGAATTGGTAAACTTTGAAGAGTGAGGGTGAGATGTTGTAACCTGGTTTCCAACATTTTTATCGTATGAGCGAAGACGTCATCTTTCTCAATAGCTTCATTGCTCCAATCTTCCTGCTGTGCAGTTATTGTATCCAAGAGATTCCATGCTTCGTCTGCTGTTCGAGATATGAAATTGCCTTGCGAGGCCATGTCTAGGAGACACTTATCATCTTTGGTCAAACCATTGTAAAGTGTACAGATTATGTCTGCCTGACTTAACGAATGATTCGGACATCGTTTAAGCATCATCTTTATTCTATTCCATGCTAGACACAATGACTCATTTTCTTTTTGAGAAAAATTTGTGATGTCATTTCTTAAACAGGTTTGTAGGGAGGGTGGATAAAATTTGTTTAGAAATTTGGTGGCTAGATCCTCCCATGAATGTATTGAATTCGGGTTAAGTTCGTCATACCATGCTAAAGCGTGTGCAGAAAGTGAATATTGAAAAAGATGAAGTTTCAAAATGTTTTTCTCGTTTTCTTCCTTCTTAAAAGAGTCAACCAGACTGATAAATTTGTTTAAGTTAAAGTTGGGATTGTCAGTCGGTAATCCTTGAAATTTATAGATCATACTGACTAGTTTAATCATGTGTGAACTGATTTCAGGAATTCCTTCGGTTCCTAAGGTGATTGGTCCTCCTCTTTCCTCTAAGCATGACTTATGAATAGAAGCAAAGGTATCTTGTCGTTCCATTTTTTAAGATTCTCTGTTTAAAAATACTTAAAAGTAACTTTTAAAAAATATTAATTTGCTAAAACAATCGATAATTTAATAAAAACAATTATTCTTGAAATTCGGTCGCTAACCTAATCGGATATCTTAACTGATAGGATTTCTTACAGATTACTTGTATCTCGGTAGCTAGGCCGACTACAGAGAGGCAAGATCATTTTGGTTCTAATATAATTGGAGACTGTTCGAAAAATTCAACAACCAAGTCCGTGTATAATTCTCTTTCTTAGACACCACCAAACAATAATTTTGTCTGTTTAAAATCTTTCTCAATCAAAATATCCGATCCCCGGCACCGGCGCCAGAAAACTCTGATGTCACTACAAAGATACGGCCGAAATGGACAGTTTAATTGGTGCGGAATCGTTAGGCCGCAGGACGTCTTGTTCAGTTGATCAACGTAGCACACAGTGGTTTTGTTTATTTATATTGTGCAGGGCCTAAATTACTTTTACTTTCTAAGGTGTAGAAGGTGTAAGTTAACCTAGTGTCGTATTTTTTTGCGGATTAACGAATTGAAGATCAAGTGGATAATTGTATTTTTGTTAAATTACCAAGATAAAGTATAGTAGTTGGGTTAAGCTAAAAGTTCTAAGTTCGGAAAAGTAAATAAGTGGAAGGATATCCGGAGTATGCAAATCAGGGAAATATTGACCAAGATATCAGTGTTGGGTTAGAGAAAGGTAATTATGCTTATGTTTAGACTATGCTTGGAATGATGCAGATCTGGTTGGATGAGATAATTACACAGACCTACTTGTCTCTGAACTCTCTGAGTTCTCTTTGAGCAGTGAGAAGTATGTCACTTGATTGTATAATTGAAAGGTAGCTATACCTTGGAGGTTATCCTCAGTAAAGTACTAGGTTTATTTGTGAATTGAGCTCTAATTCTAACTCTAATGACCCGTCCTAATCCATCTGGACGAATACATTATATTTGGTTACATCGCGAGGTACTTGACCTCTATATGATACACTTTACAAACATTGGATTCGTTTTTAAAAAGACAATCTTTCATTAGATCGAAAGTTGACGGCATGCATACCATTTCATAATATATCCAACTATAATTGACTTAATAATAATCTTGATGAACTCAACGACTCAAATGCAACGTCTTTTGAAATATGTCATGAATGACTCCAAGTAATATCTCTAATATGAGCAAATGCACAGCGGAAGATTTCTTTCATACCTGAGAATAAACATGCTTTCAAGTGTCAACTAAAAGGTTGGTGAGTTCATTAATTTATTATAATCATTCATTTTCATCATTTTAATAGACCACAAGATTTCATATATTGTCACGCGTAACTCGTGAATTAAAATTCATTCATATGGTGAACACCTGGTAACCGACCTTAACAGGATACATATAGAATATCCCCATCATTCCGGGACTCACATCGAACATGATAAATCGAAGTACTAAAGCAGTTCAAATTCTCTGACTGGGGCTTGTCAGTGCCCATGGATATATCTTTAGGATTCGCGTCAATTGGTGGCAATTATAATAAACACCAATTCTTAGGCTACCAAGCTAAAAAGGGGCATATTCGATTCGATAATCCAACTATAGAATGTAGTTTCGATTACTTGTGTCTATTTCATAAAGCATTTATAAAAGCAGCGCATGTATTCTCAGTCACAAAAATATATATTGCAAAAGTATTTAAAAAGAGAGCAAATGAAACTCACAATTCGATATTTTGTAGTAAAAATATTCATACGACAAAACTGAACAATGCATAGTTGGCCTCGGATTCACGAACCTATATCATTTATATATATATATTAACACATATAATTGTAATCGAACAAATTTATATATATATATATATATAAAATTATTAGTTATATTATTTTTATATTAATAACCTATGTGTTTCATATATTCATTTTATATATTTAATATAAATAAAACTATAAATTTTGTTATGTTATATATATTAAATATATTTTGTATATATATATATATATATATATATATATATATATATATATATATATATATCATTTGTTTGTTTGTTTGTTAAAATTATAATAATACTAAAATAATAATAGTAATGATAAAAAAAATAATAGTGATACTAGTAGTAAAAATGATAATAATAATAATAATAATAATAATAATAATAATAATAATATAGTTATAAAAATAATAATTTTCAATAATAACAATACTAATAATGATAACAATAATGTTTATTAATAATAATAATGATAATAAAGATTATAATACTTAATACCTTATAATAATACTAATAATAATCCTAATTGTAACCATAAACATAATAATAATAATAATAAATGATACTTAATAATTGTATTAGTAATAATAATAATAATAATAATAATAATAATAATAATAATAATAATAATAATAATAATAATAATAATAATAATAATAATACTAATAATAATAACAATAACAATAATAACAATACTAATAATAGGAATGCTACCTCAAAAAGAAAAGCTTCCAAAAAGAAAACAACTGTCTCAGTCCGGGCTCGAACCCACGACCTCTCAGTTAAGATAAACACCCATAGCCAACTGATCCATCTCTACTTTCTGAAATTATTAACACCTTAACTATATTTAACTCGAATATCCTGCCTTAATCTTTTCCATGTTTACTTTGGGCCCAACAGAAAGATGGACTCGGCCCAACTGAAAAATGAAACGCGTGGCCCAAAGATTGAATCAAGTTTTGGCCCAAAATTTTAAATCAAAATGTATTCGGCTTGACCTGGTTCCCTCAAGAAGCACGACAGGATCAATTAAAAGAAGAAAAAATAAAATGGAGCAGTTAGTTAATATCTAATGTTCTTCGTGATATCAACTTTATCATGATCTCACCATCATTCGCTGTCATCATCATTATTTTGTATCATCCTTAATTACATCATCATCTTCAAGATTCACATAAAATCCCAATCACATCGTCTTCCATTATCAACAACGAACCCTTTCATCATCATGTGGGTTCCGATTAGAAAAAGAATCAATATCCAGCTGTCATTTTTATCGACACACGATGGTAATGAAAACAAAAACATAACATTATGTTTTCGATGATGATAGTTTGGTTGAGCTACTCGAACGGAAACAAGAACAAGCAGTAATCGGGTGATGATAATCGAATAGAAGAAATATTTAATTTGATGGTGAGATTATTGACGGCTGTAAAATAGTAACATAAGGTATTCGATGATGTAAAATTCGATCATAAGCATAGCTATGCTACGAGTGACGGAAGCATCGATTAAGTTTTGAAACCAAGTAGTAGGCAGGTAACAACAGCTCGTTAATCATCTTCATATCACCTTATTATTTTCCTAATATCATCTCCTTGTACCAATCATCACATCGTTATCTATATCTTTAACTATCATCATCATTGTTTCATCATCTTCTTTGTAACATCATCATTATCTTTTCATCATCACTCTCATCGTTAATGTATAGAAACAGGAAAGACAATAGCAACAGCAAATCAGTTAATGTTACTGCTCATTGTCATCTTAAATGGGTTTTTAAAGTGCTTGAAGGGTGGTGATTCTCATAGTAGGGTGAAGCTTGGATGGGGTGGAAAAAGGCGATGATGTTTCGGTAATCAATGGTGTTTATTATGGTAATGGATGTTTCGATTAAAGCAAACAAAAGAGGAAGAAGGCTGAAGTGTCGAAGGTGGTGGTTATATAGTGATGGTTAGCGACTGTTAACAGCTTGCAAATAAAACAGCCGTGGGGCTGTTTGTGTCTTCGAGCAAAACAGGAAAACAAAAAATGTAGTAGCATAAAAAAATATGGTGCTCGGTTTTAGAGAAAAATAATCAATGGTGGTGAATTGTAGTTTCATGTGGTGGTCGTAGGTTGCAGTTGTTCCTGCTACATGGGTCGTAACCAACGAGAAAGTAGTAACGGGAAAAGAAAGGGTGTTTGGTTTGATAGTAAATAAGAAAAGGAATAGAGGTGGTGAATGATGGTTCAACGAAAAGAGAGGAAGAGAGTTAGAAAGAGGGGGAGTTATGGTTAGTGGTGGTTGGCAGCGAACTGTGATGGTGACCGAAGGTCGTGGAGGTGGTGAAAGGATGATTGTTGAGTAAGGAAATCATGTTATAAGAATATGTATATGTAAGTGTATATATATATATTAGATTCATAGATTTATATGTATATGCATATGATAATATATAAATAGATATAGTTCAGCTGAATGGACAAAAGAAGAAAAAAAAACAGTGATATGCTTTTTTAATTCTTGTGATACATTGAATCTCATAATTATATAGATAAGTTGTAAAGTGGACAAACAAATACAGTAAATAACAATTATAATAATTAATATATAATAATAATCATTAATTTTAAAAGTGTAATTTGAAAATATATCTGCCGACCGTCTATTAAGGATATTATATATCGGATTCCGTTATTAATCAGTGGCGGATAAAAGTGCTCAGAAAAATCCCATATTTTTAAATTAACTATATTTATTTATTTTGGTCATTATGGTATAAAATTCGATCAATAATTTATTAAATAAAAATTACATCAACTGTCCCTCTCATTTATGAGTGAAATATAAAAAATGTTTAAACTTACCAAATATTTCATAAATACATTTTTAATAAGCCTAAAATTTATAGAACTCATTTTTTTTTATCACCGTTTATTTTAAAATGGCATAAGTTCCTTTTTAACTCGTTTATTATTAATCGAAACATCAAACGAGTATTACAATTATTTAATATTTATTTTTAATATACTTTATTTATATATAGATATATTTTAAATAATAATTATTATAATATCCTATTTTTTATTAATTTTTTAATAACAACAACATATAGTACTTCAAATTATATTTCGAATTATTATTATATATACATACACACATATCTATTTATAATTAATTGTTCGTGAATCGTCGAGAGCAGTCGAAGATCAATTGAATATATGAACATTGTTTCAAAATTTTCTAGACTCAACATTACATACTTTACTTATCGTATCGAAATCATATAAAGATTAAGTTTAAATTTAGTCGGAAATTCCCGGGTCGTCACAGTACCTACCCGTTAAAGAAATTTCGTCCCGAAATTTGAGTGGGATCATCATGACTGACAATAAGTATGTTTTCATGACGCATACGAGTTAGAAATTTTAGTTTTATCATCAGTGAGCAATATAGATAAAACAATTTGATTTTGGTAAAGACTACGAGTGAAGCTATCTTAAAAGAGTGAATTGAAGAAAATAAGATTCGTCTTGACTTTAAATAAAGTGATTAAGACGTCTCGGATTCGTAGGTTAAATCTTCAAATTTTGAATTATCATGGCTATCGTTCTAAGAAAGAACTGGTAATAGCATGATCTGACTTGTTTAATTAACATAAGTTACGAGAAAAGATAGTATTATCAGGAAAACATGTTCCCGATATGTTTGGAGATCATGTAGAATGTGAGGGTCGTATAACATGGCACATGATGACGTTATAGTCTGTGAATCATCACGTTTCATTAGAAACTTAGCATGACTTACTATAATATAATCACGTTGATCAAGTGTCAATATATTATACTAACTCATGCTTCAATTCCCAACACTACTTCAAAAATATTTCTAATTTAAATTCGAATTTTTAAGGATTTAGAAACTAAACTAGTTTCCTTTTATGATATATCACATATAGCACGGAGAGATAATTAATATCGAACGAGAATATTTATGAAGATATCTTCAGAAATATTGAGGATATTTATAAAGAAAGATACGATAATATCTTAAAATTTTAGAATCAAATTGTGATGAAGAAATTCATTCACGATGATTTAGAGCGGTTAAGGAGTAAGGTATTCGCTAAAGATTTCATCAGAAATAGAATCATCGGGATTCTTTATGTACAAGTTTAGTCCTTGTGATTTGTTCAGAGTCTCCTTCATGGTTTGCTCAATCTGTTTTCTAGTTCCAACTTTTCTGAGCTTTACCAACATACTGTTCTTTATCATCAAACTTTTTACGATTGTCTGTAGTTTTTGCTGTTTCATTCAGCTTTTTCAAACTTTGAAGTATTGGTTCGTAGACTGGGTGCTTTCAGAATTTCAGAATGGAAGATCATAAATCTAAGAGATAAATGTTATATGTATACATATAACTGTTGATGTAGTAACGTTGCGAGATTCAAAATACTGATTGCTAATTCCCGGTAATTGGTATGGCAATTCTCGTTATAAGATGTGGATGAGTATATGATAGGGTTTGATGAACAAATATAATGGTTCTCCTGAGAGACTTAAGCCAATGAGTAATGAAGTTGCTGGTAAATTACTGTTAATGTGGTAGAATAAAAATGGTTCTCCGGTAACAATGATGAAGAAGTAATCGTTATAATAAGGCTTATTCGTATGAGAAATTGAAGTTGATTTGGTGGAGCTGTGACAAAATTGACTAATTTGAAAAGGGATTGCAAAGTTATTTTCGGTAATAACAACGCCAAAGGAGCTAGCACAGATACGTGTTAAACGTTTGTTCAGGTTCCGAGTGTTTTCAGGTGTATAACTATATGTATCAATCTTTTCTTCCGTAGATGAAGTGCGGTTGGTTCATCCACTCGATTGAGGTGTTTTCAAGAATCATGAAAGGTTTGAACACAGACTGTAATTGTCAAGATACAAATGAGGTTTAAGATGAAATTACGTGGCAAACTTGAAGAATTATGTAGTTTCATATGTTATAATCAATATTTTAGTTCATTTTAATTGTCCATTGTTGATAGTCCACAGTTAATTGTCCACAGTTTGTAGTTCAATAATTCACATATAGTTTAATATATAATATTCGAATTAATTAATACGTATCGTGACCCATTGTATACATGTCTCAGACTCGATCACAACTCAAAGTATATATATTATTGTAGAATGAACCTCAACCCTGTATAGCTAACTCGATCATTACCGCATATAGAGTGTCTATGGTTATTCTAAATAATATATATAGATGCGTCGATATAATTTGTCAAAACCTTGTATACGTGTCCCGATATTTAAAATGCGTAAAATAAATAACAGAAATTAAATGACGATAAATAAAATTGCGAGAATATATATTGCGATAATTAAACTGCGATAAATAAAATGTAATCAGTTAGCTAGGAACAGTTAGATAGGAACAGTTAGCGTAGATTCTTAATAAAATTTCTCATAGTTAATTTGTTTGTTTCTAACAAATTTTATTTTGTCCAATGTTATCTTCATTATGCCACTTGTTAGATTCTGATAGGTCAAAATCCAAATATGAAATTGAATGAAAATAGTTATTCTGTGGTGAACGGATTCATATATCTGTGGATGTAAGTAGTATAGTAAATGACTGTTGAATCAGATTCGAAGAATGTACAGTGTAACTTATTAATGTGAAATCTAAATATTCCTCGGGTATTACCTACCCGTTAAAATATTTTCACCATTAACAATTTGTATGAAAGAATTTTTAATTACAATCTTTATGAAAATATACTTACATATATATTTTCTTCAGATGTAATCATAGATTTAATGAGTTAATATAATATTAATCTCATTTGATTTACCGTTAGAACTAGAATACATAATCTCTAAAACATTAGTGATTACATAATCGCCATGAAGAACGAAGATAATTGATGTAGAACGATGATTATACTCGAGGTACATAATGAGATGTTGAGGCATGGATTGTTGATGGTACGGGTGCTGTTACTGATGGTACTGTTGCTGCCGGTGTTGCCGTTGGTGCTTGTAATCTTTGCACCATATTCTCCAAAGTCACTACCCGAGGGCGAAGCTCGTTGACTTCTTCTATTACACTGGGATGATTGTCGGTTCGGACGAGTGGATGAATAAGATCTAGAATATGAGATAGAATATAATCGTAACGGGATACTCTGGAAATGAGAGAGAAAATGGTATTACGAACAGGTTCGCTGGTAAGTGCTTCAGGTTCATTGCCAAGTGGGCAATATGGTGGATGGAAGGGATCACCTTCTTCTTGTCTCCAATGATTAAGTAGGCTACAAACCCATCCCCAATTCATCCAGAATTGGTGATGACTGATTGGTTGATCCATTCCAGTTACACTGCTTTCGGAGCTCGAGTGGAAATCCATATCGGAATAGCTACCGGAATCTGAGGGACTCTAACTAGTTGAGGGATTCATCTCGTATGATCAGATGTAGGATTTTCGATAAGAAATAGATTATAGGATGTAGATTAGTACCCTGCATTACATAATTTACATATGGATATATAATACTAAAATCCCATAAGTTACGGAGGAATCTACGGAAGCTGTCTGGTAAAGGTAACAATAACATATACGCTAAGATATGAATTTTATCTATACACTATTCATGCAATCCATGCAGTAAGATGTGTCTAGACGAGGAATGATAAGCAGGTAATTTCCTAAGGATAATAAGTAAATGATTTTCGACACGAATTATAAGCAAAACTTTTGACATGCAGACACGGTCGAAGTCCAGGCTAACTAATGCATCTAAACAACTATCAGTTAGATATACTAATTCAAGACCTGGTTCACTAAGACCACCGCTCTGATACCAACTCTAATGACCCGTCCTAATCTATCTAGACGAATACATTACATTTGGTTACATCACGAGGTACTTGACCTCTATATGATACGCTTTACAAACATTGAATTCGTTTTGGAAAATACAATCTTTCATTACATCGAAAGTTGACGGCATGCATACCATTTCATAATATATCCAACTATAATTGACTTAATAATAATCTTGATGAACTCAACGACTCGAATGCAATGTCTTTTGAAATATGTCATGAATGACTCCAAGTAATATCTCTAATATGAGCAAATGCACAGCGGAAGATTTCTTTCATACCTGAGAATAAACATGCTTTCAAGTGTCAACCAAAAGGTTGGTGAGTTCATTAATTTATCATAAGCATTCATTTTCATCATTTTAATAGACCACAAGATTTCATATATTGTCACGCGTAACTCGCAAATTAAAATTCATTCATATGGTGAACACCGTGTTAACCGACCTTAACAGGATGCATATAGAATATCCCCATCATTCCGAGACTCACATCGGACATGATAAATCGAAGTACTAAAGCAGTTCAAATTTTCTGACTGGGGCTTGTTAGTGCCCATAGATCTATCTTTAGGATTCGCGTCAATTGGTGGCAACTATAATAAACACCTATTCTTAGGCTACCAAGCTAAAAAGGGGCATATTCGATTCGATAATCCAACCATAGAATGTAGTTTCAATTACTTGTGTCTATTTCGTAAAGCATTTATAAAAGCAGCGCATGTATTCTCAGTCCCAAAAATATATATTGCAAAAGAATTTAAAAAGGGAGCAAATGAAACTCACAATACGATATTTTGTAGTAAAAATATTCATACAACGAAACTGAACAATGCATGGTTGGCCTCGAATTCACGAACCTATATCATTTATATATATATTAACACATATAATTGTAATCGAACAAATTTATATATATATATAAATTTATTAGTTATATTATTTTTATATTAATTACCTATGTGTTTCATATATTCATTTTATATATTTAAAATAAATAAAACTATAAATTTTGTTATGTTATATATATTAAATATATATATATATATATATATATATATATATATATATATATATATATATATATATATATATATATATATAATAGTGATACTAGTAGTAAAAATGATGATGATAATAATAATAATAATAATAATAATAATAATAATATAGTTGTAAAAATAATAATTTTCAATAATAACAATACTAATAATGATAACAATAATGTTTATTAATAATAATAATGATAATAAAGATTATAATACTTAATACCTTATAATAATACTAATAATAATCCTAATTGTAACCATAAACATAATAATAATAATAATAAATGATACTTAATAATTGTATTAGTAATAAAATAATAATAATAATAATAATAATAATAATAATAATAATAATAATAATAATAATAATAATAATAATAATAGTTATAATACTAATAATAATAAAAATAACAATAACAATAATAACAATACTAATAATAGGAATGCTGCCTCAAAAAGAAAATAACTGTCTCAGTCCCGGCTCGAACCCACGACCTCTCAGTTAAGTTAAACACCCATAGCCAACTGATCCATCTCTACTTTCTGAAATTATTAACACCTTAACTATATTTAACCTGAATATTCCTGCCTTAATCTGGTCCATGTTTACTTTAGGCCCAACAGAAAGATGGAATCGGCCCAACTAAAAAATGAAACGCGTGGCCAAAAGATTGAATCAAGTTTCGGCCCAACATTTAAATCAAAATGTATTCGGCTTGACCTGGTTCCCTCAAGAAGCACGACAGGATCAATTAAAAGAAGAAAAAATAAAATGGAGCAGTTAGTTAATATCTAATGTTCTTCGTGATATCATCTTTATCATGATCTCACCATCATTCGCTGTCATCATCATTATTTTGTATCATCCTTAATTACATCATCATCTTCAAGATTCACATAAAATCCCAATCACATCGTCTTCCATTATCAACAACGAACCCTTTCATCACCATGTGGGTTACGATTAGAAAAAGAATCAATATCCAGCTGTCGATTTTATCGACACACGATGGTAATGAAAACAAAAACATAACAGTACATTTTCGATGATGATAGTTTGGTTGAGCTAATCGAACGGAAACAAGAACAAGCAGTAATCGGGTGATGATAATCGAATAGAAGAAATATTTGATTCGATGGTGAGATTATTGATGGCTGTAATATAGTAACATAAGGTATTCGATGATGTAAAATTCGATCATAAGCATAGCTATGCTACGAGTGACGGAAGCATCAATTAAGTTTTGAAACCAAGTAGTAGGCAGGTAACAACAGCTCGTTAATCATCTTCATATCACCTTATTATTTTCCTAATATCATCTCCTTGTACCAATCATCACATCGTTATCTATATCTTTAACTATCATCATCATATCATCATCATTGTTTCATCATCTTCTTCGTAACATCATCATTATCTTTTCATCATCACTCTCATTATTAATGTATAGAAACAGGAAAGACAATAGCAACAGTAAATCAGTTAAGGTTACTGCTCATTGTCATCTTAAATGGATTTTTAAAGTGCTTGAAGGTTGGTGATTCTCATAGTAGGGTGAAGGTTGGATGGGGTGGAAAAAGGCGATGATGTTTCGATAATCAATGGTGTTTATGATGATGGATGTTTCTATTAAAGCAAACAAAAGAGGAAGAAGGCGGAAGCGTCCAAGGTGGTGGTTATATAGTGATGGTTAGCGACTGTTAACAGCTTACAAATAAAATGGCCATGGGGCTGTTTGTGTCTTCGAGCAAAACAGGAAAACAAACAACGTAGTAGCATAAAAAAAATATGGCACTCGCTTTTAGAGAAAAATAATCAATGGTGGTGAATTGTAGTTTCATGTGGTGGTCGTAGGTTGCAGTTGTTCCGGCTACATGGGTCGTAACCAACGAGCAAGTAGTAACGGGAAAAGAAAGGGTGTTTGGTTTGAATGTAAACAAGAAAAGGAATAGAGGTGGTGAATGATGGTTCAACGAAAAGAGAGGAAGAGAGTTAAAGAGAGGGGGAATGATGGTTAGTGGTGGTTGGCGGGAAACTGTGATGGTGACCGAAGTTCGTGGAGGTGGTGAAAGGATGATTGTCGAGTAAGGGAATCATGTTATAAGAATATGTATATGTAAGTGTATATATATATATTAGATTCATAGATTTATATGTATATGCATATGATAATATATAAATAGATATAGTTCAGTTGAATGGACAAAAGAAGAAAAAAAAAACAGTGATATGCTGCTATAATTCTTGTGATATATTGAATCTCATAATTAGATAGACAAGTTGTAAAGTGGACAAAAAAATACAGTAAATAACAATTATAATAATTAATATATAATAATAATCATTAATTTTAAACGTGTAATTTAAAAATATATCTGCCGACAGTCTATTAAGGATATTATATCGGATTACGTTGTTAATCAGTGGCGAATAAAAGTGCTCAGAAAAATTCCATATTTTTAAATTAACTATATTTATTTATTTTGGTCATTATGGTATAAAATTCGATCATTAATTTATTAAATAAAAATTACATCAACTGACCCTCTCATTTATGAGTGAAATATAAAAAATCTTAAAAGTTACCAAATAGTTCATAAATACATTTTTAATAAGCCTAAAATTTATAGAATGTTATAATTAGTAGGCTTATAACTACCTTTAGTGGTTTGATTCTTGATGTTATAATTCAGTAGGCTTATAACTACCTTTAGTGGTTTGATTCTTGATTAAGAATGCTAATAATGAAGTGTAAGAACAAAGATGATAATGGAGAGAAAGAAAGAAACACTTTGTAAGTGTGAGAAAATGGTGCAAGTTTAATGCTTGCATTCATGGCTATTTATAGCAAAAATATCACAAGTTTAGGTAATACAATAATATTACTTTTGTGTATCAATAATTGACTATCCATTTATATATATATTTATATATTATAACACTCCCCCTTGGATAGCAATTTTGTTTGTTGAAGATCAACTGTAAGTTACTGCCTCGTTAAAAACCTTGCTAAAAAAAACCCAGTGGGAAAAAAAACTTTAGCTAAGGGAAAAAGAGTGCAGCATGGAGTTGACTCCCCCTCAAGTAGACATCGCTTCAGTTGTTACATCTTTTGAACATGTCGCATGCCAATGTTATGAACGTGTGTTCTGAAAATAGCAGTTGGAAGTGCTTTCGTGAAAAGATCAGCAGAGTTTTTGCTGGATTGAACATATCTCATTTCAATCTCGTTGTCCTTAATGAGATTTTGAGTGTATGAGAAAAATCTAGGAGGTATGTGTTTGGTTCGGTCACTTTTGATATACCCTTCTTTCATCTGTGCTATGCAAGCTGCATTATCTTCATAGATAATTGTTGGACTTTTATCGCTTTCTAGTCCACAAGAGTCAGTAATGATTTGTGTCATTGATCTCAACCAAAAACATTCCCGAGTAGCTTCAGGTAATGCAATCACTTCGGCATGATTTGATGATGTAGCAACAAGTGTTTGTTTTTGAGAACGCCATGATATTGCAGAACCTCCATTTAGGAATACATATCCAGTTTGAGATTTAGTTTTATGTGGATCAGATAAATAACCTGCATCAGCATAACCAACCAAATCTTGTTTTGATTTGTTAGAATAAAATAATCCTAAATCAATAGTTCTTCGAAGGTATCGAAATATGTGTTTGATCCCATTCCAGTGTCTTTTGGTAGGAGCAGAGCTGAACCTTGCCAACAAATTAACTGCAAAAGAAATGTCAGGTCTTGTACAATTTGTAGGATACATAAGAGCTCCAATTGCACTAATATATGGTACTTCTGGTCCAAAAATATCTTCATGATCTTCACATGGATGAAATGGATCAGTTTCAACATTGAGTGATCTAACAACCATAGGAGTACTTAATGGTTTTGCCTTGTCCATATTGAAACATTTCAGAATCTTTTCAGTATATGTTGTTTGATGTACAAGTAACCCATTAGGCATATGCTCAATCTGTAAACCAAGGTAATACTTGGTTTTTCCGAGATCTTTCATTTCAAATTCTTTCTTTAGAAGTTGAATGGCTTCATGGATCTCTTTATTTGTACCTATGATGTTAAGATCATCAACATAAACAACTATGATCACATATCCGGATGTTGTTTTCTTAATGAAAACACAAGGACAAGTAAGGTTATTTGTATACCCTTTGCTTTATCAAGTAATCACTTAATCGGTTATACCACATACGTCTTGATTGTTTTAACCCATATAAAGATCTTTGTAATTTAATCCAATACATTTCTTTGGGTTTTGCATTTGATGCTTCTGGTACCTTAAATCCTTCAGGTATCTTCATATATATATCACTATCAAGTGATCCATATAGATAAGCAGTCACAACATCCATGAGATGCATTTCTAAATTTTTAGAAACTGCCAGGCTGATTAAGTATCTAAAAGTAATTGCATCCATAACAGGGGAATAAGTTTCTTCATAATCAATTCCCGGTCTTTGAAAAAAACCTTGAGCTACAAGTCTAGCTTTATACCTTGTAACTTCATTTTTCTCATTTCTTTTTCGGACAAAAATCCATCTGTATCCTACAGGTTTCACATCTTTAGGAGTGAGAATGATGGATCCGAAAACTTTTCTTTTATTGAGTGATTCTAATTCAGCTCGTATTGCTTCTTTCCATTGAGCCCAATCATGTCTATTTTGAGATTCAACCATAGATGTTGGTTCTGGATCATCATCATTATTCATGATGTCATATGCAACATTAAATGAAAATTTCTCATCAAGATTTTTCATTTCATTTCGGTTCCATAATATTTTTGAATGTGCATAATTGATTGCAATTTCTGTATTGACATCATCAATCTCCTCTGTAGTAAGAGTACTGGTTTGTGGTTCTTCTTGAACACTTTCTTTTACCTTATTATCAGCTGATTTTCTTTTTCGAGGATTTTTATCTTTGGAACCAACTGGTCTTCCACGTTTCAGATGTGGCATAGATTCTTGAGTGACTACATTATCAGTTTTCCGATTTGGAATCTCAACTCGAGCTGGAGTATTAACTGCTGGTATATATGATTTAGTCACCCTTTTTGTATCTGTGAATGCATCAGGCAATTGATTTGCAAGTTCTTGTATATGCATTATCTTTTGAACTTCTGTCTCGCATTCTTTTGTGCGAGGATCAAGATACTTTAATTGAGGTTCACACCATGAAACATCATTTTCTTTATTTTTTATTTCTCCCCCTAATCTAGGAAACAATGTTTCATTAAAATGACAATCAGCAAAACGTGCTGTAAAAACATCACCTGTCATAGGTTCAATATACCTTATGATTGAAGATGTTTCATATCCAACATATATTCCCAACCTCCTTTGAGGACCCATTTTTGTACGTTGTGGTGGCGCAAGTAGAACATATACTGCACAACCAAATGTTCTAAGGTGGGAAATATTTGGCTCTTAACCAAAAGCAAGTTGTAGGGGGGAATATTTATGACTTGCACTTGGTCTGATGCGAATCAATGCAGCAGCATGTAAAATTGCATGACCCCATATAGATACAGGGAGTTTTGTTCTCATTATCAATGGTCTAGTGATTAACTGTAAATGTTTAATCAGTGACTCATCTAAACCATTTTGTGTATGCACATGTGCAACAGAATGTTCAACAACAATTCCTATAGACATGCAATAGTCATTAAATGCTTGAGATGTAAACTCACCAGCATTATCAAGTCTCACCTTTTTAATGATGTAATCAGGAAAATGTGCTCTCAATTTAATAATTTCAGCAAGAAATTTTGCAAATGCCACATTACGGCTTGATAACAGACAAACATGAGACCATCTACTAGATGTGTCTATTAGGACCATGAAATATCTAAATGGTCCACATGGTGGATGAATTGGTCCACAAATATCACCTTGAATTCTTTCAAGAAACATTGGTGATTCTTTCTCAACCTTAAGTGGTGAGGGTCTAGTTATCAATTTTCCAAGAGAGCAAGATATACATGGAACCATTGTATCATGAAGGATTTTTCTATCCTTCAGTGGATGTCCATGTGTACATTCAATAATTCTTTTCATCATTGTTGATCCTGGATGGCCCAATCTGTTATGCCATAAATTAAATACACCAGGATCAATATACTTTTCTTTAATCACCATATGTACTTCTGGTACATTTATATGTGTATAATGTAATTCAGAATTAAGTCTTGGCAGTTTTTCAATCACGTGATTCTTGTTAGTGATACTTAAATATTTCTCATTTTCTGCCGTTACTGACTGATAATCATATCCATTAAGGTATATGTCAGAAAAACTCAATAAATTTCTGCTTGACTTAGGAGAGAATAAGGCATTATTAATTAAAAATGTTGTACCATTTGGTAATATGAATTTTGCCTTTCCTATCCCTTCTATCAAGTTAGCAGCACCTGATATTGTATGTATAGTTCCTTCTGTTGGTTTCAAATCAATGAAATATTTTTCAGATTTAAGTATAGTATGTGTAGTACCACTATCTGCTATACAGAGATCTCCACTACTTGATTGATGTTGTGTTCCAGCAGAATTCATATTAAACTTCATATATAAGAAACAAACAGTAAGTATATAAATGTTACACAAAATGTTTATTACACACAAATAGATAAAACTGAAACATTTGACATACATAGAATTGAAACATCAAACATACAACTGGAACATTTGATAAAACATATAGAACTGAAACATTTGAGAAAACATGATGATAAAGGTTAAATCGTTTTATTTATAAAAGAAACATATTAATTTAATTCAAGAAATCTTCATATAAATCAGATGGTTGCTCAGTGACTATTGGATCAATATTATCCATAAAATTTACTTCCTTTTCTTTACCTTTCAGCGAATCCTAATACATCTTAACAAGATGTTTAGATGTTCGGCAAGTATTAGCCCAGTGGCCCATTCTACCACATCTGTAACAAGATTCTTCAGAATTTTTAGAAGAATTTTCTTCAACATCTTGTTTAGTGGGCTTGTTTTGTGGTTGATATTTATATTTTCGTGAATTATTATTTCTTTGACCACCACGGCCACGTCCACACCCATTCCCATTACCATAAGGATGGTTTCTACCATAGTTATGGCTTTTGGCATGATGATGGCGATGGTTATTATAACCACGACCTTGCCCGCGTCCTTGTCCCTGTTTATAATTATTTGCAGTATTTGCTTCAGGGATTGCAAGTGTACCAGTAGGACGGGATTGCTGATTTTTCATTAATAGCTCATCATTTTGCTCTGCAACCAAGAGATATGAATTATGTTCAGGATATGTGTTGAACTTTAGCATTCTCAAATTTCTTTGCACTGTGATGTTGGCAGCATTCATTGTGGAGAAAGTTTTCTCCAACAAGTCTGCATCACTTATTTCATGTCCACAGAATTTAAGTTGTGAGACTGTATTATACAGAGCTAAGCTGTATTCATTTACTTTCATAAAGTCTTGGAACCTTAATGTTCTCCATTGATCCATAGCAGCTGGAAGTAAAATTTTCTCTTTGATTATTGAATCTGCTTTTGAGACCTTCCCATAAAACATGGGGATCTTCTACAGTCACATAATTATTTTGTAAGCATTCATCAATATGTTGATGAATAAAGCAACATGCCGTTGCTTGTTCTTTTTCAGAACAAGTGTTGTTTTCATTTATGGTTTCAAGAATGCCCATTGATTTAAGATGCATTTTTACTTTTATAACCTATGACATGTAGTTGTTTCCCGTTGATTCTAAAGGAGTAAATTTAAGCTTTTCCAGATTCGACATTTTCTATTATCAAAAATTAAAACAAACAACATGATAAATTAGAGTCAATTTATATTCATAAGTATATAAACATTAAACATAAATTTAATATAACATAAATGATAAGTAGGTGACAGTGTCGACCATATAAATGTTAGATAATAGAAATATAAATGTTAGTAACATAAATGATAATTAGGCGACAGTGTCTACCATATAAATGTTAGATAATAGAAATATAAATGTTAGTAACATAAATGATAATTAGGCGACAGTGTCGACCATATATTATTCAGGTGGTATAACCGACCATATATCATTTAGGTGGCAGAGCCAACCATAATTAGTATTAAGATTATCGTGCTGATAACGTGTTATAATTAGTAGGCTTATAACTACCTTTAGTGGTTTGATTCTTGATGTTATAATTCAGTAGGCTTATAACTACCTTTAATGGTTTGATTCTTGATTAAGAATGCTAATAATGAAGTGTAAGAACAAAGATGATAATGGAGAGACAGAAAGAAACACTTTGTAAGTGTGAGAAAATGGTGCAAGTTTAATGCTTGCATTCATGGCTATTTATAGCAAAAATATCACAAGTATAGGTAATACAATAATATTACTTTTGTGTATAAATAATTGACTATCCATTTATATATATATATTTATATATTATAACATAGAACTCATTTTTTTGATCACCGTTTATTTTAAAATCGCATAAGTTCCTTTTTAACTCGTTTATTATTAATCGAAACATCAAACGAGTATTACAATCATTTAATATTTATTTTTAATATACTTTATTTATGTATATAGATATATTTTAAATAATAATTATTATAATATCCTATTTTTATTTTATTAATTTTTTAATAACAACAACATATAGTACTTCAAATTATATTTCGAATTATTATTTATATATACATACACACATATCTATTTATAATTAATTGTTGGTGAATCGTCGAGAGCAGTCGAAGGTCAATTGAATATATGAACATTGTTTCAAAATTTTCTAGACTCAACATTACATACTTTGCTTATCGTATCGAAATGATATAAAGATTATGTTTAAATTTAGTCGAAAATTCCCGGGTCGTCACACTAACCCTCGTTATCAGTTTGGTTAACTGAATAACAACGTTCCATGTTGATTGAACTCTGATCACAAACGGAAGGAGTTCGTCGGTTTAAGTTGGAAAAACCTTAAGTGAAAACTAACAACCATTCCATAATATTAATGAGATCATATCAATTCAAACATTATACAGCATTATAGTTTATATACTGATAGTGAAGCAGATAGAAACCTAATAAATACCTAAACAGTTGATATGACTAAGTCCTAAGGCAATAATCAAAGAAGAACATGCAATAGGCTTGGGTCACATAGTGAAGGTACTAACTAGATCTTAACAGCTCCTAAGAAGTCTCTTCAGAATATTCAATTGGCATACTAGGTCATTCATGTCTCAATTCCTAAGTTTCGTGTCCTAAAAGCGCATTAAATGCCTCTCGGGAACTCCAGCCATACCGAGTTCATAGAATCTTCAGATACAGTATAACCAGGGGTCTTAATCCTATGAAGTAGCTAATTTCATATAGGTGGAAAAGTCCTGATCACAACCTAGGTTGGTCAATCCTTAAGATGCTAGCATACAAATCTATCAGACTTCTTAGTTCAGTATCACAATAGTAATCGTACTAAATTAACATAATTACACTAACTCAAACTTCTATCATGGCAACATACAGATTAATTAAGCTATCATGGTAATATCGGAACGCATTATTAAATATAAAAAGTAAGAACACATGTTTAATACAAAAGACAAACGTTTCGAATAAAAACCTGAAAAGGCCGAAGAAATCTGCCCGAGATAGCAGGGACTCGCCGGGATATTCTCCGGAAAATAAAAGCTAAGCTAACTATTACTAATAACTAACTAAAAGCTTGAAAATATAAAATGAATTAAAAATCGAATGTGTGTTGAAATGGATGGAGAAAGCCCTTTATATAGACTTGGATTTTGCCTGCAAACGGCTGGCAGGCCGTTTGGCAAGCCGTTTGGTAGGCCGTTTACAGGGGCCTTTTGCCAGGCCAGCCTGTTTGCAGGGACCATTTGTCTGACCTGTTTGGTAGGCCATTTTTGAGCCAGACAAACTGTTTGGCTTTCCTGGTCAGCTGAATTTCCTGGATCGTAACTTGATTTCTTGTCTTTCACCATTTTCGCTCTAGAATCTTCGTTTTAGCTCCGTTTTACTTGATTCTTTTTGTATCGCATTCGTAATTACTTAATCTACAACATTAACCAAAAAAGTGATAATTTTGCTGAGAAATTTTGAATCTTTATTGTTCTAGGGCTTAATATTGGGGGTAAAAATGTGACTTTCTGGCCGATATCAGAGCAACTCTTGGTTTGGACTTGATGACCATCCTAAGTATGTCTAAATACATTTTAAGAGCACAAGTTATCATGTAACACTTATGTGTTATCCTTAATCAAGGCTAAAACGTCATTAAGGTGTCATTAGGCGTGATTAACCAAGATTAGCATTCTAGTGACCAAAACTCTTTTGGATATGAAGAGGGCAACTCTTCTAAGCATGTTGAAACAGGTTTCACGAATTATAGATGTCCTGAAGTGGTCAAACTTTATTTAATTAAGTTATTTGGAAAGAACGTATGGTAGTAGATCTACGGTCAGCCGTAGAGTCGACCGTATTCCAAGTTTCACAAACCAGGGTACAAGACTTCCACGGTATAACATGCGGTTGACTGTCGAACCAAACCGTGTGGCATCTGTTTTTATTCTAAGCTTCATTTAGTTTGGTCATTTGCAATAGTAAGTGCGGATTAGTGAACTTTTATATATATGTCAAGATGTCTACCACCACTTTTGGTTATGTGCATGTGTCATCATCAAAACACTTATTATCGTTGGTTTAGATTAATATTATCGTTACGTATAAACTAACATTCTCCCCCTTTTTGATGATGACAAACACATAAGTTATGGTAGACATTTATCTATAAATACTCACAAGTGTTAACATCACTTATCCAACTTTCTTCACCTTTTGTTGAATCAAAAAGGTTAGCTCTCTCAGGAACTAAGCGTGCCCTAAGAACAATGCTCCCCCTTGAATCGTACATGGTAGTAATTAACAACCACAACATATAAAACTCCAAATACACAAAGTTTATTCATTCCTAAGAAAAGTACAAGATAGGGTCATGCATAGTATCTCACTAGAGATTTTCATAATGGTTACATGAAAGCGAAATGATCACAAGGAATCATGATTATTTGTGCATCTCTTGACACACACAATGTGCTCCATCTGCATCATTTCAGGTTGTCAGAGACATTACCTTGTGTGGGTTACTAGTACTGATGTTAGTAGAGACACACATAGAGGAAGAATAGTTAGTCAACAGATTAAGATGGTTAAAGATGTGTGTTAGACGAGCACAATAGGGAAGTGGTTGCGTTAGATCTTGACTTGGATCATTCATTTGTGATGCCATTAAGAAGGCAATGTTGACTGGTATTGACTAGTTCAGGCACCACATTAGTCCTAATTCAATCACAGATAATCGATCATCATCATCTTTACGGAAGAAGATGTTGCAGCGAATGATTGTATTCCATGTCTCAAATTCAATCCGAACGTTACTGTCAAGAAGGCCCTCTTGGAAAAGTGTACTCAGTTTGAGATTTGGATTGAGAAGGAGAGAAGTAAGAGCCCTTCGTGGAATGAAACGAGGTAGGAGTTATATACGATTTTGAGTAGTATAGAATTCAGCTCCTTTTGATGGCACTTTAAAATTTTTCCCAAATTGTTGAAGTGCCATGATTGAACTGTCTTTTTTAAATGTTCATATTTTAATGTGATCTTAATGTTTGAAAAAAAAATTCCAAAAAAAACAAAAAAAATTATTTCGCCCCACTTTCCCCCAAAAAAGTGTTTCCCTCTTGATTACAACAATTTGTGATATATATACATATATATATATATATATGCATATATATATATATACACACACACACATATATATATATATATATATATATATATATATATATATATATACACACACACACACATATATATATATATATATATATATATATATATATATATATATATATATATATATATATATATATATATATATATATATATATATATATATATATATATATATAGTCAAAATTTCGAACGATAACCAAAAAATGGCTAGAACTATTAAATTACAAGGATTTTCACATATGAATAAGTTGAATCACATATAAATGTTGATGGAGAGTAACATTGAACACATTTTTTTTTAAATAACCTATAATATAACTATATAATCAAATATATAATTTCTCGTTCACGCGTGCAGATGTGTTTGTAACATTCGAACATTTCATATAATTCGTAATTGAACATTTAATTTGTGATTGTGAACATTTGTTTGCCAATGATATGAATATCAGATAACCATTATATGTAATTTGTTGAATTTATTTGAATTTAGAATAATAAAAAAAGTTTAATTCGAACAAAAAATGTGAATTAGAACAAATTTGTATCTATTAGAACTATTTTATTTTGTAGAACAAAATTGTAGAACATATTCGAACGCATCTCAAGTTCTGTGCCTTCTCATTTTTTTGTGCGAACATCAAGTTCTCATGGTTCCTGATAATTGGACTTCTTACAGGATCATCACCCTATATATATATATATATATATATATATATATATATATATATATATATATATAGGGTCATCATCAAGAGGGAAGTGGTTTTTAGGGGGGAAGGGGGAAGTTAAGCAATTTAGTATTTTAGTGGATCTGCTGGTAACATCCTAAAAACACGGAGGGGCAATTTTGTCAATTTGCAAACCAGATGAAAAAAGGGGTAAATAAAAATAATAACGAAAATAAAATAAAAGGAATAAAAATAAAAACAATACTACTTATATTCGTTCGTAATTCTAGGGTTTAGTCGATTCATCGTTCAATTTTCTAGGTTTTAATCGATCCAATTCTTTTGTTCAATCACTCGTTTTAGCATAGGAATCTTCGATTGAATAATCATCTATATCATAAATAACTGAAGAAACTAAAACTAAAGATAGATCGAAATTCAGTGACAGGAGAATCATCAAAAAAAGGGGGAAAATCATGCGAAAAAGGAAAATTGAATGAAACTGAAGATTCAAGTGATAAACTTATTACAAATTATGAATTATAACGAATTGTATGTTGCATTCTACCATTTTTGTACGAATCTATTATTTTATAATAATACGCTTTTTATTTGTATGAATCTGTATGAATTATCATATGAATTCGTTGTATTGAAGATTTAGATGATAAACTTATTTGTTTTAATGAAGCTTAAGAGTCGGATCGTATGTGTTTAGTGAATTTTTAAACACATTACCCCAAAAGAGGAAGAGTCTACGTTAAGCTGGTAGGGGTAGCCTTCCTTGTCGCCAAAGAAAGTATGGATTGAAACCAAAATGACCTAAGATAAGGAACAGTCAAAGCAGGGACTTAGAATTGGGTAAATAGACATGGAAAAGAGATGTTTCCGAAAATTTAGGAAAAATGTTAGAACCTCATGGAACTTAAATTAAAGATATGAACTGAGTGCCATTTGGGGGTGAACAAGAATTGGGGATCGGATGCGGGCGAAGCGATCTTTCGTAAAAGCACGAAGAAAGGTTGTGATGAATGTTTCATAATAAAAGAGATTTTGATAATATGATTTACATCCAATATATGAAAGAGTAATAAATGTAGTGAATGTTATCTGTATGTACATAATTCAAAGTGTATCATATTTATATACTGCATCCTGATTATATTACATATCATGAGCATTATGAAATTATGATTTATCATCAGTAAAAAAGAGTACATGAAAGATATTAAATTATGCAATGTATTTGAAAGAATCTATATGAATTATCATACAGATTTGTTGTAACGAAGATTTATGTGATAAACTTATTTGTTTTAATGAAGCTTAAGAGTTAGATCATATGTGTTCAGTGAATTTTTAAAAACATTACTTGTGATGAATGTTTTATAATAAAAGAGATTTTGATAATATGATTTACCTCTACTATATGAAAGAGTATTAAATGTAGTGAATCTTATCTATATGTACATAATTCAAAGTGTATCATATTTATATAATGCATCCTGGTTATATTACATATCAGGAGTATTATGAAATTATGATTTATCATCAGTAAAAAAGAGTATATGAAAGAATATTAAATTGTGCATTGTATTTGAAAGAATCTGTATGAATTATCATACATATTTGTTGTAATGAAGAGTCGGGTGATAAACATATTTGTTTTAATGAAGCTTAAGAGTCAGATTATATATGTTCAGTGAATTTTTAAAAAATATTACTTGTGATGAATGTTTTATAATAAAAGAGATTTTGATAATATTGTTTACCTCTACTACATGAAAGATTACTAAATGTAGTGAATGTTATTTGGATGTTCATATTTCAATGTGTATTATATTTTTATACTGAATATTATTGAAATTGTTACAGGTGACAAAAAAGAACAAGGGAAACGGAAAGATGTGCAAATACAAAAAGGAAAAAAATTTTGAAACTAGTTGATTTGGAAATTATAGATCCAAAGTATTTAGAGAATGTTATTGTACAATTGTTAAAGAAATATAATGTCATTCCAAGAGGTAAAGAAAAAAATTTCGGTGAAGGTAGTAGTGAAAAAGTCCAATCTGATGATGATTTTGTTCAACATAAAGAAGTCTGCAAGTCGAAAATCACAAAAGAAACAGGTAACTCTATTTGTTGTCAATCTAAGCTAATATTTAACTATAAAAGGTGAAAGTATTATATATGCTGCATGTTAATAATGTTCATTGACAAATGAAGTTATTATATGCTATTTAATCTTTTGATTCATAATAGTTTTTATAAAATGTTACATGTATTGAATGTATGTATATACTGATTACATATATAATATATGCAGCAAGAGATAATGAAATCAAGATCATCTCCGAGATGTTTGTACAATGCCATTCAATCCATGTCAATTCAGCAAAGAAACACAATCAAGGAGATAGGTTTTGGATCAATTTAGAAATCAAATTCTCTGAAAATAATTTGAAACTTGCATATTATTTAGCTGATAAGTTTGATGAAACTACATCAACTTGCATCCTGAAAAAAGGATCAATTCCAATAACAAAAAAAAAATAGTTCATGAACTACTTGGAGTACCAATCGGTGGAATGAATATCAAGCCAGTTGAAAGAGTTGATTCAGAGGAACCAATAACAAAAGTGTGGAAAGTGAATTTTGAGAAGCAGACTGTAAGGTGTGGGGATATAGTTGAATATATGAAAACAAGAAAAGAAGCTGACAGAACCTTTATATTAAATTTTCTGATATTATTTGCAACATGCTTTGGCTAATAAACAAAATTTGGAAATTGCAACACGAAGTTCCTTCCAAGTATAACATATGATTTTGATATATCCAAACTGGACTGGTGTGGGTACGTTTACGACTGTCTTTTGCATAGTAAAAAAGGTTGGAACAGAGGAGAAGGTGGTCAATTCTACAGTGGACTAGTAACTTTTCTAATTGTGATTAAAATGCTTCTATTATTGTTGTTAGAATCTTTTAAAATAAATTTCAAGTGGAAATTAATAGTTAAAATATATAATGTTATATTATGTGTATGCAGCTACTGTACCTGAAAAAGGTAAAATGTGAAGGATATGATCATAAACTTAAAAAGGCTGTGATTGAGAAATGGACAGCAGATGACATCAAAAGAAGGATTGAAATGGAGACATCTAATGGACAATTCGGTGAAGGTGAAATCGAAGAAGATGGAAATAATGAAGATGAAAAATCAAATGAAGATCAGAATCAAGTACTTAGCCAGTCAAGATATACTTATATTCCAAATCCAATTGAAGAAAAGGTAAATTAAAATAAAACTATATGAATAAATATGATTTATTTTGATAATGTTACATGCATTGAATGTTATTCGATGACAATGATTGTTGTTAAGTATTATGATGTTTTATACGTTACATGCATTGAATGTTATTCTATGAAAAATAAACATGAAGCCAGCAAAGATATACTTTCATTCCAAATCCAATTGAAGAAAAGGTAAATTAAAATAAAACTATATGAATAAATAAGAATTATTTTTATAATGTTACATGCATTGAATGTTATTCTATGACAATGAATGTAGTTAAATATTATGATGTTTTATATGTTACATGCATTGAATGTTATTCTATTACAAATAAATATGAAGCCAGCCAAGATATACTTACATTCCAAATCCAATTGAAGAAAAGGTAAATTAAAATAAAACTATATGAATAATATGATTTATTCTTATAATGTTACATGCATTGAATGTTATTCTATGACAATGATTGCTGTTAAATATTATGATATATGTTACATGCATTGAATGATATTCTATGACAAATAAACATGAAGCAATACATTGATTGCTTGGAGCTGAGATATGAGCACGTTGTTGAAGAAAGCGAACAACTCATGGTAATGTTGAAAGAAGCATTAAAGAAGTATCCAAACAGTAAGGATATAAGAAGCTGCGGGGAAAGAATATCACAAATTTTTCAAGAACAACAAAACAAAGAAAAAGAAGCAGCAGCATTGAAAAATCAAATTGTACTAGATGAAGTTACAGGTCTTCCAATGAATGTGTTCCTTAATATAATTGACGAAAATACTGAAATGTCCCGTTCTTATTGATTAAAAACGTTCCATATTAATTGATTTCGTTGCGAGGTTTTGACCTCTATATGAGACATTTTTCAAAGACTACATTCATTTTTAAAACAAACCATAACCTTTATTTCATAAATAAAGGTTTAAAAAGCTTTACGTAGATTATCAAATAATGATAATCTAAAATATCCTGTTTGCACACGACCATTACATAATGGTTTACAATACAAATATGTTACATTGAAATCAGTTTCTTGAATGCAGTTTTTACACAATATCATACAAACATGGACTCCAAATATTGTCCTTATTTTAGTATGCAACAGCGGAAGCTCTTAGTATTCACCTGAGAATAAACATGCTTTAAACGTCAACAAAAATGTTGGTGAGTTATAGGTTTAACCTATATATATCAAATCATAACAATAGACCACAAGATTTCATATTTCAATACACATCCCATACATAGAGATAAAAATCATTCATATGGTGAACACCTGGTAACCGACATTAACAAGATGCATATATAAGAATATCCCCATCATTCCGGGACACCCTTCGGATATGATATAAATTTCGAAGTACTAAAGCATCCGGTACTTTGGATGGGGTTTGTTAGGCCCAATAGATCTATCTTTAGGATTCGCGTCAATTAGGGTGTCTGTTCCCTAATTCTTAGATTACCAGACTTAATAAAAAGGGGCATATTCGATTTCAATAATTCAACCAAAGAATGTAGTTTCACGTACTTGTGTCTATTTTGTAAATCATTTATAAAACCAGCATGTATTCTCATCCCAAAAATATTAGATTTTAAAAGTGGGACTATAACTCACTTTCACAGATTTTTACTTCGTCGGGAAGTAAGACTTGGCCACTGGTTGATTCACGAACCTATAACAATATATACATATATATCAAAGTATGTTCAAAATATATTTACAACACTTTTAATATATTTTGATGTTTTAAGTTTATTAAGTCAGCTGTCCTCGTTAGTAACCTACAACTAGTTGTCCACAGTTAGATGTACAGAAATAAATCGATAAATATTATCATGAATCAATCCACGACCCAGTGTATACGTATCTCAGTATTGATCACAACTCAAACTATATATATTTTGGAATCAACCTCAACCCTGTATAGCTAACTCCAACATTCACATATAGAGTGTCTATGGTTGTTCCGAAATATATATAGATGTGTCGACATGATAGGTTGAAACATTGTATACGTGTCTATGGTATCTCAAGATTACATAATATACAATACAAGTTGATTAAGTTATGGTTGGAATAGATTTATTACCAATTTTCACGTAGCTAAAATGAGAAAAATTATCCAATCTTGTTTTACCCATAACTTCTTCATTTTAAATCCGTTTTGAGTAAATCAAATTGCTATGGTTTCATATTGAACTCTATTTTATGAATCTAAACAGAAAAAGTATAGGTTTATAGTCGGAAAAATAAGTTACAAGTCATTTTTGTAAAGGTAGTCATTTCAGTCGAAAGAACGACGTCTAGATGACCATTTTAGAAAACATACTTCCACTTTGAGTTTAAACATAATTTTTGGATATAGTTTCATGTTCATAATAAAAATCATTTTCTCAGAATAACAACTTTTAAATCAAAGTTTATCATAGTTTTTAATTAACTAACCCAAAACAGCCCGCGGTGTTACTACGACGGCGTAAATCCGGTTTTACGGTGTTTTTCATGTTTCCAGGTTTTAAATCATTAAGTTAGCATATCATATAGATATAGAACATGTGTTTAGTTGATTTTAAAAGTCAAGTTAGAAGGATTAACTTTTGTTTGCGAACAAGTTTAGAATTAACTAAACTATGTTCTAGTGATTACAAGTTTAAACCTTCGAATAAGATAGCTTTATATGTATGAATCGAATGATGTTATGAACATCATTACTACCTTAAGTTCCTTGGATAAACCTACTAGAAAAAAGAAAAATGGATCTAGCTTCAACGGATCCTTGGATGGCTCGAAGTTCTTGAAGCAGAATCATGACACGAAAACAAGTTCAAGTAAGATCATCACTTGAAATAAGATTGTTATAGTTATAGAAATTGAACCAAAGTTTGAATATGATTATTAACTTGTATTAGAATGATAACCTACTGTAAGAAACAAAGATTTCTTGAGGTTGGATGATCACCTTACAAGATTGGAAGTGAGCTAGCAAACTTGAAAGTATTCTTGATTTTATGTAACTAGAACTTGTAGAATTTATGAAGAACACTTAGAACTTGAAGATAGAACTTGAGAGAGATCAATTAGATGAAGAAAATTGAAGAATGAAAGTGTTTGTAGGTGTTTTTGGTCGTTGGTGTATGGATTAGATATAAAGGATATGTAATTTTGTTTTCATGTAAATAAGTCATGAATGATTACTCATATTTTTGTAATTTTATGAGATATTTCATGCTAGTTGCCAAATGATGGTTCCCACATGTGTTAGGTGACTCACATGGGCTGCTAAGAGCTGATCATTGGAGTGTATATACCAATAGTACATACATCTAAAAGCTGTGTATTGTACGAGTACGAATACGGGTGCATACGAGTAGAATTGTTGATGAAACTGAACGAGGATGTAATTGTAAGCATTTTTATTAAGTAGAAGTATTTTGATAAGTGTATTGAAGTCTTTAAAAAGTGTATGAATACATATTAAAACACTACATGTATATACATTTTAACTGAGTCGTTAAGCCATCGTTAGTCGTTACATGTAAATGTTGTTTTGAAACCTTTAAGTTAACGATCTTGTTGAATGTTGTTAACCCATTGTTTATTATAACAAATGAGATGTTAAATTGTTATATTATCAAGATATTATGATATATAATATATCTTAGTATGATATATATACAGTTAAATGTCGTTACAACGATAATCGTTACATATATGTCTCGTTTCGAAATCATTAAGTTAGTAGTCTTATTTTTACATATGTATTTCATTGTTAATACACTTAATGATATATTTACTTATCATTTAACATAATTAACCAAGTGTATAAATATCTTAATATGATTCATATGTACCTAGTAAGACGTTGTTATAACGATAATCGTTATATATATCGTTTTCGAGTTTCTTAAATTAATAGTCTCATTTTTATGTATATAACTCATTGTTAAAATACCTAATGAGATACATACGTATAATAAAATCATGTTAACTATATATATGACCATATATATGTCATTGTATAGTTTTTACAAGTTTTAACGTTCGTGAATCACCGGTCAACTTGGGTGGTCAATTGGCTATATGAAACCTATTTCAATTAATCAAGTCTTAACAAGTTTGATTGCTTAACATGTTGGAAACACTTAATCATGTAAATAACAATTTCATTTAATATATATATATATAAATATGGAAAAGTTCGGGTCACTACAGTACCTACCCGTTAAATAAATTTCGTCCCGAAATTTTAAGCAGTTGGAGGTGTTGACATATCTTCTGGAAATAAATGCGGGTATTTCTTCTTCATCTGATCTTCACGCTCCAGGTGAAATCGGGTCCTCTACGAGTATTCCATCAAACCTTAACAATCGGTATCTTGTTTTGTTTAAGTCTCTTAACCTCACGATCCATTATTTCGACGGGTTCTTCAGTGAATTGAAGTTTTTCATTGATTTGGATTTCGTCCAACGGAATAGTGAGATCTTCTTTAGCAAAAAATTTCTTCAAATTTGAGACGTGGAAAGTGTTATGTACAGCCGCGAGTTGTTGAGGTAGCTCCAGTTGGTAAGCTACTGGTCCGACACGATCTATAATCTTGAATGGTCCAATGTACCTTGGATTTAGTTTCCCCCGTTTACCAAATCGAACAACGCCTTTCCAAGGTGAAACCTTAAGCATGACCATTTCTCCAATTTCAAACTCTATATCTTTTCTTTTACTGTCCGCGTAGCTCTTTTGTCGACTCTGGGCGATTTTCAATCTTTGTTGAATTTGGATGATTTTCTCTGTAGTTTCTTGTATTATCTACGGACCCGTAATCTGTCTATCCCCCACTTCACTCCAACAAATCGGAGACCTGCACTTTCTACCATAAAGTGCTTCAAACGGCGCCATCTCAATGCTTGAATGGTAGCTGTTGTTGTAGTAAAATTCTGCTAACGGTAGATGTCGATCCCAACTGTTTCTGAAATCAATAACACAAGCTCGTAGCATGTCTTCAAGCGTTTGTATCGTCCTTTCGCTCTGCCCATCAGTTTATAGATGATAGGCAGTACTCATGTCTAGGCGAGTTCCCAATGCTTGCTGTAATGTCTGCCAGAATCTTGAAATAAATCTGCCATCCCTATCAGAGATAATAGAGATTGGTATTCCATGTCTGGAGACGACTTCCTTCAAATACAGTCGTGCTAACTTCTCCATCTTGTCATCTTCTCTTATTGGCAGGAAGTGTACTGACTTGGTGAGATGATCAACTATTACCCAGATAGTATCATAACCACTTGCAGTCCTTGGCAATTTAGTAATAAAATCTATGGTAATGTTTTCCCATTTCCATTCCGGGATTTCAGGTTGTTGTAGTAGACCTGATGGTTTCTGATGTTCAGCTTTGACCTTAGAACACGTCAAACATTCTTCTATATATTTAGCAATATTGGCTTTCATACCTGGCCACCAAAAATGTTTCTTAAGATCCTTATACATCTTCCCCGTTCCAGGATGTATTGAGTATCTGGTTTTATGAGCTTCTCTAAGTACCATTTCTCTCATATCTCCAAATTTTGGTACCCAGATTCTTTCAGCCCTATACCGGGTTCCGTCTTCTCGAATATTAAGATGCTTCTCCGATCCTTTGGGTATTTCATCCTTTAAATTTCCCTCTTTTAAAACTCCTTGTTGCGCCTCCTTTATTTGAGTAGTAAGGTTAGTGTGAATCATTATATTCATAGATTTTACTCGAATGGGTTCTATGTCCTTTCTGCTCAAGGCGTCGGCTACCACATTTGCCTTCCCCGGGTGGTAACGAATGTCAAAGTCGTAATCATTCAACAATTCAATCCACCTACGCTGCCTCATATTCAGTTGTTTCTGATTAAATATGTGTTGAAGACTTTTGTGGTCGGTATATATAATACTTTTGACCCCATATAAGTAGTGCCTCCAAGTCTTTAATGCAAAAACAACCGCGCCTAATTCCAAATCATGCGTCGTATAATTTTGCTCGTGAATCTTCAATTGTCTAGACGCATAAGCAATCACATTCGTCCGTTGCATTAATACACAACCGAGACCTTGCTTTGATGCGTCACAATAAATCACAAAATCATCATTCCCTTCAGGCAATGACAATATAGGTGCCGTAGTTAGCTTTTTCTTCAATAATTGAAACGCCCTCTCTTGTTCATCCTTCCATTCAAATTTCTTCCCTTTATGCGTTAATGCAGTCAAGAGTTTTGCTATTTTGGAGAAATCTTGGATGAATCTTCTGTAGTAACCAGCCAATCCTAAAAATTGACGTATATACTTCGGAGTTTTTGGGGTTTCCCACTTTTCAAAGGTTTCTATCTTTGCCGGGTCCACCTGGATACCTTCTTTGTTCACTATGTGACCGAGAAATTGAACTTCTTTCAACTAAAATGCACACTTTTTTAAACTTAGCGTACAGTTTTTCTTTCCTCAATACTTCTAGCACTTTTCTCAAATGTTCTTCGTGCCCTTGATCATTCTTTGAGTAAATAAGTATGTCATCAATGAAAACAATGACAAACTTGTCAAGATATGGCCCATACACTCAATTCATAAGGTCCATGAACACAGCTGGTGCGTTAGTCAATCCAAACGGCATAACCATAAACTCGTAATGACCATAACGCGTCCTAAAAGCAGTTTTTGGAATATCATCCTCCTTTACTCGCATTTGATGATATCCAGAACGTAAATCGATCTTTGAATAAACCGACGAGCCTTGTAGTTGATCAAATAAGTCGTCAATTATCGGCAGTGGATAACGGTTTTTGATGGTAAGTTTGTTCAACTCTCTGTAGATAATACACAACCTAAATGTACCATCCTTCTTCTTGACAAACAAAACAGGAGCTCCCCATGGTGATGTGCTTGGTCGAATGAAACTACCTTCTAATAATTCTTGCAGTTGGCTTTGCAGTTCTTTCATCTCGCTGGGTGCGAGTCTATAAGGAGCACGAGCTATTGGTGCAGCTCCTGGTACAAGATCTATTTGAAATTCAATAGATCGATGTGGAGGTAGTCCCGATAATTCTTTCGGAAATACATCGGGAAATTCTTTTGCGACGGGAACATCATTGATGCTCTTTTCTTCAGTTTGCACTTTCTCGACGTGTGCTAGAATAGCATAGCAACCTTTTCTTATTAGTTTTTGTGCCTTCAAATTACTAATAAGATGTAGCTTCATGTTGCCCTTTTCTCCGTACACCATTAAGGGTTCTCCTTCTTCTCGTACAATGCGAATTGCATTTTTATAACATACGATCTCTGCTTTCACCTTCTTCAGCCAGTCCATGCCAACTATTACATCAAAACTCCCTAACTCTACTGGTATCAAATCAATCTTAAATATTTCGCTACCCAGTTTAATTTCTCGATTCCGGCATATATTATCTGCTGAAATTAATTTACCGTTTGCTAATTCGAGTAAAAATTTACTATCCAACGGCGTCAATGGACAACTTAATTTAGCACAAAAATCTCTACTCATATAGCTTCTATCCGCACCCGAATCAAATAAAACGTAAGCAGATTTATTGTCAATAAGAAACGTACCCGTAACAAGCTCCGGGTCTTCCTGTGCCTCTGCCGCATTAATATTGAAAACTCTTCCGTGGCCTTGTCCATTCGTGTTCTCCTGGTTCGGGAAATTTCTAATAATGTGGCCCGGTTTTCCACATTTATAACAAACTACATTGCCATAACTTGCTCCGACACTACTTGCTCCGCCATTACTCGTTCCGACACCATTAATTCCTTTCGTTCTGTTAACCCCTGGTTCGTAGACCTCACACTTCGCCGCGCTATGACCATTTCTTTTACACTTGTTGCAAAATTTGGTGCAGAACCCCGAGTGATACTTTTCACACCTTTGGCATAGCTGCTTCTGATTGTTGTTGTTGTTGCGATTATTATTGTTGTTGGGACGATTGTTGTAGTTGTTGTTGTTGTTGTTGTTGTTGGGCCGTTTGTTTTAGTTACGATTGATGTTGCGATTGTTGGGATAATTGTTGCGATTATTATTGTAATTGCTGTTGTTGTTGTATTGGTGATTCTTATCACCGTTTTCCTCCCACTTTCTTTTGACTTGCTTCACATTGGCCTCTTCAGCCGTCTGTTCTTTAATTCTTTCCGCAATCTGGTTCACTAGTTTGTGATCCATTCTACATGCCTGTTGTATGGAGGCGGGCTCGTGTGAACTTATATCTTCTTGGATTCTTTCCGGTAATCCTTTCACAAACGAGCGATCTTCTCTTCCTCATCTTCGAACGCTCCCGGACACAATAGGCACAATTCTGTGAATCGTCTTTCGTACGTGGTAATATCAAATCCTTGGGTTCGTAACCCTCTAAGTTCTGTCTTGAGCTTATTGACCACGGTTCTGGGACGGTACTTCTCGTTCATCAAGTGCTTGAATGCTGACCACGGTAGTGCGTAAGCATCATCTTGTCCCACTTGCTCTAGATAGGTATTCCACCATGTTAACGCAGAACCTGTTAAGGTATGCGTAGCGTACTTTACTTTGTCCTCTTCAGTACACTTACTTATGGCAAACACCGATTCGACCTTCTCGGTCCACCGTTTCAATCCGATCGGTCCTTCGGTTCCATCAAATTCCAAAGGTTTACAGGCAGTGAATTCTTTGTAGGTGCATCCTACACGATTTTCGGTACTGCTAGATAATGTAGCGCAGCATGTACTGCGGCTATGTTTGAAGCTAGAAAAGTACGGAATTCCACTTCATTCATATTCACGGTGTGTCGAGTAGTCGGTGCCATTTCCTTCAAAATAGTCAAATGGAACAAGTTAATCATACAAAATATTAAGAGTAGTTAATAGTATTTTGTAGCATAATATGAACTCATTTATAAAAGCTTTTTCTTCATATTAGCGTTTTATAAGTTTAAATTCGGGTAGTACCTATCCGTTAAGTTCATACTTAGTAGCTGATATACAATTCAACTACTACAATTCTATATGAAAAACTGATTATAATAATATTTCGAGTTCAAACTTTTATACAATATTTTACAAACTTACAATACCGCTTATTTTACATAAAGCATGAAATATAGCACACAATAACTTTGATACAAGATAGTTGAGAATATAATTCTAGCTAGTACACAAGTCGTTCAGCAAAGGCAATAAAGACACGTAATTCATACGTCCATAAACAAGTCATGCATTCTGGTTTTACTAGGACTACTTCCCATCTTTGGTCTTGTGGAACATAACCGTTATGGCCGTTGATAAGACAGCGTGTTGTAACATCGTCAAAGGGACGAGGGTTACATAATGACCAACAGTCTCGTAATAACCTAAAAACCTCATTTCTTACCCCAATTACCGACTCCGTCACTTGTGGGAACGTTTTGTTTAATAGTTGTAGCCCGATGTTCTTGTTCTCACTTTGGTGAGAAGCGAACATTAATAACCCGTAAGCATAACATGCTTCTTTATGTTGCATGTTAGCCGCTTTTTCTAAATCACGAAGTCCTATATTCGGATATATTGAGTCAAAATAATTTCTTAACCCGTTCTGTAAAATAGCATTTGGGTTCCCCGCAATATATGCGTCAAAGTAA